>NC_092715.1:86647335-87897335 GCF_047496885.1 Scyliorhinus torazame | reverse complement strand
GTCATTTTGAAGTGACATGTCAGATGCTTCAGTTTGGTATATTTAGTTCTGCATTGCCACGCAGGCACACAGATTCCTCTGGAACTGTACTTCATTCCATGCATCCCTCAATTGATGAATGATCACATGGATGATTTTAGAAATCATGTCACTGCCAATTCTGTGAAGCCATACCACGTTTTGCAGGGCCTTGTTTGTGGCAAGTGGGGTCAGGAAATATTGTGCCTGATTTGTAGCGTACTGCATTTTGTGATGGCCAATTTAGAATAACAAAAAGGACAACATTACAGGAATGCAAGGGTAACATTAAAATATTTAAATACATGAAACAAGTCCCTTGCAAAATCTTGTAACGTCAGGTAAGGCTTCACCTGGAATTCATGTAAAATACGTGCCTGGATGTCAAAGGATCTTGCTCACTGAGAAGTGGACTTCTTCAAGGTAGAGAATAGATTTATTTGCTGCCAGAGACGGATTTATTTAAAATTACATTTTCCTGCACTAATTAGTTTTGTTGGATAATTTTTGCATTTTTCATTCTAGAAATGCCTTGTATACTGTGGCTTGCCAAACTTTTGATTGCTGAGGTGACCTTGGGAAACAAAGCCTTTGTGCAAAGCCACTTGAGACATGGATCATAACTTCCAGTATGGCACCAGCATTAGACTGGTGGGAGGTAGGGGGTGCATTCCAAAAATGTGCTGGGGTATCCGTCTCGCAGAGGGACTGCCAGAGAGATCTGGCCAGTTGAAGCTGAAAACTAAAATATTTAAACTGAAATGACTGAAATCAAGTACGTAGGTCATGAACTGACAGTGAACTGACTTTGTCATGATCCTGATAATGTGCTTGCTGCAGCAGAGATTCAGCAACCAATAGATGGTAAAGGCAGTGCAACGATTTTTTGGAAATTAACCAGCTTCAGCTGAGAGTGATTCAGCTGACCTCTGTTTCAGAAATGCAACTAAACTACACAAAATCAAAAAGAGCAGCTTTAGTTACTCGATTAAATATTTAATTTAGCTTGAAATTTGCCCTCAAATTAACTTTAATTACTACCTACTCCTTACAACTCGAACTCCCCATTTTTCCACAACTTCAAAGCACTCTTGTTTAGCCAAGCAGGATTCCTACAGTGCAGAAGGAGGCCATTCAGCCCGTCGAGTCTGCCCTGACCCTCTGAAAGAGCACCCTACCTAGGCCCATTCCTCTGCCCTATCCCCATAACCCCAGCTAACTTGCACATCTTTGGACACTTAGGGATAATTTAGCATGGCCAATGCATCGAACCTGCACATCTTTGGACTGCGGGAGGTCACCAAAACACGCGGAGGAAACCCACGCAGACACGGGGCGAACGTGAAAACTCCACGCAGACAGTCACCCAAGGCGGAATTGAATCTGGTTCCTTGGCACTGAGAGGCAGCAGTACTAACCACTGTGCCACACTGCTGCCCACTAGCTGCCGTGTCTAGTCGTTGGTGTGCCGCACATATGCAGCATGATGACCCGGAAGTGCGGGCGTATAGGCATGCGTGCTGGAAGCGCGTGTCGTTCAAACTCGCAGCTGTTTTTTTTTGACAGCTTGAAGCATTGCAATGCCCTCGAGCCTCTGAATCAAAAATTCAGCTACAGCGTTAACTTTTTAATGGATTTTTGGTGAGTTTTTACACCTCTTTATTTACACAGAAAGTGTTAGGTCGAGCAGAGGCAGGAGACATCGGGAGATATTTTTGTGGTAGGTTAATGTTTTATATTATTAGAGTTTAGCGTTTATATATGTTTAAAATGCAAACAAAATGAAAGGAAGATATTTTTTTTAAACTTTGGTTTGTCTTGAGGCTGTTAATTCCATTAAAAGGGTACTTTATAGTATAAAGTGAGTTTGAAGTCACAGAAGGTGAAAAATGATGTTTGTTAAACTTTAATTTGTCATGAGGATGTTAATTCCATTAAAGGAACTATAAGGAGAGAATGCAGTGATTACTTGCTAATTGGTATGATTGTCCACCTAAGATACAGGCCATGGGTTCTTTGCGTCCTTGCATGGCTATTGAGCCTGATCCTAGAACTACATCTTCAATCACTCACTTGGCAAGAGTTTCCAAAAGGTGGGATTGGTCCTTGGACGCTAGGTAACTGGTATTCCTTTCTCAGGCCCCTTTACTGGGCCTCTTTTTGCCATTGGGTGTTCTCGAAGAATTGTGACCCTTCAATCAGCAAGTTCCTCCAAATAGGTCTCTTCTGAGCAAAGGTCTCCCAGGCATTGACATCTATATTCTATTTCTTAAGGTAAGCCTTCAAGGTGTCTTTGAAGAGCTTCCATTGTCCTCCTCTTGTTCGGGATCCTTCCTTGAGCTGGGTGAATAAGCTTTGCTTTGTCAATTGTGACTTTGACATCCTAAGTATATGGGCGGTCCAGCAAAGTTGGTTTTGGATGATCATGGCCACAACACTGGTGATATTGACTCCTTCAAGGACACAAACATTAGCATGTCTGTTTTCCTGCTGATTGAGAGCTAAAGTACATTTGGATTTTGCAATGTATTTTAATCTGAGTTGTTTACATTTCTCCCTGATGTAACATTCATCCTTAGAAGCCTTGGTGATTACTTCAAATGCTTTAACAAAGTTTAATGCCTCTGTTGATTATATGCAAGCTCCCTCAAAGCTAGTGTGGACTATATGTCTGACAGGTATTGCAGCAAATCAATCACCCGCCCCTAAGAGTGTACTGCCAAAGGACATCCCGGAATGGTGTCAGAGGAGATGTGTGCCAGGACACTGCGCTTTAGCAGCTGCTGCTTTCGGATGTTGAGCTTGTCAATTAACAATTGATATGTCAAAACCCTCCCTCCCTCCCTCCCTTCTCTTCCTTCTCTTCCTTCCCTCCCTCCCCTTCTCCCTTCCTTCCCTCCACTCCCTCCACTTCCCCCTTCCCTTCCTCCTCTCTTTCCTTCCTCCCCTTTACAAATAGTGAGAAAATAAATTTTATTGCAAGAAATTTGTAAAAATTGAGGTAGTTTTATGTCATTGTTCAGCTGATAAAGTTAAACGCTAAGTTAAATGTTAACTGATTTCAAAGTTTTGTATTTATAACATTATTTTTGTTAAAAATGTTTTACATTAATTAAACTTTACGAGCTTCTACAAATAGCTTACTGATACATTATAACACAACATTTAATTTTGAGATAATAATAAATGAATAAGATAATTGAAGTAAACAAGACAGAAACACATTTAACACGGGGAACAGGGTGACACACTTATTAGCACTGCTGCCTCCAAGGACCCGTGTTCAATTCGAACATTGGGCGACTGTGAGGTCTTTGTACATTCTCTCCATGTCTGCATGGGTTTCCTCAAAACATGGATCACCGAGCCTCTGAAAGAGTACCCTGCATAGGTCCACTCTCCTACCCTATCCCCAGAACCTAACCTGCACATCCCTGGACACTAAAGGGCAACTTAGCATGGCCAATTCATCTAACCTGCACATCATTGGACTGTGGGAGAAAACCAGAGCACCCGGAGGAAACCCACGCAGACATGGGGAGAACGTACAAAATCCGCACAGTCAGTAACCCAAGGCCAAATTTGAACCCAGGTCCCGGGTGCTGTGATGCTAACCATTGTGCCACCATGACATCACCATTTCCTCCGGGTGCTTTGGTTTCCTCCCACAGTCCAAAGATGTGCAGGTTAGGTAAATTAGCCTTGCTGAATGTCCCCTTAGTGCCCAAAGGTTAGGTGGTGTTATGGGGATAGGACAGAGTCTGGGAAGTGTTCCCAGCTAAAAAAAAATTCAGATGTCGCAAGGACAGTGACAGCAAAAAGCCCTGGGGCACTTTTAAAATCTTATGACACAATCTAAATTAAAATATTTTTTTAAAAATCAAACATTTTAAGCATGCAGCATGTAAAGTTATATAATACTATAGTGCAGATTTAAATGGTTTCACATATTTAACACAAATATGTTCACTTATAATAAAAAGCTGTGTTCACTTATAAATAATCATCTTTGATCATTAAAAAACAAATTACTTTAAAAGAATCAACAACAATAGTGATGCCTATTTAAAAGAAAGAGCAAAGTAAAAACTGCTAAAGAAACATCTACATATCTTTAAACATCTGTTACAATAGGTACCTCTCTGATTTCTCTCTGTTTAAATGCCTGCCCTCAATAAGCATTTCAAAGCTGGCCACGTCATAAGGGGGTGGGGCTGCACTCCTCCTGTGCCACGCTGGAAGCTGTGCAGACCAGGGTGCTGGAGGCCCCAGGCTGCTGAAGAGAAAGGAAGGTTCGTTGCATTTTTTTCAAAATTGACGACGCATGGCTTCCTACCACTAGCCTGATATTTGAATACACTCAACAAGTGGCAGCAGCAGTAAACTGGTGGGAAATCCACAAAATCTAATTAATAATATCAGTACTGAAGATTTGTACTGCTGGAAAAAGAGATGTGCTGTTAAAGTTTTTCATCTTACACTCATCAGGGCAGTATTGCAAGAATATCAAATCTCAAAGAGATTGCTGATGATATAGATCTGCATGGCAATCTTATTTCCACACTACTACCAGTATCAGATGCGAAACTACATGAGATCCAAGAAGAGACCAGGAAGGATCAAACTCTTCAAGAGGTAATGAGGAACTTCAACTCACACCGGCCCAGAGGACAATGTATGGAGTTCTATAGTGTAATATATGATCTCTTAATGGAGTGGTACTTCGTCTGAACACTATAGTCATACCGCAATTTCTTCGCAAGGTACTAAAGAGGATACAGAAAGGACATCTTGGAATTGAAAAATGTAAAAGGGGAACTCATGACTCTGTTTACTGGCCAGATATAAACCAGGATATTGACAGGATGGTCAGTTATTGTGACACATGTCACAAGCATCGTTGCAAGCAAACAAGAGAACCTATGCAACCATCTGATTTACCTACGGCACCATGGCAGAAAGTAGCTAGTGATCTGTTTCACCTACGAGGGAGAGATTAGTTACTGATCATAGACTATTTATCAAACTATCCCGGAAAGGCTCTACTGTCAAGCATAACGACAAACAGTGTAATACTGCATACCAAGTCAATTTTTTCTAGACACGGAATTCCACAAGTCGTTGTAAATGTGACAACAGTCATTGTTTTAGCTGTAAAGAATGGCAACACTTCGAAGTCACGTATGATTTAAATCACGTCACATCGAATCCATTGTACCCCCAAGCCAATGGAAAAGCCAAAAAAGGTGTACATATTTGATATGCCATCAATGAACACACGACGAGTGGTGAATGTAACGGAGGCTTTAATAAACTAAACAGAAAGCCTCCTAGCCTCGGATCCCGAACTGGGGCAGCGGCGGAGCCTAGCCACCTTTATACTGAGCCCGGGGAGGCGGAGCCAGCAGGCAGTAGTTTACCACATTACATATAATACAGGGGCAGTTTACCACAATACACATAATATATACTACAGTGGTTCGGAGCCAGCAGGGACAAGCCCAGGCATGTAACAGTACAATACAATACAGTGGTTTACCACATTCACCCTCTGTTAAAAAAAGAGTCCAGTGGGGGTGAAGTGGTCTTAAAGATCTAGTCTGTCGGGGGCCTTGACCTTCCGCCGTGATCACCTCAGTCCCGGCTGTGGTGTGGGTACCGGTGTCGAGACCTGCGCGCCCGGGAGCGTGTCGTCCTCTTCTTCAGTAGTTGAGTCAGTGGAGGGAGGGGCGGTATGTGGGAGGGGGTGGTGGTGATGGTCGACGGTGGGCCTGCGGGTGACAGTTCATGAAGTAGGTGGGTAGAGGTGAGGGGAGATGGTGTAGGGTCGGGGGTGGTGGTGATGGTCGCTGGGGAACCTGCAAGTGCCAAATCCCGGAGGGAGACTGTGTCCTGTCGCCCGTCATGATGTGCCACGTAGGGATATTGTGGATTGGTATGGAGGAGCATGACCTTCTCGACGAGGGGATCTGATTTATGGCTCCTTGCATGCTGCCGGAGGAGGACGGGCCCTGGGACTGTCAGCCAGGATGGGAGCATGACCCCGGAGGTGGACTTCCTGGGGAAGGCAAACATACGCTTGTGAGGGATCTCGTTGGTGGCAGCACACAGGAGCAACTGGATGGAGTGAAGCGTATCGGAGAGGACCTCCTGCCAGCGGGAGACTGGGAGACTTCTAGACCGTAGGGCCAGGAGGACGGCCTTCCAGACCGTTGCGTTCTCCCTCTCTACCTGTCCGTTTCCCCGGTGGTTGTAGCTGGTCGTCCTGCTGGAGGCGATACCCTTGCTGAGCAGGAACTGACGCAACTTGTCGCTCATGAAGGAGGAACCCCGATCGCTATGAATGTAGGTGGGGAACCAGAACAAGGTGAAAAGACTGTGCAGGGTCTTGATGACGGTGGCAGAGGTCATGTCAGGGCATGGGATGGCAAAGGGGAATCTTGAGTATTCGTCTACAATGTTGAGGAAGTACACGTTACGGTCAGTGGAGGGGAGGGGCCCTTTGAAATCGATGCTGAGGCGCTCAAAGGGGCGAGGGGCCTTTACCAGGTGCACTCTGTCTGGCCGATAGAAGTACAGTTTGCACTCCGCGCAGACCTGGCAGTCCCTGGTCACGGTCCTGACCTCCTCGATGGAGTAAGGCAGGTTGCGAGCCTTGATAAAGTGAAAAAAAGGTGACTCCCGGGTGACAGAGGTCATTGTGGAGGGCCCGAAGTCGGTCTACCTGTGCACTGGCACATGTACCGCGGGATAGGGCATCTGGGGGCTCATTGAGCTTCCCAGGTTGATACAAGATATCTTGGTCGTAGGTGGAGAGCTCGATCCTCCACCTCAGAATCTTGTCGTTCTTGATTTTGCCCCGCTGTGTATTGTTAAACATGAAGGCAACCGACCGTTAGTCAGTGAGGAGAGTGAATCGCCTGCCGGCCAGGTAATGCTTCCAATGTTGCACAGCTTCTACAATGGCTTGGGCTTCCTTTTCGATGGAGGAGTGTCGAATTTCAGAGGCACGGAGGGTACGGGAGAAGAAAGCCACGGGCCTGCCTGCCTGTTTGAGGGTAGCGGCCAGAGCAAAGTCCGACGCATCGCTCTCCACCTGGAACGGAATGGACTCGTCCACAGCGTGCATCGCGGCTTTGGCAATATCTGCCTTGCTGCGGTCGAAGGCCAGGCGGGCCTCAGCCGTCAGGGGAAAAACAGTGGATTTAATAAGTGGGCAGGCCTTGTCCGCATAATTGGGGACCCACTGGGCATAGTAAGAGAAGAACCCCAGGCATCTCTTCAGGGCCTTGGGGCAGTGGGGGAGGGGGAGTTCCAGGAGGGGGCGCATGCGGTCGGGGCCGGGCCCTAGGACTCTGTTTTCCACAGCATAGCCAAGAATGGCTAGGCGGGTTGTGCGGAAACGCATTTTTCCTTATTATAGGTGAGGTGCAGGAGTTTAGCGGTGTGGAGGAAGTGCCGGAGGTTTTCGTCATGGTCCTGCTGGTCATGGCCGCAGATGGTGACATTATCTAAGTACAGGAACGTGGCCCGCAGCCCATTCTGGTCAACTATTCGGTCCATTTCTCGTTGGAAGACCGAGACCCCATTGGTGACGCCGAAGGGAACCCTGAGGCAGTGGTAGAGGCGGCCATTTGCCTCGAAGGCAGTGTATTGGTGGTCCTTCGGACGGCTAGGGAGCTGGTGGTACGCAGATGTCAAGTCAACTGTGGAGAAAACTCGATAATGCGCATGCTGGTTGACCATGCCAGATATGCCGGGGAGGGGGTACGGATCGAGCTGCGTGTTCCGGTTGATGGTCTGACTGGAGTCGATGACTATCCGGTGCTTCTCCCCAGTCTTGACGACTACAACTTGGGCTCTCCAGGGGCTGGTACTAGCGTCAATGATCCCCTCTCGTAGGAGTCGCTGGACATCCAACCTGATAAAGGCCCTGTCCCACGCACTGTATCGTCTGCTCCTAGTAGCGACGGGCTTACAGTCTGGGGTGAGGTTAGCGAAGAGCGAGGGTGGGGCGACCTTAAGGGTCACGAGGCTACAGACGGGGGGGCAGGGGTCCACCGAACTTTAAAGTAAGGCTTTGGAGGTAGCACTGGAAGTCGAGCCCCAGTAATAGGGTAGCGCAGAGATGGGGAAGGACGTAGAATTTAATGTTAGTGTATTCTATGCCTTGTACGGTAAGGGTCGCGACACAGTACCCCCGGATTGCTACTGAATGTGATCCGGAACCCAGGGAGATTTTCTGGGTCGCGGGTAAAATTGGGAGGGAGCAGCGCCTTACTGTATCTGGGTGTATGAAGCTGTCTGTGCTCCCGGAGTCGAAAAGGCAGGCCGTCTCTTGCCCGTTGATCCAGACGGTCATTGTAGATTTTGTGAGGTGGTGAGGCCAGGACTGGTCGAGCGTGATACAATACAATATACAATACAATTTACAGTGAAGAAGGAGGCCATGCGGCCCATCGAGTCTGCACCGGCTCTTGGAAAGAGCACCCTACCCAAGCCCACACCTCCACCCTATCCCCATAACCCAGTAACCCCATCAAACACTAAGGGCAATTTTGGACACTAAGGGCAATTGAGCATGACCAATCCACCTAACCTGCACATCTTTGGACTGTGGGAGGAAACCGGAGCACCCGGAGGAAACCCACGCACACACGGGGAGAACATGCAGACTCCGCACAGACAGTGACCCAAGCCGGAATCGAACCTGGGACCCTAGAGCTGTGAAGCAATTGTGCTATCCACTATGCTACCGTGCTGCCCATTCACTGCAGCATCACACTGCACCCATGTGATGGAGGTGATTTTCGGAAGGTGATGGGTAGGCCGGTCGGAGGTAGCGGCGGTCAGCGTACTGATGCGACCATCAATACACACGAGACGATAAGTGAACAGTGGTTTTAATAATCTAGATCTGTGCCTGCCTGCGACTGCTCTGTACTGAGTGCCGCCTACAGGCTGTAGATCTATATACCACCCCTGAGGGGGCGGAGCCACAGACGGAGCCCACAAGGGCATCAACATAATACAATACAATACATGGTGAATTGTAGCTGCAATACGTTCATCACACTTACGACCGGGTGAGCAGGGCTCCCGGGAGGCTGCGGAGTGGTCCCAAGATGGCGGCCCCTGTGGGTCGCGCATGGTGGGTGGCATCGAGGATGGCATCAAAGATGGCGGTCCCCATGGGTCACGTGTGGCGGGTAGAGTACAAGATGACGTTAAAGATGGCGGCCCCCATGGGCGGCCAAAATCGAAGATGGCGGTGCCCACAGGTCGCACATGGCGGGTGGCGCGGCAGCTGGGGGAGACCCCGACAGGCAGTAGGCAGCGCTGCTGGGTCTAGGAGTTTTGGGGAGAGATGGGGCCTGGCAGGCTTTCGCAAAGTGGCCCTTCCTCCCACACCCGTTGCAAATCGCGTTCCGTGCAGGGCAGTATTGTCTGGGATGCTTACCCCGGCCGCAAAAGTAGCACTTCAGGCTTCCAGCGTTGGTGGGCTGCTGCGCGGCACAGGCTTGCGCCGCACTCGAGTCGGGTGACGGTGGCGCCCACGAGGTCCAGGAGGGTGCCGCACGGTTGGAGGTGTAGGCCTCCATGTTCTGGAAGGCCACCTCCAGTGAGTTTGAGAGCTGCACTGTCTCTGGGAGGCTGAGTGTACCACCTTCTAGCAATCGCTGGCAGATGTAGTTTGATTTCATGCCTGCGACATAAGCGTCCCTGACCAACAGCTCCGCGTGTTGGGTAGCTGACATCGCCTGGCAGTCATAGTTCCAGCAGAGTACCCGCAAGGCACGCAGGAATTCTGCTAGTGATTCCCCAGGGTGTTGTTGTCTCGTGGCAAGAAGGTGCCTCGCATACACTTCGTTTACAGACTTTACATAGTCCGTATACGAGGGGGCGTCACTGATGAGAAGAAAAACTTGCGGGCTCACCCGTCCGTGGAGGATCTGCTTCTTTTGGAGGTCGGTGATGTCTTCGGTGAAGGATCCAAGGTACGCTTCGAAGCAGCTTAGCCAGTGCTCAAATGTTGCAGTGCAGTCGGCTGCCTGTGGGTCCAGCTCCAGGCGATCAGGCTTGAGTGATGAATTCATCTTAGATGTTTAGTTTATTAAATTGATATGCCATCAATGAACACACGATGAGTGGTGAACGTAACTGAGGCTTTAATAAACTAAACAGAAAGCCTCCTGGCCTCGGATCCCGAACTGGGGCAGCGGCAGAGCCTAGCCACCTTTATACCGAGCCCGGGGAGGTGGAGCCAGCAGGCAGTAGTTTACCACATTACATATAATACAGTGGCAGTTTACCACAATACACATAATATATACTACAGTGGTTCGGAGCCAGCAGGGACAAGCCCAGGCATGTAACAGTACAACTGTACAATACAATACAGTGGTTTATACATATTGTTAAGCAATTGTTGAAGAAAGCAATGGACAGCCAATCTGATCCATATCTCACACTATTGAGTTACAGAGCGTCACCATTGGCACATGGTAGATCGCCAGCACAGTTACTCATGAATAGAAGGTTGCATGCCACACTTCCTTACTTGACAAAGCAGAAGGAGAAGGCAGTGGTTCTGCAGGAAATGCAAAACATTAAAGCGAAACAAAAGCAGTTGTATGATAGAGTGTCTAGAACTTTACAACCTCTTGAATTGACATTGCGAGAGTAGAAGATTCAGGCAATTGGTCGAGAAAAGCCATTTTACTTGATGAAGTAGCACTTCATTCCAATAATGTACAGACAGAGAATTGGTTGGTTTTAAGAAGAAATCGTTGCGCACTCTTGAAAACAAGAGAAGACTTTCACAACAACGTAATGGATGACGAATCTATGACAGAATCAACTCAAGCTGCAGTGTCAGACAGTTCAGCAGTTCCTGAAGAAGAGAATGTCATAGAGTACATTGAATCTACAAGTTCTGAGCAGCAAGGTCAAACTTTGAGAAGATCAAACAGAGTCAGAAGAAAACCCGATCGACTCATTTTGAGATTTGGACAGTTTGTACATACTATGCTTGCTGTTCTTGTGCATTAGAAATTTTAAAATAACACTGTTAGACTCATAGGCTCATGTTATCACATGTAAATATACTGATGATAATGTTTTAATATATTCTTTCAAAGGAAAGGGGATGTAGTGATATCATGGTTATGTTGTAATTTAACAACTCACCACTAGGAGTCTCACTTGTATATAAGTGAATGATAAGTCAGTAGACCTCAGACTGGCTGAAAGAAGTTCAAGAGAGAGGTTGCTTGTACATGATTTTATTGTTATTCATCTGTTGTCTTCTATATAGTTTACCCACAGTTAATGTCAATAAATTGTTCATAGCTTTAGCTACAAGTGTTCTGATAATAAATTAGGCCATCCGACAAGAACATTACAAGGAGGACCTAGTGACAGACAGCAGAAACTAAAAAAGCGGGAGAGAGGAGGACCCAGTGCCAGAAGGCAGAAACTAAAAGAAAGGGAGCGAGGACGACATAATGACAGACAGCAGCATCTTATAGAGTGGGAGAGAGGAGGAGCCAGTGACAGACAGCAGGACAATAAAGAGCGGGAGAGAGGAGAACCAGTGACAGACAGCATCATCTTATAGAGCGAGAGAGAGGAGGACACAGTGACAGACAGCAGCATCTTATAGAGTGGGAGAGAGGAGGACTCAGTGACAGACAGGAGCATCTTATAGAGCAGGAGAGAGGAGGAACCAGTGACAGACAGCAGCATCTAATAGAGCGGGAGAGAGGAGGACTCAGTGACAGACAGCAGCTTCTTATAGAGCGGGAGAGAGGAGAACTCAGTGACAGACAACAGCATCATACAGAGCGGGAGAGAGGGGGACAGAGTGACAGACAGCAACATCTTATAGAGCCGGAGAGAGGAGGACTCAGTGACAGAAAGCAGCAACTCATTGAGCAGGAGAGAGGGGGACACAGTGACAGACAGCAGCATCTTATAGAGCGGGAGAGAGGAGGACTCAGTGACAGAAAGCAGCATCTTATAGAGCGGGAGAGAGGAGGACACAGTGACAGAAAGCAGCATCTCATTGAGCAGGAGAGAGGGAGGCAGAGTGACAGACAACAGCATCTTATAGAGTGGGGGAAAGGAGGACTCAATGACAGACAGCAGCATCTTATAGAGCAGGAGAGAGGAGGAACCAGTGACAGACAGCAGCATCTAATAGAGCGGGAGAGGGGGACCCAGTGACAGACAGGAGCATCTTATAGAGCGGGAGAGAGGAGGACTCAATGACAGACAGCAGCTTCTTATAGAGCGGGAGAGAGGAGGACTCAGTGACAGACAACAGCATCATACAGAGCGGGAGAGAGGAGGACACAGTGACAGACAGCAGCATCTTATCGAGCGGGACAGAGGAGGACTCAGTGACAGACAGCAGCATCTTATCGAGCTGGAGGGAGGAGCACTCAGTGACAGACAGCAGCATCTTATCGAGCGGGAGAGAGGAGGACACAGTGACAGACAGCAGCATCTTATCGAGCGGGACAGAGGAGGACTCAGTGACAGACAGCAGCATCTTATCGAGCGGGAGAGAGGAGGAGCCAGTGACAGAGAGCAGCATCTTTTTGGGCGGGAGAGAGGAGTAGCCAGTGACAGGCAGCAGCATCTTATCGAGCGGGCGAGAGGAGGACCTAGTGACAGACACCAGCATCTTATAGAGCGGGAGGAAGAAGGACCCAGTGACAGACAGCAGCATCGTATAGAGCAGGAGAGAGGAGGACACAGTGACAGACAGCAGCAACTTATAGAGCAGGAGAGAGGAGGACTCAGTGACAGACAGCAGCATCTTATAGAGCAGGAGAGAGGAGGACTCAGTGACAGACAGCAGCATCTTATAGAGCAGGAGAGAGGAGGACACAGTGACAGACAGCAGCAACTTATAGAGCAGGAGAGAGGAGGACTCAGTGACAGACAGCAGCATCTTATAGAGCAGGAGAGAGGAGGACTCAGTGACAGACAGCAGCTTCTTATAGAGCGGGAGAGAGGAGAACTCAGTGACAGACAGCAGCATCTTTTTTTTAAAGTAAAAATTTAGAGGACCCAATTCATTTTTCCAATTAAGGGGCAATTTAACGTGGCCAATCCACCTACCCTGCACATCTTTGGGTTGTGGGGGCGAAACCCACGCAAACACGGGGAGAATATGCAAACTCCACACGGACAGTGACCCAGAGCTGGGATTGAACCTGGGACCTCGGCGCCGTACTGCCAGACAGCAGCATCTTATAGAGCGGGAGAGAGGAGGACACAGTGACAGACAGCAGCATCTTATCGAGTGGGAGAGAGGAGGACTCAGTGACAGACAGCAGCATCTTATAGAGCGGGAGAGAGGAGGTCTCCGTGACAGACAGCAGCATCTTAAGGATCGGGAGAGAAGAGGACACAGTGACAGACAGCAGCATCTTATAGAGCGGGAGAGAGCGGGACACAGTGACAGACAGCAGCATCTTATAGAGCTGGAGGGAGGAGGACCCAGTGACAGACAGCAGCATCTTATAGAGCGGGAGAGGGGGACCCAGTGACAGACAGGAGCATCTTATAGAGCGGGAGTGAGGAGGACTCAGTGACAGACAGCAGCATTGTATAGAGCGGGAGAGGGGGACCCAGTGACAGACAGGAGCATCTTATAGAGCGGGAGTGAGGAGGACTCAGTGACAGACAGCAGCATCTTATTTAGCGGGAGGGATGAGGACCCAGTGACAGACAGCAGCATCTTATAGAGCGGGAGAGATGAGGACTCAGTGACAGACAGCAGCATCCTATCGAGCAGTATGAGAGGAGGACTCCGTGACAAACAGCAGCAACTTATAGAGCGGGAGGGAGGGGGACACAGTAACAGACAGCAGCATCTTATCGAGCGGGAGAGAGGAGGACACAGTGACAGACAGCAGCATCTTATCGAGCGGGACAGAGGAGGACTCAGTGGCAGACAGCAGCATCTTATCGAGCGGGAGAGAGGAGGAGCCAGTGACAGAGAGCAGCATCTTTTTGGGCGGGAGAGAGGAGTAGCCAGAGACAGGCAGCAGCATCTTATCGAGCGGGCGAGAGGAGGACCTAGTGACAGACACCAGCATCTTATAGAGCGGGAGGAAGAAGGACCCAGTGACAGACAGCAGCATCGTATAGAGCAGGAGTGATGAGGACTCAGTGACAGACAGCAGCATCTTATAGAGCGGGAGAGAGGGGGACACAGTGAGAGACAGCTGCACCTTATCGCGCGGGAGAGTGGAGGACTCAGTGACAGACAGCAGCATCTTATAGAGCGGGAGAGAGGAGGACTCAGTGACAGACAGCAGCATCTTATAGAGCGGGAGAGAGGAGGACTCAGTGACAGACAGCAGCATCTTATAGAGCAGGAGAGAGGAGGACACAGAGACAGACAGCAGCAACTTATAGAGCAGGAGAGAGGAGGACTCAGTGACAGACAGCAGCATCTTATAGAGCAGGAGAGAGGAGGACTCAGTGACAGACAGCAGCTTCTTATAGAGCGGGAGAGAGGAGAACTCAGTGACAGACAGCAGCATCTTTTTTTTAAAGTAAAAATTTAGAGGACCCAATTCATTTTTCCAATTAAGGGGCAATTTAACGTGGCCAATCCACCTACCCTGCACATCTTTGGGTTGTGGGGGCGAAACCCACGCAAACACGGGGAGAATATGCAAACTCCACACGGACAGTGACCCAGAGCTGGGATTGAACCTGGGACCTCGGCGCCGTACTGCCAGACAGCAGCATCTTATAGAGCGGGAGAGAGGAGGACACAGTGACAGACAGCAGCATCTTATCGAGTGGGAGAGAGGAGGACTCAGTGACAGACAGCAGCATCTTATAGAGCGGGAGAGAGGAGGTCTCCGTGACAGACAGCAGCATCTTAAGGATCGGGAGAGAAGAGGACACAGTGACAGACAGCAGCATCTTATAGAGCGGGAGAGAGCGGGACACAGTGACAGACAGCAGCATCTTATAGAGCTGGAGGGAGGAGGACCCAGTGACAGACAGCAGCATCTTATAGAGCGGGAGAGGGGGACCCAGTGACAGACAGGAGCATCTTATAGAGCGGGAGTGTGGAGGACTCAGTGACAGACAGCAGCATTGTATAGAGCGGGAGAGGGGGACCCAGTGACAGACAGGAGCATCTTATAGAGCGGGAGTGAGGAGGACTCAGTGACAGACAGCAGCATCTTATTTAGCGGGAGGGATGAGGACCCAGTGACAGACAGCAGCATCTTATAGAGCTGGAGAGATGAGGACTCAGTGACAGACAGCAGCATCCTATCGAGCAGTATGAGAGGAGGACTCCGTGACAAACAGCAGCAACTTATAGAGCGGGAGGGAGGGGGACACAGTAACAGACAGCAGCATCTTATCGAGCGGGAGAGAGGAGGACACAGTGACAGACAGCAGCATCTTATCGAGCGGGACAGAGGAGGACTCAGTGGCAGACAGCAGCATCTTATCGAGCGGGAGAGAGGAGGAGCCAGTGACAGAGAGCAGCATCTTTTTGGGCGGGAGAGAGGAGTAGCCAGAGACAGGCAGCAGCATCTTATCGAGCGGGCGAGAGGAGGACCTAGTGACAGACACCAGCATCTTATAGAGCGGGAGGAAGAAGGACCCAGTGACAGACAGCAGCATCGTATAGAGCAGGAGTGATGAGGACTCAGTGACAGACAGCAGCATCTTATAGAGCAGGAGAGAGGAGGACACAGTGACAGACAGCAGCAACTTATAGAGCAGGAGAGAGGAGGACTCAGTGACAGACAGCAGCATCTTATAGAGCAGGAGAGAGGAGGACTCAGTGACAGACAGCAGCATCTTATAGAGCAGGAGAGAGGAGGACTCAGTGACAGACAGCAGCATCTTATAGAGCAGGAGAGAGGAGGACACAGTGACAGACAGCAGCAACTTATAGAGCAGGAGAGAGGAGGACTCAGTGACAGACAGCAGCATCTTGTAGAGCAGGAGAGAGGAGGACTCAGTGACAGACAGCAGCTTCTTATAGAGCGGGAGAGAGGAGGACTCAGTGACAGACAGCAGCATCTTTTTTTAAAAATAAAAATTTAGAGGACCCAATTCATTTTTCCAATTAAGGGGCAATTTAGCGTGGCCAATCCACCTACCCTGCACATCTTTGGGTTGTGGGGGCGAAACCCACGCAAACACGGGGAGAATATGCAAACTCCACACGGACAGTGACCCAGAGCTGGGATTGAACCTGGGACCTCGGCGCCGTGCTGCCAGACAGCAGCATCTTATAGAACGGGAGAGAGGAGGACACAGTGACAGACAGCAGCATCTTATCGAGTGGGAGAGAGGAGGACTCAGTGACAGACAGCAGCATCTTATAGAGCGGGAGAGAGGAGGTCTCCGTGACAGACAGCAGCATCTTAAGGATCGGGAGAGAAGAGGACTCAGTGACAGACAGCAGCATCTTATAGAGCGGGAGAGAGGGAGACACAGTGACAGACAGCAGCATCTTATAGAGCGGGAGAGAGGACTCAGTGACAGACAGCAGCATCTTATTTAGCGGGAGAGAGGGAGACACAGTGACAGACAGCAGCATCTTATAGAGCGGGAGAGAGGACTCAGTGACAGACAGCTGCATCTTATTTAGCGGGAGGGAGGGGGACACAGTGACAGACAGCAGCATTTTATCGAGCAGGAGGGAGGAGGCCTCAGTAACAGACAGCAGCATCTTATAGAGCAGGAGTGAGGAGGACCCAGTGACAGACAGCAGCATCTTATAGAGCAGGAGTGAGGAGGAGCCAGTGACAGACAGCAGCATCTTTTAGAGTGGGAGAGAGGGGGACTCAGTGACAGACAGCAGCTTCTTTTAGAGTGGGAGAGAGGGGGACTCAGTGACAGACAGCAGCATCTTGTAGAGCTGGAGAGAGGCGGACTCAGCGACGGATAGAAGCATCTTATATACGGGGCTGATTTAGCACAGGGCTAAATTGCCCGCTTTGTAAAGCAGACCAAGGCAGGCCAGCAGCACGGTTCAATTCCCTGAACAGGTGCCGGAATGTGGCGACTCGGGGCTTTTCACAGTAACTTCATTTGAAGCCTACTTGTGACAATCAGCGATTTTCATTTTTCATTTTTCATAGAGCGGGAGAGAGGAGGACTCAGTGTCAGACAGCAGCATCTTATAGAGCGGGAGAGAGGGGAACACAGTGACAGACAGCAGCATCTTATAGAGCGGGAGAGAGGGGGACACAGTGAGAGACAGCTGCACCTTATCGCGCGGGAGAGTGGAGGACTCAGTGACAGACAGCAGCATCTTATAGAGCGGGAGAGAGGAGGACTCAGTGACAGACAGCAGCATCTTATAGAGCGGGAGAGAGGAGGACTCAGTGACAGACAGCAGCATCTTATAGAGCGGGAGAGAGGAGGACTCAGTGACAGACAGCAGCATCTTATAAGCGGGCGAGAGGGGGACACAGTGACAGACAGCAGCATCTTATAGAGCAGGAGAGAGGAGGATTCAGTGACGGTCAGCAGCATCTTATAGAGAGGGAGAGAGGAGGACCCAGTGACAGACAGCAGCAGCTTATCGAGCGAGAGGGAGGTGGACCCAATGACAGACAGCAGCATCTTATCGAGCGGAACAGAGGGGGACTCAGTGACAGACAGCAGCATCGTATAGAGCAGAAGGGAGGAGCACCCAGTGACAGACAGCAGCATCTTAACGAGCGGGAGGGAGGAGCACCCAGTGACAGGCAACAGCATCTTATAGAGCGGGAGGGAGGTGGACCCAGTGACAGACAGCAGCAACCTATAGAGCGGGAGATGGGGGGACACAGTGACAGACAGCAGCATGTTATTGACCAGGAGCGAGCAGGACACAGTGACGGACAGCAGCCTCTTATCGAGCGGGAGGGAGGTGGACCCAGTGACAGACAGCACCATCTTATCGAGCGGGAGGGAGGTGGACCCAGTGACAGACAGCAGCATCATATAAGCGGGAGAGAGGGGGACACAGTGACAGGCAGCAGCATCTTATCGAGCGGGAGGGAGGTGGACCCAGTGACAGACAGCAGCATCTTATCGAGCGGGAGAGAGGAGGACTCAGTGACAGACAGCAGCATCTTATCGAGCGGGAGGGAGGTGGACCCAGTGACAGACAGCAGCACCTTATCGAGCGGGAGGGAGGAGGACTCAGTGACAGACAGCAGCATCTTATCGAGCGGGAGGGAGGTGGACCCAGTGACAGACTGCAGCATCTTATCGAGCGGGAGAGAGGAGGACTCAGTGACAGACAGCAGCATCTTATCGAGAAGAAGAGAGGAGGACCCAGTGACAGACAGCAGCATCTTATCGAGAAGAAGAGAGGAGGACCCAGTGACAGACAGCAGCATCTTATCAAGCGGGAGGGAAGTGGACCCAGTGACAGACAGCAGCATCTTATCAAGCGGGAGGGAAGTGGACCCAGTGACAGACAGCAGCATCTTATAGAGCAGGAGAGAATGAGAACAAGAGGGGGGGGGGGGGGGGTACACAGTGACAGACAGCAGCATCTTATCGAGCTGTCCAGTCTAATCCAGCCCATTCTGTGGCTTCCGAGCAGATCAACTATATTCTGAAAATATTCAAAGTGAGACCTCACAGGAAATGAGGTAGTTCATTGAGTATTTATCTTATTTTTCTTTCAAAACTCAGCAAATGTTTGTTATTGCAAGGTTGTATTAGCATTAATAAAGTTTACGAATATATATTACATTAGCTTGGAAGTTCTGTATTTCCTATTTATCGTTACTGGGGGATTTCAATTTGGGCAAGTAGGTATTTGAATTAATTAATAAGAATATAAGCAAAGACAGAACTATAGATGTTAATTAAAACTGAATCAGTAAACTAACCAATTAATTAAACATTATAATGATGGCAGGGCAGGTGGTATGTGGCAGGTACAGGATGTGAAATCTTGTGTGATCCAGTGCAAACAAGTCTGTAGTATGTTTCTGTGGCTGGGATAATGTCTGATCAGATTCATTCAGCTGGAGGCCGAGCTGCAGACACTGTGACACACCGGGGAGGGAAAAGTTTTCTGGACAGTTGTTTTCAAGAGGCAGTCACACCCCTTGGGATAGGGTTGCCCGTCCGGTTTGGTCCATGAGCAAGGGCAGGAGGGTCTGGCTGTGAGTGTGGCAGTTAAGGGGTTTGAGAGATAGAAAGTGGAGGTGCCTCAGACCTTGCAAATTCCAACAGTTTTTAGGTTCTTCAAGCCTGTATGGATGAAAGCAAGCGATACACTGTGGATGAGAGAACTGACCATGGTACCATGGTACATGAAGCTATTCGAGTGCAGAGAGTTAATAGGAATATAGTAGCTGTAGAGAACAATAAGTTCAGGTGGATGGTGAACGTAGAACTTGTTATATATTATGTTTCATATTTGTGGCAGTAATGTTCTTTAAAACCCTGGTTTAAAATATACACAGGCAGTATGTCTGCTAAAGCTGTAATTAAGGAGTTTTAAAAGCTGAGGTCAGTGAGATTTAGATTAATTGTCACATGTACCCAGGTACAGTGAAAGTGTTGTTCGGCTTACAGTCTAGGTAGATCGTTCCATTCATGAAAAACATTGGACATACGATAGATACACAATGTATATATATAGGCACAGACATCAGGTGAAGCACAGTGCTATAAGGTAGAGAAGATGCGTAGAGAGATCAGTTTAGTCCATGTAGGGGCTTTTCACAGTAACTTCATTAAAGCCTACTTGTGATAATAAGCGATTATTATTATTATTATTATTATTATTAAGAGGTCTTACATGCCATGCGGTCCAGCTGGTTAATTGAGAAGCTTTCAGGTAGTATGGCACAGTCCAGTGAGCCAGGGTGAGCCATGCCTCTGTGGTACAGAGCATACAGCAGTCTCTTACTTCCCTCTGAGAGGTAAGTCTAGCGTTAAGCTCGTCCAGCTTGTTTTTGATTGCTTGGACGTTTACCAGGGGTATGCTGGGGAGAGCAGAATAAAAACCACGTTGTTTTAGTCTCAACTGCAGGCCGGCGCATTTCCCTCGCTTCCTAGGTCGCCGGCTGCCTCTGGATGGTCCTGGGATCCGATGGGAGAAGTCTGACGTTGTGGAAGTTAAGTGGTTGCGTTTGAAGGGGTCCCGGGCACAGGTCCGATTTCTTGGGTCACAGGGAGGCATGTTCACGATCCGGTTGAACCCCAGGGTTCCGCGAGGACGGTCTACCTTTTGGCATGTTTGGGTCCTCACGTGGAGTCTTCGCTGTTTTGGGGGTGTTTAGTCTGGGTTTGGATCGCTGGCAGGGCCTTTCCCTTGGTCAGGTTGGGCCGTGTCACATAGTCAGTTCCAGTGTTGGTGGTCGGGTCGGGCATTCCTGAGATCGGGCCTTGGAGTAGGCCTGGTTAGGTGTTCATGCCAATTCTCCTGTTCTCCATCTTATAGTAAGTCGGGGTGCTAGGCGGGCCTCTCTGAGTCCGGTTAGGTCGAACCTCATTGTTGGGGACCGGGTCAGGGTGTTCCGGGAGCTGGGTCATGCACTTCGGGAGCCGGGGGCATCCTACGCCGCGTCGGGAGCTCCAGGAGCCGGGTTGATTCCTATGCGAGGGCAGGTTCGGGCCTCTGCATTGGGCCTCTTCCGTTTCCAGGTCGAGGTCATGGTAGGGTCACTGGAGTAGTTTTACCAGGTCAGGCCATGTTTGGTAATGTGGGCCGGTACATGGACTTCGGAGGATCTCCAGACCTGTAAGTAAACATAAAAGAGCATGGTGAGAGATGATGTTAGTGTAAGTAAAAGGTTAGTATGGTTATAATAGATGTAGGAAGAGGATCTGTGGGAGAGAGCTTACAGAGAGTCGCCATTCTATGCATCCAGGTCATGATTCATTCCAACCACTTACTTGATTACAGATAAAGGTCTAATGGAATCTTGTTCTGATTGCTGGCGATGCCCTATAGTGTAGATAATTTATGGGGGACTGGTGTTTAGTCCTAGCTAAGCAGGTCATGGAACTTAGTGGAATACAGATGATGTAATTAATGGAAGGAGCCAGGTCTGTCTAGAGTTTTACTGTTTATTATAGGATTTTAAGTTGAACAGCAGTTTTGACGAATGCTATTAGGTTGAGCAGGAGTGTGCTGAATCTGCTCTTGAAGTGAACTCTCTCCAAGTTCTGCACAGTTAAGCAAGTAAACCTGTTGTGTTAACTTTATTTTTAATTGACATTGGAACTGTACTGGGTCTCTTAATTGGAATTGGGGCAGGTGTAGATAGTAAATTCAAGTTTTATCTTTTGTTTAAGAACTGTTCAACTGATAATTGTAACACTATTTATTTGATGCTAATGTGGTTAATTCTGTGTTGAAATTAAAATTTGTTTTAACATAAAAGATACCTACTGGTCTAAGTTATCACTCTTGGGGGGAAGTATCCTTTTCTCACAGTTTTACAAATAGAAACATTTTGTTTGGTTCTCTTCTGGTATCTTAACAAACGCTGGGGTCTGATCCAATATCCTAACAACAGAAATAAGGGAACTGATCATTTGAGTATGACAGAAGGGACAGAGTAGAATAATAAGAGTGCAGGCAAGGACAGAGCTTGTGAAAATAATAAAAAGACAGAATTAAAGGCACTCTATTTAAATGCCCATTGCTTTCACAACAAGGTAGATGAATTGATGGTACAAATGGAAGTAAACAGGTAGAAACTAATTGCCATGAGGGAGACATGACTGCAGAATGGACAAGGTTGGGAACTGAATGTTCAAGGGTATTTAACATTTAGGGAGGGTAGACAGAAAGGAAAAAGAGGTGGGCTGCCACTGTTAATAATGGATGTGTTCAGTACGTTAGTGAGAGAGGACACTAGATCAGAAGATCAAGATGTAGAATCAGTTTGGGTTGGGCTAACAAATGGCAAGGGCTGCAAACATTGGCCACTAAACAGTAGAGGTATTATAGGGTGCGGTGTTGTGCTACCAGCTGATGTTACAACTGGACAAGTCAGATCCCAGGATTAATTCTGGCTTGACAGGTCCTAACTTTCTTTTGTTTAGATACCTGAATGAACAAAAGTCACAGGACTGCTGATTACCTTGTAAAAGAATAAAACACTTAGTAAACAAGAAAAGATTAACAATAATACACTATTCCTTCACTCTAGCTATACCTTTACTCCTTCACCCCAGCTATACCTTTACAGATACATATATATATATATATATATAACACAAGTTATAAAATTTATCTTATACTCTATTGTTCACTGTAGGTACAGAGTTTGTGTAAACCGATAGGTGGAATGTGGTTTGACACATCACTCTCTGAAGTCAAGTGACAGATATCACCCAATGCGACTTCTGTGGATTTCTCCATTCCTCGCCTCCCACCCCCTTCTCCTCCCCCAGACACTTATCACACTGTGAGGCAATTGAACTCAGTGGAACCCTCTTCCGCACGATGGTTCCAAATCTCGGCTCTTGAGAATTTTGGAATCTTCTCCCACACAATGCTTTCTCGCTGATGCCTTCACCAAGGATCTACCTGCAGGATTTCAATCTCTCTTTTTGTTTTTCACCTGCCCAGGATCGGCATGTATATTAAAACTTCCACGTAATCTCTCAGGCACACAATGCTGCGAAAACACCACTGCTTCTCAGGTTGTATTATGGTGTCACAATCCTTTGATTACCTCGGATATCTGGCTTCTCACCTAACCAACTTTAAATCTGGTTCCTGCATCTGCCTCTTGAATTCCCCTGGCCCGGACCTTGTTAAAATTCATATTTTTCCCTTTTGACTTCACAATCTTCTGGGGACTCTCTTTTGTCCCGTTTCTGGGACGTTCTTTTGGGAAATGTGCTCTCTGCAGTTCCCTGTCTTGTGTCCAGCTTCTCCTGTCACTAGCTTGCAACTAACACAAAAAGTTATTTCTGTCCTGATGTAGCCCCTGGTTGCTAAGGATCACTAATTACTAGTATATGAATTATTTAAAATGACCTATATTTCCTGACACCTCCCCTTTGAAAGAATGAAAGTTTCATAAAGATGAAGATTTATTTACAATGGCACTACATCCACTTCACATAAATTTAACATCATAAATATGTAACAAAATAACTGCTTACATCATACAAGTAAACTTCTCATCTTATTTCACATCTATGCATGTCATATTTCATAATTACAAAGATTCAACCAAACAAAGGCAATAAATGCAGCAGCATTATCAGAATCTGTACATCACAGCATTATCATAACTCTTTTTCCTCTTATTCCCAGTTTTTAACTCAGCAAAGAATGTTTCATTAAAGCCCACAGTCCAATCGTCCTTCTCATTAATCGTAGGCAAAATTCTGTTCTCAAGCTTATTTTCCAAACTCAAATTGGTAAATTCTCATTTTGATTTAGCAATGTCAAAGGGGCATTTTTGTGCATTAACATCTAATTTCCTTTCTGGTCAAAATCTCTTTCAACCATTTCAAGGATAGTGTTAAGATGCTTCCTATATTCACTCGAAAAGGCTTTGTATTCTTGCTTGGTTTGTTCTTTGAACATTTTATTATCTTGTTGTTTCTCCTAGTCCCATTTCAAATGAATCTTTTCAATTCTCTCCCTCTAGAGTTTTATAGTTTGTTCTAATCCATCAATGTTTTGCATAATTTATGAACTATCTCAGTCCAGTCCTCAGCATATTTTGAGTGACCTTATTCAAACTGTCCACTTGCCTGGATTCCAACTTCTATATCTTATGTATGATCACTGATGATCACCTATAACCCAGTCAGTGGTCATTGACAATGGTATCAATCAGGAAATTAAGGCGCACATTTAACATAGGTAATACAGTAATCATGAGGGACTTCAATCTACACATAGACTGAGTAAATCACTAAAGCTGTGGAGGACGAATTACTGGAATATATACAAAATGGTTTCCTAGAACAGTTTGTTGAGGAGCCAACTACAGGACAAGTTATTTTACATATGGGGCGGGATTCTCCAACCCCCCCCGCCGGGTTGGAGAATCGCCAGGGGATGGCGTGAACCCCGCCCCGCCGCTCCGACGCGGCTGCCGAATTCTCCGGCGCCGGTTTTTTGGCAGGGGCGGGGATCACGTCGTACTGGTCAGGGGCCGTTGGCAGTGGCCCCCTTGCCGATTCTCTGGGCCCCAATGGGCCGAGCGGCCGCCCGTTTTCGGCTGGTCCCGCCAGCGTGAAATACACAAGGTCCATACCGGCGGGACCTGGCTCTGAGGGCGGCGTGTGGAGTCCACGGGGGTGCGCGGGGGGATCCAGACCCGGGGGGGGGCCCAGGGTGGCCTGGCCCGCGATGGGGGCCCACTGATCTGCGGGTGGGCCTGTGCCATGGGGGCACTCTTTCCCTCCGCGCCGGCATCTGTAAAGCTCTGCCATGGCCGGTGAAGAGAAGAAACCCCCTGCGCATGCACAGGGATCACACCAGCAGTTCCGCGCATGCGCCAGAACACGCTGGTGCTCCCGCGCATGTGCCAACTCACTCCGGCCAGCGGAGGCTCTTTGGCGCGGCCGGCTGCGGAGGCTCTTCTGTGTAAAAAAAGTTGCTTCGTACATCTCCTCTAAACCTTGCCCCTCGCAGCTTAAACCTATGCCCCCAGTAATTGACCCTCTACCCTGGGAAAAGTAATTGACCCTCTACCCTGACCATTCACTCTGTCTATGCCCCTCATGATTTTGTAGACCTCTATCAGGTCGTCCTTCAACCTCCGCCATTCCAGTGACAGGCAACATCCTGGTAAATCTCTTCTGCACCCTCTCTAAAGCCTCCACATACTTCTGGTAGTGTGGCGACCAGAATTGAACACTACACTCCAAGTGTGGCCTAACTAAGGTTCTATACAGCTGCAACATGACTTGCCAATTTTTATACTGAATGCCCCGGCCAATGAAGACAAGCATGCCTTATGTCTTCTTGACTACCTTCTCCACCTGTGTTGCCCCTTTCAGTGACCGTGGATCTGTACACCTAGTTCTCTCTGACTGTCAATACTCTTGAGGGTTCTACCATTCACTGTATATGCCCTACCTGTAGTAGACCTTCCAAAATGCATTACCTCACATTTGTCCGGATTAAACTCCATCTGCCATCTCTCCGCCCAAGTCTCCAAATGATCTAAATCCTGCTGTATCCTCTGACAGTCCTCATCGCTACCCGCAATTCCACCAACCTTTGTGTCGTCCGCAAACTTACTAATCCGACCAGTTACATTTTCCTCCAAATCATTTATATATACTACGAACAGCAAAGATCCCAGCACTGATCCCTGCGGAACACCATTAGTCACAGCCCTCCAATCAGAAAAGCACCCTTCCATTGCTACTCTCTGCCTTCTATGACCTAGCCAGACCTGACCAATCCAAAACTACGGTCTTAAATTTAAACAAAGGAAACGCCCGGGGGGGGGGGGGGGGAATTGGCTGAGGTAGATTGGGAAACTATGTTAGGCAATGAATAACATTTAAAGAATGAATGCATGGTTTGCAACAAATATATATTCCTCTGATGCACAAAACCTCCGCAGGAAAGGTGGTCCAACCATGGCTAATGTTAATAAGTGGGGAAAATTAAGATTTAAAAAATGAAATTGGGATAAAATAAAATAAAACAGGGAGTTGATAAGGACAACTGTCTGAAGCGACTTTGTGATGCAAATTAGCATATCAGTGAGAAAAGTAAGTGTTCACCTATGTAACTGGAGGAAAACAACAGGGTGTAGAAGAAGTAACTTCATAGTGGAGAGAGAAGGATATTGACACATACATGCTAAAAGCTGATTCCATAGGGTGGGTACATTAAAGGGGAAGAATGATATATCCATAGCACAATAACTGGGGAAAAATACACAGATGCAGCTACCATCACAGCCACATCCAACTGCGGAGACAGTCTCTCATTAAGAACTAGCAGATTCCGCCTTCGCTGAAACTAAAGATAATTTTCCCAAAGTTGGCAAGAAACCTGTACATGGTAACTATCTGCTGAATTTATATAATAGAGTTATATAACTTTGGAGGTTGGTTGGGAACAAAGGGGGATGTAGGGAAGTTGTTTCCATTAGCAGGGGAGACTAGGACCCGGGGGCACAGCCTTAGAATAAAAGGGAGTCACTTTAGAACAGAGATGAGGAGAAATTTCTTCAGCCAGAGAGTGGTGGGTCTGTGGAATTCATTGCCACAGAGGGCGGTGGAGGTCGGGACGTTGAGTGTCTTTAAGACAGAAGTTGATAAATTCTTGATTTCTCGAGGAATTAAGGGCTATGGAGAGAAAGCGGGTAAATGGAGTTGAAATCAGCCATGATTGAATGGTGGAGTAGACTCGATGGGCCGAATGGCCTTACTTCCGCTCCTATGTCTTATGGTCTTATGGTCTTATGGGGCATCTCAGAGTTCAAGGAACGTAGGTAGTTGTGAAACAAGGGGCAACTTCATGTAATATGGTGTGTTTATAGCCTTCAATCCAATTAAGCTGGTTTAGGTCAGTTGGCTAAACAGCTGGTTTGTGATGCAGAGTGAGGTGAGCAGCACAGGTGCAATTCCCACACTGAATGAGGTTATTCATGAAGGCTCACCTTCTCAATCTTGCTTCTCACCTGAGGTGTGGTGATCCTCAGATTAAATCACCACCGGTCAGCTCTATCCCTCAAAATGGAAAGCAGCCTGTGGTCATCGCAACTATGGCTACTTTACCTTACCTTTAATTAAGTGTTTTAGTGTATTATAGTCCTTCTCATCGTGTCTTTTTTATCTTTTAAGTTAATAAATATTCTTTATCAATTGTTAACACAATGACTGGACTATTCCTCCCTGGTTCACATATTTTTCTCACAATATACTAAATTGAAAATTCACACCACTGAGAACCACTGTTCCAAGTTACCCTTCTGGGTTTTGGGATTAACATCAGCGGAGTTCTTAACAAATTGGGGAGCTTTGGCGGGACTTTGAAAAGTATAATTCCTTTGGTGTAGAGAAATTTGTGATTTTTAAATGTAATGAGAGTGACGAAAGTGAGGAGGTTTGTCACTTAAATAAGGTGACTGCAACATGACTCTTGCCATGGCTAAGGCTTTCCTGAAGATGGAAGATGTAACTCTGCCTAGTTTACAACAAGTAACCAAATGCCAGTTAACTGAATTGGCAGATAAATTGGAATTGGGATTACCTGCAGGGTGAGGAAAGATGAGATTATTGGAAGCGTAGCGCAGCATTTAAAATTACAAGGGTTGCCTGATTGACCAAGTTCTCCAAAAGGTGAGGCAATTGAATTCGCTAAAATTCAATCAGAAAGATAAATAGAAAGAAAGAAATTAGAAATGCAGAAAAAAGAAAAGGAAAGAAAGCTTTTGAAAGGGAATTGGAAATAGAGAAGTTAGCAACAGCAGAAAGAGAAAAGGAGAAAGAGGGAGAATTTCAATTTAAAATGCGGGCAGTTAAACCAGAGACTTAAGACCAGAGTGAGAGAGGAAGCAGTTCTAGGCATGAACCTAGTGGGGAGATATTTAGATTTGTACAGGCACTTCCAAAATTGGATGAAAAGATAGTGGAGGCATTTTTTAATTCATTTGAGAAAGTAGCAAGACAAATGAAATTGTCCCAAGATATTTGGATGCTGCTCTTACAAAGTAACCTTATAGGGAAGGCTAGTGAAGCCTATATTTCTTTGTCAGAAGAAAGGTCTGGGGACTATGAAATAGCGAAGAAAGCTATACTGAGTGCTTATGAGTTACAGCCAGAAGTTGCAAAATGTAAGAAAACAGTTTGGATAGATTTATATTGAATTTGAAAGGGTTTAACCAAGTGATTTTGATAGGTGGATGAGAGCATTAAAAATAGAAAAAAACCAAGGACCCGGGTTCGATCCTGGCCCCTGGTCACTGTCCACGTGTAGTTTGCATATTCTCCTCGTGTCTGCGTGGGTCTCACCTTCACAACCCAAAGAGGTTGAGGGTAGATGGATTGGCCACGCTATATTGCCCCTTAATTGGAAAAACATTTAAAACATTTTAAAGATATAAAAAACCCATGAGGCTCCCAGAGAAGTAATTCTGGTGGAAGAATTCAATGATTCATTATCTGGAATAATAAGAACTTGTGGAAGAACAAAGAGATAAAACTACGAGGCAAGCCATGGAGCTTGCTGATGACTATGAACTGATTCACAGGTCAATGTCTTTTTTGACACACTTTTAAATCTAAAAACAATAGAAATTGGAAAAGTGCAAGAAAATACAGTCAAGCAGGAGAGGGAGTGGTGGAAAATTCCAAGGAAAACTTCACCTGAATGTAAAAGAGACGATGTTGCAGGAATGAGAGATATGAGGAAAGTTAGATGCTTTTATTGTAATAAACTGAGCCACACCAGATCATTATACTGGGGACTAAATGACAAGCCAATTGGAGTTATTTGTCTTAAAAAAGAAAATAGTAAATCAGAGATTGGAAAACAAGAGAAGCTGGTCGGGTTTGTACGCAGAAAAAGAGTGAATGAAGGTGTGAAAAGGTATGCATAATTTGTACAGAGGCAGAACGAACAGCAGGTGGCTCATGTGTTAAGCATTTTGTATACAAAGGTAAAGTTTTTTCCTGTTTACCAAATGGGATGGGGAAAGATGTTAGAATTTTAAGAGGCATGGGAGTCAGTCAATCCTTAGTGTTGTGGGTTAAGGATACTTGTTGTTTAGAAGGGATATTGAAATAAGTGGTTCTGGTTAGCAATATTTATGGTCAGACAAAAAAATTCCTCTGGTGAGAATAAACTTAAGGAGCATCTTGAAGACAGGAAAAGTGATCGTAGGAGTGGTAGAAATGTTTCCCATGACAGGGATACAATTCATTCTAGGAATGATACAGCTGAATCACAGATAGTAGTGATGCCTACTGTGGTTGATAAGCCAGTAGAAAATCAAGCTGCAGGGAAATTGTAAACAGACCATCCTGGGGTGTTTCCTGATTGTATAGTAATGAGATCAAAGGCACATGAGACGAGAAAGAGGAATTAAGAGCACAGGATGTGAAAAGTGAGATCAGGTTATCTAATACTGTCTTTAGTAAGCTGAATGAAGATGAAGAGGATGAAGGGAAAGAAACAGATGTGCTTAGCTCAAAGAGATTGATAGAATTCCATCAGGACGATTCCAAGCTAAAAAAAAAAATCTATCAAACGGTTTACCCAGAAATAAAGGTTCAGTGAATTCCTGAATGCTATGATGCAATGGATTGCATATTAGTGAGAAAATGGCATCTCATGCATATTAGTGCAGTTGGCAGGGTGACACGATGGCACAGTGGTTAGCACTGCTGCCTTACAGCGCCAGGGACCTGGGTTCACTTCTGCCCTTGGGTCACTGTGTGGAGTTTGCACGTTCTCCACATGTCTGTGTGGGTTTCCTCTGGGTACTGCGGTTTCTTCCCACAGCCCAAAGATGTGCGGGTTAGATGGATTGGCCATGATAGATTGCCCCTTAGTGCGGGAGGTAGGGCAGGATGGACTTGGGTGTGGACCTGGGTAGTGGGCTCATTCGTAGGGTCGGTTCAGACTCGATGGGCCGAATGGCCTCTTTCCGCACTGTAGAATTCTATGACTCTATGATAAATGAGCAGAAATAGATCAAATTGTAATTCCTCCAGAGTATAGGAAAGACACTCTAAGGATAGCTCATGAAATTCAATTAGAAGGACGTCTAGGAATAAAGAAAACACAAGCAAAGATACAGAAAAGGTTTTACTGGCTGGAACCACAGAAAGATGTAGTTAAATATTGTCAAACATATCAGACATGTCAAGTAATAGGAAAACCATCAGCTGCAATAAAGCAAGCACCTTTGATCCTTATTCCAGCTTTCAAAGAACCTTTTACAAGAGTTTTAGTCGACTGCGTCGGGCCACTTTCAAGAACACGAAGTGGAAATCAATACTTGTTAACTATTAGACATATATCCACTAGATTTCCTGAAGCCATACCATTAAGCAACATTACAGCCAAGAGAGTTATAGAGAAATTAACCAAGGAATTAATTAAGTTATTTACTAGATATGGCTTACCAAAAGAGATACAATCAGATAAAAGGTCAAGTTTCATGTCAGGATTATTTAAAGAGGTTATGAATAGGCTGGAAATAAACAGTATAAATCATCGGCAGGCCTATCACCCAGAGTCACACAGAGCATTAGAGAGGTGGCATCAAACTTTGAAAACAATGATGAGAGCATCTAGTCAAGATTGCCCTCATGACTGAGAGAAAGTGATTCCATTTTTAATATTTGCCATTATGGATTGTATGAGTCCTTCTTATTTATGCCCCTTATTTCCCCTTTCTTTTATTTTGCCGTTCTTATTTTGATCCATGGATGATTAATGGACATGTCTCTTTAAGGCAAGCAGCCTGTGTCTTTAACTCAAGCAGGAGAATCCAGAGGTTTAAAGAGAGGTCACTTTTGATGGTTTAAACTGGAGCTGCAGACTTTTAAGCACCAGTGAGAGAGAAGGGCTGGAACTTGGTTTGATTGATTGGCTGGGGGCAAATGAATCGGTCCAATAGGTTGTGCTTTGCCTGGTAAAGAGTGGTGATTGAATCTTATCCCAGTGGGTTGGTTCAGAAACCAAAGGAGGTTACAGTTTTGATACTGACAGCATGGAGGAAAAGATGCAGCTAAATCTCTCCAGACACGCTGCTGTGAGCTCTCTCTCTCTCTTCAGAAAGCCTATGAGTGTTGTATTCCTGAAAAGAGAAATAAAGTGCCTCTCCGGAAACATTCTGAGTCCTCTCCCAGGCCAATATCCCCAGTATCCAGGCACTGGCCCGCTCGACTAGCTGTGATGAGCGATCTACATTGCCCGTGTGCTCGACATAAGACTCCCAAAACAAGTGCTCTACTCCAAGATCCACAATGGCAAGTGATCACAAGGAGGGCAGAGGAAATACTACAAGGACAGTCTGAAAGCCTCCCTAGAAAAACATCTGCAAAGCGTCATAGTGTGGAGCACGCAGAGGGCAAGCATAAGCAGCTGAAGGAGAGCACTGAATCCAGAGCATCCCACCCTCCCACCGCATCAAACACCACCTGCCAATCCTGTGGATCGGACAATTTAGCCACCACAGAACCCAATTCCCTGGAGTGGAAGCAAGTCATCCTCGATGCTGAGGGACTGCCCAAAAGAAGAAGGATTTCTAAACTGCAGAGAAGACCATTACAGGTTGCAAACCAATGACTTTAATCTGCAAGCTTACTGTGAAAGTATGCTAAAAAACATCATTTCAAACAAATACTTTTTTTCCTTTCACTTACGATTTTTACCCCTTTCCACCCCTCTGTGTTTGTTTGTCGTGTGTGTGTGTGTAGAGGGTGGAGAGAAGGTTAAAGTGGAAGTTAGGTATTAGTTCATTGTTAACCAACTGTATCTACTGCATATTTCATTATAGTTCTTGTAAATAAACAGTAATTGTTTTTACATTTACACACCTGGTGACTGTAACTAATAGGCAGCCAAGGGACAAAGGTATTTTTACAAAAGTTATTGGTTAATCCACTTGTGTTGTGACTACAGGGCACGGGAGGCTGGAATTGACCAAACACTAGCCCAGGGTTTTGTAACAGGGTGCACCAAATTATTCTACAAGATTTAGTACCTTTGAATTAGTTTTTGGATATGAGTTTAGAGGACCACTGAAATTAATCCAATAAAAATTGTTAAGTAAGCAATCAGAGTCCACACATTTGAACAAGTATAACATTTCAGAGAAAGACTGAATGGGGCTTGTGAGGTGGCAAGGAAGCATTTAAAGATAAAACAGCAGGGAATGAAAGCAATGGCTGATAGCATATACATAGATACATAGAAGATAGGAGCAGGAGGAGGCCTTTTGGCCCTTCGAGCCTGCTCCGCCATTCATCAAGATCACGGCTGATCATACAACTCTATAGCCTAATCCTGCTTTCTCCCCATAACCTTTGTTCCCATTCTCCCCAAGTGCTATATCCAGCCGCCTCTTGAATATATTCAAAGTTTTAGCATCAACTACTTCCTGTGGTAATGAATTCCACAGACTCACCATTCTTTGTGTGAAGAAATATCTCCTTATCTCTGTCCAAAATGGTTTACCCTGAATCCTCAGGCTGTGACCCCTGGTTCTGGACACACCCATCATTGGTAACATCTTCCCTGCGTCTACCCTGTCTAGTCCTGTTAGAATTTTATAAGTCTCTATGAGATCCCCCCTCATTCCTCTGAACTCCAGCGAGAACAATGCCAACCTAGTCAATCTCTCCTCATATGACAGTCCCGCCATCCCTGGAATCAGTCTGGTAAACCTTCGCTGCACTCCCTCGAGAGCAAGAACATCGTTCCTCAGAGAAGGAGGCCAAAATTGCACACAATACTCCAAGTGCGGCCTCACTAAGGCCCTGTACAATTACAGCAACACATCCCTGCTTCTATATTAGAAACCTCATGCAATGAAGGCCAACATACCATTAGCCTTCTTTACCACTTGCTGCACCTGCATGCTTACCTTCAGCGAATGCACAAGGGCACCCAGGTCCCGCTGCACACTCCTCTCTTCCAAGTTACAACCATTCAGGTACTAATCTGCCTTCCTGTTTTTGCTTCCAAAATGAATAACCTCACACTTATCCAAATTATACTGCATCTGCCATTGGTTTGCCCACTCGCCCAACCTGTCCAGATCTTGCTGTAGGATCCCTGCATCCTCGTCACAATTCACCGCCCCACCTAATTTGGTATCATCAGCAAACTTGAGATGTTGCATTTTGTTCCCTCAATCCAAATCGTTAATATAGATTGTGAATAGCTGGAGTCCCAGCACCGATCCCTGTGGTACCCCACTGGTTACTGCCTGCCAATTTGAAAAGGATCCATTAATCCCTACTCTTTGTTTCCTCTCTGCTGACCAGTTTTCTATCCACCTCAATACATTTCCCCCAATCCCATGCGCTTTAATTTTGCACAATAGTTCCCTGAGATGGGACTTTGTCAAACGCCTTCTGAAAGTCCAAATATACCACATCGACTCACTCTCCCTTGTCGACTGTACTGGTTACCTCTTCAAAGAATTCCAACAGATTTGCCAAGCATAATTTTCCCTTCATAAATCCATGCTGCCTCTGACTGATCCTGCCACTGCTTTCTAAATGTTCCGCTATAAAGTCTTTGATAATAGATTTAAGAATTTCCCCCACTACTGATGTTAGGCTGACTGGTCTATAATTCCCTGCTTTCTCTCTACCTCCCTTTTTGAATATCGGAGTGACGTGACCTATCCTCCAATCTGCCGGAACAGTTCCAGAGTCTATAGAATCCCGGAAGATGACCACCAATGCATCCACTATTTCCAGAGCCACTTCCTTAAGCACTTTGGGATACAGATTCTCAGGCCCTGGGGATTTATCTGCCTTCAATCCCATCAGTTTTCCCAGCACCATTTCTCTACTAATGTTGATCTCCCTCAGTTCTTCCCTGTCACTACACCTTTCATTCTCCAACATTTCTGGGATCTGATTTGTGGCCTCATTTGTGAAGACGGAACCAAAGTATGTATTCAATTGCTCAGCTATTTCTTTGTCCCTTATTATACGTTCCCCTGTTTCTGTCTGTAGGGGGTCTACATTTCTCTTTACCCATCTCTTTCTCTTCACATACCTGTAGAAACGTTTAGTGTCAGTCTTTATGTTCCCTGCAAGCTTCCTTTCATACTGTTCTTTCCCCTTCTTAATTAATCCCTTCGTCCTTCTTTGCTGAATTCTAAACTGCTCCAAATCCTCAGACCTATTATTTTTCTAGGCCAATCTGTATGCTTCTTCCTTGTATCGGATACTATTTCTAATTTCCTTTGTAACCCATGGAGGCAACATACCACCTGGAGTCTCGTTTGTGGCCACAGAAACACCTGTCTATTCCCCTTAAAATTGAATCCCCTATAACTATTGCACTGTCACACTTATCACCCCTCCCCTCTGCAGCAGAACCAACCGTGGTGCCACAAGTTTGGCTGTTGCTGTTTTCCCCGAGTGGCCATTTCCCTCAACAGCATCAAATATGGTATATCTGTTCTGCAGGGGAATGGCCACAGGAGATTCCGGCACTACCTGCCTCACCGTCTTGCTCTGTCTTGTTTCTTGCTCTCTTGCTCTGTCAAAACACAGACTCGTAGTTTTGTAGCAGGGGTGAAAGTGCTACTGTTATTACCTGTGTCGGGCAATCCATTGAAAGCTAGATTTAGTGGACCCTATCAAATTGAAAGAAACCTGAGTAAAATAAATTATATGGTATGCACACAGGATAGATGTAAATCTCACAGGATATGTCATATTAACATGCTTAAAAGGTATTGGATAGAAAAGATGGGGACATGCATGAGGTATTGGTAGTAATGGAAGTAACTTGGTAGCTAAATTCTGAGAGTGACTTTCCTCTAATTCATTTGGGTAATGAGGATTTCAACAACTCGTTAAGTTATCTTCCAGATAAGAGCTGAGGTGATTTGACAGAGTTGCCGCAGTCTTATAAATGTATTTGTGGAAATAAATTGATTAGAACAGCGATAGTGGTGCATGATGTAGATGTGGGGGAAACAGTTCCCATAAAGCAACATGACATACAGGTTAAATCCAGAAAAGTTATCACAAATACAGAAGGAAATTGAATATATGCTCCAACAAGACATTATTTAATTGAGTTCTCGTGATTGGAGTTCACCTATCATAATGGTTCAGAAGCCAAATGGAACACAACGACTTTGTGGGGAATACAGGATAGTGAATGTCATTATAAGAGGGATTTGTTTCCGAATACCACGGTTGGAGGATTGCATTAAAAGAGTTGTAACGTCTAAATTTAATCACAAAACTAGACTTGCTGAAGGGATATTGCCAAGTAACTTTGTCGGATAGGACAAAGGAAATCTCAGCATTCGGGGCACCAAATGGACTTTATCGATTTAAAGTTATGCCATTCAAGATGAAGAACGCACCTGCAACATTTCAGAGACTGAGAATACAGTTAGTCAGGAACTGAGTCACTGTGTGGTGTACATTAACAATTTAGAGGTGTTTAGTCGAAGTTGGGAAGAACATCTGTAGCACTTAGAAGAACTGTTTGAACGCTTAAAAGAAGATAATCTAGCATTGAATTTGGCAAAATTTACTAAAGCTCAAATTTCATAAATACACATTTCATATGATGTGAGCGGAGGAACGGCTGTGTTTTCGTCAGCTCCGGCTCTGCTCATCTTTCAATCTTTATTTTTATCCTTGTGCACATCTTTTTTTTGTCTTTTCTTGGTCTGCATATTTAGTGCAATGTACCAGGACTTGTTTGTCTTGTGTTTCAGCTTTATTGAGTCAAGATGAAAGGTTTTATTCCTCATTGATGCGTGGCGGCTGGAAGAAGTTAGGGTGGGGGCCTGTCTTTGGTGGCACAGCTGTTTTTCTGGGTGGATTCCTGTCCTGACGGTACAGTGTTCTCCGGCGGATGATGGCTGTTAATGGTGAAGGTAATCTGTCTGAGTGGTTTGGCCCTGTGATGCGGGAGTTGCGAGGTGCCTTTATGTAGGAAGTGGTAGTGCATGAAGAGGTGCTTGCAACAGAGAGGCGTTGTCCTTTGTGGAAGCCTGCCTCCACACGATTGAAGATTGGCCTATCGTCTACACTGAGGGGTTCAAACGAGGACAAGGGGAAACCGGCGAGTACCCCTGCTGAGCCTTGTGTTTCCAGTGAAATGGTGGAGAGGTTCCCAGCCGAGTTTGAGAACTCACTGCCATGTTTCTGGAATTTCATTCTGGGGGGCAGGCAGCTCAAATTCATGTAATACTATGTGTTTATAGCTATCAATGTAATTAAGTACTGTATAATAGTCCTTCTTGTCATGTGTTTTTTTTTAAGCGAATAAATATCCTTTATTAACTTCACAAGATGACTGGACTATTTCTCCCTGGTTTGCATATTTTTCTCAATATATCAAACTGAAAATACACACCACTAAGAACCTGTGTTCCAAATAATTCTTCTGGGTTTTGGGGACGCTCACATTTAACATCAGCGGGATTCTTTACACGAACCAGAGAAGTTAATGATTGTATTAGATCAAAGGAAGAGGGTTAGAAAGTGGCCACAAATGTATTAAGCCTGACGATTGGGACCATTGTTGAATTCAGCAAAGGAGGACCAAGAAATTGATAAAGAAAGAGAAAATAGAATATAGAGATAAACTAGGGATAAACTTTAAAATGGGCTGTGAAGCTTTGATAGGTGTATCATAGAATAAGAGAATCCCAACAGTGCAGAAGGAAGCTATTCATCCTAGTGAGTCTGCACCAACTCTCTAAAGAGCACCCAACCTAGGTTCACCCCCCCCTATCCTATAACCCTACCTAATCCGCACACTAAGGGGCAATTTTTAACATGGCCAATCCACCTAATCTCTTTGGACTGTGGAAGGAAACTGGGGCACCCAGAGGAAACCCACACAGACACAGGAAGAAAGTGCAAGCTCCACCCAGACAGTCGCCCACAGTCATAATTGAACCCGGGACCTTCGCACTGTGAGGCAGCTGTGCTAACCACCATGCCACCTGTATAAAAAGGAAGAGATTAGCAAAGACTCACGACAGAGGAGACAGTGGGCTCACGACAGGGAGACAGGAGAATTTATAATGGGAAATAAGGAAATGGCAGAGAAACTAAACAAATACTTTGAGCGGAATTGGCCGCTCATACCATCAGCAGGAGTTTTGGTGAGCGGGAGATAATATAATAATAATAAATGGCGGGATGCAAAATATTGATATCCCGATGTCTGGAAATTATGTTGGGATCTTCCTCTCCTGATGTTCATGGTGGACTGATGGTGGTTCAACTTCCCCGCTGAACATCGGTGGGAACCCATATTGCAATTCATGCATGCTCATTAAAACCCTACAGACCTGAATCAAGCACCCATATCGCTTCTCCATCCTGCCAGTGGGAAGTTATATTGTTCCTTTACCTGATTGCACATAAGCGACATGCACCTGTATAGGGAGAAATTTTGAGCACTTACCTTGCAGTCAAAGTTGGCTGGACTACTGGAGCAGACCATGGGTATGCTGCACATGAAGATACAAAGTTGAGGGGGAGGTCTGCAGGGGATGAGGTAGAGGGTTAAGTGGAGTGAGGGGGAAGAAAGACATGAGAGGCAAGGTTTGGCATGATGTTGGTTTGGGCCAGAGTGTTGGTTGAGTCAATGTTGGAATCCTAGGGGGGAAATTGAGGGTGCTGATGATAGGAGGGGATAGTGACTCTGAGAGAAGAAAAAGGGATGCAGGAGGGTGGTAGGGTGGTTATGTGGGGTTTGGGAATGGTGGGCATAGTTTTCATCCAGCACTGAGGGGACAAGGATGGTGGCTTAAATTATGAGAGTGGGAGAATCAGGATGGGCATCGGCACGGTGACTGGTGTGGGGTCAACAGTGAAATAAGTCATGTTCAAGTTGACTATAGGTTGCAGGGTAATAAGGGAAGGCTCAATGGTTATCGAAGGGACAGTGAAGGTGACAGTAATGGAGGAATGTTGGTGTGAGACAGGAGGAGGGTGAAAAGTGGTGGAGCCAGTTTGATGTATTTAAATTTATTGGCACGTGTAGCGAGGTTCAGTGAAAAGTAGTGTTCTACATACAGTCCAGACAGATTGTTCCATACATGAAAAACATAGGACACACGATAGATACACAATGTAGATACACAGACATAGACATCAGGTGAAGAATACAGAGTGTAGTACTACTCAATAGAGAAGATGCATGGAGAGATCAGTTCAGTTCATAAGAAGGTCATTCAGGAGTCTGGTAACAGCAGGCAAGAAGCTATTGTTGAATCTGTTGGTGTGTGTCCTCAGACTTTTGAACTTCCTGCCCGATGGAAGAGGTTGAAAGAGAAAATACCCCGGTGGGAGGGGTCTTTGATTATGCTGCTCACTTTCCCAAGGCAGCGGAAAATAGAGACAGAATCAATGGATGGGAGGTGGGTTCACATGATAGACTGAGCTGTGTTCTCGACCCTCTGTAGTTTCTTATGGTCTTGGGCCGAGCAGTTGCTGTACCAGGTTGTGAGGCAGCCAGATAGGATGCATTCTATGATGCATCTGTAAATATTGGTAAGAGCCAATGTGGACATGCTGAATTTCTTTAGTTTCCAGAAGAAGTATTGGCCCTGTTGTGCTTTCTTGGTCATAGTGTCGTCATGTGACACACACAAACCAGGAGCCAATCCCCCAGCCGGGGAGGTGGGGGGGGGGGGGGATCTCGAACATGCTAGGAATCGTCGAGTGTGCCAAGATGAAGGAGTCGTGCGCAATGCCCGGGTATCGGGTGCAGACTGCATGATGCGCAGCTGATAGTCACATATCAGCTGCACATTCATCGAATGAAACGCCTTTCGGTTTGTGTACAGCGGCGTGTTATCTGCAGGTGCTCGTTGGATGACAAGCATCCCGTCAATCACCCCCTATACCCGGGGCATCCCATCGATGGCGGCGAACCCTGCTGCCCGGGCATCCTGGTGGGCTCAGTCCACATTGAAATGGATATATAGATCCACCTGGGCATATAGGGCCTCCGTGATGGCGCAGATGCACCTGTGCACCAAGGTCTATGAGATTCTACACCAGTCACCACTCGGCGCCTGGAAGGACCGCGTCACGTAAAAGTTCAGGGCAACCGTCACCTTGACGGTCATCGGGAGCGGGTGTCCTCCGCTTACCTCCGCGGTGCCAGATGTGCCATCATCTGGCAGATATGTTGCACTGTCTCCCTGCTCAGCCGGAGTCTTCAATGGCATGCCGGTCCGGCAGGTCCTCGAATGACAGGCGGTGCTGGTACACACGAGGCCTCATGCAGCGTCTCCTTGGCACTTCCTCCTCCTCGGCATGTTGGGCAGACCGCTCTCCAACCTGGGTGGCTGCCACCTGCCCCTCTGCTGCACGCTCCGCTGCTGCAACTTCCTCCTCCTCGAAGAGCTTCAGCTCGTACAGCCGCAGGGCATCCTCCAGTACTGCAGCGACCAGCAGGAAGGCCATCATTGCTGGTTGTATTCCAATATCCATTGTCTGCAGTGGTGAAAGGCTAACATGTTAGCATGGTGCATAGCCCCGTGGCCAACCAGGTCCACCGGGCTACATGGTGGCCCTGGTTGGCACTGCGGGCTCCATCCCCGCATGTCCTTCCCCGTCAATGGCTGGCATCGTGGGGGCCTCTGGCCCTGACGCCTGTCCCTGATGCCAGGGGTACCATTGTTTGCTGCTGTCCTCACCAGGAGCTACTGTGAGTGTTGCCCTGGGTGGGCTGCAGGTGGGTGGCGGACGGGTGGGATGGGAAAGGTGGGGGTGGGTGCAGGGGGTGTTGTGGCAAGGGGGTGGAGTGCCTGGGTGGGGAAGGGGGTGGGGGCAGCCATACGGCCGGTGTCACTCTGCAGGACCAGTGGCCAAGGTGGGTGGTCAGTGATTGCGCAGGAAGATGGCCGCCGTAATAGCGGTCCAGGACTGGACACTGTCCCAATCCCGGTCAGTGTCTGGGCTGGTAGCCCGCAGTCGCTCCTCTCCGGTGTTAAGGAATGGGTTAAAAGACATTCCAATTAAATGTCTCATTTATGTTAAGTGTCCAATAATTGACACTGATATGTAAAGAAGCTTCAGGTGGCCTTTGTGGCATGGGATGTGATGATCGAGCTTTTGTACAGAGTTGTGTTAGAGGAAAATAAAGGTGTTTGTGAGAAGGAGCAGTACTTTTGACTCTTTATACAACAGCAGCTAAACGGCTAACAGTGGTAGCAGAGGACGGTTGCTGTGCGAATGTGAAGGGTTGAAAGATACAACTTTTCCAGGCCCAACCAAGGAGTGAATGAAATAAAAAAGTATATATATGGTTGAACCTAGGATAAAGTTGGCCGGATATGGCTATCCCCCCTTATTTTCTGAAAGGGGATCGTACGACCAATGGAGAAGTGCGATTGTTATGTGGACTAAGGTAACTTGCCTTGGGAAAGAGGAAACAAGGTATGGCATTGGCTCTTTCTCTACCTTATGACAGTAAAATCCGAAGCAAGTGTTTTCTGAGCAGGAATTGGAAGAGTTAGACTCAGAAGAAGGTCTGGAGACTCTATTATGTTATATGGATAAGATTTATCAAATGATGGCTTGCTAAGTGCGTATGAAGCCTGGTCAGATTTTGAAAGATTCCGGAAAACAGAGGCCATCTCCATGGAGGACTATATAATGGAATTTAGCAGACTTTATAAAAGGCTGCACAAACACCGCCTCGAATTTCCACAATCTGTGTTGCCATTTAAATTAATGGACTGTGCTAGAGTGAGCAACACGGATAGGCTCCTGGTTTTGACATGAGTTAAGTTTGCGGATAATGATACCTTATTCGTTCAGATGACAGAGGCCTTAAAGTTTCTGGGGAAACATTTGATTCCTATGGCTCTGATGACCCAAATGGGTCATTCAGCAATAAAGCAGACTATGGAAGATACACTACTGACAGGATGGCGAAATCATACGGCTACAAACAGGTTGCAAGAGTAAGAAAGGAGATCAGGACCCGGGAATTATGAGGACAGAAACCCATTTAGAACCTATAATAGGAGGAGGGACATGGAGAATGGAAATAGGAAGATGAACCCCAGAAATGCACGGAGCATGATAAATCAATGTTTTCGGTGTGACTCTCAATACCATTATGCTTTCAACTGTCCAACACGTTATAATAGTGTTTGAAACGACACATGACACGGAAGAATCAGAAGAGGAAAAAGATAGTGACCAGAAAGAAGGCATTGTCCGATTAACAAGCAGTTTTACTCTGGTAATGAGGGTGTTGGTTGCAGAATCCTTCAATTGTGCTGTATTGGACAATGGCTGCACATCTACTGTGTGTGGAATTGACTGGTTAAAATGTTACCTGGACTCTTTGAATGCTGAAAATCATAACAAGGTTAAGGAATTTGAAAGTTCCACAAGTTTCAGGTTTGGGGATGATAATACTCTGCAGTCGCTGGAAAAGAGTGGTGATCCCTTTCAATATTGCCGGAGTGAATCATTTCATTAGCACGGGTGGTGTGAGGTACCTTTGCTTCTGAGCAGACCGTCGATGAAGAAAGCACACATGAAACTGGATATGGAACAGGATAAGGCAACAGTTTTTGAAAGACGGTGGACTTACAATTTATATAGTCGGGACACTATTGCATTACATTACTGACAAATAATATTTCAGGTGTAGTTGTTAAGGATGTGTTAATGGCAGTTGGAAATGGAGCTTTAGCTGATAAAAAGCAATTTGCGCATCCGTCTCCTCGGAGGCTGAAAAATGTATTAAAGGATGCAAGGCTAAGGGATGAAGACTATACTAAGCTGATAGAACAGGTTAGTAATTGCTGTGAAGTTTGTAGGAAGTACAGAAGGACACCATCAAGACCAATAGTAATCCTACCTTTGGCCAGGGATTTTAACAACATTGTGGCCATGGACCTTAAGATCTGGGATAAAGCTAACAATATATTTATTTAGCATTTTGTAAATTTAGCAACCAGATTTAGTCAATCAACTATTGTACGAAGTAAAGAAAAGAGAGTAATTCTGGATCAAATTGTGGAAAAATGGATAGGGACAGGAATGGGCCCACTGGCAAAATTCCTTATGGACAATGTGGGAGAATTTGCTAATGATGAGTATAGGGATATGCGTGAAAACGTGAATATCACAGTTATGAATACGGTTGCGGAAAGCCCATGTAGTATTGGTGTGTAGTATACTGTAATAGATGACAAGCTCCGGAAAATTTTGGCAAATAGACTAAACTTCAAGTTAAATTCAGCTTTAGCATGGGCGGTGCATGCAAAGAATTCATTGCAGATGGTTGGGGGCTATAGTCCTTATCAATTAGTGTTTGGTAGAAATCCTAAAATTCCATCCATTTTGGACGACCAGCCTCCAGCTTGGGAAGGGTTAGTTCTGTCTTTGCTGAGCATTTAAATGCATTACATAGGAGTAGAAAAACGTTTTTGGAAGCAGACATCTCTGAAAGAATTCACAGAGCTTTAAGGCATAATGTACAGCCATCAAATCCGTTTTTCAGCAAGGAGACATAGTTTACTATAAGAGAGACAATTTTAATGAATGGAAAGGCCCAGGGAAGATCATAGGCATAGACGGCAAAACAATTATTTTGCAACATAGCAATCAAACTGTTAGGGTACATTCATCAAGGATAATGGGTACAGATTACAAATTTTCAAATTTAGACAGAGCAGACAGACATGACGAGGAACTAGGGTCATCTGGTACGCACGTGTTACAGAACTATGAGGACAGTTAACTGATATAGACATGGTTTCTGTAGAGGAACACAATACTTCTGATGAATTAGAACAGGCCATTTTTCCAAAAGGACAACTGCCAAAAGTTGGTACAAAAGTAACACACTTGCCTGAAGGGTCTAGTCAATGGAAGGGTGCAGCTGTTATTAGTAGAGCAGGGAAGGCCACTGGAAAGTATAAACATTGGTTTAATGTACAGCATTCAGGGGAGGGTGTCAAGACAATGGATTGGGAACATGACGTTCAAAAATGGAGGGAACTGAAACGCAGTGTCAGTTCAGGTAGTACATCGGATAGTGAACAGGTTCGCAGGAAATGGTGGAGAACTATTGAACGGACATTCCACAGCAGAAAGGAAAGATCAAGCAGTAGCAGTACAGAACGAGATACCAGGCAGGATAGGGGACGTAGTTTATCAAGATCTTGGAACATGGGTAAGACTACAAAAACGACTAGGAGTAGAAGCCCACATGCATGTGAGATTTTGGTGGCTTCCAATAAATTAGATGAAAAAGTTATAAAAGATGCCAAACAGCAAGAACTGCATAGTTAGAGTGAATTTGGGGTAGACACGGAAGTACCGGATATGGAGCAAAGAGCTCTATCCCACAGATGGATTTGCACGGAAAAGGTTCTTCCGGATGGAACTTATAAGGCAAAGGCCAGGCTTGTGGCAAGAGCTTTGAAGAAAACTTAGAAGATCAGGATTTAAGGGTAGATTCACCTTCGGCAGGAAAGGCTATTTTGAAGATCTTCTTGGCTCTATTAGCCACAAAGGCATGGGAATGCAAATCTATAGATATAAAAGCTGCCTTTTTGCAGGGGCATGTGCTTCGGAGAGATATTTTTATCCGTCCTCCTAAAGAGGCAGCTAACGCAGAAGGGGAACTCTAGAAGTTCAACAAATGTGTATATGGATTAAATGATGCGTCTAGGGTCTGGTATTTTTCGGTAAGGTCAGTTTTGTTAAAGTTAGGCTGTTGCCAGTTGAAAATGTTTTACTGACACTATGAAGGAAATCTTTCTGGCATCTTCGATGCATGTCGATGATTTTTTGTGGGGTGGGACTAGTGATTTTGAAGCTATTGTAATCTCTGGTTTGAGGAAAGAATTCAGGATTGGAAATCAGGCTTCCGGTGCATTAAAATATCTTGGACTGGAAATCGGACAGACTAAGTTAGGGGCAACTTAACATCAGCAATCTTATTTGGAGAGCATCAGACCAATAGCAATTAGTCGTAATCAGGTTTCACAAAAATACGCAGTGGTTTCAAAGATGGAAAAAGAGCAACTGCAAAGTTTAATTGGACAATTGAATTGGTTAGGTAGACAGACTAGACCAGATGTTCGTTTTGATGTCTTAGAGTTGAGTATAAAAATGAATGATCCCAAAGTAGAAGAGATAATAATAGCAAATAAAGTGTTGGTCAAACTAAAAATGCAGGAGTGTGTTTTGAGGTTCCCGGTTTTAGGTGACCTTAGGCAAATGAAACTCATAGTTCATAGTGATACGTCCTATGCAAATTTATGTGATGGAGTTTCAAGCGCAGGAGGTTTTATAATTTTCCTTTTGGGGAACAATGGTAAATGTTGCCCTCTTGTGTGGGAAACAAAGAAAATAAGGAGAGTGGTCAAAAGTACTTTGGCTGCTGAGACGTTAAGCCTTGTAGAGCGGCAGATATGGCATTTTATATGTCTCAGATGTGGACAGAAATTTTGGGATTAGGGGATTTGGGTAACATACCCATTGAGTGTCACATTGACAATAAATCCCTGTGGGAAAATGTGAACTCTACAAAAAGTGTCAATGAGAAAAGGTTAAGGATAGACATCGCAAGTTTGAAGCAGATGTTGGACAGAGGGGAGATAGCAAAAATTAAATGGGTCAACAGTAGCTATCAATTGCCTGACTGTTTTACAAAGAGAGGGGCTAGTTCACAGAAACTTTTGGATATTGTTAATGAAGGGCGCCTGTTTCTGTGACTGCTTTTTTTTCCTTCCGGAACTGAAAGAAAAAAGGGGGGAAATTGCGTGTGTTTTTGAGTTTCTTGTAATTATGTTTTCACCAAATTATTTTTTTCTCCAGGGGAGACTGTTAAGGAATGGGTTAAGAGACATTCCAATTAAATGTCTCATTTATGTTAAGTATCCAATAATTGACACTGATATGTAAAGAAGCTTCAGGTGGCCTTTGGGGCATGTGATGTGATGATAGAGGTTTTGCACAAGAGTTGTGTTAAAGGAAAATAAAGGTGTTTGTGAGAAGGAACAAAACTTTTGACTCATAGAACATTGAACATGGAACAGTACAGCACAGAACAGGCCCTTTGGCCCTCAATGTTGTGCTGAGCTTTGTCCGAAACCAAGATCAAGCTATCCCACTCCTGTCATTCTGGTGTGCTCCATGTGCCTATCCAATAACCGTTTGAAAGTTCCTAAAGTATCCGACTCCACTATCACAGCAGGCAGTCCATTCCACACTCTAACCACTCTCTCAGTAAAGAACCTGATGTGTTGGGTTTTCTGGATCACATACAAGTCACCAACACTTGAAGTAGTGCAACACTATTTTATTAAAAGGTTAACTATTTAAACATACTTGAACTGTGGGTAAATACGATACCAGCTTTAACTAAAGACCTTTGCCTTGTCCTAACCAATTGATGCACTCACCACATGGTGAATGTCTGTGTTGCAGGCTGTGAGCCCTGTGCTCCTAGCTAGCTGCTACTCGAATGAGCGGGAACTCTGATGTCCCCTGTCTTTCCCGTGCATGTGCTCTCACTGGTGATTGGCTGCGGTGTTGTGTATGTTGATTGGTCCCACTGTGTGTCCATCAGTGTGTGTCTGCACCATGATATACTGGTGTATATTATGACATCCCCCCTTTGAAATGAAAAAATGTGCCTGCGTGACAATAAATAGTGTGTGGTGAATGTTCCTGACTACGTGTGTGCGAAATATTTACAGGACTATGTACATAAAACTAAGCTATTTACATGGGAAGGTGCCTGGTGCAGAAAAAAACAGTGTGTCACGCAAATAACGAGATGAACACTATATACAAACCACTTGAACGATTAAACGGAAGAACAGAACAGACCAGAGAGTCCATTAGTGCAAAGTTCACAAATTAAGTCTCTGAGGTGGGCGACGAATTCTGGTTGACCGCCTCAAGGGTGGGTCAGGAGCCACCAGCTGAGGAGCGGGCTGGACTGCGTCAGAGTGAGGAGGATGCAGAGTAACCGGAATCTCTGCATAGTCAAGGTCAGGGACAACAGGAGGGCGTGGCACTGGCGGAGGATCACGTAGCGAGCGCAGAACGAGATGAAGGGCACGTCGATTGCGGCGCAGAATGGAACCATCCGGTAGATGAACCAGGAATGAGCGGGGAGCCACCTGCTGAAGAACCACAGCAGTTGCAGACCAGCCACCATCCGGAAGATGGATGCAGACATTGTCATCAGGTGCCAGAGCAGGGAGATCAGCTGCACGGGCGTCATGAGCCGCCTTGTGCTGTGCACGAGACAGTTGCATTCGTTGAAGGACCGGAACGTGGTCGAGGTCTGGGACGTGAATGGATGGCACTGTCGTCCTCAGGGTGCGACCCATGAGCAGCTGGGCTGGCGACAGGCCAGTGGACAGTGAGGCCGAGCGATAGGCCAGCAGGGTGAGGTAGAAGTCGGATCCCGCATCGGCACCCTTGCAGAGGAGCCGTTTGACTATGTGGATGCCCTTCTCTGCTTTGCCATTGGATTGGGGGTACAGGGGACTGGATGTCACATGCACAAAGTTGTACCTCCTGTCAAAATTGGACCATTCCTGGCTTGCGAAGCAGGGGCCATTGTCCAACATCACAGTGAGTGGGATGCCGTGACCAGCAAAGGTGTCCTTACAGGCACAGATGACTGCAGACAATGTGATGTCGTGCAAACGTACCACCTCCGGGTAGTTTGAAAAATAGTCTACAATCAGAACATAATCCCTGCCCAGCGCGTGGAACATGTCGATGCCGACCTTGGACCAAGGGGACGTGACCAACTCATGGGGCTGTAGGGTCTCATGTGGTTGGGCTGGCTGGAACCGCTGACAGGTGGGGCAGTTGAGCACTGTGTTGGCGATGTCGTCATTGATGCCGGGCCAGTACACTGCCTCTCGGGCCCGTCGGCGGCACTTCTCCACGCCAAGATGGCCCTCGTGTAGCTGTTCCAAGACGAGCTGGCGCATGCTGTGCAGGATAACAATGCGGTCCAGCTTCAGGACACCATCGACTACCGCCAGATCGTCTCTGATGTTGTAGAACTGCGGGCATTGGCCCTTGAGCCACCCGTTTGTTAGGTGGCGCCTGACACGCTGTAGCAGGGGGTCAGCCACAGTCTCGCGGCGAATTTGGACGAGGCGTTCATCCATGGCCGGCAGATTGGAGGCCACGAAGGCCACATGGGCGTCAACCTGGCAGACGAATCCCACTGGGTCACACGGGGTGTTGACTGCCATGGACAGAGCGCGGCTATGATCAGGTCTTTGCCCAGGGTGTAAACAAGCTGAAAGTCGTATAGCCGGAGTTTGAGCAGAATGCGCTGGAGGCGAGGCGTCATGTCGTTCAAGTCTTTTTGTATTATATTGACCAGCGGGCGATGGTCGGTCTCGACGGTGAATTGGGGAAGGCTGTACACATAATCATGAAATTTGACGACACCGGTCAACAGGCCCAGGCACTCCTTTTCGATCTGCGCGTAGCGCTGTTCCGTGGGGGTCATGGCGCGTGACGCATATGCAACGGGGGCCCATGATGAGGCCTCATCGCATTGCAGGAGCACTGCCCCAATGCCAGATTGGCTGGCAACGGTTGAAATTTTTGTCTCTTTCGCTGGATCAAAAAAGGCCAACACCGGGGCCGTGGTAAGTTTGGTTTTAAGTTCTGTCCATTCGCTCTCGTGGGCCGGAAGCCATTGGAAGTCTGTCGTCTTCCTGACCAGGTTCCTGAGAGCTGTGGTATGAGAGGCGAGGTTAGGGATGAACTTCCCTCAGAAGTTGAACATGCCCAGAAATCGGAGGACCGCCTTCTTGTCCCCTGTCTTTTTCATGGCTGTGATGGCAGCCACCTTGTCTGCATCCGGCCGCACGCCCAACTGGGAGATGTGGTCCCCGAGGAACTTCAGTTCCGTCTGACTGAAGGAGCATTTGGCTCTGTTGAGGCGTAGGCCCTGCTCCCGTATGCGTTTGAGCACGCGCTGGAGGCGACTGATATGCTCCTGCGGGGTGGTGGGCCAAATGATTATGTCGTCAACATAGACGCGAACACCTTCAATGCCTTCCATCATTTGTTCCATGATCCTGTGGAATACATCTGACGCCGATATGATCCCAAACGGCATCCTGTTGTAACAATATCTGCCAAAAGGGGTGTTAAAGGTACACAGTTTCCTGCTGGATCTGTTTAGTTGAATTTGCCAGAATCCTTTTGAGGCGTCAAGTTTGGTGAAGAGCTTGGCACGAGCCATCTTGCATGGGATCTCCTCACGCTTGGGGATTTGGTAATGCTCCCTCATTATGTTGCGATTCAGATCCTTTGGATCAATGCAGATTCTGAGCTCACCGGAAGGCTTCTTTACGCACACCATGGAACTGACACAGTTGGTTGGTTCCGTAACTCTGGAGATCACTCCTTGGTCTTGGAGGTCCTGCAGCTGCTGCTTGAGGCGGACCTTGAGGGGTGCTGGGACTCTGCGAGGTGCATGCACCACAGACGTGGCGTTCTGTTTGAGTATGATCTTGTAAGTATATGGGAGCGTGCCCATGACTTCGAAGACGTCGCGGTGCTGGTCGATGATGGCGTTGAGTTGCGCCCTGAAGTCAGCATCCTGGAAGGCAGACGTGTCATCAGGAGAGAGAGAGTGAACTCTTTGAATGAGGTTTAGCAATTTGCACGCCTGTGCGCCAAGCAGAGAGTCCTTCGAGGAGCCCACGATCTCGAAAGGAGGGTTGGCTTTTCGTGACTTGTGCGTCACTTCGAGTTGGCATGAGCCGGTAGCAGGAATGATGTTGCCATTGTAGTCCAATAGCTGGCAGGCCGATGGGAGAATAGTTGGTTGACACAAAGGCTTTGGAAAGCAGACCACGCCATGAGATTGGCGGAGGCACCAGTGTTTAGACGGAATTGTATTTGGGACCGGTTGACCGTCAGGGTGGCACACCACTCATCGTCTGGATCGATGCTGTATACCGACAGCGGCTGGTGTCTTTGCTTCGGGGACAGTCTGTTTTTCGTGACGACACCGACTTGAAAAGGCACCTTCGGGTCCTCGTGTCACTGCTGTGTGGGACGTCGGAGTCGGACTCGGTGACCGTGGGTTGAATTGCCCGAACATTGCTGCGAGGCTGGCTGAAGCGATATGAATTGGAAGGCTGAGCTGCTCGCCAGCAGGCAGCATAGTGGCCAAGTCTTCCACATCGTAGGCATTGTCGAGATTTTGCAGGGCATTGCCGCTTTAAATGGGCGGAGCCACAGTTGCCGCACGCCGTGACGTCAGCACGTTCGCTGCGCCACCGCGCATGCGTGGTGCGGTCCTGCGTGGTGTGCGCCTGCGTATTACGTTCCTTCATGTCGCCGTCCCCTCGTTTGGTGCGTACAAGCGCGGAATCCGCGAAAAGCGAGCGAAATGGCCGCCCTCATCCAGGCTGAGGCCCTGGAGGTGTTCAATCACTTGGACCCGTTCCGCCTCGTCGGGACCTTGCCGCGCCGTTTCAGCCGCTTGTATCTGGGAGTACCGACTGGTGGCATTTTCATGTAGGACACAGGTCTCGATGGCGGTCGCTAGGGTGACTTGCTTTACTTTGAGGAGCTGCTGACGTAGGGGGTCCGACCGAACACCGAAAACGATCTGGTCGCATATCATGGAGTCGGAGGTGGGCCCGTAGCTGCAAGATTGCGCAAGGATGCGGAGGTGCGGTAAAAAGGATTGGAAAGGTTTGTCCTTACCCTGCAAAAGCGTTCAAAACATTCATTCACCTCTACGCTGCAGTGAGTGCCAAATTTGAGGAGAACCGTCTTGAACTTCGTCTTGTCTTCGTCAGCTGCAAAGGTGAGAGAGTTGAAAATATGGATGGCATGGTCCCCGACCATGGAGAGGAGAAGAGCAATCTTTCTGGTGTTCGAGGCGCCCTCCCTGCCCGTGGCTTCGAGGTAGAGCTGGAGGCGCTGTTTGAAAATCTTCCAGTTGGCCCCGAGGTTGCCGGCGATGCGGAACGGCGGCGGCGGGCTGATGTTGGCCATGTTGCAGAATGACGGAATGCTGGCGGAAGGCAGATCACTTGCAGGTAGGTCTAAGAAGTGCTAGTATGCAACCACTCCTGGTATCATGATGTGTTGGGTGTTCTGGATCACATACAGGTCACCGACACTTGAAGTAGTGCAACACTATTTTACTAAAAGGTTAACTATTTAAACATACTTGAACTGTGGGTAAATACGATACCAGCTTTAACTAAAGACCTTTGCCTTGTCCTAACCAGTTGATGCACTCAGCACATGGTGAATGTCTGTGTTGCAGGCTGTGAGCTCTGTGCTTCTAGCTAGCTGCTACTCGAATGAGCGGGAACTCTGATGTCCCCAGTCTTTATAGTGCATGTGCTCTCACTGGTGATTGGCTGCGGTGTTGTGTATGTTGATTGGTCCCACTGTGTGTCCATCAGTGTGTGTCTGCACCATGATATACTGGTGTATATTATGACAGAACCTACCTCGGACATCCCTCCTATATCTCCCACCCCGAACCTTATAGTTATGCCCCCTTGTAACAGCTACATCCACCCGAGGAAATAGTCATTGAACGTCCACTCTATCTATCCCCCCCATCATCTTATAAACCTCTATAAAGTCGCCTCTCATCCTCCTCCGCTCCAATGAGAAAATCCCTAGCTCCCTCAACCTTTCCTCATAAGACCTACCCTCCAATCCAGGCAGCATCCTGGTAAATCTCCTTTGCACCCTTTCCAATGCTTCCACATCCTTCCTATAATGAGGTGACCAGAACTGCACACAATACTCCAAATGTGGTCTCACCAGGGTCCTGTACAGTTGCAGCATAACCCCACGGCTCTTAAACTCAAGCCCTCTGTTAATAAATGCTAACACACTATAGGCCATCTTCACGGCTCTATCCACTTGAGTGGCAACCTTCAGAGATCTGTGGACATGAACCCCAAGATCTCTCTGTTCCTCCACATTCCTCAGAACCCTGCCGTTGACCCTGTAATCCGCATTCAAATTTGTCCTACCAAAATGAATCACCTCGCACTTATCAGGGTTAAACTCCATCTGCCATTTTTCAGCCCAGATCTGCATCCTGTCAATGTCTCTTTGCAGCCTACAACAGCCCTCCACCTCATCCACTACTCCACCAATCTTGGTGTCATCAGCAAATTTACTGACCCACCCTTCAGCCTCCTCCTCCAAGTCATTTATAAAAATCACAAATAGCAGAGGACCCAGCACTGATCCCTGTGGTACACCGCTGGTAACTGGTCTCCAGTCTGAAAAATTTCCATCCACCACCACCCTCTGTCTTCAATGTGATAGCCAGTTACTCATCCAATTGGCCAAATTTCCCTCTATCCCACACCTCCTTACTTTCTTCATGAGCCGGCCATGGGGAACCTTATCAAACGCCTTACTGAAATCCATGTATAAGACATCAACTGCTCTATCTTCATCTACACACTTAGTTACCTCCTCAAAGAATTCAATCAAATTTGTGAGGCAAGACTTACCCTTCATGAATCCATGTTGACTATCCTGGATTAAGCTGCATCTTTCCAAATGGTCATTAATCCTATCCCTCAGGACCCTTTCCATTAACTTAACGACCACTGAAGTAAGACTAACCGGCTTATAATTACTCGGGTCATTCCTATTCCCTTTCTTGAACAGAGGAACAACATTCTCCCATCCCGTGGACAGTGAGGACCCAAAGATCAAAGCCAAAGGCTCTGCAATCTCATCCTTTGCCTCCCAAAGAATCCTAGGATATATCCCATCTGGCCCAGGGGACTTGTCGACCCTCAGGTTTTTCAAAATTGCTAATACATCTTCCCTCAGAACATCTACCTCCTCCAGCCTACCCGCCTGCATCACACTCTCATCCTCAAAAACATAGCCCCTCTCCTCGGTCAACACTGAAGAAAAGTATTCATTCAACGCCTCTCCTATCTCTTCTGACTCCATGCACAAGTTCCCACTACTGTCCTTGACCGGCCCGAACCTCACCCTGGTCATCCTTTTATTTCTCACATAAGAGTAAAAAGCCTTGGGGTTTTCCTTGATCCGACCCGCCAAGGTCTTCTCATGCCCCCTCCGAGCTCTTCTAACCCTGTTTTTTTAGCTCATTCCTTGCTACCTTGTAACCCTCAAGCAACCCAACTGAACCTTGTTTTCCTCATCATTACATATGCTTCCTTTTTCCTCTTGCCAAGACATTCAACCTCTTTTGTGAACCACGGTTCCCTCACACGGCCATTTCCTCCCTGCCTGACAGGGACATACCTATCAAGGACACGCAGTATTTGTTCCTTGAACAAGCTCCACTTTTCATTTGTGCCTTTCCCTGACAGTTTCTGTTCCCATCTTATGCTCCCTAATTCTTGCCCAATCACATCATAATTACCCCTGCCCCAGTTATAAACCTTGCCCTGCCGTATGGCCCTATCCCGCTCCATTGCAATAATGAAAGACACCGAATTGTGGTCACTATCTCCAAAGTGCTCTCCCACAAACAAATCTAACACTTGGCCTGGTTCATTACCCAGTACCAAATCCAATGTAGCCCCACCTCTTGTCGGCCTAGTCACATATTGTGTCAGGAAACCCTCCTGCACACACTGTACAAAAACTGCCCCGTCCGAATTGTTCGACCTATAGAGGTTCCAATTAATATTTGGAAAGTTAAAGTCACCCATGACAACTACCCTGAGACCTCTACACCTATCCATAATCTGGTTTGCAATTTATTCCTCCACATCTCTATTACTATTTGGGGGCCTATAGAAAACTCCTAACAACGTGACCGCTCCTTTCCTATTTCTAACTTCAGCCCACATTACCTCAGTCGGCAGATCCCCCTCAAACTCTTTTCTGCAGCCGTTAAACTATCCTTGATTAACAATGCTACTCCTCCACCTCTTTTACCACTTTCCCTACACTTACTGAAACATCTATACCCCCGAACTTCCAACATTCTTGTCCCTGTTCTAACCATGTCTCCGTAATGGCCACAACATCGTAGTCCCAAGTACCAATCCACGCTCCAAGTTCACCTACCTTATTCCAGATGCTCCTTGCATTAAAGTAGACACACTTCAACCCACCTTCCTGCATGCCAGTACACTCCTGTGACCTTGTGTAGCGCACAATGACTTACGAGAGACGAATAGAGATGAAGTCGATGAGGCTTTATTAAGCGTGACTTGTTCCCCGCAGTTCAGCAACAGACTGGAGCTGCGGGGAGAACTCCTGGTTCTTATACTCCGCCTTCAGGGCGGAGCTAGAGATCAACAGCCAACCAGGACCCGGGATCTGTCAGCCAATGGCATCACGGCTTCACAGTCCCACATGACCCCTAATGCATACTACCACATTCACCCCTTGTTAAAAATGAACCCGGCAGGGTGGTGCTTCGCATGGTGGTAGGGGTTTACAAGGCCGGTCCTGGGAGGAAAAAACTTTTGCATGTCATTACAGTGCCCTACACTTTGCCCTACACTGGGCTATGTACAGGGTTTGTGAACTATTTACAATATTCGTAAGAAGAAAAAAAAAGAACATTCTCGTTAAAGTCCACAACATTTTTGTGTTACACCGATGCCACGAGTCGAGCGGGCGGTCTGGTCTTCCTTGTCGATCGCCTCAGCCCCGGTGGTGGTGCTGGTGCTTGTTCCAGCGTTGTCGTCTCCGGGAGCTTTACGGTGTCTGCTTCTGCTTCACTCCTGGTCGGACATGGGAGGAGGACCGATCCTCCCGGGAAGGGGGCGGTCGCGGGGTGCGCCGGTGGCAGGGAGGGGGTGATTGGTGTCGGGGGGGTGTGCGTGTTGCCGGCGGGCGCCAGGTCTCGCAGGGAGACCGTGTCCTGTCGGCCGTCGGGGTACGCGTAGGCGTACTGCGGGTTCGCGTGGAAGAGGTGAACCCTCTCGACCAACGGGTCCGACTTGGGCGCCCGCACATGTTTCCGGAGCAAGATGGGTCCTGGGGCCGCCAGCCAGGTCGGCAGCGACGTTCCAGAGGAGGACTTCCTGGGGAAGACAAGGACACGCTCATGAGGCGTTTGATTAGTGGTAGTACACAGCAGCGACCGGATGGAGTGGAGAGCGTCCGGGAGGACCACCTGCCACCGTGAAACTGGGAGATCCCTGGACCGTAGGCCCAGTAGGACGGTCTTCCAGACCGCGCCGTTCTCCCTCTCTACTTGCCCGTTCCCCCGGGGGTTGTAGCTGGTTGTCCTGCTCGAGGCTATACCCTTGCTGAGCAGGAACTGGCGCAGCTCGTCACTCATGAAGGAGGACCCCCTGTCGCTATGGATATATGCGGGGCAACCGAACAGTGTGAATATGGTGTTGAGGGCTTTAATAACTGTGGCCGCTGTCATGTCGGGGCAGGGGATGGCGAAAGGGAAACGAGAGTACTCGTCCACCACGTTCAGGAAGTATGTGTTGCGGTCGGTGGAGGGGAGGGGCCCTTTGAAATCCAGACTGAGGCGTTCAAAGGGACGGGAAGCCTTGATCAGGTGCGCTCTATCCGGCCTGAAAAAGTGCGGTTTGCACTCTGCGCAGATGTGGCAGTTCCTGGTGACTGTACGGACCTCCTCCACGGAGTAGGGGAGGTTGCGGGACTTTATAAAATGGTAGAACCGAGTGACCCCCGGGTGGCAGAGGTCCTCGTGGAGGGTTTGGAGACGGTTTATTTGTGCGTTGGCACATATGCCGCGGGATAGGGCATCGGACGGCTCGTTCAGCTTTCCGGGACGGTACAAGATCTCGTAGTTGAAGGTGGAGAGCTCGATCCTCCACCTTAAGATCTTGTCATTTTTAATTTTGCCCCGCTGTGCATTATCGAACATGAAAGCTACCGACCGTTGGTCAGTGAGGAGAGTGAATCTCCTGCCGGCCAGGTAATGCCTCCAATGTCGCACAGCTTCCACTATGGCTTGGGCTTCCTTTTCCACTGAGGAGTGGCGGATTTCTGAGGCGTGGAGGGTTCGGGTGAAAAAGGCCACGGGTCTGCCCGCTTGGTTAAGGGTGGCCGCTAGAGCTACATCGGAGGCGTCGCTCTCGACCTGGAAGGGGAGGGACTCGTCGATGGCGCACATCGTGGCCTTTGCGATATCCGCTTTGATGCGGCTGAAGGCCTGGCGAGCCTCTGTCGACAGGGGGAAGGTCGTGGTCTGTATTAGCGGGCGGGCCTTGTCTGCGTACTGGGGGACCCACTGGGCGTAATATGAAAAGAACCCCAGGCAGCGTTTCAGGGCTTTGGAGCAGTGGGGGAGGGGAAATTCCATGAGGGGGCGCATGCGTTCGGGGTCGGGGCCTATTATCCCACTGCGCACTACATATTCCAAGATGGCTAGCCGGTTTGTGCTAAACACGCCCTTGTCCTTGTTGTATGTGAGGTTCAAGGCTTCAGCGATCTGGAGGAATTTTTGGAGGTTGGCGTCGTGGTCCTGCTGATCGTGGCCGCAGATGGTTACGTTGTCGAGATACGGGAACGTGGCCTGCAACCCGTGTTGATCAACCATTCGGTCCATCTCCCGTTGGAAGACCGAGACCCCGTTTGTGACGCCAAATGGGACCCTTAGGAAGTGGTATAGTCGCCCGTCTGCCTCGAAGGCTGTGTACTTGCGGTCACTTGGGCGGATGGGAAGCTGGTGGTAGGCGGACTTGAGGTCCACGGTGGAGAAGACCTTATATTGGGCAATCCGATTGACCATGTCGGATATGCGAGGGAGAGGGTACGCATCTAGCTGTGTGTACCTGTTGATGGTCTGGCTATAGTCTATGACCATCCTTTGCTTCTCCCCTGTCTTTACTACTACCACCTGTGCTCTCCAGGGACTATTGCTGGCCTGGATTATGCCTTCCTTCAACAACCGCTGGACTTCGGACCGAATAAATGTCCGGTCCTGGGCGCTGTACCATCTGCTCCTAGTGGCGACGGGTTTGCAATCCGGGGTGAGGTTTGCAAACAAGGATGGGGGTTCAACTTTGAGGGTTGCGAGGGCGCAGATAGTGAGTGGGGGTATTGGGCCGCCGAATTGGAATGTTAGGCTCTGCAGGTTGCACTGGAAGTCTAATCCCAGTAATGTGGGCGTGCAGAGTTGGGGAAGGACGTAGAGCCTGTAGTTTTTAAACTCCCTCCCTTGCACCGTTAGGGTCACTCTGCAGAACCCTTTGATCTGTACGGAGTGGGATCCTGCAGCTAGGGAAATCTTCTGCGTACTGGGACGGATGGTGAAAAAACAGCGTCTTACCGTGTCGGGGTGGATGAAGCTTTCTGTGCTCCCGGAGTCGATCAGGCATGGTGTCTCGTGTCCGTTGATCAGCACCGTTGTTGTCGTCGTCTGGAGCGTCCGGGGCTGTGCTTGGCCCAGCGTCACCGAGGCCAGACGTGGTCGCAGTGTCTCAGCGTCTTCTTCGAACCCCGTGGAGCCGTCGATGCTGGGGTCCATTGTTGTCGTCCGAGATGGCGGCGGGGGTGAACAAAATGGCCATCCCCATGCATCGCACATGGCTGGGGGGTCCCAAGATGGCGGCAGGGGTGGACAAAATGGCCGCCCCCATGCATCGCACATGGCTGGGGGGTCACAAGATGGCGGCGCCCATCCTCCCCTCGTGGTGGCCGGGACCCAAAATGGCGGCGCCTGCGGGTCGCACATGGGGCGCTGGGGGGGGGTTGGGGAGCGTTTGGAATGCGCTGGACTCTTTCTTCTCCGGGGACAGCGGCGACCCCCCGGGACCGGCACACAGCCGCGAAATGGCCCTTTTGGCCGCAGCTCTTGCAAATCGCTGCGCGGGCCGGGCAGCGCTGCCGGGGGTGTTTCGCCTGGCCGCAGAAATAGCAGCGGGCCCCCCCGGGATGACCTGGCGTCTGAACCGCGCAAGCCTGTGAGGGGGGGGGGTTTGTCGCGACGGGGGTCCACGGAGCCCAAGGGGCTGCCGCGCGGTCGGGGTCGTACGCGCGGGCGTTTTGCGCAGCCACATCTAGGGACGCTGCAAGGGCCCGTGCCTCTGAGAGTCCTAGCGACTCTTTTTCTAACAGTCTTTGGCGGATTTGGGGAGAGTTCATACCTGCCACAAACGCATTGCGAATTAACATGTCCGTGTGTTCAGCCGTGTTTACCGGCGGGCAGCTGCAGGCCCGTCCCAAAATTAGCAGCGCGGCGTAGAATTCGTCTAGCGATTCTCCGGGACTTTGCCGTCTCGTTGCGAGTTGGTAGTGTGCGTAGACCTGGTTCACTGGGCGAACGTAGATGCTCTTTAGTGCTGCGAACGCCATCTGGAAATCCTCTGCGTCTTCTATGAGAGGGAAAATTTCCGGGCTTACCCTCGAATGCAGGAACTGCAGTTTCTGGTCTTCTGTGATCCGGCCGGGGGCCGTTCGGAGGTAGCCTTCGAAACAAGTCTGCCAGTGTTTAAAAATTGCTGCTGAGTTCACTGCGTGGGGGCTGATCCTCAGGCATTCCGGGACGATCCTGAGCTCCATGGTCCTTTAAGCACGCTTAATAAATTGTAGCGCACAAAGACTTACGAGAGACGAATAGAGATGAAGTCGATGAGGCTTTATTAAGCGTGACTTGTTCCCGCAGTTCAGCAACAGACTGGAGCTGCGGGGAGAACTCCTGGTTCTTATACTCCGCCTTCAGGGCGGAGCTAGAGATCAACAGCCAACCAGGACCCGGGATCTGTCAGCCAATGGCATCACGGCTTCACAGTCCCACATGACCCCTAATGCATACTACCACACCTTGATACCCTCCTCAGTACCTCACTACTCTCAACACTGGCTTCTGGACTACAGCTCATTTTCCCATCCCCCTGACAAATTAGTTTAAACCACCCCCCCCCCCCACCCCGAAGAGCCGTAGCAAAATCTCCTCCCAGGATATTGGTGCCCCTCTGGTTCAGGTGCAAACCGTCCTGTTTGTACAGGTCCCACCTTCCCCGGATTGTGCTCCAATTATCCACATAACTGAAACCCTCCCTCCGACATCATCCCTGCAGCCACGTGTTTATCTGCACTCTTTCCTGTTCCTCAACTCGCTAGCACGTGGCATCGGCACCGGTACAACAGCAGCTAAATGGCTAACATCCGGGTCCTACCTCCTCTTTCTTTCGCTCAGCAGCCACGTCGCTGGTTTCATGATTTTTAACCACGCTGTCAGGAACGCGGCCCATTGGAGGAAGAGAATCAGGGAGGCCCCGGAGAATTCTGTGTCAAGCCCGTTAATGATATGTAAACAGTGTCTACTGTACGTGCGTTCTGGTATGCATTGAGACCACTGAAAAGGTGATGGAGAATTGCGATTTGGCATCAAATCGACCCCTGCCGCATTTTTGGCTTTGGAACCAATTCTCCACCCAATCGCCTTTTCCGATTTCGGCATTGGCCAATGGAGAATCCCACCCATTGACTTGCAAGGTTTTATGTTGTTGTTCTCTGGCTTTGTAGTCACATTGAAGGAGTGGGGCCCATCATGATCCACGAAGCCAATGTGCAGGAGCACTTATGGCATATGGATTCCAACAAGAACATCGTGAAACTTTGAGAACATGTCATGCAAATATTTAGCATCATCCTCTGATTTTGCACCTGGCTCTCCAATTAACTACGTAACATTCCACATATCACACTAACTATTAAACAACAAGGAAACATCACCATATTGGTACCAGTGCAAAGCTATATACAAAGAACAAAGAAAATTACAGCACTGGAACACGCCCTTCGGCCTTCCAAGCCTCCGCCAACCATGCAGTCCGTCCAATCTATAACATTCTGCACATCCAGGGTCCATATCCCTCTATTCCCATCCTATTCATGTATTTGTCAAGCTGCCCCTTAAACGCCACTATCATCCCTGCTTCCACTACCTCCTCCGGCAGCGAGTTCCAGGCACCCACTACCCTCTGTGTGAAAAGCTCCCCTTGCACATCTCCTCTAAACGTTGCTGCTTGCACTTTAAACCTATGTGCCTTATAATTGATTCTTCCACCCTGGGAAAAAGCTTCTGACTATCCACTCTGTCTATGCCCCTCATAATTTTTAGACTTCTATCAGGTCGCCACTCAACCTCCGTTATCCCAGGGAGAACAAACCGAGTTTATCCAACCTCACCTCACAGCTAATGCCCTTCATGCCAGACAACATCCTGGTAAACCTCTTCTGTACCCACTCCAAAGCCTGCACATCCTTCTGGTAGTGTAGCGACCAGAATTGAACACTATATTCCAAGTGTGGCCTAACTATGGTTCTATGCAACTGCAGCATGACATGCCAATTTATATACTCAATGCCCCAGCAGAAGAAGGCAAGTGTGGTAACCTGGCAGTGCCTAGTTTTAGGACAATTGAGGAGTAAGACCATGGTATCATAGACTCTTAAGGATGCTATTTACCCTGTTATATCTGTGCCATCTCTTTCAAATATTTATTTCATTTTTCTCTAAAAAGAAGAATGGTCTTGGCCTCAAGCAATTCCTGTTGAATTTTTACAACATAAAACAGCTCCATGGCCATTTTTACAGGCACCAGGTTGTTTTTCAGATTTTTTTCTCCCTTAAGAAGAAATAGAGATGGCTATGTGTATCAAGCTGGTACGGGCATTCTGTATCCATTGTGATCAAACTGCCTCAGAACCATTCTTTTACACCTTGCTCTTCATCAGAATACTGTATTAGAGAGAGAGGACATTTGATACCAGTCAAAACATGCAAAAAATCCATAACATCTGCTGTTATTTTGAGGTGAATTTTATGCTTTTCAAGGTGAAGTATGTCATTGATACGGAGAGTCCAAATGAACTGTCATAGCAACTAGGGAAATAGCATCTGCAGAGCAAAACACCCTCCACCTCACAAAAATATGCCTTCTGCACACCATTATGGGTCTTTCTGTTCTGCTTATATGCCAGCCTCTGGTTGTTAAGATAGTAACAATGTTTTTCTGCAGACCCAAGCCCATAAAGAACTGACTGAAGCAACCAAAAGTAATTTCAGATAGGATCCTTTCAGAGATATCTTCATTCCATAAAACTGTGTTGGATTCAAACACACATTCAAAGTGAATGTATAGTATTCTCATCCGCTTCTCGGCGGCATCGTGGCATAGTGGTTAACACTGCTGCCTTATAGCACCAAGGACCCGAGTTTGATTCTGACCTTCCGTGTGGAGTTTGCACGTTCTCCCTGTGTCCGCGTGTATTTCCTCCGTGTGCTCCGATTTCCTCGCACAGTCCAAAGATGTGCAGGTTAGGTGAATTGGCCATGAAAATATAGCCCAAAGGTTAGGTGGGGTTACGGGGATGGGGCGGGGGATTGGGTCTAGGTAAGGTGCTCTATTGGAGCATGGGGCCGGTACAAACCCGATGGTCCGAATGGCCTCCTTCAGCACTGTAGGGATGATTTATATGATTTCTTCACTGAGTCCCATAAACACCTATGTAGTGGAGAACTGAAGTTTACATTTGCAGGAATGTCACTCTGAAACATTCAACTAAATAAAGCCAAATTTTCAATCGACAAAATTTACAGGCAAATGCATGTTCCTGTGTTCATGATTTTTAAACTGGCACCGAGACACTTATTTTAAACACATTATTACGAGCTTAAAAGTAACATGCACAGGAACAGAGTTAAGCACATCAAGAGTTTGCCCACGCCTTTCACTGATTGAAATTTCTACCTTAATACATCTATTATTTTGGGATTAGACCATTTGTAACATTTGATGACTTTTATCAATAGTACAAGAACATCACCCAAAGTGGAATCACCTGATGCTGAAATGAGTTGTCTTCAAGTGTTTTTCTTTTGGCAAGTCACTAGCTCAGCAAATCCTGTTGCGCTTTGGATATAACGGAAGTCAGACTTCTTTGTGAGTGACAGCAATATGGTAATGACACCAAAGGCTTACAAAGCCCCTGCTCATTTCCCTGGCAACCATCAATAGCACAGCACCTCAAAACAAATCAGCCTGATGTATTTGTTGGCGCTACTGCTCACAGTGATTTTATTTGAAAATCAAGACGTTTATTGTTGGTGCTTTCTCTTAAAAGCGTAAAGAATATGTGGGAAGAGTAAATATTGATGCATTATTTAAATAAGGATGGCAAGTTTTGAGTTCCGAATATTTAAATTTATGTGCATTGCACACATAAACAGCAGCAAAAGGGATTCCTCCTGGGTTGGAATGTACCTGCCTTCTAGAGCACTTTTACACAACAGTAAGAGACTGGCAGCTACAGTTTAGGTTGTAGCCATACAGCATCTTGTTTACATTGCTTCGTTGAAAGGTGAATTATGTCACACAGGAGAAAGTTTTGTGCAAATGTGCTTACCTTTTTGTGCAGTTTCTCTATCAGTAGTTACATTTTAAATGTGTAGTCAGTGTGAGCTGAAGCATTCAGAGTATCTCAACATTGAAATTAATTTCAAGGGGTTACCAGCAAATCCATGGAATGCTTTGGTAGTTTTCTACTCTTTTGACACTGGACTCCATATAAGGTCAAAAAGAAACCTTAGAAAACTCCTTCACCGGGGAGTTTCATCCATTTATTGCTGTCAGGCCAGACCGTAACTCTTATTTTCTACCACAAATGTACTGCATGCACACCAAACCCACTATTTACACTGATAGTCAGGCTTAGAAATTCAGGTGCATAGGGATGCAGGGATCAATCCATCCTCTGCATGTGAAAACTGAAATGCCTTCAATATGGGGCCTTGGGTCTCATTTTCACCAAGTCGGCGAAAAGCCCAACAGCCGCCCTCTGGAATGAGAAGGCAAACAACTCGGGGAGAGGTCTGGTTAGGGGCATATGGAACTGGGGTTACAGAGAACGGTTGCAATCATTTGGGGAATGCTGTCTGCATTCATTAAATGTAGGATTTAAAGCACTCTTGCTCCTACAGCAGTGACTATGTTTCAAAGTACTTAATTGACTGAAAAGCACTTTGGGATGCTCTGAGATTGTGAAAGGAGCTATAAAAATGCAAGGCTTTTTTATTTTAAGATCTTAGAGGTAAGTATATGTTTGGCTGCGGTAGACATTGGTACAGACAGAACTCAATGACTCAATAAAATCCATATCATGGTGCAGAAGTGACAGAATTAGCAGTAACAGAATTTGCAACTTAGGAGTTGCCAGCAGCACAAAGGATGAGAAATCGGGAATGAGAGAGGTGCGCATGGTACAGAAGACTTCAACGTGAAGTCATCAGTCAATCCAAATGCCTTGTGCTCTTGCTGCTGCTGGTTCTACGTCATAAATCATACTGCTACCTCTCCTGCTGCTGTTCCCAATGCCTTTTTCACTCTCAGACTGTCGTCTCTCACCCTCCTGGTCACATTTAATTGCACACTCACACTCTGCCACTTCCTCTCCCATTCCTCCTGGCTTTCCTGTATCATTTTTTCCCCCAGTGCTAATTCCTTGTATGCTCCTTTTGACTCTCCCGATGAATCAGTGGCTCCTATTCCCATGATATGAAGAACCATTCATATTTTCATATATTCAAAGGAACGGTTATGCACATTTCATTTGTTTTAATTATACAGTGTGTTTTTGCGCACCACATGACTGAATGATGATGAGACGTCGAGTGCCTCTGTGAGCTAGAGGAAGGAGGCTTCCATCTGTAAATATTGGTGTATTCTTATTGAAAACACTAGTCTGAATACATCTGTTACTGACAGAAGCTGCAGGAGAATCTGGAAACTCAGAGCAGGCAGCAACCGGAGAGATGTGAGATCTGGGAATGGGGGTCCTGTATATGATACTCAAGGCTTTTATTGTGAAGTTATTAGCTAATTCAGACATCTTGTGCTCTCGCTGCTGCTGCCATCTCTATGGTTACAGATCCTACCGCCTCCTTGCCCAGTTCCACTGACTCTCTGTTACTTCTATAGAAACTAGTCAGATTTAACAAAGAGCGCCAATGCATATGCACAATTCCTCTGCACGAAATAAAAAATAACTTTTGTCACAATTTCACACTCGACAAGCAATGAAATAGGGATAAACTTGCTCCCTAAGTAATGACAAATCCAATTATATTCAGTGTAATGATATGATACAGACCTATGTGCTATAGATTTTGAGTTTGCAGCTTTTGGATTGCAGTGGCTTTTTGTAACCTGCGGATCACCTTTTGCTAATTCTTTAGGTAGGCATGCATGCTAGTGCTTTGCACCAACCCTAAAATAGCAGCGTGAAAACACTGCAAATCATTGGTTTCCTTCTTCTGCAGACAGATAGAATAGGGGGCGTGATCTACCGGCTGCGTCATGCCTGAACAGTAGATGCTTCCCAGCAGCCAGTACACCTCTATCCAGACCTTGCGAGGTGTTGCGATGAGGATCCCGCCCACAATGGGCATAACAGAGCCGCATGCGCCTAAGTCAGTTTTAAACCCACTTAGGCATGAACATCCGCGGGACAGTGGCTGCAGAGCGCAATGCTGGCAGGGATGGGTGGTGGGGCAGGAGGCCCCTTGGTGACAGCACCAGCGTGGGCAAAGGGCGCAGTTCGGTGGGAAGGGTGTTGGGGGAACGGTTGGAAGGGGTGGTGCTAGGATCAGGAGGGGACATGCGTGAGCAAGGGCTGCAGTGCAGGCCAGGACCACTGCGTAGCCCATTAGACTGCCTGGTTGGGCACGGGATTATGCACCATGCTAAATGTTATGCCCTTTAGCCCTTGCAGAAAATGGATTTGGGCGTACAGCCGGGTGTGGTTGGCATCTGGCTGGCTGCCACAGCCCTGGCGGATGCACCAAGGCTGCATGAGCAGGAGAGGCTCGGGTAGGACCCTGTAGAACAGGAGCCTGTCCCAGAGGAGCAGGAGCCAGCCGCCCAGCAGGCCTAGGAGGAGATGGGAAGGAGGAGTCGCATCAGGCCTCTTGTATACCAGTACCTGCCGAACTGGGCATGCTGCCAATGACTGTGGCTGAGCAGAGAGACCGTGCAACATCTGTGCCAGATCATGGAGCATCTGGAACCACGGGTGTGGGGGGGGGAGGGCACCCGCTCCCGGTGGCAATCAAGGTGATGGTTGCCCTGAACATCTATGTCATGGAGTTCTTCCAGGCGCCAAGTGGGGAGCAGTCTGTGATCTCCCAGGCCTCTGTGCACAGGTTCATTCACGCTGTAACGGGTGCCCTTTAGGCCTGGGTAGCACAATACATTGCCTTTGACGTGACCAAGCTCACAAGGTTGGCCGGCCAAAAGGATTCGCCGCAATGATTGGCATGCCCTATGTCCAGGCGGTGATTGATGGAATGCATGAGCAAGAGACCCTAGCTGTTCAAGTGAAGACAAGCATCCAGCAGAGGGCAGTAGAGCAGAGCTGCTGATCGGCTGTTGCGGGGGAAATTTGCATACGTCCGTGTGCTCACCCTAACTTGAAGGTGGTTTGTGGAGGAGCTGTTGTCAAGTGACACTTAAACCCGAAACACTTCTTCAGTGTTTCCATCCATACCCCCTCATCTAACCAAAAAAAAACGCTGTAAAGATCAAGAGGAAGGCTCGAGGGCAGGTAGAAGTAGAAAGAAGTTGAACCGTGACGTCACAGCCTGCAGGTAAGGGATTGGCTGGTGACTGGTAAGTAGTTTTTCTTTTATTTTCCATCAGATGTTATCGTGCGGGGCGCAGAGGTTGCCGAGTGAGTGCTTGCTGAGAAGGGGAGTGAATAACAGGTAACCTCTTTCTTTTTCTTTTATTATCAATAGGGGATGGTAGGGAAGGTAGTGCAATGTTCCTCCTGCAGAATGTTTGAGGTGAGGGACACCGTCAGTGTCCCTGCTGATTTCATCTGTGGGAAGTGCACCCATTTCCAGCTCCTCAGAAACCGCGTTAGGGAACTGGAGCTGGAGCTGGATGCACTTTGGATCATTCGGGAGGCAGAGGTGGTCATAGATAGAAGCTTCAGGGATGTAGAATAAAGATAGATGGGTGACGGTGAGAGGGGCTGGGAGGAAGCAGTCAGTACAGGGATCCCTGTGGTCGTTCCCCTTCGTGACAAGAATACCTCTTTGGATACTGTTGGGGGGGGGGCTTACCAGGGGTAAGCCATGGGGTACAGGTCTCTGGCACAGAGTCTGTCCCTGTTGCTTAGAAGGGAAGGGGAGAGATGTGTAGAGCATTAGTCATTGGAGACTCCATAGTTAAGGGGATAGATAGGAGATTCTGTGGGAACGGTTGGTGTGTTGCCTCCCAGGTGCCAGGGTGCGTGATGTCTCGGATCGTGTTTTCGGGATCCTTAAGCGGGATGGGGAGCAGCCCCAAGTCGTGGTCCACATAGGTACCAACGACATAGGTAGGAAAAGGGATAGCGATGTAAGGCAGGAATTCAGGGAGCTAGAGTGGAAAATTAGATCTAGGACAAACAGTGTTATTATCTCTGGGTTGTTACCCGTGCCACATGATAGCGAGACGAGGAATAGGGAGAGAGAGGAGTTGAACACGTGGCTACAGGGATGGTGCAGGAGGGAGGGTTACAGATTTCTGGATAATTTGGGCTCATTCTGGGGTCGGTGGGACCTCTACAAATGGGATGGTCTACACCTGGACCAGAGGGGTACCAATATCCTGGGGGGGGGGAAATTTGCTAATGCTCTTCGGGAGGGTTTAAACTAGTTCAGCAGGAGCTTGGGAACCTGAATTGTAGCTCCAGTATACAGGCGTTTGAGAGTAGTGAGGTCATGAGTAAGGTTTCAAAGTTGCAGGAGTGTACCGGCAGGCAGGAAGGTGGTTTGAAGTGTAACTTCTTCAATGCCAGGAGCATCCGGAATAAGGTGGGTGAACTTGCGGCATGGGTTGGTACCTGGGACATCGATGTTGTGGCCATTTCGGAGACATGGATAGAGCAGGGACAGGAATGGTTGTCGCAGGTGCCGGGGTTTAGATATTTCAGTAAGCTCAGGGAAGGTGGTAAAAGAGGGGGAGGGGTGGCATTGTTAGTCAAGGACAGTATTACGGTGGCAGAAAGGACGTTTGATGAGGACCCGTCTACTGAGGTAGTATGGGCTGAGGTTAGAAACAGGAAAGGAGAGGTCACCCTGTTAGGGGTTTACTCTAGGCCTCCGAAAAGTTCCAGAGATGTAGAGGAAAGGATTGCAAAGATGATTCTGGATAGGAGCGAAAGCAACAGGGTAGTTGTTATAGGGGACTTTAACTTTCCAAATATTGACTGGAAACGCTATAGTTCGAGTACTTTAGATGGGTCCGTTTTTGTCCAATGTGTGCAGGAGGGTTTCCTGACACAATATGTAGATAGGCCAACAAGAGGCGAGGCCATATTGGATTTGGTACTGGGGAATGAACCAGGACAGGTGTTAGATTTGGAGGTGGGTGAGCACTTTGGTGATAGTGACCACAATTCGATTACGTTTACTTTAGTGATGGAAAGGGATAGGTATATACCGCAGGGCAAGAGTTATATCTGGGGGAAAGGCAATTATGATGCAATGAGGCAAGACTTAGGATGCATCAGATGGGGAGAAAAACTGCACGGGATGGGCACAATGGAAATGTGGAGCTTGTTCAAGGGACAGCTACTGCGTGTCCTGGATAAGTATGTACCTGTCAGGCAGGGAGGAAGTGGTCGAGCAAGGGAACCGTGGTTTACTAAAGCCGTCGAAATATTTGTCAAGAGGAAGAAGGAGGCTTATGTAAAGATGAGGCATGAAGGTTCAGTTAGGGCGCTCAAGAGTTACAAGTTAGCGAGGAAGGACCTAAAGAGAGAGCTAAGAGCCAGGAGGGGACATGATAAGTCTTTGGCAGGTAGGATCAAGGATAACCCTAAAGCTTTCTATCGATCTGTCAGGAATAAACGAATGACTAGGGTAAGAGTAGGGCCAGTCAAGGACAGTAGTGGGAAGTTGTGCTTTGAGTCCGAGGAGATAGGAGAGGTGCTAAATGAATATTTTTCATCAGTATTCGCACAGGAAAAAGACAATGTTGTCGAGGAGAATACTGAGATTCAGGCTACTAGACTAGAAGGGTTCGAGTTTCATAAGGAGGAGGTGTTAGCAATTCTGGAAAGTGTGAAAATAGATAAGTCCCCTGGGCCAGATGGGATTTATCCTAGGATTCTCTGGGAAGCTAGGGAGGAGATTGCTGAGCCTTTGGCTTTGATCTTTAAGTCATCTTTGTCTACAGGAATAGTGCCAGAAGACTGGAGGATAGCAAATGTTGTCCCCTTGATCATGAAGGGGAGTAGAGACAACCGCGGTAACTATAAACCAGTGAGCCTTACTTCTGTTGTGGGCGAAATCTTGGAAAGGTTTATAAGAGATAGGATGTATAATCATCTGGAAAGGATTCATTTGATTAGAGATAGTCAACACGGTTTTGTCAAGGGTAGGTCGTGCCTCACAAACCTTATTGAGTTCTTTGAGAAGGTGACCAAACAGGTGGATGAGGGTAAAGCAGTTGATGTGGTGTATATGGATTTCAGTAAAGCGTTTGATAAGGTTCCCCACGGTAGGCTACTGCAGAAAATACGGAGGCATGGGATTCAGGGTGATTTAGCAGTTTGGATCAGAAATTGGCGAGCTGGAAGAAGACAAAGGGTGGTGGTTGATGGGAAATGTTCAGACTGGAGTCCAGTTACTAGTGGGGTACCACAAGGATCTGTTTTGGGGCCACTGCTGTTTGTCATTTTTATAAATGACCTGGAGGAGGGGGTAGAAGGTTGGGTGAGTACATTTGCAGATGACACTAAAGTCGGTGGAGTTGTGGACAGTGCGGAAGGATGTTACAAGTTACAGTGGGACATAGATAAGCTGCAGCGCTGGGCTGAGAGGTGGCAAATGGAGTTTAATGCAGAAAAGTGTGAGGTGATTCATTTTGGAAGGAATAACAGGAAGACAGAGTACTGGGCAAATGGTAAGATTCTTGGCAGTGTCGATGAGCAGAGAGATCTCGGTGTCCATGTACATAGATCTCTGAAAGTTGCCACCCAGGTTGAGAGGGTTGTTAAGAAGGTGTACGGTGTGTTAGCTTTTATTGGTAGAGGGATTGAGTTTCGGAGCCATGAGGTCATGTTGCAGCTGTACAAAACTCCGGTGCGGCCGCATTTGGAGTATTGCGTGCAATTCTGGTCGCCGCATTATAGGAAGGATGTGGAAGCATTGGAAAGGGTGCAGAGGAGATTTACCAGAATGGTGCCTGGTATGGAGGGAAGATCTTATGAGGAAAGGCTGAGAGACTTGAGACTGTTTTCATTAGAGAGAAGAAGGTTAAGAGGTGACTTAATTGAGGCATAGAAGATGATCAGAGGATTGGATAGGGTGGACAGTGAGAGCCTTTTTCCTCGGATGGTGATGTTTAGCACGAGGGGACATAGCTTTAAATTGAGGGGAGATAGATATAGGACAGATGTCAGAAGTAGGTTCTTTACTCAGAGAGTAGTAAGGGTGTGAAATGCCCTGCCTGCAACAGTAGTGGACTCGCCAACACTAAGGGCATTCAAATGGTCATTGGATAGACATATGGATGATAAGGGAATAGTGTAGATGGCGTTGAGAGTGGTTTCACAGGGCCGAAGGGCCTGTACTGCGCTGTCATGTTCTATGTTCTATGTTCTATGAACACTGTCGAATGAGGGGTGCCCTCCTTCAATTGGAAGGGATTCTACTCCCTCAATGTGCAGCTGGTGTCTAACCACTGGCTGCACATCGTGCATGCCTGTGCTCGCTATCCAGGAAGCATACACGACATCTTTGTCCTGGCACACTCGACGGTGCCTGACATCTTTGAGGTGCTGCCCTGAGTGAGGGCTTGGCTCCTAGGTGACAGGGCTGTGGTTGAGGCTGATGGCGCCTGTACAGTGACCTCAGACCGACATGGAGAACCGTTATAACGATGCTCATGCAGCGACCAGGGGTGTCATTGAGTGGTGCATTGGTGTGCTAAAGGTGCGGTTCAGGGGCCTGCACTTCTCTGGAGGGGCCCTCCAATACAGCACCTGGGAGGGTTTCCCACATCGTGGTGGCCTGCTGCATACTCCACAACATCGCACTGCAGAGGGGCAACATGCTGGAGGAGGAGGTGGATGAATGGCATGCCTTGTCCGATGAGGAGGACAGCCAGGATGTTCAGCACATGGACAAGAGGTTGCACGGCATGTGCGCCAGTGTCGCCGCACATGAGACAACCTGACCACCTTCAGGTTCATCAACAAGCGGCCTTGCCACCGGCAGCTCAACCTTCCCGTCCCACCCCTACATTCTGCAACCCCCCCCACAGGCACCCCCTTCTGCCCCCCACCCCCCCCCCCCTACTCTCACATTCCCTCCAGCTTTACAACAGTGTGTTGGCCCAGGGTCGGTAGCATCAGCAGGTCTGGTCCATGGGGCGGAGGATGATGTTGACCCGCTCCACGATCCGCTCTGGTGCTCCGCATGCATGCTAGTCATTCCATCACACAGACCCACAGGCCTTCTGGGGAGTTCGGGGGAGGGGGGGTGGCGGATGGAGTCCGGAGCGGGAGGGGGGACAGCTGGCAAGTGATGACCGGTCGTGCACTGGGTAGGCCTTACCACATGGCATCTCCGCATATCTGGCCCAGGCCCCTGCCACCTCCGAGGGCAGCCAATGGGAGTACCCCCAACTGCTTTGGGGGCCTGGCCCATGCCACCCTCCAACGCCCGCACCCCACATCAGCGGCCTACCACAAATACTACACCCCCCCCCCCCCCCCCCCCCCCCCCCCGCCCCACCACCACAACCCCCATTCGGCACACCCTCTGCATCCAGCCCAGCGCATCTCTCGCACCCTGCGAACAGAGGGCCGAGGCAGTAAACATCTGTTTATTGGTGACAGTGGTATGTACAACATTTGTGCCCTAGCCCTTAATGCTATCATATGTGCTGCATCCGTGCCAACTTAACTGGTGTTTAACTTTCTAACTTTATGTGCCTTAATGCTCCTTCTAGTTGGTCTCCCAGGTGGTACATCAGAAGTGCAGGCAGCCTGCTGTGTACCCCGCCCTATGGTTGAATGGGCCAGCAGGGTTACGGCTGTCACAGGTGACGCGGTGCCATCATGTTCTGCCCGCTGCCCATTCAATGTGCCAGGGACACCCCTGTGAGTGTCACCGGCACAGGCCCCAACATCTCCTCCCCCCTCGGGGTGTCCAATGGCCTCCATGCCCTACTCCTTGGGATGGGGGGGGGTGTCAGCTGGGGTGATCTCTGGGGTCTCCGACATGAACAGGTGCTGCCAGTCTTGGAGGACTGCTCTCGTCTCAACCAGGGTCTTCATGCTTTTCACAGTAACTTCATTACATTACATTACATTGCCGTTAATGTAAGCCGACTTGTCACAATAAAGATTATTATTATAATTATTATATGCTCGCAGCTATGGTGCACAGAGACTGTGCCACATTTCTCTGGGACTGTGCCATGTTTCTCTGGGACTGGCTCAGGTCAGCCAGTTCCAATGCTCTCAACGCACGCAGCCATGGCCCGTTGTGATTGGGCACGCTCTGGAGCACTGCAGCAATGTCGATGTGACACTGGTACTTGGCTGTCTGTGACATGGCTGCCCTGCCCTGTGCCTCAACCACCGCCCGCGTACTGTGCCCCAAGACTTGGACATCCTGACCCATGGCCGATAGCTTCACACCCAACGCTTCCATCACAGATGCCACCCGTGCATGTTGGCCTGGGTAGCATGCATGGTCGGCACTACTGCCTGCAGGTGGTTGGATTCCTCCAGCTGGATGGTGGCTGACAGCCCTTCATGTAGTCCCCGGCTCTGAGCCTGAATTCCCAATATTGATGGGGCCGCCCTTTCCAGAAGCACTCGACCCGTCTGGATGTCAGCTTGTCCCTGGGTCCAGTCACCCTCCGACCATCCACCTCCTCAGGGGTTCTTACCTCCAACTGACGTCCCGCAACATATGTGGGGTGGGCACCAGACAGTGCCCCAAGAGCTTCTTCACTGAAGTGCCCAACCAAGGTGAGTGTCTCTGGGATGGTGGAGGGTGCTGGTGACAGCAGTGACGAGAAGTCAGAGTCGTCTCCGGGCATGTGCTCCAGGGTGTTGTAGGGTTGCGGCTGGTGGCGTGAGACCCCAGAGGGTTCTGCCATGTTGCCCGGTGAGTCATGGGGTTGCGGCGGCGGACAGGGGACACCGGCCGGTTCCCCATCATCTGGTGGTGACCCTGCAAGGCACAATTCAAGACCATGGTTAGATCGCAGCTAGGCGAGTGGTGCCTCATGTGCCATAGGGATGTCGCATCACATTGGCTGCACACCTGGTTGTCCCATGCCAACCTCGGCGGGATCCACGGCTGGTGGCCTGTGTGTGCGGGTGGTACGGGTGTTGGAATGTGGTGCAGGGTGGGGGTGCAAGGGGGTTGCCGGTGGGTGGAGGGTGGCAATCCTCTATGGTGGGTTGGGGGAGTGAGGGGTGGAGTGTGCGGTACAGGGGTGGTGCCGGTGGCACGGAGCTGGTGACCCACCATGTCTGGCCTGGGATGTTGCCCATTCTACCTCAGCACTGCCGACGGGTCTGCCTGGTGGGGCCACATGGGGAATGGGGGAGGGGGTTGAGGGGTGTGGACTGGGGTGTGTATGGGATGGGTGTGGTGCCAGGGGCATGGAGGTGGTGACTCACCAGCGTCGCCCTGAGGAGGTTGGCAGTTTTTTCCACTACTGCTGCCTGTTCCTTGCGGTGGGGCCCATGTCACTCACGGCCTCTCCCCCCTGTACCCAGGCCCGGTTCATGTCGGCAGGTGGCAGCCGCCTTCCAACCCCAGGGAACAGGGTGTCCCGCCTCTCCCCCACAGCGTCCAGCAATATCCCCAGCTCTGGACTGTGAATCTTGCGGCCACTCTTCGGGGTGGCATCTTCTTGGCTGGACTGAGAGTGCATGGGGAGTGGAGTGCTTGTTTGAAGCTGCAGCTTGTCAGGCTATCAATTGCCAATCTCAACTACCGTGAATCTGATGCCAGTGTGAATTGGAATTGCACTAGTTCCACGTGGCGCGAGTGCTGGCCCATTAGCACGTCCTGAATTGCTCCGGTTTCAGCACCGCCATCGAAACTGTGAGACACCCACCATTCAGTCCCAGCATTATCACTTAGTCTCTCAAATGGAGAATCCCACCCGTGATCTTTACAAAGACTCTGTTGAAATGTAGAAATCTGAAGAGGATTAAAGTTTTGTTGCATCATAAGCAAATTGCTCCACATATGCCTTTGCTCATGCAGCCATATTAAAAAAACAGGCTGACTCATATGGGAAAGTCCAGAGAAAACTGCCTTCAAAGACTCCATGTCACCTGGATAACAATGACATATGGGCCTCAATATCAACTGCCGTTCTCCACCACCGTCCAACTATGGGTGGGAGGGGGTCGGGATGGAGTGGTTAGAAAGAATGTGTCCCCAACATACGATAACTCTGCCTGCTGCGATTTCTTGTGGCTGTGAGCTCAAGGGCTGAATTTCAAATTGCCTGTGGGGGTGAGTTCAGGTGCAGGTGGGTTCACAAGTCGGCACCCCGGCCATCATGTCAGTGTGCTGCCATGATCCTGACCCCCCCAGGCCAGGTTGGGTCACAAATGGCTAACTGCCCACAAGCAGTGGGAGGCCAATTTAAATCAAACTAATGCAATCAAGTGGCAGTTCTTAGATTTCTTGTGTTTCTCTAGCACAGGGCTAAAGAGCTGGCTTTTAAAGCAGACCAAGGCAGGCCAGCAGCACGGTTCAATTCCCGTACCAGCCTCCCCGAACAGGCGCCGGAATGTGGCGACTAGGTGCTTTTCACAGTAACTTCATTTGAAGCCTACTTGTGACAATAAGCGATTTTCATTTCATTTCTTCAGATTGGCAGCTCCCACCTCAGCTGATCAGGCTGCTGATGTGTGAGTGCTGGAGTGCCACCCATTGGCCTGCTAAACTTTGCAGCAGTCCCTAAATTGAGGGCTTTAAATTAAATAGACGGGCAGTGTGGTGAATGTATTCACCATAGTATAAGCTGTCTGTGTAGCACAGTGGCCCAATGGTAATGTGATCTCCTTACAGGTATTGGACTGGAACCTGGAGGGCTCTGCCTCTGGCTCCACCACCCCTCGGACGGTATATAGACCGGCCGCCTGGGGGTGGCGCTCATTTGTACAGCAGACACAGGCAGGCAAGTTCTTGGTTAATAAAGCCTATGTTCACTCACTCTCATCGTCTTGCAGTGAAGTAATGGTACATCAGGTAGAAAGAGGCAGGACAGTTCGTGTGAGGGGAGATTTGGAACGTTAAAGAGAAAAAACAGGGCAATCGGGCAAGGTAGCAATACGGCTAATGATAACCAAAGTGTGACAGGAAGGCACAGAGCGTACAAACATAAAAGTGCACCAGCAAATAAGGTCAAATTAAGGAAAAATGGTAAAAAGACAGAATTAGAAGTTTTTATCTGAATGCTGGGGAAAATGGATCAGTTGATAGCACAAATAGTAATACATGAGTATGATCTCTTCGTCATTAAAGAGTAGTGGTTACATAATGACCAACGCTGGGGCCTGAATATTCAAGGACAGTTGACATTTCGGTAGAACAGAAAAAAACGTGAAGGAGGTGGAGTGGCTCTATTACGAAAGGATGAGATCAGCACAGTAGTGAGAAATGATCCTGGTTTGAAAGATGAAAATGCAAGATCGGTTTGACTGGAGATGAAAAATAGCAAAGGAATGAAGTCACTGGTGAGAGTAGTTTATAGACCCCCTAACAGTAGCTACACTGGAGGACTGAGTATAAATTAAGAAATAATAGGACTAGTTAAAAAAGATATTTAATAACATTTTTAAAATAATTTTTGTTTAATAATCTTTATTGTCACAAGCAGGCTTACATTAACACTGCAATGAAGTTACTGTGAAAAGCCCCTGGCCACTACTTTCTGGTGCCTGTTCGGGTACACTGAGGGAAATTTCACCTAATTCACCTAACATCACGTCTTTCAGTATTTGAGGGAGGAAACCGGAGCACCCGGAGGAAACCCACACAGACACGGGGAGAACGTGCAGACTCCGCACAGACAGTGACACAAGCCGGAAATCGAACCTGGGACCCTGGTGCTGTGAAGCAACAGTGCTATCCACTGTGCTACCGTGCTGCCCACATTTCAATATTTCAATAATCATGTGCGATTTTAATCTTCATATGGATTGGTCAAATTATATTGGTAAATATAGCCTGGGAGATTAGTTCATAAAATGTATTTGAGACAGTTTCTGAAAACAATGCACCTTGGAATCAACAAGGGAGGAGGTTATTTTGGACACGATAATATGTAATATGGCGGGATTAATTGATGACCTCATAGGAAAGGATCCTCTAGGCAACAGGGATCATAACATGTAAGAATTTAACTTTGAGTTTGAGGGTTAGAAATAATAATAATCTTTATTGGTGTCACAAGTAGGCTTACATTGACATGGCAATGAAGTTATTTTGAAAATCCCCGAGTTGCCACACTCCGGCGCCTGTTCGGGTGCACTTAGGGAGAATTCAGAATGTCCAATTCACCTAACAAGCACGTCTTTCGGGACTTGTGGGAGGAAATCGGAGCACCCAGAGGAAATCCACGCAGACACGGGGAGAACATGCAGACTCCTCATAGACAGTGACCCAAGCCGGGAATTGAGCCCTGGTCCCTGGTGCTATGAAGCAATAGTGCTAACCACTGTGCTACGGTGCTACCCTGTGGATCTAAAACTCTTAAACTTAAATAAAGGCAATTACAAGGGTATGAAGATACAGCTGGCTAAAGTGGATTGGGAAAATAAGTTAAAAGGTAGAAAAGCAGTGGTAGACATTTAAAGAGACAATTCATAATTTTAAAACAAATATATATTTCATAAGAAAGAAAGATTCTATGAGAATTATGTGCCATCTGTGGCTAACTAAAGAAGTTCACAATGGTGTCAAATTGAAAGATAAAGCTTACGATGTTGAGAAGATTAATGGGAGGCCAGAAGATTGGAAAGTTTCTAGATACCAGCAAAGGATGACTAAAGAAAAGAGGAAAAAATAAGAATATGAGAGAAAGCTAGAAATAAATTTAAAAACAAACAATAATACATAAAAAGGAATAGCTAAGGTAAGCATCAGTCCCTGACAGGATAAGACTGGGGAATTAATAATGGGAAACAAGGAAGTGACAGGCTTTGAATAAGTATTTTGCATCTGTCTTCACAGAAGATTTCACAAAAACCATCCCAAGAATAGTAGAAAATCAAGATGCAAAAGAGAGGGAAGAACTTAAAACAATCACAATAACCAGAGAAAAGGTCCAAGGAAAACTAATTGGACTTGAAAGCATGCATCCTAGGGACTTAAAAGTAGTGGTGGCAGAGAATGCATTGGTGGTAAATTTCCTAGATACTGATAAGGTCCCAGTAGGTTGAAAACTTGCAAATATAACACCTCCATTCAAGAAAGGAGGGATAAAGAAAGCAGAAAACTGCAGGCCAGTTAATGGAAATATGACATTGAGATAGAGGATCAGCCATGATCATGTTGGATGGCAGAAGGAGACTGGTCCTGGTCAGCGGAGCAGCTGCACGTGGAGGTGGAGTGGGGATCGCAACAAGAAACTGCCTGAAAGTCAGAGCACGGAGAGGATAAGACAAAAAATATATAACTTTTTTTATTCAACTTTTTTTTTCCCCCGCCTGAAAATTTAAAAAACTTTTTGTCAAAAAAAACTTTCTAAAAAAAAAATCTCTTTTTATTTTAAAAAATCGTTTTTAAAAGGAGAAAAAACATCTTTGGGGGGAAAAAAAAGAACTTCTTTTTCGCACCAAAACCCAGGAAAAAAAGAGAAAGGCACATAACATAGGGGGGAACTGAAGAACATAGATTGGGGGCGGATGTTTGAGGGCAAATCAACATCTGACATGTGGGAGGCTTTCAAGTGGCAGTTGAAAGGAATTCAGGACCGGCATGTTCCTCTGAGGAAGAAGGATAAATACGGCAATTTTCGGGAACCTTGGATGACGAGAGATGTTGTAGGCCTCGTCAACCTGGTAGGCTGGAGCACCATTGGTGGAAACTGTATGCTTTCTATTTGTTAGGATGTATGGTAGCTCCGCCCTGCTAGGCGGGGTATAAGAGCCCGTGCCACCCAAGCAGCCTTCATTCTGTACCTGCGCTGCTGGGGGAAACATCTAGCTTATTAAAGCCTTCAGTTGGACTATAACCTCGCTTTAGTGGTCATTGATCGTGCATCAGGGAGCGCCTAGCACAATGAGGGGGGGACGGACAGGGCAGAAGGGGGGGGAAGAACACAGTTGGGGACACAGAGGGGCAGGTACTATGGGGGGGGGGGGGAGAGGAGTCGGGGGGAGAGTGCAGAACAAAAGAGAAGCAAAGAGAGGGTGCGGTAGATAACCAGCACAAACACATTGTGGTAGTCACCACTGATGTATATATTGTATATATAGGATGTTGATATAGATGCTTTACGGTAATGCCCCTGTACGACAGGTACGGGGGTAGATCCCTGCCTGCTGGCTCTGCCCAGTAGGTGGAGTATAAATATGTGTGCTCCCAGTACAGCAGCCATTTTGTCAGCTGCTGAAGGAGGCCACACATTTCAGTGTAATAAAGCCTCGATTACGTCCTACTCTCGTCTTTGTGTAACTGATCGTGCATCACACATGCCTCAGTGGACATGGAGCAGAGTGAGGAACCAAGATGGCGCCACAAACAGCCACTCGGGAGGGCTTCAGTGTGAAGGGAGACCCTGGAGTGCAGGGGAGCAGCCACGTGGCATACACATAGCTGGTGGCCATGTTGGGTGCCCCCTGGACAAAAGGAAACCCCAGAGACCTGAGGACCGACCTCATGGTGAGATCGGCGACCGCAGCCATTTTGGACTGCCCCCTAACGAAGGGAAACCCCGGAGTGCAGGGGCGCGTCCACCAGGTATGTAGAGGTGACCCCGCAGGACCGGTGGGTCGAAAACCCCCCACCAGGATTGTTACCTGGAACGTAAGGGGACTCAACGGCCCAGTGAAAAGATCCTGAGTCTTCACCCACCTAAGAAGCCAAAAAACAGACATAATCTACCTTCAAGAGATGCACCTGAGGGAGAAGGACTGACTGCTGGTAAGAAAGGGCTGGGTGGGACAGACATACCACACATGTTACGGGATGAGGACTAGGGGGGGGCAGCAATATTAATTAGCAAGAGGACGAGGTTTACGGAAACCAAGACAGTCACGGACCCAGGGGGACGGTACGTCATGGTCAGCGGTGTCCTGGAAGGGGCATCGGTCGTACTGGTAATTGTGTAAGCTCCCAACTGGGACAACACAGAATTCATAAAGAAGACCATGGCAGAAATCCCCGCCCTTGACACACACCGACTGATCATGGGGGACGATTTCAACTGTGTACAGGACCCACTGACCGACCGATCAAACCCCAGAGCAGGGAAAAAGACTGGCATGGCCAGGGAACTAGGAGCATTTATGGAGCAGATGGGGGCGGTGGACCCATGGAGATTCCTGCACCCGGGAGAGAAGTAATTTTCATACTTCTCACAAGTACACAAGGTATACACCCGTATCGACTTCTTTGCAGTGGGGAAATCGGTGCTTCCAGGGATCACGGGAACGGAGTACTCCACGATAGTTATCTCTGACCACGCTCCACACAATATGGATTTGAGGTTGGAGACAGGCCGGGCCCAGTGCCCCACGTGGAGGCTGGACACGGACCTCCTGGACGACAAGGAGACTATCCATCGGCGACTACGTTAGTAACAACCAAAACGGGGAGGTCTCACCCTCCATGTTCTGGGAGGCACTGAAGGCCGTGATTAGAGGAGAGATCATAGCCTACAAGGCAAGCAGAGATAGGGAAGAGAGGGTGGCCAGGCAACAACTGGTGGACTCCATCCTGGAAGTCCACAAAAGATACTCCAAGGCCCTGACTGTAGAGCTGCTGGCAGAGAGAAAAAAACTGCAAATGGATTTTAACCTACTATCCACTAGGAAAGCAATGTACCAACTCCGCCAGACATGGGGGACCTTCTATGATCACGGAGACAAGGCTGGCCACCTATTGGCTCAACAGCTGAGAACGCAGGCAGCCACAAGGAAAATAGCGCAGGGAAAGGAAAGCAGAGGCAGACTGGTAACAGAACCAAGGAGGTCAATCGGGCATTTGGGACCTTCTACCGGGGACTGTACACCTCCGAGCCCCCCAACGGGGGCGCGGGGATGAAACAATTCCTAGATGGACTGGCACTCCCAGTTGTGGGGGAAGACAGACGGGGGGAGCTGGAAGCACCACTAGACCTGGGAGGAATTATGGAGAGCATCAGCTCCATGCAGGCGGGGAAGGCACTGGGACCCGACGGGTTCCCGGCGGACTGCTACAAAACATTTGCACCAGTCCTGGCCCCATACTTAAGGGAAATGTTCACGGACTCACTGCCCCCCACACGAGCGCAGGCCACAATTTCACTGACACCCAAAAAAGAGAAAGACCTGACGGAATGTGGATCATACAGACCCATTTCACTGCTGAATGTGGACGCGAAAATACTCGCAAAGGTCCTGGCCAAAAGGCTGGAGGGCTGTGTACCAGTGGTGGTCGCAGAGGACCAAACGGGCTTTGTCAAGGGTCAACAGCTCACAGCGAACATCAGGCGGCTGCTGAATGTAATAATGACCCCCCGCCCGGGTGATGTGTTAGGCAGGTAGGTTCGATGTGGACTGCATTCGATGCAGGGAAGCTAGAAACAGACGTCTAACACTGGAGAAGATCCAACATTGTTTTATTCAACGATAGAACTGATATACATATTCAGCTGTGGGTCGACACTATACTGAACTGACTGGAGACCTTGTCGTAGCCTGACCAGACTTACTAGTTAACGCATGGTGTTTGCATTTGCTAGCTCATGGACTCTGACTGTCTCAGTGGCTGGGTCCCGAGAGAACGGGAAACCTAGTGCTCTCTGGCTTTATAGTGGTAGTGTCCTGTCTGGTGATTGGCTGCACTGTGTTGTGTGCTTACTGGTCATCCTGTGTGTCAATCACTGCCTGTCTGCATCTCATTATATACATGCGTGGATATCATGACATCTCCCCCCTTAATTTTTGTTAGATAAATAAATACTAAGGTGTGCGTGCATACATATAAATATATATATATGCCTGACTATATACAAAAGGTGTTTAAATGAACGTATATACATAGGAAGGTGTCGATAGTGCAGATACATGGCAAACAAAACAATATTTACAGAGGTTAAATCGATGAAGTCACAAAATGTACAAAGGTTCAGTCTACAGATTCAGTCTTTGTGGTGTGCAAAGAATTCTTGTCGATCGCCGCAGAGGTGGATCAGGAACCGCCTGCACGTGGATAGGCGCAATGACTGCCATCGCGGTTGTTGCATGGGCCGGCAGGATTGCTGGTAGAACGGTGGCCTTGTGGCAGGGTCCGGAGGAAGCATCGTAGGCGGCGGGGCACTTCGGTCAGGTAGCGGGAATGGAACTCTTTGCACTGCCCGTCTGTTGCGCCGTAGCAGGGAGCCATCAGCCATGCGGACAAGGAACGATCTTGGGGCCACTTGTTTGATCACAACAGCTGTGGCTGACCAGCCGCCCTCAGGCAACTGGACACGAACATGATCAGTTGGGGCCGTGGCATGAGCATCGTATGTGGCCTTCTGTTGGGCCCGTGACTGCTGCATTTTCTGTAAGACCTTGAGGTGGTCAAGGTCTGGAACATGGATGGCTGGAACTGTGATCCTCAGAGTGCGATTCATGAGCATCTGCACTGGACAGTAGGGTTGCCCTGTATGCCAGCATCGCCAGGTTGAAGTCGGAGCCTGAGTCTGCAGCTTTGCACAGCAACCGCTTTACAATGTGGACCCCTTTCTCGGCCTTCCCATTTGATTGCGGGTAGTGGGGACTGGAGGTTACGTGATGGAAGTTGTAGTACTGTGCAAAATCAGACCATTCCTGGCTGTAAAAGCAAGGACCGTTGTCGCTCATTACCGTGAGCGGAATCCCATGCCTGGCGAACGTTTCTTTGCAGGCTTTGATTACCGCCTTCGACGTGAGGTCGGACAGTTTCACCACTTCTGGGTAACTTGAGAAGTAGTCGACCAGGAGTATGTAGTCACGCCCCTTGGCATGGAAAAGGTCTACACCTACTTTGGACCACGGAGAGGTCACGGTCTCGTGCTGTGTTTCCTTGGGTTGAGCTGGTTGAAACTTCTGACAGGTAGGGCAGTTGAGGACTGTGTCGGCAATGTCCTGGCTGATGGCCGGCCAATACACAGCCTCCTGAGCTCTGCGTCGGCATTTCTCTACCCCAAGGTGACCCTCATGGAGTTGGCCCAGCACCATAGCCCGCATGCTCTGAGGAATTACGATCCTGTCAAGTTTCAGAAGGATTCCCTCCACCACCGTCAGGTCGTCTTTTACGTGATAGAACTGGGGACATTGTCCCTTCTGCCAGCCATTGGTAAGTTGCTGCATCACACTCTGCAGCAGAGGATCCTTGGCCGTCTCCTCACAAATTTGGACTGCCCATTCGTCAGAGACCGGAAGGTTGGTGGCACACAACTGCACTTGCGCTTCTATGTGGCAGCTGAAGTCACTTTGTTCACACGGTGTAGTAATGGACCTGGATTGGGCATCTGCAACGATCGGCTCTTTGCCTGGCGTGTAGACAAGTTCAAAGTCGTAGAGGCGTAGCTTAAGAAGAATTTGCTGTAACCGAGGTGTCATGTCATTTAAATCCTTCTGGATTATATGGACTAGAGGCCTGTGGTCCGTTTCTACCGTGAATTTTGGCAGGCCGTAAACGTAGTCGTGAAACTTGACTATCCCTGTCAGGAGGCCCAGACACTCCTTCTCAATCTGAGCGTACCGTTGCTCGGTGGGCATCATGGCCCTGGAGGCATACGTCACTGGAGCCCAGGACGAGGAGTCATCTCGCTGAAGGAGCAACCGCCCCAATGCCGTCCTGGCTTGCATCAGTCGATATCTTGGTTTCCTTGGTTGGGTCGAAGAACGCTAGAACCGGGGCTGTGGTGAGCTTTGCTTTCAGCTCACGCCATTCCTCTTCATGCGTGGGCAGCCACTGGAGTTCCGTCGACTTCTTGACTAGATAGCGGAGGGCCGTGGTGTGGGATGCCATATTGGGAATGAATTTCCCGAGGACGTTGACCATCTCGAGGAAGCGGAGGACCACCTTCTTGTCCTCCGGGGTCTTCATGGCGTTGATCGCCGAGACCTTGTCGGCATCTGGCTGCACGCTCTGCTGTGAGATATGGTCACCCAGGAACTTAATATCCGATTGACCAAATGAGCACTTGGCCCTGTTGAGCTGGTGACCATGTTCATGAATTCTCTGGAATACCTTCTTGAGGCGAGCGATGTGTTCCTGGGGCGTTGTGGACCAGATAATTACATTGTCAACGTATACTCGCACCCCCTCGATGCCCTCCATCATCTGCTCCATGATGCGGTGAAATACTTCGGAGGCAGATATGATCCCAAAAGTCATCCGGTTGTAGCAGTAGCGACCGAACGGGGTGTTGAACGTGCACAGCTTGCGACTGTTCGCGTCCAGCTGTATTTGCCAAAAACCCTTGGAGGCGTCCAGCTTAGTAAAGAATTTGGCATGAGCCATCTCACTGGTCAACTCTTCACGTTTTTGTATCGGGTAATGCTCCCGCATGATGTTGCGGTTTAGATCCTTCGGGTCAATGCAAATGCGAAGGTCCCCTGATGGCTTCTTTACACAGACCATGGAGCTGACCCAGTCTGTTGGGTCTGTGACCTTCGATATGATGCCCTGGTCTTGGAGGTTCTGTAATTGCTTCTTCAGACGATCCTTGAGGGGTGGTGCATGAATTACAGGGGTGGCATTCGGCTTGAGCAGGATTTTATATCGATGTGGGAGCGTGCCCATTCCATCGAATACGCTGTGGTACTGCGTGAAAATGTCATCTATGTCGGCTTGCAAGTTTCCATCAGGCGAGGCTGTCGCCGGTGATGAAGACATGGTGTGGACTCGCTGAACCAGGTTCAGGAGTTTGCAGGCTCGAGCACCGAGCAGGGACGCTCTGTTGCCTTGATCGCCTTGTTGGATACCCCTAGTTGACAGGAGCCACTGGCAGCTATGGCATTGCCATTGTAGTCAAGGAGCTGGCAGGCCGGTGGGAGAATGCTTGGTTTGGCGCTGATGGTGTTGAGGTTGGATTTTGAGATGAGGTTCGCTGATGCGCCGGTGTCCAGTTTAAATCGGATGCGAGCCTTGTTAACTGTGAGGACAGCACACCACTTGTCGTCGGGATCCACACTGAGGATCGAGAGGCGTTTCGCCGTTGTGGTGGAAGGCAGCGCATGTGTAGTTATGATGCCCACCCGATATGGAGACTTGAGGCAGTCAGCATCAGGGTCCATTGGTCTGTCGGAATCAGAATCTGGCATGCCTTGTTGTATTGAGTGGACACTTCTGCTCCGCAGCTGGGATCTCTGGCTGCTGAGCGGTGGAGCAGATCTGTAAAGGGCTGCGTAGTGGCCAAGCTTGCCACACTGTAGACACCGGCGTCCTTTTACCAGACATGGCGCTTTAAATGGGCGGAGCCACAATTCAGACACGTCATGACGCCGACGTCAGCGTGTTCCGTGCGCCATCGCGCATGCGCAGTGCGGTCGGTCGACGTACGCAGTCGGGATGTCGGGCTCGCCGTCCACTCGGTCGTGACGCGCATGCGCAGGAATCCGGGAAAAGTGTGCGAAATGGCCACTCTCATCGATGCTCAGGCCCGGCATTTATGCAATGGCCTGCACCCATTCCGCCTCGTGGGAGGCCAGCTTTGCAGTTTCTGCCGCCCTGATGTGGGAGTAACGATTCTTAGCATGCTCATGATGTGAAGATGCCGGTGTTGGACTGGGGTGAGCACAGTACGAAGTCTTACAACACCAGGTTAAAGTCCAACAGGTTTGTTTCGATGTCACTAGCTTTCGGAGCGCTGCTCCTTCCTCAGGTGAATGAAGAGGTATGTTCCAGAAACATATATATAGACAAATTCAAAGATGCCAGACAATGCTTGGAATGCGAGCATTAGCAGGTGATTAAATCTTTACAGATCCAGAGATGGGGTAACCCCAGGTTAAAGAGGTGTGAATTGTGTCAAGCCAGGACAGTTGGTAGGATTTTGCAGGCCAGATGGTGGGGGATGAATGTAATGCGACATGAATCCCAGGTCCCGGTTGAGGCTGCACTCATGTGTGCGGAACTTGGCTATAAGTTTCTGCTCGGCGATTCTGCGTTGTTGCGCGACCTGAAGGCCGCCTTGGAGAACGCTTACCCGGAGATCAGAGGCTGAATGCCCTTGACTGCTGAAGTGTTCCCTGACTGGAAGGGAACATTCCTGCCTGGTGATTGTCGCGCGATGTCCGTTCATTCATTGTCGCAGCATCTGCATGGTCTCGCCAATGTACCATGCTTCGGGACATCCTTTCCTGCAGCGTATGAGGTAGACAACGTTGGCTGAGTCACACGAGTATGTACCGCGTACCTGGTGGGTGGTGTTCTCACGTGTAATCGTGGTATCCATGTCGATGATCTGCTACGTCTTGCAGAGATTGCCATGGCAGGGTTGTGTGGTGTCGTGGTCACTGTTCTGAAGGCTGGGTAGTTTGCTGCCAACAATGGTTTGTTTGAGGTTGCGCGGTTGTTTGAAGGCAAGTAGTGGGGGTGTGGGGATGACCTTGGCAAGATGTTCATCGTCATCAATGACGTGTTGAAGGCTGTGAAGAAGATGACGTAGTTTCTCCGCTCCGGGGAAGTACTGTACGACGAAGGGTATTCTGTCTCTCCAAGGCGGCCTTCAGGACGTGCGACAACGCAGAATCGCCGAGCAGAAACTTATAGCTAAGTTTCGCCCACATGAGTGCGGCCTCAACCGGGACCTGGGATTCATGTCGCATTACATTCATCCCCCACCATCTGGCCTGCAAAATCCTACCAACTGTCCTGGCTTGACACAATTCACACCTCTTTAACCTGGGGTTACCCCATCTCTGGATCTGTAAAGATTTAATCACCTGCTAATGCTTGCATTCCAAGCATTGTCTGGCATCTTTGAATTTGTCTATATATATGTTTCTGGAACATACCTCTTCATTCACCTGAGGAAGGAGCAGCGCTCCGAAAGCTAGTGACATCGAAACAAACCTGTTGGACTTTAACCTTGTGTTGTAAGACTTCCTAGCATGCTCATGGACAACGCACGTCTCGATAGCGACAGAGAGGGTCAACTGTTTGACTTTCAGGAGCTGCTGCCGAAGGGAGTCGGAATGGATCCCCAAATTGATCTGATCCCGGATCATGGAATCAGCCGTCGAGTCATAGTTACATGACTGCGCTAGGATGCGGAGATGGGTCATGAAGGACTGAAAAGGTTCATCCTTACCCTGAAGCCTCTGCTGAAAAATGTACCGTTCAAAGCTCTCATTCACCTCAATGTCACAGTGGCTGTCAAACTTCAGCAGGACTGTTTTGAATTTCATTTTGTCTTCGCCGTCAGCGAACGTAAGGGAGTTGTAGACATGGATGGCGTGGTCCCCCACGGTGGAGAGAATCCACCGATCTACCTGGCATCCGATGCTGCTTCAAGGTCTGAGGCCTCGATGTACAAGAGGAACTTTTGCTTGAAGATTTTCCAATTGGCGCCGAGGTTGCCGGAGATACAGAGCTGCGGAGGAGGCTGGATGTTTTCCATTTCACCGGATGGTTGCTTGCTGATCAATGCTGATTTACTCAAGGTAGGTCCATCAAGATCAGTATCACCCTGGTACCATGATGTGTTCGGCAGGTAGGTTCGATGTGGACTGCACTCGATGCAGGGAAACTAGAAACAGACGTCTAACACTGGAGAAGATCCAACACTGTTTTATTCAACGATAGAACTGATATACATATTCAGCTGTGGGTCGACACTATACTGAACTGACTGGAGACCTTGTCGTAGCCTGACTAGACTTACGAGCTACCGCATGGTGTTTGCACTTGCTAGCTCATGGACTCTGACTGTCTCAGTGGCTGGGTCCAGTGAGAGTGGGAAACCTAGTGCCCTCTGGCTTTATAGTGGTAGTGTCCTGTCTGGTGATTGGCTGCACTGTGTTGTGTGCTTACTGGTCATCCTGTGTGTCGATCACTGCCTGTCTGCATCTCATTATATACATGAGTGGATATTATGACACCGGGGAGAGAACCCTAAGAGGTGATCGTCTCCCTCGATTCAGAAAAGGCCTTCGACAGAGTCGAATGGAAGTACCTTCTCGAAGTAATGGAACGGTTTGGGCTAGGAGCGGGGTTCACCGCTTGGGTGACACTCCTGTACAACGCTCCTAATGCGAGCATCCGAACTAACACCACCAGCTCTGAATACTTCCAGCTGCAGAGAGGAACAGGACAGGGCTGCCCCCTGTCCCCACTCTTGTTCGCGCTAGCGATCGAACCCCTGGCGATAGCTCTGCGGGACGGGAAAAGCTGGAAGGGAATCCAGAGAGGAGACAGAGAGCAGAGTCTCACTCTATTCAAATGACTTTCTCCTCTGTGTCTCGAAGCCACAGGAGGGACTGAAGGCAATACTACAGATCCTGAAAGAGTTTGGAACCATCTCGGGCTACAAACTTAACCTAGGCAAAAGCGAGGCATTTCCAGTGAACCCAAACGGGGGAGGGAGAGAGCTGGAGGAGCTCCCGTTTAAAACAGCCCAGAACAGATTCCGCTACCTGGGGAACCAGATAGCCAGGGACTTGACACAGATCCACAAGTGGAACCTGAACAGCCTGGTGGAGGAAGTACGAAGAGACCTTCAAAGGTGGGGCTCACTCCTACTCTCCCGGGCGAGGAGAGTGCAGACGATCAAGATGAACGTACTGCCAAGGTTCCTCTTCCTGTTTAGATCCATTCCGATCTTCATCCCCAAGGCCTTTTTCCAAAACGTAGACAGTCTAATCATGCCGTTTGTGTGGGGAGGGTAAGAACCCGAGAATTCCCAAACAGGCACTGCAAAGAAGGAAAATCAAAGGGGGCTTGGCCTTACCAAACCTACAATACTACCACTGGGCAGCAATGGCAGAAAGAGTGAGGGGTGGGTACAAGAACCCGACACAGATTGGGTACAAATGGAGGAGGCATCCTGTAAAGGAACGACCCTCCGGGCCCTGGCCACAGCAGCACTCCCATCCCCCTCAACAAGATACACAACAAGCCCAGTGGTAGCGGCCACGCTGAGAACGTGGACCCAGCTCAGACAACACTTCGGGATAACCAAAATGTCCCCCATGGCTCCCATATGTGGCAATCACAGATTCCCCCCAGCCATGCTAGATACCACCTTCAAAATATGGAGGCGGGACGGGGGCACATTGACGGTCGGGGACTTCTACGTAGGGCACAGACTGGCGACACTAGACGAACTGACAAGGAAGTGGAGGTTAGCAAAAGGACAGGAAAGGAGACACCTCCAAATAAAACACTTCCTCCGCAAAGAGACAGTGGGGTACCCTGGGGCCCCAGAAAGCACGCTACTAGAGGACCTGATAGGCACAAGCAACGAGAAGGGGGGGGGGGGGCTATGTGGGAAAATATACGGACAGCTACTGGATAGAGCCCGGCCTCCACTGGACACGATGAGACAAAAATGGGAGGACGAACTGGGGACAGAGGTAGGATGGGGACTCTGGAGTGAAGCACTGAGCAGGGTGAACTCCACCTCCTCCTGCGCAAGGCTAAGCCAAATGCAGCTCAAAGTGGTGCACAGAGCAACCTGACCAGAACCCGAATGAGCAGGTTCTTCCGGGAGGTGGAGGACAAATGTGAGCGGTGCAAGAGGGGCCCGGCCAACCACACCCACATGTTTTGGGCTTGCCTCAAGCTTGCTGGGTTCTGGACAGCCTTCTCCGATGCAATGTCCAAGGTTGTGGGGTGAGGGTGAAGCCATGCCCAATAGTGGCAACCTTCGGGGTATCGGAGCAACCAGAGTTACACATGGGAAAGGGGGCCAACGCCCTTGCTTTCGCTTCCCTAATCGCACGCCGGAGAATCCTGCTCGGCTGGCGATCGGCAGCACCACCCATAGCTGCAGACTGGCTCGCTGACCTTTCGGAATTTCTCCACCTGGAGAAGATTAAGTACGCCACCCGAGGGTCAGAGGAAGGCTTCCTGGATACTTGGGGGCAGTTTGTCGGTCTGTTCCAAAACTTGTTTGAGGCAGCAACGAGGAGTAACCCAATAAGATTTTTTTTTAAACACCAAGATAGATGAGGTACCAAAAGACTGCGCAACCTGGGGGTGGGGGCGGAGAACGGGGAAGGGTGAGGAACCATAGATCGATCCAGAGGGCAATGAAATGCACATAGGGTCAGTCAAACGAAGGACAAACTAAACCTCTCTGTATAATAAAGGAAATTAGCGCGGGCGAGAAAAATGTGATGTGTATATGTACAACAGTTTATAAATATGGGAAATGCCAATAAAAAGATTTTTTTTAAAAAGTTTTGGATGGCAGAATGGGCTTGAGGGGTGATGCACGATCAATTGAACAAAGACTAGAGTTGGATACAACTGAGGCTTTATTGCTCTAAGATGTGTGGCCTCCCACAGCAGCTGGTGAAATGGCTGCTGAATGGAGCGCATGCATATTTATACACCGCCTAGTGGGTGGAGCCAGCAGGCCGGGACTACCGGCGAACCTGTAGTACAGGTCCTACCTTACATCGCCTAATACAGGTGCAACATATTCACCCCCTGTTAAAATTGAGTCCGGCGGGAGTGGTGGGGAACTATATACAGCAATGAATTTATATTTACGGTATTTGATCAGAAAAAAAATGTCTTTTGAAGTCCGGTGCCAGTTAGAGATTTAACCGGTCTGGTGCCTTGATGTTCCGCTGGGAGTGACATAGTGGTGGCAGCGATGTTGATGCTGGCCTGATGTTCGGTGACTCCGGGAGCGTGCCAAAATCCTCTTCATCCTCGGGCGTGGGCAGGGGAAGGATGGATGGTCCTGGTGGGGTTAATGCTGGGAGCGCCAGGGAGGGGAGTGTGGCGCCGGGCCGGAGAGGTGTGTGTGTGTGGAACCTGCTGGTGCCAGGTCCCTGAGGGAGACAGTATCTTCGCGGCCATCGGGGTATGCCACGTAGGCATACTGGGGGTTGGCATGGAGCAATTGCACCCTTTCCATCAAAGGTTCCACCTTGTGGAGGCGGACGTGCCTACGGAGCAGGACTGGTCCTGGAGCTGTGAGCCAAGTCGGGAGCAACACCCCGGATGTGGACTTCCTGGGGAAGGCAAAAAGGCGTTCATGGGGTGTGTTGTTACTAGCGGTGCACAGCAGTGACCGAATGGAGTGGAGTGCATCAGGGAGGACCTCCTGTCTCCTCTACTGCGTGCATCCCGGCCTTGGCGATATCGGCTCTGATACGGGCGAAGGCCTGCTGTGCCTCGGCCGTCAGGGGAAAATGGGTGGACTGAATGAGTGGGGGGCCTTGTCCGCATAGTTTGGGACCCACTGGGCATAGTAGGAGAAGAACCCCAGGCAGCGTTTGAGGGCCTTGGGGCAGTGGGGGAGGGGAAGCTCCATGAGGGGGCGCATGCGGTCGGGATAGGGCCCCAGAACTCCGTTCTGGACCACATAGCCGAGTATGGCTAAGCGGGTCGTGCTAAACTCGCACTTCTCCTTGTTGTAGGTGAGATTGAGGAGAGTGGCGGTGTGGAGAAATTTGACAAAGTTGACATCGTGGTCCTGCTGGTCACGGACGCAGATGGTGACGTTGTCTAGGTACAGGAAGGTGGCCCGCAAACTGTACCGGTCGACCATTCGGTACATCTCCCTTTGGAAGACCGAGACCTCATTAGTGACGCCGAAGGGAACCCTGAGGAAGTGATAAAGACGACCGTCCGCCTCGAAAGCGGTGTATGGACGGTCTGATTTACGAATGGGGAGCTGGTAGTAGGCGGATTTGAGGTCTACCGTTGAGAAGACCCAGTACTGTGCAATCTGATTGACCATATCAGACATGCGTGGGAGGGGGTACGTGTCGAGCTGCATGTACCGATTGATGGTCTGGCTGTAGTCCACGACCATTCTGTGTTTCTCCCCAGTTTTAACGACTACCACTTGGGCTCTCCAGGGGCTGTTGCTGGCCTCGATAATGCCCTCCCGAAGCAGCCGGTGGTCCTCGGACCTGATGAAGGTCTTGTCCTGAATGCTGTACTGTCTGCTCCTGGTGGTGACGGGTTTGCAATCCGGGGTTAGATTGGCGAAGAGAGAAGGCGGATCGACCTTAGGGTCGGGAGGCCACACACAGTGAGGTGTGGTAGGGGCCCGCCGAATTTGAGGGTTAGGCTTTGGAGGTTACACTGGAAGTCCAGGCCCAGCAGTAGGGCAGCGCAGAGGTTAGGGAGGACGTAGAGGCGGAAGCCGCTGAATTCTATGCCCTGGACCGTGAGTGTGACCGTGCAGAACCCCCGGATCGCAATGGAATGGGATCCATCGCTGACGTCAGATGATGGGGAGCCTGGGGGGCCCAGGTCCTGGAATGCCGTTGATGTCCATGTCCCATGGGGAGACAAGAGGGCGGCACCTGAAGATCCTGCGGGGGCCAAAATGGTGGCGCCCATGGGCCGCACATTGCGGGGGTTGGACAAGATGGCTGCGCCCATGGGCCGCACATGAACTGAGGGGGAGAAGATGGCGGCACCCACTGGCCGCGAATGACCCCGGGAGGTGAAGATGGCGGCACCCACTGGCCGCGTGTGGCCCCGGGAGGTGAAGATGGTGGCACCCACCGGCCGTGCGTGGTCCGGGAAGGTGAAGATGGCGGCGCCCATTGTGTGTTGGCTAGGGGCGATAGTGGCAACTGCGCGGGACTGGTACACCGCGGTGAAGTGCCCCTTTTTGCCGCAAACCTTGCAAAGGGCAGCGCGGGCCGGGCAGCTTTGGCGAGGGTGCTTCTGCTGGCCGAAGAAGTAACATTGGGGACCCCCAGGGTGCGCGGGCTGGCGTGGGCGCAGGCGTACTGGCTGGGTAAGGCCCCCCGCTGGAGCGGCCGTCTGTGGGGTCCAAGAGGGGTAGGAGGGGTGGGCCGTGCGGCTGGTGGGGTAGGCCTGAATGTTACGTGAGGCAACCGTCATGGAGAGCGCTAGCTTCCTTGTTTCAGCTATGTCGAGCGTGGCCCCTTCTAACAGTCTTTGGCGTATGAGGTCCGACCCAATCCCCGTTACGAACCTGTCCCACATAAGAAGGTTGGAATGTTCAGTGGCCGTAACGGCCTGACAGTCACAGTCCCGGGCGAGTGGGATTAGGGCCCGCCAGAAGTCTTCTATGGGCTCATCAGGGAGTTGAGAGCGAGTGGCGAATAGGTGCCTGGCGAAGAGTGTGTTCGTTTTCTGTGCGTAGTTTTCTTTGAGAAGCGCCATGGCGACGGCGTAGTTCGGGGCGTCCTGGATCAGCGGAAACACATTGGAGCTCAACCTTGAGTACAGGATCTGTATCTTCTGAGCCTCCGGAACAGGGATGGTCGCTGAGTTGATGTACGCCTCGAAGCAGGCTAGCCAGTGATTAAAGTCCTTTTCAGCGTCGCTTGATTGCGGATCCAGCTGCAGGCGCTCTGGTTTGATTCGGAAGTACATCCTTTAGAAAATCTTAGAGCAATAAATTGAGGCACGATCAATTGAACAAAGACTAGAGTTGGATACAACTGAGGCTTTATTGCTCTAAGATGTGTGGCCTTCCACAGCAGCTGGCGAAATGGCTGCTGAATGGAGGACACGCATATTTATATGGGCGGAGCCAGCAGGCAGGTACTACCGGCGAACCTGTAGTACAGGTCCTACCTTACATCACCTAATACAGGTACAACAGTGGTTTACTACAAGGGGCTAAATGGCCTACTCCTGCTTCTCGTTTCTATGTTTCTAATATCTATCCTTGGGAAACTGCTAGAATCCATTATTAGAGGGGCTGGTTTAGCACACTGGGCTAAATCGCTGGCTTTTAAAGCAGACAAGCAGGCCAGCAGCACGGTTCATATTCCCGTACCAGCCTCCCCGAACAGGCGCCGGAATGTGGCGACTAGGGGCTTTTCACAGTAACTTCATTGAAGTCTACTTGTGCCAATAAGCGATTTTCATTTCATTAAGGAAGTAGCAGCAGGACATATAGAAGATCATATTGCTATTAGGCAGAGTCAACAGGGTTTTGTGAAATTGAAATTATGTTTGACAAATTCATTAGTATCATTTAAGGATGTAACAAGCAGGATACATAAAGGCAAACTAGTAGCTATAGTGTATTTGGATTTACCAATGGCATTTAATAAGGTGCCTTATAAAATATGACAAGAGCTCATGATTTGTAGATGACATCTAGCGTGGATAGAGGACTGGCTAACTAACCGGAAATAGAGTTGTGATAAGTGGAGTACCTCCAACTTGTCAAACTGAAACTCGTGGAGTGTCACAGGGATCCGTCTTGGGGACTCAACTATTTATGATCTCTATTAATGACATGGATAAAGGGTCTACTGTATTGTAGCACAGGGCTAAATCACTGGCTTTGAAAGCAGACCAAGGTAGGCCAGCAGCACGGTTCAATTTGTGGCGACTAGGAGCTTTTCACAGTAACTTCATTTGAAGCCTACTTGTGACAATAAGCGATTTTCATTTCATTTGGTGATGATACAAAGAAAAGTAGGATAGCAAGTTGTGAGAATACAAATGATCTACAAAGAGATGTGGAGGGCGATTCTTCCAAATGGAGCCCAAGTATTCGCGCCATCGTGAACGCAGTCACGTTGCATGACGGCATGAACCGGGCACGGGTACAACCGATTCTGTCCCCCACAGGGGGCCAGCACAGCGCTGGAGCGGTTCACGCCGCTCAAGCCTCCCTTCCCGAAGCCAAATGGGAGCCGCGCCAATCCGCGCATGCGCAGTTGGGCCGCGCCAACCTGCGCATGTGCGGGGGACTTCCTCCGCGCGCTGGCCCTGACTCAACAAGGCGTCGGTGTTCAGCGGCCGGCCGCTCAGGAAAGTAGGCCCGGGGGGGGGAGGGGCCAGCCTGCCGATCAGTGGGCCCCGATCGCAGGCCAGACCCCATCGGAGCCCTCCCCCTCCGGGGACGGAGCCCCCCTTCCCCCTCCACAGGCTGCCCCCCCGACCGTTCGCACAGAGTTCCCGCCGGCAGCGACCAGGGATGAACGGCGCCGGCGGGACTCTGTTGTATCCGTGCGGCCGCTCGGCCCATTCGGGCCGGAGAATCGGCCGCCCTGCCGATTCCAGCGGCCCACGGTCGGCGCCGCGCCAACCGCGCCGGCCCAAATGTCGGCGATCCTCCACACCTTGGAGAATCACGCGCCGGCGTCGGGGCACGGTTGCGGCGATTCTCCGGCCCGGAGCGGGGTTCAGAGAATCGCCCCCCCCCCAGGTGAGCCGGCAAAAATGTTGTCAGATGGAATATGATAGTGGAAAATGTGAGGTTGTCCTCTAGGGCAGGATGAACAGAAAAACAGAATATTCTTTAAATAGAGAAAGCAGAATGCTGCAGAAAAGAGGGATCTGAATGTCATTATATATGACAAAGGGGCTGGTTTAGCACTGTGGGCTAAACAACTGCCTTGTAATGCAGAATAAGGCCCACAGCGCGGGTTAAATTCTCGTACCGGCCTCCCCGAACAGGCGCCGGAATGTGGCGACTAGGGGATTTTCACAGTAACCTCATTGAAGCCGACTTGTGACAATAAGCGATTATTATTATCATTAGGAATAACAAACAGTTGGCATGCAGTTATAGCAATTTAGAATAATGAGAGATGATCTCACTGAACTATGTAAGACTCTGAGGTGGTTTAATCGCAAACCCCCCCCCTAACCGCCATAGGACAAAATTGAGGAAAGATTTCTTCTCACAGTGGGTCATTAGTCTTTGGAATTCTCTTCTACAGAGAGCACATGAGACTGGGTCATTGAATATATTCAGGACTGTGTTAGACAGATTTTTGATCAAGCGCATCATGGGTTATGGAGACAGACAGGAAAGTAGAATTAAGACTGGAATCAAATTAGACACAATCTTTTTGAATGGCAGAACCAGCTTCAGCTAGGGGCTGAATTGCCGACTCGTGCTCCTATTTCTTATGTTTTTATAATACCTCGTCTTTAATTGGCCATTCACTGCAAAATAGCTTTGGCTGTGTCTGGAGCATGCCATGCAGGTTTGGACATGGAACAGGTCTCTCACATCTTGTTCCCACACCCAGAATGAGAATTCAGTCCCAAGTGTTCCCCGAAGAGGCCTCCCCTCTGCTGATTGCTGCCTTTCTTTTTTCCAAAGCCTGAGTCCTTGATTATCTCCCCTCAAGGCCCAGTCAACCCCTGACTTTTCAATGTTGCACTCACAATTGGCCTTCCCTCAACCATCCCCATGGCCCAAATACTGACCTTCCCTTCCTCCTGATTTCTCGGAATCATCTCCAAGGATCCTTGGCTGCTGCCTTTTGCCACTGATTTATCCACTCAGCATCGGGTGAGGCTATCAATTTGGCCAGATGCTAGTCAGGAAATATAAGAAAAAAATTATGTTGTCGACCTGCTCTTAATTTCAGCAGCAATTCCTTGTCCCCAGCTTTTCTAGTTATTGAGCTATTTTTGGCCTCCCTGCGTACTCCCTACCCTCCTGTAAACATCAGGGCCATTAACTCTGCTCACAGAAAACCTGTAGATAACTTCTATCACAGGAACTGCACTTGCAGTGACAGTCAAGGTCACTACAACTTTGAAAGCTTGAGTTTAGGACTCATTCCCGGCTACCACTGGGTCATGAACAGCATCAGTTAATCAACATTGTACAGATACATCAAATAACACTGATATGTTACTTGCCATGGTAAATATCTTCCTACTACCCCCCCCAGAAAACTTGCTGCATAAGGAAAGATCACGACAATTTTCCCACAAGCCCATGTGGTCTGAATCCCAGGGCTCCACAACTGAGGTACAATGCAAGCTGGGATTCAAGTCACTGGGGTCCTGCAATTAACTTCTACTAACATATGTTCTTGCTGATTAGTGCCCTGCACTTTACCTAGCGTTGCGCAAGTCAAAGAGACACAGCCGGAGTAGGTATTTATAACTTAGTAATTTGGTGCAGTGAGGTAATTCGGTGCAGAGTGGGAGAAGGTGCTTTTTCCCTACTGTTTTGTTCTCTCTCTTTCTTCTGGCCTGTAACTTTTAATCTGCAGGGAGAGAACCAGAGAGCATCTTAGATCCTCGGAAGGTAAGTAAGTGATTTTTATTCATTTTTACTTTGATTACCTTTTCAAATTGTGTGTGTGGGGGGGGGGGGGGAGGGAACTGAAGTGACATCACAGTAAAGCTGTGACCTGATTGGCTGGTTGGGAATCTGCACTAAATTAAAAAATTAAGCATTGTTAAACTAATTAAACATAATTACTTATTACTTAATTATAATTTAGAGGGGTATCTAAGCCAGAGATTGGAGAGTACTGTATTTAGCTTTCACATTTATAGTAGAAATCTAGTGCTAGGAAACATATAGTTAACAGTAACTTTTTTTTAACTTTAAAATTTAATTTGCTAATCAATTGACGCAATGTCAATTAGAGGGTTGCAGTGCTCTGACTGTGAGATGTGAAAGTGCACCCAACTAGAGCTCCTCACAGACCGCATGGTTAGGTTGGAGCAGCAGTTGGATGCACTTAGGAGCATGCAGGTGGCGGAAAGCGTCATAGATAAGGGTTATATAAATGTGGTCACACCCAAGGTGCAGGCAGAGAAATGGGTGACCACCAGAAAGGGCAGGCAGTCAGTGCAGAAATCCCCTGTGGTTGTCCCCCTCTCAAACAGGAATACCCCTTTGGATATGTCGGGGGGGATAGCCTATCAGGGGAAAACAGCAGCAGCCAGAGCAGTGGCACCACGGCTGGCTCTGATGTTCAGAAGGGAGGGTCAAAGCGCAGAAGAGCAATAGTCATAGGGGACTCTATAGTCAGGGGCACAGATAGGCGCTTCTGTGGACGTGAAAGAGACTCCAGGATGGTATGTTGCCTCCCTGGTGCCAGGGTCCAGGATGTCTCCGAACGGGTAGCGGGCATCCTGAAGGGGGAGGGCAAACAGGCAGAGGTCGTTGTACATATTGGTACTAATGACATAGGCAGGAAGAGGCATGAGGTCCTGCAGCAGGAGTTCAGGGAGCTAGGCAGAAAGTTAAAAGACAGTACTTCAAGGGTTGTAATCTCGGGATTACTCCCTGTGCCACGTGCCAGTGAGGCTAGAAATAGGAAGATAGAGCAGCTAAACACGTGGCTAAACAGCTGGTGTTTTCAGTTATCTGGACCGCTGGGAGCTTTTCCGGGGCAGGTGTGACCTGTATAAGAAGGACGGGTTGCATCTGAACTGGAGAGGCATAAATATCCTGGCCGCGAGGTTTGCTACTGTCACACGGGAGGGTTTAAACTAGTATGGCAGGGGGGTGGGCACCGGAGCAATAGGTCAGAAGGTGAAAGGATTGAGGGCGAACTAGGGAATAAGGCCAGTATGGCTCTAAGGCAGAGCAGACAGGGAGATGTTGCTGAACACAGCGGGTCTGGTGGCCTGAAGTGCATATGTTTTAATGCAAGAAGTATTCGAGGTAAGGCAGATGAACTTAGAGCTTGGATTAGAACTTCGAACTATGATGTTGTTGCCATTACAGAGACCTGGTTGAGGGAAGGACAGGATTGGCAGCTAAACGTTCCAGGATTTGGATGTTTCAGGCGGGATAGAGGGAGATGGAAAAGGGGTGGCAGAGTTGCGCTGCTGGTTAGGGAGAATATCACAGCTGTACTACGGGAGGACACCTCAGAGGGCAGTGAGGCTATATGGGTAGAGATCAGGAATAAGAAGGGTGCAGTCACAATGTTGGGCGGTTACTACAGGCCTCCCAACAGCCAGCGGGAGATAGAGGAGCAGATAGGTAGACAGATTTTGGAAAAGAGTAAAAACAACAGGGTTGTTGTGAAGGGAGACTTCAACTTCCTCAATATTGACTGGGACTCACTTCGTGCTAGGGGCTTGGACGGGGCAGAGTTTGTAGGGAGCATCCAGGAGGGCTTCTTAAAACAATATGTAGACAGTCCAACTAGGGAAGGGGCTGTACTGGACCTGGTATTAGGGAATGAGCCCAGCCAGGTGGTAGAAATTTCAGTCGGGGAGCATTTCGGGAACAGTGACCACAATTCAGTAAGTTTTAAAGTGCTGGTGGACAAGGATAAGAGTAGTCCTAGGATGAATGTGCTAAATTGGGGGAAGGCTAATTATAACAATATTAGGCGGGAACTGAAGAACCTAGATTGGGGGCGGATGTTTGAGGGCAAATCAACATCTGACATGTGGGAGGCTTTCAAGTGTCAGTTGAAAGGAATTCAGGACCGGCATGTTCCTGTGAGGAAGAAAGATAAATATGGCAAATTTCAGGAACCTTGGATAACGAGAGATATTGTAGGCCTCGTCAAAAAGAAAAAGGAGGCATTTGTCAGGGCTAGAAGGCTGGGAACAGACGAAGCCTGTGTGGAATATAAGGAAAGTTGAAAGGAACTTAAGCAAGGAGTCAGGAGGGCTAGAAGGGGTCACGAAAAGTCATTGGCAAATAAGGTTCAGGAAAATCCCAAGGCTTTTTACACGTACAGAAAAAGCAAGAGGGTAGCCAGGGAAAGGGTTGCCCCATTGAAGGATAGGCAATGGAATCTATGTGTGGAGCCAGAGGAAATGGGCGAGGTACTAAATGAATACTTTGCATCAGTATTCACCAAAGAGAAGGAATTGGTGGATGTTGAGTCTGGAGAAGGGTGTGTAGACAGCCTGGGTCACATTGAGATCCAAAAAGACGAGGTGTTGGGCGTCTTGAAAAATATTAAGGTGGATAAGTCCCCAGGGCCTAATGGGATCTACCCCAGAATACTGAAGGAGACTAGAGAGGAAATTGCTGAGGCCTTAACAGAAATGTTTTGATCCTCACTGTCTTCAGGTGATGTCCCGGAGGACTGGAGAATAGCCAATGTTGTTCCTTTGTTTAAGAAGGGTAGCAAGGATAATCCAGGGAACTACAGGCCGGTGAGCCTTATGTCAGTGGTAGGGAAATTACTGGAGAGAATTCTTCGAGACAGGATCTACTCCCATTTGGAAGCAAATGGACGTATTAGTGAGAGGCAGCATGGTTTTGTGAAGGGGAGGTCGTGTCTCACTAACTTGATAGAGTTTTTCGAAGAGGTCACAAAGATGATTGATGCAGGTAGGGCAGTGGATGTTGTCTATATGGACTTCAGTAAGGCCTTTGACAAGGTCCCTCATGGTAGACTGGTATAAAAGGTGAAGTCACACGGGATCAGAGGTGAGCTGGCAAGGTGGATACAGAACGGGCTAGGTCACTTTGGATTTTGGCGGGAGCGGCGCGCAAGGGCCTTCTGGGAGGTAAGTTTTTACTTTAAAAACCCTTACCTTTGCAGGAGCAGCACTTTGGATTTCGGCAGGAGCGGTGCGCAAGGGCCTTCTGGGAGGTAAGTTTTTACTTTAAAAACACTTACCTGATCCCGTTTCTGGTCTTCTTTTCTGTTTTTTTTTAAATTTAAGACGGGAACCGGAAGTTCGACCCGCGGACTTCTGGGAAGGCCCCCCCCCACCAATAAATTCTGGTGGAGAGGAAACCCGAGACACTACACGTGTAGTGTCTCCCACCCACCCTCCTCCTCTAACCTAATAATAAGACCCATTGGTGTGAGGTAAGTGCCATATTATTATGATATATATATTTTTATTTTTTTATTTATTAACCAGATCTTGGTTGGCGGTTAGAGGGATGGCAGGGAAGGTAGTGCAATGTTCCTCCTGCAGGATGTTTGAGGTGAGGGATGCCGTTAGTGTCCCTGCTGATTTTACCTGCAGGAAGTGCAGCCATTTCCAGCTCCTCCAAGACCGAGTTAGGGAACTGGAACTGGAGTTGGATGAACTTCGGATCATTCGGGAGGCAGAGGGGGTCATAGATAGCAGCTTCAGGGAATTAGTTTCACCAAAGATTGGAGATAGATGGATAACTGTAAGAGGGACTGGGAAGAAGCAGTCAGTGCAGGGATCCCCTGTGGTCGATCCCCTGAGTAACAAGTAGACCGCTTTGGATACTTGTGTGGGGGGGGGGGGACTTACCAGGGGTAAGCCATGGGGTACGGGCCTCTGGCACGGAGTCTGTCCCTGTTGCTCAGAAGGGAAGGGGGGAGAGGAGCAGAGCATTAGTAATTGGGGACTTGATAGTCAGGGGCACAGATAGGAGATTTTGTGGGAGCGAGGGAGACTCACGTTTGGTATGTTGCCTCCCAGGTGCAAGGGTACGTGATGTCTCGGATCGTGTTTTCCGGGTCCTTAAGGGGGAGGGGGAGCAGCCCCAAGTCGTGGTCCACATTGGCACTAACGACATAGGTAGGAAAGGGGACAAGGATGTCAGGCAGGCTTTCAGGGAGCTAGGATGAAGCTCAGAACGAGAACAAACAGAATTGTTATCTCTGGGTTGTTGCCCGTGCCACGTGATAATGAGATGAGGAATAGGGAGAGAGAGCAATTAAACACGTGGCTACAGGGATGGTGCAGGCGGGAGTGATTCAGATTTCTGGATAACTGGGGCTCTTTCTGGGGAAGGTGGGACCTCTACAGACAGGATGGTCTACATCTGAACCTGAGGGGCACAAATATCCTGGGGGGGAGATTTGTTAGTGCTCTTTGGGGGGGGGGGGGGTTTAAACTAATACAGCAGGGGCATGGGAACCTGGATTGTAGTTTTAGGGTACGAGAGATTGAGAGTTTCGAGGTCAGGAGCACAGAATTGACTTCGCAGGAGGGGGCCAGTGTTCAGGTAGGTGGTTTGAAGTGTGTCTACTTCAATGCCAGGAGTATACGAAATAAGGTAGGGGAACTGGCAGCATGGGTTGGTACCTGGGACTTCGATGTTGTGGCCATTTCGGAGACATGGATAGAGCAGGGACAGGAAAGGTTGTTGCAGGTTCCGGGGTTTAGGTGTTTTAGTAAGCTCAGAGAAGGAGGCAAAAGAGGGGGAGGTGTGGCGCTGCTCGTCAAAAACAGTATTACGGTGGCGGAGAGGATGCTAGATGGGGACTCTTCTTCCGAGGTAGTATGGGCTGAGGTTAGAAACAGGAAAGGAGAGGTCACCCTGTTGGGAGTTTTCTATAGGCCTCCAAATAGTTCTAGGGATGTAGAGGAAATGATGGCGAAGATGATTCTGGATAAGAGCGAAAGTAACAGGGTAGTTATTATGGGAGACTATAACTTTCCAAATATTGACTGGAAAAGATATAGTTCGAGTACATTAGATGGGTCATTTTTTGTACAATGTGTGCAGGAGGGTTTCCTGACACAATATGTTGACAGGCCAACAAGAGGAGAGGCCACATTGGATTTGGTTTTGGGTAATGAACCAGGCCAGGTGTTGGATTTGGAGGTAGGAGAGCACTTTGGGGACAGTGAACACAATTCGGTGACGTTTACGTTCGTGATGGAAAGGGATAAGTATACCCCGCAGGGCAAGAGTTATAGCTGGGGGAAGGGCAATTATGATGCCATTAGACATGACTTGGGGGGGATAGGTTGGTGAAGTAGGCTGCAAGTGTTGGGCACACTGGATATGTGGAGCTGGTTTAAGGAACAGCTACTGCGTGTTCTTGATAAGTACGTACCTGTCAGGCAGGGAGGAAGGCGTCAAGCGAGGGAACCGTGGTTTACCAAAAAAGTGGAATCTCTTGTTAAGAGGAAGAAGGAGGCCTATGTGAAGATGAGGAGTGAAGTTTCAGTTGGGACGCTTGATAGTTACAAGGTAGCGAGGAAGGATCTAAAGAGAGAGCTAAGACGAGCAAGGAGGGGACATGAGAAGTATTTGGCAGGTAGGATCAAGGAAAACCCAAAGGCTTTCTATAGGTATGTCAGGAATAAAAGAATGACTAGGGTAAGAGTAGGGCCAGTCAAGGACAGGGATGGGAAGTTGTGTGTGGAGTCTGAAGAGATAGGCGAGATACTAAATGAATATTTTTCGTCAGTATTCACTCAGGAAAAAGATAATGTTGTGGAGGAGAATGCTGAGACCCAGGCTATTAGAATAGATGGCATTGAGGTACGTAGGGAAGAAGTGTTGGCAATTCTGGATAGGCTGAAAATAGATAAGTCCCCGGGGCCTGATGGAATTTATCCTAGGATTCTCTGGGAAGCCAGGGAAGAGATTGCTGGGCCTTTGGCTTTGATTTTTATGTCATCATTGGCTAGAGGAATAGTGCCAGAGGAGTGGAGGATAGCAAATGTGGTCCCTTTGTTCAAGAAGGGGAGTAGAGACAACCCCGGCAACTATAGACCGGTGAGCGTCACGTCTGTTGTGGGTAAAGTCTTGGAGGGGATTATAAGAGACAAGATTTATAATCATCTAGATAGGAATAATATGATCAGGGATAGTCCGCATGGCTTTGTGAAGGGTAGGTCATGCCTCACAAACCTTATCGAGATTTTTGAGAAGGTGACTGAACAGGTAGATGAGGGTAGAGCAGTTGATGTGGTGTATATGGATTTCAGTAAAGCGTTTGATAAGGTTCCCCACGTTAGGCTATTGCAGAAAATACAGAGGCTGGGGATTGAGGGTGATTTAGAGATGTGGATCAGAAATTGGCTAGCTGAAAGAAGACAGAGGGTGGTGGTTGATGGGAAATGTTCAGAATGGAGTTCAGTTACAAGTGGCGTACCACAAGGATCTGTTCTGGGGCCGTTGCTGTTTGTCATTTTTATCAATGACCTAGTGGAGGGCGCAGAAGGGTGGGTGAGTAAATTTGCAGACGACACTAAAGTCGGTTGTGTTGTCGACAGTGCGAAAGGATGTAGCAGGTTACAGAGGGACATAGATAAGCTGCAGAGCTGGGCTGAGAGGTGGCAAATGGAGTTTAATGTAGAGAAGTGTGAGGTGATTCACTTTGGAAGGAATAACAGGAATGCGGAATATTTGGCTAATGGTAAAGTTCTTGGAAGTGTGGATGAGCAGAGGGATCTAGGTGTCCATGTACATAGATCCCTGAAAGTTGCCACCCAGGTTGATAGGGTTGTGAAGAAGGCCTATGGAGTGTTGGCCTTTATTGGTAGAGGGATTGAGTTCCGGAGTCATGAGGTCATGTTGCAGCTGTACAAAACTCTGGTACGGCCGCATTTGGAGTATTGCGTACAGTTCTGGTCATCGCATTATAGGAAGGACGTGGAAGCTTTGGAGCGGGTGCAGAGGAGATTTACCAGGATGTTGCCTGGTATGGAGGGAAAATCTTATGAGGAAAGGCTGATGGACTTGAGGTTGTTTTCGTTAGAGAGAAGAAGGTTAAGAGGAGACTTAATAGAGGCATACAAAATGATCAGGGGGTTAGATAGGGTGGACATTGAGAGCCTTCTCCCGCGGATGGAAATGGCTAGTACGAGGGGACATAGCCTTAAACTGAGGGGTAATAGATATAGGACAGAGGTCAGAGGTAGGTTCTTTACGCAAAGAGTGGTGAGGCCGTGGAATGCCCTACCTGCAACAGTAGTGAACTTGCCAACATTGAGGGCATTTAAAAGTTTATTGGATAAGCATATGGATGATAATGGCATAGTGTAGGTTAGATGGCTTTTGTTTTTTGACTTCCCATGTCGGTGCAACATCGTGGGCCGAAGGGCCTGTACTGCACTGTATCGTTCTATGTTCTATAGAAGGCAGAGAGTAGCAATGGAAGGGTGCTTTTCTAATTGGAGGGCTGTGACTAGTGGTGTTCCGCAGGGATCAGTGCTGGGACCTTTGCTGTTCGTAGTATATATAAATGATTTGGAGGAAAATGTAACTGGTCTGATTAGTAAGTTTGCAGACGACACAAAGGTTGGTGGAATTGCGGATAGCGATGAGGACTGTCAGAGGATACAGCAGGATTTAGATTGTTTGGAGACTTGGACGGAGAGATGGCAGATGGAGTTTAATCTGGACAAATGTGAGGTCATGCATTTTGGAAGGTCTAATGCAGGTAGGGCATATACAGTGAATGGTAGAACCCTCAAGAGTATTGAAAGTCAGAGAGATCTAGGTGTACAGGTCCACAGGACACAGAAAGGGGCAACACAGGTGGAGAAGGTAGTCAAGAAGGCATACGGCATGCTTGCCTTCATTGGCCGTGGCATTGAGTATAAGAATTGACAAGTCATGTTGCAGCTGTATAGAACCTTAGTTAGGCCACACTTGGAGTATTGTGTTCAATTCTGGTCGCCACACTACCAGAAGGATGTGGCGTCTTTAGAGAGGGTGCAGAAGAGATTTACCAGGATGTTGCCTGGTATGGAGGGCATTAGCTATGATGAGAGGTTGAATAAACTCGGTTTGTTCTCACTGGAACGACGGAGGTTGAGGGGTGACCTGATAGAGGTCTACAAAATTATGAGGGGCATAGACAGAGTGGATAGTCAGAGGCTTTTCCCCAGGGTAGAGGGGTCAATTACTAGGGGGCATAGGTTTAAGGTGCGAGGGGCAAGGTTTAGAGTAGATGTACGAGACAAGTTTTTTACGCAGAGGGTAGTGGGTGCCTGGAACTCGCTGCTGGAGGAGGTGGTGGAAGCAGGGACGACAGTGACATTTAAGGGCCATCTTGACAAATACATGAATAGGATAGGAATAGAGGGATACGTACCCAGGAAGTGTAGAAGATTAGTCGGGCAGCATGGTCGGCACGGGCTTGGAGGGCCGAAGGGCCTGTTCCTGTGTTGTACTTTTCTTTGTTCTTTGTTCTAGCATGTCGTCTTCAAACAATTATCCAAATTCCAATGCTGCACTATAAGGAAATGCTTTTTGTAACATGCTTTGAGAGGTTGGGTTACTTGTTATCTGGGGGAGGGGCAGTTATGACTGTTTCTTGATAGTTGCCTATTAAAATAAAAGGGAAACATATGTTAGAATACTGGTTTCCAAAGATCTCTTGCTACATCATTGTTCTAGCCCGTATTATGGTGGTATACTGGAGTGTGTAAGAATGTCAAGTCAGTGAACAGCAGAGTAGAGAAAGTGCAGCTGGCAGCATTACTCCACGTCACCACTTCAGAGACGCCATTACCTTAGTCATCCCTCATTATTATTTTACCCCCCAGCTATCCTGCATGGCCTCTTTGATGGAATTTAAGGTCTCAAAATGCGACTGAGTCTTTCAGGGTGTCTAAATGAGCAAGGAATGATTGTAGCCATCTGGTATTCCCATCATTAATCACAAGGATAGGGCCACTAAAAGATTTAGGATAGTCATCCCATACCTATGGAGGATTAAGATAGTCCTAGGGGATGAAACTAGTTCTTCGGTGATAACCTAAAATGGCTGATATGACTCTATGACAGCTTATTTTACATCCTGCCTGAATTTATTTTTCAGTCATTTTAATGGACAAGAAAATTGAACAGGTGTAAAATGCATTGCCAATTCACTATTACCTGTTTTTAGATCGTGTCACAGACCAATTTCAACCCACCCACTCAAATAAGCTCTTATGGTACGACGCCATTGAAGGATGTGGAGCAGAAGGCAAGGTGGATGCAACACTTTCAGAAGATGCTCAGCCCGCCCAGCTGCAGCTCTCATTTGAGTTTGACAACAGCACCTGTACCTCAATAGCTGAAAGTCAACCTGGAAGAAATTGCCAGATCCAAGATCCAAAGAGCTATCAAGAGAATGAAGAAGAACAATGTACCTGGGATCAGCAAGAAACCAGCAGAGCTATTGAAACATGGGACGCACAACATCACAACAGACCTCTAGTTCAACAAGTTCTGGACTACGGAGGACCTTCTGGATGACTGGAATCAAGCTGCCAAGGCAAGGGAACCGCAGTTACTGCAACAACTGGAGGGGCATAACACTGCTGTCAGTACCTGGCAAGGTCTTTGGCACGATGCTCCTCAAAAGATTGAAAGCGACTTCCGGTTGCGGCTATGCGGAACTAAGTTGCACATTCGGCGGCTCCCGCAAAAACGGGCTTTTGGGCTCATTTCAGCGCTCCCAACGGCACTTTTTCGACTTTTCCCGGTGTGGGAAGGCGATTACAACAATTCCCCGATAGTATATGGCTTTTACCAGGAGCGGGGCGACTAAAAAGGTGGTGGTGGACCCGAAGAAGTTGCGAGGGAAGAAGAACAAAATGGCGGCGGGCGGAGACCAGGCAGCGTGGATGCAGTGGGCGCAGGAGCAACAGGAGGGTATCCAGCGCTGCTTCAGAGAGATTAAAGCGGACCTGCTTGAGCCGATGAAGGCTTCTATTGATAAGCTGCTGGAGACACAGACGGCCCAGGGGGTGGCGATCCGCGAGGCATGACAAAAGATCTCCGAAAAGGAGGACGAGATGTTAGGCCTGGCAGTAAAGGTGGAGGCGCATGAGGCGCTCCACAAGAAATGGCAGGAGCGGTTCGAGGAGATGGAGAATCGGTCGAGGCTGAAGAATCTGCGGATTCTGGGCCTCCCGGAGTGGCTGGAGGGGATGGACGTGGGGGCCTATGTGGTCACCATGTTGAACTCGCTGATGGGAGCGGGGTCCTTCTAGGGGCCCCTGGAGCTGGAAGGGGCCCATAGAGTGCTGGCGAGGAGGCCCAAGGCTAACGAGCCTCCGCGGGCGGTGCTGGTGCGGTTTCGTCGGTTCACTGATCGGGAGTGTGTGCTCAGGTGGGCCAAGAAGGAGACGAGCAGCAGGTGGGAGAACACAGAGGTTCTAATATACCAGGACTGAAGTGCGGAGGTGGCGAAGAGGAGGGCCGGGTACAATCGAGCAAAGGCGGTGCTGCACAGGAAGGGGTTGAAGTTTGGCATGTTGCAGCCGGCGCGACTGTGGGTCACCTACAAGGACCGGCACCATTATATTGAGTCTCTGGAGGAGGCGTGGGCCTTTGTTCAAGCCGAGAAGTTGGACACAGATTGAGGGTCGGGTTGGGCGTTTGGGGATTACGGTTGATATGTTACTTTTGGAGGGGGGGGGGGTCCTTTGCTCTTGGTTTCTTTTTTTTCTTTTGTGTTTTTCTCTTTCTGATCGGTGAGGGTGGTTAGGGCGGGTTGGGCACTGTTTTGGTTGGGTTGGTCGGGGTGGCTCTTGGAGGGAGGTAAGCAAAGGGAACAGGAGTGGATGGCCGGCGGTGAGATGGGGCTCCGCAGGGAGGGGGAGGCCCGAGTCGGGGGTGAGGGGACTGGGCCTGTAAAAGGAGCTGCGGCAGAGGTGGTGGGGCCGGGTAGGTAGAAAGCGCGGGCTTTTTCCCACGCTGAAGACTGGAGGTGGCAGGGCCGGGGCGGGGAAACGAGGGTTGTTTCCCGCGCTTAGGATGGAAGGGGGAGGGGGAGAGGCTGTGGCTGGGGAACGGAAGAGTGTGTGTCACACAATGGGAGGAGTCGAAGGAGAGGCGGGAGTGGTCGGGGTCAGCAGGAGTCAGCTGACTTGCGGAAGTGCACTGGGGGGAGTAAATCAGCTAGGATGGGTCCTAGCCGGTGGGGGGACAGTTGCTGCTGCTATGGTCAAGTGGGAGCTGGAGCGAGTGGGGGGGGTCGAGACGGGGGTCTGCTACCGTGGGGAACCGGCTGGGAGGGGGGTGCGGGCGCGTGGCTGGCCGAGGAGGGGTTATGGCTAGTCGGCGGGGGAGGGGGGCGGGTAGCCCCCTGATCCAGCTGATAACCTGGAATGTAAGGGGACTAAATGGGCCGGTCAAGCGGGCCCACGTGTTCGCGCAACTGAAGGGGCTGAAGGCGGATGTGGTTATGCTCCAGGAGACACACCTGAAGGTGGCAGACCAGGTAAGATTGAGGAAGGGGTGGGTAGGTCAGGTGTTTCATTCGGGGCTGGATGCCAAAAATCGAGGGGTGGCGATCTTGCTGGGAAAGAAGGTGTCATTGGAGGCGTCGAGCATTGTGGCAGGCAATAGCGGCAGGTACGTAATGGTAAGTGGTAAGCTGCAGGGAGAGAGGGTGGTACTGGTCAATGTGTATGCCCCAAATTGGGACAATGTGGGTTTTATGCGGCGCATGTTGGGTCGGATCCCAGATTTGGAAGTGGGGGGCCTGATATTGGGGGGAGACTTTAACACGGTGCTTGATCTAGCACTAGATCGCTCCAGGTCTAGGACAGGTAGGAAGCCGGCGGCGGCTAGAGTGCTGAGGGGGTTTATGGACCAGATGGGAGGGGTGGACCCTTGGAGATTTTCAAGGCCGGGGGCTAGGGAATTTTCATTCTTCTCACATGTCCATAAGGCTTATTCCCGAATCGACTTTTTTATTTTGAGCAGGGCGCTGATAGCGAGAGTAGAGGATACCGAGTACTCGGCGATAGCCATTTCGGACCACGCCCTGCATTGGGTGGACTTAGAGCTGGGGAGGAGAGGGACCAGCACCCGTTGTGGCACTTGGAGGTGGGGCTGTTGGCAGACGAGGAGGTGAGCGAGCGGATCCGAGGAAGTATAGAGAGGTACGGGGAGGTCCGAGTGGGGATGGTATGGGAGGCGCTGAAGGCGGTGGTTAGGGGAGAGCTGATCTCCATTAGGGCCCACAAGGAGAGGAGGGAGCGGGGGGAGAGGGAGAGGCTGGTGGGGGTACCTGTGGGAGGTGCTGAAGAGGTTCGGGTTTGGGGAGGGGTTTGTCAGGTGGGTTAGGCTGTTGTATGAGGTCCCGATGGCAAGTGTGGCCACAAACAGGAGGAGGTCCGAGTACTTTCAGTTGCACCGAGGGACAAGGCAGGGGTGTCCCCTGTCCCCCCCTCCTCTTCGCACTGGCGATTGAACCCCTGGCTATGGCACTGAGAGAGTAGAGGAACTGGAGGGGGTTGATGCGGGGTGGGGAGGAGCATAGGGTGTCGCTTTATGCGGACGACCTGCTGCTGTATGTGGCGGACCCGGTGGGAGGAATGCCTTAGGGAGTTTGAGGATTTCTCGGGGTACAAGCTCAAAATGGGGAAGAGCGAGCTGTTCGTGGTTCACCCAGGGGACCAGGAGAGGGGGATTAGCGAGCTCTCATTAAAAGAGGGGCGGAGAGGAGCTTCAGGTATTTGGGGGTCCAGGTGGCCAGGAGCTGGGGAGCCCTGCATAGGCTTAATTTCACAAGGCTGGTGGAGCAAATGGAGGAGGGGTTCAAGAGGTGGGACGCATTGCCGCTGTCCTTGGCGGGTAGGGTGCAGTCAGTCAAAATGACGGTGCTCCCAAGGTTATTGTTCCTGTTCCAGTGCATCCCCATGTTTATCCCGAAGGCCTTTTTTAGGCGAGTCAACAGGAGTATAATGGGGTTTGTGTGGGTGCGAGGGACTCCGAGGGTGAGAAGGGTGTTCCTGGAGCGGAATAGAGATAGGGGGGTGCTTGCGCTGCCCAACCTCTGTGGGTACTACTAGCCCGCCAATGTGACGATGATGCGCAAGTGGGTGATGGAGGGGGAGGGGGTTGCATGGAAGAGGTTGGAGACGGCGTCTTGTGGGGGTACGAGTCTGGGGGCGCTGGCAACGGCGCCGCTGCCAACGGCGCCGCTGCCGTTCCCTCCAAGGAGGTATACCACGAGCCCGGTGATGGCGGCTGCCCACAAATTCTGGGGGCAGTGGAGGCGGCACAGGGGGGAAGCTGGGGCCTCGGTGTGGACCCCAATACGGAGGAACCACCAGTTCGTCCCAGGGAGAACAGATGGAGGGTTTTCGGGGTGACACAAGGCAGGGATACGAAGGTTGGGGGACCTGTCTGTGGACGGGAAGTTCACGAGCCTGGGTGAGCTGGAGGAGAGGTATGGGCTCCCCCCCGGGGAACTCCTTCAGGTACTTACAGGTAAGGGCGTTTGCCAGGCGGCAGGTGGTGGAATTCCCGCGGATGCTGCCACACACAGTACAGGACAGGGTGCTCTCGGGGGGGGGGGGGGGGGGTTGGAGTGGGGAAGATCTTGGAAACTTACCAGGTGATGCAGGAGGAGGACGAAGCCTTGGTGGTGGAGGTGAAAGGCAAGTGGGAGGAGGAGTTGGGAGAGGAGATTGAGGCAGGGACGTGGGCAGATGCCCTAGGGAGGGTGAACTCTTCCTCATCGTGCGCAAGGCTCAGCCTCATACAGTTTGAAGTGCTGCACAGGGCACACATGAACGGGACAAGGATGAGCCGTTTTTTTTTGGGGGTGAGGAGAGGTGTGTTAGGTGCTCAGGGAGCCCAGCAAATCACACCCATATGTTCTGGGCATGCCCAGCGCTGGAGGAATTTTGGAAGGGCGTAGCGAGGACGGTGTCGAGGGTGGTGGGATCCAGGGTCAAACCGGGCTGGGGGCTCGCAATATTTGGAGTGGCAGAGGAGCCGGGAGTGCAGGAGGCGAAAGAGGCCGGAATTCTGGCCTTTGCGTCCCTGGTAGCCCGGCGAAGGATTCTTCCTCAGTGGAAGGATGCGAGGCCCCCAAGCGTGGAATCCTGGATCAACGATATGGCGGGGTTTATTAAGTTGGAGAGGGTGAAATTCGCCTTGAGGGGGTGGGAACAAGGGTTCTTTAGGCGGTGGCAACCGTTCTTAGACTTCCTGGCAGAACGGAGACATTGGTCAATGGCAGCAGCAACTCGGGGGGGGGGGGGGGGTTTACTTTACTTTATTTTTATTTTTGTTTTCGTTATTTACACTGGAGGGTCTGAGGGGGTGTATATACCTGTTGTGTTAAGTCGGGGTGTCAATGTTAATTTATTATTTATGTACAGGGTGGAGGGGGGTATGGAGGGTTGCTTTTCTAGACTGTGTTTTGTACTTAACCCTGTTGGGTTCCTTTTTCATTTTGTTATTGATATTTTATGAAAACCTCAATAAAAATTTACAGTTAACAGTTACAACAGTTCTTAAGTAAAAGAGAAAACTCTAACTTACTTCCTAAACCTGCCACTATATTCTAATTGGACAAACTAATACATTTCAAATACCATTTGTGAATAAAGTTAACAAGTAGGTTTCTACATGCTTTTCTTTGCACAGGACCTTTGGAGTGCAAACCTTTCGGAACCAAACTGAAACACCACCAATCAGAAGAGAGTTCTCGAACCAACTACCTTTTCAGACATACCTGGCTCCTCCCATTAACTACATCAGCTATACCCAAAGCTCTTTCAGAGGGTCGCTGTGGCCTCAATGGACCGATTGTCCTATTCAGCACTGTAGAGGTTCTCTGCTCTATGTCTCTTGACTTGTTGGATTGGATTTGTTTATTGTCACGTGTACCAAGGTACAGTGAAAAGTGTTTTTCTGCCAGCAGCGCAACGGACCATTAAATACATGAAAAGAAAAGGAAATAAAAGAAAATACATAATAGGGCAACACAGGGTACACAATGTAATTAGATAACATCGACATCGGGTGAAGCAAACAGGTGTGTAGTGTTAATGAGGTCAGTCCATAACAGGGCCGTTTAGGAGTCTGGTAACAGTGGGGAAGAAGCTGTTTTTGAGTCTGTTTGTGCCTGTTCTCAGACTTTTGTATCTCCTGCCCAATGGAAGAAGTTGGAAGAGTAATGAAATTAAATGAAAATCGCTTATTGTCACAAGTAGGCTTCAAATGAAGTTACTGTGAAAAGCCCCTAGTCGCTACATTCCGGCGCCTGTTCGGGGAGGCTGTTACGGGAATTGAACCGTGCTGCTGGCCTGCCTTGGTCTGCTTTCAAAGCCAGCGATTTAGCCCTGTGCTAAACAGCCCCTGACGAGTGGGTGGGGTCTTTGACTATGCTTCCTGCTTTCCCCAGGCAATGGGGGGTGTAGATGGAGTCAATGGATAGGAGGCAGGTTTGTGTGATGGACTGGGCTGTGTTCACGACTCTCTGAAGTTTCTTGCAGTCTTGGGCCAAGCAGTTACCATACCAGGCTGTGATGCAGCCAGATAGGATGCTTTCTGTAGTGCATCTGCAAAAGTTGGTAAGAGTTAATGTGAACATGCCGAATTTCCTTAGTTTCCTGAGGAAGTATAGGCGCTGTTGTGCTTTCTTGGTGGTAGTGTCAACGTGGGTGGACCAGGACATGTGTAGCCCTAGGAATTTGAAACTGCTAACCATCTCCACCTCGGCCCCGTTGATGCTGACAGGGGTGTGTACAGTACTTTGCTTCCTGAAGTCAATGACCAGCTCTTTAGTTTTGCTGGCATTGAGGGATAGATTGTTGTCGCTGCACCACTCCACGAGGTTCTCTAATTCCCTCCTGTATTCTGACTCGTCGTTATTCGAGATCCGATCCACTCTGGTCGTGTCGTCAGCAAACTTGTAGATGGAGTTGGAACCAAGTTCGCCATGCAGATGTGTGTGTACAGGGAGTATAGTAGGGGGCTAACGCAGCCTGCGGGGCCCCGGTATTGAGTACTATTGTGGAGGAGGTGTTGTTTATTCTTACGGTCTGTGGGTTGGAAAGTCGAGGATCCAGTTGCAGAGTGAGCGGCCAAGTCCTAGGTTTTGGAGCTTTCATATGAGCTTGGCTGGGGTTACGGTGTTGAAGGCGGAGCTGTGGTCAATAAATAGGAGTCTGATATAGGAGTCCTTGTTGTCCAGATGCTCTCGGGACGAGTGTAGGGCCAGGTAGGTGACGTCTGCTGTGGACCGGTTGTGGCGGTATGCGAATTGTGTTTTGGGAGTATGGAGGTAATGCATTTCATTACCAACCTCTCGAAGCACTTCATTAAGACTGAAGTCAGGGCCACCGGACGGTAGTCATTGAGGCACGTTGCCTGTTTTTTCTTTGGCACTGGTATGATGGTGGTCTTCTTGCAGCAGGCTCTTAGTGCATGACCAGGGATCCCGTCCGGACCCGTCGCCGTTTCGCCAGGACTAAACACAATACCCCTCATAAATTATCTACACCCCAAGGTTTCTTCAAACCTACACAATATTCCATTAGCTAGCTGTCTGTAAAGAAGTAAATGGTTTTCAAGATCTATTAGCAGAACGTTTTATCAGCAAATCAATGATTACCTCCATTTATTACCCCTGAATCATAACTCTAGCTGTCTTACTGTCTGTGTGCATTTTAATATCGTTACTGCAACAAATATAAAATATGACAATTTCCTCATTGATTTTGAGGAACTTTTGATAGCATCCATTAGTAATCACACTGGAACATTGCAAGGCAGTATGGCATCCCAGAAAAGTACATGAACATCTTCAAAGCCTTATAGTGCAACTGCAGTTGCAGAGTCAAGACCAGCACTGGTACTATGGACTCTTTTAAATATAAATCACACGAGTACAGGAAGGCTGCATACTCTCCCCATTTATTTTCTTCTTGGTTATCAATTTCATTGTGAGAAAGGCGATGGTGGTTTCAGACTCTGGCAACAAGGCTCTCCCATCACCATCGGGCAACAGGACATCGAGGGCATCAGCTATTTCCCCTTTGTAGTAAGCAACATCTCTAGGCAGGGCAGTAGATTGACATTCACACAAGAATCGGCAGAGCAGCATCATCTTTCGAACAACACTACACAGTGTAGGCATCCAACACCGGCAACATGGCCATGAAACTGATTCTACATGTCCATTGGTTCAGTTTGGGGGCGAGAAAGTGGAGTCCCACACTCGTGTTCTGGAATTAAACAAAGGAAATTACGTAGGCTTGAGGACAGATTTGGCCCATATCGACTGGGCAGGAAGGGGATAAAAGGTAGGACAGCTGATAAGCAGTGGCAGTTGTTTAGTGTTCAATTCCTCACAACTAAAATATATCCCAGTAAAGAAGAAAGAAGGTGTGGTAGTATGCATTAGGGGTCATGTGGGACTGTGAAGCCGTGATGTCATTGGCTGACAGATCCCGGGTCCTGGTTGGCCGGTGACCTCTAGCTCCGCCCTGAAGGCGGAGTATAAGTACCAGGAGTCCTCCCCCACAGGCAGTCTACGACTGAACTGCGGGGGAACAGTCACGCTTAATAAAGCCTCATCGACTTCACTCTATTCGTCACTCGGAGTCTTTGTGCGCTACAATTTATTAAGCGGGACTGTTCCCCCGCAGTTCAGTAGTGTGGACGAGTACTCTCGCTTCCCATTCGCCATCCCCTGCCCTGACATGACCGCGGCCACAGTCATTAAAGCCCTGAACACCATATTCACACTGTTCGGTTGCCCCGCATACGCCCACAGCGACAGGGGGTCCTCCTTCATGAGTGACGAGCTGCGCCAGTTCCTGCTCAGCAACGGTATAGCCTCGAGCAGGACGACCAGCTCCAACCCCCGGGGGAACGGGCAAGTAGAGAGGGAGAACGGCACGGTCTGGAAGACCGTCCTACTGGCCCTACGGTCCAGGGACCTCCCAGTTTCACGGTGGCAGGAGGTCCTCCCGGACGCTCTCCACTCCATCCGGTCACTACTGTGTACTAGCACTAACCAAACGCCTCATGAGCGCCTCCTTGTCTTCCCCAGGAAGTCCTCCTCTGGAACGTCGCTGCCGACCTGGCTGGCGGCCCCAGGACCCATCTTGCTCCGAAAACGTGTGCGGGCGCACAAGTCGGACCCGTTGGTCGAAAGGGTTCACCTCCTTCACGCGAATCCGCAGTTCGCTTACGTGGAGTACCCCGACGGCCGACAGGACACGGTCTCCCTGCGAGATCTGGCTCCCGCTGGCAACACACACACCCCCCCGACACCAATCACCCCCTTGCTGCCACCGCCGCACCCCGCGACCGCCCCCTTCCCAGGAGGATCGGTCCTCCTCCCAGGCCCGACCGCGCGGCAGCCCATTGGGCTCCGTACGCACCCGTCGCGACAAACCCCCCACCCCCCCCGAACACCCCACAGGCTTGCGCGGTTCAAACACCAAGTTGCACCGGGGGAGCCCGCTGCTATTTCTGCGGCTAGGCGAAACACCCCCGGCAGCGCTGCCCGACCCGCGCAGCGATCTGTAAGAGCTGCGGGAAAAAGGGCCATTTCGCGGCTGTGTGCCGATCCCGGGAGGTCGCCGCTGTCCCAGGAGAACAGGGAGCCCTGCACGCCGTTTACGCTCCCCAACCCCCCCAGCGCCCCATGTACGACCCGCAGGCGCAACCACTCAGGGTCCCGACCACCGCTCTCCCCGGAGAACAGGGAGCCCTGCACGCCGTTTACGCTCCCCAACCCCCCCCCCCTCGCGCCCCATGTATGACCCGCCGGCGCTACCACTTTGGGTCCCGGCCACCGCTGTCCCCAGAGAAGAGCGAGTCCTGCGTGTTGCTAACGCTCCTCAACCCCCCCCAGCGCCCCATGTGCGACCCGCAGGCGCCGCCATTTTGGGTCCCGGCCACCACGAGGGGAGGAAGGGCGCCGCCATCTTGGACCACCCCAGACCTGTGCGACGCATGGGGGTGGCCATTTTGTCCACCCCCGCCACCATCTTGTGACCCCCCAGCCATGTGCGATGCATGGGGGCAGCCATCTTGTTCACCCCCGACGCCATCTTGGACGGCAACAACGGACCCCAGTGTCGACGGCTCCACGGGGTTCGAAGAAGACGCTCAACCATTACAACCACATCTGGCTTCAATGACGCTGGACCAAGCACGGCCCCGGACGCTCCAGACGATGACGACAACGGTGCTGATAAACGGGCACGAGACACCATGCCTGGTCGACTCCGGGAGCACGGAGAGCTTTATCCACCCCGACACGGTAAGACGCTGTTCTTTGACCATCCGTCCCAGCGCACAAAAGATTTCCCTAGGTACAGGATCCCACTCCGTGCAGATCAAAGGCTTCTGCATAGTTACCCTAACGGTGCAAGGGAGGGAGTTCAAAAACTACAGGCTCTACGTCCTTCCCCAACTCTGCGCCCCCACATTACTGGCATTAGACTTCCAGTGCAATCTACAGAGCCTAACCTTCAAATTTGGCATCCCAATGCCCCCACTCACTATCTGCGGCCTCGCAACCCTCAAGGTTCAACCCCCATCCTTGTTTGCAAACCTCACCCCGGATTGCAAACCCGTCGCCACTAGGAGCAGACGGTACAGCGCCCAGGACCGGACCTTCATTCGGTCCGAAGTCCAGCAGCTACTAAAGGAAGGCACAATCCAGGCCAGCAATAGTCCCTGGAGAGCACAGGTGGTAGTAGTAAAGACAGGGGAGAAGCAAAGGATGGTCATAGACTATAGCCAGACCATCAACAGGTACACACAACTAGACGCGTACCCTCTCCCCCGCATATCCGACATGGTCAATCGGATTGCCCAATATAAGGTCTTCTCCACCGTGGACCTCAAGTCCGCCTACCACCAGCTCCCCATCCGTCCAAGTGACCGCAAGTACACAGCCTTCGAGGCAGACGGGCGATTATACCATTTCCTAAGGGTCCCATTTGGCGTCACAAACGGGGTCTCGGTCTTCCAACGAGAGATGGACCGAATGGTTGATCAACACGGGTTACGGGCCACGTTCCCGTATCTCGACAATGTAACCATTTGCGGCCACGATCAGCAGGACCACGACGCCAACCTCCAAAAATTCCTCCAGACCGCTAAAGCCTTGAACCTCACGTACAACGAGGACAAGGGCGATTTTAGCACAAACCGGCTCGCCATCCTGGGCTACGTAGTGCGCAATGGGATAATAGGCCCCGACCCCGAACGTATGCGCGCCCTCATGGAATTTCCCCTCCCGCACTGCTCAAAATCCCTAAAACGCTGCCTGGGGTTCTTTTCATACTACGCCCAGTGGGTCCCCCAGTACGCAGACAAGGCCCGCCCCCTAATACAGACCACGACCTTCCCTCTGTCGACAGAGGCTTGCCAGGCCTTCAGCCGCATCAAAGCGGATATCGCAAAGGCCACGATGCGCGCCATCGACGAGTCCCTCCCCTTCCAGGTCGAGAGCGACGCCTCCGACGTAGCTCTAGCGGCCACCCTTAACCAAGCGGGCAGACCCGTGGCCTTTTTCTCCCGAACCCTCCACGCTTCAGAAATCCGCCACTACTCAGTGGAAAAGGAAGCCCAAGCCATAGTGGAAGCGGTGCGACATTGGAGGCATTACCTGGCCGGCAGGAGATTCACTCTCCTCACGGACCAACGGTCAGTAGCCTTCATGTTCGATAATGCACAGCGGGGCAAAATCAAAAACGACAAGATCTTAAGGTGGAGGATCGAGCTCTCCACCTTCAACTACGAGATCTTGTATCGTCCCGGAAAGCTGAACGAGCCGTCCGATGCCCTATCCCGCGGCACATGTGCCAACGCACAAATTAACCGCCTCCAAACCCTCCACGAGGACCTCTGCCACCCGGGGGTCACTCGGTTCTACCACTTTATTAAGTCCCGCAACCTCCCATACTCTTTGGAGGAGGTCCGTACAGTCACAAGGAACTGCCACATCTGCGCAGAGTGCAAACCGCATTTTTTCAGGCCGGATGGTGCGCACCTGATTAAGGCTTCCCGCCCCTTTGAACGCCTTAGTCTGGATTTCAAAGGACCCCTCCCCTCCACCGACCGCAACATATACTTCCTTAATGTGGTGGACGAGTACTCCCGCTTCCCATTCGCCATCACCTGCCCTGACATGACCGCGGCCACAGTCATTAAAGCCCTGAACACCATATTCACACTGTTCGGTTGCCCCGCATACGCCCACAGCGACAGGGGGTCCTCCTTCATGAGTGACGAGCTGCGCCAGTTCCTGCTCAGCAACGGTATAGCCTCGAGCAGGACGACCAGCTACAACCCCCGGGGCAACGGGCAAGTAGAGAGGGAGAACGGCACGGTCTGGAAGACCGTCCTACTGGCCCTACGGTCCAGGGACCTCCCAGTTTCACGGTGGCAGGAGGTCCTCCCGGACGCTCGCCACTCCATCCGGTCACTACTGTGTACTAGCACTAACAAAACGCCTCATGAGCGCCTCCTTGTCTTCCCCAGGAAGTCCTCCTCTGGAACGTCGCTGCCGACCTGGCTGGCGGCCCCAGGACCCATCTTGCTCCGAAAACGTGTGCGGGCGCACAAGTCGGACCCGTTGGTCGAGAGGGTTCACCTCCTTCACGCGAACCCGCAGTTCGCTTACGTGGAGTACCCCGACGGCCGACAGGACACGGTCTCCCTGCGAGATCTGGCTCCCGCTGGCAACACACACACCCCCCCGACACCAATCACCCCCTTCCTGCCACCGCCGCACCCCGCGACCGCCCCCTTCCCAGGAGGATCGGTCCTCCTCCCAGGCCCGACCGCGCGGCAGCCCATTGGGCTCCGTACGCACCCGTCGCGACAAACCCCCCCACCCCCCCCAGACACCCCACAGGCTTGCGCGGTTCAAACGCCAAGTTGCACCGGGGGAGCCCGCTGCTATTTCTGCGGCCAGGCGAAACACCCCCGGCAGCGCTGCCCGGCCCGCGCAGCGATCTGTAAGAGCTGCGGGAAAAAGGGCCATTTCGCGGCTGTGTGCCGATCCCGGGAGGTCGCCGCTGTCCCAGGAGAACAGAGAGCCCTGCACGCCGTTTACGCTCCCCAACCCCCCCAGCGCCCCATGTACGACCCGCAGGCGCAACCACTCAGGGTCCCGACCACCGCTCTCCCCGGAGAACAGGGAGCCCTGCACGCCGTTTACGCTCCCCAACCCCCCCCTCCCCTCGCGCCCCATGTATGACCCGCCGGCGCTACCACTTTGGGTCCCGGCCACCGCTGTCCCCAGAGAAGAGCGAGTCCTGCGTGTTGCTAACGCTCCTCAACCCCCCCCAGCGCCCCATGTGCGACCCGCAGGCGCCGCCATTTTGGGTCCCGGCCACCACGAGGGGAGGAAGGGCGCCGCCATCTTGGACCACCCCAGACCTGTGCGACGCATGGGGGCGGCCATTTTGTCCACCCCCGCCACCATCTTGTGACCCCCCAGCCATGTGCGATGCATGGGGGCAGCCATCTTGTTCACCCCGACGCCATCTTGGACGGCAACAACAGACCCCAGTGTCGACGGCTCCACGGGGTTCGAAGAAGACGCTCAACCATTACAACCACATCTGGCTTCAATGACGCTGGACCAAGCACGGCCCCGGACGCTCCAGACGATGACGACAACGGTGCTGATAAACGGGCACGAGACACCATGCCTGGTCGACTCCGAGAGCACGGAGAGCTTTATCCACCCCGACACGGTAAGACGCTGTTCTTTGACCATCCGTCCCAGCGCACAAAAGATTTCCCTAGGTACAGGATCCCACTCCGTGCAGATCAAAGGCTTCTGCATAGTTACCCTAACGGTGCAAGGGAGGGAGTTCAAAAACTACAGGCTCTACGTCCTTCCCCAACTCTGCGCCCCCACATTACTGGCATTAGACTTCCAGTGCAATCTACAGAGCCTAACCTTCAAATTTGGCATCCCAATGCCCCCACTCACTATCTGCGGCCTCGCAACCCTCAAGGTTCAACCCCCATCCTTGTTTGCAAACCTCACCCCGGATTGCAAATCCGTCGCCACTAGGAGCAGACGGTACAGCGCCCAGGACCGGACCTTCATTCGGTCCGAAGTCCAGCAGCTACTAAAGGAAGGCACAATCCAGGCCAGCAATAGTCCCTGGAGAGCACAGGTGGTAGTAGTAAAGACAGGGGAGAAGCAAAGGATGGTCATAGACTATAGCCAGACCATCAACAGGTACACACAACTCGACGCGTACCCTCTCCCCCGCATATCCGACATGGTCAATCGGATTGCCCAATATAAGGTCTTCTCCACCGTGGACCTCAAGTCCGCCTACCACCAGCTCCCCATCCGTCCAAGTGACCGCAAGTACACAGCCTTCGAGGCAGACGGGCGATTATACCATTTCCTAAGGGTCCCATTTGGCGTCACAAATGGGGTCTCGGTCTTCCAACGAGAGATGGACCGAATGGTTGATCAACACGGGTTACGGGCCACGTTCCCGTATCTCGACAATGTAACCATTTGCGGCCACGATCAGCAGGACCACGACGCCAACCTCCAAAAATTCCTCCAGACCGCTAAAGCCTTGAACCTCACGTACAACGAGGACAATGGCGATTTTAGCACAAACCGGCTAGCCATCCTGGGCTACGTAGTGCGCAATGGGATAATAGGCCCCGACCCCGAACGTATGCGCGCCCTCATGGAATTTCCCCTCCCGCACTGCTCAAAATCCCTAAAACGCTGCCTGGGGTTCTTTTCATACTACGCCCAGTGGGTCCCCCAGTACGCAGACAAGGCCCGCCCCCTAATACAGACCACGACCTTCCCTCTGTCGACAGAGGCTTGCCAGGCCTTCAGCCGCATCAAAGCGGATATCGCAAAGGCCACGATGCGCGCCATCGACGAGTCCCTCCCCTTCCAGGTCGAGAGCGACGCCTCCGACGTAGCTCTAGCGGCCACCCTTAACCAAGCGGGCAGACCCGTGGCCTTTTTCTCCCGAACACTCCACGCTTCAGAAATCCGCCACTACTCAGTGGAAAAGGAAGCCCAAGCCATAGTGGAAGCGGTGCGACATTGGAGGCATTACCTGGCCGGCAGGAGATTCACTCTCCTCACGGACCAACGGTCAGTAGCCTTCATGTTCGATAATGCACAGCGGGGCAAAATCAAAAACGACAAGATCTTAAGGTGGAGGATCGAGCTCTCCACCTTCAACTACGAGATCTTGTATCGTCCCGGAAAGCTGAACGAGCCGTCCGATGCCCTATCCCGCGGCACATGTGCCAACGCACAAATTAACCGCCTCCAAACCCTCCACGAGGACCTCTGCCACCCGGGGGTCACTCGGTTCTACCACTTTATTAAGTCCCGCAACCTCCCATACTCTTTGGAGGAGGTCCGTACAGTCACAAGGAACTGCCACATCTGCGCAGAGTGCAAACCGCATTTTTTCAGGCCGGATGGTGCGCACCTGATTAAGGCTTCCCGCCCCTTTGAACGCCTTAGTCTGGATTTCAAAGGACCCCTCCCCTCCACCGACCGCAACATATACTTCCTTAATGTGGTGGACGAGTACTCTCGCTTCCCATTCACCATCCCCTGCTCTGACATGACCGCGGCCACAGTCATTAAAGCCCTGAACACCATCTTCACACTGTTCGGTTGCCCCGCATACGCCCACAGCGACAAGGGGTCCTCCTTCATGAGTGACGAGCTGCGCCAGTTCCTGCTCAGCAACGGTATAGCCTCGAGCAGGACGACCAGCTACAACCCCCGGGGCAACGGGCAAGTAGAGAGGGAGAACGGCACGGTCTGGAAGACCGTCCTACTGGCCCTACGGTCCAGGGACCTCCCAGTTTCACGGTGGCAGGAGGTCCTCCCGGACGCTCGCCACTCCATCCGGTCACTACTGTGTACTAGCACTAACCAAACGCCTCATGAGCGCCTCCTTGTCTTCCCCAGGAAGTCCTCCTCTGGAACGTCGCTGCCGACCTGGCTGGCGGCCCCAGGACCCATCTTGCTCCGAAAACATGTGCGGGCGCACAAGTCGGACCCGTTGGTCGAAAGGGTTCACCTCCTTCACGCGAACCCGCAGTACGCTTACGTGGAGTACCCCGAAGGCCGACAGGACACGGTCTCCCTGCGAGATTTGGCGCCCGCCGGCAGCACACACACCCCCCGACACCAATCATACCTTCCTGCCACCGCTGCACCCCGCGACCGCCCCCTTCCCAGGAGGATCGGTCCTCCTCCCAGGCCCGACCAGGAGTGAAGCCCAAGCTGAAACCGTAAGGCTCCCGGAGACGACAACACCGGAACAAGCACCACCACCATCGGGGCCGAGGCGATCGACACGGACGACCAGACCGCCCGACCGACTCGTGGCGTCGATCTAACACTACAATATGTGGACTTTTAACGAGAACATTTTGTCTTTTTCTCCTGACGATTACTGTAAATAGTTTGAAACAAAAAAAAACCTTGTACATACTGTAATAACATGCGAAAGTTTTCCTCCCAGGACCCGCCTTGTAAACCCTTACCACCATGCGAAGCATCACCCCGCCGGGTTCATTTTTAACAAGGGGTGAATGTGGTAGTATGCATTAGGGGTCATGTGGGACTGTGAAGCCGTGATGTCATTGGCTGACAGATCCCGGGTCCTGGTTGGCCGTTGACCTCTAGCTCCGCCCTGAAGGCGGAGTATAAGTACCAGGAGTCCTCCCCCGCAGGCAGTCTACTACTGAACTGCGGGGTACAGTCACGCTTAATAAAGCCTCATCGACTTCACTCTATTCGTCTCTCGGAGTCTTTGTGCGCTACAGAAGGGAAGAGGGGTAAAAACATCTATGGCTAAACAAGGAGGTCAAGGACATTATAAAGACAAAAATTAAGTTGTATCATATTGCAAAGGCCAGTGGCATGCTGGAAGATTGGGAAACTTTCAAACATAAACAAAGGGATACTATAAAGTATTAAAAAGATCTAAGGTAAATTATGAAAAAAAACTAACACAGAATATCAAAAAGGATAGCAAAAACTTCTACAAGTACATACTGTCATGATATACATCAGCATATCATGGTGCAATCACACACACACTGACACACTGATGGACATACAGTCGGACCATCCAGCATACACATCGCAGTCAATCACCAGTGAGAGCACACGCACTATAAAGACAGGGGACACCAGAGTTCCCGGCCCTTCTAGCAGCAGCCAGCTCAGAGCACAGAGCTCACAGCCTGCCTCTCAGACACTCACCATGTGCTGAGTGCCTCACCTAGATAGTGATAGGACAGGGTCCACAGATAAGCTGGTAATCCTTGTGCAGTCCTGCGGCTATGGGCCCACCTCTGACTCCATAATACGTGACCAGATAGTTTCCAGGGTCATGTCGGACACCCTGAGCCAGCAGCTCCCTAAAATCAAGCAACTCACCCTAGCGACGGCCATCGAGACTTGCGTCCTGCATGTGAACGCCACCAGCCGGTACTCACACATCCAGGTGGCTGAAACAGCGCGGCAGGGGCCCCACGAGGTGGAGTGGATCCAGACGATCGAGTACATCCTGGCCCGCGGCCCGGAGGAGGGCTACCGTTTTGCGCGCTTTCCGAGGCCTCCCGTGCTTGTACGTGCCAAAAGAGGGGACGTTGATGTGGAGGAACGCGATGCGCAAGTCCGCACCGCACATGCGCGGTGGCCCAACGAACGCACTGACGTCATGACGTGCGGCAACTGTGGCTCCGCCCATTTAAAGCGGCAATGTCCGGCCAAAGCGCGGCAATGCCTACGCTGTGGCAGGCTTGGCCACTATGCTGCCTGCTGTCGAGCACCTCAGCCTGCCAACTCACAACAGTTTAACCAGCCTCGCACAAATGTTCGGGCAATTCTACCCACGTTCACTGAGTCCGATCCTGACATCATACAGACCAGTGACACTGAGGACAGGGAGCTTTTCCGCATTGCTGTCATCAACAAGAACAAGCTGTCCCCGAGTCGAACGCACCAGCCGCTGTCGGTGCACAGCATTGATCCGGACGACGAGTGGTGTGCCACCCTGACGGTCAACCGATCTCAGATCACATTCCGCCTGGATACTGGTGCTTCCGCAAATCTCCTCGCATGGTCAGCATTTCAAACCCTGGGGGTCAAACCAGCAATTCTTCCATCCATCTGACAACTGGTCGACTATAATGGCAACGTCATCCCCGCCACGGGGCCGTGCCAACTCGAAGTGACGCACAACTCGCGTAAAGCCATCCTACCTTTCGAGATCGTGGGCTCTTCAAAGGACTCTCTGCTAGGCGCACAGGCGTGCAAACTCCTCTACCTCGTTCAGCGAGTACACTCTCTCTGTCCAGAAGGCACGTCTGACTTCCAAGATGCGGAATTCAGGGCGCAACTAAACTCAATCCTCTCTCACAACTAGGATGCTTTCGAGGGCATGGGTACACTGCCCTACACATACAAAATCCTGCTCAAACAGGATGCCACCCTGGTAGTTCATGCACCTCGCAGAGTCCGAGCACCCCTCAAGGACCGCCTCAAGCAGCAGCTGCAGGACCATCAGGACCAAGGAGTGCTTTCCCGGGTGACGGAGCCAACTGCATGGGTCAGCTCCATGGTGTGCGTCAAGAAGCCTTCCGGCGAGATCCGGATCTGTATTGACCCAAAAGACTTAAATCGCAATATAATGAGGGAACATTACCCAATACTCAAATGTGAGGAGATCACGTGCGAGATGGCTCGGGCAAAAATATTCACCAAGCTTGATGCCTCAAAGGGTTCTGGCAGATTCAATTGGATCAGTCCAGCAGGAAGCTGTGTACCTTCAACACTCCATTTGGCAGATACTGCTACAATAGGATGCCATTTGGAATCATATCGGCCTTTGAAGTTTTCCATCGCATTTTGGAACAGATGATGGGAGGGCATCGAAGGCGTGCGCGTCTATGTGGACGATATCATTATTTGGTCAACCACACCGCAGGAGCATATCAGTCGCCTCCAACGTGTCTTTCAACGGATACGGGACCAGGGCCTGCGCATTAACAGAGCCAAATGTTCTTTTGGCCAAACCGAGCTCAAGTTCTTGGGGGACCACATCACCCGGTTGGTTGTGCGGCCGGATGCCGACAGGATGGCAGCCATCACGGCAATGCAGAAGCCGACAGACAAGAAGGCGGTGCAACGCTTTCTAGGAATGGTCAACTTCCTGGGAAAATTCATCCCTAACCTCGCTTCCCACACCACAGCTCTCCGACACCTTGTCAGGAAGACAACTGAATTCCAGTCGCTTCCCACCCACCAGCGTGAATGGGAGGAGCTCAAGGTCAAGCTTACCACCACCCCGGTACTGGCGTTCTTCAATCCTGCAAGAGAGACGAAGATCTCGACTGACGCCAGCCAATCCGGCATTGGGGTGGTCCTCCTGCAACGAGATGACGCCTCATCATGGGCCCCTGTCGCCTATGTGCCATGACCCCCACAGAGCAGCGCTATGCGCAAATTGAGAAGCGCAAATTGAGAAGGAGTGGCTAGGCCTGTTGACTGGCGTTGACAAGTTCCACGACTATGTGTATGGCCTTCCCCAGTTCACTGTGGAGACCGACCATCGCCCACTGGTTGGCATCATCCAAAAGGACCTTAATGACATGACCCCTCGACTCCAGCGCGTTCTTGCTCAAACTCCGGAGGTACGACTTCCAATTTGTATACACCCCGGGTAAGGACCTGATCATAGCAGACGCTCTGTCCAGGGCAGTCGACACTCCGTCCGACCCAGAGGGGTTCGTTTGCCAAGTCGACACACATGCAGCCTTCACTTCTGCCAATCTGCCGGCCACTGACGAACACCTTGCCCACATTCACCGTGAGACTGCGGCTTACCCCCTTCTGCAACGTGTGATGCGCCACATGACGGACGGGTGGCTCAAGGGACAATGCCCACAGTTTTACAACATTTCGGGACGACTTGGCAGTCGTGGATGGTGTCCTCCTGAAGCTGGACCGCATTGTGATCCCCACAGCATGCACCGGCTTGTCTTAAAACAGCTGCACGAAGGCCATCTCGGCGTTGAGAAGTGCCGTCGGAGGGCCCGAGAGGCTGTATACTGGCCGGGAATAAATGAGGGCATTGCCAACACTGTGCTCAATTGCCTCACCTGTCAGCGGTTCCAGCCAGCACAACCACGTGAGACCCTTCAGCCCCATGAGTTGGTCACGTCCCCCTGGTCGAAGGTGGGCGTGGACCTGTTCCATGCGCTCGGCAGGGACTACATCATCATCATCGACTACTTTTCCAGCTATCCTCAGGTCATACGCCTGCACGACACCACGTCATCGGCTGTTATCCGGGCCTGTAAGGAAACCTTTGCTCGCCACGGCATTCCGCTCACCGTGATGTCAGACAATGGCCCCTGCTTCGCGAGTCAGGAATGGTCTTCCTTCGCTAGTGCATACAACTTTGCACACGTGACGTCCAGTCCCCTGCACCCTCAGTCAAATGGCAAAGCAGAGAAGGGCGTCCACATTGTAAAAAGGCTCCTCTGCAAGACTGCTGATGCAGGATCTGACTTCTGCCTCGCCTTGCTGGCCTATCGCTCGGCCCTACTGTCCACGGGCCTATCACCGGACTGCTTATGGGTTGCACCCTCAGGACGACTGTGCCGTCCATTCACGTCCCAGACCTCGACCATGCTCCAGTACTTCGGCGGATGCAACAAGTGCGTGAGCAACACAAGGCGACTGTGTTCGGGCGACTGATCTTCCTGCCCTGGTGCCTGGTGATCATGTCCGCATACACCTTCCGGAGGGTGGCTGGTCGGCAACCGCTGATGTTCTTAGATAGGTTGCTCCCCGCTCATTTCTGGTTCGTTTGCCTGATGGCTCCATTCGCCGCCGCAATCGGTGTGCCCTTCGTCTGGTACCACGCTTGCTATGAAATTCTGCACCGGTGCCACGCCCTCCTGTTGTCCCTGACATGGACTTTGTTGAGCTTCCGGATACCCTGCCTCCTCCTCACTCGACCGTGGCCCGGCCCATTACTCAGCCGGTGGATCCTGAACCACCCTTGAAGCGGTCAACCCGAATTCGTCACCCACCCCAAAGACTTGATTTATAAACCTTGCACTATTGGACTCACTGACTTGTTCTGCCGTACTGTTTAAGAGTTTTCATCGTTTGTTAATAGCATTTGTTTCGTTCTTGGTGTAACATAGTTTTCTTCTGCACCTGGCACCTTCCCGTGTATATAGTATAGCCACATGTACATATTGATGTAAATAATGCACACACATGGTCAGACACTCACACTACACTTTATTTATTCTCATGTAGGCACATATACTTTGCGAAAAGGGGGGTTGTCATGATATACATCAGCATATCATGGTGCAATCACACACACACTGACACACTGATGGACATACAGTCGGACCAACCAGCATACACAACATCGCAGCCAATCACCAGTGAGAGCACACGCACTATAAAAACAGGGGACACCAGAGGTCCCGGCCCTTCTAGCAGCAGCCAGCTCAGAGCACAGAGCTCACAGCCTGCCTCTCTGACATTCACCATGTGCTGAGTGCCTCACCTAGATAGTGATAGGACAGGGTCCACAGATAAGCTGGTAATGCACGTACCAAAGCTTACAGTCTGTTATTACAGTTGAGTTGTTAATAAAATAGAGTTACACCATCTCCAGCCGTGTTGACCTGTTTGTAGACCAGAACACCCAACACCACACATAATAGGAAAGAGAATCATTCAGGTAAATGTTGGCCCCTTGGAAGATGAAACTGGTGAGTTAATAGTGGGGAACACAGAAATGACTGGTACTATGGACTCTTTTTTTATAAAATCACACGAGCACAGGAAGGCTGCATACTCTCCCCATTTATTTTCTTCTTGGTTATCAATTTCATTGTGAGAAAGGCAATGGTGGTTGCAGACAAGGGATTGCAAACCCCTTGGAAGATGAAATTGGTGAGTTAATAGTGGGGAACACAGAAATGTCAGCGATGCTAAATCAATACTTTGCCTCAGATTTCACAGTGGAGGACACTAGTACCATTCGTATAGGAACAGGCAATTCAGACTTAATAGAAAGGGTGGAACTTGGAACAATCAGCATCAGTAGGGAAACAGTACTCAACAAACTCTTGGGATTGAGGGCAGACAAGTTCCCAGGGACTGATGGCCTACATCCTAGGGTGTTAAAGGAAGTGTCAGAAGACATAGTGGATCCATTGGTTATGATATTCCAAAATTCCATGGATATGGGAAAGGTTTTTGTGGATTGGAAAAATGCTAACGTAAAGCCCTTATTCAAAAACAGAGGGAGGCAGAATGTGGAAAATTACAGACCAGTTAGTTTAACATCTGTTATTGGAAAATTGTTAGAATCAATTATCAAGGATGTAATATCGGGACATTTGGAAAGCCAAAGCGCTATCCTTCAGAGTCAACGTGGTTTTATGAAGGGCAAACCATGTGTGACTAATTTGCTTGAGTTCTTCGAAGATGTAACAAGCAAAGTGGATAATTGAGATCCTGCAGATGTAGTATATCTGGACTCCTGGAAGGCGTTTGATAAGGTGCCGCATAGAAGGTTAATTCACAAGGTGGGGTCACATGGGATTAGGGGTAACTTGTTTGCTTGGATAGAAGACTGGCTGACGGACAGGAGACAGAGAGTCGGGATAAATGGGTCTTTTTCTGGATGGCAAGGTGTAACTAGTGGGGGCCACAGGGTTTGGTCCTTGGGCCCCAGCTATTTATAATCTATATTAACAACGTGGATACAGGGATAGAAGGTTCTAAAGCCAAATTCGCAGATGTCGCAAAAATAGGTGGGACAGTAAGTTGCAATGAGGAAATAAGAACCTTACAAATGGTTATAGATAGGTTAGGAGAGTGGGCCAAAATTTGGCAAATGGAGTTTAACATGGATAAGGGGGGTCATGCATTTTGGTCGAAAAAATGTAAAGGCACCTTATTATCTAAATGGGGAGAGATTTTGGGGTGCTTCGTTGCAGAGGGATCTGGGTGTCCTTGTGCGTGAGTCACAGAAAACAAGCATGCAGGTGCAGCAGATAATAAGGAAAGCAAATGATATGTTGGCATTTATTGGCAAAAGGAATTGAGTATAAAGGTAAGGAAGTGTTGTTACAACTATACAAGACATTGTTGAGACCACACCTGGAGTATTGTGCAATGTTTTGGTCCCCTTATTTGAGGAAAGGTGTAGTGGTATTGGAGGCAGTTCAGAGGAGATTCACTGGATTGATTCCAGAAATGAGGGGTTTGTCGTATGAGGAGAGATTGAACAGTTTAGGCCTATACTCTCCAGAGTTTAGAAGAATGAGGGGAGATCTAATTGAGGTACACAAGATGCGAAAAGGTATGGATAAAGTAAACGTGGAGATGATGCTTCCTCTTGTGGGGCATTCTAAAATGAGAGGCCATAATCTTAAAATAAGAGGTAGCAAATTTAAAACAGATTTGAGGAGAAACTGCTTCTCCCAAAGAGTTGAGAATCTGTGGAATTCACTACCCCAGAGTGTGGTGGATGCAGTGAGTAAATTTAAGGCGGAGTTAGACAGATTTTTAATTGGTAATGGATTGAAGGGTTATGGAGAATGGGCAGGGCGGTGGAGTTAAGGCTAGGATGGGATCAGCTATGATCACATTGAGAGTGCTTAGGCTCGGGAGGCTCAATTGCCTACTCCTGCTCCTAGATCATGTGTTCTAGGGAGGAGATGCTCTGTCTGATTTTGCAATCCAGTTGTTGGTCTGTCGCATTGTCGGTAGCAGATGAAGAATATATCAGCCACGATAGAATGGTGGAGCAGACTTGATAGGATGAATGGCCTAATTCTGCTCCTATATCTTATGAACTTATGAACTTATATGTCAGTGAGACATGGAAGAAAACAGCAAAGTGTCACTAAGTTGGACATCTTTCACCAGCGTTGGCTGTGTAAGATTCTGGACATCACATGGAGAGATAACAGCAACAATGAAGAAGTGCTGCAGAGAACTGGTCAGAAGCACTTGTGGGACAGTGTGAAAGAGAGATGACTGAGACTGGCCAGGCATTTATTTTGCCTCCTGGATATACTTGTGGCAGTATAATGGGCACCAGCAAATGGAAAAATAAGATGGGGCCGGTCAACGAAGGCCTGGTGAAGTATATTTAAGGAGGACCTTCAAGAGTAGGACACCACCTGAGCTGAGGTGGAAGAATTGGCGATAGACCAGGACTGGTGATGGAATCTTGCTGCTCATTGTCCCACCTGAAACTGGAGGAACTAAGTCTAGTAAAACACTAATGAGATGGCATGAGTTACAGTCACATCTTGTTACTCAGAAAACAGGAGTCCAAGGTTCCCAAAAAGATGATCTTGTAATTTTCTACTTTCCCTCACTTTCAGTCCCATCTGGAACAGGTAGGCTCCATGAAATACTAAGAATTCAAATACCGGGGCAGCACAGTGGCACAGTAGTTATCACTACTGTCATGATATTTATATCAGCATATCATGGTGAAATCACACACACACTGATGGACATGCAGTAGGACCAACCAACATCGCAGCCAATCACCAGCGAGAGCACACGTACTATAAAAACAGGGGACACTACAGTTCCCGCTCATTCCAGCAGCAGCCAGCTCAGAGCACCGAGGTCAGAGCCTGCCACTCAGACATTCACCATGTGCTGAGTGCCTCACCCAGATAGTGATAGGACAGGGTCCACAGATTAGCTGGTAATGCACGTACCCAAGTTAGCAGTGTGCTGTTATAGTTCAGTAGTTAAAATTGAGTTTCACCATCTCCAGCCGTGTTGGACCGTTTGTACATCAGAACACCCAACACGACAACTACTGCCTCCCGGCACTGAGGACCCGGGTTCAATCCCGGCCCCGGGTCACTGTCCGTGTGGAGTTTGCACATTCACCCTGTGTCTGCGTTGGTCTCACCCCCACAACCCGAAGGTGTACAGGGTAGGTGGATTGGCCATGCTAAATTGCCCTTTAATTGGAATTTTTAAAAAAAGAATTCAAATAGCATGTAGGGAAAAATCTTTGTTGAGGATTCCAACAATTCTTCCATCTGTCCTAGCATGTTATTACTGGGACAATGGTCAGAATGTTTGTTACTGAATAAATCTTGTTATCTTTATAAAGGAGGTGATTCATGATTTTATATGATAAGTGCGAAGACACACCATTTATCTGTCAATTATTCAATCTCAATATTCCCCTACACAAATTGGATGATTTTGGCCTTCAGATGCAGAGTTAGTCATTGTATAAAGTTTGGTAACATCCCAACAAAGGGAACAAATGTTTTCTGAAAACATCCTCGGGTCATTCACAAAGGTAAGAAAACACTACCTTGTGAACAAATAGACTCCAATTCCGACTGGGATGTAGATGAGGATTAAACAAGTTACTGTGTGCAATTTCAGGCACCCAATCATCAAAAGGACATTGATTTATTGGCGAGGGTTAGGAGAGTGAAAAGCAATGATGATTCTGGGACTTAAGGCTAAACATTATGAAAAGTCTCACAGAATTAAGCATGTTTTTGTTGGAGAAAAGAAGATTAAGAGGGCCATGACTCTCAAATTGCTGAAAGGCTTTGATAATACAGTTCTAAGTAGGTTATTTTTAGAGTGTGATCACAGAACCCCAGAATGAACAAACCTGAAGCAAAAACAAGAAATTAGAAGAAATAGCTTTCCTATAGAGCAGTGGAAATGTGGAACTGCCTTATAAAGAGAGTAATAATGGTGCACACATTCAATTCTATAAAATAGAGTTAGTTATATATCTAGTTAGGAACACTGCAACAGAAGTTACTCCATTGCTCAACTTTTCAGACCAGGAAGGCCTCATTTGAAACCACAGCTTATGTTTGTAAATTGATCTCAACTGATGGCAGGAGTAGGTTTGCTACACTTGTCCTATGCGCCTGTGCACAATGAAGTGAAATTGCGAAAGCATTGCTGCTCTTGATTGTTATTCACCAACCCTCGTAGTCGGTGACGACAAGATTCGGTTCGGCTGTTGTGCCTCATGGGTCACTTGGGAGTTTGAATTAGTGAAGCAGCAGATTTTAACTGCCAAGCTTCCTCTGAATACTGCTGGTCAACTAATCACCTATTTCTGTTGCACAAGGGAAGAGAGATCACAATCTGACATCAGAATAAAGCCACCAGCAACAAAGTAGGTTTCAGGAGAAGGATCTTCCGCAGGAGGAGAGGAGAGAGCCCATGGTGGCAGAGGCCTGACTTTCATTACAGGACCCAGAAGAGCATTCCTGCTCCTCATGCCTCCACTAAGAAAATCTTTTGAGAAGTTGCCTCAGAGGGCTCTCCTGGCTTCCCAACAGCTTGACTTGGGGAGGTGATCCTTGTCAGCAATGAGTTAAAATGCCATCAGGGTCGCATGAATGGCATTGACCCTCAATGAGGCACTCAGTTCTGGCAGGAGCCTCATGCACTGCAAAACCTATTGGCATTAAAATCATAAATCAGCTGGGATAGAACAAGATCTGGAGTTGCTCCGTTTTAAATGCTTCTCATTTTTCTTGTTATGATTACGGAGATTTAAAATCACTCCCAGTGGTTCCTGTGTCCCTAGAACCATGGAAATATAACAGGTTTAGTAACACAGGTTGCAACATTAATTTATAAATAGTAACATTAAATATATTCAATATATATTGAACACTTCTGTTGACTATAAATGCATCAACACAATAACTCAGTGGTGTAAACCATCACATTTTAAAATGTCCTTCGCTGTGCCTCATTAGAAAGTGTAGCTGTTGCTGCCAAAATGGAGACTGAACAAATACTTGAATATCGATAACAAGGTTTTAATCTGAGTACTATTTCATATAGAGCAGAGAAATTGTGTGACAGAAGGCCAAAGTTTTATTGCTAATGGCAGATAGTTTGTACTGGGGAATTTCCCAACTTGGCACACCTGCCTCGCTGAAAAGGGCCCTGTGGCGTACAATTTTCTGAATAGGCAGCGGAGGTCTCAAGCCAGGCTTTCCACCACTGGAAGCAGATCAGGGGTAGCCATAGAGGGAAGCGTCTGCCAAGGTAGGCTGGTTAGAACACACACCTCAGTTTTCTAGGATTTTGTACCAGTTATCTTAAAAGCTGTTAGGCCCTCCAACTCTCACCCTCCACCCTCACGCCACTCCATATCCACATGCCACCTCTCTGCCATCTCATACTCTATGCCATATAATACATCCATCAGCTTAATGCCATTGCACACCTACATGCCATCTTACGCCACCATGTCACCTCCATTGCAATTCTTACCCCATTGATAACCCCATGCCTCTTCCTTAATCACGTCACCTCCATGCCATCTCATATCCTCATGCCACCTCCATAATCACTTCTCCAATATTCATCATGGGCAGACTGCAGAACCCATGTGGAAATGATAAAAAAACTTTGAACAATCTAGTAGAGCTTGTACTTAATACAGAAATATCCCATTCAAAAATGTTTAATTTCCTTAAGTGGTTAATTCGGAGAAAAACAAAACTTCTATGAAGTAACTACATTAAAAAAGTTTTCTTTTCTTCCTGTCAATAAATCTTTTATTTTTATTTTTTAAATCCCAAAAGTATTACTGGACTTCTTGCTGCTGAGATCAGTATGATTTCTCTTGTTTTCAGAATCCGATAAAGAAGAGTATGGCCATAAACCAAGATTCCCACTGGTATTTGGTTTTCTCAGCAATTAACAACTGTTGTGGTCATAACACTGACCAAACTGGAGAGAATTCATTCAAGAAAGTGACAAATACATGAAGAAACCTCATTAGGAACAGACAGCGAAATGTTGAGGCATCGGAGAAGGTGTACAAACAACATAACAACTCATCTACCTGGCCCTTCAAATATGTGGCAGTCTGCAGGTTGCACTTTTTGGATATATCAGCCAGCTCAGAACCTATTGAACGGAAGTGGAAGCTAGTCTTCTTCGAACCTATTAGACTGCCTGAGAGACAGACACAGCACTGTGGCATTAATTGTGATTGCCTTCCCTTGTTAACTGCATTAGATATCCAGCATTGTATTATTATCAGGCATCTTCAATCCTCCTTCCCACAGGAGTTTAATTCTGTCCAGCCTACATGTCATTCTCTTGAAGGTCAATTATTCTTCCTGAGGTGGGATGCTCAAAATTGAACCGTGGGGTGACAAGTGCCTAGATTCTGAATTTCAGTAACCAATCCTCCTCAATAGTAAAGGATGTGTCCAAGATAACATGGACGACTCTTGTAGCCATCTGGCATGGCCACTTCCAATAAGAAACATGGACGGTCGCAAAGCATAAAGGGAAATGTGGACAATGTAAGATTCAGGCAGGCTCAGAGCCTGAATGTATATTTGTGAGCAAAGAATCCAGACAGCATCAAAACCCCCAACCGATTAGCATTTTGATGGCCCATCTCCGTAAGACAAAAGACTGATATTTGAGTAACCGATACAATCCCAGACATTTCGGCACCACTCCCTTTACTCAGGAAGCATCAACAACAGGGTAAATGACCGTTTAGGACACGCCCAGCCATCAAGGCACCCGCCCCTTTATTAGCTCAAATCGAATACAGTGATCAAGAACTACCCAATTAGTGGGGTCAAACCGAAGGACTGCCCAAAAGAGCACGAAGCTCCCCAAGGATAAAGAGAGAGACTGCCATGTGTTCGATGTCTCTTGGACCTGGTGCTCTGGCAACATCCACCTCCAGGTGCAGCACCACCAGAAGCAAGTTCAAGTTCAATGCCCGCTACCAGACGGATGAGCTCTGCTGAGCAGCAGTTCCTTCTCCAGACCCAGTAGATCCAGATTCAAACAAAGGCCACTGTTCCTCTGACCTAAGCCGGGTGCCTGAAGTTAAGTACAGGTTGTCATAGTTAATAGGTGTAGTTTAACTAGTAGTGTTTATGTTGCATGATAATTGTATGTGTAAATAAAGTACCATTGATCTTGAACTAACTAATGGTGTTTGGCTCTTTGATCGATATCCGGTTGAACCATGAGGTGGTATCATTTGATGCCTGGCGACTCTGAGCAATATAATATCGATATCGAAAGAAAGAAGGGCAACCTCATTGATTGCCATATTTATAGCAAGTAAAAAAGGCAACAGTTATTGGCGACATCTGACGGGACTCGACCCAGAAGTGACTGTGTCACACCGAGAGAACCCACCAAACGGTTGAATTAGAAATCCAAATTGGAAAAGTAAAAAGAAGCCACAAGCGTAAGACCAGTATTGATCAAACCTCCAAGATTCAGAAGTGTGTAATTTGCATGTGTACTAACAAGGGATATAAGATAACCTCGATAGATTTTGTTGCATGAAACTTTTGGGAGTTGTGTAAACCGGAAAATAGCTTGAGCCGTACCCGTTGTTTGCACCACCGCTTTATTCCCCCTTGTTCCAAATTCCCGGCAGAGGAACAGAGATAATCGTAGCAATGGCAATGAAGGCAATGGAGCGCCTTATGCATCCACAAGAGCCCGAGGTCACAGTGACCAACAGAGCAGAACAGTACCCCATATGGGAAGAGGAGATTAGAAAGTACCAAAAGGGGAAAAGATGGTCTGAGTTTTGTGCGAATGAGGAAACAGGTCCTGGTAGTATAGGACAAACTTGGTGGGATAACCTGACCAAGATCCACAAGAAGAATTTGAGTAGAATTCGTAAGCCGATGGCAATCGTGTCCTGCTTGGCACAATTGCAAGGCACAGAGGAGGTCGTGAGGGCGCTCCGTAGACAGCTTGAGGAGAAGGAGAGGAGTAGAGAGTGAAATGTTAGCGAGTATGAGAGAGTAAATGAGCAACTCCGAGAGCAGCTAGCGGCGAAGGACACGGAGATGGCTTATGTCAAAAGGGCACACCAATCTTGTCTCGCCCACCTAAGCAGCTTTCAGATTCAATATGGTGAGGCCTACAAGGACACGCAACGTTCGGTTTTGGTAAGAGAAGAAACAGAAAACTGAGCAGAACAGTTGAAAAAACAATGTGAGGACTTAAAGACATCCCTACGAGCACTCCACAGTTCCACCACGGAACAGAGGCAGAGTTCGGTGGACCATGCCAAGTGCAGGCAGCAAATTGCAAGATTGCAATCACTGCTCTCAGTTCAGAATGGGTTCAGAGACACCTTTGGCCCACAGTTAAATCAGGAAGATGGCCCCGATTGGCAGGAACTTAATGAAATGGCCCATCGATATGTGAACGAAACAGAAAGTCAGAATAGAGCCCCCCAGGCCCCGAAAAGGAAAGCACCCGCACCACCAACTGCACAGGCAGCACCGAACCCAATGAATCCCTTCACCACGCAGCGTAGAGTAACAGCAGAAGACCAACCCGATTTTGTGTACACCACCCCACTAACCATCACCCAGTTAAGAGATGCCCGCGATAAAATTTAAACTTTTCACCCCACGTCAGACCCACATCACTTTTTCGAACGAGTGAGGCAACAGACCATCATGTATAGTCTGGACGAGCAGGAAGAAGTAAAACTCATAGTGATGAGCATTGACCTGTCTGTTGGTTCAGCCCTTCCCGACCCACAAAATGTAAGAGGAGGTAGCCGTCAAGATATGAAAACAGCCATTTTAGATGCCATTGGCTACAATAGACGAGATCCAATAGAAGGACTCAATCGGTGCACACAGAAAAAGGGAGATCATCCAACAACATTTGCTGGACGCCTCTGGATCCACTTTACCACAGTGTTCGGTGATTTAGCACGCGCCATTTATCTGCAGACAATACGGCTAAATGTACCCGTAGCTTAGTCTCCCACGCTACGGAGGCAGGACAAAAGGCATTTGCGAATTATGACCCGTCAGACCCGGCACACAATGAAGTGTGGGTACTGAAGCGACTATATAGAGCTTGGGAACAGTCCCTACAGGAAAAGACAGAGCAGGAGAGAGTAGACGTCAACATCAACCAGTAAGGGCACACCAAGACCCCGCATGGTTAAATGAAGGTAGAGGTAACATGCAGCACCCTAAAGCGCAGGGATGCTACAATTGTGGACACAAGGGACATTACGCCAGAGAATGCAATGCCCCCTCAAAACAGCATCGGAATCAGCCCTCAAATGCTCCCCCTAGGAATAATGCCAGACCTATCCACAGCGTTAGCGCCTGTGCAGATAATTTGGCCATAAACGGCACCGATTAACGGTGTTCGGACTCCCCAACTTGGGTCTGCGACACACTTTGGGACAAGTCCGGAAGACCGGTATTTGCTGGCACAGTCCAGGGACATCTAGTAGAGGTCCTTTGGGACACAGGAGGGTCCCGAACCAGAATTAAACTCCTCCACGATGTACCAGCAAGAGATATGGCCCAATACAGACACCATCACCCTTAGTGGCTTTGCAGGTCACCTCCAGCAGGGACACATTACAGCCCCTGTGGATATCCAGATCGATAACATTAAAACTAAGCACTCAGTCGTTTTGTTAGATTTACCCCAGACAGCAGAGCACATCTTAGGGATAGATTTTAAGAGCTCACACAACCTTTCTTTCGACACCGTAAATAAATGTGTGTGGAAAATGGCTAGAGCAGCACAAATCCCCGCCACGCTCACAGTAGGAGACTACGCACACAGGATAAGCTCAGTGGAAGAGTACTGGTTTGATCCACAAACCATTACCACGGACAAAAATGTTAGAGAAGTCTTGAAAAGACATAAAGCATCGTTTGCCCAGCACAAGCAGGATTGCGGTAAAATCCCAGGAATAGTCAACATTACAGGTCCCGATCCTAAGCCCCAGAAACAATACGGTTTTTCACAGCAAGCCGAGGTGGAGATAGCTAAAGTAATCCAGAGTTTGGACCAAGGCGTAATTCAGCCTGTAGCCTCAACGATCAATGCCCCGATTTTGCCCGTAAGAAAACCAGATGGTTCATAGCGACTGACCATCGATTATAGGGAATTAAACAAAGTAACTCTGTTAGCAGCCCCCACCGTTGCCACGAGTCCCGAGACTATGTTAAAGTAGGGACTTCAGTCAAAATGTTTCATGGTTTTGGACATTAGCAATGGCTTTTGGTCCATTCCATTGGACAAAACATGCCAGTACAAATTTGCGTTCACAATCCAGGGACAGCAGTACACGTGGACATGCCTTCCACAAGGCTTCCACAACTCCCCCTCCATTTTTCACAGACAATTGGCCAATGGATTAGCAACATTTTCCTGACCTGAATGCTTCTTTCAGTATGTGGACGACTTGCTCCTACAGACTGACACCAAGGAAGAGCGCATTTCACTTCTTTCGGAACTATTAGGACTCCTAAAAGAAATTGGATGCAAAATTAACCCCCAGAAAACGCAAATTCTCCAGGAAAAGGGCACTTATTTAGGTACAGTCATTACACATGGTAAGCATGAGATAGAACAGAAACGGATCGATCCAATTGTAAAATTGCCCTTGCCCCAAAATGTTACAGCACTCCAATCATTTTTAGAACTGGTCGATTACTGCAGGAACCATATAGACACTTTCGCCACAAAAGCAGCCCCACTTTCCGAGCTCCTTAAGAAACAAGCCCCATGGAAATGGCTTCCGCAGCACACGGATGCCGTAGATGCATTGAAACGCGCCCTAATCACAGCCCCCGCTTTGCAGGCACCAGACCCACACTCCCCATACGCAATAGAGGTAGTGACCACCGACTGAACCCTTTCGGCCGTACTTCTACAGGAAAGGCACGATCGTTTAGGACCCGTAGCCAATGCCTCACGAGTTTTAGATCCCATAGAGCAGGGATTTTCAGCCTGCGAAAGGCACTTGCTCGCAGTTTTTTGGGCTGTCCAATACTTCTCATACATAACAGGACTCAACCCCGTAACCATTTTGACCGAGCACGCCCCGACACAGCTACTATTAGAGGGTAGGCTAAAAGACGGCACAGTCAGCCAAATTCGCGCAGCGCGCTGGACCCTACTCCTACAAAGACGTGACATTACGGTAAAAAGGACAAAGACGCACACGTTTCTGGCCGATAATTTAGAATATGCAGGAATCCCACATGAGTGTGAAATCATTGCAGCCAAGCACAACACAGGCCCCTTTGTTCCCAATCGGTGCCGAAAAAGACTTGCATCCGACCACAGACGACCCAGCCCACAGATAAAGCTCTAAAGATTTATGTAGATGCCTCCTCCACAGTTCTAAATGGTGAAAGGATCACAGGATGTGGAATTTATGTAGAGGACGTGCAGGGACACGCTTTAGAGGAAATCTTGTTCAAGTTGCCTGGACATTTAGATTCGCAGGCAGCCGAGTTAGCAGTCATTGCTTACATTGTGCAGCACCCAGATTTGTTCCCGACCCCAGCAGACATATATTCGGACAGTGTGTATGTCTGCAACAGCCTGACAGAATTCCTGCCCCTGTGGGAATCTAGAGGATTTATATCTGCCTACAGAAATCCCCTACCCTCAGCGCCATTGCTCAAACACATTCTCCAGACAGCGAAAGGTAGAAAATACGGAATCATAAAAGTTAGAAGCCACCATCGTTCCTCCCCACCCGGTAACATGAAAGCAGACGCCCTGGCGAAAGCAGGCTCACGACTCGGCCACTTTTGGCAACTCCCCGAGAGTGCCCCCGTACACGCGGTCCAGGTCTCACAGACCAATATTCAAGATTCAGCACAGGCACAGACGGAAGATTACATGCTAAAGGAAATTTTAAAAGACCTCCCGGCTCCCTATGATAGGTTTAAAGTCACGTTAATGATTCATGAGGGAATCGTATTAAAGGATGGTATTCATGTGGTCCCCACCCAGGACAGGAACCAGATTATTTGCCAATTCCACGACAGATATGGACACCAAGGGATAGAATCCACCCTTGCCCACCTCAGACCTCTCTGCTGGTGGCCCGATTTAAAAACCAACGTAACTCATTACATTGAGAATTGTTTGATTTGCGCCCAGAACATCCTGGACAGATATGCAAAGAAAGGTCAGTTAAGACACACCCGCCCTGTTAATGGCCCATGGATGAACTTGCAGTTAGACTATATTGGTCCCCTCCCCCCCTGAAGAAATGGATACACATATGTGTTGGTCGTCATCGACACCTTCACAAAATGTGTAGAAGCATTCTCTTCAAGAACAAACAGGTTCAAAGCAACGGCAAAAATTCTAACCGAGCAAATTTTTACCAGATGGGGACTCCCCTGTAGTATTGGATCGGACCAAGGTTCGCACTTCACAGGCAGAGTAATGCAAAACATCCTGACGATTTTCGGAATAAAACAGAAGTTTCACATTGCCTCTCACCCACAGCCCATCGGCACTGTGGAACGCATGAATAGAACCCTAAAGGCAACTCTTAGGAAGATGGTACAGCAGTATAACACGACATGGGACACAGTGCTCCCATTCGCACTGATGTTTATTAGAAACACGGTGTCGAGTTCGACAGAATACACCCCCCATACCCTCATGACCAGATGACCCATGAAGGGTACCGAGTATTTGTTTGGACTTGATTTGGCCAGCTCCACAGTCACCGCACGTACCCACGAAAAAGCAGTCCAAAACATAATGGAGAATATAAAAGCAGCACAGCTTGCTGCAGCTGTTCGACTAGGCGCTAGAAGAAAGCTAGAAGAAACCTGCTTTGATAAAACAGTACACCCGATAGAGTATACAGTCGGACAGCAAGTCATGATCTCCCTGTACAATCCCAGTTCATTACTCTCCCCCAAATTTGCAGGACCCTACTCAATTTCCGATAAAGTGAGCCCCTCAGTTTACAAGATCACATATCATAAGAACAGAAGAACATAAAAACTAGATGTGGAGATGCCGGCGTTGGCCTGGGGTGAGCACAGTAAGAAGTCTTACAACACCAGGTTAAAGTCCAACAGGTTTGTTTCGATGTCACTAGCTTTCGGAGCGCTGCTCCTTCCTTAGGTGAATGAAGAGGTATGCTCCAGAAACATATGTATAGACAGATTCAAATATGCCAGACCTTTTTTTCCTTTGGACCCACGGCGAAGAATCACTGAAACGACTGCACGATGACATCAATAAGTCCCATCCAACTATCAGACTCACCATGGACTACTCTCCAAAATCAGTTGCATTCTTGGACACACTTGTCTCCATCAAGGACGGTCACCTCAGCACTTCGCTTTACCGCAAACCCACGGCTAACCTCACGATGCTCTACTTCTCCAGCTTCCACCCTAAACCCATTAAAGAAGCCATCCACTATGGACAAGCTCTCCGTATACACAGGATCTGCTCAGACGAGGAGGAGCGTAACAGACATCTACAGACGTTGAAAGATGCCCTCGTATGAACGGGATATGGCGCTCGACTAATCGATCGACAGTTCCAACGCGCCACAGCAAAAAAACCGCACCGTCCTCCTCAGAAGACGAACATGGGGAAAACCTACAGAATACCCTTCGCCGTCCAGTACTTTCCCGGAGCGGAGAAACTACGACATCTTCTTCACAGCCTTCAACACGTCATTGATGAAGATGAACATCTTGCCAAGGTCATCCCCACACCCCCACTACTTGCCTTCAAACACCCGCGCAACCTCAAACAAACCATTGTTTTCAGCAAACTACCCAGCCTTCAGAACAGTGACCACGATACCACACAACCCTGTCATGGCAATCTCTGCAAGACGTGCCAGATCATCAACATGGATACCACCATTACACGTGAGAACACCACCCACCAGGTATGCGGTACATACTCGTGCGACTCGGCCAACGTTGTCTACCTCATACGCTGCAGGAAAGGATGTCCCGAAGCGTGGTACATTGGCGAGACCATGCAGACGCTGCGACAACGAATGCACGGACATCACGCGACAATCACCAGGCAGGAATGTTCCCCTCCAGTCGGGGAACACTTCAGCAGTCAAGGGCATTCAGCCTCTGATCTCCGGGTAAGCGTTCTCCAAGGCGGCCTTCAGGTCGCGCAACAACGCAGAATCGCCGAGCAGAAGCTTATAGCCAAGTTCCGCACACATGAGTGCGGCCTCAACCGGGACCTGGGATTCATGTCGCATTACATTCATCCCCCACCAGCTGGCCTGCGAAATCCTACCAACTGTCCTGGCTTGACACAACTCACACCTCTTTAACCTGGGGTTACCCCATCTCTGGATCTGTAAAGATTTAATCACCTGCTAATGCTCGCATTCCAAGCGTTGTCTGGCATCTTTGAATCTGTCTATTTATATGTTTCTGGAGCATACCTCTTCATTCACCTGAGGAAGGAGCAGCACTCCGAAAGCTAGTGACATCGAAACAAACCTGTTGGACTTTAACCTGGTGTTGTAAGACTTCTGACTATAAAAACTAGGAGCAGGAGCAGGCCATCTGGCCCCTCAAGCCTGCTCCACCATTCAATGAGATCATGGCTGATCTTTTGTGGACTCAGCTCCACTTTCTGGCCCGAACACCATAACCCTTAATCCCTTTATTCTTCAAAAAACGATCTATCTTTATCTTAAAAACATTTAATGAAGGAGCCTCTACTGCTTCACTGGGCAAGGAATTCCATAGATTCACAACCCTTTGGGTGAAGACATTCCTCCTAAACTGAGTCCTAAATCTACTTCCCCTTATTTTGAGGCTATGCCCCCTAGTTCTGCTTTCACCCGCCAGTGGAAACAACCTGCCCGCATCTATCCTATCTATTCCCTTCATAATTTTATATGTTTCTATAATATCCCCCCTCGTCCTTCTAAATTCCAACGTGTACAGTCCTAGTCTACTCAACCTCTCCTCGACATCCAACCCCTTCAGCTCTGGGATTAACCTAGTGAATCTCCTCTGCACACCCTCCAGTGCCAGTATGTCCGTTCTCAAGTAAGGAGACCAAAACTGAACACAATACTCCAGGTGTGGCCACACTAACACCTTACACAATTGCAGCATAACCTCCCTAGTCTTAAACTCCATCCTTCTAGCAATGAAGGACAAAATTCCATTTGCCTTCTTAATCACCTGTTGCACCTGTAAACCAACTTTTTGTGACTCATGCACTAGCACACCCAGGTCTCTCTGCACAGCAGCATGTTTTAATATTTTATAATTTAAATAATAATCCCTTTTGCTTTTATTCCTACCAAAATGGATAACCTCACATTTGTCAACATTGGGAGATGGTGATGACTCCGAGTCTGACTCCCACCATGCTAATTCCTTTAAGACCCTTTTTGGAATGGAATCCTGAGGTGTCCAGACGATGAAAGAAAGGAACCGATTGAGATTTACGGTGTCCTATTCTCTGATGGAGCCTGCCCGCTTTGTTTTTTGTCTGTTAGTTTTTTTAATGTTGAATGTTTCTCGCTTGTACGACTTTGTGTGTCAATCTCATGCAAATTTCTTGATACAGTTATGACTACTCCTTTGATGCCACATGGTAGTTAAAGGGACAAGTTTGTTGAAAGTCCATAAATATTCAAATTCTTACCGTTCTTGTAAGGTCACCCAGGCAGTGGAGTAACAGCACTGATCCCCGCCCTGCCTGAGGACCCCCTATGTCTTTGGTCAGCCAAGCTCGGGTAGTAGGGCAATGGCATTTATCACCGCCCTCTCCAGGGATTCCACCCATTCTTGCTCTGCTGTGGCTCATATGCACCCCATTCGGAAAGTTCTTTTCAAAACTCTTTTGCTGTTCTGTTAAAAATGTGGTTTAAAGAATGCACTTTGCCACAACTTTGGTTTCCTCTCCGGCGACTCTTCGGTTGCTAACTCCCGCCTGCCATTTACATGTTAAAGCACTTGGTTCAAACGAATTTGCACCAGACGGAGAGCTTGTCCGCCCACTCAGCCCATCAAACACAGGCTGTGAGAGTACTCGCACTGTGATAGAATTATTTTTCGGATGTCTTGTCTCCCAAATGGTTGTTTTTAAAAGAAAATGAGGGAGTCACAGGTGGTGACGATCCTAAATGGGAACTTGATGTTAAGGAGAAACAGACAGACAAATGAGATATTAAACAACAAGATAATAACAGATATTATGCTTGTACCCCCAGGAAGATACAAATATACCAGAAGACAGAGGAAGATACAGACAAGCTGAAGACGGACCTGATGATCTGCATCATGATCGTTGTTGGATCAATACAGTTACGCACGTTATCAGACCCTATACCCCTCACCACACAGGCCCTGAACATGACCACCCAACACGACACCCCTAGCCCGGACACTACACCACACATAGACACAGCCACTGAAACCCCCACATGGTGTGACAATATCATAAAGACTCCTTTCGTACACGGTAGAAGCCCTATTGATTATAGCTATACTTTGCAGTGTCATCCAGACGATCAGATTTCGGAAATGGCGAAGGAGAGCCTCCCACCCTCCAGTATACACATTCAGAGCCCCTTTTCTCGGACTTCAGCAGACCCCACACTCCTTTTAAACCTTTTTCTCCCTAATAAATTCCGCGGTTTTTAATAAAAATACTTTCTCTGTAAATTGACGTAAGTGTTAAGTCGGGTAGTGAATCTGCTATTGTTTATTTTGTACTGTAATGTAAGTTCCTTTGGTTATTTGATAGCAGCATGAGTATAGGTTAGTGAAGGATAATTAGAGGTTCCGCTTTTGTGTAAAGAAATTGAAATGGTATATTTGAATGTTATAGTACCCCCCTTAGAATTTTTATAGATATGTGTTGTATTAGGGAAAACGTAGGTAAATGTTTCGACCCATAGGACAGAGTAGGATAGAACCTGTCCTTGATTGAGGGTACCCGGCATATCAGAGAACAGGAGAAGATTCAGTAGTGTGAGGACAGAGGAGAGACTATAGCCATCTGGGACAGCCACTTACAATAAGAAACAAGGACGGTCGCCAAGCATAAAGGGAAATGTGGACAATGTAAGATTCAGGCAGGCTCAGAGCTTGAATGTATATTTGTGAGCAAAGAATCCAGACAGCATCAAAACCCCCAACCGATTAGCATTTTGATGGCCCATCTCCGTAAGACAAAAGACTGATACTTGAGTAACCAATACAATCCCAGACATTTCGGCACCACTCCCTTTACTCAGGAAGCATCAACAACAGGGTCAATCACCGCTGAGGACACTCCCAGCCATCAAGGCACCCGCCCCTTTATTGGCTCAAATCGAATACAGTGATCAAGAACTACCCAATTAGTGGGGTCCAAACCGAAGGACTGCCCAAAAGAGCACAAAACTCCCCAAGGATAAAGAGAGAGACTGCCATGTGTTCGATGTCTCTTGGACCTGGTGCTCCGGCAACATCCACCTCCAGGTGCAGCACCACGAGAAGCAAGTTCAAGTTCAACGTCCGCTACCAGACAGATGAGCCCAGCTGAGCAGCAGTTTCTTCTCCAAACCCAGTAGATCCAGATTCGAACAAAGGCCACTGTTCCTCTGACCTAAGGCGGGTGCCTGAAGTTAAGTACATTTTGGCATAGTTGATAGGTGTAGTTTAACTAGTAGTGTTTATGTTGCATGATAATTGTATGTGTAAATAAAGTACCATTGATCTTGAACTAACTAACTGGTGTTTGGCTCTTTGATCGATGTCCGGTTGAACTATGAGGTGGCATAATTTGATGCCTGGTGACTCTGAGCAATATAATATCGATATCGAAAGAAAGAAGGGCAACCTCATTGACTGCCATATTTATAGCAAGTAAAAAAGGCAAGTTATTGGCGACATCTGACGGGACTCGACCCAGAAGTGACTGTGTCACTCCGAGAGAACCCACCAAACGGTTGAATTAGAAATCCAAATTGGAAAAGTAAAAAGAAGCCACAAGCGTAAGACCAGTATTGATCAAACCTCCAAGATTCGGAAGTGTGTAATTTGCATGCATACGAACAAGGGAGATAAGGTAATCTCAATAGATTTTGTTGCGTGAAACTTTTGGGAGTTGTGTAAACCGGAAAATAGCTTGAGCAGTACCCGTTGTTTGCACCACCGCTTTATTCCCCCTATTCCAAATTCCCGGTAGAGAAACAGAGATAATCGTAGAGGTGGCATTGAAGGCAATGGAACGCCTTATGCATCCACAAGAACCCGAGGTCGCAGCGACCAACAGAGCAGAACAGTGTCCCATATGGGAAGAAGAGATTAGAAAGTACCTAAAGGGGAAAAGATGGTCTGAGTTTTGTGCGAATGAGGAAACAGTCCTGGTAGTACAGTACAAACTTGGTGGGATAACCTGACCAAGATCCACAAGAAGAATTTGAGTAGAGTTCGTAAGCCGATGGCAATCGTGTCCTGCTTGGCACAATTGCGAGGCACAGATTTTGCTCTTTTTAGCCTTAGTTTATTAGCTCTGTTTACGTCACCTTTGCTCACGAGTCGCCAGGTATCTTTCTGATACCGCCACGTAGTTCAAGTTCAAGTTATGATTAATAAGTCAGCACACCGTTTAGTAAGATTGAAATCAACGGTCATTTATTATATACAACAAGTAATGTTTACACAATAATCCTACTATCTATATAATAAACCTATCACTACTGGCCAATACTTAACTTTAGAAAGAGACCACCAGGTCAGGGAAACAAATGGCTTATCCAATCGGATCTGGCCCGCGGGATTCAAAAGGCTGATACAGGCCGATGGCTAGGAGTCTTTATCGGATAGCGACCGCTGGATTCAAACTTACGGTTGCCGGTTGCTGTTCTTGCGAAGGTCTCGAGCAGGCGAAGAAGGGAGAGAGAGCGAGATCTGAACTTGGCCCCTCACTTTATAGGGCCCAGGGGCTTCCCGCCTCCCGGGGCGGCCCTTGACCCTGAGTCCCAAGTGATTGGACTTGTTCCCAATCACTGGGTTCGATAGGTCCAATTGCGAGGCGATTCCCCGATCGGGGGGTGGTCGTTCACCTGCCTTTGTTTCGGCCACTGCAGGCGCCGACAGGTCTGGCCCGGTATTCAATTGCTAATATGTTGCAATTGTTCCTGGGGATAGCCGATTAAACTGCAGATGTCTGGGCGGATGGGCTGTTAAGAGTCCTGAGTATAACTGCAAATGTCTGGGTTGATGGGCTGTTAATAGCCCTGAGTATCGATCTGGGCCAACTTCCCCAGAGCCGAATATGATATTCTGCCTGCAGCTGTCCGTTTGTGTCTTGTTACCTGCTTTTCCCAGCAGCCTTTCCGGTTAGCCATTTTAAATCGGGTTTTGGCCAAATTAATCGGGAAGCAGCCATTTTACGTGGCTACACAGAGGAGGTCGTGAGGACGTTCCGTAGACAGCTTGAGGAGAAAGAGAGTAGAGAGGGAAATGTTAGCGAGTGTGAGAGAGTAAATGAGAAACTCTGAGAGCAGCTAGTGGCGAAGGACAAGGAGATGGCTAATGTCAAAAGGGCACACCAATCTTGTCTCACCCACCTAAGCAGCTTTCAGATTCAATATGACAAGGCTTACCAGGACACGCAACGTGCGGTTTTGGTAAGAGAGGAAACAGAAAACCAAGCAGAACAGTTGAAAAAACAATGTGAGGACTTAAAGACATCCCTACGAGCACTCCACAGTTCCACCACGGAACAGAGGCAGAGTTCGGTGGACCATGTCAAGTGCAGGCAGCAAATTGCAAGATTGCAATCACTGCTCTCAGTTCAGAATAGGTTCAGAGACACCTTTGGCCTACAGGTAGATCAGGAAGAGGGCCCCGATTGGCAGGAACTTAATGAAACGGCCCATCGATATGTGAACGAAACAGAAAGTCAGAATAGAGCCTCCCAGGCCCCGAAAAGGAAAGCACCCGCACCACCGACTGCACAGGCAGCACCCAACCAAATGAATCCCATCACCACGCAGCGTAGAGTAACAACAGAAGACCAACCTGATTTTGTGTACACCACCCCACTAACCATCACCCAGTTAAGAGATGCCCGCGATAAAATTTAAACTTTTCGCCCCACGTCAGACCCACACCACTTTTTCGAAGGAGTTAGGCAACAGACCATCATGTATGGTCTGGACGAGCAGGAAGAAGTAAAACTCATAGTGATGAGCATTGACCTGTCTGTTAGTTCAGCCCTTCCCGACCCACAAAATATAGGAGGTAGCCTCCAAGATATGAAAACAGCCATTTTAGATGCCATTGGCTACAATAGAGGAGATCCAGTAGAAGGACTCAACCGGTGCAGACAGTAAAAGGGAGAGCATCCAACAGCATATGCTGGACGTCTCTGGACCCACTTCACCGCAGTATTCGGTGATTTAACACGCGCCCATTTATCTGCAGACAATGCGGCCAAATGGACCCATATCTTAGTCTCCCAATGTGTATAATTTTGTTTTTCATTCTGGTTTATAAAACAAGCTGTTTGTACAATTTTCAACCAGTCCTGGTAGGTAAATGTTTTTAAAACAAAAAAGTATAAAAAATTGACTCAATAGTAAATTCACCATTGTTTTTTGAGGACACGACTGACTAGCCTAACTTGTGAAACAGAATTACTGTGTCCTGGTGTTTTAGATGCCCCAATCAATGGAAACAATCCTAGGATTCTCTGGGAGGCCAGGGAAGAGATTGCTGGACCATTGGCTTTGATTTTTATGTCATCATTGGCTTCAGGAATAGTGCCAGAGGACTGGAGGATAGCAAATGTGGTCCCTTTGTTCAAAAAGGGGAGCAGAGACAACCCCGGCAACTATAGACCGGTGAGCCTCACGTCTGTAGTGGGTAAAGTCTTGGAGGGGATTATAAGAGACAAGATTTATAATCATCTAGATAGGAATAATATGATCAGGGATAGTCAGCATGGCTTTGTGAAGGGTAGGTCATGCCTCACAAACCTTATCGAGTTCTTTGAGAAGGTGACTGAACAGGTAGACGAGGGTAGAGCAGTTGATGTGGTGTATATGGATTTCAGCAAAGCGTTTGATAAGGTTCCCACGGTAGGCTATTGCAGAAAATACGGAGGCTGGGGATTGAGGGTGATTTAGAGATGTGGATCAGAAATTGGCTAGCTGAAAGAAGACAGAGGGTGGTGGTTGATGGGAAATGTTCAGAATGGAGTTCAGTCACAAGTGGAGTACCACAAGGATCTGTTCTGGGGCCGTTGCTGTTTGTCATTTTTATCAATGACCTAGAGGAAGGCGCAGAAGGGTGGGTGAGTAAATTTGCAGACGATACTAAAGTCGGTGGTGTTGTCGATAGTGTGGAAGGAAGTAGCAGGTTACAGAGGGATATAGATAAGCTGCAGAGCTGGGCTGAGAGGTGGCAAATGGAGTTTAATGTAGAGAAGTGTGAGGTGATTCACTTTGGAAGGAATAACAGGAATGCGGAATATTTGGCTAATGGAAAAGTTCTTGAAAGTGTGGATGAGCAGAGGGATCTAGGTGTCCATGTACATAGATCCCTGAAAGTTGCCACCCAGGTTGATAGGGTGGTGAAGAAGGCCTATGGAGTGTTGGCCTTTATTGGTAGAGGGATTGAGTTCCGGAGTCAGGAGGTCATGTTGCAGCTGTACAGAACTCTGGTACGGCCGCATTTGGAGTATTGCGTACAGTTCTGGTCACCGCATTATAGGAAGGACGTGGAGGTTTTGGAGCGGGTGCAGAGGAGATTTACCAGGATGTTGCCTGGTATGGAGGGAAAATCTTATGAGGAAAGGCTGATGGACTTGAGGTTGTTTTCGTTGGAGAGAAGGTTAAGAGACTTAATAGAGGCATACAAAATGATCAGGGGGTTGGATAGGGTGGACAGTGAGAGCCTTCTCCCGCGGATGGAAATGACTGGCACGAGGGGACATAACTTTAAACTGAGGGGTAATAGATATAGGACAGAGGTAAGAGGTAGGTTCTTTACGCAAAGAGTAGTGAGGCCGTGGAATGCCCTACCTGCTACAGTAGTGAACTCGCCAACATTGAGGGCATTTAAAAGTTTATTGGATAAACATATGGATGATAATGGTATAGTGTAGGTTAGATGGCTTTTGTTTCGGTGCAACATCGTGGGCCGAAGGGCCTGTACTGCGCTGTATTGTTCTATGTTCTAATCGCTGAGTTCACCTATCAAGCCCCTTCATATTTTGTGTCTGTCATAACATAACCCCCTCTTCCCATGGTCCAGTTTAGTGAACCTCGCACCAGGTTACTTTTGCAGTTTCACTTTGAGGAGCTTTGGAGCCACTTATTGAAGTCCACCTTTTTGACTATTACCTATCCTAATGCCTCTTTTTGTGTCGCTATGTCAAATTTTGTCTGAAAATACATCGATGAAGTGCTTTGGGGTGTTTTGTTTTACAAGGTTAAAGGTGTCAGCAGCAGTTGTGGGTGTCCAGGCAGTACAAGCAGCCCCTTAACCTGCTCCTGGGCCTGGCCAGACTTGCCATTAATAGGTCCAGGCAGCGGGCGAACGAGGGGGTCATCCAGCCCGACTGTCTGCCCCTCTTGCGCAGCCTCGTTCGCGGCCGGGTGTCCCTGGAGAGGGAGCATGGGGTGTCCACGGGCACACTCGTGACCTTCCGTGCTCGGTGGGCACCGCAGTGGTTGGATTGTCTTATTGACCCCGATTTTCACACTTTAATTTGACGGGTATTTGATAAGTTTTTGTTCCTTTTCTCGTTCTTTTTGAGCTGTGCTTCACCCGCTGTTTTGGGGCACTCCCCACATTTGCGTTATCCATCAGTTACTTTTTGTTCTTTTTGCTTGGTTGTTATTTCACACCCAGCATCACGCCAATATCAGTGGCGGATGCTGGCCCAATCCTGCACGCGTAAATAAGCGTGCAGGTCATAAAATCCAAAAAAAAAGTAACATCAAAGAGCAGTGGTGCGACCTTATAAAAGGACAAGCAACCCCTTTACCAAGATGGCGGCGGATAGGCGCTCGTGGGGTCCTTTCTCACATCTAGGCGCCAGCGGAAAAGGAGACTAGTCATATCCCTGATAAGCCACGTCGGCACTTTGTACCCATCAATTAAATTTCGCGGAACACAGCTCTTTGGGGCCCTGCGAGCGCTAACGTTACTGATACGCACTTAAAAAAATATCGTCCAGTCGGTGCGAGTAGTTTAGCGGTTTTTGTTTCCGCGCGAAGATAAATTATTTTTATTTTTGTCAGGCGGCAGGAGGAGGGGGAGGACATGTGTAGCCCAGGTCCTTCATGACCTCTGCTGGGATTGGAGGTTGAGCCATGGCGGCGGTCGGTTACTTCAAACCGGTTTAGATTGTGGGACGGCGCTTACATACATATATATGAACGCAGCGTGGGCAAGGCGCGTCCCGGCGGTCTGTTCATTGGCCTTTCTGCAGCCGAGGTGTCCGGTAACATGGTGAGTGCGATCGTGGCTGCGGCCAGGCCCTTCATGCCTCACTCAGACGAAGCTGCTCATCAACCTGTCTCAGGCTGGGATACACCAAAGGGCGACTCACATTTTAACCCCAGGAGGGTGCCAGGACGGATCCTACTTTGCCCCCCGGGATCGGTTAATTCACGTCTGTGGAAAGAATGTTCTGTTTTTCAACTGCGTCCTGTCACTCCTGTCATCCTATTGGAGACCTGTTGACAAGTGAATTGCCTGGATCTGCTGGGCGCTGCGGCTGACAGTAGACCAGAATGAAATAGTAAAGATGTTTTAAAAAAGGACAAGCCATTCACAATGCTTTGCTTGTTTACTTTTATGGATCGGTGTTTTATTGTTGCAAAACTTTCCATCAGGAAACAAGTAGGTGGGGTAGAGTCCACGTTAAAGTGAATTGTTGATGGGGTTCACTGAGTGTCATTCGGGTGCATTGATGCTACTGCTGTACTGTTGTGTTAGATAAAAATTAGAAGCAGGTGGAGGCCGTTCGGCCCTTCAAGCCTGCTCTGCCATTCATTATGATCATGACTGATCATCGAGTTCAATACCCTGATCTCTCCTTTTCGCCATATCCCTTGATCCTTCCCGAACAGGTGCCGGAATGTGGCGACTAGGGGCTTTTCACAGTAACTTCACTTGAAGCCTACTTGTGACAATAAGCAATTTTCATTTTTTCATTTCATTTTAGCCCCAAGAGCTGTATCTAATTCCTTCTTGAAATTACACAGCGTTTTGGCATCAGCTACTTTCTGTGGTAGCGAATTGCACAGATTCCCCACACTCTGGGTGCAGCAATTTCTCATCACCTCAGTCCTAAAAAGTTTACCCCTTATCCTTAAACTATGACCCCTAGTTCTGGACTCCCCTCTCCATTGGGAACATTATTTCTGAATCTACCCTGTCTCATCCTGTTAGTCTTTTGTAAGTTTCTATGAGATCCCTCCCACTCTTCTAAACTCCAATGAATATAATCCTAACCGATTTAGTCTCTCCTCATATGACAGTTCCACCATATCACCCAAATGATTGGGGTGTGTTGATCAATGATTTCACTTTGCTGAGAAGGTCTAGTACAAATTTAAAGCTTGGTTCCAATTTGAAATTGAGTGAAGCCTGATTTCCTGCCCTTGTCCATCGAATACAAAATTGCTTCTTAAAATAATTTCCACACATAGAATGTCTTTCACCACCTCAGATACCCCAAAACATTTTATAGCCAAATAACTGCTTTTGAGGCAACACTGAAAATGCTGGAAATACTTAATTGTTCAAGATTCTCTTAAGGTTAACGTGCAGGCTTAGTCAGCAGTTAGGAAGGCAAATACAATGTGAGCATTCATGTTGAGAGGACTAGAATACATGAGCAGGAATGTACTTCTGAGGCTGTATAAGGCTCTGATCAGACCCATGTGGAATATTGCGAGCAGTTTTGGGCCCCTTATCTAAGGAAGGATGTGCTGGCCTTGAAAAGAGTCCAGAGGAGGTTTACAAGAATGATCCATGGAATTAAGAACTTGTCATATGAGGAGTGGTTGAGGACTTGGGCCCTGTACTCGTAGTTTGAAGAATAAGGAGGGATCTCATTGAAACTTACAAGTTACTGAGGCCTGGATAGAGTGGACGTGGAGAGGGTGTTTCTGCTAGTAGGAAAAACTAGAACCAGAGGGCACAGTCTCAGACTGAAGGGACGGTCCTTTAAAACAGAGATAAGGAGGAATTTCTTCAGCCAGAGGGTGGTGAATCTGTAGAACTCCTTGCCGCAGAATGCAGTGGAGGCCAAATCACTGAGTGTCTTTAAGACAGAGATAGATAGGTTCTTGATTAATCAGGGAATCGGGAGTTATGGGGAGAAGGCAGAGAGTGGGGATGAGAAAAATATCAGCCATAATTGCATGGTGGAGCAGACTCTATGGGCCGAGTGGCCGAGTTCTGCTCCGATGTCTTATGGTCTTGTGGTCTAAGGTCAGTTGACAAGGTCAATGACCTTTCATCAAAATGTTAAGAGCTCGAGTAATTTTAAGGAAATACATTGGTGTGGGATGGGGGAGGAAAGAACAAAAAATTAGGCCTGTGGAAGACAGGAGTGATTAAACGGCAAAGAAATGGTCCATGAGGCAAAAAGAGGTCGGAAAAAAACAAGAGATGGATCTGGCTGTGAATGACCATAGCAGAATCATATTCAGTGTCCTCTGAACAGTAAAACAATAGGGAGCAGTTGTGATGTTTTTATGTTCTTGAACCAAATATTGAGTCCAAGAGACCATGAAGTGGCTAATTGAAAGATGACGCTTTATTCCTCGAGATTCTGAGCTTCAGTGGAACCATGTAAACGGCAGAGGTTAGAGTGGATGTGGGGGAAAAAATAAAATTGCCAAGTGACTGTAAACTTAGGGTTGGCCTTGTGGATTAAACTGTGGCCATGCAAAGCAATCATCCAGTCTACATTTAGGCTTCCCAATGTATAGATGACCACAGTGTAACAGTGAATGCAGTGTGCTAAATTGAAAGAAGTACAAGTAATATTCTGTTTTAACTAGAAGGAGTGTTGGAGCCTGGGGTTTAGGAAGGAAGGAGGTGAAGGGGCATGTGTTGTATCTCCTATGCTTGCATGTGGGAAAGAGTGGCGGGAGGGTGGTCATTGACAATCGTAAAGTAGGTCCTTTTGGCATGTGGGAAAGAGCGGGGGGGGGGGGGGGGGGGGTAATTAGTCATCATAAAGTAGGTCCATTTGAAATGCTGAAAGGAAGGGGGAGGATCTTTGGTGGAATCATGCCGGAGGTGACGGAAATGGCTGAGGTGACGGAAATGGCTGAGGATGCTCTATTGAATGCGGATGATGTTGGACTGGAGGTTGATAGAAAGGGGAATGCTATTGTACATCTGGAATGTAAGAAGCATGAGAAATTTGATGAACATGGTCAAGGGCACAGTCGCCTACAGTGGAATGGAACCCTTGGTTGAGGAAAAAGGAATACATTTTGGAAGCCCTGGTATGGAAGGTGACATCATCAGGGCAAAGATAGCTCCTGGGAACAGGTAGTGAGAAGAGTGGGCTATGGCTGGGATAAAGTATAGTTTCCAACTAAGAAATCACAGACTGGGAAGAAGTTAATTTTACAATATTTTCAAGAGTATGGAGGAATTTGACCCTGGCTGCAAGGAGAATAAAAGTAGAAGTATGTTGCCAGATATATGGCTTGCAATCCTGAAATTCATCCTTCTGTCAACCAAAAAGTCTGTCATACAAGGTAATTATAAAATTACATTTAACTATCATTTATATCAGAAGGCTGAAACAGCCCCCCCCACCCCCCCCCCCAGAAGCTGCCAATTTAAGAGTGATCTGATTACAAGTCTACAACATGTGAAAAGTAGATATATGTAACATCCTTCATTTGTATTTGAGGGAAAAAGGAGGTGCAACACAAAAACAAGTCATGCCGACCAGGTTTGAGTCAGTATTTACTTTTCACATCAGTAAATGGTTCTCATCTTTTTTCCTTCGTTTACTATGCAATCTAATCCTGAATATTGGTATTGTTTCTGCCTTAACCACTAACATTGGAAGTGAAAGCCAAAACCTCTCGGTTTTGTGTTTGAAGAACTTTATTCTGCTCAAAATATCTTGTGTTCAATCTTGCATCTCTGAGTCTTTGTTCCTCAACTAATGGAAATAGTCTGTTTGTATGCAACTTGACTCATCCTTTCATAATTTTAAATACTTTTGTCAGATAATATAGTAATCTGTGTTCTTATGAAGAATAATCCAATTTCTAATTTTTTTTAGTTTACACATTCACAGGATATGGGCGTTGCTGAATGGTAAAGGCAAAATTGTCACCCAAATTTAAGAATTATCATTCACATAATTGTTTGGTGGTGCAGAACTTAAGCATTGCTGGAAAAAAAGGTCCATTTTGTTTTTGTCAAAGCTTTTCTTGCACTCATCAGGACATTTCGCAAGAATACAAATTCAAGGGAGACAACAAGTTTATGTATGAGAAGAGAGTGCTGATTTGTTGGCAAGTAGACACTAATTGGTAGAGGCTTTTCCATGGAGAATGCACCAGTTGGTCGTGTCTGACAGTTAACTGCCAAGCATTGTTTGAAATTTAAACCAGGCAGCTGAACTCTGATTGGTCAAGGCATTGTCCTGAGGACTGAACCAGCGAATGGCTATCACTTACTGTGTTTAGCTGAAACAGGTGTGTACATGTTCTTTCTGCCTGTAAAGAACAGGGCACTGTATATTAACAAGTGTAGCTTCCAATACATGTAAATGCACCACGCTGACTATCTTAAATTGGCTGTCAGCGTTATTCTTATCACACAGGATTATTTAGCAAATGTCCAATTGCAGAATCACGTCTAATGTGGGACACTGTTTCGATGGGCTGGTTGGGTACACATTGTACCTTGCCCATTGTGAACAGCGGCTGGGGCATGCTGTTTGATAACGATCTGTCAGTCTTTTGAATATATGGCCTACATACCTAGCATCACACTGGTATGGAAATTCATATACCAAATTACTCATTTGCGTGATAGGCAGAATGTCTTTTTGGCTGTTAGTGGCAAATACCACTTATGTTGCTACTGCATAGTAGCGGCGTTAAACAACTAGCTTTGCCTGTTGCTCACAGTTTTGAGATACCTTGCCCTTCCAGGGTAATCTGAGGTAGATTGTGCACTTTTCAGGATCATGGGTGCATCCCATGAGTTTGGGTGATATACAGCACAAAATGATCTGATTAGGGTAGCCATTATCCTGCAGGAAACAAGTAATTTAATTTTAAGGTGATTAGCTGTTTGATATTATGTGCTTACTTATTACATGAATACACCTGAAACCCTTTGGTTGCTGAAATACAATTAATTTAAGAAATATTATCTGAGCAATTTAAAAACTTTGACATATAGTTCATGCTGATTTCTTTCCCTTCCAGGGTGTTATAGGTGTGCAATTGGTGGTTACTATGGTAATGGCCAGTATCATACAGAAGATCACACCTCACTACTCATTTGCTCGCTGGTTGCTTTGTAATGGAAGGTATGGGCATTATTTTCTATTGGGGCATGATGGGACAACTGTTTTTCTATTTGTAGCTCATATTTGTGTATCTGATTTTGAGACGATGATCTTTTTGTCAGACTATTTACATCATGCAAGAGGAAATTTGCTCAAGCGTTATTTAGTCAGTGTTTTTCTCTTTTTCCCCAATTAAATTGCTGTGTACCATTTCCTAATATCGGAAACAATGCTCTTTTTTTTAAGGTTGCTTTTGGATTGACCTGAAAAGAGGTCTTGAGAACAAAAAGTTAAATATTGCAGATGTTTGTAATCTAAAACGGAGCTTTTGCAGCATTCAGCAGGTTAGGAAATAGATGTCAAGACCACAAGTTGACATTTCGCATGTTGAACATTTTCTCCAAACTGGAAGGTAATACAGAAAAATCATAACATTTAAAAGGGGAAAGAAGTTTAGTGGGGGGTGGCAGGAAACGCTTATGACCGGACATGGTGAAATAAATAGGTGGAGAATGGAGATTGTTAATGTTGGTCGGGTGGTCTGTTGCCTTGGTGGTGGTGTTTAGTACTTGATCCTGCTCTCCTTTGACCCTCTTTAGCTATTCACACACTCTCCATATCTGTTGTATGCCTTTGCATATTCTTCTGTTCTCTGCAGAAGCATTTTATGGGTTATTCTATTCCCCCCACCCTTTGTTCCATGATCCTTAAGTTCATTTTCAGTTGTCCACTTCCCACAACACCTTTTTCTGCTTTCTCATATTTGGGTCATTTTTAAATCCGATCCATCTTTAATTTTTTAACAGGTTTTGCTTGACCTGAATGTTTCCAGTGTTCATTTGGGGTTTTGTGAGTTTGTTTCTATCAGCCACCTTGCCTCAGTTGTTTGCTGGAGAAATATCAAGGGTTTATCGTCAAAGAATCTCTCCTATGCATTTATATTCATCTTTTCATGTGGTAAATTTAATTTTCTTGTACAGATGATCTCATTGGGGGTGGCATGATTGCACAGTGGTTAGCACTGTTGCTTCACAGCTTCAGGCTCCCAGGTTCGATTCCCGGCTTGGGTCACTGTCTACGTGGAGCCTGCACGTTCTCCCCGTGTCTTCGTGGGTTTCCTCCGGGTTCTCCGGTTTCTTCCCACAATCCAAAAATGTGCAGATTAGGTGGATTGGCCATGCTAAATTGTCCTTTGTGTCCAAAAAAAGGTTAGGTGGGGTTATTGGTTAAGGATGGAGGTGTGGGCTTAAGTAGGGTGCTCTTTCCAAGGGATGGTGCAGACGTGATGGGCTGAATGGCCTCCTGCTCTGAAAATTCTATGATTCTATCAAATAATTCTCTTGATCTTCACTGTTTGTGAGGATGTAGTTTTTGGATTTAATATTTCCTTTTCCTCCCTCCCCATAGACTGATGGCATTTTCATGTGAGATATGCCAAGTCAAACTGGAGGAGCAGTGGCTTTTGTGACTGCACATGAGTACATATATACATGTATGTGACTTGGTGAGCAGATCTGGACACTTGTCTATTTTCTTTAACTTTGGTTGCTTTGTTCAGTGCCTTGGATTATTGTTTAGCCACAGTGAGCATCTGCCCTAAATACTAAAGTTTCTGGATTTTGTTCTTAGTCAAGGTGGTATTGGTGATGTTGCAGTTGTCCTTTGCTTTTCCATGCTAAGGATGAGGGAAGCACATAGAATTTGGTGTTCCTGATCAATAACCAGTGTGCTTGTGTGGATTGCATATGTATCTGGCAGGACAATAAAAGGCTTCATAGTGAATACCTGCTGTTAGTCACTGTCCTGATTCAAGCAGAATAAATGCATTGAGCAGGTTACTTGCAGATTGATTTTCATGGGACTCTTGGTTATTACCACTGCAAGAGACTCAAAGGAACAAAATTCCAAGAGAGAAGGAAGGCCCAAAATAATTATCTTGGAAGGCACACTTGGTGGTAGTGGGGAGGGGGGTGAAACAGAGGGGGATCAATGCCACTCTTATTTGTCAGCACCAAGACAGGATGTATTGTTTTGAGCTTCTTGAGTTGAGCATTCTACATTCAAATGTGTATTTTTACGTGTATTTTTACGTTTAATCCTATGTTAAACTTACCCTGGCACTGTTGGACACTTTCCTTACTTGTCTTTGTTTCAAAATTCACCCTTTGTTTAGCATTCCTGAGTATTTTGGTTTCTGACAATTTTTGACCTCGGCTTCTATTACATATGTACTGTAGTGTGCTGGTACGGGAATGAGTAATGAGTTATCTTGTGTTGGTTCTCATAGGAATTGTAACTGAATCAAATGCTCTTTTGTATAGGATCTTTTTTAAACTAATGTTCGTGGTTATCGCCTTGCTTGCCCTTGGAGTACTATGTTTGTTACAAATTTGGATTAGTTAATGTTTGTCACCTGATTTCTTATCATTCTTTTTCAAGAGATAAATCAAATGCAAATTATTAGCTATCCAAACATATAGCATTCTTATGGATAACAAGGTGATAATTATTACCATTCGTTTGAAAACTTTTATTGATGCCAAGATCAAGAAAGAAACCTAACCTGGAACAATCAATATGCAATTCAGACAATTATCTTGTTGCTTGAGGCCAATGTTTGATTTGCAGTGTATCCTGCACGTAGAAGGTCAATGAGGTTGCATCCCTGTTTTAAAAAGTGCTTTAAGTGTGGTTGATCTGTATTCTTGTTTACAATTGTTTGCTTGTAGTTTGTCTAAATCCTGGTCTCTGTGATGCTAGTTTATTGCCCACTCCTGATGTGTAAGAATCTATCTCCTTTGTTTCCCTTTTCCAGAATCGGGTAGTGACGTATGTTTACAACACAACTACTTCATGCAATCAATGTCTGAATGTTTAGTGGTATTGTGAAGGTCTGACTTTACTTTATTTCTTACACCAAATGGCATATAGTTGGGACCAAGAGCTTGTTGATAAACTCCATAGCTCTTTGAAGATATGATTAACCCTTATATCGCATACAGTAGAGGATGATGCGAGCACAGTCCAGGAAACTTCTTGTCCATATATCAAGCTGTTATAAATGAAATGGCTTGTCATTGTGAAGTCATGGCAACATCAGATCTCTAAGTCTTGCTTTTGACTACTTTTGTCAATCCAAACACCTAAGATAATTTGAAAGCAAACTTTAGTTACCATTGTAGATCCAACTGCAAGTAGGCCCCAGGCAGTCAACAGTTTGTCCGGCAATCTCTAGATTCAGGCTTCTTCACAAATCTGCATTAGTAGCATTTCTCCACCCTGAACAAGTGTGTGAGTTGTGTAAATAGTCTGTGTTCTCTGCAGAAGCAGATTGATTAATTTTGCACAGAACCAATTATAACTGCTATAAGGTGTGTGAATGCTTTTAATTATAATGCTAGTCACAAACTAGAGATAGAAGCAGTTTTTGTTACTGGCAATGAGCGTACTCTTGAGCTAGTCATTTCCTTGGTGTGTTGTATAGTGTGGCTGGGTAATTATCTTGACAATGGGGCCCAAGTCATAGTGGAATCCTCTGACCATTTGGCCTTTTAATATTTTTTTGATAGTTTACTAAAAGCATTTAAAATACATTTTTAATAGATGATGGGAATTAATCCAGAGTTGGAGAAATGCATAGGTCTTAGAACAGAGTTGTCCAGCCTCCTTAAACAAGGTTCTTTGATGCAGCCCGTTTTTGGAGTCGGCCGTTGAAGACTTCATGAACATAATTTTGAAAAATGCTGCGAGCTTGATCATCCAATGGCAGGCTGGCTTCTCCATGCATTTGGCTGTTGTTTGGCTGCTAATAGCTCACCAGAGAGCTTCTGCAAGAAGGAACAAGCCTGCGATTGGACAAACCAAACAGTTTGCAGCGTCTGACAGCACTCGGGCCCAACATCCAGGACGAAACAGCCCACTTGATTGCACCCCTTCCACAAACATTCGCTCCCTCCACCACCGGCGCACTGTAGCAGCAGTGTGTAGTATGTACAAGATGCATTGCGTGAACTCAGCAATGTTCCTTCAGCAGCACCTTCCAAACCCATGACCATTACCATCTGGAAGGACAGAGTAGCAGATGCATGGGAACACCACAACCTGGAAGATCGCCCTTCAAATCATTCACCTCCCTGACTTAGAACTATATCACCATTACTTCACTTGCTGTTTCAAAATCTGAAACTCCCTCTCTTACAGCACTGTGGTGTACATACACCACATGGACTGCAACAGTTCAACAAGACATCTCACCACCATCTTCTCGAGGGAAGTTAGGGATGGGCTATAATTGCTGGCTTAGCTAGTAATCCCTACGTCCCGTAAATTAGTAAAATAAAATGTCCTTGGACTGAGATGATTGACTTCCAACAGCCACAACCATCTTGTTTTGTGCAGGTATGACTGCGACTATTGGAGAGGTTTCCTCTTGATTCCTATTGACTACAGATTCGCTATAGCTCCTTGATGCTACGCTCAGTCAAATGCTGCTGGCAAGGGCAGTCACCTCACCACTTAAGTTCAGCTCTTTTGTCCATGTTTGGACCAAGGCTATAATGAGGTCTGGAGCTGAGTGGCCCTGATGGAATGCAAGCTCAACATCAGTGAGCAGATTATTGCTGAGTAAGTGCTGTTTGATAGCACTGTTCACAACGCTTCCATCATTTTCCTGATGGCTGACAGTAGTCTGATGGGGCTTTGGCTAGGTTGGATGTTGATTTATGCTGCTTTTTGTGGATAGGACATATGTGGGCAGTTTTCCACATTACCCAGTAGATATCAGTGCTGTAGCAGTACTGGAAAATCTTGGCCAGGGACATGGCTAGTTCTGGAGTGCATTTCTTCAGTACTGTTGTTGGAATGTTGTCAGGGTCCATAGCATTTGGAGTTTCCAGTTCAGTCATCAGGTTCTTGATATCATTTGGAGTGAGTCGAATTGGCTGAAGACTGACATCTGTAATGGTGGAGACCGCAGGAGGAGGCCGAGTTGGATCACCCACTCAGCACTTCTTGCTGAAGATTGTTGCCTTGTCTTTAGCACTGATGTACTCGGATACCAAATTATTAATGATGGGGATATTTGTGGAGCTGCCTCCTGCTGTTTAGTTATTTAATAGTTCCACCACCATTCATGACTGGATATAGCAGGATTGCAGAGCTTGGATCTGATCTGTTGGTTGTGGGATCGTTTGGGTCTTTCTATTACTTCGGTGTTTGAATGCAAGTAATCTTCACCAGGTTGACACCTCATTTTTCTGTGTGCCTGATGCTGCTTCTGCATTTCACTCCTGCACTTTTTATTGAACCAGGGTTAATCCTCGGCTTGATGGTAATAGCAGAGTTGGGGGATATGCCATGAGGTTGCAGATTGTGGTTGAATATAATCTGATGCTGTGGGCCATTAGCAGCAGCTCGTGGATGCCCAATTTTTTGATCTGTTGAATCTGCTTGAAATCTATCCCATTCAGCACAGAGTTGGGCCACACAACATGAAGGAGGAATGCTCAATACGCAGCTGGGACTCAGTCTCCACAAGGACTGTTTGACCGTCACCCCTCCAAGTACTGTCATGGGTACATAACATCTGTGGCAGGGATCCTAGCCTCCCCAATCTACAAGACGGTTTTCCCCTTCTTTGTTTGCTCACTACCTGTCGCGGAGCCAATCTAGCAGCTATGCCTTTAGGGCTCGGCCAGTAGTGGTGCTTGAGCCATCTTGGTGATGGACATTGATGTCTCTCACACACAGTACATTCTGTGCCCTGCCACCCTCAGTGCTTCCTCCAATTGGTAGTCAACATTGAGGAGTACTGATTTATCAGCTGTGGGGGGGACAGTACGTGGTAGCAAGCAGAAGGTTTCCTTGCCCATATGTTATATGTTGACCTAATGCCATGAGACCTCATGTGGAATCAATGTTGATGACTCCGAGCAACTCCCTCCTGACTGTATAGTCAGCACCTCTGATGGATATGTCCTGCCCCACAGCCCAGGCATTGTGATGGTGGTGCCTGGGGCATTAGCTGTGAAGTATGGTTCGATGAGTTTGACTATGTCAGGCTGTTGCTTGACTAGTCCGTGGGACAGTTCTCCCAATTTTGGCATAAGCCCCAGATGTTCCTAAGGGTAACCTGCAGGGTTAACAGGGCTGGATTTGGCTTTGTTGTTTCTATTTCCTAGGTTTCATTCCTTTTAGACTTTATCACTGTTTAATACAACTGAGTGGCTTGCTAGGCCATATCAGCGGACAGTTAAGAATCAACCACATTGCTGTGCGTCTAGAGTCACATTAAGGCCAGACCAGGTAAGGCAAATTTCCTTCCCAAAAAACAACAGTGAACTAGATTGGGTTTTTTTTTCTGACAATGGACAATGACTTAATGGTCAACATTAATGAGACTAGCTTTGAATTCCGTTTTTATTACTTTAATTTAAATTCCATCAGCTGCCATGATGGGATTTGAACCCATGTTCCCAGAGCCTTAACCTCTGCCTCTAGATTATTAATCTAGTGAAATTACCATTCGCCATTGTCTCACCATACATTAGGCTTCTTTGCAAAATAAGATCCACTTGGACCAAAGGAACAGTAGCAGAATCGATCCAAACTTCTTTAATGAATAGAAAACTGAGAGTTGTGGTGACGGCTTTTTCAGGCAGAAGGGAGATATGCAGTGGAGTTCTGAGGTTCAACCATTAACTGATGTTAAAGTGACCAGTCTGTAGTTGGTGAGAATGTCCTTACACCCCTTCTTTAACAAGGGTATCACATTTGCCACTTCGCTATTCCCCTCATACTTCCACCGTATCTAAAGCAGTTTGAAAGATTATGGAAAGCCCTTTTGCTATTTTCACTTCCATTTCCTTTAGCAACCTGGGATGCAAGGCATCTGAAGCAGGAGACCTAACCACCCTATCATTTTTCCTCATCCATCCTCCCTACGATCTCTGCTTCTACTGCTATTTTGTCAACATCCTTTTCCTTGGTGAACACAAATAGAATGCATTCATTAAGTATTCTAGCCGTGTTCTGCACCTCTAAACATAGATCACTCCCTCTGCCACTCATGGGCCGCACCCAGCCTTTTGCTACCTGCTTACTATTTACATGCCAGTAGAATATTGTTGCATTCCCTGTTATGTTAACTGCTGTTCTATTTTTATATTCTCTCTTTGCCATCTGAGAAACATTAGTCCCAGTCCTGTTGAGATGCAGACCATCCAATATGAACAGGTGCTATCTGCCCCAGATTTGTCTCAATGTCCAAGAATCTAAAGCCCTCTCTCCTGAGCCATAACTCAAGTCACATATGATCCTCCCTATCTTCATACTCGCATGTGACACAAGGAGTAATCCAGGGATTACTACCTTTAGAAGTTTACTTTTTAACTCTTTCCCCCCTACACACACACACACACAAGCTCCTGAGAATCTGACTGGGTGACCTCAATACCTGTCCCCTCTGTCGTCAGTACTGACGTATACCACAATTTCTGGCTTACTCCTCCTTGTAGAATATTCTGCATGCTGTGCATGATACCCTTTATCCTAGCAATAGGAGGCAACACACCATGCAGGGACTCCTGGTGATGGTTACAGAAACGTCCGACTGTTCCCCTAACTAGGGAATCTCCTATTTCCATTCCATTTCTAACATCTGCTGTTCCCACTTGTGCCTTCTCTTATCCATTGGTGCCCTTGGCTGGGCTGCACTCTTTCAAGGTCTTATCACCCAGAAGTGTTCAGTGCTGAGTACCAGTTTGAAAGAGGCACATCCCCAAAACAGCTGCATTTCCTGCCTCCTCCTGATGTTCCAGCTGGCTAACCATCTACTCTCATGAGCTCTTCTAGCTTGTGGGGTGACCACATCTGGGAACATGCGAACGAGGAAACTCTGATCCATCCTGATGTTCTACAGTGACAAGCAGCTGCCCCTTGGGCTCAATCAGCTGGAGGCACTTCAGACACAAGTGGTCACCCAAGAAACATGAAATGTCCTCAAGTTCCCACATAGCGCAGGAATTGCAAACTGGTCAATTAAGATAGATTGGATGGATCCGTAGTTTTGTTTCTGCCCCAATCATTTTTGTATGATGGATTTGTAGAAGAACTGACCCTCTTATTCTTTGAAGAGGCATGAGATAGATTCTTTGGAAAAAACATAATGGATAGTTTTTTTTCTATTTTTATTGTTCTGGTTGTCTTACTAAAAGCTAAAAGATGAGTCTAGAGATTTAACTATAAGAGTTAGATATTTGGCATGAAATTGTAACTGCAATGGTCTTTGACATATGTATGGTGAAAGATGAATTTCTGGAAGCAATTGTAGGCAACCTAAACATACAGTTGCTTGATTAGGATGTAAGACCCTGAGGCAGTTACATAAATGAGTGGACCATTTTGTGAAATATTGATATTCCAACTACCAGATAGATAGTCTGGTTCATGCCATCAGGCAGGCTGTGCATCTGTGCATCAAAGTAAAGCAAAAGCCTCCTGATGATGCCGGACATCTTTTGCTTTGACTATAACAAAATGAGGCCGATGCAAGTAAGTGGAATTCTAAGCTAGAGCTAGCTATCAAATGGCAACCCCAGCCCTATTGAAACTGAAGCACAACTGACTTGTTGCAAGAGGTAAATACAGAATTATCCCACCATGACTTATTTGTGTGATACTGATCTAATAATAATCTAATAATCTTTATTATTGTCACAAGTAGGCTTACATTAACACTGCAACAAAGTTACTGTGAAAAGCCCCTAGTCGCCACATTCTGGCGCCTGTTCGGGTACACTGAGGGAGAATTCAGAATGTCCAATTCCCCTAACAGCATGTCTTTCGGGACTTGTAGGAGGAAACCGGAGCACCCGGAGGAAACCCACGCAGACACGGGGCGAACGTGCAGACACCGCATAGGCAGTGACCCAAGCTGGGAATCGAACCTGGGACACTGGTGCTGTGAAGCAACAGTGCTAACCACTGTGCTGCAAGAGGCCGGAACGATGCAGCAGCGATTAGCGAGCGGTTAATCCTGGGCCATGTGAGGGCTCCCAAAGTAAAAATATTGTCGCATTTCCGCTCTGTGTCAGCTCCAGTCAGCGACAGCCATTCCTGCCTCTTGGAGTCTCCCTGCTGTACGTGTTCCCTCCCCACATTGGGCCAGCGAGATGACGTACAGCAAGAAGGAGGCGAGGCTGCCTGTGGGGGCAGATAGTCCCCTCATTGCCCGGGGAGGCCCCGCTGTGGCAGCCCTCTGGTGATTTCTTGGTGCACCTAATGTTGATATAAAAGAGCAACAAATGATTGAGAATAAATATACTTAATTGCAGGGTCAATTTCAGTGGGGTGAGACCTGATATGTCCCTGGTACATTGGAATTAAAGATTGGTAGGCATAACTATAACTGAAACGTAGGCTGCCTTAAAAGAGAAGATAGTTTGGGCTACACTTGAGGTACATTCCCTAAGTGGGAACAGTAGGGCAACCAAAACCAGAGCTCCCTGAATGACGAAGGAGATGAAGAGTAAGATGAAGCAAGAAAAAAGTGCATGTGACAGATGCCAGATTTTTTACACAGACTGAATGTTGAGAATTCAGAGGGAAAGTGAAAAAGCCAGTGTGGGAGAGTGAGCAGAAGCTGGTAGACATTTCTTCTCTCTTCCCATTTTTGTTTTTGTATGCCTGTCACAATTTATGACTTTATATTGGTCAATAATTCCAATTCCATTTTGTATGTCTGCCAGCCTCTAGAATGTGTTCTAATTTTGTGTTTTTACCTTTTTTGTACTTGCTTTTGTTACGGACGCCTGGTCAGATCCCAACAGCAGCTAAGATACTGGACCAGAACCGCAACTTTTTTAAATTTTAAGACTGCGGAAAGATTGATTCGCTCCAGGAATAATTGCATAAGAAATGAGGCTTGATTATTTTTACAAATAAAACCTTCTTAAAACAATAGAAAAACAATATTTAATCTTGTAAAACTTCAAACCAACAAAAACAACCTAACCCTAACACACGATTTCCCATTAAACAGCACGTAAAATGAGCATACCGTTCACAACTCCACTTAGGCAGGCAGGCAGGCAACAATGATATTGCATTTACAGAATATATTCCTGTTGTTAGGCAGGCAGGCAACAATGATATTGCATTTACAGAATATATTCCTGTTGTTAGTATAGCTCCTTCAGACCCCTTTTCGTAAGCCTGTCTCTGTGGCAGCTTTTCATGACCTTGCCCGGTGGTTTTCAAAATACCATTACCTCACCTGTTCAAACAGGATTCTTTTATCTCTCTAAGCTCCGCCCAGCCCCTCAAGGATGGTTCTGTACAGGTTTGTCCAGACTTTAACTCATCATCGCTATCTAGGCTTTTGACGGCCCACTCCTGTTTACACAAAAGAACAGGGCCATTCCACGAATATGCAATTAACCTCCAATTTACAGACAAATTAGGCTATCAGACTCTGTAATGGGCTAATAGCTGGTCAGATCAGAGTGCCCTGGAGGACAATGGATCTTGCGTGAATCGCCCCGGCTGAGCAGGGGTATCCTGTTTATTTCCATTAGCGAGTTTAAATCTGAATGGGACAATGTAACGCGGGCCAGGGGTGAGCATAAATCTCTGACTCAGTGCTCACATTCTTATCCTTCATTTCCTAACCCCTAAATTGTTCACTACATCTTCGATCCCATTTCCAGATCCAATTTCTTAGCATCTCCCGATCGTAACACTTTTTATTCATGATTGTCCTTGAAATTTTGACTCTTGTGCCACTTTCTAGTAAATTAGAATGCAGATTCTAATTTGGTCCACTAGTCCAGCACTGGACTTGTGAAAGAAATAATGAAAGGGAGAAAAGCAAATTTAAACATTTCTGTGCCGATCGGAGCACCCTTTAAAGATGGCGCCCCGATCTCCATGGAGTTGGCCTTGCTGGCTCTTTCAAGCCCCACTCCCCCACAGTGACGTTGTAAACCATGGCCGCTGATTTTCAGAGTGTCTGAAAACCTGGACTAAAAACTCGGCTGTGCAGCTGGAGAATTACACACTGGGTTTTAGTCAGAGTCTGGCACTGACCGAATCCGAACATTCCGCCCAAAGAAAATACAGTGTAGCAATAATAACATGGTTGATTTGTGTGACTATTTGAGATTTGCTTGGTTCATTATGACTGAGCCTGGGGCCAAATTGACTGACCGCATTGGAAGACCTATAATCTACAGCATTGCATCTATTCAAAGTGGAACACTTCTTATGCGCGCTTGATTTATTTATAATGCTGATTGTTGGAAAGGAAACCTTTTTGAATGTGGATAATTTTGGAATTTTATTGTTGCAGCTTGAGATGGCATCAGCATCCTACAGAAGAACAACTTCAGGCCCTTGCTGGAAAACAACAAAAATCAAAATCCAGGAAAGACAGGTAATGACGATGAAATCACTTCTTGTACATTAAATATAGTTCATCTGTCTGATTGCCATCAAATTAATCCTTCTGCTTAAAATATCCAAGCTCTAAGGATTTCCCCCCAGTTATTATTACTCTGTTATTCGTCCACAATCTGGTAAATCTGTTTTACCCTCTTCCCCCTCTATATTTTCCTGTCTTGCCCTTGGGTGTCAGTAGTGGCTCATTGGTGCCACTCTCAACTCTGAATCAGGAAAGTGGGGTTTCAAGTTTCACTGAGATTTGAGCACAAAATAGAAGTCAACACTTCTAGTGCAGGAGGGAATTGGATCTCCATATCTCATCTCTGTTGGATGAGATGATAAACTGAGGTCCCCTAAGATTGTTGAAGTAGGAGCAGGAGTAGGCCATTCTGCCCATTAAGCTTGCTCCACTATTCAATAAAATCATTGCTGATCTGATTGTGGCCTTAACTCCACTTCCTGCCTGCGCTGCATAACCTTCACTCCCCAGGAGTCAAATCTGTCCAACTCAGACTTGAATATATTCAATGACCAAGTCTTCACTGCCTCTGGGAAACCAAATTCATAAGATTATCGATTCTCTGAGTGAAGAAATCCCTCTTCATCTCCATCCTAAATTGGAGACCCTTGTCTTTAAACTGTGTCCCTAGTTCTAGATTCCACTCGCCACGCTGCAAAGGAGAGAAGCCCCCCTCAGGACCTTATGTGTTTCAATAAGATCACCCCTCATTCCTCTAAACTCCAATGAGTGTAGGCCTAACCAACTCAGCCTTTTCCCCAATGAATCGTCTCTGAACTGCTTCCAATGCAAGTGTATCCCTCTTTGAGTAAGGTGACCAAAACTGCACATAGTACTTTAGGTGCAGTCTCACCAATGTCCTATATAATTCTGTCATGACTTTGCTCTTTTTATACTCCATTTTCCTTTCAAATAAAGGCCATAGCTCAATTTTCTTTCCAGATTCCTTGATATACCCATATGCTCACGTTTTGTGATTCATATACAAGGACATCTAGGTCCCTCTGTACCACAACATTCTGCTTCTCTCTCCATTTAAATAATATTCTGCTTTTCTATTTTTTCTCCCAAAGTGGAGAATTTTTAAAATATTTTTTTACATTTTTCCACATTGTGCTCCATCTGCCAATGTTCCCCACTCATTTATTCTATCTATATCCCTTTGCAGAATCTTTGTTTCCTCCTCACAACTTGCATGCCTGCCACCTTTGTATCATCAGCAAAGTTAGCTACGATGCACTAGGTCGCTTCATTTAGATTGTAAAGGCCTAGTACTGATTCCTGTGGGACTCCACTAGTTAGTTTGCCAACCTGAAAATGATCCATTAAGCCTGATTCTGTTTTTTGTTAGCCAATCCTCTATCCATGCTAATATATCACCTCCAAACCATGAGCTCTCATCTTTTGTCGTAATCTTTAATGTGGCATCTTATTGAATGTTTTTTTGGAAATCCATCTTCTGGTATTCTTTTATTGACCCTGCATGTTCAGTCCTCAAAGATCGCCAATAAATTTTGTCCAACATGATTTCCCTTTCACAAAACGGTGTTGACTCTGCTCATTGTGTTATGGTTTACTAAATGTCCTGCTGCTATCTCTTTAATGATGGATTCTAGCATTTTCCCAGCGACAGATGTTAGGCTAACTGGCCTGAGGTTTCCTGCTTACTATTCTCTTTCTTTCTTGAATAGAGGACATTTACATTTTTCCAGAATCTGGAAATTTTGGAAGAATCCAACAAATGCATCTCCTATCTCTGCAGCCACTTCTTTTTAAGACCCTAGGGTGCCACCAGGTGACTTGCCAGCCTTTAGTCCTATTAGTTATCTCAGTGTAAAACTGAGCCCGTCTATGCTATGAGCTGTTAGTTAAAAATCCTACACACTGTCTCAAAGAAGAGCTGGGAAATTCTCACCAGTGCCCTGGCCAATACATTAAAAAAACGCAGATTATATGGCCATTATCCCATTGCTATTTGTGCTTCAAAACAGTATTTCATTGGCTGTAATGAAAAGAAATGAAATGAAAATCGCTTATTGTCACAAGTAGGCTTCAAATGAAGTGACTGTGAAAAACCGCTAGTCGCCACATTCCGGCGCCTGTTTGGGGAGGCTGGTACGGGAATTGAACCGTGCTGCTGGCCTGCCTTGGTCTGCTTTAAAAGCCAGCTATTTAGCCCTGTAAGCCAGCTGTAAAGCACTTTTGGTCAACCCGAGGTCCTAAAAGGTGCTATATAAATGTCTATCTGTCATCTTTATCCCTCTGCTCTTAACTCTGCCCACCCATTTCTTTCTTTCCCATTTACATGCAAGGTAGAAGGGATTAGCAAGTCAGAGTGAAAGGGTGCGAGGCACAAGGGAGGAAGTGAAATGACTAAAGGATGTTGGGGATGGCTGAGCTGTAAGCCAGTGGGTTCTGTGTTTTGGGGTCCATGAGTCATTACTGGCTGGTGAGGTGAGGGAGAGATGTAGGCCACATCACAGTTTTCTGTGCTAAATTTTGGGGACCAGTCGGGCAGCGACGTGAAAGGATGTGGTAGAAGGCAAATGGAAAGATGGAGGGCTTGATAGAGATGGGAGAGGGAAAGGATAAACACAAGACCAGGACGGAACAGATGGTTAGAAGGAGAAGGAAATGGCAATGTTTAGTTGCCTGCCCATCCTCTGCTTTGGGAAAGGTCTTGTTATATATTAGCAGCTTCCTTAAACTCATGAATAAACCCTGAAGGGGATTCCTTCCCTTCCAAAGCTAGTTTGTAGCTCTAACTGGGAATCTGCAATTTCAGCATGGAGATATTTTAGACCACTGATCCTACAAGCCATATGTGTTTGTACTAACCACATCTTTGATCAAGCTGTTGCTCACCCCTCTAAATCACTGCTAACAGTTTGAGGCCAATACCTAGGTCCCACTTTATACTGCTGGTGCTAGTAGCCAGGTGAAGCCAAGAGCTGAAAATGCCTTTCGGAAGTGCAAAGAGTTCCGGTCACACTTGTTGAAGTGTGAGACTCTGTTCCTCAATCCAACCAGCTGAAACTTAAAAAGAAAAATTGTTTTGAACCAGTTGCAGCTGGTTTTGCGAGAGATACGACAATTTGCATTCGAAGCAGAGCCTAGACTGTTTTCCCAGTGCAAAACAATGTCAAAGAACTGGTTGTTAATAGTTTCTCTTCCTTTATTTTTATTTTATTTCCTGGCAAGGCACTTTCCAAGTTACGAGATTCGGTTTCTTTAGTTGCTTAATAAAATGTGAACTTTGCTAGTTCAGTGTATTAGCCACCAGGTTACTGTACTCTTTACTTCCCTCACCTGTTCTTTTGGTGCCTCTATTTTCAAACCTTTTACTCGAGTATTTATAGAAATAAATGAACACACTTGGGATAACATACTGCTTTAGAATGAAAGCCTGTTAAAGCATCAAAGGATCAGTAAAAACAAAGTTAGATTTATTTAAAAGGTTTCTTTGTCATATGTAACCATGAAGCTGACAGTTGATCTCTGGATTATAGTGCATGCTGTTAAGGTGTCAACATGATGCAGTCGTCTAACTTGATAATGAGAATCATGCTAAGCTCTCGCACCTTTGTTTCCTCTTTTGCTCACCCCTACCTCCTTTTTTCTCTCTCACTTTCTGAAGTCTAAAATTGTCAGCACAAACACCACCTACTTACCACTGATTTCAGCCCTGTGTCTGGTCACTTTCAGTTTTGGAACCCTAATTCTTTTCTACCTGAGCTGTGTTTCCATACCATACCATATCCTTTCCTACACAGAGACCAACTGCTTCCATCTCAGAGTCATCATCCCTCTTTACCCCTCCATTTTATGTTAAAACACAATGCCTTGCTTTGTTGTTTCAATTCTTGATCACTGCAACACTGAATTCCCATTCTTCCCCCTCTATATGGTCAGTTTGTCCAAACCTCAGCTGCCTGTACCACACCAAGTTCCAACAGCCTCTATCACCAATCTTGCTGACTTTTGTAGAGGGCATGGGCAGTCTACAAAATTTAAAATTCTTGTCTTTGCCCTTTTCCTTGAATCAATCCACAGGTTCAAAGTTCTTTTAATGCCCTGCGTTTTCCTGTGAACTTTTCATTCTTCTGACCTTAGCATCATTTGCCCTCAGACCCTCCCGTCCCTTTTCATCCAATCATTATTGCCCAAAGCTTTCTTGGTCTCAAATCCATCTACCCTCATCTCTTCCTTTGAGATCATCTTTAAAAAACGACTTTACCAAGCTTTTGGTGAACTCATTATGCTTTCTGACTTGGTTTCTGCTTTTCTCACCTCTGTCAGTCTTAGACTTTCTACATTAAAACTCCTATAAATGCATATTGTTGTAGTAGTAATGTTTACAGCCTCTCCAAGTAAGATGGAAGAACATCAGTGTTTATTTGCAATGTTTAGACATGGTCAAAATTAATCGTTGCCAGGGATGAGAAGGTAAGGATCTTCCATCTGGAATCGGAGTGAAGGAGCATGAGTTTCCATTTGTAGACTTACAGCCACTTATATCGTGGTTTTGCCAGGAAGTACAATGGGCACATAGAAAGCAAGCCAATGACTGTTCCTAAGGATATTGATCTGCATTTGGAAGCAAAGACCATTACAGAGGTGGATACACGAGGTAGGATATATGGCTGAAGATGCACATTTAATTGTTTAATTGAAAAACCCCTTGAACTTCATGTGGTGAGTACTCTATACTCACTAATTTTCTTTCAATGTAACTGAGAAATTAGCTTTTATTTTTCAATCACCCTGTGGTGTATATGGAAATATTTAAACTATGTTTTATTTAAGTGGTTCTCCATTTCTCTTATCAGATTGTATAAATGTGGCTTAGATTCTTTCAAACATTTTGTTCATCCCGATCAATGCGACAGTCTTTAATTGATTTATCTTGCTCATACATCAAGGTGGAACAAGTCACTGCAAAATAATCCTTCAGGCATTTTTATTCACCGAGGTCATGTGAACTTTTTTGAGATCACCTTATTCTGTGAAAGATGCTGACCAGTTGTTAGCTGTTTAGTACTGATGTCAGCAATTCATTTCTTAGCCATCAAATGTTCTCATCTGTAATGCATAATAACATTTCATAGAATTTACAGTGTAGAAGGAGGCCATTCGGCTCATCGAGTCTGCACCGGCCCTTCAAAAGAGCACACCACATAAGCCCACACCTCCACCTCATCCCAGTAAGCCACCCAATCATTTTTTTGGACACTAAGGGGAATTTAGCATGGCCAGTCCCCCTAACCTGCACATCTTTGGATTGTGGGAGGAAACTGGAGCACCCTGAGGAAACCCACGCGGACACGGGGAGAAAATGCAAACTCCACACAGACAGTGACCTAAGCCGGGAATTGAACCTGGGACACTACCGTGCTGCCCTTGTCAGTCTTGTCCTGATGCAGTCTACATTTTTTGAGCTTAAGATGGTTCCCTGCTTGCCACATCAAATTTTGTGATATGTTAGCTTATTCTATTTGTTCGATACCTCTTCCAGACATTTAGAACCATAGGAAAGTTACAGCACAGAAGGAGACCATTAGACTCATCTTGTCCATGCCAACCCAAGGACATCAAGGGCCCTTTCTAATCCCATCTTCCTGCACCCAGCCCATAGCCCTGTAGCTTGCAGCACTTAAGTTGCAGATCCAGGTACTTTTTAAGAGTTTAGAATTTCTGCATCCACCACCAGCTGGGACAGTGAATTCCAAACACCCACTACCCTCTGTGTAAAAGAGTTCTTCCTCGTATCCTCTCTACGTCTTCTGCCACCTATCTTGAATCTATGCCCTCTGGTTCTAGAATTCTCCGCCTGGGGAAACAATTTTATCCTGTCCACTTTATCTTTTCCCCTCATATTTTATACACCTCAATCAAGTCACCCCTCAGCCTTCTTTGTTCCAAGGAAAATAACCCCGACCTATCCAATCTCTCCTCGTAGCTACATGTTTCTAGCCCTGGCGACCTTCTTGTCAACCTCCTCTGCACTCTCTCCAGAGCAATTACGTCCTTTCCTGTAATGTGACCAGAATTGCACCCACCCAATCTCCAGGTGTGGCCTCACCAGTGTTTTATACAATCCCAACATTATATCTTTCTTTTATATTCTATACCTCTGCCAATGAAGGAGAGCATTCCATATGCTTTCTTTACAACATTGTCTACTTGAACTGCTGCCTTTAGGGCCCTGTGTGCTTGCACGCCAAGATCTCTCACTTCATCTACCCCTCTTAGTATTTTCCCATTTATTGTGCACTCTCTATTACTGTTTGACTTCCCTAAATGTATGACCTCCCACTTCGCTGCATTAAAATCTATCTGCCACTTTATCGCCCACTCAACCAACTCATCTGCCTCGTTTTGGAGATTATTGCTGTCCTCTACACTGTCCACCACTCGGCCAATCTTTGTGTTTGCAGATTTCCCAATTGTGCCCGCCACATTCACATACAAATGGTTAGTATATAACGCAAACAGTAAGAGTCTCAACACCGAGTCCTGTGGAACACCACTTGAAACAACTTTACATTGGCAAGGGCATCCATCACCCATTATGCTTTGTGTCTTGTTAACAAGCCAACTATATATCCAATTTGCCACATTACCCCGTATCCAATTTGCCACATTACCCTGTAAATAAAATTACATTTTTGACCAATCTGCCATGTTGAAACTTGTCAAATGCCTTGCTAAAATCCATGTATACAACATTCACTACACTACCTTCATCAACCCTTTTTGTCACTTCCTCAAAGAATTAAATTATATTTGTGAGGCAAGACCTTTAACAAATCCATGCTAACCACCCCTGACTAGTCTATGCCTTTCTATGTGACAGTTAGTCCTTTCTCTCAGGATTGATTCTACAAATTTGCTCACCACTGACGTAAGACTAACCTGGCCTATAATTGTTTGGCATTTCCTTCGATCCCTTTTTAAACAATGGAACTGCATTTGCATTTCTCCGGTACCTCCCCTGTATATAGTGAGGATTAGAAAATAATCCCACAACATCTGTTATCTCCTCCCTGAATTCTTCAACAGCCTTGGAAAAGATCCATCTGACCCTGACAACCTACCAACTTACACGGATTCCAACCCTTCAAGTCAAGTACTTCCTCTCTCTCTATGATTATCCCAATCAATATCTGTGTTCCTCTTGGACTAGTATATCTCTATCATCCCTTTCCTTTGTAAACACAGAGACAAAATTTTCATTTAAAACCCTTCCCACAGTCTCTGCATCTACACACTACTTCCCTTTTCCATCTCTGATAGGTCCCACCTTTCCCTTAACTAACCTTTTACCATTAATATATTGGGAAAGCATCTTTGGGTTTTCTTCAACTATACTTGCTAATCTTCTTTCATGCCCTCGCTTTGATTTCCTTATTTCCTTTTTTACATTTTCTCTACACTTCCTATACTCATCTAGGCTATCTGCTTTGTACTGGTTGTATACATTCTTTTTCTGTTTGGTCTAGGTTTGGCAGTATCACTCTTATTTTTGGAGGGGACATGTCTACTTTGTACAGTTTTGGTGCTTTCCACTGATTATCCTCAAGCAGTGCTGGCTAGTCCATCTCAGCCAAGTCCCTTCTAATTTCTGCAAAATGTGCCTTCCCCGGTTCAAAACTTTTACTCCTGCATTATCTCTGTCTTTTTCCATAGTAATACTAAATCTTACTGAATTGTGATCACAATCTCTAATATGGTCGCCAACTGTCACTTCACCCACTTGCCCTTCTTCTTTCCCCAAGATTGGGCCCTCTTGTTGGGTTTGTCACTAATTGGTTGAAAGGACACACTGCATGAATTTCTGAATCCCAGTTGATATTGGGATAGTTAAAGTCTCCTACTGTTATTGCCCTCTTGTTCTTACAGGCAGAAATGTGCCTACATATTTGTTCTTCTATTTTCATTTTACTATTTGGGGTCTGTAGTATACTCCCAGCAGTGTGGCTGCCCCTTATTTATTTCTCAGCTCAACCCTTAAAACCTCATTTGTTGACCTGTTTAGTATATCATCCCTTCTCTCAACTGGAATTGATTCTTTAACTATTGGCCGTACTCCCCTTCCGTTTTTCCCTCTTACTCTGTCTTGTCTTAAGACTCTATAACCAGGGAAATTGAGCTGCCAATTTTGGCCAGTTTTCCATTTTAGCAATGACATTCTGCTGCCATTTGTCTACCTGTGCCCTTAACTTATCTACCTTGTTTGTAATACTCCTTGCATTGAAGTATGAACAGTTTAACCCCATCATTTTCCCTTGCTGGATACTTTTTAAACTTTGCTTCTCCTGTAATTCTATCACTACATCTTCTACATCACTAGCTAACGTTCCACCTCAATTTTCCTGATATGAATCTGGCCTATCTGATTCTACTCCTGGGATCCCATTCCGCCTGCCACACTAGTTTAAATACTCCCCAACAGAACTAGCAAAGCCCCCAAAAGGACGTTCGTCCTATGTGTCCTCCACTTTTTTTTTCCCGTTGTTCCTAAATCATTAAGAATACACTGACCTAGTGGTTAGGAATCCTGATCATCAGCCGAATCCAGAAGAACCTGAATGGTTATATGTGATCGTGTTATTTTGAATTGATCTGACTTGATCCATTACCTGACATCTTTTGTGTGCTTTGCAATGGCATTTATTAATTCATGATCAGAAGCAGGAACTGTAGCTGTTCTTCCCTCCATGTAGTGCATTGCCCCCACCCTTCCAATTTTCTGGTTTAAAGATATCGTGGTCAATTGTAGTTCCTCTGCCATGTGCCGAGATCAGCTACTCAATAGAGAGTGAGATCAAATCTAGTAAATTCCTGGTTGTATGATTCAAAATCATTGATTTATCAAATGCTGAAATATATTTTCGAAAAATGTCCACCATCTTTCTCAAGATACACACGTCTTTGATTTTCCTGGAAATTTAATGCCAAATTAAATGCAATTTTTACTGAATTAATAAAAAATGAAGCTAGTACAAACATGTTGTGCATGAAGCTAAAAAAGCTTATTTCATTTGGCCAGATTCCTTTTATTGTAAGGTAGTTCAAATGCCAGTGTAAATAATGCCTACAGACTGTAGTGTAAGGTGATTTGATGCTAATGGGTACAGTGCTTTTAACATTGAAGAGGATGAGACAGTTAAAAGTAGCGGTGATGGACTATAACAATGCAAAATTGAGCAAGATAAGAAGACACCTTGTCCAAATTAATCTTGTGGAGAAATTAGCAAACAGGTTGGCAGTCAAAAATCTTGAAATCTGAAATGCATATGGTGAGGTAAATTTTACAGAAATTATTGCTCACCGGTTTAAAAGAAAAGTTGCTTTTGAGCTGACCAACTTTTTAAAAAGCTGCCTGCAGCCATAATACACTGGGGTGGCTACGGCTCCTGAACTCAAGTGGCTACTGCAAGGATTACAAGCACTCCTGAGGAGATGATCTATGGTGCTGGGCATGCAGGTGAGTCCGAGGTTTTAGCTCTGCGGAATCGGGGATCCTAGGGAGGATGGGGTGGTGGGGTCAGTTTATGGAGGAGGGGAGGAGGCGTAAAGTGGGGCTACTATCTTTGAAAGGAAATGTGTATTATTGCAGTGAGGTGGAAACAAGACTGCCAATGGGAAAGCCATGGTGCGGGTTCGCCGTCGGCAGGAATGGCCAGAAAATTCCGGCCTAGTTCTAATAACCCTAAAGATAATGAGGAATATAGAGAGGATGGTAGAAAGGTAAGTAGGGATATTTAAAGACTCAAAGGAAAATATGAAAAAAGGCGAGCAGAATATATAAACGTCTATAATAATCTTTATTGTCACAAGTAGGCTTAGATTAACACTGTGATACACAAGCCATCGCAATTGTATGGGAGAAGCTGGTTGGATCAGAGAGAGGGTCTTTATCTGTCGGTTATTGTTTGCCTACTTTGTGTTTCTGTTAAAGGCAATGTGTGACAAATTTTAAAACATTTTCATGATGCCACCAATTGTATTAGCTAGATAAAGGAATGAACAAAGAAAAGTACAGCACAGGAACAGGCCCTTCGGCCCTCCAAGCCTGTGCCGACCATGCTGCCCGTCTAAACTAAAATCTTCTACACTTCCTGGGTCCATATCTCTCCAATCCCATCCTATTCATGTATTTGTCAAGATGGCCCTTAAATGTCACTATCGTCCCTGCTTCCACCACATCCTCCGGCAGCGAGTTCCAGGCACCCACTACCCTCTGTGTAAAAAAGACATGCCTCGTACATCCCCTCTAAACCTTGCCCCTCGCACCTTAAACCTATGCCCCCTAGTAATTGACCCCTCTACCCTGGGAAAAAGCCTCTGACTATCCACTCTGTCTATGCCCCTCATAATTTTGTAGACCTCTATCAGGTCGCCCCTCAACCTCTGTCGTTCCAGTGAAAACAAACAGAGTTTATTCAACCGCTCCTCATAGCTAATGCTCTCCATACCAGGAAACTTCCTGGTAAATCTCTTCTGTACCCTCTCTAAAGCTTCCACATCCTTCTGGTAGTGTGGCGACCAGAATTGAACACTATTCTCCAAGTGTGGCCTAACTAAGGTTCTATACAGCTGCAACATGACTTGCCAATTTTTATACTCAATGCCCCGGCCAATGAAAGCAAGCATGCTGTATGCCTTCTTGACTATCTTCTCCACCCGTGTTGCCCCTGTCAGTGACCTGTGTCCCTGTACACCTAGACCTCTCTGACTGTCATTACTCTTGAGGGTTCTACCATTCACTCTATATTCCCTACCTGCATTAGACCTTCCAAAATGCATTACCTCACATTTGTCCGGATTAAACTCCATCTGCCATCTCTCCGCCCAAGTCTCCAAACGATCTAAATCCTGCTGTATCCTCTGACAGTCCTCATCGCTATCCGCAATTCCGCCAACCTTTGTGTCGTCTGCAAACTTACTAATCAGACCAGTTACATTTTCTTCCAAATCATTTATATATACTACGAACAGCAAAGGTCCCAGCACTGATCCCTGCGAAACACCACTAGTCACAGCCCTCCAATCAGAAAAGCACCCTTCCATTGCTACTCTCTGCCTTCTATGACCTAGCCAGTTCTGTATCCATCTTGCCAGCTCATCCCTGATCCCGTGTGACTTCACCTTTTGTACCAGTCTGCCCTGAGGGACCTTGTCAAAGGCCTTACTAAAGTCCATATAGACAACATCCACTGCCCTACCTGCATCAATCATCTTTGTGACCTCTTCGAAAAACTCTTATCAAGTTAGTGAGACACGACCTCCCCTTCACAAAACCATGCTGCCTCTCGCTAATAGGTCCATTTGCTTCCAAATGGGAGTATATCCTGTCTCGAAGAATTCTCTCCAGTAATTTCCCTACCACTGACTTAAGGCTCACCGGCCTGTAGTTCCCTGGATTATCCTTGCTACCCTTCTTAAACAAAGGAACAACATTGGCTAGTCTCCAGTCCTCCGGGACATCACCTGAAGACAGTGAGGATCCAAAGATTTCTGTCAAGGCCTCAGCAATTTCCTCTCTAGCCTCCTTCAGTTATTCTGGGGTAGATCCCATCAGGCCCTGGGGACTTATCTACCTTAATATTTTTCAAGACGCCCAACACCTCATCTTTTTGCACCTCAATGTGACCCAGGCTGTCTACACACCCTTCTCCAGACTCAACATCCACCAATTCCTTCTCTTTGCTGAATACTGATGCAAAGTATTCATTTAGTACCTCGCCCATTTCCTCTGGCTCCACACATAGATTCCCTTGCTTATCCTTCAGTGGGCCAACCCCTTCCCTGGCTACCCTCTTGCTTTTTCTGTACGTGTAAAAAGCCTTGGGATTTTCCTGAACCTTATTTGCCAATGACTTTTCGTGACCCCTTTTAGCCCTCCTGACTCCTTGCTTAAGTTCCTTCCTACTTCCACACAGGCTTCGTCTGTTTCCAGCCTTCTAGCCCTGACAAATGCCTCCTTTTCCTTTTTGACGAGGCCTACACTATCTCTCGTTATCCAAGGTTCCCAAAATTTGCCATATTTATCCTCTTTCCGTACAGGAACATGCCGGTCCTGAATTCCTTTCAACTGACATTTGAAAGCCTCCCACAGATGTTGATTTACCCTCAAACATCCGCCCTCAATCTAGGTTCTTCAGTTCCCGCCTAATATTGTTATAATTAGCCTTCCCCTAATTTAGCACATTCACCCTAGGACCACTCTTATCCTTGTCCACCAGCACTTTAAAACTTACTGAATTGTGGTCACTGTTCCCAAAATGCTCCCCTACTGAAACTTCTACTACCTGGCCGGGCTCATTCCCCAATACCAGGTCCAGTACAGCCCCTTCCCTAGTTGGGCTATCTACATATTGTTTTAAGAAGCCCTCTTGGATGCTCCTTACAAACTCTGCCCCGTCCAAGCCCCTAGCACGAAGTGAGTCCCAGTCAATATTGAGGAAGTTGAAGTCTCCCATCACAACAACCCTGTTGTTTTTACTCCTTTCCAAAATCTGTCTACCTATCTGCTCCTCTATCTCCCGCTGGCTGTTGGGACCCTGCAGTAAACCCCCAACATTGTGACTGCACCCTTCTTATTCCTGATCTCTACCCATATAGCCCCGCTGCTCTCTGTGATATCCTCCCGCAGTACAGCTGTGATATTCTCCCTAACCAGTAGCGCAACTCTGCCACCCCTTTTCCATCCCCCTCTATCCTGCCTGAAACATCTAAATCCTGGAACGTTTAGCTGCCAATCCTATCCTTCCCTCAACCCGGCCTCTATAATGGCAACAACATCATAGCTCCAAGTACTAATCCAAGCTCTAAGTTCATCTGCCTTATCCGTTATACTTCTTACATTAAAACATATGCACTTCAGGCCACCAGACCCGCTGTTTTCAGCAACATCTCCCTGTCGGCTCTTCCTCAGAGCCATACTGTCCCTGTTCCCTAGTTCTCCCTCAATGCTTTCACCTTATGATCTATTGCTCCGGTACCGAACTCCTGCCATACTAGTTTAAACCCACCTGTTTGACACGAGCAAACCTTGCGGCCAGGATATTTATGCCTCTCCAGTTTAGATGCAACCCGTCCTTATACAGGTCACACCTGCCCCGGAAGAGCTCCCAGTGGTCCAGATAACGGAAACCTTCCCTCCTACACCAGCTGTTTAGCCACGTGTTTAGCTGCTCTATCTTCCTATTTCTAGCCTCACTGGCACGTGGCACAGCGAGTAATCCTGAGATTACAACCCTAGAGGTCCTGTCTTTTAACTTTCTGCCTAGCTCCCTGAACTCCTGCTGCAGGACCTCATGCCCCTTCCTACCTATGTCATTAGTACCAATATGTACAACGACCTCTGCCTGTTTGCCCTCCCCCTTCAGGATGCCCGCTACCTGTTCGGAAACATCCTGGATCCTGGCACCAGGGAGGAAACATACCATCCTGGAGTCTCTTTCACGTCCACAGAAGCGCCTATCTGTGCCCCTGACTATAGAGTCCCCTATGACTATTGCTCTTCTGCGCTTTGACCCTCCCTGCTGAACATCAGAGCCAGCCGTGGTGCCACTGCTCTGGCTGCTGCTGTTTTCCCCTGATAGACTATTCCCCCCAACAGTATCCAAAGCGCTATACCTGTTCAAGAGGGGGACAACCACAGGGGATTCCTGCACTGACTGCCTGCCCTTCTGGTGGCCACCCATCTCTCTGCCTGTACCTTGGGTGTGACAACGTCTCTATAACTGCTATCTGTGATGCTTTCCGCCACCTGCATGCTCCTAAGTGCATCTAATTGCCACTCCAACCGAACCATGCGGTCTGTGAGGAGCTGCCATTGGTTACACTTGCTGCAGGTGTAGTCGACCGGAACACTGGAAGCGTCACAGATCTGCCACATCTCACAGTTGGAGCATTGCACCCCGCTGAGTGACATTTAAGCTCTAATTAATTAATTTAAAATAAACACTTGAATTAATGTTAGATTGAGTTACAATTAATGATATGGCCCTGATGCTAGATGATTTTTACTGTAAAGTTAAATGCTAAATACCGATCACTGCCCTCCGGTTTAGTTACTCCACTATCTAGTTAATCAATTAGATTTGTTTAGCAATATTTTTTTTTTTCAAATTTAACAGATTCCCAACCAGCCAATCAGGTCACAGTTTTACTGTGATGTCACTTCAGTTTCCCCCCCCCCCCCACACAATTTGAAATGGTAATAAAAATAAAAATCACTTACCTTCCCAGGATACTCTATGGTTCTCTCCCTGCAGATTAACAGTTACAGGCCAGAAGAAAGAGAACAAAACAGTAGGGGAAATGCACCTTCTCCCACTCTGCGCCGAATTACCTGACTCCACCAAATTACCAAGTTCCAATTCTCACTCTGGCTGTGTCTCACTCGGGCTGTGTCTCCTTCACCTGCGCAAATGCTATGGATGACATATGTAAGAATTCTGCAAGTTGTCTCAGAAGAGACCTTTCTGAAAAATTCAGCATATGGCAGAAGATGTTTAGAAGCATGGATTTAAAAAGTTAGTTGACGGCTGGGAAACAGAGTTAAGACGCTTGAGTATTCCTCAGAGTGAAGAAAGGTTGGAAGTTGTATAGCAGCACATATCAATACTGGGCCTACCTTTGTTCTCTGTACATATGGATGATTTGAACTTTGCCAGGGGGAACATAATCTTGAAATTTGCTAAAGACCTAAACAGGTGTATTATTCCAGAAAAAAACTAAAGGCTATGGGAAAGCAGACAGGTTCAAAGAATTTACACATTTGTGGCAGTTGCAACATTATACAGTGCAATATGAGAACTTGAGAGATTATCTTGGTTCAGAAGAGCAAAATGTAGAATCAGTGTGGGAGGAGACGGGAAATAATAAAGGAAAGCAGTCACTTGTGGGTGTAGTTTATAGGCCTCCAATAGTAGTTACAATGTAGGACAGATTATATGTGAAGAAATAATAAATAATGTGGGCTTGTAAGAAAGGCACTGCAATATCCGTGAGTGATTTTAATCTTCTTACATATACATGTACAGATAATACATATTAGATAAATCAAATTGGTAAAGGTAGCTTGGATGATGAGTTCACAGGGTGTACTCAGGGCAGTTTCTTAGAGCAATATATTCTAGAGCCAGCCAGCCAGGATTTGGTAATCTGTGATCACATAGGATTAATTAATGACCTTCCAGTAAAGGAGCCTCTAGGCACGAGTGATCAGAATGATAGAATTTCACATTCAGTTTGAGGATGAGCAGAGTGGGTCTAAGACTTGTGCTTCAGCTTAAATAAAGACCATTCCAAGACTATAAAGACAGAATTGGCTCAAGTGGATGAGGAAAATAGGTTAAAAGGTAGGATGGCAGAGGAGCAGTGGCAGACATTTATGGAAGTACTTCATAACTCTCACAAAGATTCTTTCCATTTGGAAAGAAAGACTCTTGAGAAAGGTGCATCGCCTGTTGTTAATTGAGGAAGTCGAGGATAATATTGAATTGAAAGAAGATGGTAGACTAGAAGATTGGTCAAATTTTAGAAACCAGCAAAGAATAACAAAAAATAATGGGGGAGAAATTAGAATTAGAGAAAGCTAGCTAGAAATGTAACAGTTTCTACAAGTATATAAAAAAGATAAGAGTAGTTGACGTGAGCATAGGTCTCGCATGAGATTGGGTAAATTATAATTGGACGCAAGAAGATGATGGAAGTGCTGAACAAGTACTTTGTATCAGTTTTCACTGTAGAAGACAAGGAAAGCATCCCAAGGATAGTAGATAATCAAGAGGAAAAAGGGAGTGAGGTACTTGAAGCAATGCTCACTGGGCTAAATCGCTGGCTTTTAAAGCAGACCAAGGTAGGCCAGCAGCACGGTTCAATTCCCGTACCAGCCTCCCCGAACAGGCGCCGGAATGTGGCGACTAGGAGCTTTTCACAGTAACTTCATTGAAGCCTACTCGTGACAATAAGCGATTTTCATTCATTTCAATTATGATCACTAAGGGAAAGGCACCAGGAAAAATATTGTGACTAAAGGCTGACATTGCCTGGACCTAATGGCCTGCATTCTCTGGTTTTAAAAAGTGGCTCAAATGATGGTGGATGCATTGGTTATAATCTTCCAAAATCCCCTGGATTCTGGAGTGGTCCCAGTAGGCTGAAGTCCAGCAAATGTAAAATCTCTATTCAAGAAAGGAGGTACAAAGAAAACAGGAATTTCTTAACGTCTGTCATAGGGAAAATGTTAGCATGTATTATTGAGGAGATATTTTGGCATTTAGAAAATTATATTTGACTGGCTAGAGTCAACAGAGAGTTGTGAAAGGAAAATCATGTTTGACTGATTTATTAGCTATTTGAAGATGTACAAGCAGAGTGGATACTGGGGAACTAGTAGATGTGGTGTGCTTGGATTTTCAAAAAAGCATTTAACAAGGTACCACATCAAAGGTTACTATAAAAGATAGGAGCTCATGGATAGAGGAATGGTTAGCTGACAGGACACAGAAAGTAGGAATAAATGGGTCATTTGTTTTGGATGGCAAACTGTGGAGTCCCACAGGAATCCGTGCTGGGGCCTCAACTATTTACGGTCTATATTAGGTATAGGTAGGTTAAGTGAGTGGGCAAATATTTGGCAGATGGAATATAATGTGGGAAAATGGGAACTTGTCCACTTTGACAGGAAAAATATCAAAGTTAATCGGATAAAGACTGCAGAAATCTAAGGTACAGAGGGAGCTGGCTGCCTAAGACATGAAACATAAAAAGATAGCATGCAGGTAAAGGAATTGATTGGAAAAGCAAATGAAATATTGGCCTTTATTGGATGGGGATAGAGTTTAAAAGTAAGGAAGAATCTGTCTGTGTGGAGTTTGCACATTCTCCCTGTGTTTACGTGGGGTTTGCCCCCACAACCCAAAGATGTGTAGGGTAGGTGATTGGCCACGCTAAATTGCCCCTTAATTGGGAAAAAATGAATTGGGTACTCTAAATTTATTTTTTAAAAGTTAAGGAAATACTGACAGGACTTTTGTTGAGACAACATCTGAAATTCTGTCTACAATTCTGATCTCTTAAGGAGGGATATCATTGTATAGAAAGCAGTTTAGAGAAGAATCACTTGGTGATTGCTGGGAGGAAGGGGTTGTATTATTGTTGAAAGGTTGAGCAGGTTATGCCTATGCTCTGAGTTTAGAAAAATGAGAGGCGATCTTATTGAACCATGCGAGATTCAGAGGGAGTGACAAGGTAAATACTGAGAGGATGTTTCCTCTTGTGGGGGAGTATAGAACTAGGGGCACAGTAGGGATCTTCCATTTAAGATGATGACGAGGAATTTTTTTATCTGAGGATCATTGGACCTCTCTGAATTTTCTGCTCCAGAGAACAGTGGAGGCCGAGTCATTGAATATATTCAAAGATGTATTGGACAAGATTTTTGATCATCAAAGTCTTAAGTTGTTAAAAATTATTTGTTCACAGGATACGGGTGTCGCTGGCTAGGCCAGAATGTATTTCCCATTCCTGATTGCAGTTGGGATGGTAATGGTGAGCCACCTTGAATTGCTGTGTATATATACCCATGGTGCTGTAAAGGAGGAAGTTCCAGGGTTTTGAAGGAATGACAATATAGCTCCAAGTCAGGATAGTGTGTGGCTTGAAGGAGAGCTTGCAGATTGTGGTGTTCCAATGCATTATCTGCCTTCTCCTTCTAGACGGTAGAGGTTGTGGGTTTTAAAGATGCTGTCAGAGCTTTGAGTAGGTGCAGTGTATCTTTTAGATGTCACTGTACGTTGGAGGGAGTGAATGTTTAAGGTGGGGTGCTAGTTGCCTTGTAGATGGTAGTCAGGCTTTGGGGAAAGAGAAGGTGAGTTACTAATCGCAGAATTCCCAGCTATTGACCTGCTCTTGAGCTACAATATTTATATAGCTGGTTCTGTTTGCTATCTAATCAATAATAACCCCCAGGCTGTTAGTAGGAGTTTAGTGTGATAATACCATTGAACATCAAGGGCAGATGATTCAACTCTCTTTTTGGAGGTGGTCTTGTGATGGCCCTTGTGTGGTGTGAATGTTACTTGCCACTTTGGTCCAAGCCTGAATGTTGTCCAGAGTTTGCTGCATATGGGCACTGACTGCTTCAATATCTGCGGAGTCAAGAATAGTGCATTGTGCAGTCATCAGCAAACATTCCCATAGAATCCCCACAGTCGGAAGGAAGCCATTCGGCCCAACAAGTTTGCAGCAATCCTCCAAATGAACACTCTACCATAGCCCACTCCCCCGCCCTATCTCCACAATCCCATGCATTGGCCATGATCAATCCACCTAAGCTGCACATCTTTGGACTGATCACTCCTGCCCTTATGATGGAGAGAATGTCATCGATGAAGCACCTGAAGATGGCTGGGCTTCAGACAGTACAGAAGTATTCCTGCAGCAATGTCCTGGAACTGAGATGATTGACCTCAGACAACCACAACCATCTTCCTTTGTGCTAGGTATGACTCCAACTAGTGGAGATTTTCTTCCCCCTGATTCCCATTCAGATTTGCGAGGACTCCTTGATACCACACTCTGTCAAATACTCCTTTGATGTTAAGGGCGACATTCTCATGTTATGGGAAGCAGGCAGGAAGGTGAAATTAAGGTCACAGTCCGATCAGCCATCTTCTTGTGGAATAGTGGAGCAGGCTTGAGGGACCAAATACTCATTTCATATGATTTTATGAGTATGTAGCATGCAAGACTAAAGACTCAAATTATAAGGTCACAGTTGGAGAACAATGTCCAAATCTCAGCATCAGAATGTTTTTAAGCAAATGCAACGTAACATGAAAGTTTCTCGTGTTTTTTTCTGATGTAGTTTAGGGGATGGTAACAAAGTGATAATGATGCTGGACTAGTTATCCAAAGGCCTGGACTAATGTTGTAGAGAAGCAAGTTTAAATCCCTTTACTACAGCTAGGGGAATTTAAATTGATTTAATTTTTAAAATGTGGAATAAAGTGACACACTCCGTATTATCATGAAATTACTGGATTGTCATAAAAACCCATCTGGTTCATTAATGTCCTTTATGGGAAGAAATTTGCTCTCCTTAGCTGGTCTGGCCAAGATGTGACTCCATACATAGGACAATGTTGTTGACTCTTAATTGCCCTCTGAAATGGCCTAACCAGTCACTTTTGTATCCAACTATTGCAGAAAAGTTTTTTAAAAAACGACACTGGAAACCACAAAGGCACACTGACCAGTTCACCCTTCGTCCTCATCACTAACCTCTGGATACTTGTGCCAAAATTGTGAGAGCTGTCCCACAAACTAGTCAAGCAACAGCCATATAGTCATACTCACCAAATCATGCCTCATTTCCTCCACCACTGATTCACATTGGCAGCCTTGTCTGCCATCTACAATAATGGATAGGTGGACCTCACCAAGGTTCCAAACAAGGACAGCAGATGCACAGGAACACCAACACCTGCAGGATCCCTGCAAATCATCACTGACCTGACTTGGAACTATGTTGCTGTTCCTTCACTCTGTAACAGCACTGAGAGTGTGTACACCGCATGAACTGAGCAATTTAAGAAAGCATATCACCTCCACCTTTTGTAGGGCAATTAGGGGCAGGCAATAAATATTGGTTTTGCCAGAGACACTCAGATCCCAGGAACCGAAAATAAAAATGTACCAGGAAGATGCTAGAGATGAGATGACATAGTTAGGAGGAGAGACAGCTATTTCTCCCGGGCCATAGAAAGCCAAGAGAAGATTTAAGAGGTTTTTTAAATTGTAGTGTTTTTATAGAGTGAATAGGGAAAGACTTTCTTTCATTTTGAGGTGTTTGTAATGAGGATTCGTCAATTTAAAATTATTGCTGAAAGTAATGAGAGGTTAAAAGAAATGTATTTGCACAGCATTATTGGAGTAATGCTTTGCCATTGGGAGTGGTTGAAGCAGGGACTGTTGCACCTTTTAACGAGAAATTGGATAAATATTTGAAACAGAGAAAGATAAAGGGCTACTCATGAGATGGTAATACAGTAGAATGTGGTGTATATGGATTTCAGCAAAGCGTTTGATAAGGTTCCCCACGGTAGGCTATTGCAGAAAATACGGAGGCTGGGGATTGAGGGTGATTTAGAGATGTGGATCAGAAATTGGCTAGCTGAAAGAAGACAGGGTGGTGGTTGATGGGAATTGTTCAGAATGGAGTACAGTCACAAGTGGAGTACCACAAGGATCTGTTTTGGGGCCGTTGCTGTTTGTCATTTTTATCAATGACCTAGAGGAAGGCGCAGAAGGGTGGGTGAGTAAATTTGCAGACGATACTAAAGTCGGTGGTGTTGTCGATAGTGTGGAAGGATGTAGCAGGTTACAGAGGGATATAGATAAGCTGCAGAGCTGGGCTGAGAGGTGGCAAATGGAGTTTAATGTAGAGAAGTGTGAGGTGATTCACTTTGGAAGGAATAACAGGAATGCGGAATATTTGGCTAATGGTAAAGTTCTTGAAAGTGTGGATGAGCAGAGGGATCTAGGTGTCCATGTACATAGATCCCTGAAAGTTGCCACCCAGGTTGATAGGGTTGTGAAGAAGGCCTATGGAGTGTTGGCCTTTATTGGTAGAGGGATTGAGTTCCGGAGTCGGGAGGTCATGTTGCAGCTGTACAGAACTCTGGTACGGCCGCATTTGGAGTATTGCGTACAGTTCTGGTCACCGCATTATAGGAAGGACGTGGAGGCTTTGGAGCGGGTGCAGAGGAGATTTACCAGGATGTTGCCTGGTATGGAGGGAAAATCTTATGAGGAAAGGCTGATGGACTTGAGGTTGTTTTCGTTGGAGAGAAGAAGGTTAAGAGGAGACTTAATAGAGGCATACAAAATGATCAGGGGGTTGGATAGGGTGGACAGTGAGAGCCTTCTCCCGCGGATGGAAATGGCTGGCACGAGGGGACATAACTTTAAACTGAGGGGTAATAGATATAGGACAGAGGTCAGAGGTAGGTTCTTTACGCAAAGAGTAGTGAGGCCGTGGAATGCCCTACCTGCTACAGTAGTGAACTCGCCAACATTGAGGGCAATTAAAAGTTTATTGGATAAACATATGGATGATAATGGCATAGTGTAGGTTAGATGGCTTTTGTTTCGGCGCAACATCGTGGTCCGAAGGGCCTGTATTGCGCTGTATTGTTCTATGTTCTATGTTCTAATTAGTTCTTGAATTCTCTTACAAAGAGCCAAAACAGACTTGATCTGAATGCCTGCGCTGTAAACTTTTATTTGATAGGTGGTGATCAGTATGTATAGTGCCTGCATTCTCCACTATGAGGTGGATTATTTTGGAAATTCTGATCCAAGTTTGAAAGATGGGCGCAAGGAAATTTGATATTTTAATCACGTTGGCCTGATAAAATTTTGAATTGTTTCTAGTATTTTAGATATTTTTTATGGACGGTGGGAGAGGCGGATGGAATGTCAATCACTGTTCCTCCCCTATCGGGGTGTAAAAGACTGGAAGTATTTTTTTTTTTTAACAATGGTTTTGAGTTGGTTTAAAAGTTGGGGTTCAACTAAATTAGATGTAATATGGAAAGGACCCTTGGGTACCGAATGAAGCAGAAATAATGATAAAAGCATTTAATGGCAAAATAACTACCTTGAGATTAAAATGAACTTGAAAAGGAATATTGATGGGAGCAGAAACCAGAGAAAGGGAAGAGGAGAATCCAAACTTCCAAAGATTTTTTTGAAACATGTATTCGTTAGGATGTGAACATAGGATAATGACCAAAGTAGTCAACAAAGTAAACTCAATTCTGACAGAGCTTCTGTAAGCAAACTATATTGATGATGCGCACTAAATCCTGGCATCAAAAATGTTTTTAAATGTTCCAGAGTTACACTTGTGATAGAAAGAAAAAAATTGTTTTATTTATTGACATGGTATTTTCAATTTTGTGTCGAGGCATTTGTAAAGTGCAATACTGTCTTTCCGAATAAGTAAATATTCCTGTGATAACAGGCTTGTTTCGCTTAAAAATTGAAATAAGCATTAGAAAGAAATAAGCAATTTTTTCTCTTCTCTTTCATTGTCTCCTGGATCACATCTAAGGCATGAGATTAGCCTTGATCCATGTTATATTTGGATACAGTACCGTATGCATTTATCCACTTATCCACAGCAACTTGAATAGAATGTCAAAACAGTTGGTTATGTTTTTTAAAAATAAACCGGATATGGTGTAAACAGCTGACAGCTGATACTATTGTTCCTATTTCTGTGAAATAGTTTCAACACACTTGGTCATTGAAACAATTATTTTCTTTCCACAGTTCTCCATTATTTTCCCGAGTATCAATGGTTGGTGGATTTTGCTGCTTCAGCCACAATTGTTTATATCATTACAGAGGTCTACTACAGCCTGACAAACCCCCAAAATGAGATGAATATTAGCATAGTTTGGTGCCTGCTGGTCCTTGCCTTTGTCTTGTATCCTTTTAATAGCTGAAAAATGTAACATTTGATTCCTGTATTGACTTCTCACTTTAATGTGTAAAATATACAAGGATTTAGCGGTGCTGAAAAGAAAATAATGGTTTGTATTGGGCTTCATTCAATTTAACCAGTGCCTGCAGTAATGAACTGATGGCATTTCTACAATACTTTCATTAATTAACTTGGTTCCATTGCCACGTGATCAACCTTTGTTAAACCAAAGTCCAATTCCAAAGCATGGCTCCATTGTTATTGAGCATGCATTATGTACTCTTAGCTTGATGGTTGTTGCAGTTTTATTTTTTTTAAAGCATCATAATTGCTTGAGTTCTGTCCCACATCTCCTCCAGACTCACTTTTCTATGCTGCCAGTGGCACCACTCGAGAAAAAGAACAGGAGAATCATTATGGTTATGATGTCTCCATGAGCAGCTAGGTAAAGTGTTTTGATATATAGCAATATGTGAGTGATTGGGATGACTCGTTGAATGTTATAGTAAAGAAAATCCAGCAATTTTATTCATAATCATCAACTTTCCACAAATTTAAGGGAAAACTCAATTATAAATTGAATGAAAAGTTCCAGTGTAAGCATGTGCAATAACTTAATGCAAATAACCATTTGGCAATGATTGTTATAATGGTGCAAGTGAGTTCTTTCTCATGTATTCTTTAATGCCGTACCAAATATTTTTGACCGCAATGCTTATGAGCTTTAAATTATCTTAACGGAATGTAATGATTTGGGCTGTTCCTCGATGTAATAAACTAATTTATTGATCCTTCCAAATTTCAAACAGCAACTCCTTGTTAGCCTGTGAGGAAAAAGTGTTATTTATGGGCCAGAAGAATATCTAACGTACAAGAAAATTCTATTAGCACCATTGAGACAAGTGCAAGAATGACCGCAAGTGGATTGTGAGCATCAGGAGCTAAATATTAGTAACTAAACTTTTTTTTTGACGATATTTGTGTTAGTTTGTTGAATTCCTTGAAGGTCATTAGTATTGCTGTAATTATTAATTTGACATGTATCAATTATTGGAAGTTTTGTGTACCTTTTTTAAGAAGAGCCCAAAAACTGGTATTTGCCCTAATTACCTTGATTAAAATGCTGTATTTTTGGTGACAAATATTTAAAGTTCAGTATTTAGTGAGAATGCATGTCGCTTAATTATGGTAGTTGCAAATTCACTAATGTAGTTTTGAGTCCCATTGTCAATTTGCCGGTAAAAATATATAATCTTCAAACATGCTTAATTCTGTTTTGCTCTCTTGTTACCCTGCCATTGTTGGTTTAACTAGGAAGACTGTAGCTTGATCCAATTTTGCTTCCTGCCCTTTGGCTAGTAATATATGCTAGGCTTACAGTGATGTGCGTTTGCCTTAGCTGATGTGGAGAGCAGCAATTTTAGTAATTCATCAAAGCAACTATAACCATGTTTGTTTCTGTGCCTTTTTGAAGGATACATTTGCATGGTAATTTCGGGATAATATTACTGGACTAACAATCCAAAGAATGGGAATTTAAATCTCTGCATGACCATTTGAGAATTTTATTCAGTTTCTCTAAAATCTGGGAATAAGCTGGTCTCAGTAAAAGGCGGTAGAATGTTGCAACGTTCAACTGGTTCACTAATATCCTTTAGGGCAGAACCTCTCCTGTCTTTAGCTGGTCTGACCTACATGTGATTCTAATTCCAGAGCAGGATAGCTGACTGTTAGTCATGCTCACAAATGGCCCAGTCACTGTGTTGTATGTAGCAAACTACTACAGTAACAATGGTTTTCGAGGCCAGCTAGCGATGGGCAATAAATGGCAACCTTGCAAACTATACCAGCATTTGGAGAATAAATTAAAAATAATTCCTTACACTGCTGGAAAAAGGTGTATAGCTTTTGTTTTTATTTGTATTTGCTTGTCTCTTTATTTTGACAGACCTTAACTGGTTTCTTTTCCACTTTCTTCCCTTCTGCAACGTTTCATTTTCTCATTGCTACCCTGTGCTAACCCTGAAGGTTTTCTTTTTTTCATGTTTTCCTTTTGTCATATATCAGTCTTTTGTTGCTGGCACAATAAAAGGTAGTCATCGAAACCTTTTCAGTGATTGCTATCCAATATTACATTCTGAAAATATGACCCACATAATTAAATCACAAAAAATACAATGGGTCATTCAAACTCCGATGCACTGTTGTAACTTTTCTTTCCTTTCAAGTGAAACATTGTTTTATATAAACGCATGGAGTCTTACACAGGCATAGTAAAATTCAAGTTTACCATTTGTGAATGCAAATTATTGAAAATGGTTTGAAATAAGTAAATTACCTTTTTTTAAAAAAAGAACAGCTGCATTGTATGCTGTGAATGCGGAGAAACATTTTGAGAAGCTGTAGAGAGGGGCAGTTTTAAAGAAAGCTGTGGCGAGAGACAGGGCTTTGTAGAAAAGGCTTTTGGTAGTGAAGTCTGATTTGCCAACCCATACGTTTTTTAGACCACAGAAAGGCAGTTTTCGGTCCCAGTAGGACAAGGAGGAAAAGAGTAATATTTTAAAAGCAGAGCACAGAGGAATAAAAGAGTAATATTTTAAAAGCAGAGCATTCTTGTCTGAAATCAAGGAAGAGAGGCTGAATCAACCAAGTTGAAGCTGCTATTTGAGGATACTCAGCCAGAGTCTGAAGGGGTTCCAACCAGAGCATTCATGTTGTGAGACCAGAATACAAGAGCAGGGGTGTACTTCTGAGGCTGTATAAGGCTCTCGTCAGGCCCCATTTGGAGTTCTGTGAGCAGTTTTGGGCCCCGTATCTAAGGAAAGATGTGCTGGCCTTGGAAAGGGTCCAGAGGAGGTTCACAAGAATGATCCCTGGAATGAAGAGCTTGCCGTATGAGGAATGGTTGAGAACTCTGGGTCTGTACTCGTTAGAGTTTCGAAGGATATGGGGGGATCTTATTGAAACTTACAGAATACTGCGAGGCCTGGATAGAGTGGACGTGGAGAGGATGTTTCCACTATTAGGAAAAACTAGAACCAGAAGGCACAATCTCAGACTAAAGGAACAATCCTTTAAAAATGAAATGAGGAGGAATTTCTTCAGCCAGAGGGTGGTGAATCTGAGGAACTCTTTGCCGCAGAAGGCTGTGGAGGCCAAATTACTGAGTGTCCTTAGGACATAGATAGATAGGTTCTTGATTAATAACGGTATCAGGGGTTATGGGGAGAAGGCAGGAGAATGAGGATGAGAAAAATATCAACCATGATTGAATGGCGGAGCAGACTCAGTGGACCGAATGGCCTAATTCAGCCCCTGTGTCTTATGCTCTTGTCATGGTCTAAATCTGTTTTATAAAGTAAGCTGCTAATTTTAAGATGGATTAAGAGCTGTATGTTTCCTTTCTTGTTGTTTATTGGAAAATTGTATAGTTAAGTAGTAATTGTAAGCTGTTCTTTTTTGGGTGCGAAGTTAAAGGTTTAATGTGTATTTATAATAAGGGTTTTGTTTTAGAAATACCCAAGCCCTATTTTGTTTCGTGCAATCACTCCTGGAGCGAATCATTATTTCGGGCGGCAGGGTAGCAGGCGAGTAGCACTGTTGTTTCACAGCTCCAGGATCCCAGGTTCGATTCCTGGCTTGGGTCACTGTCTGTGTGGAGTCTGCATATTCTCCCCATGTCTGCGTGGGTTTCCTCCGAGTGCTCCGGTTTCCTCCCACACAAACTTTCTTCACAAACTCCAGACAGACAGTCATCCAAGGCCGAAATTGAACCCCTGGAGTTGTGAGGCAGCAGTGCTAACCACTGGACAGTCACCCGAGGTTGGATCTGAACCCAGGTCCCTGGTGCTATGAGGCAGCAGTGTTAACCACTGTGCCACCATGCCTTCCCATTGGAAGGTTGAAGGTACAAGTTTAAAACAGCCCAAACTTTCTTGAGAGAATGTGGAGTACTCATCACTCCCATCCCATGAAAAATGTTTAAACTTTGCTGACAGCGTTTGCTGGTAAATGGAGCATTTACACCCTACACTCTGTTCACTCTGCAGTTGAAATTATGTCAAAGTCCTAATGACATTGGAAACCCAGATTCATAATTATTGATGACGCTCCTGTCTATAAATCTGACTGGTGCATCAACCACCCAAGAAGCATTGTTTTTATAATAGGAAAGACTGTTGAGTTCACTGCTCATCCAATTTCTGCTGTGCAGAGGGAGTTATATTTCCTCTTTCGTTATCCAATTGCACAATGTGAACTTTTAACAAAATAATTTTCTTCCTAGATGCTGTTATTTAGTAACCAAAACAAAAAAATGCAAAATGTCATCCTTAAAATCACAGCTGAAAGTTTTTTTTCAATATGTTTTGTAAACCTTTTGGAAGTGTTACTTACTTCCAAACAGTCACAATTCAGATCTCATGAACTACATGACGCTTGATGCACGCAGAACAGTCAGCTATTGTACCTTGTTGTGGAGGTTGTTTTAAATTGTAATTAAAGCTTCAGTGGTTTGTAATGTTATTAGAACCCCATGATTGAATTACAGTCTTGTAACTCCCCCCTGCCATTGTCATTATTCTATGTTTTGGCTTTGTATGAAAGTGTTTTATTTGTGAGACAAATCTTTCTTCAGCAGACAAGCAATGTATCAATGGTGATGTAATCTTACCCAGAGCGCCCTCAGGATTGGAATGTTACTCCCATATGCAATATTGCAAACCTGATTGCCCCTTCTTGAGAGCCACACGTGGTTAAAGGATTTTTTCTGTTGAACTGTTTTTGTAATAAAGTAATGTTCTTAATTTGGAATTGAACAAATTGGCACATTGAACATGCAAAATCTTCCACATGTGGGAACCTAGAAAGTTGATTTTAAATTGCGAACTAATCAGATTGTATTACTATAATGACTTGCTTGTGATCAATTGCCCATGATGTGCTGAATTTAATGTCAGGGTAAAATAAGGACGCTTGTTACTGTCTTCAAAGAAAGCAGCCAACACAGGTCTAGCAATCTCGATGGTCTGGATTTTCTCTTTCACAACAGTAGTTCAAATCTGGCGTCAAATTAAAGAAATGTCTTGGCATGGAGCTGCAATAATGTCAGCAAGCAGGTATGGTCTCACTTACCTTAAAGTATTCATTTACAGTCAACTGGGAAGTTAAAAGCACTTCATATACTTTACCTTTTAATTTTAGACAGCAAAATAAATGATTTATGATTACACTAACCTGGAAGCCAAAACAATTTTGAAAAGATAAACCTCTGGCCAATAGTTTCCCCGCAACTTCATCAAACAGATTATTTGGTCATTATCACACTGTTATCAATGGCCTTTCTTTCATCATAAGGTCAGAAGGGGGGATGTTTGCTTATGATTACTCAGCATCATTTGTGACTGCAGATACTTAAGCAGTCCTTGTTGAAATGCTACAAGACCTTGACAATATTTAGGCTTGGCTGATAGGTGGCAAGTAACATTTGGATCATGCAAGTGGCAGGCAATGACCATCTCTAACAACGGTGACACAGTGGTTAGCACTGCTGCCTCAGCGCCAGGGACCCAGGTTCAATTTCCACCTTGGGCCACTGTCTGTGCGGAGTTTGCATGTCGTCGTCCCCTGTCTCTTGGTGTCCAAAAAGGTTAGGTGGGGTTACTGGTTTACGGGGATAAGGTGGGGCGGGGGCGTAGGCAGGGCGTTCTTACAGAGGGCCGGTGCATACGCAATGGGCTGAATGACTTCCTTCTGCACCGTAGTGATTCTATTCTAAGAAAAAATCTCACCATCTCCCCTTGACGTTCAGTGGCATTACCATTCCTGACTCCCCAAAGTCTGCCCACCATCTACAAGGGTCATGTCAGGAGTGTGATGGATTACTTTCCATTTGCCTGGATGAGTGCAACTCCGACAACACTCAAGAAACTCAATGCAATCTAGGACAAAGCAGACAAATTGACACTTCTGTCACCATTACCACAGCAAATTCCAGGCCACGATGACTGGTGAAAGTACTTCATTTGGAATGATAATACAGAACTCATTCTTTCCTCTGGTTACAATCTTAATTTACTACAAAATGTCATTGTATTTTGACTCAGTGGTGCCTGCTTATAGAGTGTAAAGATTATGGGTGAAGAGCTGGAGAAAGTCAGGAGCTTCAAATACCTGGGGTCAGTGGTAGCAAAAGATGGAAGTAAGGTGTTATAACCTGCCTGCTTACCATTGGCCGGGGACTAATGACAATCCCACAATCCTGTGGGGAGTATGAGCTTCCCCAATGAGGGGGGGGGCGGAGAAATCATTAGCAGACTCCCTGTATAAATAAGGCTGGCCAGTTTGGAACTAGCAGGAAGGAGTAAGCAGCAAGTGAGGTTACTGCTGTTGTGTATATATATGTTATTGTAAATAAATGTGATTTCTTAGTATCCTTGAAACGCGTGCTGGATTCTTCGTGGCCCTCACAAAATACGGGAATGAAAATTAAACAAAGGATTAGCCCTGGTTGGAGTACTTGAAAGAAATGCAGTGGAGTGTTGTTAGAGAAAATGCTGAAGCTGAAAAACAATGCAGGATAGTTGCGAGAATGACCTTGTTATGCAGTGCAAAATCATGGGCATCATCAAAAAGAGAGGAGAGCCGCCATTGAATACTAATGAGATATGGATGCTGATGGATGATATATGGAGTGATGAGAAAGGATAATATCAGACTTCAGGAATCATTGAAGATTGGGAAGCACCAAGAAAATAGCTGAGATGAGATTTAAATGACATGGTCATTTGTTGCTGAGTGAAAGAGGACAAGTGAGAAATGGAGCTGGAACTGCCAGGAAAGTGTAGAAGATGAATGTTCTATACCAGATGGAAGGATGCAGTGGCATTGGAAGAGAAATGGGTGACTGATCGAAAAAGATGTAGAAGAGTGACCAACCAGCATTTTGGTGACCCCAAGTAAAATAAGGTAAGCTAAAAGAAAACCTTGGTTGGTTTTTTTTAAAAATCAACCTTTGGGACAAATTTTTCAGAGGCATGTTTATCAGGGTGGATCCCATCTTCCAGATGGAGTTCAGGGCACAAATAACAAAGCAGGGATGTTCTAACTTTTTAAGAGATGGAAACTTGAAACTGAAGGCAATAGCCAAAATAGTGAATGAGGACACAGGTAGAATATGACCACTTTATTAAATATTTGATCCAGACAACCTGAAATTTTGAGTTGGCTATTTATAGGATAATGTACTCCCACTGTTTCAGATCATTTAGTATTGTGCACAGCTGAGTACTAACCATCCTACAGTGCAACTAACCTTATTGATACCTAAAAACGATAGGCTGAAGCCAGCAACTCTCAAATCAGAAATTCTTTGCCTGGATCAACACTTGTAAGCATCATCTTCAGCATAGATCCTGCAATAAAAGATCCAGAGTGTATAAATGATTTGTTATTTGTAGGGACCACATTTTTAAATTTGTAGTTTAAAAAAACAAACAAAGCCCACTCGAGGTTTTTAATGAGGTTGAAAACCAAAATTACAGAATAAATGTTATCCAGGTGAGACTTGAATAATCAACTGATGAACCAAGTTGTATTCAAAAGTGGAATGGTAGTGCCATTTACAGTATTCAAGTAGAAAGATGGGGGAGAAAACAATTGATTGGATTTACTGCAGCCATACTAGGAGCAGCAAAAATACCTGAAATTTGTGTACAATTGTTTGGCTCTGAATTATTTGTCGCAGTGAAACTCCGACCCATGTTCAAGCTGTTCAGTTTTTGTTTGTCTCTTATCTTAAAAATAAAATACTTTGAAATACTGCACTTATTTGAACATGTTTTCCTTAACAAATGTTCTTCAGTAAGGTACTGTTTTCTCTGACCACTCACTACTTTAAAGCGGAAGAAGGTGGGGAGAGGTCACTCTGCATCACTTTCGGCTGCTTTTTCTTTGTAAAAGCAATGGTGATCCTAATTGTGACCGAGAATTATCTGGAGTTTGGACTGGAGACAGGTACTTGTGGCACTGACCCTAAAATTTTAGCTGACTGGAATATCAAATTCCAGCCTTAAATCTCGCCCTAAAATTTTAGCTGATTACTGTGCACTGGAATATCAAATTGCAGCCTTAAATAAGTAACAGCCCTACAGCTCCATTTTTTTTGCAGTACTATCACTTTTACTGTGGCATCAGTGCAAATATGTTTTTATTGTGTTTATTTATGGTGATGCTCTCAAATTTTAAAATTACTTTTCCTGTAACTGGTTTTCGACTTGCCTTGCATGCTCTCTCTCTGGGGTGTTCACTTTCGCACCACTGGCAAATCAGTGGCTGGGAAGGGAGCACAACAGTAGAGAGAAAGGACCAAAAGAGCAACTGAGGAGGCTAGATTGAGTGAGACTATCAACTTGCACATATAAGGGTTGGGTAGGAGGTGGTTGCAGTTAGTTGACTTGACTAGGAATGCTTTACACTCGGTACATTATTGATGGTTCTACACAGAGATTAGAAGGAACCTGTAGAGGCTGAAACTGCACTACAAAAATTAGTGCAGTTAGTTCTGCATTGAGACTGCCAAGACCGGAATCGTTCGAGCAGCAATGTGACCAGAAGTCACAGATAGCCAAACACACTTTCTGTATCCTATATGAAATGTATAGATTTTTGAAAGCTGTGTATTTTCCTGTATCCATTATTTTACTCCTGGCTGGGTTTGATATAAAGCTTAATTGTAAGGAACTTTAAAAATAACTTCTTCCATACTGTTGAAACAGCTGCCTAACCTAGTTTTTCTATACAAACAAAATAGTGCTGAGTTCTAGATCAAATTGAAACCGTAGCGTATTAATTGGCTGATTAATATATTTCTTTCAGCAACACAAATAGCTGTAGTGTCACTACAATCCATGTGCTGGTAGGACTCTAGTCAAAGGATGGAATAACCATCTCCAGCAGGTCTCAAAAGTATGCTCAATCCCTTAAAGAGGGGGAAATGGCCCTACCAGTGGAGTGAGTGAGAACTGCAGCTTTTTGAAGCTGTTGCTCTGAAAGTCCTTCTGCAGGTGGTCCTCTTATTTGACAACTAAGTAAAAGTATTCAATTCGCTCAGGCAAGTTAGTGTCAGGAGTTCAGGATGCACATTTGCACATTGCTGCATAGCTCCTTGGCTGGCCTGCAGAAATGTTGGAGAGTGTGATAACTCTCCACTGCAGAGCTACCTTTGGTTTGGGTCCTTAGTTCAGACTTAGTTTCCATAGGGAACTCTTTGATCTATAAAATCTTGGGCTTTGATTTGCAGTAGTTTTCGTTGTCTAGATTCACTGTTGAAGAATAAGGTTAAGGTAAGGAAACTGCAGGATGTGAACAGATTATGGTCACTTTTGGGGTAGAGTACTTCAATATTTTTTCATGTTGACTGCGCAGAGCATGCTAATCCAGGAAACTGATTGACAAAATTATGTACAATCACCTGGCTAAAGTTGCAGCTGCTGATGTTGCAACAACTGAAGCACATCAGCTTCTGAGTTCAAGTCCCACTTCAGAGACATTAGCACAAAATCCAGCCTGACATATTGGAATGCAGTACTGGTGGTCCCATCTTTAGGATGAGAAGTTAAACTGAGGCACCATCTGCTGTTTGGACCGACATTAAACAAAAATCACAGAACATTATTTTGAAGGAGAGCAGAAGAGTTCTCCCCAGTATCCTGATCAATTATTATTCCTCAGATAACCTACTGAAGCAGATTAGCTGATTGTTATCACACTGCTACTTGAGGGACATTACTCTGCACAAAGGCCTGCTGCTTTTCCTATTTTACGATGGTAACTTACTTTAAACAGTATTTAATTGGCTGTCTGCTTTTGGACCAGGTGAGGGTGCTAGAAAATAGAGTCTTTCATTTTAGTGTTATGATGTTCTAAATAGTTGTGTATTTTATTTACAACGTATTGTAGTTGGTCCTTCTGAAATGTTATATTGAAACATTGTGCATTCATTATTTTATTTTACTGATAAAACCTGATCTTTTTCTTTAAGTGCTGACAATTTAATTTTTTTAATGGATTCACTCCACGTGATAACAAACAGTGGCCGTCATTAGGTAGAAGGCTATGGGTCCTGCCAACATGCCGGGTGCAGTACTGAAGACTTGTGCCCCAGAACTAGCTATGCCTCGGGTCAAACTATTCGAGTGCAGCATGTATCAAGCATCACTTACTCAATAATAACCTCACCGGTGCTCCATCATTACAGCCTTGGTCCAAATGTGGACAAAAGAGGTGAATTCCAGGGGTGAAGTGAGAGTAACTGTTCTTAACATCACAGCAACATTTGACTGAGTACGGCTGCAATAAAATAAAAATCAGTCAGTTGGAATCCAGGGGAAAACGCTCCACTGGTTGCTGCCATATCTAGCACAAAGGAAGATAGTTTCAGCTGCTAAAGACAATCGTCTCAGCCCCAAGGCGCAACTGCCGGAGTTCTCAGTGGAGTGTACCAGATCCAACCATCTTCAGCTGCTTCATCAATGATCATATCCATCACAAGGGTCAGAAGTGAGGATGTCTGCTGATAATTGCGGTGTTCAGTTTGTAACTCAGATAATTAAACACTCCGTACCGTATGTAGCAAGACCTGGACAATATTCAGGCTTGGGTTGATAAGTGCCAATTGACACCTGTACTACACAAGTGCCAGGCAATGGCCATCTTCAACAATAAAGAATCTAACCATCATCTCTTGTTTATCCACTGTATTACCATTGCTGAAACCCCCACTATCAACATCCTGGGGGCAACCATTGGCCAGAATCTTAACTGGACAAACCATGTAAATAGTGTGGCTACAATAATAGGTCAGACTGGATATTCAGCCGCATTATACTTGCCTTCTGACTCCACAAAGGGTAAGTCAGGAATGTAATGTCTGGAGCTCCAACAATATACAGGAAGCTTGACACCATCCAGGACAAAACAACTTGCTTACTTAGCAGTCCATATACTACCTTAAACATCCACTCTCCACTGGCACACAGTTTCAACTGTATATGATCCACAAGATGCACAGCAACAACTTGTCAATGTTCTTTGGAAAGCATCTTCTAAACCCAAGACCGCTATCCCTTAAAAGAGTGAACTAAGAACACCCTGTTGCAGATTTCCCTCCAAATCGCATGCTTCCTGATGAACTATGAGCTGGATTTTCAGGGGGGACTTTTAAACAGCCTGCCTTGGTACTTGCCAGCTCCTGAGTAGGCCATATCCAATTTGCATCTAGAGCAGGTGGGCCTAACTCCATCCCACACCTGCCTCCCCCACACTGGGGCAAAGATTGGACCATTCGGAGCACTTTTTTCCCTAAAGTTGGTGCATTGAACCAGGAGGTTTTCTGATTCGACCTACGGTCGATGAAATGCTTTTAAAAAATCTTTTTATGTAGGCTTCCCTGACAGTTGCCCACCTGCCCACCTATAACTGCACTTGAGAAAGTGGTGGTGAGCCTTCTTCAGTTGCAGTCTATTTCATATAGGTACACCCACAATGCTATTAGGGAGGGAGTTCTCAGACTTTGACCCAGTGACAGTAAAGGAATGGCAATGGAGTTCCGGGATAGTGATTTGGAGTGGGGAGATAGTTTGCAATATTCAAAATGCTTATCTTATTTTCTAGGTAAATATTTTACACAAAATTGTAACTTTATGCAAATTAATGTTATAGACCTTGTGGTGAAATGTGACGTTTTTGAGCATGCTGAAGCATAATTCTATGGGTGCCTACTGTCTTGTATTTTGCACTAGTGTCCATTTCTGGCATGACTTTAGATGTTTTTTGTCCGCTCCTTGACTGGGCCAACATGGCAATGTGCTGTCACGCACATATAAACTTTTCAGGTTAGGCAATTCCTCCTCACCGCCAAACTGGCTTAACCTCACAAAGATTAAATAATTTTTGAGAAGTCTGAAACAAGTCTGTAGACACTTTGGTCAATAAGGCAATGTTCTACTTAGTCAATTCATTTGTTCCTTTCAATTATTTCTTCAATTTGTTGCAGATTTTTTATATTGTTTCTGATCACGGAAGTTTTGATGAATTCTGGAAATTTATATCATGCAGATAATTCCTCACAGGTGGCAAAATACAGCACAGTTACATGTGGAATTATATTCCATTTTCTATACTGGCAGCTGTTAAGCATCCAGTGTACATTAATTTCCAAGCTGAGCAGGCTCCCTAGGTTTCTGCTAGTGTTGGTCAGTTTGAAGATGTATGAGGGAGAGTTGGAATAACTTGAGTTTGGATTTTTGACTGTCGCCTCAAAATCCACATCCAGTTCCCAAATATGTATCTGCAGGAACTGCAAATAAGCTGCATTATACTCTGCATCTGTTTCCAATGAAATAACTAAGATCGAAATATAAATGCCTTGGAAGTAGGAATTTATATTTTAGAACTAAAGTTAAGAGAGAAGACACATGTATGGGCATATGTATGGTTTTCTTTCTCTTCCTTATCTTTCAGCTTACCAAGTAGGCTGCCATGGTACTTCTCGCCCAACCTGTAGTGGATTTTCACTTTATTTAGAGAAGGGGCAAATTTTCAGTTCTAATTCGGTGCACTTTTTTTGATCTGCAGTATTAGCATTTTCATTCCATTGCCTATTTGTTGATTTTTTTTAATGGTTAAAGCAAGTTGATAACATTAAAAACAAATACTGTAGGAACTTCAAGATCATTCAATACTCTTTTTTTTTTTAACGGTCCATAAGGACAACATGTCCTTTTATATTTGTGAATGTATGCAAAATGTTGAATGAAATTCCTGTCACATCAACTGCTATTTTTTCACTCTCTTTTCTTCACCACCCATGTTTAGGGTTTGCAAACTTTTCTGACAGCGCTTTGCAGTTCCTTGAGAAACAAGGCCTGGAATCCCAGTAAGTTGAATAACTTTTACTTTCACAATAACGGTTGTTTACATAATGACTAAAATAACCCTGCTTTTGTGATGTAATGCAAGTTTGCGATTTATCAGTTGCTAGTGTGCATTTTCTGTTGTGCAGTTAATGCTATTTACTATAGTTCATATATTTCCAATTCATAAACATTTGGAAAGAATAAAATTTGAAGAATGGATAGAGCAATTGTACAATTGTCATTTAGTACAATATCATATTATCCTGAATGGCATAACTCTATCAGCATTCAGAGTATGTCTACTTCCATAGTATGCAGAGATAATTTATTCTAGAAGTTGCACACTAGAATTTGCACACATTGCCATTTGCCAGCAGATAAAAATGTTGGAATAAAGGTTAGGTTAGCAGACTTGTCCTCACCTGCCTACCTATCTTTGCTAAGTTGAGGAATTTGTTTATAATATATTGTAAGCATAAAAATTATATTGTAATGCACATAAGACTTATGAGCAGAAGTAGGCCATTCAGCCCTTCGAATTTGCTCCGCCATTCAGTAAGATCATGGCTGATTTGGTTGTGGTCTCAACTCAATTTGCCATCTGCCCCCATAACCCTTAATCTGTCGAATTCTGCCTTAAATACGTTCAATGACCCAGCCTCCACTACTTTCTGGGGAAGAGAAATCCACATTGTAAAGGCCCTGTTAGAGAAAAGGTTTCTCCTCATTTCCGTCTTAACAGTAGACTGTGTCCCCTCGTTCTAGTCTCTCTCACAAGTGGAAACATCCTCTTCACATCCTCTTGGTATCTACCCTATTAAAAGGCCCTCAGGACTTTGATACGTTAATAAGAGCTTCTCTCATTCTTTGAAGCTCCGGTGGGTATAGTCCCAACCCTTCAACCTTTCTTCACAAGGTAAGCGTCTCATCCCAGGAATGAGCCGAGATAACTTTCATTGAACTGCGTCTAAAGGAATTATTTCAAATAAGGAGACCAAACCTGTACACCGTACTCCAGATATGATCTTGTTAATGCCTTTTCAGCTACAGTAAAACTTTCCTACTTTTATATGTCATTCCCCTTGCAATAAATGCCAACTTTTCATTTGCTTTCCGAATCATGTGCTTACCTGCACACTAACCTTTTGTGGTTCATTCACCAGAACACCCAGATCCCACTGCACCAGGGCACCAGATCCCTCTGTACCACTGGGCTCTGCAATCTCTCGATTTAAATAGTATACTGCTTTTCTATTCTTCCTGCCAAAATGGACAAGCCCACATTTTCCCACATTATACTCTGCCATATTCCCTCTTCTGACTGAATATGATGTCCTATCATGTTATGATCACTGTCACATGGAGACTTTTTTTTACTATGAGGATATTAATTAATCCTGCCTCATTACTCATTACCAGGTCCAGAATCGTGTGCTCCCTGGTTGGCCCTAGAATGTACTGCTCTCAGACATTGCCCCGAATACACTCTGCAAACTCAATGTTCCAGGCTACCTTTGCCAATCTGATTCAAAGTGCAGCACTTTTTTTTATTTGTTAAGGGATGTGGGCATCGCTGGCTGGGCCAACATTCGTTGCTCATCCCTAATTGCTCTTCAACTGAGTGGCTTGGTATGCCATTTCAGAGGGCATTTAAGAGTCAACCACATGGGGATCTCGAGTCATATGTAGACTAGACCAGGTAAGGACGGCAGATATCCTTCCCAAAAGGACATTCGTAGAGCCAGATTGCGTTTTACAACCATCCACAATGGTTTCATGCTCATCATTAAACTTTTAATTTCAGATTTTTGTTGAATTAAAATTTCACCATCTGTCTTGGTGAGATTTGCACCCGGGTACCCTGATGATTACCCTGGGTCACTAGATTACTAGTCCAGTAACAATACCACCATGCCTTTGCCTCTCCTGGCAATGACATCAATGACGTACAATGAATTGTCAAGTATAAATGATTCTTTAGTAATTTCAACATTTTTCAAAATGATCAGTAAATCTAGCATTCGGGTTTCTTTTTGTTCACTGATTATCATTTAATTTATGATATTTGTAGTTGAGGAAATTTTTAAAATCTTTTTGAACAACCATTTTCAGTATTTTTGTGCATGACTGATTTTTTAAAACAAATCTTCCATTTTGTTATTCCAGAGGCCCTGTCTCGAAACTGACCTTTAAAATGTTTCTGGCTGTTTTCTGTGCTCTCATTGGTGCTTTTTTGACATTTCCTGGCCTGCGGTTGGCTCAAATGCATCTGGATGCTCTGAATCTTGCAAAAGAAAGGCTAACACAGTAAGACAGTTATTATGATTAAATTAACAACATAAATTATCCCATGTGTAAATGTTATCTACAATATAAAGCCTAAGCAATTTGGGTGAACTATTCTAGAATGTAATATAGAATATGAGCAGGAGCAAATTTATTGTTCCTGTCGTCATATCCACTGAAATCACATGGGTCCACAGACTCATGGAAAAACTGGGATACACATTTCAGGATTGTATTGTGCCATTCGACGATTTTATTATCTTGCATGATAGATAACAGCCATCTCTGTCTCCTTGGTTCATATTGTATTTGCATTGATCCCACGTAAAAAATCTTTGTCGTTGCAGTGTGGGTACAACAGCTGAATTTCCTAAAGATGCATTTATTTCAGTCCTCAGATTAGCATTGCGCCAGTTTCTTCTCAACAAATTATAACTTCGTAACATATCAGTTTTGAAACAGATTCCAGATCAGTTGCAGGAAAATTAACTCTTGAAATTAGAAAAATGTAACGGCAACAGCCACCTTGTGTCTTGCTTCACTACACAAGCTCTGTACCATCCCATTGACTTGTCTCTTTTTACAGCAACATGTGCTGATTTACTGCTAAGTATCTTTGCAACCAACTCGCTAGTTCTAATTTTCAGAGTTCAACTTGTCTGAAACAAAGTATTTGTGGTGAAGAAAATATATTCAGACTCCACATCCTCTGAATTCAGATTGATCAGTAAAGAGACTGTCATTGCTGGATATGTCAACTTTATTCTCTGAAAATTGGTGCTTTTAAAGGTGAGATCTGACAGTGTCACTGATGTGTAATTGACATTCTGAAATTGATGGATGAAATTAAAGTTCTTATACAAGAGTACTAGATTGAGTTTAGCATTACACTCATAGATTCATAGGCATTTCAGAACAGAAAAAGGCCATTTGGCCAATCATGGCCATGCCGGTCAACAAAGATCTAACTACACGAATACCATTTTCCATCACTTGGCCCATGGATCTGGAGGTTCTGGCAGTGCAAGTGAATGTCTAAATGCTTCTTAAATGTTACAAGAATTTCTTACTCAACCACCCTTTCAGGCATTGAGCTCCCGACTCCCATCAACCTCTTGAGTGAAAAGGTTTCTCCTCAACTCCCCTCTTAGCCTTCCAGCTCTTATCTTGAATCTGTACCCCTTCAATGGGTTAGCTGGTGTAATAGGCCCTGTGGTTGCTTTAATGTTGGTTACCAAGTGAGATTCTTTCTCCTATACTATTACTAAATGAATCCTTGCTCATAGGTGTGAACTTATTTTGCTTTTCTTTGCATTCTTCAAAATGTCAAATGAATTTCAGGCCCAAAATGGATACAAGAAATCTGAACAAGTATTTTATGTAGGTATTCAATCTTTCCCTCTTGAAGAGTGACTAAATACTCAGGATTTTCACTTCTGTTGAAAGAGAGATTCCATAAAATGGGTACCTGTTAGCCGTTCAAATTCAGGTCTGTCATTGCTACATGTGCTGAACAATTTGGTGTCTATTAACGCAGAAAATCCCAAAAAGTGATCAAGAGTGTAATGTTACAGATTAAAGATCTGTCATGTTCTTGCTCAGCATGAAGAACTTCAAAGTGCCATGAGTCAGAAAAACTGCAGCTCTTCCAGAACAATCTTGTCTGGATATCCAGAAACTTGTGTAACATTTTATAGCTAGATATAGGTTACTGGTATGGTCTAACTAAAGATGTAAATGCAAATCTTTTCTGGGGTCTCCTGTTTTGCTTTTCATGAGGTCATGACGTCTATACTTTTTACATACGCACGCATACTACTCCTCTCCAAACCTCATTACATACTTGCTAAATTCCAGAGGGGAGATAAAGAGCGACTGCCCTGACATCAGGGCAGCATTTGACCGAGTGTGGCACCAAAGAACCTGAGTAAAATTGAAATCAGTAGGGTTGTAGAGGGGAGGGAGTGGGGGGGAGGAGGAGGGAGGGAGGAAGGAAGGAGAGACTCTCCACTGACTAGTCATACCTAGCACAAAGGAGGATAGCTATGGTGGTTCGAGGCTAATCATCTCAGCCCCAGGACATCGGTGAAGGATGTCCTTGGGTCAGTGCCCTCAACTCAATTATTTTCAGCCTCATTATTAATTACCTGCCATTGATAATATCAGGAACAGGTTTATTTGCCGCGAAATGTTCAGTTCCTTTCACAACTCCTCAGGTAATGAAGCAGTTTGTGTCCATATGCTGCGAGACCTGGACAACATTTACACCTGGGCTATAAATAGCAAGTAATATATATACCACGCAATTGCCAGGCAATGATCCCCAAATCAAGGCAGAGGCAAACCACCTTTCATTGAAATTCAGTGGCATTACTGTCACTAAAACCCCACCAAGTAAGGGTCCTTACTGTTTATTCCCTTATATTCCCTGTCGTTATCATTTTTGATCCATGGGTGATTAATGGACATCTATCTTGAAGTCAAGCATCAGAAAGAATGAGGAATTCATAAGTTACAGGTGAGAACACTCTGCTAGTTTGAAGAGGAGCTTCAGACTTTTCGGCAAAAGAGAGAGAGATGGGGTGACTCTGTTTGATTGATTGGCCAAATGGTTGTATTCTGCCCGGTAACAGGTGGTGGTTGGATACAATATTATGGTGGAATATTTTCAGATACCCAAGGAGCTCAGTTTTATTCCTGGAAGCACAGGGCCAAGGTCGGTCTCTCTGTTTTCTGTGTTTTCTCCAGAAAGGCTGTAAGTACTCTATTCCTGGAACTGCAGTGAACCTGAATGAATATACAGTAAAACCTCGAACTGAAAGCAAAGTTTGAAGAGGAGTAAGGTGCTAAAGGTCACCATATGAAATAAAGACTTTTTTCATTTTAATTCTGATTTTTTAGTATGTGTGTGTGTCAAGTTTAAAGCAGGGAATTAGATAATAGTTAACCAGTTGTCATTATTGCAGATTACGTTATAGTTCTTGTTATAAATAAACAGTAAATGTGTTTAAACTTACAAACCTCCTGACTAATTATTGGGCAGCCAAGGACCAAAGGCTTTGGGTATTTTTCTAAGAATTATTGGTTAATTCACTGTTGTGACTCCGGGTGAAGTGGGTTGGAATTGACCGCGCACTAGCCCTGCGTGTAATAACAACCATCAGCATGCTGCGGGTTAGGAGGCATGGTGGCGCAGTGGTTAGCACTGTTGCCTCACGGTGCTGAGGACCCGGGTTCGATCCCGTCACTGTCTGGAGTTTGCACATTCTCCTCATGTTTGCATGGGTCTCACCCCCACAACCCAAAGATGTGCAGGCTAGGTGGAATAGCCACGCTAAATTGCCACTTAATTGGATTTTAAAAATTAGAAAAGGAAGAAAAACATCAGCCATATAAATAACTATGGTCACGAGGCTAGGTCAGAGGCTGAATGTTTTGCGGTGAGTAACTCATCTTCTGACTCCACAGAACCTTTCCTCCAACTACAGGGCATGCATTTGAGTGTGATGAAATACTCTCCAGAGGCTGGTTTAGCACACTAAAGCAGACAAGGCAGGCCAGCGGCACGGTTCAATTCCCGTACCAGCCTTCCCGAACAGGCGCCGGAATGTGGCAACTAGGGGCTTTTCACAGTAACTTCATTTGAAGCCTACTTGTGACAATAAGCAATTTTCATTTCATTTCATTTTTCACTTGCCTGGATGAATGCAGTTCCAATAATACTCAAAGCTCAAAACCATTCAGGACAATGTAGTTGCACGACTAACATTCCATCCTCCACCTTCAACATCCAATTCCTCCAATATCGGCACACTATGTACAAGGTGCACTGAAACAATCGGCTGAGGTTGCTTCAACACACCTAAACACGTGACCTCTACCAACCAGTAGTACAAGAGCAGCAGGCAAAAAGGAATACCACCACCTGCAAGTTCCCCTCAAAGCCATATACCATACTGACTTGGAAATATATTGTTGTTACCTCATCAACGCTGGATCAAAAACCTGGAATTCTTTCCCTCTCAGCATCGTGGGTGTACCTACATAGCATGCACTGGAGAGTTTCAAGAAGGCAGCTCACCAGCACTTTATTAACCAGCAATAAATTTTAGCCTTGTCAGTAATACACATCACATGAATAATAAAAATAATCTTTTGGTTCATAACCAAATCTGGGAGTGTGGATTTGTTTTGCAACAATAATTACTCTTCAAAAGTACCTTAAATGGCTTTGTGGTGGTTTGCAGCATTCTGAAGTTGTGAAAGAACATGTGTAAATAAAAGTTCTCCTTCTCGGGGCGGAATTTTCTAATTTTTTGACGAGGAGGAAAAGTTGTGTGGAGGCCACTGGCTCTGCTAGCGGCTTTTCTCGCAATACATTTTGGCACTTAGTCATAAAAATCAAAGAGGTGGGTCCCAGCATGTCACAAATGAAAAAACAAAATAGAATAAAAAGAACTCCGCCCCCCCCCCCCCCCCAAACTTTCCAGCGTGTGGGGATGTTACAGTGGGAAGGCCTGTTAAATGTATTTACATGTATTAATAATGCCATTATGACATGGGTGAGGAAGATCGAGCGGGGAATTCCACCCGCCCATTATGTCTGACTTGGATAAATGTTAAAAATCAATTTAAAATAGTCACAATCTTTACTCTTACCAACTAATGTCTACACTTGCTACAAATTGAGGGCACAGAATCTTTGCCATTCATTCTGCACTTTGCATTTTTTAGTCCATAATAATTAATGACTGCCTGTTGATTGCTCCTCATTATTTTGGGAACCTGACTTTACAACATTCCCCTTGTTGAGGATGTTTCAAAATCATCCAACCTCAGCTGATGAGGGTCTAGTTCTTGACATCAGACTATAACCATCTTTATATTGCGTGAAGTGTTTCCTCAACAGTGACCTATAGAAAAAGTGGTGTGTGGCTAGCCTTAGATTTTGCTACGACTCTCCTGAAACTGACACTAATCTAGGTGGGGCTGATGTTTACATCAACAGCTGAACAAAGTCGACAAAGCAGAAGTGGAAAATAATTTGTCTTTTGAATAAGATGCAAGATCATAAAAATCTTAAGAAATAGGAGTTGGCTATCTGACCCATGGACTCCCCTCCATAATTTAGTTAGACCATGCCTAATCTAATTGTGGCCTTAACTCTACTTTTCTGCCCGTCTCCCATAACCCTTGCTTCCATCGTTGATCAAAAATCTTGTCAGACTCAGCCGTGACTATATTCAATGACCAGTCTTCACTACTCTTTGTGGAAGAGAATTCCCAAAACTAATAACCCGCAGAGAAGTTCTTCCTAATCTCCTCCTTAAATGGTAAAGCCCTTATTTTGAAACTCTGCCTCCTGATTCTTGATTTCCCCCATGAACGGAAACATCTCAGCATCTACCCTTTCAAACCTGCTCAGAATTTTGTATGTTTCAATAAGATCACAGCTCATTCTTCTAAACTCCAATGTATATAGGCCCAACCTGCTCAACCTTTTCCCATAAAACAACCCCTTCATTCCAGGAATCAACCTAGTAAACATTCGCTTAAATTGCTTCTACTGCAATTAATGATGGTAAATCTCTCAGATCATTTTATAAGATCCCACAGCACTGTTTGTAGTACGAGCCTCAGAGTTATTCCCAATGCCTTTGGCCAACAATTATATCTCAATCAAAATCACAAACAAAAATTATCTGGTTATTATCCCTAATTTCCATTTATGAGAGCTCGCTGCGAGCAGATTGTCTATTGTATTTCCTAGATAACAATATTGACTAGGTGTCAAAAAGTACTTCAATGACTGTGAAGCATTTTGAGATGTATGGTGGTAATGAAAGATGTTCTATAAATGCAAACCTGCTGTTTTTAACTGAAAAGTAATAATATTTAAATGTGCATTTTATATGAAGCTGTCAGCCTACTTCACTTACTGAAGTATGGAGTTGTGCTGCACTCTCTGTGAAAATGTTAAATCAAAGAACTGTTAATGAAAAATATGGAGTTCATGGTGGACCCCAAATAGAGCGCGATGCTCCTGACTCATGTCACCTGGTGCAATCTGGATCACTCCTTCACTGGGCGTGAACCAGACTTGCATATTTAAATGTATTTAAATTCACTTAAACATGCACAGCCCTGAATTCTCCGCTGATGGGATGCTCCATTTTGCTGGCATGGTGGGGGGGGGGGGGGGGGGGGGGGGGGGGAGGCGCCCCTGGCATGGTGTGTGTGGGGGGGGGCCCCCCAGTGGCGTGGGGCTGCCCCACAATGGGAAACCCTATTGACCAGCTGGCAAAACGGAGAATCCCGACGGCGTGCTGAACCAGAAATCTGGCTTGGCGGGATGGAGAAACCCACCCGGAGTCTCCCGGCTTCCTTGATTAACAGGCCTCACTGGCACGGCTTGCACAAATCAGTACTGATTTCCAAAAACTGAAATTAGACGTGAGTACCACGTCGGGAAACTGAGGCCATTGGACCCCCCGGCTGGGCACTGCTCCTGGCACTTCCCAGGCAGTGCCAAGGGGTGGTGCCTGAAGGGGGCCATGGCCATGATAGGGCGGGGGTGCATGGTGGGGGGAGCCTTCAGTGACCCTATAGCAGGGTATGCTCACTTGGGGAGTTGCGATGCCCTGCTGCCAACAAGGATGGATGGGGTGGGCCTGCGTCACCCTCCATGCCTGCGTGATGTGGGGGGGGGGGGTGACGGGGGCATTAAGTGATGGGGAAGGTTACCCCTTTGACGCTGAGGATTGGGAGTGTTGCCCATGTCTGCAGGAGGTTGCGATGTTCATGGGTGGGGCTTGTGGGGGACCTTCAACTTCACTTTGAGATCCCTTTGAGCTACCCTTTAAAAATGATACTCTGATCTCTGAGGAGATGAGCTTGCTGGCGTCTATAGTTCTGCATCCCCAAGTTCCGCACTTCAAAAACAATTCGAAATGTGGGAGAATTCAGTAAGAATCTTCCCAAGCTCCTAAAAAATGTGTGGGTGAATTGCAATGGGAATCGTGCCGGAACAGCCGGCGGGATTCTCACCAGTTTCCCACCCAAAATGACAAAGAACAGTACAGCACAGGAACAGGCTCTTCGGCCTTCCAAGCCTGCGCTGACCAGGATGTTGTCTAAACTAAAACCTCCTGCACTTCTGGGATCCATAGCCCTCTAATCCCGTTCTATTCATGTATTCGTCAAGATGCCTTTTAAATGCTGCTCTTGTATCTGCGTTCACCACCTATCCCGGCAGCGTGTTCCAGGCACTCACCACCCCTGTGTAAAAAAAAATAAAAAATAAAATACAGTTTTTTTTTTTAAAATTAAAAAATACCTGCCTCGCACATCTCCTCTAAACTTTTCCCTTTGCCCCTTAAACCTATGACTCCTAGTAATTAACTTTTCCACCCTGGGAAAAAGCATCTGACTATCCACTCTGTCCATGCCACTCATATTAAGTTTCGGGAGAATCTCGCCCGATGTCATGACTGTATCTGAACTTCAAAAATACTGTTGGGTGTGCAGTGTTTTGATGTAGTTTGCAGTCATGCCATTGCTACATAAATAAAATTAATCTCAGTTCCTCGCCCTCGTTTTCTTTTCTGAAGAGAAGGGGGAAAAAACTTTTGGTTTAGGATGATCCTGTTAATTGATTATTTATTCTGTAGAAACCGGAGTTGAGGTGCATCCATTTTCAAATGAGGTTTTCACTAATTCATGTTAACTGTTCCCCATACCCTCTTCACATACAGCATTTTGTCAGTTCTATAATATGTACGTAGCTAATGCACGTTCTTTTCTTAATCTGTCTGCTGGCATGCAGACTTGCTAGTAATGGAACAATACTAGCATGCGTTTTTATTGAGCATGAAGCAGATCTTTTCATTTATAGCCACTGAACAGATTTGAGTTTTCCCCCATCGAACTTGACCCAAAAAGACATTTTATTCCCGAAGGTATTTGCACACAATTGGTATTCTTCAAATACCAATTTGTTCATGTTTCAGTCTTATAATTACTATTATTTTCCTTCTGATTCTTAGTCTGGATCAAGAAAGGGTTTTCAATGTGAGTCATTTGTTTGTACTTTGCTGATGTATAAATAAGAAAAGTATATTGCATGTTATAAAGGCAGTGACCACGTTCAGCAATTCTAATAACAAAATGATGCATGCTAATGTGAATGAGGTGCAAGTATTATACAGTTCCACAATTCTTGTGTATACCAGAATATTTATTCAATTAGTGAAAGAAACATGATTGATCTGGAAGAAGGAAGTATGAGTTCATTCCATAACATCTTTCACATTTTCCAAAAAATGTCTTTTAAAGTATTCAGTACTCTTGAAGTAATTGAACAAATCCCTGTTTATGTTGGCATATGTGGCAGTCAGTTTGTGAAATGGAAGGCCCGACTAACAACCATTGAGCTGAATGACCAGTTACTCTGACAGTTTTAGTTGTGGGAGAGGATAACAGGAACAGGAGACGCTTAAACACCAAAATCCTAAAGAGCAGTCAGATGAGGTGAAAATCCTAAAATACATAAACAGGTGTGAACCTCAACACAAGCACAAAAGAGTCAATGTTCTGAATGATTACTATCTCCAAGTATTCACAAGGAAAACCATGTACCTGTTCCGTCTTTCAGTGGAGTGAAATATAACGAAAGCAAGGACTTTGATATTAATGAGATGTAAGTTCTAGATGGACCTAAAAGGGCTCAATACAAATAAATTCCTAGCGATTAATGATGTTAATCCCAGCATGCTGAGAGATATGAGAAAAATTAATGCAGCACTGAAAACCATTGAGGGAGCCAGCAGAAAATAGAGGTACCTGGAGATTCAAAACAAGCTAATGTATTCAAAGTAAGAGGGGTGTGGATTCTGAAGAAGCAACTCAAATTCTAGAATGCATTGGATAAAATATGTGATTGGGCAGATAGTGATGAAAATTAAAGATTATTATTGCTCCCTCCAAAAACCACAATGAAATAGTTTATGGTGCCATAGGTAATGGCATTTTCCATCCATTAACTATGAGTGGGTGTAAAATTCTAGAGTCAGTTGTGTTGTGGTGAAAACATTCCAGCGATAACCTTAGGGATAGTCAGAGGCTTTTCCCCAGGGTAGAGGGGTCAATTACTAGGGGGCATAGGTTTAAGGTGAGAGGGACAAGGTTTAGAGTAGATGTACGAGGCAAGTTTTTTACGCAGAGGGTAGTGGGTACCTGGAACTCGCTACCGGAGGAGGTAGTGGAAGCAGGGACGATAGGGACATTTAAGGGGCATCTTGACAAATATATGAATAGGATGGGAATAGAAGGATACGGACCCAGGAAGTGTAGAAGATTGTAGTTTAGTCGGGCAGTATGGTCGGCACGGGCTTGGAGGGCCGAAGGGCCTGTTCCTGTGCTGTACATTTCTTTGTCTTTGTTCTTTGACTCTGGAAATTGAGTATTCGGAACAGCCTATAAAAATAAAGGCTACTCTTTGGCATATGAGAATTTGCAGCATGAATTACAAAGCTAAAATTGCACATGTGAGAGGATATATGATATGATCATATAAGAGCTACTACTTGGAGTTATAGAGTGCCAATAGCTTAGAAAATACTCCAAGGCTTCACTGAGCAGTGGTAGAACTATTGCAGAAGTCAAAAAGATTGCTTTTTAAGTGGCCTTTAAAACCTGGGGGAAGCAGTAAAGCAGATAGATTTAAAGGGATTGTTCTGAAAAGTAAGGCTGAGGTGGCTGAAGAGTTTGCTAACAAACTTGAGTTTTGACAGAGGGAGGTTGGGAGCACAATTGGAAATCCCCCTTCCTGCCCTGTAGTCATGTAATCTCCAGAGAGACAGAAAAAAGGGGAAAGCATTCCATGTTGCTTCATAAGAGGCAGAGGGAATATTCAATTAGTAAAACACAACTTGCTGCTTATAAAGCCATGTTACAGTCCCTTATTAATTATATTATAGACTTAAGGAATTTACGTGCAACATAAGAAAGGGCCTCCAATTTTCTGGCAGATCTTTTCCCTCTTTGTTGAATAAGTGTGAAATGTGTGCCAAAGATTATTGGAAAATTGTACTTGGTGTAACTGCTACCTCGTCCTCACTATTTATTTATATTTATTTGTATTCTGGGGTGCCTACCATCTGAACCAATGACTTGTCACATTTTAACCCCATTAACCACTCCACATTCTCTTCAAGTATTCTGTGATCCTCCACTTAAACTTTTGCAGGCAGCGAAGGTAAATACTAATTAAGCGTTTCTATTATTTCCTCACTCTCTAATGTGAGGTGGCACCCTTTATCTAGAGTGATTCCACCTCATCTTTCCTTTTTTCTCATGCCTGTAAAATTCCTTGATGTTTCATTTACTGCTGACTGCCACATCCTTCAACTTTTATGCTGTCATCTTTCTGCTTGGAGTTCTTAATCTCCCCCCAGGCTTTTCTTCTGTGATTTATATACTTTAAAGTTTTCCTTTAATATTATTCCTCTCCTGTTCATCACATCCTTTCACATTTAATTTTTGCTAATACTTTGCTATTTATTATGCAATCCACTTTTGACCCCCAGACGCAATATATTTAAACTGCATCTGTTCATCACGTGCTTGGATGTTATACAGATGTTCTCTTTCTTTTTTTTTTTTGCCGACTCGATTAATCTTCCTTCTGAGATTAGATAAATTCCCATCTGCGTTTTTACTGTTGTCATCTACTTTCCTTATTGGGTTGGATACGCTTTTACATAAGGGCTCTGCTACTTTTTGAATATTCACTTGTCCTGCTTTGTTACCTCGGATCAGATCTGATATACTGCATTCTCTCTTACTCTATGCTGAAGTACACTGCTAAGGGAACTGATTTTGGTGCATTCTAAAAGTCTTCCCTATTTTGACCACAAAGTTTTGGTTTAAAACAATGTATCTGAGAATATATGGGTCCGCATTTTGTGGTCAGTGGTGAAGTGGCAGCATTTGCTGCTTAGCTTGAAGAAAGCGGTCCACAAAGACATTAGTTTCAATTTAGTGCCAATAATAGGAGACCTTAGAGTCCAGCAATAGTAATGTATGTCAAATAAACCTATAGCATTGAAGATTTCTCTCTGACAACAAACCAGCGAGAAAAATGCATTGAATATCTTTCACGTTTTGATAATTTTACAGAGGAATATTAAGATTTGTTTTTCCGGGCCAGAGAGGTTGTTTGGTAATTGTGACTTAGCACAACGTTTAAAAATACATCTATGCCTCATTCAAAAAGGCATAACATTTTTGAGATTTTTACAGCAGGATTAATAAATGCAGTTTGCATCATTTAAAAAATTCTTCGTGGGTATCTGTGATGAGGCCCAACATTTATTGCCCATCCCTAATTACCCCTGGGAAGGTGGTGGTGAGCCACTTTCTTGAACTGCTGCAGTCTGTGGTTTAGGTACAGCCACCGTGCCGATGGGAAGGGAGTTCCAGGATCTTGACCCAGGAACAGTGGTTATAGTTCCAAGTCAGGATACTTGGAGGGAAACTCGCAAATTGTGGCGTTCACATGCGTCTTACTTTGTCCTCCTTGGTGATGGGGATGATTGGTGATGGGGATGATGGGTTTGGAAGTTGCTGTCAAAGGACGCTTGACAAGATGTTGCAGTGCATCTTGTACATGGTACACACTGCTGCCACTGTCTTGGTAATGGAGGGAGTAAATTTGAATATGATGGGTGGGGTGCCAGGCCACTTTGTCCTGGATAGTCTGAAACGAGTGTTTTTGGAATTTGACTCATCCAAGCATGTGGAGAGTGTTCCATCACACTCCTGACTTCTACCTTGTAGATGGTAGACAGGCTTTGGGGAGTTTCTGAACTGCTTTTGTAGCCACAGTGCTTATATGGCTGTTCCAGTTAAGTAATGGTTCAGTGATAACACCCATGATTTTAATGGTCAGGGTTCAGTGATGGTAGTGCCATTGAATGTGAAGCCAAGATGGTTGGGTTTTCTCCTATTGGAGATAATTAGTTATTGTCTGGCACTTGTGTTGCACAAATGTTACTTACTACTTATCAACCGGTGGCAGGGTTCAGGTACTCTCTGTAGCTAGGGGGAATGGAAATGTCAAATGTCCGCTATTAAAACATATTACATCTGATACTTGTAAAACCTCTGTCACGTTAATATTCACATCCGGCCTGCCTGCACCCCTGCCCCGGGTACAGTGGTCGAAGATCAAAAGACCCTGATACAGACTCCATTCAGAGGATGGATGTGAGTGCGCTGACAACAAAGACAGGAGTCAGACTTTGACATAAACTGAGGAGCACCAGAGCTTGCCTCACAGCGGGTTATCATCACTCTTGCCTCGTATATTGACCTGCCAATGGGGGTGTGGGAGGATCGAGGAATGAGGGGGGGGGGGGATTGGGGAAAGGGAGAGATTGAGGAGTAATTGGAGGGGGATTGGAGAGAGACGGATTTGGGAGGGACTGGGCGAAGGAGGGATTGGGCGAACAGGAGAGATTGGGTGGGAGGGAGTGATTGGGGTCGACAGGAGGGATTGGGGAGGGGGGATTAGGGGGAAGGAATGAGGGGGAGGGGGGGGGGATGCCCTGTGAAGCGTGAACATATGTGCATGACCCAGAGGTGGTGATTGCACACGAATTGAACATTCATGGAGTGGAACCTCTTCCTGTAATGAGGAGCACTCCCAGATGCCCTGGTACAAGGCGATGTACCTGGGGTATCCTGGCGATTGCGGCGAATCCTGCTGCCCGGGCATTTTGGTGGGCTTGGTCCATCTCAAAGTTGATATACTCAGCTGCCCGGGCATAAAGGGCTGTATCTTGGGAAATGCGGCACTAGCCCTGGAATGAACTGGTTTCATAGAAATTCAGGGCTGCGGTGACCATCACGGCCACCTGGAGCGGGTGTCCTCTTCCTCCATGGGGACCCAGGTCGCTGGCGTCCCCCTCTGGTTTCCTACTTGGTCTGATGGGTGGCCAGGTAGTCAGTGTGTACCGCGGCCTCCTGCACATTGGATGTCGCCTCCATCCTGTGTCGACGCTGCCGGCATCCAGCCGTCTGTGCCACCACCAGCACCATAGGGCAGCCTTTGCGGGACCAATATAAACAGCCACATTTTGTATACTTGTAAGGAATTGGAGAAGGATATAGACTGACAATCAGTTAGGGTTCCCACCCCGGGATCCTCAAATCCCTCAAGCCTCCCCCACCCTATCCTTGCGTGTCCCACCTTCTCTGTGAGTGGCATCCACCGAGCCAGTTATGCTGGAAAACCTTGCTCTCCACACTAGTCCCAGCCACAGCAGGAGCCCCTAGACTCTAGAACTCTGCTGGGAACATTAGGGAGACCATGCTCAGGTGCCCTCCCCGATCCACACATTTACCCTATGGTCGCAAGGATATCCCCAGTAGAGTGTTTGTTGGCTGCTACTTCCATGGTGCTGATGCTTCTAGAGTTCAGGCAAACTGTTCAGGCTTCAAAGGTTGATTTGAAATGCGATTCAATAATCATTGTCTGAAACATGGCACATGTACCCACGAGAATCGATATGAGCATGTTGCATTCACCCTGATTCGGTTGGCTAAACAGAGACACAGCGGATACATCAACGACGAGCTGCGAATTCTTTCGCAACCAACAAGATCAATTCCTCATTAGCAACAGCCTTCAACTATGAAGCTAGAGGCTGCTCACAATCAGAGGGAGTTAAAATGACCTTCAGCATAGAACCAAGAACAGGGCTCTGTCCTGGAAGTGTTTGGTAGGGTAGACAGGCAGCAGTTGTATCCACAAAAGATGGCTTGAAGGCCTCTGAAACGAAAAGCTCCTCACCCCCCTCCCACAAGTCGTCAGCCCAGAGGCGACCCCTGACTTCGAACACTTTGGTTCTCCTGAGGGGTCTTCACTCCTCCCGCCCCCAGCTCCAGTGCCCTTGAGCTGCATGCTGCAAAATGGAAATGGCTACTTACCACCTCAGTTTTTTGTAGTCTCTTAAAGGAGTAAAGCGAGGTTGAAGCCGAGAGGTGTGCAGAGGGAATTCCAGAGCTTGGGGGCCATGTGTTGAACGCTCAGCCACCAATGGTGGAGCAATTACAATTGCGACTTGAAAAGGGGAAATTTTCGTAACTGTGGGGATGGGACAAGTTGGATTGCTCTTTCAAAAAGCTGACACAGTGGCGTTAGGCCAGGTGGCCTCCTGGCACTTTGATGCTATGATACCAAGATAAATGTCAAGAAGGAAGAACATGCATTTATATTGTGGCTTTCATGACCGTTGGATGCCCTAAGGTGCTTCACAGTTGACAAAGTATTTTTAAAGTATAATTTATTTTGTAATGTAGGCAAACTTTGCACTAGCTCAGTCCCACAGAGCTGTGAGATATGTGACAACAGCATCCGGTTTATTGGTGTCCATTGAAGGCCAGAACTTTGAAAGAACTCCTCTTTTGAATAGTCCTCTGATATTGCTTACGCTCACCTTAGAGGCAGGGATTGGCTCAGTTTAATGTCTCGTCGAAGGCTGAGGCTGAGACAAGGGTGGAGTGATACACAATGTATTTTTAAGGCCAAATATTGCAATTCCTACTCCATTTGCAGGCAATCCCTCCCTGAATGTTACAAACTTCCAGTAATTTAAGTTAAAAGTCTGAATGCAAATGTGCTTTGTGAAAATCACAGCTTCCTGGGATGCACAATTTCTTACACATTTTAGTTCAAAATAGAAGTTCATTCTTTATTAACTATAATTAAGCAGCCTTGAATTGTTATCCTTACTGGTCAAAATGTTTAATAATAGCAATATAACCTAGTTAACCATGTGCTTTTTGGGTTTCCTGACTTGTAGGACTCTGTTTCATTTAAACTTCCTGTCGCCACTAATTATAGTACTCCTCTGGGTGAAGCCCATTACAAAGGACTATATCATGAATCCGCCACTTGGTAAAGAAAGTATTCCTTTGTAAGTATATCTGTTTGATGAAGAGCCTACTTGCATAACAAATTCCATTCAGTTCACTTTCAAATGTAACCTACTGGGATTTGCCCCAGTTTGGCTTACCGGGGTGGGTGGGACAGTTTTCACTACTAGTTCATATTTGTTGAGCTTTTCTACTGAATGGAAACAAAAATAATTTAACTTTCAGCATTTAAACAAGCATGATCCAAATGTATTCACTTGTAGCTCTGACATGATTCAGTATTCAGATACATGAACATTTATGCTATGCTAAGGTCAGGCTGGTTAATTATGTGCTGATTATGCTGAGAATTGCAGAGTAAATTATTTGCAAGTTGCAAGCACAGTGTAAATTCAGCTGACGATTTATTTAATTTTCTCCCACTTAAACAGGGAGGCAGTGAAACCAACCTCAATGAGTTATTGTAATTCAGTGGTTACAGTAGAGAAAGAAATTCCCACATTATTTTACAAACACTTCTCATTTTAATATTTATTCACCTAATGTGAGATTTTCAATACAACTGAAAAGTTTATACTGATATTTTAGCTATTGAGAATGCAGTTGGAACTTTAACCAAAGTGAATAACAGTTTGGGATAAGTAAGACAGAATGGTGGGGAAGGTTCGGAAATTGCAGATGTGTTGAATTAATACTTCACATCAATCTTCATGAATAATAATTTGGAAATCTAGTTAAAAACAGGAGATAGAGGTCATTAAACATATATATATATTTGATCTAAACTTAAAGCGTGAAGTTTTAAATGGTTGCTCGAACAAGAGCAGGCCCATGAGGTCAGATTGATCGAGCTGCAAAGATTTCTAAATGTCAGAGTACTTATTGGAATAGAGTTAAATCAAAACAGTTAACTCTTGTTAATTGATTTATTTAAAAGAGAGTCAAATAACTGCTCAAGAATTGATTTAACTATAGACCGATAATTATATTTATTTTGTAAGTTTCATATTCCCGTAACAGCCTCCCCGAACAGGCGCCGGAATGTGGCGACAGGGGCTTTTCACAGTAACTTCATTGAAGCCTACTTGTGACAATAAGCGATTTTCATTTTCATTTCATTTCATATGAGTTTCAGAGAACTACATAGAAATGCCTTGTGTTTGAAATTAACTAGAGTGGTTTGATCTGTTCAGAAATATTCCAGTCCTGGATTTTTTAGATGTATTTTGTTTCAGTAATAAGGTAATTGAACTATTTGCAGAATGTCCGAGACTACATATGACTCATTGCGATTGTGGATTGTTATCCTACTTTGTGTTCTCCGACTGGCCTTAATTCGCCAACATCTACAAGCATACCTAAACTTGGCACAGAAGGGTGTGGAACAGATGAAGAAGGAGGCAGGACGAATCAGTACAACGGATCTGCAAAAAATGGTAAGAGCTTGGGGCTAGAAATGTGGAATGCATATATACTAAAAGTCTTAATGGGAATGAATAGCTAGAAGCTGTAGAAAAGTATAGGGCAAAAATAAAAAAGAGTTTGATGGTATTTGCGAATTGTGACACACCAGGGAGAAACCTGGACATGGCATTTGAAAATAACTAGACATTGTAGTAGTATTGGAAAATATGGAGGGCAAAAAATGGATGTTTCTGCTACATGATTGATTTGAGCATGTGCATGTAATGTTACAAATGTTTAGGGGCTGGGCTGGGATAATGGCTTACTTAGTTATTGCTGCAGTTTCTCTTTTTATGATCATTCTTGGCTGGTGCCTGGCCCAGAGAGAAAGCAGTTACAAAGAGCACTTAGAATTTCAGAAAAGTTTTTGATTGTAAAGTTTTGTACCATCAGGTGTTGCATTGAATCCTGAATAGTTTGTTAGGCACAGTATGGAACACTGGGTTAAAACTAGTGTTTTAATGTTTTGAATTTATTGTGAATATTGAGAGATTAGGCAAGAGCTTGGATACATTGTATTGTACAGATATTTGAATGGTGCCTGTGAAATGGGTCACCGTAAGGTGCTTGTAATTCTTTCAGGAAAAAGAGTGAAGTGTAGTGACTGTTCTAATGTAGAAAATTCAGCCACCTCAAACAGCAATATGCTGATAATGAGATAATCCGATTTTGTCAATTGATTGATGGGTAAATATTGGCCAGGGTATCAGAACTATGGAATCTCTATTGTGCAGAAGGAGGCCATTCGGCCCATCAAGTCTGCACTGACCCTCCAAAAGAAAGGAACATATCTGAAAAGATATTTGCAGATATTTGCCTGCTTTTCTTCAAAGTAACGTCATGGGTCTTTTACATCCATGTGGGAAACTACAATACTTCACTTTACTGACCCGTCGGAAAATAGGAAAGTTTTATGAAATATGTAAATTGCAACATACCGAATAACATTTTAGTAAAACATGTCCTGGCTGCTTAATTTCACTTTAGCCCATTTAACAGAAATAGAATGTGAGAGACTTATCTTTTGTTTTTAAACCAAGTAGCCTACTGAAACAGATAGAGTAACTCAGTTTCTTTCCTGCTTCGAGGTTGCCCGGGTTTTCTACTACCTTTGTGTGATTGCACTGCAGTATGTGACACCTATGATCATGCTTCTTCATGCAACATTGCTTTTAAAAACTCTGGGTGAGTGCAAATTATCAGTTCATTTTCTACGCAACTTGCGTTTTCATGCATTAATCTGTGTAAAACACAGTTGAGTTACAATTCTCATGAATTTTGTTCTTATAATGTTCTGATGATGATGTTCTTATGTTTTAGAACTTAAAAACAAAAAGCACCTGTTGAGCCAAAACCAACCAGATTTGATTCCTGATTTCAGCCAGTCATTAGTGAACTGTAGCTGGCTTCAATGCCATGCAAAAGGAACAACGCAAAACATTGATGCTTTTGTTCACAGTCTAGTGATCCCTGTTGTTAAGCATGTGTGTGGGCATCATAGTTTTGTTTTGAGTTTGCCAGAGATGCTTCCATGGTAAACAGCCTGCCACCACTCATTATGTTAGCTTACGCTATTTATTCCCCTTATTTCCCCTTTTATTTGGCCAATCTTATTTTAATCCATGGATGGTTAATGGACATGCCTCTTTTTAAGGCAAGCAACCTGTGGGCTCGATTCTCCAAAAATGGGGCTATGTCCCCACGCCGGCGTAAAAACGCTGGCGTTTCACACCCCAGTTTCCTGCCAAAAAATAAAAGGCTTCGGGGAGCTTCACACAGCTTTGGCTATGGATACGGACCCCCGCACTTCCGGTTCCGAGTCTGCGCATGCGCACGGCGGCGGCCTCCAGCGGGAGGGCCTCTGGCAATAGGCCCCCAGTCACGCGGCGTAATTCACGGACGCGCGCTTCTCTGGGCCCTGTAGAATCGCTGTAGCAGCACCGGGCCCGATTCGGTCAGGAACGTCGATTCTCCGCCCCCGCGCCAAATGTGATTTCGGCGCGGAGCTGCTGAGGATCCAGCCCCGTGTCTTTAATTCAAGCAGAAGAATTGAAAGGTTTATAGAGAGATCACTTGCTGGTTTAAGCTGGAGCTGCAGTCTTTTAAGCACCAGTGAGCGAGATGGGCTGGGACTCCGTTTGATGGATTGGCTGGGGAGGCGGAGGGGGGGGGGGCAATGAATTGGCCCAAAAGACTGTTCTCCGCCCAGTAACAGATGATGATTCCAATTTATCCCACTCAAATACTTTTCAGAGACCTGAAGGTTTAAGGTTTCAGTTTTGATTCTGGCAGCACAGTAGAAAGATCTAGCTAACTCTCTCCAGAAGGCTATAGTGAGGGCTGTCTCTCTCCAAAAAGCCTGTGGGCGTTGTATTCCTGAAACTGCAGATGCCTGAAGACAAACCACAAACTGAAAGCAAAGTTTGATGCGAAATAAAGTGCTTCTGCAGAAAGTTGTGAGTACTGTATGTCTAAACCACAGAGAAGACCATTACAGGCAGAAAACCAAATATTTTAATCTGAACGCTTACTATGAAGGAAGTATGCTAGAAAAATGTCATCAGAAACAAAGACCCTTTTTCCTTTCATTTATTGGGAAGACTCGGGCCAAAGACTTATTTTTAAAAGAATTATTGGTTAATTCACTTGTATTGTGTTTCTGGGATGAGTGGGGCTGGGATTGACCGCGCACTAGCCCAGGGTATCGTAACAGACATAAAGAATTGCCATTTGACCAGGCTACTAAAGGGCTGCAAGCATCCATTCCTTGGTCGTCCATTAAATTGGCACCTTCCAAGGTAAATGAAAATTGGGGAGCAGAGGGAGGGATTGGGGAGCAGAGGGATTGTTTCTGCCGTAGGCTATCCTGTCCAGTTAAAACCTGTTTTGTTTGAAGCAAGGTGTATCAATATGGAAAAGTTGCATGCAAAGCAATTGCTACTGTTTCTTGATTTAATGAGCTATGTGGCGAAGATTAGCTCTCGGAAAACTAAAATAAAATGGGGCAAGACACTTAAAGAACATTTACTCCATTGCTACTGAGAATTGAGGGTGCTCTCTGTTGGCTAGTTTCATGTCCAATTCCTTGTGACTGCAATCATTTTTCATCTTGGAAGTTTTATTTCCAGTTCATAATTTTGCTGCCTTTCTGTGTGACATTTGACTCGATGAAATGCAAATAACGCAATTCAAATCCTGAGACTGATCATAAAATGGACTTCTAGTGCAACCATATTGCATGTCTTCATGAATCCAGGAACCAATGGAATTTTGTGAATTCTGTTTTTTTTTGTATATTTCCAGGTTCAATTTAAAGAAGAAAGAATGGTGCAAAAGTTTTAATTTTGTAAGGAAAGGGATAATTGGACCAGCATAAAGGGAATATAATGGCTACAGCGCATGGGGAGGAGCTAGTGACAACAGCACATTGAGGGAGGGCACTGTCGGCAGCACACAGGTGGGGACTGCAGCCACAATGGAAAGAGAGGGGCCAGCAGCATCAAGGCACGTGGAAGGGGCAACAGGGCACAGGGAAGGAGCCAGCAGTATCAGAGCGTGGAGAGGGTTGCAGCATGAAATATCATGTAGAGAAGTGGGAGCAACAGGGGCAACACAACTCTGATGGGGTGGGTACTGACTTTAGAGGAGAAAGAGGCTGTGGTCATGGAGAGGGGTTGTAGTTTGTAGTTGAAACGGACACTATGTCAACTTTTAAGTGTAGGTTAGATGGATGATTTCAGAAAAAGAGATTGAAGTGTTATGGAAAAAGTAGACGTGCAATTTGGACTGCTGCTTGCTTGTAGGATTGATTTGGGCTAATGTCTCCATGTTATAATTCCTATTTAACCCTCTATATGTTTTGAATTGAAACATATGAGTGGTTCATTGTTGGAGCATTCAATGCCGAAGTAGCAGAGCCTCTCTTTTCAACCAAACGGTGACATTGTTGAATCTTGGCCTACCTGTCACTCAAATCCATTTGTCGGAATTGACAGTTTTAGTCATGGTGAATGACTTCGAAATGTATTTGTTTTGCATTGCTGGGATAGTACCCCTTCCTCCCCTTTCTTGTTGAAATGTCCTTTTTCATAGGTTAAGAAACTGATTAACAAACTGGTGTTTCATTTATCTTTCTTGAAATAGGTAACCATTCCTGGGGTGTCCTCTCAGAATCTTCCCATGTGTCTCCTACGGAGATTGCTGAAACCTCCAATTCCGTCAACTCAGCTACCCTTGGAGCGAATGAAAACAAAAAGCTAACAGTTACACAAATAACTATTGCACTGGGTGGTCTTCAGAATGTTTTCACTCCGTTACTTTTCCGAGGTCTGCTCTCTTTTCTAATCTGGTGGATTGCAGCTTGCCTGTTTTCCACGAGTCTTTTTGGTCTTTTCTATCATCAGTACCTGACAGTCGCATAAGTGACTCGCACAATAAAGCTGTACTTCAAAATACTCTTCTAGATTTGAACCTAAAATCAAAGCCACTTCTTTGGGGTTAGAACAAAAGGAAAACTTTAAACCATTGTGGAAACAGCATATCGCTAAAATACAGAGCACAAATCAACCTGCTCATTTCAAATCTTCCTCTGGTTCTCAGGATGAATAAATGTTTCAACAATTTGAAAACTAAAAGCAGGGATGATGTCATGTTTCTAATACCATAGATGGGTCATTTATCACTGGTCTTTGATGGAACTTTGGGATTACTGGAGGTTATCAACAAAAGATAATTTACCCTAATTGGTTGGTAAACCAGCAGGCCAGAAGTAATGGTATGACCATGAATAGGATTGAACTTTGATCGTCTGAAATCCCCATTTCCGCTTAAATTTGCATTTGCTGTGAAATTACAGCTCATCTGAATTTCAAGTGGTGAAAATTTAGCAAAGGACTAGAAATACAACATACATCTTTGAAATTAACTTTATAAAATGCCAGTCTGGCTAATGTACAGTTTAATTTGAATCTCACCATTTGTGTTGCTCCTCAGTTTTTCCCATCCTGCAATAACTGGGTGCTGTTTCTTCATTGCAGAAGCATAGTTATTGAGAAAATGGGAAAGGGAACCCTTTCCTTTCCCTTTCTTATCTTCACTCCCCAAGTGTATATGGGGCCTTATTTTATCAGTTCCAACCCATGGGATTTTTGAATATAACATTGAGGAATGACTTTTAAATAGTTGTAAATTTTGTGCTAATGATGAGCAAATCTAGTTTGAGCAACAAAAAAATTATATTGACAGATTCCTTAACAGAAACTGAGCCGTAAGGTAAAATGAGTTGTGTTTATCCTTCTGTTTGGCAATCCAGCATTTTTCACTGTGAAGAAGTCTTTGCAGTTGGAATTTAAATGTAACTACTGTATATTACAGTAAAGGTTAAATATTTCAGACTTTTAAAGGAACACATTTATTTGAAGTTGTGGCTGTTGCCATAAGAGAGCTTGATTTATTGCTTGATGTGAGGCATTATGTGGGTGATTTTTTTTTTAATTAAAAAAATATTGTTTTTCTATTGTCCAAAAAGTACTGTAGAACTCTGATGATCTGACTGTCTGAGTACAGGAAGCATGTGTTTATAAAGCACGTCAACTGTGTCTGCTTTAAGTGAAAAGATTATGGTCCCCAATTCTTACATAACACACTCAAATCTAGTGAATCATCATGTCCTGTTTGTGATTTTTTTTGTTTGTTTGATGTTGCAGAATCTTAACTTCTCTAAGATATAATCTGTTATTGAATTCTGATTTTCATTTTAGACAGTCACCATATTACAAATGAAATGTTTAATGCACATAAACACCAATAATAAAGATTTTAAACAATGCCTTGTAGTTATAACACTTTTAATATACCAAAATAGCACAAAGGACTTTACCAGACGATCGGATGATATTAAGCAGCAAGTAGGAGAAAAGTCTTTTGAGCAATTTCACATGATAAAGGCTAGTGTGATTAAAACATTTTCCATTAGCATTTTTAACAGTGAACTGCCAACATTTCCATTGTGATTTTAACATTTTAGGGATGCTGAACAATGAAAAGAGAAGACCGTAGATAATTTTGAATTTCTTTAAAGCTATTTAAATATGTTTTAATAATCAATAGTCTATAAAAGCTAATGATTGCACTATTCCCCCCCACCCCTTTATGTTGAATTTCAATATTTGGTATATAAAAAATTAACATGTTAGAAAATGCGTGAGAAAATGTAAAGTGCCAAGCAGCTTTTCTCCTTTATTTTTTGTTGTCATATTGTATTTACCTTGTATATTTATTGCAATGCAGCATCTGTTCTTGTGGACCAATTAAAGGCTATGAGTTCAGTAAAATGTGTAAGTTTACATTTTATTTATACACAATTTATAGAAATGCTGCATGTGATTAAATAGTCCTCAGGCTAGAAATTTTAATCCAGTTTGCTAAGGACATGCTAATAAGGAATTCATTTCAAGCTTCCGATAATCCTATTGGATTTTGTCATTTATAGTACAAATTGTTATAGCATCTTTGAACAATTCTGTTTAAGACATATCATAATCTGGTCAAAAAGTACAGAATGTTGTTCTATCCCTATTTTCTGATGAGTCTTTTGATACATCAGCTACCCATTTTAAACAATGCTTGCTTTGAACAGCAAGTTTAACTTTGCATCTAAATTTATACATATGAAGCACATTTACAGCAGATGCCAATTAAACTTATCAGGTAATAAAATTCAGCGAATAGAATGAAGTGCCAAAAACCAAGTATTAAGGTCATCTGCCTGTCTCTTGTGAGACCTGCTTGCTTGTTAAACTTCTAATATCTAATTGTAATAGCTGCTACAAAAGTGCCAGTTAACTCAGTTAGCTAGACAGCTAGCATGTGGATCCAGTAATGCCTACACCACTGGGCTTAATCCCCATTCTGGCTGAGATAGACTTGGGGCTTGTCTCCTCGGTGTACTTGTAGGGACAAAATTGCACTGCATTGCTGTGGTTCCACGAATAATCACCATGAACCTGCCTTGGTGTAGAGAACTCGAGAATAAGAATAACCATTGCACTGTATATGGTTCTTCTCCGAAGCAAATAGTATAGGCCCTGTCATCTTCCTTGTTTATTCTAATAACATCCTCCTCAACGAATATGACTGCTTTACTGACATCATGGCTGGGATTCTCCGAAATCCCAGCCAAGTGTTGAAGTCGGCGTAAACACCGGAGTGGTGTACGCCGGCGTCAACGGGCCTCCTGGCCCAGCAATTCACCAGTCTTCAGGGGGCTAGCACGATGCCGGAAAAAGGGAAGTTCAGCCGGTCGCCGCGGAGAATCGCCGTGGGGGCCTATTTCAGCGGCCCCCGCGTCGGAGCGACGTGGCGGGAATTTCCTGCGTCCCCGGTGATTCTCCAACCCGGCGCGGGCTCAGAGAATCCCACCCCATAGGTTTGGAGGAGACATCAAGTTTGGAGAAGGTAGAGTCATGTTCATGGAATTGTTGCCAGACTTGAAATCAAAATTGTCAAAAATCTGAATCGGCCTTTAATTGGTTTAATTGTTTTCATTACAAATTGATCTCTGTAGGCAAAATTATTCAATTATTTATCAGTATCTATTCCACACAATAATGCAGAAAGATAAGACAGATGTAATAGTTTTATGGCATTATTGGTAAAATAGTGAATAATTGTTAACACACTGGTCCTTCTTTCAAAAGCTATGATGTGGAGATGCACCGCGGTGTTGGGCTGGGGTGAGCACAGTAAGAAGTCCTACAACACCAGGTTAAAGTCCAACAGGTTTGTTTCGAATCTGAGGAAGGAGCAGTGCTCCGAAAGCTAGTGATTCGAAACAAACCTGTTAGACTTTAACCTGGCGTTGTAAGACTTCTTACAAAAGCTATGGACAGATGTGGTTTGCTGCAGCTCATCTGGTCTGTTTATGAATTATTCAATATTAGCTGAAGTCAGTATTGACCATTGTCAGAATACTGTAGGAGAGCTTCAGGGTTGGGTAAAGTAAAACAAAGCAATTGTTTCCAAAACTTAATGCAAGACACTCCTACCCTCAAATCAAGATAATTTTATTAATTATTGGTAAAGTACCTTGCAGAGAGTGTGACTGTGCAAAGGCAAAATCCCATTTGTATGGTTGTAGATCTGAGGTGGAATTATTAAGATAAGGTGACTTGAAGTTTCTGAAGAGTATGAAGGAATCAAAATCTAATGTTACGTAAACACTTGAGTTTCAGAATCAAAATTTGACCCATGGGGATGTCAGTGAAGTCAAAATTTGGGAGAACATTTGAAGATTTATAATTCTGATTCATAGTCCTGAAGTTGGCATATCAAACAGAAGTATGTAATTGGGTAATCTGTGCCACATGGTTAAACATCCACAGCCAACAGTAATTGTCTGAAGCCTTTCTAAAAAAATTATATAGCTACATTTGATGTTTAGTTAGTGCGGTATTGCACTCCAAGCACTTTGTTGCCATTTCTCTTTATTGATTTGAAGCAAACAGCATATTTCCTTTCTGGTGCATATACGAGTGGCTGTTAATTGGTGCAATAAGATATATGTTGCAGTAAAACTAGTGTAAATTGGTCACATTACGGACTACACTAAATTGGTTGCTTAAGACAGATGTTCTTTGAACCTAGGAAATATATTTTGGATTTTTACTCTTAAATCGAACCAAGATTATGCCTGTAAATATTAATTTTATTTAATGTGGATTCTTCATTCAATTTACTTATTTTATAGTGGAAACAATATTCCCTTTTAAAATTAAGTTGTGTGTGCCCTTTTTTGTCTGCATGTAGCCCCTTTTAAATTAATTTCCGCAACACAATATTCTCAGAACAAGGCCTGCAAGGTATCTTTTGGACTGCTGTGTAGCTCAGTGGTAACATTGAGAGTATGCAATTGTCATGGCTAGTAATTCAGAGAGTATAAATTCAAATCATATCATTTTAATTCAACTTTTTATTTATAAAAAAAAAAATCAAACCTAGAAAGAAAAGTAGTGTCCATAAAATTGCAGAATTTTTGTAAAAACTCAACAGGTTCACTGATATTCTTTTAGGGAAAGGAAACAAGCATCTTTACCTGGCCACTCCAGTCTTACACCAATGTGATTCACTCTTAACTTGCAAGCTGCTCGGTATTATCAGACTGTTATAAAGAAAACCGCTATGGTTCAGGATGTTGCACCACCACCTAGCAAATTATAGACAATGAATGCTGGCCTTGTCATCACTGTCCACATCACAAGAATTAATATGTGATTGAAATACACTCGCAACACTACGTTCTGTCACATTTTGGAAACTCGTAAGTATTACTTGGACTAAAATTCATTGTTATTTTCTTGGTTGTAATACCTTGCTTTGCTACCTGTTCAATTCTAAATTCCAACTTGTGATATTCTTTACAGGAGAATTCTGTATGCTTAAAATTGTACTTTCTGTTTACTTCATAAGGTATGATATGTTTCTATGTCTTTTTGATTCTAGTAGTTTTTTCATGAATATTCTGTGTGAGGACGATCCCTAAAATTACCATTTTATAATGCAGCTTTCCTATTGCAGAATTTGGCAAAAAGATGATCCATTCATTCCCAGTTTCTAGTAAAAGCTCTCAATAGCAGAGATGCACAAACCTAACAATAGCATGATAATTCCACATTCATAGTCTCACAGGTTTAAACATAAGGGGCGCGATTCTCCGCTCCCGCGCCGGTTGGGAGAATCGCCTGCGGCACCATTTTTCCCCCCGACGCCCTCCCGCGATTCACCCAAGCGGCGAGAACGGCCCCATCGAGTTCCGCGCGGCGCAGGCCGGAGAACCGCCCGAGACATCCAAAATGGCGATTCTCCGCCACCCCCGCTATTCTCGGGCCCAGATGGCGTGACCCCAGTTCATGCCGTCGCCGTTCACACCTGCTATTTAATGTTGTCAGCCAGTCGTGCTGGCTGACGCTGAGCGGTGAGGAGGTGAGCGGACTGTTCCGCAGCTCCTGGAGACCGGGTCAGCTTCCCCGAGAAGGCTGTGGCCAACGGGGGGATGGGGGAGAGTGTGCAGGTGGGAGGGGGGGGTGAGGGAGAGTGTGTAGGTGGGAGGAGGGTGAGGGAGAGTGTGCAGGTGGGAGGGGGGTGAGGGAGAGTGTGCAGGTGGGAGGGGGGTGAGGGAGAGTGTGCAGGTGGGAGGGGGGTGAGGGAGAGTGCAGGTGGGAGGGGGGTGAAGGAGAGTGTGCAGGTGGGAGGGGGGGTGAGGGAGAGTGTGTAGGTGGGAGGGGGGTGAGGGAGAGTGTGGATGGTATCGTCCATCCGCAGATGCCACATGTCAGCCGCCCTGATATGGCAGGACGGTGACGAGGACACGGCCGCAGGTCGCCGTGTGGCTGATGGGCACAGGCGACTGGCACACTGGTGAGGAGTATGGTGTGAACTGACCGTTGGACGCAGACAGTGACCAGATGTTAGGCTGGGTGCGTATCTGCAGCGCGACCATCCCACCGGGGCACACAGGTATCCCATGCAACCCGGCTGGCGAGGTGTGGAAGAACCTCCGTGTAACATGTCGTTTCTCTGCCCCCCACCACCCTCCTGCAGGTCACCATGTATGCCAACTAGACAGTGATGTTCACTGCTGTGGTTGGAGCCGCAGCTCTGGAGTTTGCCATCCAGCAACGTAGAGTCAGGCGGCCCACAGTGGCTGCAGATGCAGCGGTTGCCAGTGCAGCAGAGGGGATAGCCGCGGAGTGGCCCGTCGTCGCTGCGCAGGCCGCAGGCGCTCAGGACCTGAATGTACAGGGGGATGCCGAGGGGAACATTGACCCCCTGACGGCGAGGAATGCAGAGGAAGTGCTTGGGGGGGGAAGCAGGAGGATCCACTGATGGTGGTGCCAGGGCGCCACAGGCGTCCAGCAAGGCCGAGGGTGTACCGTGACAGAATGTCGTTCGAGGCCCTAACGGACATCACATGCAGGAGGAGACTACGATTCAGCAGGGAGACGGTAGCACATATATGCCACCTCGTGGCGCACCTCGCACCACTTGGAACTGGTGGAGGACACGCGATACCAGTCTCCGTCAAGGTGACGGTGGCCCTAAACTTTTATGCGACCGGTTCCTTCCAGGCGCCGAGCGGGGACCTCTCCGGGATATCACAGGCATCGGTCCACAGGTGCATCAGGGCCGTCACCAACGCCTTGTACGCCATCGCGGACAGGTACATAAAATTCCCCGAGGACCGAGCACAGCAGGAAGCACGGGCACGTGGATTTGCCAAGGTGGCCGGGAGACCGATGGTCCAGGGTGTCATCGATGGTGTGCACGTCCCCATGCGCCCACCTGCAGACAACAGGGACGTGTTCATGAACAGGAGGGCACATACTCCATGAACATTCAGGTGGTCTGCGACCCCCACATGAAGATCATGCACATGTGTGCAAAGTACCCCGGGAGTGTGCATGACGCCTACATTCTGGCACAGTCATTCATCCCCGCAATGTTCGATGGATGCCCGCCCCCCCCCCCCCCCCGCCCCCCCCTGCTGAGGGGCTGGTTGCTGGGCGACAAGGGCTATCCGTTGAGGTCATGGCTGATGACGCCAATACGGGGGCCTCAGACCAACGCGGAGAGCCTATACAACGAGGCACATGCAGCAACCAGGGGTGTGGTGGAGCGGTGCTTCGGCCTGCTGAAGATGCGCTTTAGATGCCTGGATCGATCCGGAGGGGCCCTGCAGTCCCGGCCCGACAGGGTAGGTCGCCTGGTTGTGGTCTGCTGTGCGATGCACAACATAGCCATGCAGAGGGGAGATGACCTGGTGGAGGAGTCGGAGGGAGGACCCGACGGCACAGGAGCTAACGCAAATGAGGGGGATGGGGAAGAGGAGGATGCGGAGGAGGAGGATGATGGGGCGCATCAGGGTGTGGGGAGGGGCGCAGGACGCAGACACTGCCCGGCTGCTCGTTACGTCCAGGAGTCTGCACGACGGCACCAGCCGCAGACAGCGGGCACGCGACACGTTGGTGGCCGCACGGTTCACGCACTGTGGGGGTGGGATTTGCTGAACACTGCCACTTGCACCGTCACTCCTGCACACGGGCACCACGCAGCATCCCCACCCACCCCCGCACCGCGTTCACGGCACCAATTCCACATCACCTTCCCATTGCGGCACTACGGGATTGTACAACAGTGATGATTGGGTAAGCGGGCGTGATCAGTGTCATGTTGAATGATGACGGCCCGCTCTGTGATGAGCTGACTCATGGCTATAGCTGAACCATGCACTCCGGTGGTCACAGCCTTCAAGACGGATATTTCACCACATGCCCGTGTGGGGTGGCTGGCGTCGGTGTGCCGTGGACAACGGTGTCTAATTATGGGAGGCAGGGGGGAAAGGGTCAGCACATTCGGAACAGACCTTGAACCGCTCGTATACCACTAAGCCAATCGGGCACCCTCACGAGCCCCCTGGCACCGGACATAGCACAGAGTCTTACAAGTCAAATTCAACAGTGAGTTTATTTGTGTGATTAACATAGGTGCCCTATCCCCTACAACTAAACTGTGCCCTGCACCCGTGCCAACTTATGTGCCGAACTTCTTTGCCTTACGGGCCCTACCACTACGTCTAGGTGTGTTCCCAGATAGTACAGCAGGAGTGGAGGCGGACTGCTGAGAATCACGGCCTTCGACATGGCTCCCCGTCGGCACACGTTTCCTGGGGCGGCCCGGCTTCGATGGGCCAGGCTGCTCGGCGGGCTTGCTGGATGGCGTTGTGCCACCCTGACCTGCCCGCTGCCTACCAGATGCGCCAGGGACGGAACGGGGGGGAGGCCAAGTGTACCTTGATGGAGCTACCGGGATGGGCCCCAGAACCACCTCCTCCCTCGGGGAGCCCGGTGGCCCCCGGGCCTCACTGTGGGACGGAGATGCGATCGGAGACATGCCCCGTCGCACCACCGACACCTGGCGCTACCAGTCCTGGAGGCCTGCAGCGGTATCGATCACGGTCCGAATGTTCGCCGAGACGGAGCCCAGGGAGTGTGACATTCCTGCCAAGGACTGTGCGATCTCAACCTGTGAGTGCGCGACGCCAACCATCACGTGCGCCAGGTGGTCAATGCTCTCCGCGACTGACTGCTGGGACTGTGCCATCGCTTGCTGGGACCGGGCCATGATATGGTGAGACTCGGCCAGGGCCCAGAGAGCGGCGGCCAGGGCCCAGAGAGCGGCGGCAATGTCGTGTTGGCTCTGGCGCATTGCTACCTGTGAGAGGGCAGCCCTCTCCTGGGCCATGGATGACGCGTGCACGTTAAGCCCAACGCCTTGCAGAACCTGACCCATGGCCGAAAACGTTTCACCCATTGCCTCCACCGCGGACACCACCCGTGCGGTGTAGGCCTGGGTGGCTGCGATGAACGACACCACTCCCTGCTCCTGAACGCGGATGGACTCCTCCAACTGCGTGTGCAGGTCTTGGAAGATGGCCCTCATCCTGTTATTCAGTCCCTGGGTGTCCACATGCATTGGTTGTCCTGGTGGGTCAAGTACATCCAGGTACCCAGGAACCGTCTGGGTGGCAGCTGTTTGCTGGGCCTGGGCTGCCCTCCGACCGTCCAGCCCCTCGGCTGCTCCAAACTCCACCTGCTGTACCGTGTCGGATGTGGGGTGCGTACCAGACCGTGACCCGACAGCCTCATCACTTATATTCCCAACCGAGGTGAGTGTCTCTGTGATGGTGTATGGTGTGGGAGACAGCAGTGCCGCAAGGTCGAGGTCATCGTCCGTTAGGAATTCTTGTCTATTCTCCCACTCATGGCCCGGCGCAAACTGCATGCGGGCCATGTCGTGTTGACCTCCAGGTGATTCCACCGAGTGTGTGGTCGTGAGGTGCGATTCTTCATGAATGTCCGCCCTGTGCCCCTCACTATTGTCTCTCGGTGGTGTGAGCGTCCCGGTCCTGCGTCCCATACTGAGAGGTTTGCCCTCCTGGCCGACCGACTGCCAACCTCTGGCGTGCGTCCCTGGGTGCGCTTGTCGTTGGCGATGTTTCGCTGTCTCTTGGCTGAGACGTCCCTGGACGTTCGGCGGCTGGCCCTGGGGAACATAAAGATTCGGGGTTCGTTAGACACGGTGGCCCGAGTGTATGGTGGTGGTGGGTGCACAGTGTGAGGGGGGAGGGGATTGAGGCTGCAGTGGGCAATGTGTGAGGGAGACGATGACGGGTTGTGGGGGGGGGTGAGGACATGCAGGGTTCTCTCACTTGCTTCTGCGCCTCCGAGCTGGCATCTCGCGACCTCCCGGGTGGCGGATCCCCCAGCGAGGTCCAGGGCCCTCTGCTCGTGAACGTTTAGGGGTGCAGATTTTAGTATTGCGATTGTCCTGAGTGCAAGATGATAAGCTTGGACAAAATGTCTATTTTCAACAAAACTGAAATTACTATTTTGACTAAGTTATTAAATCTTGAGTTTTGAAAAAAATCAAGGAAACAGGAAAAAGTGGTTTCACAATCATAATTGAGCTTGGTTTTGGTATGGGGTAGAGTTATTTGATTTATAAGCACCAGATATTATTTGATGAATCAATTTTATATTTGTAAATTATTGGGTGTGCATGTTTTCCAATTTTTAAGATTGTGAAATGGTTAGACAAGCAAGATGCTATTTTTTCTAAGCTACCAGGAGGTTTACAATTAATTTAGGAGCAATGGCAATGTATTTCACCCATATTTAATAGAATTTAGGATTGGAATCTTGTTGCTCTGTTTATTTGGTGATAAATATGGCGGTCAATATGGTCGCCTTCCTTAATCCTAATTATGTTTACGTTCCTACTTTCAGAGTCGCCAGGTATCTCTCGATACCACCACAAGGTTCAAACCCGAATACTGATCAAAGAGCCAATACACCAGTTAGTTAGTTGAAAGTCAATACTATTTATTTACACACACAGTAAGATCTACTCATGCACAACAGTACTACAAACTAAACTATCTCTAACGCTAACACCTATACTTAACTTCGGCTGCCCGCTTAGCCAGAGGAACAATGGCCGTTGTTCGGATCTGAAGCAGTTAGGTTCGAAGAGAAACAGGTGAACAGCTAAGGTCGTCCGTCTGGTAGCGAGCGTTGACCTTGAACTTACTTGCTTCTGGTGATGCTGGTGGATGGGTCTCTCCGCCTGAGAGCCAAGTCCAAGAGAGAAAATCTCTCGTGGGGATTCCTTCTTATACTTGGAGGGGCTTTAAGTGCTTTTAGGTGGGCCTTAAACTTGGTCCCAATTAATTGGGCAGCTTCTCGATTATTGTTATTGATCCTGACCAATTAAGGGGTGGGTGCCCTGATAGCTGGGCGTGTCTTAGGTGGCCGTTGGCCTTGCTTTGTTTGTGTCTTTCTGGCGTTGGGATGTCTGCGACAGTATCAACTACCTGAGTGTTAGTCCTTTGTTCCTCGGAGATGGGCCATCAATATGCTAATCGACCCAGAGTTTCGATTCCGTCTGGTAACTGCTTTCCAAGTATACATTTAGGCACTGTGCCTGCTTGTTCTCTAGCATTGTCCACATTTCCCTACATTCTTTGTGAGCGTCCATTTTGTGTTCTGGAAGTGGCCATCCCAGATGGCTACAATCTGTGCTTAAAATATTGATTTTGACTGCTCGTGGCCTTGGTGTGTGGTTGTATATTTGCCAGCTCCCGCTTATGGCGGTGTTTTGCGACCTTTTCCCCGATTAACGGGCGGATGTTTTAATGGAAAAAGGTGTGGGAGTGGTGGAGGAAGAGCTTTTTCCACCGGTGGATGGATTTGATGACCTGAAGTGGTTTTAAGCGAAAGGAGCTGCCGGAGTGTGAAACGTTGCCTGCGACACAGGAAGATGGCAGAGGGTAAGGGTCCGGCCCTACCATCTTAGTGGTCTATGGAGCAGTTGGTGGACTTCTTTTTTAAAAATATTTTTATTCTCCTTTTTCACATTTTTATCCAAATTTACACCCACCAACAATCAATGGTAACAAGTACAATGGCAATCCCCTGATCAATAATCCCTTCCGCCCACCAACCCCGAAACAACCTTTTAAATACAAACATCAAAGAAAAAGAATCGGGAATTCACCATCATCCCATCCATAGTCCCTAACATCATACACAATTCAAACCCCCTCTCCCCACCACCCCCCAATGTTCGATGTCATCCAATTCTTGAAAGTGTATAGTTAGCAAAGCCCATGAATTGCAGAACCCTTCCATCCTTCCCCTCAACTCAAACTTCACTTTCTCAAGTGTCAAGAACTCCAACAGATTCCCCTGCCATGCCAGGGAATGGTGGAGAAGCTGACCTCCACCCTAACAAGACCCACCTTTGGGCAATTAACAAGGCGAAGGCTAAGGCATCTGCCTCCGCGGCTGATCCAACATCCCGAATATGGCTTCAAGGGGACCTGGCTTGAGTCTCACATGCATCACCTTCGAGATTAGCCTGAAGACCTCCCTCCAATATCCCTCCAGTTTTGGACAGGACCAAAGCATATGAACGTGATTTGCGCCCCCCCCCCCACAGTGTTCACAAACATCCTCCACCCCTTCAAAGAGTCGGCTCATCCTCGTCTTTGTGAGGTGCGCCCTATTCTCCACCTTCAGCTATATCAGCTTCAATCTCGCACACAAAGGTTGAAGCATTCACCTTCTGGAGCACCTCACACCACAGCCCCTCCTCCATGCCCTTCCCCAACTCTTCCTCTCTTTTTGTCTTAATCCCCTCCAACGATGCCTTCTCTTCTCCCCAAATCGCCCCATAAATCGCTGACACCAGCCCCCTCTCCACTCCCCCTGTCGTCAGCACCTCCTCCACAGTGTGGGGACCGGTGCCACCGGAAAGCTCTATCTCCTTGGTGAAATCTCGGACCTGCATATATCTAAACATTCCCCCAGCCCCAACCCATATTTCTCCCCCAGCTCCTACAATCCCGCAAACCGGCCCACCCAGAAATAAATCCTTTAGTGTCCTAACTCCCTTCTCCTCCCAGCTCCTAAAGCTCCCATCCAATTTCCCTAGCTCAAATCTATGATTCCCCCGAATCGGCATTTCCCTTGACCCTGCCCCCAGCCTAAAGTGCTGGCACTACTGCCTCCAGATTTTCAATGTCGCTACTATCACCAGACTCCCCGAGTATTTCCCCAGGGCCATCGGGAGCGGCGCTTCCCACGCCCCGACACCCTACACAGACTCACCTCCATTGTAATGCACTGGGTGTGCCCCCCCCCCCTCTAACCCAACACCTCACCTCCACATTCGCTGCCCAGTGTTACTACAGTAAATTAGGAAGATACAACCACCCTGACTGCCGTCCTCTCAGCAACAGCACCTTCCTAATCCTAGCCACCCCCCCCCCCCCCCCATATAAACAAGGTAATCATCTTTTCAACCACCTTAAAAAATGCCTTTGGCAGGAAGATCGGCAGGCACTTAAAAATAAACAAATATTGCGGCAACACAATCATTTTAATTGCCTGTACCCGACCTGCCAGAGACAGAGGAAGCCCACCCCACCTTTCCAGATCCACTTTCACCCTCCCCACCAAACTAGTAACATTAGACCTATGGAGCCCCCCCCCCCCCCCAATCCTGTGCCACCTGCATCCCCATATATCTAAAGTGAGTCACCACCCTATTGAATGGTAGCCCCCCCCCCACCCCTGGCCAAGACACCACAAATATTCACTTTTATCTAAATTTAGCTTATACCTCGAAAAAGACCCAAACACCCGAAGCAGCTCCAATATACCCCCCCCCATCGACGCACTCGGTTCTGATGCATACAACAGCAAGTTGTCCACATGCAAAGACACCCTATGCACTATTCCTCTCCACACCTCTGAACTCCTCATCGCGATGGCCAAAGGCTCAATCTCAAGTGCAAACAACAAGGGGGGGGGGGAACATGGGGCATCCCTGCCTGGTCCCTCGGTGCAGTGCAAAATATCCCAAATTCATGGTATTCGTGCGGACACTCGCCCTCGGTTCCCTATACAGCAGTTTTAACCCAATCTGCAAATCTTGGCCCAATCCTAAACCGCTCCAGAACCGTCATCAAATACCCCCACTCTACTCGCTCAAATACCTTCTCGGCGTCCAACGGTATTACCACCTTCCTTGTGGACAGCCGGTCAAAGCTCGCCTGAAACTCCTTCCTCTTTTCCAACTTCGCTGGATCTCCGTCTTCTGCATACCCCCTGTCTACCTACAACATCTCATCTATTACACTTTGTCGCTCCACCTTCTCCTCCTTGTCCATCTTTGCCTTAAACAAGATAATCTCTCCCCTCACCACCGCCTTTAGAGCTTCCTAAACCGTCACCTGTGAAACCTACCCCGTACAATTAAATCCCACGTATTCCTCAATTACTTTCCCAATCTTATCACAAAACCCTCTGTTCCCCAACAGCCCCACATCTAATATCCACCCCGGTCTCTGCACTGCTCCCTTCTCCAACACCATATCCACCCAATGCGGCACATGATCCAATATCACAATTGCCGAATATTCCGATCCCTTGACCCCAGCCAACAGCGCCTTCCCCACCACAAAAAAGTCAAATAGACCTTATGGACTGAGGCGGAAAAAGAATTCTCCCGGTCCCCCAGGTGCAGAAACCTCCAAGTGTCTAGCCCTCCCATTTCTGCCATTACTCCAGCCAACGCCTTTGACCTCTCTGACAGCACAAGCGAGGGCGGTCATGCCCTGTCCAATCTCGACTTCTGCAACAAGTTCTAGTCTCCACCCACTATCAATTTGTGTGAGTCCAAGTCGGGGATGGTCCCACACACCTTCTTTACAAACCTTACATCAACCCAGTTGGGACCATACATGCTTACCAATGCCACTAGCCTCCCCTCCAATGTCCCTGTCACTATCACATACCTACCTCCCTGTTCCGCAACCACTTTCTACATTTGGAACCGTACTCTTGCTAACCAGGACTGCTACCCCTTGAGCCCTGCCATCAAATCCCGAATGAAACACCTGGCTAACACAGCTCTCCCTAAGCCTCGCCTATTCCTTCACCCTCAAATCAGTCTCCTGCAGCATCGCCACATCGGCCTTCAAACCCTTCGGATGTCAGCACCCTTGATCTCTTGACTGGGCCTCCCAACTGCCTCACGTTCCTAACCGGGGGGGGGGGATCACGTTTTTAACCGGGGGTCCCCCCCCCCCCAGCCCCTTCCTATCCACCATCATCATAACTCCAGACCCTGCCCCATGAGCCTGACCCGTCCCTATCCAGTGTTAACATCAAACCCCCTCCCCCTCCCAGAATCACCCCTTGCGCTTCCTGTCGAAAAATCCTCACCCAGTAGCGATTTCTTCCCCCCGCCCCCGGGCGCGGGCACTCTGTCTCCATTTCGGAGAATCCCGCCCAGGACGTCAGCAGTGGGGGTGAAGGAGGTACGGGAGTTGGGAAGTGAGAGGTGGGATGATGGGGTGTTAGGTATTTAGTTGTTTTGATTATTTGCATCCCTGTTTGCTTGTTTTGTTTTATGGTTGTGTTTGATGTGTGTATGTATATGTGTTTATGTGTGTGTGTATAAATATATATAAATGGCTCAATAAAATATTTTTCAAAAAATGTATATTGATTTTTATTTTAAAAAAACAAGGCAGTGAAACACGTTAATTTTGCATCAACACTATGCTTAGTCAAAAGGTCACCAAACAGCAACTGTTGAATGAATAAACTGAGCTCTATTTTATGTACAATATAAAACCTCAGAATATTGTATTTTAACTATCCTCTTCAACAGCATTTGTAACTAAGCTGGGGTAAAAATACAGTTAGTGCTGTGATTAGAATAAAGTGCAGCATGATAGCTATAACTATTTAATGGCTTTACAAAATAATGCTACTGAAGTTGAAAGAATTAAAGTAGGTATAGTACCTTAATCCATGCAATGACAGTGAAATCAGCTCAAGTGAATAAACCATTTGCCAGCAAAACTTGGTCATTAAAGATATCTGTCAATGTGGGGAAAAATTACTAATAGTCAAATAAAAGCTTGTGGCATACAATTCAATGTGAAATTCTTAAGTTTTTTTTGGATAGCAGTACAATTACTCAAAACGTATTGGTTTATCATGACTATTTTTCAAAATAACTTCTTTATTTTCCTTGGCTTTGGCTGCTTATACATATTTACATGAACAATTTTGAACATCTAACTGTATGGCTGACTGACTGTTGACCACTGTTCTCGCAGTGCACATTGCGTGGTATGAATGCAGGCTAGAGGAGCTTCAAAAGCATTGGATTGATTTTTGAGAAAAGGTTGAGCAAGAGACGATAGGGCAGAATGAAAGTCCTACCTTTGGTCAGGTGAAGACAGCACAGCATGTGAGAATTCTCTATATCTTGGAAAAGGGAGCAGAGTGGGAGTGAATGTGTTCCACTCAAGCATTTTGGTCTTCAGGAACATTATTACAAGTAGCCCACCTTTTGGATGAGATGTTAACCGAGACCTTGTCTCCCTTTTCATAGTGGAGGTAAACAAAATCCCATCACTCTAAAAAGAACAGCAAAGCTCTCCCCTGGTGTCCTGATTAATTTCTAAACCATAAACCAATTATCTGGCCCTTAACTCATTCCTTGTGGGAGCTTGTGCGCAACTCGACTTCTGAAATTCCTTCATTACAGCAGTGACTACACTTCAAAAGTACTTCATTGGCTTTAAATTACATTGGGATGTCTTGAGGTCATGAAAGGTGCTATATAAATGGAAGCTTTCTTCGTGATTGTAGCTTCTGAAATGAATTTGGCTGAGTAGTAAAATTTTGTTCACTTAAAAAGATATTTATAGTCCTAAGAAAAGCATTGTGCACTTGAGATTTAATTCACGTAAGACCTATTTGTTTATCAGATATTATGAATGGGTACCATTATGAACAAAACACAAGGCAATAATACTGTATATAAAATAATCCAAAGATTTTATGAATGATAGTCCATAAATACGAATTGCCAGGATTTTGATCAAGTCTGGAAGATTCTTGACATCTGGTTCATGAATACACAAGTAGGTTGTAAAAGATCTTCATAAATTGGATAAGTTTTAGTTACCATTAAAAATAGGCTCCAATATTTTCTATATTTTTAAAAGCCTGCATTGGCACAAAATGCTGTTAAACCAAATGGTGTGCGACAGAGCTAACTCTTGTACACGCTCCTAAATTAACTGGCATAGTGAGTTCTCAACCTTGGTTTGGTGGCCCACCAACTGAATCAAAAAACATGTGTTTGCATTATTGAATCTGAAGATGACATTTTGTGCAGGGAAACCCAAAGAGGAAAGAAAATTACCATTTGTGTGATGGACTATTCCGGATTACATTTTTCAATTTGCCTACTCATCTAAGCTAGGTTTCCCTTCTCTTCGAGGACAACCAGTGAAATAGCATTCTTTTCAACAGCCCCAACGGTAGCGTTGTGGATAGCACAATTGCTTCTCAGCTCCAGGGACCCAGGTTCGATTCCGGCTTGGGTCACTATCTGTGTAGAATCTGCACATCCTCCCCATGTGTGCGTGGGTTTCCTCCGGGTGCTCCGGTTTCCTCCCACAGTCCAAAGATGTGCAGATTAGGTGGATTGGCCATGATCAATTGCCCTTAGTGTCCAAAATTGCCCTTAGTGTTGGGTGGGGTTACTGGGTTATGGGGATAGGGTGGAGGTGTTGACCTTGGGTAGGGTGCTCTTTCCAAGAGCCGGTGCAGACTCGATGGGCCGAATGGCCTCCTTCTGCACTGTAAATTCTATGATTCTATGAAATTGAATTTAGTTTGTCGTGTTGGGTGTTCCGATACACAAACGAACCAACACGGTTGTAGATGGTACAACTCTGTTTTATTATTCTGTACAATAATAACTATTAACTTCTGGCTGTGGTTCGTACTTCACCAGCTAACCTGTGGATCCAGCCCTAGCATTATCTTAGTGAGGCACTCATGGCGTATGTCTGAGTGGCATGCTGTGAGCTCTGTGCTCTGAGCTATCTCCTGGTAGAAAAAGCAGGAACTGTGGTGTTCCCTGTTTTATAGTGCATGTGCTCTCACTGGTGATTGGCTGTGATGTTGTGTGTGGGTTGATTGGTCCGTTTACCTGTCCATCAGTGTGTGTGTGTGATTGCACCATGATATGTTAATGTGGATATCATGACATAGTTGACTTGGGTTACTGAGAACTTCAGCTTTGTGACTGAACCCATAAAAAGATTTATTGGTGATTATTACAAACCGGGTGTGTTTTGCTTTAAAATATGCATCCACTGGTTTTTCCTGTAAATTTTCCAATGTCTTCAGCAATAGTTCAAATGTTTTTAATAGCTAACGGCAATATAATATTTGAGGATTCCACAGTCCAAAGAGTTTAGCACAAATCACTGCTGCATGCTAACCATAAAATTGCACTTTTCATTCAAAGGCAACGTTATAGCAATTTAATTCTAGCACTGTTATTGCCTATGTACAATGTACTGTGATCAACTTCTCATGATTCACATTATCCAAGTGATGCCATGTTGATTTTGCCATTAAAACAAAAGCACATTATTGCTATTGACACTAATTCATAATATTTTTCAGAAAAAAGTATTTCAATAGTTTCTGTTCCCGATTAATTAGTAACATCCATATAACCATTCTGCAGATGTTGCCTGCTCTCTGTTACCAGTTTTTCTGTTTTCATTTGGTTTCCAGCTTTTGAACCTTGTAAGAGTGAGAAGCATGCTTGAGTATTTGCATTCTAATGAAGTTACCTCAAAATTTAACTAAAGCTATTTCCATCTCCAAATATTGATTATCCCATTTTATTAATGTGGTTACTAAATATGTAACCAACATAGAGTTATCCTTCACAAAACAGTACAACCGCCTGCTGCTTTATAGGTAATTTTAGCTGCTGTGGTGCATATCTTGGTTCAGTGGTAACACTCATGCATCTAAAACATAAAGTCCAAGCCCCTCTTTAGTACTGGAGCACATAATCTAGGTTGACACCTCAATGTAACACAGAATTGTCAGAAGTCCCATCTGAATATTCAGGTGGATATAAGCAAACTTGTGAGACAATTAAAAAAGATCTGCAGTTCTCTCCTGTGACCAGAACTGGTTGGTCAGTTATCTTGTCTCTGTGGCATCTTGCTATGGGTGCATTCAAGACTGTTGATAAATGTTGTCACAACAGTGACCACACTTCAACAGTAAGTCATTGCTTGTGAAGTACTTTGGGAAGACCGGAAGATATGAAAGATACTTTATATTATAAATGGTAGTTTGTTAATTTTTTTTATACCACAACAGAATCATACATGTTTCATGGCTGATATGTAGATTTTCTTACGTCACGGCTAGGTATCTTCAAATGTCGCTGCTATGCTTTTGTGTGCCTCGAAGTAGAGAATCCTCTTGCATTCTACAGCAACCCCAATCACCACTAATCCTCATTCATGATATGCAACCTTTCACCTGTATACGCCAGGGTTCATCATTGTAAGGAAAAATTTACTGACATTCATCCTAAATTTTACTTTTGACAATTTTTTGCTATTTCCTATCTTGTATACCTCCATAAAATCATATCCCAGTCATCGCCTTTTTGGGCTGAAAACTTTTTTTTACTATGAGTCAGCCTTGTGCCAGTTCTTTGAAGTGCAAAGAATGTTGAATGGAGGAATTTCAACATTAAAATACATGTACAAGTGACAGAAATGTAAATGCATTCAGAAGCCAGCTCCAATGTGCCAACTTCTGACTTCAGGGCATGTTCACTGTGTGCGCGTGACCACATACAGAGAAGCAGATTTATGATGAGACTATTTAATTGTGTATTCCTGCGATACTTTAACCAACATTTTAATTTTGCAGCATATATGTGGGTTTCCCAGAGTTCCAGAAACTTACCAAAGCAAGTAGGCTCAATGAGCCCCATATATTGTCATTCAAAGACAGGTATACAACAGCAATACACTGTGCCCACAGCTGGTTTCTTGCACTTGGAAAGGGTTTAATGAGAGTCTCTTCTGTGCATGTTGCAAGAATTGAAGCAAGATCAGGATGGGTGGTGCCATGACTGCCTTAGGTTGGACCATGGCAAGGTGAAATATAATCATTGGCACCAGCTCCACAGACTGCTGTGGAGTGACCTATTGATTGTCAGTAAACAGGTGAACAGTAGAGGAATCCAAGTAATAGAAGACATTACCTGTTTAACGGGGCGCATAGACAGAGAATAAACTGTTGACCTCTCAGAAGAGCTGTGTTTCCAAAGGCGGTTTACTACATCAAGTAGTGGCAGATAGGTGCAGCCTGCTAGAAGACCTGCTAACTGGGATCTGGTAGGTTGCACATGACAAGTGGCTATGAAAATAATCACCACCCTCAACTTCCCGGCAGGAGCCTACTAGATCGCCAAGTCGGCTGCACCTCAGACCTATCACTGACAGGATGTTTTCCAGGCAGTTATGTCAACTTTGCCTGCAATGGCGTTATAGAATGAGTATGCCTTTAGGTCTGTGCATGATCAGTCTCACAGGTGCATGGTACCATCAACTACATACATCTGTCCACTCCCAGATCAACCAGGATTATTTGTAAGAACAAAGAACAATACAGCACAGGAACAGGCCCTTCGGTCCTCGTAAGGTGCAAGGGATTCTAATTGTTCAAAGTTCAGCTGTTGTGCAAATACAGGGAAAGATTTATGCAGCTGGTTTATGCAGATTTTCTGTGAGCTGCTGAAGTGCTTTTATGGGAAGGCAGTATAAACTACCCAAACTCTTTGGATCTGCAACCAGACTTGAAGCAGGCTGCTAGGAAACAAAGAATACTCCCTCTAAACCTGATTGATGATACTCAATCGATGAGAAAGTCCATCAGTAAAACCCAAGAGCAGTGCACCATTAGCTACATGACCACCAAGTGTGTAATTGTGAAAGTGATTGGTATGCTTCAGATGCACTTAAGGTCCCCAGACAGATTTGGAGGTGGACTTCAGAACTTGTTAGCTCGGAGACCCCAGAATGATTGTGGTGTACAGCACTCTGCTTAGCAGAGCAGAAGGGAAGATTCAAACTGCATGTGTAACAGGGAGCAGAACACACATGGTCTTCAGACAAATCTCATGAAGAGGAGGTGGAGGCAGAAGATGATGATCTCAATGGTGCACCAGCCGCTTGGTGCGATATAGAACGACAAAGATTGGCTTTTTCTTACTGTCAGGTTCAGTTAGCCAATGTAATTCAACCAATGTAACCATTGCATCAAATGACCACCCAACAGAAGTCCGTCGTATCGCGACAGAAGCTGGGTGTTCCTTCTACGATGGGTTTCAAGATGCCCTCAATGTAGCCAGAGAGGTTCTCACCAGGGTCCCATTGCCTGATACGATAGGATGGCCTGGTGTGTTGGCCTTCAACCGCCGTTATACACCAGATAAATGGATGACATTTTTTTCCTTTGGACCCTCGGCAAAGAATCACTGAAATGACTACATGATGACGTCAATAAGTTCCATCCCACCATCAGACTCACCATGGACTACTCTCCAGAATCGGTTGCATTCTTAGACACACTCATCTCCATCAAGGACGGTAACCTCAGCACTTCGCTTTACCGCAAGCCCACGGATAACCTCACGATGCTCCACTTCTCCAGCTTCCACCCTAAACACATTAAAGAAGCCATCCCATATGGACAAGCCCTCTGTATACACAGGATCTGCTCAGACGAGGAGGAGCGTAACAGACATCTACAGAAGCTGAAAGATGCCATCGTACAAACGGGATATGGCGCTTGACCCATCGATCGACAGTTCCAAGGTGCCACAGCAAAAAAACGCACTGACCTCCTCAGAAGACAAACACGGGACACAACCGACAGAGTACCATTCGTCGTCCCGTACTTCCCCGGAGCGGAGAAACTACGACATCTTCTTTGCAGCCTTCAGCACGTCATCGATGAAGCCGAACATCTTGCCAAGGTCATCCCCACACGCCAACTACTTGCCTTCAAACAACCGCGCAACCTCAAACAAACCATTGTTTTCAGAAAATTACCCAGCCTTCAGAACAGCGACCACGACATCACACAAGCCTGCCATGGCAATCTCTGCAAGACGTGCCAGTTATTCGACATGGGTACCACCAGTACACGTGAGAACAACCACCACCAGGTGCATGGTACATAATTGTGCGACTCAGCCAACGTTGTCTACCTTGGGGATGTCCCGATGCGTGGTACATTGGCAAGACCTTGCAGACGCTGCGACAATGGATGAATGGACATCGCGCGACAATCGGCAGGCAGGAATGTTCCCTTCCAGTCAGGGAACACTTCAGCAGTCAAGGGCATTCAGCCTTTGATCTTCGGGTAAGCGTTCTCCAAGGCAGCCTTCAGGGCGCGCGACAACGCAGAATCGCCGAGCAGAAACTTATAGCCAAGTTCCACACACATGAGTACGGCCTCAACTGGGACCTTGGATTCTTGTTGCATTACATTCACCCCCCTCCCCCCCCCCCCCCCCCACATCTGGTCCCCCCACATCTGGTCTGGGCTTGCGAAATCCTACCAACTGTCCTGGCTTGAGACAATTCACCTCTTTAACCTGTGATTATCCCTCTCTCTGGATCTGTAAAGACTTAATTACCTGCAAAGACTCCCATTCAAAGTATCGTCTTGCATCTTTGACTTTGTCTATATATATGTTTCTGGAACCTACCTCTTCAGTCACCTGAGGAAGGAGCAGTGCTCCGAAAGCTAGTGATTCGAAACAAACCTGTTGGACTCCTGGTGTTGTAAGACTTCTTACTGATCAATAAACTGCTCACTGATGCTTAGTTTGTTCTGCCAAGGCCACTCAGATCCTGATTAGAACCTTGACCAAAAGTGGACAAAAGGGCTGAATTCCAGAGATGAAGTGAAAGTGACTATCCTCAACATGAAGACGCATTTGACGAGGTAAGGAGTTTTAGCAAAATTGAATTCAATGGGAATCAAAGGGTAAACCCTCCAACAATTTGAGTCATACAGTGCACAAAGGGAGATGATTGTGGTTACCTACGCCCCAGGATATCACTGCAGGAGTTCCTCAGGGAAGTGTCCTAATCAATTACTTTCCCTCTATCATAAAGTCAGAAGAAGAAGTTTGCTGATGATTGCACAGTATTTACCATTCATGACTCCTCAGGAAGTGAAGCAGTCTGTATCGATATGCAGCAAGACCTGGACAACATTCAAACTTGGGCTGATAAGTGTTTAGTAACATGCGTGTCACACAATTGCCAGACAAATGACCATCTCCAACAAGAGAGAATTTAACCTTCTCTCCTGACATTCAACAACATTACCATCATTGAGGGTACCGCCACCATTATCATTTTAAAAGTTTCCTTCGTCACTGATGCATAGTGGCAGCAGTGTGTATCATCTACAAGATGCACTGCAGCAACTCAACTCAGTTCCTTTGACAGCACCTGCAAAACCCGTAATCTCTACCATTTAAAAGGACATGGTGTGGCCACCTGAGTTGGCCACTTCCCGACTTAAAATGGGGAACAGCAAAGGCTGAAGGGAAATTCAGCCAACACAGGCAAAAACTGGCAGGTGTAAGTTTACTGTGTATTAGACTCTGCAAAAAACCCAGACAGCATCGATACAAGCAGCCATCTGCATAATAATGTAGCAGCCATCTACATAGTAATGAGCGATGCCCGGGAACAATCAAAACATTTGAGGTAAACAAGGCCAAGCCAGACTCCTCGGCGCCAGCAGGAGTCAACCCAAAAGAGGTTAACAGGCACTTAAAGACCGCCCAATGATCAGGGAACAGCTCCAGTATTGGAGAAATCGAACCAAGCGATTGGAACAAAGTCCAATCACTTGAAACCAGGTACGGGGTCCGCCCCGAAAGGCGGGAAGCCCCTGGGGACTATAAAGTAAAGCCCCCAAGTTCAAATCGTCCTTCTTGACAGGGTCACTCAGCAACGCGAAGCAACCCTTGACAGTGACCTGTCCAGCGGCCTCCAAGAACGTAAGTTTCAAGTCAACGCTCGCTACGAGATAGGCGCTCCTAGCTGCCAGCCCATACCAGCTTTGAATCCCGCAGACACAGAACCAGAACAAAAGGCCATTTGTTCCCCTGACCTGGTGGGTCAGTCCGAAGCTAAGTATTGGCCTGTTAGCGATAGAAATAGCTTAGAAAGTAGAGTTTATGCATGAGTAGCGGTTTACTGTGTATAATAAATGTGTATTGATTTGAATCTTACTAATTGGTGTGTTGAGTTATTGATCATTACTTGAACTTGAACCTCGTGGCGGTATCATAAAGATACCTGGCGACTCTAGAGCAAAGGTTATAAAACAGAGCCAATTGAACCAACCAAAAGTTAGCAACAATGGGCAACAGATACATGGGAACACCACCACTTACAGGTTCCCTGCCAAGCCACATATCATCCTGACTTGGAACAATATCACCACTACTTCATTTTTTCTGGGAACTTCCTAACAGCACTGAGGTTGTACCTACACCAGCTGGACTGTAGCAGGTCAAGAAGTCAGCCCACTAGCACCTTCTCAAGGGTAATTAGGGATGGCTAACAAATGTTGGCATTGCCAGCTATGCCCACATCCCATGAAAGAATTAAAACAACACCTGCTTTGCAAAAGAGCTGCCATACAGCTATAGTATCTCTTGACGTCTGAGCGTCAGGTAACATTTTCCTGTTCTGCCAAAATGTCATTAACCTAAACAGTTAACTTTTGTTCTTCCTTCCCAGACGCTGCCTGACCTCTTGAGTATTTCCAATAGTTTTTTCTTTCTACTTTGGAAAGCGTGTACATTATCAAATCCTTTCAAACCAGCAGTATATGCAAAGTTAGTCAAATGATCCAAGTAAGTGACATTTTAAAACAAAAACATTCATCACTTTCCTCTGGAGAGGAAGGATCAGTTGATAGGATGCAAAGTGTTTCTCGGTACCAGGGATCCGAAAAGTACTGGGTTGTGTTGGGATCGCAACAAACAGACAACAGAGCCCAATCACTTCCTGCTGATGAGAAAGATACTTTGAAGGGTGATCTATTTCCTAGCATTATTCAACCTAAGATACCAGAATTATTCCTATTTTGGAGACCCAGGATCCTTTGGGCACATCTGCTCAAAAAATGTGAAACCTTTGAGAAACTTGAAGATAAAGGCATGAATATGCTCCTTACTAGGTTTTTAAGTATGATTACACTTGCTACAGCTATTTAGTAGAATTTATGTAGTACTTAGATTTGATGTCCTCCACTCTACTCACATTACTTCCAAGTATTTCTTCCATTTCTTTGCAATGACTAAATGCTCAGCTAACTACACAGAATTGTCTTTGGAGAATAGTTTTTAAAAAAATTCTCTGGGTGATTAAGCTTCTAAGCTACAAATATTGGAAGATATTCACCTTTTGAATTTTTAATGTTGAGTTAGTTTCACTAAGGATATATGAATATTGTTGGAAATAACCTGACTAAAGGTTAATCATTTTCTTCACTCGTTAATGGACGGGTTGGTCTCGGTAATATCTATGTTGGTGTTTCTCTTTAAATAAAAGCTATAATAAGTATAATTTCTGTAGTCTTCACATTGAAATTCCTTCAAACCAGTAGAATGCCACTACTATTTTTGATCATATATTGAATGCTTTCATTATGCTGTCCTCTTTTGTAACTGTAATTCTTGCAGCACTGCACTGAGTTGTTGGCCTACATTGTGTGCTTGAATCCATAATGATGCCTGAGCCCAAAACATTCTGACAGAGTTGAGAGTGCTACCAGCTGAGACTAAAGGCTGAATTTCTTGGGATGATGGGTTCACTGCTTGTCCCAACTGGAAGTCTGGATCCAAAAGGCTATCGCATGACAACACAGTGCAGGTGGCCTTAACTATCTGAGCGTGAGACTTCCACCCTTCAGTAGAAGGAAACCCCACCCGCTTGAAGTCCCAACAGCACCAGAAGAGAGTAGTGGACATTGCTGGGACTGCAAAGAGGAACACAAAGAATGGTACGGGTGTCAGAGACAGATAAGTGCCAGGGTTTTTTTATGGGGAAGTATCAGGCACCGCAGGGAGGCGAAAAATCAACCTTCTGACTCTGGCAGAATTGGAGCCTTGAATGACCATCTCTTAAGAGCTTCAATAGATTAACTGGTAAGCGGGCTAGTGATTGCCTTACCCAACACCTGCCTTATAGTGACTAGGTCAGTGGTGGGTGGGAACTTAATAGGCATATTTTAGACCTGTTATATTTTAGCTGCTCCTCACTGACAACACGCCTGGTAGGGGCCTGTAAAATCCTGCTCAAGTTTAAAACAAGCTTTAGGAGCTGTTTAGCACAGGGCTAAATCGCTGGCTTTGAAAGCAGACCAAGGCAGGCCAGCAGCACGGTTCGATTCCCGTAACAGCCTCCCCGAACAGGCGCCGGAATGTGGCGACTAGGGGCTTTTCACAGGAACTTCATTTGAAGCCTACTTGTGACAATAAGCGATTTTCATTTTCATTCATGATCGGTGAAGACCAGGTTCAGAATTTTACGCAGTTCTGAGGCAAGGAAGTGGGAGAGCATGAAATTACATACACGGAATTCACTCCAGCTTCCCACCCACCCCAACTCAGTTGCGATTTTACACTGTGGCGAACAGGGCCTTGGACAGAAAGCCCACCCTTTCCCTAATTAAGGCCTTTAAGTGCCCATTCAATGGAAACCTAAGGGCCTTTTCCTGCCAGCCTAAATATTCTATGCTACTTCAAAGGGGAAAGCCCCTGTTATGGCCCAGGGTTTAGAGAACCCCAAAGTATATCATGGAGTTCACCTGATCCACAATGTTTAATAGATTTTGGTTATGGGGGAGCACAAGGGCCCACTTTATAGGTCTGGTGCAACAAAGAACTAAAAGTATTTTAAAACTAAAACAATGTTTATTCTATGAGTCCAGTTAACATTTTATAAACACACAGTAAACAGTTTATCAACTACCAACCCTGATAACCCCCCCCCCAAAAAAAGATACAGTACTTTGTAGGTAACCCTTAGTAACTTCCCTAACAACATCCATCAGTAAAAACCCTTTTTAAATAAAGACAGCAGGTTTAAATTCTCTACAGAAACAGGTATTACTTTGAATTATCAAGTGATCTTTAGCATGCAGAGAGAAAGATCAATACACACGTCTGCTTGGTTCATATGCAGCTCTCCAACTGAAAGCGAAACTAAACACAGAGCCCAAACCAGCTTTCAGCACAAAACAAAAGTAAAAAGCAGAGCCCAACTCCACCCACACACTGACATCACTGCGGCTATTTTGATAAACACCCATTTCTTAAATGTACATCCACCTGACACCCCCCTCAAAAAAAACAGTTCAATCTTGGTGGGAATGGTGGATGTGGAGGGGACGTCACCGCCAGCAGAAGGTCAGATGGCCCTTTCTGTTTGGGATGCCCTCCCATTCAGGTCTGGTGATTTCTAGATGTTCCTTGCATCACCCCCCCCCCTCCTTTATCCCCCAAGAGCCCAATCAACTCCTCAGGACTGCTGCCATTTACCTGACCTCCAGATCTCGGTACTTAATTGTAGACTGCTCCCTGCAGTGCCTCTTCAGGCCACTGCCGTGCTCTGTCTGGTACTGGAGAGCTCCTGACCAATCTCCAGGCAGAGTTCAATCTATCTCTCATTCTAGGGCATTCTATTTTCCCTTAAATTGAAAGTGACAGGTTAAAAATAACCATCTTATAAAATCTCACATATGTAACACCATGTCCAGAAGGAGGATGAAATTGATGGTGAGCTATGGAGCTTATGAGGGAAAAATGCTCAAGTGTAAAATCCAATTTTCAGCAGGTCTGGATTTAACTTTATTGAAACTCTGGTAGAAAATGTATTTTTTTTAAAAAGACATGAGGATAATTTTATTTTAAACAACGTCCCTTAGTCCTTTAAAGTAGTGCCCAATGGAAGAACCTTTTTTGATCAAAATTCTCTATGTCCATAGAAATCCTAAGAATCGCAGTTGTCCTGCACATTACCCTTATTTCCAATGAGTAAAGTATCAGAGTGGGCAATCTTTCCTCATACCTCAAGCCTGTAGACTTAGAAATGAAGCTACCTTTGCAACTTTGTTATCTCAAGCACATTACCATTTAATACCATTTAACTGCTATCACCATCCCTTGTTAGATCTGCCTGTATAACACCAAGTACTATCCGGCTCATTTTCCATTGCCAAAACAACCTTCAACAGCAGTGTTATCTCAGAGAGCAGAGATAACCCTAGGCTTCTTTTTTTTTTGTTATCAACAATCGCTTTACACTCTTCTCACCTGCTCTTTCAATCTTACCAGCAAAGTGTGAGGAATTCATGGACTTTTTCCATTATGATTCATACCATTTGTTCAGCTTGCCTCCTTCATGCCATACTTGCTCCAGCCCTGGACCTACATTCCTCCTGAGTTTCTTTTCCATCTTCTCTCATGTCTTCACCTTTTCCAAAAGACCACTTCCTACCCCTTTAGCCTCATTCTGACAGCACAACCTCCCTTCCTGCACTTCCCCTCCCCTACCTTTTATGACCCTGCAAATTTCCCTTTTTCCTTCAGGACCCTCTTCCTCCTTTCAAAAATCACATTTATAAAACCTTGGCCTTTACAAGTGCGCTCTTGTATACAACTGCCTCGTCTTGTTTTCTTCTCCAGTCTTTGAATGTGTTGCACCTAAATCTACACGCAATTTCCTACAACTTCTATTGATCAATCAGATTTCCACCCCTGCCACAACATCAAAGTAGCCGCAATCAAAGTTGCAAATATCAGCCGTTGACACCGACAATAATGTATTCTCTTTCTTCATCCCCCTTAAATTCAGTGCAGCCTTTGACAAGTTTGATCACACCACCCTTTTCAATACCTCTCTTTCATTGACCAGCTCAGTGGAACCACTTTCACTTGCTTACACTTTTTAACATCCAATTCTAGTCGAGCATTCGCTGCAATCACTTCTCTTGATGCATTTGCAATATTAGCCGCTGAGTAGCCCTCCCCCTCAACCATGGATCTGTGATTGGCTCCTTCCTCTTCCCAATCTACATGCTGTCCCTTGGTAATAACAGCTTCAGAAATTGCATAGATTTACTGATGACAGCCAGAAAACCATCCCACCATCTCTTTTCAGCCTTCCACTGTCCCTGGATTGTCAGACTATTTATCCAGTATTCATTCCAAATTGATTGAGCTCAATTTCCACCAATTAGACATCAGGAAGACTGAAGTCACTGGGTTCCCCCACAAGCTCCATTTCAACACCTCCTGACACTGTGTTACAAATGTGAGACTTTATAAGAGGCTTCATTTTCACCTGTCTCCTTTAATTTAAGGTAAAACTGAATGTCCTAGAATGAGAGATGATGAAATCACATTGAATTCTGCCTGGAGACAGGCCCTATGTGATTTTGTTGCCTTGGGAACAGAGGCCTAGGTTGAAACCCACAGAAACTCAAGTGCCAGTTTTCACACATTGACAGATAAGAGGGGCAGCTTCTTTTGCCTGACACGGATTCTTGAACTCTGTTAGAGAGTGATACATGGAGAGGAAGACTGAAAGCAGCTGTTGCTGTGACAAACAGAGGGAAAGATGGTTTTTGTGTTAACTAAATGGATTCCCTGTTTGAAGAGCCAGGCTTTTGGAATTTAAAGACCTAGGAGGTGGTTCAATGAAACTTGGGAGATTGAGTGAAGGGACTTTCAGAAGGACAGTGCAAGGCACATCCCAATGTGACAGGGAGATCGAAGAGACCCTGCTGAAACAGTGGGAGGGATTTGGACTTTATCTACAAGTCTACATATTTATTGAGAATGTGACGTAACATATAAATGTGGCAAGGGGCTTTTGGCTGTGTTAGGTAGTTAATGGGGAAAGTATAATTTCTGTAATTTAGTTTATTAGTTGTCTACTAAGTAAAGTTTAGTCAATGTTTATTTTAGTTTGTCTAATACAGTAAAAGTCTTAAAACATGAAATCTTGTGCGATTTCCATCAGTCGCAGAGAAATTCAGATCTCTGTTTAAAAGTTAGCAGTCTCTGCGAGAATTATAACAATTGCCTCAATCTGAAATACACAGGACATCAAGATTCCAAACAATTTGACCCCGCGCTCAACTTCCAACCCCAAGTATTCTTGATTGTGAAAAGTGTCTACTTCTATCTCTCAATAGAAATCATTGATTAGCCACAAATGTGGCTGTAGTGACATCGTTTTAGCTACACTTACGAATTTTAGTAGAAAACCCCTTGCAAACAATAGTGGCAAGTGCACTTCACTTATAAACTTACTTGACAAATATCAAACATTCAGTGCAAAACTTTGTAATTTTTGGAGGTTGAAAGCATCATGGATGGTACCGCAAACCAGGCAACTATATAATTTTACACACATCATAATTTTCTAAGTTGTCTTTTCTCTATCACTAAAGTTTGCAACTCTGGCATGGATTTATCAGACGTAGCACATCTCAAAGCTCAACACATTTCTAGGTTTCTGATACAGTAGTTGCATGCAGCATTGTGACGTTGTCAGAGTGATTGCTGAGAATGTTTATTTGTACAACAATACTTATTTGTGGGGTGACACAGTGGTTAACACTGCTGCCTCACAGGGCCAGGGAGCTGGGTTCAATTCCGGCCATGGGTGACTGTGTGGAGTTTGCATTTTCTTCCCGTGTCTGCGTGGGTTTCCTACAGGTGCTCCGGGTTCCTCCCACAGTCCCAAGATGTGCAGGTTAGGTGGATTGACCACGATAAATTGCCCCTTAGTGTCCAGGGATGTGCAGGTTAAGTTATGGGTAAATAGCAGAGTGGATCAGTGCAGACTCTCGGGGCCGAATGCCGTCCTTCTGCACTGTAGGAATTCTATGATTCTATTCTATGATTTTACTCACTAGATTTGAGTCTGCTCTCCATCCAGAGTGTGGCTGGATAGTGCCTGCCCTTTGCCATGTTGTGCCCTGTGGTGTTGCTCATTATTGGTTCACAGCTCCTTTTTTAATACAATGTTTCTGGTGTTTCCATGGTGTTAGACCCGAGCATTTTTACACCATTTTAGCAAATAACCAGGAAAATAAAACACACGTAATGACGAAAGACATTTTCAAACTGTGAAACAAGCTTTGAAAGGTATCAGTGAGGGGATTTGAAATCTCCTCAGCAATTCCATTAGCACTCTTAGGTGGAAATTCTAACTGCTGCTTTCCTTGTTTATGTTCGACTCTTAAACCTTTCTACTATGCCTTTCCTTCTGTTACCATAGTTATCAGTCTGTTTTCTCCTTTATAACCCTCTTGCAACTCCGACACTTTAAAAGTTTTTTTAAAATCACAAAATGATGGGTTAATAATTTAATTGTCTTCATCATTGCTGCAGGTAAATCATTCAGCACCTCTTTGTACCCTTATCCTCTCTGATAAGCTTACAAAACTCTCTTCTCTTTCGAAAAATGAGAGGTGACCTTATTGAGACATATAAGATTCTCAGGGGACTTGACAGGGTAGATGCTGAGAGGACTTGTGGGAGAGTCTAGGACAGGAGATATAAAAGTCTGAGAACACGCACGAACAGATTCAAAAACAGCTTCTTCCTGCTGTTACCAGACTCCTAAACGACTGACCTGATTGATACTACATTCCTGTATGCTTCATTGGTGCCGATGTCTATGTATTTACATTGTGTACCTTGTGTTGCCCTATTATGTATTTTATTTTATTTTAATTTTATTTTATTTTCATCTACTAAATGATCTGTTGGAGCTACTCGCAGATAAATACTTTTCACTGTACCTCGGTACACGTGACAATAAACAAATCCAACCCAATCCAAAGAGTTGCCCATTGAAGACAGAGATGAGGAGGAATTTCTTCTCTCAGAGGTTAGAGAATCTATGGAACTATTTAGTGCAGAGAGTTGTAGAGGCTGGGCCATTAAGTATGTTCGAGGCTGAGATAAACAGATTTTTAATCAGTAAGGGAATCGAGGGTTGTGGGATAAGACGGGAAAATGAAGTTGAGGATTTCATCAGATCAGCCACAATCTCATTGAATGGTGGCGCAGATTCGATGGGCTGAATGACCTACTTCTGCTCCTATGTCTTATGTTATTGTCCTTTAAATTTCAATTGATGCTTTTCATAATCCCTTTTTGCATCTTTCATATTCTGGACCTTTCTCTGTTTGATATTGTCTGTCACCTTATCCTGTTCCTTCACTGTATATTTCAGAATTTTATACACTATTTTTCCATGACTTTCTTTTTAATCAATGTCAGCTGTACTGTTCTGTTTTAATCTTTGATTTGCATTTGGAATAAGGAGTGTTTGTAATGTTTAAGTCAATTTTCCTCTGCATTCCTCCCTTTCGCTAATTATTCCCTAATGTATTTCTTGCACTTGCCTGACTAATCCCTCCTCATGAGTTGGAAACAAATCCAATATTCCCTTCTACTTCCCGGATTTCATGAAGATTAAAATCTCCCAGGATTATAACTGAAGGTTTTGGGGTGGCACAGTGGTTAGCACTGCTGCCTACAGCGCTAAGGACCCCGGCCCCGGGTCACTTTAAAGTTCTAATGAAAGCATATTCAAAACTTTTGCCAAATGTTAAAAAGATAAATAATTTGCAGCAGAAATATTTTGTAGGCCACGATAAAATAACAACAGAGGCACATTCTCCCTGTGTCTGCGTGAGTTTTACCCCCAAAGATGTGCAGGTTAGGTGAATTGGCCACGCTAAATTGCCCCTTAATTGGAAAAAATAATTTTACTCTAAATGTTTTTTTAAATAACTGAAGGTTTAGAATTAATGTTTCCTGTAACCATGTACAACAGCATACGCGCCTCTGTTGTTATTTTATAGTGGCCTACAAAATATTTCTGCTGCAAATTATTTATCTTTTTAACATTTGGCAAAAGTTTTGAATATGCTTTCATTAGAACATTAAAATGTCGATAAAACACGTTAAATTGTACATAGTCTGAAAACCAATAGACGGAATGTCCTGGATGCTTTTTATTTCATCTTGTGTATAATTTTCTAACATTATTAATAAATACCTTTCAATAATCTGACTTGAAAATAAGGCAGTTTATATGCTCTGCCTTACAGTATGCACATCATCATTTATGTGGAAGAAACTTTTATATTAAGTAATATTTTGGAAATCATCAAATCTTCATGCATTTACAATTCTTTCTCCTCAGATTCACCAAATAGCCCAAGAATGTTTCTTAAAAAGCCTACAAAAAAGGCAAGTTATATGGATCAGATGAGCTGCTTTCTTCAACAATTACTGATTTGATTCTTTTTTACTCTTTCTTGAGATGTCGGTCTGCTGCCAAGGCCCGCATTCACTGCCCATCTCTAATTGCCCTTGTACTGAATGACTTGCTAGGTCGTTTCAGAGGGCAATTAAAAGACAGCTATGGGTCTGGAGTCACTAATCGACCAGGCAGGTAAGGCTGGCAGATGAGGTTTTAGTGAACCAGATGGGTTTTTACATCAATCATAGAAGTTACAGTGCGGAAGGAGGCCATTCGACCTATCGGGCCTGCATCGGCTCTTGGAAAAAACACCCCATTTAAGCCCACATTTCTAACCTATCCCCGTAATCCAGTAACCCCAATTAACCTTTTTGGATTCTAAGGGCAATTTAGCATGGCCAATCCACCTAACCTGCACATCTTTGGACTGTGGGAGGAAACCGGAGCACCCGGAGGAAACCCATGCAGACACAGGGCAAACATGCAGACTCCGCACAGACAGTGATCCAAGCCGGGACTCGAACCTGGGACCCTGGAGCTGTGAAGTTACTGTGCTAATCACTGTGCTACAGCGCTGCCCTCAATCTATCATTGACTGTGATCATGATTACTGAATCTATTTAATAATTGAATTTAAATTCCACCAGCTGCCATGGTGGGATTTGAACCCATGTCTCACAGGGCATTAGCCTGGGCCTTTGGATTACTAGACCCGTGACAGTACCACTATCGCTCCTTAAATTTTTAGCAATCGAAAGTGTACCCAAAATGTCTTTATTTAATTTTTTTTTAAACTTTCAAAGAACTGTAGTATATATATTTAAATTATTAACTCATTTAATATTCTATTTTCCAGATGGAAAATTGAACTCCAGTGGATTTAGCATTCTTCTAGGAAGAATGCAAAGGAATTGGCGGGGGTGCAGAAAAGATTCACGAGGATGGTTCCAGGGACAAGCAACTTCAGTTATGAAGGTAGATTGGAGAAGTTAGTGATGTACTCTGGGATAACACAGGCTGCAACTGGATGCAGCTTTAACCAAAAGATACTCCAGACCTTGAAGTTAGTTCAATCTGATTTACTGAACCAGTAGCACAGTTCTCTATGAGTTCGACTCTCTGCTAACCTAAGTGTGGTTACTCTGTCTGACTGAACCAGACTAGCTCTTAGCCACGTGCTGGAGGTATGATACTGTACATACACCCTGACTCACTCTGTAGATGTTCATCAGTGGAAAGAGGTGGAGTGTGAGTGCCTCGTGCCTTTTATAGTGAGATACCACCCCTGAGTGTCCTGCCTGCTCATTGGTCATGTCCTGTTCTCTGTGTTCATTAGCTGCCTGCCTGAGCCTGTCTGTATATCATTATCTGCATGTCTGCATATCATGACAGTTAGAACTGTTTTCCTTGGAGTAAAGTCAGCTGGCAATGAATTTGATCGTGCTATGCAATATCATGAGGGGTCTGAACAGAGCAAATAGGCAGAAACTGTTCCCATTCATGAAATGATTAAGAATGAGAGGGTACAAATTGGCAAAAGAAGCAAAAGCTACATGAGATAAAACGTTTTTATGCAGCGGATGGTTGAAGTCTAGAATCCACTGCCTGAGAAATTGGTGGAAGCAGTTTCAATCGAAGCATTCAAAAGGGAATTAGATTGTTATCTGAAAAGGAAGAATGTGCAGTGTTCTGGGGAGAAGGTGGGAGAATGGCACTGAGGGAATTGTCCATTTGGAAAGTCGGTGCATGCATGATGAGCTGAATGATCTCCTTCTGTGCTGTAATAGTTCTGAGAGCTCAAGATGTGCAATTACAGTGTTCGAAAGACCATTTTAACCAATATTGAAAGTGGACCAGGCGGCACGGTGGCGCAGTGGTTAGCGCTGCTGCCTCCCGGCACCGAGGACCCAGGTTTAATCCCGGCCCCTGGTCACAATCCGTGTGGATAATGCACATTCTCCTCATGTCTGCGTGGGTCTCACCCCCACAACCCAAAGGTGTGCAGGGTAGGTGGATTGGCCAGGCTAAATTGGCCCTTAATTGGAAAAAAAGAATTGGGCACTTTACATTTTTTTTTAAAAGGGAAAGTGGACAAATTGAACTTAAATACCCATTGCAACATTTTTGTAACACAAATGAAATAAGTCACTGTTGTTACTGGTAACAGACTTGGTTTTTGAAATATTGAAGATGAGCATCTCAGTTACAGCAATCATTATATTTTCTGACAAGAAGGTGGGATAGGTGATGCTGAAATTAGAGAAGAAAGTGTCAAAGAGAAAGTCATACTGTGATTACAGGAAATACGACCTGAGAAGGAATTGTTTGGTTTAATTTCAGGTATGGTCCATAAGTTGATTTAGCCTCACCAGTGTGGTAATTTACAGAGTTGAATCAATGCTGGCTACAGATTTGGCAGGCTGTTCAATACATTTTCATGTTTCACCCGCAGCTATAAAAATCGAAATGAGTGGTGTTTCTTCCTTAATGGTTAATTCGCCACCAGCCCCAAAATGGTGCCCAAACATAAGTGCTTACAAAATACATGTGTTGCATTACAGTAGAAATAATTCATCTGTCAATATGGATGGAAATGCTTAAAGTGGTCTGAGTTATACTGTAGCATGTAGGCCTTACAGCTCTGTAAATTGTTGAGTGAGGCTGCCTGCTACAACCAGTAAAATACAGACTCAATCGCTAAGCCATGGATTATGAACACACCAAGTCCTGCACACTGGATTGGTTGAGCAAATTGTAGTAATCTCAATATAAGTCACTCAGCTGTGAATAACTTTCTTGCCAATATGACTTCAACTAACATTTACTGTCACATTCCATATTCCTAATATCATGCCCAATATTATTACTCTGATAGGAAAAAGGCTAGAAAACTGAAATGAAAATGGGGGAAATACCCAGCAGGTCATTCAGACTAAATCTACCAAAGATTTAATCTGACACTCATTCAGCAATTTTAAAATTCTTTCACATGATGTGGGTATTGCTGGCTAGGTCAGTGTTTTTGCCTATCCCCAGCTGTTGAGTAACCTGTCATGCACTTCGAGGATTTTTATTACTCTGTAATAAAATGCAACCTGTTAAATACTTGAAATGGCGACGCCATTGTCTTCAGTTCGCATAACAAACCCTGTTACCTTGACACCTATTCCTGAGAATGTTTTTAAAAAATAAATGTTAAAGTACCCAATTATTTTTTTCCATTTAAGAGGCAATTTAGCGTGGCCAATCCACCTACGCTACACATTTTTTTGGGAGGTTGTGGGTGTGGGACCCACACAGACACTGGAAGAATGTGCAAATTCCACAGATACAGTGACCTGGGGCTGGGACCGAACATGGGTCCTTGGCGCTGTGAAGCAGCAGTGCTAACCGCTGTGCCATCATGCCGCCCATGTTCCTGAGAATGTTGCTCACGTTTCCCATTATCAACGTCAGGTCAGTGATCTAAAGCCCAACACTGTTGACAGGTAACCATTGCAAATATAATCTCCAGTCTTGAAAGCCTTGACATTGCAGTTGTAAAGGGATTTGACCGCAAATGTAATGTAGCACGTTCAGAGCAATCTAGAAGACTCTTGTTTTCCCTAAAATTCATAAATCAAAAATATTCCATATGAACCACTACACCTATTATAATTCCTCCCAGAGTGGACTGACGCACCCACCTGCTGCAGCACAGCACCACACATATCTCCGAGAGGATTCCTTTGATACTCTCCAATCTTTGATCCATGGACTTGTCAAACAGAGCAGTACTATGCATATCCTATTACTGTTCCAGCGCTCTTACTTTGAAAGTTGTCCACTGATCTCCATTCCCACTGGTGCTTAGGCTTTTGATGTCTATGCCCATAACAGTTTCTCCAATTCACATTGCTGCATTTGTAGTGATGCATTCTCTGTGCCTGGTTGATCGATTTGATTGATTGATTTGATTTATTGTACAGTGAAAAGTATTTTTCTGTGGCCAAGGGAACGTACACAGTACAGACATAGTAGACAAAAAAAGAATAATTGATAAATGGTATATCGACAAACAGTGATTTGTTACAGTGCGGGACAAGCGGGCAAACAAAGCAAATACATGAGCAAGAGCAGCATAGGGCATCGTGAATAGTGTTCTTACAGGGAACCGATCAGTCCGAGGGAGAGTCATTGAGGAGTCTAGTGGCTGTGAGGAAGAAGCAGTTCCTTTGTCTGGATGTGCGGGTCTTCAGACCAGTAAAGGTTCACATGGTAATGGAAGTGTAGACAGTGTCAATGCAGATATCACAATCTTGGTGATGCTTCTGCTAGGGCTAGAAAAATGGTGCTTGCATATTCTATTTGTGATAGTGGCTGTGCTTTAATTCCAGATGATCAAGGCCCCCCAATGGGAAGGATAAAATATTAAGGATATAACACACTTTTCACATCATAGAACATAGAACATAGAACTGTACAGCACAGTACAGGCCCTTCAGCCCACGATGTTGTGCCCAATTAATCTGAAACTAAGATCAAATCAACCTACTCCCAATTATTCTAGTGCACTCCATGTGCCTATCCAATAACCACTTGAAAGTTCCTAAAGTGTCCGACTCCACTACCATAGCTGGGTGTGCGTTCCACGCCCCAACCACTCTCTGAGTAAAGAACCTACCTCTGACATCCCTCCTATATCTTCCACCATGAACCTTATAGTTATGCCCCCTTGTAACAGCTACATCTACCCGAGGAAAAAGTTGCTGAACGTCCACTCTGTCTATCCCTCTCATTATCTTATACACCTCAATTAAGTCACCTCTCATCCTCCTTCGCTCCAATGAGAAAAGCCCTAGCTCCCTCAACCTTTCCTCAGAAGACCTACCCTCCAATCCAGGCAGCATCCTGGTAAATCTCCTTTGCACCCTTTCCTTTTTTTTTCAGCAATGAAGATTAATATATTAATGAATATCAAGTTGCTGCGGCAAGTAAGGACGTGGTAATCTACATTGTTTTATACTGATGATTCCAAAATCATTGTTTTGAAACATCTACAGAAATGTAAATATGTTGAGCATGATAGTCCTCACCGTGAAAGATATTGAGATCCGTTGCTGAAGGAATGGAGTGCACTGCTCCCAGTCTGTTCGCAGACCAAAGCTACAGCTGCATTGGGAGGCCTCAGTTCTGCAGAGGTTTCTGCTGTCACAGCCTAGTTCCCTTGATCTCTTTGTACCTCACATATGGTCAGTCATGGAGAGGTGTGTGGAAAATTACAGCATCATCCCCGGGGGCATCCAAAACTGAAAACTCCGCACCATCAGATCATAACGTCCACCAAGGCAGATACATGACATGTGTGACGTGATTGACAAAATTTAACTACATCTTTATGTAGTCCAGGCCAATAAAAATGTTTTTGAATTTTAGCTTGAGTTTTCCTTATTCCCAAATGACCTCCCATTGGTACCTCATGTGCAACTCGCAACGCTTCCTTTCTATACCCTACCGGCAATACTATTTGATGAACGTCTGCCCACTTTTCATCCGCCTGCATATGTAAAGGTCTCCATTTTCTCATCAAGACATCACTTTTACACTCTGGTATACACTCAGATTCCTCTTCCGTGTATGCTTTCTGATACATCCGTTTTATTTCAACATCTTTCTGTTGTAACTTCGCCAATTTTCCTGAACTAAAGATATCCGCCTCATCCTCCACCTGTTCTTGTTCTTTTTCAACCATCTGATAAAAAATCATTTCTGATAATTACCCTTCAACTTTATCTTCACTCTCTGATTTCTCCTCTTGTTTTAACCTGTGACTTTGTGACCCTGTTACGACACAATCTGGAAAAGTCGCAGGATATTCGTCCTTCAACACTTCAGTTGTCTGATTTTCCACTGGCTTATCAACCACAGTAGGCATCACTCCCACCTGCGATCCAGCTATTTTATTACCCAAGATAAACTGTATTCCTGGACAAGATAGTTTCTCTATTACTCCTACTACCACTTCACCACTCTTCACTGGACTTTCCAACCTTACCTTATATAATTGAACACTACTCCTCTCACCCTGAATTCCACATATTACCACCTTTTCTGGCAATATTCTTCCCAGACTACATAACTCCTCATCTCTTACCATTAAAGATTGACTAGCTCCCGTATCTCTTAAAATTGTGACTTCTTTACCTGCTCCGCCTGATACACATGAGTAAACTTTACCCATACAAGTAAATTCTTTAAAGACATCTGGCACCTTCTTATCAATCTACTCTTGATCAGGCTGTACAATCTTTTGCACCTCCTTCGCTTCACTTGGGCTTTCCTTTACCACTTTAACAAACCCCACTGTCTTATCCTGTTTTACCACATCAGCCTTCCCAGTGCTTTTCTTCAACCACCAACACTGTGACTTTACATGGCCTGGTTTACGACAGTGAAAACATTTGAAACTTTTCATTTCTTTTCCACCTTCCTGGATTTCTCTTTTAATCTGAGGTACACTCTCCTTATTATCTCTCATTAGACCACCTTTACTTTTACCACTTGAGTATTTCTCATGTCCCCAGTTTCTATCCCTCACAGGCTGAAACTGATGTCAGAAACCAAGCTTTGATTTATGAACTAATTCATAATCATCTGCTATTTCTGCTGCTAATCTCGCAGTTTTAACCCCTGTTCTTCCACATGAGTTCTCACTACATCAGGAATTGAATTTTTAAACTCCTCCAAAAATATAATTTCTCTGAGAGCTTCATACATTTGGTCTATTTTCAAAGCCCTTATCCACCTAGCAAAATTACTCTGTTTCATCCTTTCAAACTCCATGTATGTTTGACCAAATTCTTTCCTTAAATTTCTAAACCTTTGTCTGTATACTTCCGGCACTAGTTCATATGCACCTAAGATGGATTTTTTCACCTCCTCATATGTCCCAGATACCTCCTCTGGTAGTGATGCAAACCCTTCACTAGCCCTACTTACCAGCTTTGTTTGAATCAGTAATACCCACATGTCCTGTGGCTATTTCATTTGTTTAGCCACCTTCTCAAATGAAATGAAAAAAGCTTCTACCTCCTTCTCATCAAACCTTGGCAATGCTTGGACATATTTAAATAGATCCCCACCAAGCCTTCGACTATGATGCTCTTTCTCGCTATCCTCATCACTATCATCCCTTTACGCCTGCCAATTTTAACTGACTGTCATGTTTCATGGCCATTTTCTGAAGTTCAAACTCTCTCTCTTTCTCTTTTTCCCTGATCTGTATCTCCCTTTCTCTTTCTTTTTCCTCTCTATCTCTTTCGTATTCAAGCTGCTTTAATTCTTTCTCATGTTCCATTTGTTTAAGTTGTAACTGAATTTTTGCCATTTCCAATGAGTCAAATTGTATCTCAGGCAACTTTAAATGCTTATCCACCACCATAATTACCTCACCTTTTCGCATTTTGTCAGGTAATGTTAACTGCAATGTTTTGCCAAATCTAACAGTCTGCTTTTAGTCTCTGTCCGTAAGGTATTGCGTGTGACTGTCTCCACCCCCAAAAAGTTCTGAGCCTCTGAAAGAGCCATTGTCCACAACACACTCCCCACTTAAACTAGAATACCACACCTGAAAAGCAACCACAATATGCTCACCCCTCACTGGCTTTAAGTTGACTAAGCCAATCCAATAGATAGACTTTTATCCCCCTCGAGCCCCCAATTTGTTATGGGCCAGGGTTTAGAGAACCCCAAAGTGTATCATGGAGTTCACCTGACCACAACTCTTAATAGATTGTGGTATGGGGAGCACACGGCTCACTCTGCAGGTGTGGTACAGCAGAAATGGAAAAGTATTTTTTGAAGCAAAAAAATGTTTATTCTATGAACTCAAGTTAACCTTTTTGAAACATACAGTGAACATTTTAGCAACCATTAATTCAAATACAACCCCCAAAGACTACAACACTAAGTAATCCTTTAAGTTTTCCTTTTAACATCCATATGACTTAAAACACCTTTTACCAGAAGCACATCAGGTTAAAGTCACTACTGTTATTAGTTTTAAATCACCAGGATCGATTTACAGTCTTTAGATTACAGAGAGAGATGCATACACCTTCTAGCTGTGACTGCAGCTATCCAGCTCTGACAACGAAACTAAAACACACACTGCAGCAAACAGCCTAAAACAAAAGTAAAAAGCTGACAGACAGCCCAGCTCCACCCACTCTCTGACATCATTGCAGTAATAAACACCCATTTCTTAAAGGTACTCTCACTGCAGATATTTATATACACACCCATTTATAAACACCAATTTCTTAAAGGTATTCTCACATGACAGGTGTCACACTCAGAGGTAGCATTGCAATATGCAAATCTTGCATGTTCTGTTTACATTTGTGAATTAGGGATTTCACCATGTGAATTATTCATTCAGCTCAGCTGTTAGCTCTAGGATATCACGAAAAAGAAGTGGTATGATCGATCCCACTTTTCACACACATTCTGAAATGCCTTACCAATAACTTGCAAACCTTTATCAGTAATGATCGCTATAGGCATACCAAATAAACTGAAAATAGCACTTTTGAGTGTCCATGACAGTTATACTTGATGTATGTGCAATTGTTGAATGATGGGATACATAAAGTAGTCAGAGATGACAATGAAGTCAGTGCGATGGATTTGAAAAAGATCAGGGGCGAAATTCTCCGGAAACGGCGCGATGTCCGCCGACTGGCGCCCAAAACGGCGCAAATCAGAATGCTCCACATCTTTGGGGGCCGAGCCCCAAGCTTGAGGGGCTAGGTCGGCGCCGGACGAATTTCCGCCCCGCCAGCTGGAGGAAAAGGCCTTTGGTGCCCCGCCAGCTGGCGCGGAAATGACATCTCCGGGCGGCGCATGCGCGGGAGCGTCAGCGGCCGCTGACAGCTTCCCATGCATGCGCAGTGGAGGGAGTCTCTTCTGCCTCCGCCATGGTGGAGACCGTGGCGGAGGCGGAAGGGAAAGAGTGCCCCCACGGCACAGGCCCGCCCGCGGATCGTTGGGCCCCGATCTCGGGCCAGGCCACCGTGGGGGCACCCCCCGGGGCCAGATCGCCCTGCCCCCCCCAGGACCCCGGAGCCCGCGCCGCCTTGTCCCGCCGGTAAGGTAGGTGGTTTAATTTACGCCGGCGGGACAGGCATTTTAGCGGCGGGACTTCGGCCCATCCGGGCCGGAGAATTGCGCGGGGGGGCCCGCCAACCGGCGCGGCGCGATTCCCGCCCCCACCGAATATCCGGTGCTGGAGACTTCGGCAACCGGCGGGGGTGGGATTCACGCCAGCCCCCGGCGATTCTCCGACCCGGCGGGTGTCAGGGAATCTCGCCCCAGATAGGACATCAGACATGGATGTGTAGGAACTGCACATGGGATCAATGGTGTTTTGCGCTGGCTTGACATATGCAATTGACATGTCTTGCATTCTTGATGATGACTTCAATGTCATTTTTCATACCAAGCCAAATAAACTGTCTCTCTTGCAAGTTTTTTCACCCAATCTATGCCCATTTGTGAGAGATGCTGAAGAATATTAGTTTATAATGTTGACCTACCTGCTTGTATTCCTACCTTGTCCCAGTAAGGCCAAAATGGAATCATGTTTGTGGACCTATTGAATTTAAACAGGCCCCCACCCCACCTCCCTCCACCTGGAAGTGTTTTTTCACAGTTTCTGTAGTGTAAAATCTTTCACTCTTTATTCGTGTAGACGTTATGATTTGAATTGTGCAAAATATCCCAGATCAATTGATGGAATTGTGTTCTCCTGCAGGAGCAATGTTGCAGCTCCCGTGAAGCTGCCAATTTTGTCCAACTTTTCGGGATATTTCAATGTTTGGTTGTAAATGACGATTTGTAGTTTGAGGTCTGACTGATTCCATGAAGTCAGTGCCATGAAGTCAGTGCGAGGGCATGGCATGCCGGTAGACCTAAACTCGCTGGGCCTTAAGTCTCCATGATGTAGAACATCTGTGACACCCAGGAAGATTGATTGTACTTGCACCCCAGGAATATGGATCCTGCACAAGTGAACCGTTGTATACTGAAAGTTTTGCAGTAATAGGTGTCATAATATCCACTCATGTATATTATGAGATGCAGACAGGCAGTGATTGACACACAAGATAACCAATGAACCCTCACGACACAGAACAACCAATCACCAGACAGGACACCACCACTATAAAGCACACAGGGCATTAAGACTCTCCCTCTCTCTACAGGACACAGCTACTGAGATAGGAAGAGTGCACAAGCCAGTGAGCACTATCACATGAGGTAGAGAGTTAGTCTGGTCAAGCCAGTAGGAGGTTTTCAGTTAGATTGATAGAGTGTCATCTCACAGCAGACTATGTACAGCTATCAGGAAGTTCAATAAAACAGTGTTGGACCATCTCCTGTGTCAGAAGCCTGTTTCTAGTTTCACTGCATCCAGTTGCAGTCAACGTGAACCAACTTACTTAACACATCATGGTATCAGAGTGCTATTAATCCTAACGAACCTACCTCGAGTGCATCTGCAACGACCAGCAAGCAGCCATCCAGCGGCATGGAAAGGATCCAACCTCCTTCGAAATTCCGGAACTCCGGCAACCTCGGCGCCAACTGGAAAGTCTTCAAACAAAAGTTCCTTCTGTACATCGAGGCCTCCGACCTCGAAGCAGCATCGGATGCCAGAAAGATCGCGCTGTTCCTGTCGACTGCGGGGGATCACGCCTTCCAAATCTATAACTCGCTTACGTTTGCCGATGGCAAAGACAAGACAAAGTTCAAGACAGTTCTGCTGAAATTCGACAACCACTGCGACATTGAGGTGAATGAGAGCTTTGAACAGTACATCTTCCAACAGAGGCTTCAGAGTAAGGATGAACCTTTTCCGTCCTTCTTGTCCCATCTCCACATCCTAGCGCAGTCATGTAATTATGACTCGACGACTGATTCCATGATCCGGGATCAGATCGTTTTTGGGGTCCAGTCCGACTCCCTGCGGGAGCAGCTCCTTAAAATCAAACAGTTGACCCTCTCTGTCGCCATTGAAACGTGCGTTGTCCATGAGCATGCCAGAAATCGCTACTCCTGCATCAGGGTGACAGCAACTGCAAAACTGGCCTCCCACGAGGCAGAAAGGGAGCAGGCCATAGTGAAAATGCAAGGCCTGAGCATCGAGGAGAGTGGCTGCTTTGCACACTTTTCTCGGGTCCCCACGCATGCGCGTCACGACCGGGTGGACGATGAGGCCGAAGACCCTGAGGCGCATGCGCAATGGCGCACAGAACGTGTTGATGTCAGTGTCATGACGTGTCCGAATTGTGGCTCCGCCCATTTAAAGCGGCGACGTCCAGCCAAAGGCAGGCAATGTCTACAGTGTGGAATGCCTGGCCACTGCCTTCTGCAGGTCCGCTCCACCGAACAACAGCCAGCGATCCCAGCTGCAGTGCAGACGTGTCCGCTGCGTACAACAAGGCATGCAGGATTCTGACCCAGACAGCCCAACGGACCCCGATGCTGACTGCCTCGAGTCTCCATATCGGATGGGCATCATCACCACACGCGAGTGGGTCTCTACCGTGCCTGCCAACCGCCTTTCAATCCTCAGTGTGGATCCTGACGACAAGTGGTGTGTCGTCATCACGGTCAACCAGCCTCGCATCCGACTTAAATTGGACACTGGCGCGTCTGCGAACCTCATATCACAGTCGGACCTCAACAGCATCCGACACCAGCCTAGTATTCTTCCACCAGCCTGCCAGCTCCTTGACTACAATGGTAATGCCATAGCTGCCAGTGGGTCGTGCCAGCTAGGTGTGTCTCACAAGGAAGTCAAGGCGACGTTAAGATTCGAGATTGTCCGGCCTGACAAGGCATCCCTGCTCGGTGCTCGCGCATGCAAACTCCTAAATCTGGTACAGCGAGTTCCTGCCATGTCCTCGACACCGGCGACGGCCTTGCCCAATGCGAATCTCCAGGCTGAGATAGAGAACATTCTCACACAATACCACAATATGTTTGATGGGATGGGCATGCTCCCATATCACTACAAGATATTGTTCAAGCCGAATGCCACCCCAGTCATCCATGCACCACACCAGGTGCCGGCTCCTCTCAAGGATCGTCTGAAAATGCAGCTATGAGAGCTCCAAGACCAGGGCATCATCTCAAAGATCTCTGGCGAACTCCGCATTTGCATTGATCCCAAAAACCTGAATCGCAACATCATGCGAGAGCATTACCCGATCCCGAAGCATGAAGAATTGACCTGTGAGATGGCTCACGGCAAATTCTTTACCAAGCTGGACGCCTCCCGCGGTTTCTGGCAAATTCAGCTGGATGAGTCCAGTCGGAAGCTGTGCACATTTAACACTCCATTCGACAGGTATTGCTACATCCGCATGCCTTTTGGTATCATATCAGCTTCCGAAGTATTTCATCGCATAATGGAGCAAATGATGGAGGGCATCGAGGGGGTGGGAGTCTATGTGAACAACGTGATCATCTGGTCCACGATGCCTGAGGATCACATTGCTCGCCTCAAACAGGTTTTCCAGAGGATTCATGAACATGGCCTCCAGCTCAACAGGGGCAAATGGTCGTTTGGGTGGTCCGCTATCAAGTTTTTGGGTAACCACATTTCACAGCAAGGTGTGCAACCTGACGCCGACAAGATGCTGGCAATCAATGCCATGAAGGCACCAGAGGACATAAAGGCTGTCCTCCGCTTCCTCGGGATGGTAAATTTTCTCGGTAAATTCATTCCCAACATGGCATCCCACACCACGGCCCTCTGGCATCTCGTTAAGAAGTCGACAGTGTTCCAGTGGCTTCCCGCACATCAAGCGGAGTGGCTTCAGCTGAAGGCGAAGCTCACCACAGCCCCAGTATTGGCGTTCTTTGACCTAACCAAGGATACCAAGATATCCACAGACGCAAGCCAGGACGGCATTGGGGCGGTGCTCCTCCAGCGAGACGATTCCTCGTCCTGGGCTCCAGTGGCATATGCCTCCAGAGCCATGACTCCCACCGAACAACGGTATGCCGAGATCGAAAAGGAATGTCTGGGTCTCCTGATAGGAATAGTCAAGTGTCATGACTACGTATATGGTCTGCCGAAGTTCACGGTGGAAAAAGACCACAGGCCTTTAGTCCACATAATCCAGAAGGATTTAAATGACATGACACCTCGGCTGCAGCAAATTTTCTTCGTCTCCGCCGATATGACTTCAAACTCTTCTATACACCGGGCAAGAAGCTGATCATCGCGGATGCCCTATCCCGATCCATCACCATGCCGTGTGAACCGGGCGACTTCATTCGTCACATCGAGGCACAGGTGCAGTTGTGTGCCAGCAACCTCCCAGCCACTGATGAACGAGCTGTCCAGATACACGAAGAAACTGCCAAAGATCCTCTACTGCAGCGCGTGATGCAACATCTTGCCCATGGCTGGCAAAAGGGGCAGTGCCCCCAGTTCTTCAACGTTAAGGACGAGTTAACGGTTGTCGAGGGTATCCTTATTAGACGAGATAGAATCGTCATTCCCCAAAGCATGCAAGCCATGGTGCTCAGACAGATCCATGAGGGTCACCTCAGGGTCGAAAAATATTGACGCAGAGCTCGGCAGGCAGTCTACTGGCCTGGCATCAGCCAGGACATTGCCAATACGGTCCTCAACTGCACAACATGCCAGAAGTTTCAACCAGCTCAGCCCAAGGAAACACTGCACCAGCACGAGATCGTGACTTCTCCATGGTCCAAGGTGGGGATAGACCTCTTTCACGCAAATGGGCGTGATTACGTGCTCTTGGTCGACTACTTCTCCAGCTATCCGGAAGTGGTGAAACTGTCGGACCTCACGTCCAAGTCAGTGATTAAAGCCTGCAAAGAGATGTTTGCCAGGCACGGCATACCACTCACAGTAATGAGTGACAATGGCCCATGTTTCTACAGCCAAGAGTGTTCCAACTTTGCACAATCCTACCACTTCAGTCACATCACATCCAGTCCCCATTACCCGCAATCAAACGGGAAGGCCGAAAAAGGGGTCCATATTGCCAAGCGGTTGCTGTGCAAGGCTGCAGACACAGCCTCGAACTTCAACCTGGTGCTGTTGGCATACAGGGCAACCCCTCTGTCGACTGGTTTGTCTCCGGCGCAGCTGCTCATGAACCGCAACCTGAGGACGACTGTTCCAGCCATCCATGTTCCAGACCTTGACCACCTCACGGTGCTGCAGAAAGTGCAGTGATCCAGGGACCAGCAGAAGATCACATATGGTGCTCGTGCCAAGGATCTACCTGCGCTGGCTCCGGATGATGTTGTTCGTGTCCAGTTGCCTGAGGGAGGTTGGTCAGCCTCAGCTATTGTCGTCAGGCAGGCTGCCCCCAGGTCCTTTGTTGTCCAAATGACTGATGGCTCCATTCTACGGCGCAACAGGAGGGCGCAACGAAAAGTTCCCTGCCCACCGCCTGCCCGCACTTCTCCGCATGTCATCATGCCTCCTCCAGACATCTCGCAACACGAGGCCACCGACCTGACAGCGATCCCGCCTCTCCATGAGGCCACCGACATGGCAGCAATCCTGCCTGTCCAAGTGCCGGCGTCTCCCCCTCCACCTCTGAGGCGATCAACAAGAATTCATTGCCCACCACAAAGCCTGAATTTATAGACTTAAATCGTGTAAATTTTGTTCAGTTTGCTCTGTATCTGCACGATAGACACCTTCCCATGTACATATGTTCATTCACTCACCACTTGTGTATAATCATGCATGTATATATATATTGCCACGTTCCAAAATTTACTTCAAAAAGGGGAGATGTCATAATATCCACTCATGTATATAATGAGATGCAGACAGGCAGTGATTGACACACAGGGTAACCAATGAACCCTCACGACACAGAACAACCAATCACCAGACAGGACACCACCACTATAAAGCACACAGGGCATTAAGACTCTCCCTCTCTCTACAGGACACAGCTACTGAGATAGTAAGAGTGCACAAGCCAGTGAGCACTATCACATGAGGTAGAGAGTTAGTCTGGTCAAGCTAGTAGGAGGTTTTCAGTTAGATTGATAGAGTGTCATCTCACAGCAGACTATGTACAGCAATCAGGAAGTTCAATAAAACAGTGTTGGACCATCTCCTGTGTCAGAAGCCTGTTTCTAGTTTCACAGCATCCAGTTGCAGTCAACGTTGAACCAACTTACTTAACACATTAATGGGTTTGGGCATGGTCTTCCATATCTGTGACACATGTCTTTTAGAACCGCAGAGGTATGTTGATCCTTCCCCTGCGTCATCCTTGGCGAATAAAAAGTAGTTAGCAACTTTCTTAGTGCAGGTAATTTTATCACATGTCTCAGTGCGTGTGCATACACATGTGTACATGTGTGTGCGTACATGAGTGTGTGCGTGGAATTACTGCATGCGGAATGACTGCATGAGCGCTGAATGCTTGACACCACATTTTTATTGTTTTTCGTGGGTTTAGTAGTCAATATATTTGCTCTTTCTTCGACTCTGGAAAACTTGGTTTGATTGGCTCATTTTTGCTTACAGCATATCCCCGTGAAAATGAAACTCAAATCTTTGTTGTGCCCAACCAAGGAGGTTGAATAAGGAGGAGCCAGTTGACCTCTTCTCACCTGGTTCTAATAGGCACCTTATCAAAGACCTTTTGAAAATCCTGATAATTGCATCTACAGCATTACCATTGTCTATTCTGTCATTTACCTTGTCATAAAATTAAATAAGGCTGGTCAAGCAAGATTTTGATACCCATGCTGACTGTTTATTTTATTTTAATTTCTGAATGCCTTTCTATTCTCTCCTTTATTACTTATTTGATTATTTCCCTACCACCAACATTGAACTGATTTGTCTATAATTCTGGGTACACGTTCTGCCTCCTTTTTAAATATCAGAATCGCATTAACTATCTGCCAATTCACTGGTATTACATTATTTTCTTCCATTGTATTATCTATGCATTCTAATGCCTCTGATGTCTCTTCTCTAGGTTCTATTAAAATAAGTTGATGGTGTCCTGATGAGCGGTTTGACTACTGACACTGCCGGGACCACCTTCCTGAACAGCATGGATCCCTCCCGACTTTGCATATTTCTCCTCCTTCTCTTCCTCTGGCTTTTCCTGCAGTGAGCTGTGCATATTCTAGAACCGCACCCTCTTTTGTCATGATATTCAGATAAACATCATGGTGCAAACACACATACACACTGATGGACAGACCAACGGACCAATCAATACACACGCAACATCACAGCCAATCACAAGCAAGAGCAGACACACTGTAAAACGGGGAACACGACACTTCCGGTTCATTCCAGCAGGAGACAGCTCAGGGCACAGAGCTCACAGCAAGCCACTCAGACATTCACCATGTGCTGAGTGCCGCTCCAAGATAGTGTTAGGGCTGGGTCCACAGATTAGAAGGTAATGAACGAACCACAGTAACCAGTTTACAAATGTTAATATTGTTAGTAATAAAACTGAGTTGTACCTTCCGCAACCGTGTTGGTTCGTCTGTGTAGCAGAGTACCCAACACGACATCGTACCAGGAGTGGAACCCACTTAACTGTGAGACCTACCTACGCATCCTCAGGAATCCGCCATCCTGCGCCATGGACACCGTCAGCCCGCCGCAGCCGCTCCAAATCGCTGGAAACCTCGACGTCCACTGGAAGCTGTTTGAGCGCCAGCAGGGTAAGGATGAGCCCTTTCAATCTTTCCTGACACACTTCCGTATCCTCGCGCAGTCCTGCGGTTATGAGGCCACCTCCGATTCCATTATTCGGGACCAGATTGTTTTTGGCATCACCTCGGGCACCCTACGCCAGCAGCTCCTCAAAACTAAAAGCCTTACCCTAGCCACCGCCATCGAAGCCTGCGTCCTCCATGAAAACGCGACCAGCCACTACTGCCAATTCCAAGCGGCCGAATCGGCATGGCAGGGGTCCTACGCAGCCGAATCAGCAAGGCAGGGGTCCTACGAGGCCGAGCGGGTCCAGGCGATCGGGTTCCTCCAAGCCCGCGGCCCAGACGAGGGCGGCCTCTCGCGCTTGTACGCGCCAAAAGAGACGTTGATGCAGAGAGACGTGACGCGCAGGCGTGCTCTACGCAGGACCGAACTGCGCATGCGCGATGGCGCAACGAACGCCATGACGTCATGACGTGCGGCAACTGTGGATCCGCACATTTAAAGCGGCAATGTCCAGCAAAGAACCGACAATGCCTCCGCTGTGGCAAGATGGGCCACTACGCTGCCTGCTGCCGAGCAGGGACGTGCCGACTTTTCAGCCTCCATACTCCGAGTCATACCCGGACGATAAAAAGACCGGCGATACAGACGACCGGGAAGCCTTCCGCGCTGCGGGCATCGACAGGAACCGGATGTCTCCAAGCAGGACCCACCAGCCAATGCCAGTGAACAGTGTCAATTCGGGTGATGAATGGTGTGCCACCCTAACGGTCAACTGATCACCAATCACATTCCGTCTGGACACTGGTGCCTCTGCCAACCTGATAGCATGGTCAGCCTTCTACGCCTTGAAGGTCAGACCACCAATTGTAAGATGGTCGACTACAACGGAAACGTTATCCTAGCCATGGGATCCTGCCAGCTCCAGGTGACGCACAATGCATACACGGCCACACTTCGAGATTGTTAGTTCATCAAAGGATTCCCTGCTAGGCGCACAGGCGTGCAAGGTTCTCCACCTCGTTCAGCGGGTACACGCTCTGTCTCCAGAAGGCACGTCAGACTTCCCGGATGCTGAATTCAGGGCACAGCTCCACTCGCTCCTCACCCACAACCAGGAGGCATTCGAGGGCATTGGCACATTGCCCTATACCTACAGAATACGGCTCAAACTGGATGCCACCCCGGTCATTCACGCACCTCGTAGAGTCCCAGCACCACTCAAAGACCGCCTCAAACAACAGCTGCAGGATCTCCAGGATCAAGGTGTGCTTTCCCGGGTCACAGAGCCCACGCCATGGGTCAGCTCCATGGTGTGCGTTAAAAAGCCCTCTGGCAAACTCCGGATCTGCATCGACCCGAAAGACCTGAACAACAACATCATGAGGGAACACTACCCCATATCCAAACGGGAGGAGATCACGAGCGAAATGGCCCGGGCTAAAATTTTCACAAAGCTTGATGCCTCGAAGGGTTTTTGGCAGATCCAACTGGATCAGTCTAGCCGAAAGCTGTGCACCTTCAACACCCCTTTCGGCAGGTTCTGCTATAACAGAATGCCGTTTGGCATCATCTCGGCATCCGAGGTATTCCACAGAATCATGGAACAGATGATGGAGGGTATCGAAGGGGTGCGCGTCTATGTTGACGACGTCATCATCTGGTCCACCACACCACAGGAGCACATCAGTCGTATCCAGCGTGTCGTCGCACGAATAAGGGAACACGGCCTGCACCTCAACCAAGCAAAGTGCTCCTTTGGCCAAACTGAGCTAAAGTTTCTGGGGGACCACATATCCCGGTCGGGGTGCATCCAGATGCAGACAAAGTGAGCGCCAATACAGCCATGCCACAGCCGGCAAACAAGAAAGCAGTGCTACACTTTCTAGGCATGGTCAACTTCCTGGGGAAGTTCATTCCCAACCTTGCCTCCCACACAACGGCTCTTCGCCACCTAGTTAAGAAGTCCACGGAGTTCCAGTGGCTGCTCGCACACCAGAAGGAATGGGAGGAGCTCAAAATTAAGCTCACCACAGCCCCGGTATTGGCGTTCTTTGACACCTCTCGGGATACGAAGATCTCGACTGATGCCAGCCAGTCCGGCATTGGGGCGGTACTCCTGCAACGGGACGACACTGCATCATGGGCCCCGGTCGCCTATGCCTCGCGGGCCATGACCCCCACAGAACAGCGCTATGCACAGATCGAGAAGGAGTGCCTCGGTTTGTTGACTGGAATAGATAATTTCCACGATTGCGTGTATGGTCTCCCCCAGTTTACCGTGGAAACCAACCATCGTCCCCTGGTCAGCATCATACATAAAGACCTGAACGAGATGACCCCCTCGCCTCCAGCGCATCCTGCTCAAGCTCCGGAGGTACGACTTCCAACTGGTCTACACCCCGGGAAAGGACCTCATCATTGCGGATTCCCTATCCAGAGCAGTAAGCACACCGCCCGATTTGGAGGGGTTCGTCTGTCAGGTCGAAGCGCAGGTGGCCTTCACATCGGCAAATCTGCCAGCTGACGATTCAAGTCTGGCCTGTATTCGCCGGGAGACTGCGGCTGACCCCCTTCTACAACTTGTGATGCGCCACATGACGGGACGGTGGCTCAAAGGACAGTGCCCACAATTCTACAATGTCCGGGACGACTTGGCCATCATTGACGGTGTCCCCCTAAAGCTAGACCGGATTGTGATTCCACACAGCATGCACAAGCTGGTCGTCGACCAACTACACGAAGGCCATCTCGGGGTTGAGAAGTGCAGATGGAGGGCCCGAGAAGCTGTATACTGGCCGGGCATCAGCGATGACATTGCCAACATGGTGCTCAACTGCCCCACCTGCCAAAGGTTTCAGCCGGCGCAACGCCCCAAGACACTTCAGCCCCATGAGTTGGTGATGTCCCCCTGGGCGAAGGTGGGTGTGGACCTCTTTCATGCGCTTGGCAGGGACTACGTAATCATCATAGATTACTTTTCAAATTATCCAGAGGTCATACGCCTGCACGATTTAACATCGTCCGCTGTCATAAGTGCATGCAAAGACACCTTCGCTCAACATGGCATTCCGATTACTGTCATGTCGGACAATGGGCCCTGTTTTGCAAGCCATGAATGGTCCTCTTTTGCTGCTTCGTATGGTTTCACACACGTGACGTCCAGCCCTCTACATCCCCAGTCCAATGGAAAGGCGGAAAAGGGCGTTCATATCGTCAAGCGGCTCCTCTGCAAGGCTGCTGATGCCGGATCGGATTTCTGCTTAGCCCTGCTGGCCTATCGCTCGGCCCCACTAGCCACTGGCCTCTCACCAGCCCAGCTGTTGATGGGTCGCGCCCTCAGGACCACTGTACCATCCATTCTTGTCCCTACACTCGACCACATTCCAGTACTGCAAAGGATGCGACAGCAGCGTGCTCAGCAGAAGGTGGCACACGACACTCGGGCAACTGATTTTCCTGCCTTGGCACCTGGAGACAACATCCGCATCCACCTACCGGAGGGTGGCTGGTCGGCAACTGCCAAAGTTCTCCGACGCGTGGCTTCCCACTCGTTCCTGTATCGCATGCCTGATGGCTCCATTCGCTGGCGCAATCGCCGGGCTCTTCGCCTGCTTCCGCACTCGCTGCGTGATCATACACCGGTGCCACACCCTCCTGTTGTTCCTGATGTCAAATTCGTGGAGCTTCCTGCCACCATGCCCATTCCTCTGCTGCCCGTGGCCAGGCCCATTCCTCAGCCGGTGGATCCTGACCCACCCCTGAGGTGGTCAACCCAAATTCGTCGCCCACCTACTAGGCTGACTTATGAGCCTGTTTGAACATTGGACTCACTAAAAGTTTTATGCTACTATGTTAATAAGTTTCTCTTTTGTCATTTCAGGAGTCCGTTTTGATGCTTGATGTTTACACTTGTTTTGTTGATGGTACAACCTCGTTGCTATGTTGCACCTGGCACCTTCCTATGTATATAGTTTAGCCTCATGTACATGTTGTAGATATTGCACACACACATTCAGCTGCACTCAGTACACATCTATATTTATTACCACATCGGCACATATTCTTGTAAAAAAGGGGGGATGTCACGATATTCAGATAAACATCATGGTGCAAACACACATACACACTGATGGACAGATCAACGGACCAATCAATACACACGCAACATCACAGCCAATCACAAGCAAGAGCAGACACACTGTAAAACGGGGAACACGACACTTTCGGTTCATTCCAGCAGGAGACAGCTCAGGGCACAGAGCTCACAGCAAGCCACTCAGACATTCACCATGTGCTGAGTGCCGCTCCAAGATAGTGTTAGGGCTGGGTCCACAGGTTAGAGGGTAATGAACGAACCACAGTAACCAGTTTACAAATGTTAATATTGTTAGTAATAAAACTGAGTTGTACCTTCCGCAACCGTGTTGGTTCGTCTGTGTAGCAGAGCACCCAACACGACATCTTTAAGATCCACTCGTCGCCGGAGGGCCATGCTATGGGGAATGCAGCAGACCACCACAATGCGTGAGACCTTAGCAGGAGTGTTCTGTAGGGCACCATCTAACCAGTTCAGTAACCGGAACTACATCTTCAGAAGCCCAATGGCCTGCTTGATGATGGTCCCAGTAGCATTTTTGCAGTTGGAGGTAGAGGCTTCTCAGAATCATAGAATTGTTATGGTGTAGAAGGAGTCCATTTGGCCTATTGTCTCTGCATTGACTCTCCAAACAAGCACAATGACTTAGTGCCATTCCCTGGCCTTTTCTCCCCATAACCCTGCACATTGTTTCTTTTTAAAAATTAATTTACGGGATGTGGGCATCGCTGGTTAGGCCAGCATTTATTGCCCATCCATAGTTGCCCTTCAGAAAGTGGTGGTGAGCTGCCTTCTTGAACCGCTGCAGTTCTTGAAGTGTAGGTACACCCACTGTGCTATTAGGGAGGGAGTTCCAGGATGTTGCCCCAGCGAATGTGAAGGAACTGCAATATATTTCCAAGTCAGGGTGGTGAGTGACTTGGAGGGGAACCTCCAGATGGTGAGGTTCCCAGGTATCTGCTGCACTTGTCCTTCTAGATGGTGTGGTCATGGGTTTGGAAGGTGCTGTCTGTAGTGATATGCATCACTGTATATACACAAGGGGTTAATGCAAATGCACTACAACTAATTAACCACTAGAGGGAGCACCAAAGATGTCATGACATGCAGACACGCAACCAATGGGTCATTAGAACAGGACACAACCAATGGACAATCAGGACACCCAGAGGTGGCATTACCACAAGGGGCACTACACAACCCATATAAAAAGGACAAGGCACACAGGCTCTGCCTCTTCCACCAGCAGAAACCAAGAGAGTAAGACAGGGTTGATTATCAACAACATCATACCCTAGCACGTGGTCTAGAGCAAGCTTGTATAGTTAGCAGAATATACTGAGTTACTAGAGGCAGATTAGTAGTGTTGAACTCATTTAAGAGCATTGTCAATCGTTCAATAAATACGTTAAACTTATCTCCGAGTCTGGAGCATCTTTCTCTTTTTTTTTTTGAAAATATGTTTATTAAGAATTTTTAACAGAATTTTCCACCATATAAACAACCCCCCCCCCCCCCCCCCGTAACAAAAAAGAAGAAAAAACTCGCATAGCAAGACATAAACATGGCAAATCAATATGATACAGAACTTTGTACATTAGATTCCTCCCGTACACATCAGTTTTCCGGATCGATTATGTATTTTCTTGCTCAGATGCCCCCCCGAAGAACCCCCCTTCCCTACCCCTCCCTCTCCCGCCCCCCCCCCCCCAGAAAGAGATACCGCCCCCCCCCCCCCCCCCCCCCGGGTTGCTGCTGCTGTCGACCGAACTCCATCTAACGCTCCGCGAGATGGTCTAGGAACGCCTGCACAGACCCTCTCGAGGCAAACTTTATCCTTTCCAACTTGAGAAACCCTGCCATATCATTTATCCAGGCTTCCACACTGGGGGGCTTCGCATCCTTCCACGTTAACAAGATCTTTCGCCGGGCTACCAGGGACGCAAAGGCCAGAATGCGGGCCTCTTTCGCCTCCTGCACTCCCGGCTCGTCCGCTACTCCAAATAGTGCTAGCCCCCAACTTGGCTTGACCTGGACTTTCACCACCTTAGATACTGTTCTTGCAACTCCCCTCCAGAACCCATCCAGTGCCGGGCATGACCAAAACATATGGACATGGTACGCCGGGCTTCCTGAGCACCTCCCACATCTGTCCTCCACCCCAAAGAATCTACTCAGCCTCGCCCCCATCATATGCGCTCTGTGAACAACCTTAAATTGTATCAGGCTAAGCCTGGCACACGAGGAAGAGGAATTAACCCTACTTAGGGCATCAGCCCATAGACCCTCCTCAATCTCCTCCCCCAGCTCCTCTTCCCATTTACCCTTCAGGTCCTCTACCAAAGCCTCCCCCTCTTCTTTCATCTCCTGGTATATTGCCGACACCTTGCCCTCTCCGACCCATACGCCCGAAATCACCCCGTCTTGAATCCCCCAGTGCCGGGAGCAGTGGGAATTCCCTCACCTGCCGCCTCACAAACGCCCTCACTTGCATGTACCTGAAGGCATTTCCCGGGGGTAGTCCAAATTTCTCCTCCAGCGCCCCTAAGGTCGCAAACGTCCCATCGATGAACAGGTCCCCCATTCTTCTAATCCCTGCCCGATGCCAGCTCTGAAACCCCCCGTCCACCCTTCCTGGGACAAACCGATGGTTGTCTCTGATCGGGGACCACACCGAGGCTCCCATCGCACCCCTGTGTCGTCTCCACTGCTCCCAGATCTTTAGCGTTGACGCCACCACTGGACTCGTGGTGTACCTTGTCGGCGAGAACGGCAGCGGTGCCATCACCAGCGCCCCCAGGCTCGTTCCTTTGCAGGACGCCATCTCCAATCTCTTCCATGCCGCCTCCTCTCCCTCCATCACCCACTTACGGATCATCGCCACATTGGCTGCCCAGTCGTAGCCACCCAGATTCGGCAACACCAGCCCTCCTCTATCTCTACTACGCTCCAGGAACCCCCTCCTTACCCTCGGGGTCTTGCTCGCCCACACAAATCCCATAATGCTCCTGCTTACCCTCTTAAAGAAGGCCTTGGTAATCACAATTGGGAGGCATTGGAATACAAAAAGAAACCTCGGGAGGACGACCATTTTAATCGACTGTACCCTACCCGCTAGCGAGAGTGGCAACATGTCCCACCTTTTAAAGTCACCTCCATCTGCTCCACCAGCCACGTCAAATTAAGTTTGTTCAGTGCCCCCAGCTCCTAGCTACCTGGATCCCCAATAATAATCGAAAGCTCCTTTCCGCCCTCCTCAACGGTAGGTCGTCTATCCCTCTTCCCTGATCCCCCGGGTGCACCACAAAGAGCTCACTCTTTCCCACATTGAGCTTATAGCCCGAGAAGTCTCCAAACTCCCTTAGGATCTGCATGGCCTCAACCATCCCCTCCACTGGATCCGCCACATACAGCAACAGGTTGTCTGCGTACAGCGACACTCGATGCTCCTCTCCCCCTCCGACCACCCCCCTCCATTTCCCCGACTCCCTTAACGCCATGGCCAAAGGTTCAATTACTAATGCAAACAGCAGGAGGGACAGGGGGCACCCCTGTCTCGTCCCTCGGTGCAGCCGGAAATATTCCGACCTCCGCCGGTTCGTGACCACACTCTCCACCGGGGCTTTATACAGGAGCTTAACCCAACTAATAAACCCTCCCCCGAACCCAAACCTCTTCAACACTTCCCAGAGATACTCCCACTCTACTCGGTCAAAGATCTTCTCCGCGTCCATAGCTGCCACTATCTCCGCCTCTCCCTCCACCGATGGCATCATAATCACATTCAGCAGCCTCCGCACATTGGCATTTAGCTGCCTGCCCTTTACAAACCCCGTCTGGTCCTCGTGAATCACCCCCGGGACACAGTCCTCAATCCTCGTAGCTAACACTTTTGCCAGCAACTTAGCATCTACGTTGAGGAGCGAGATCGGCCTATATGACCCACATTGCAGTGGGTCGTTATCCCGCTTCAGGATCAAAGAGAACGTCGCCTCCGACATTGTTGGGGGCAGGGTCCCCCCCTCCCTTGCCTCATTGAAAGTCCTTACCAGCAACGGGGCTAACAGTTCTACATACTTTCTATAGAACTCCACCGGGAACCCATCCGGTCCCGGGGCCTTCCCTGCCTGCATGCTCCCCAGTCCTGTAACCAGCTCCTCTATCCCAATTGGCGCCCCCAAACCAGCCACCTCCTGCTCCTCCACCCTCGGGATCCTCAGTTGGTCCAAGAATCGGCGCATCCCCTCTTTTCCCCCTGGGGGCTGGGACCTGTACAGCTCCTCGTAGAAGGCCTTGAATGCCTCATTCACTTTCACCGCACTCCGCACCGTAGTTCCCCTTCCATCCTTGACTCCACCTATTTGTCTCTCTGCCATCCTCTTACGGAGCTGATGTGCCAGCATCCGGCTCGCCTTCTCCCCATATTCATATATCGCCCCCTGTGCCTTCCTCCACTGTGCCTCTGCCTTCCCTGTGGTCAACAGGTCAAACTCCGTCTGGAGACTTCGCCTCTCCCTGAGTAGTCCCTCATCGGGGGCCTCTGCATATCTCCTGTCCACTCTTAAAATCTTCCCCACTAACCTCTCCCTTTCCCTGCCCTCTCTCTTCACCCTATGAGCCCTGATGGAGATTAACTCTCCCCTGACCACCGCCTTCAGCGCCTCCCATACTACTCCCACCTGCACCTCCCTGTTGTCGTTGGCCTCCAGATATCTTTCGATGCACCCCCGCACCCTCCCACACACTTCCTCGTCTGCCAACAGTCCCGCATCCAACTGCCACAGCGGGCGTTGGTCCCTCTCCTCCCCCAGCTCTAATTCCACCCAGTGCGGGGCGTGGTCCGAAACGGCTATGGCCGAATACTCCGTTCCCTCCACTTTCGAGATCAATGCCCTGCCCAGAACAAAAAAATCTATCCGGGAGTAGGCCTTGTGTACATGGCAGAAAAAATAAAATTCCCTGGCCAAAGGCCTGGCAAATCCCCACGGGTCTACTCCCCCCATCTGGTCCATAAACCTCCTGAGCACCTTGGCTGCAGGCTGCCTCTTTCCGGTCCTGGATCTGGAGCGATCCAGTGCTGGATCCAGCACCGTGTTGAAGTTTGAAGTCGTCCCCCCCCCCCCCCCCATTATCAAACTTCCTACCTCCAAGTCCGGAATGCGCCCCAACATATGTTTCATGAATCCAGCGTCGTCCCAGTTCGGGGTGTATACATTTACCAATACCACCCCCGTCCATTGCAACCTACCACTCACCATCACGTACCGGCCTCCGTTATCCACCACTATGTTCTTTGCCTCAAACGACACCCGCTTCCCCACCAGTATTGCCACCCCTCTATTCTTCGCATCCAGCCCCGAATGGAACACCTGTCCTACCCATCCCTTTCTTAACCTGACCTGATCTGCCACCTTCAGATGTGTCTCCTGAAGCATGGCCACGTCTGCCTTCAGTCCCTTTAAGTGCGCGAACACTCGGGCCCTCTTAATCGGCCCATTTTGGCCTCTCACATTCCACGTAATCAGCCGGATTGGGGGGCTCCCCCCCCCCCCCCCACCCCTGCTGACTAGCCATCTCCTATTTTAGGTCAGTCCCGTGCCCGCGTCTCCCGCATCCGCCCCCAGATGGGGAACCCCCGTCCCGACCACCTCTTCCATTTTCAGTTCCCCCTCGGCCATTGCAGCAGCAACCCTATTGTGCCCCCCCCCTCCCCACCTCCCCTCCCAGCTAGATCCAAATCTAGCTCTTTTGCTCTCCCCATAATACTTCCGTAAGTCAGCTGACTCCTGCTGACCCCGGCCCCCCCACGCCTTCCCATTGACCCCCCCCCCCCCTCCCGTGTGGAAATCCCTCCTCATCCTTGCGCTCCTCCATCCCCCCCCTCCCTAGCATGGGAAAAAGCCCGCGCTTTCCTAAGCCAGCCCCGCCCCCTGTGGCGCAGCTCCTGTTGCGGCCTTATCCTAATTCCCCCATCCCCGAGTCTCACCTCCCTCCAGCACCGACGCCCACATTCCTCACTGTCCCCCCATCAAAAACTCTTCCCCCATCCCAATCCATCGTCCCACCCGTGAAACATTCTTTACCCATATTTACAACCCTGTATACAGTCAACATCTCCCCCACTACCACAGCCCCTCAGTTCGAGCCCAATTTTTCCGTTTGGATAAAGGTCCAAGCCTCTTCTGGCGTTTCAAAATAGAGGTGTCGGTCCTGGTACGTGACCCACAGTCGCGCTGGCTGCAGCATTCCGAATCTCACTCTTTTTTTATGCAGCACCGCCTTGGCCCGATTGAAGCCAGCTCTCCTTTTTGCCACCTCCGTGCTCCAGTCCTGATAAACTCGGATCACCGCATTCTCCCATCGACTGCTTCGCTCCTTCTTGGCCCATATCAGGACACTCTCTCTGTCCGCGAAATGATGGAACCTCGCCACTATCGCCCTTGGCGGCTCACCAGCCTTGGGTCTCCTCGCCAGGACCCGGTGAGTACCTTCTAGCTCCAGGGGGCTCCGCATCGTGCTCACATACGCCCCAGCATCAGCCCCCTCCACTCCTTCGGGGAGATCCAAAATCCGGAGATTCTTCCTCCGCGACCTGTTCTCCAGGACTTCGAATCTCTCGGCCCACCGCTTGTGCAGCGCCTCGTGCGCCTCCATCTTCACCGCCAGGCCCAAGATCTCGTTCTCATTAGTTTTTTCCTTCACCTCTCGGAGCTCTACCGCCTGGGCCTTCTGGGTCGCCTTCAGCCCCTCGATCGCCAACAGCATTGGCACCAGCACCTCTTTTTTTATCTCCTTCACGCAGCGCCTGAGAAACTCCTGCTGGTCCGGCCCCCATGCTGCTCGATCTCTGCCCTCCGCCATCTTGTTTTTTCCCCCTTGTTTCTGCCGCTGCTCCAAAGCTTCTTTTTTTGTCCCTCCACTTCTAATCCCCTCCATACACGATGGAAGGGGGACCTTACTTCACCTTCCCACACGGGATTCGATCAAAAAAGTTCCGTTGGGGCTCCTCCAGAGAGCCCAAAAGTTCGTTCTAGCAGGAGCTGCCGAAATGTGCGGCTTAGCTCCGCATCGCCGCGACCGGAAGTCCCTGGAGCATCTTTCAGCCGAGCCTACATCGAGTGGCAGCTTATGTTACGAGCAATAACATAACACAACATGGTACAGGAGTGACTGCTCAATCTCCCTAGTTCAACTCAGCAAGGTTAGAGACAACTAGCAACCGAATTCAGGCACGATGAGCAAGATTCAGGCTCCTCATCAACTCAGTACCACCGATAATCTTAGTGCTAGCTGGGGTTCGTTCAAACAAAAATTCCAGCTATACATGGAAGCATCCGACCTGAATGGCGCGACCGATGCTCGGAAGATAGCTCTTCTACTCACCATTGCGGGTGAACATGCGATAGGGATCTTCAACTCGTTTCAATACTCAGAAGGACAGGCCAAAACAAAATACCAAACTATCCTGGACAAATTCGACACCCACTGCGGGGTGGACACGAACAAAATCAGTAAAAATGGCGCAAATACTCACCACGAGGCAGAGGTAGGGTTGAAACAGAAGAAGATGGCAGTTTTGAATGGCAGCCATCTTGTGCGTGTGCTGTCTGACCAGTCCGCACATGCGCACTTCCCTAAAAGACGCAACCGGCAAACACGGTGTTTTGCGCATAGGCGAGAAGCCGTGCATGCGCAGTTGCGAAAAGAGCACACAGTAGAGGAACCTCAGCCTACGCATGCGCAATTGAGTCCTACGCATTCCGTCATGACGTCAGAGGCTCCGGACCACGCCCACTTAAAGGGGAAATGTCCGAAAATTAAAAAGAAGAGTTTTAAAGCCACAAACACAATTCTTTCACCTCGAAAGACGAAACAATGCCTGAACTTCGACCAGAAGTTGAAAATAACCTCCACAGCACCCTGGAACAAGCGGTTTGCACCACCCGAAGTGAAGAATACAATGACAAAACTGAAACCAAAGAAGATGATTTGTTCATTGAACAAGAAGAAAACGATGCCACACAGCGAGTACTGGGCGACTCCTTTGGCATCAGGAGTGTGCGACACCAAACGCATGACTCTGATCAAGGCAGTGCTACAGATCCAGACGATGACTACCTGGATAACGCATACCGAGTAGGCATCATCACGAAGTGTGAATACGCCACACCGGGCATATTGCAAGCCCCGTCAATCCTTGCCGTGGATTTTGAGGACGAATGGAATGGACTGATGGATGTCAACCAATGCCCCATCCAGTTCAAACTGCACACAGGTGCCTCCACCAACCTGATCTCGCAGTCGGACTTCACGAGAATCAAGGAGGCTCCCAAGCTCCTTCCAGCTGCCTGCAAACTCCAGGACTACACTGGCAATGCAATTAAGATATTAGGGTCCTGCCACCTGACAGTGTCCAACCGACTACGCTTCAAGATTGTTCAGCCAAACAGGGCGTCCCTGCTAGGTGTGCACGCCTGCAAGCAACTGAACCTCAACCGATGGGTCTCCACCGTGACGCCGTCTCATCCGTATCCTCAGGCCAGCATCGGCGACATCCTGACCCAGTACCCAGATGTCTTCCGCGGGATGGGCACACTTCCGTACGAGTACAGGATCCTACTGCAGCCTGACGCCAAACCAGTGGTCCACGCACCACGAAGAGTCCCCGACTCCACACAGCGAGCTATGAAAGACTCCACAGCGAGACCACTGCATGACTCCACACAGAGAGCGATGAAAGACTCCACAGAGAGAGCGATACAAGCCTACACAGAGAGCTCTTTGACAGACTCCACAATGGAAGCAACTCAAGACTCCATAGCAAAGTCCATTCATGAACAAGACCATGAAGGTCTATCAACCTTATCTGAGCAACCAGAAGAAGACTATGCAAGTCTACCCAGCTCATTTAACCAACAAGAAGACACTGAATGTCTACCCACTGTATATGAGACAAGTGACGAAAAGAAATCACAATTCCCATACAAGATGTGCAAGATCACAGCGAGACTGACAGATCTCAGCTCGTATGTACAGAGGCACTCATCAATCAAAGTGAAACTGCTCTTGAGTCCAGTGAGACCACGTCAATAAAAACCTCATCCACTCGAGCCTATCCACAAGAAAATGAAATCTTGAAGATTTTTACTCCAGACGAGGAGCATCAAGAAACCAATGATGATTCAAGTGAACCAGAAATGACTCCAGAAGAGGAGCACCAAGGAATCAAAGAGGAATCACATCAACCACAAAGGAGTGATGTCACCAAGATCAATGCAACATCCGGTCATTTTCACAATCCTCAAGAAGAAACGCTCAATGAAGCATCAGATACCACAAAGGACACTGACACAAGTAACTTTGAGAATGACTCGAATTATCCACACGGAACAGTCATTAAGCACGACAAAAACAACAACAATTTGTACGACGTGGTACAACTCTGCACATGAAGGACAATGTAACAGCACAGCTGTTTTTCGTCAGTATTCACTCAGGAAAAAGATAATGTTGTGGAGGAGAATGATGAGACCCAGGCTATTAGAATAGATGGCATTGAGGTACGTAGGGAAGAGGTGTTGGCAATTCTGGACAGGCTGAAAATAGATAAGTCCCCGGGACCTGATGGGATTTATCCTAGGATTCTCTGGGAGGCCAGGGAAGAGATTGCTGGACCTTTGGCTTTGATTTTTATGTCATCATTGGCTACAGGAATAGTGCCAGAGGACTGGAGGACAGCAAATGTGGTCCCTTTGTTCAAAAAGGGGAGCAGAGACAACCCCGGCAACTATAGACGGTGAGCCTCACGTCTGTAGTGGGTAAAGTCTTGGAGGGGATTATAAGAGACAAGATTTATAATCATCTAGATAGGAATAATATGATCAGGGATAGTCAGCATGGCTTTGTGAAGGGTAGGTCATGCCTCACAAAAATTATTGAGTTCTTTGAGAAGGTGACTGAACAGGTAGACGAGGGTAGAGCAGTTGATGTGGTGTATATGGATTTCAGCAAAGCATTTGATAAGGTTCCCCACGGTAGGCTATTGCAAAAAATACGGAGGCTGGGGATTGAGGGTGATTTAGAGATGTGGATCAGAAATTGGCTAGCTGAAAGAAGACAGAGGGTGGTGGTTGATGGGAAATGTTCAGAATGGAGTACAGTCACAAGTGGAGTACCACAAGGATCTGTTCTGGGGCCGTTGCTGTTTGTCATTTTTATCAATGACCTAGAGGAAGGCGCAGAAGGGTGGGTGAGTAAATTTGCAGACGATACTAAAGTCGGTGGTGTTGTCGATAGTATGGAAGGATGTAGCAGGTTACAGAGGGATATAGATAAGCTGCAGAGCTGGGCTGAGAGGTGGCAAATGGAGTTTAATGTAGAGAAGTGTGAGGTGATTCACTTTGGAAGGAATAACAGGAATGTGGAATATTTGGCTAATGGTAAAGTTCTTGAAAGTGTGGATGAGCAGAGGGATCTAGGTGTCCATGTACATAGATCCCTGAAAGTTGCCACCCAGGTTGATAGGGTTGTGAAGAAGGCCTATGGAGTGTTGGCCTTTATTGGTAGAGGGATTGAGTTCCGGAGTCGGGAGGTCATGTTGCAGCTGTACAGAACTCTGGTACGGCCGCATTTGGAGTATTGCGTACAGTTCTGGTCACCGCATTATAGGAAGGACGTGGAGGCTTTGGAGCAGGTGCAGAGGAGATTTACCAGGATGTTGCCTGGTATGGAGGGAAAATCTTATGAGGAAAGGCTGATGGACTTGAGGTTCTTTTCGTTGGAGAGAAGAAGGTTAAGAGGAGACTTAATAGAGGCATACAAAATGATCAGGGGGTTGGATAGGGTGGACAGTGAGAGCCTTCTCCCGCGGATGGATATGGCTGGCACGAGGGGACATAACTTTAAACTGAGGGGTAATAGATATAGGACAGAGGTCAGAGGTAGGTTCTTTACGCAAAGAGTAGTGAGGCCGTGGAATGCCCTACCTGCTACAGTAGTGAACTCGCCAACATTGAGGGCATTTAAAAGTTTATTGAATAAGCATATGGATGATAATGGCATAGTGTAGGTTAGATGGCTTTTGTTTCGGTGCAACATCGTGGGCCGAAGGGCCTGTACTGCGCTGTATTGTTCTATGTTCTATGTTCTAAAACAATGGCAAGAGTACAAACATACCATGGCATGACAACGAATCTCACCAATTCACGTTTGCTCCACTACAAACAAGCAAACCAGCTTTCAAGAAAGATGACATACAGAATCGCTACCACAAGCACAGGAAAAAAAAGTCTAAATCGGACAACGAAGTGCTTCGACCATTCGTACACCTCATGATGACTTCTTGGTTACTTAAACACAAGAACACTGATGATGTTCACAAAGAAATGACAACATCAACATCACCACTTCAACAACAGAAGAAGAAAGCAACTCAATCGTACAAATTCATAAGATTGGACTCATAGATATTAATTGGTATTGTATAATCATCAATATCATCACAACTTGTACATGTCAGCATTCAGCTATCTGTTTTCTACAATTTTCTTTCACAAAGTACAGAAAATATGTAACATGAAAAAAGGGGGGATGTGTGCCAACTTCATTAGTTCGGCTGTTAGCTATGCTGAGTAACGAGATGTTTGAATTTGAAGTCACGCTTGCTGTTTATTGATCTTGTTACCTGAACTCCATGAGCAGGGGAGAGAACAAAACATGGGTAGAAGCCACTCCTTAAGCCCAGTTTATCAAGACACAAAGACACAGGGTCAATCTAAGTCAAGGAAAGCAATGAAGCAATTCATTAACCGGCCAGCAGATACGAATCTCCCTCACAGGAGAGATCAATGTCCGAGCAGCACAACCAAATGCTTACACCATAACAGGCTGGGACACAATGGCAAACTGCGCAAGTCAAAATCCTAGAAACACCCAGCAGGCCCAAAAGTAATCCACGAGGTCGAGGATTGTGGTTTCTCATTCTGGAATGCAGACATCTTTATCAATGGCCATCCAACAAATTTTAAATTAGATCCAGGTGCCAGCATGACAGTTCTGTTGGACTAAGAAAAATGCTCAAAGACCCCTGGATTTGAACGAAGAATACTCCACTTTACGAGGCAGAAGGAATCCAACATCCAGTCATTGGCATGATTAAAAGTAATTTGAAAAAGAAGCAAATGTGATTTTAGAAAAAACTTTTTCATGAGTGTTTTGGGTCTGGAATGCTCTACCTGGAAGTGTGTTGGAGGCAGGTTTAATTAAGGATTCAAGAGGGCATCAGATGATTGAGGTGAGAGTGACTGCCCTTGACATTAAGGTAGCATTTGACCGAGTATGGCATCAAGAAGCCCTTGTTAAACTGGAGTCAATGGGAATCAGGGGGAAACTCTCTGCTGGTTTGAATCATACCTGGCACAAAGGAAAGGGAATTCATTGAATGTTTACAGGAGGGCTTTTTGGAACAGCTTGTGATGGAGCCCACGAGTGAACAGGCCATTCTGGACTTAAGTGTTATGTAATGAGCCAGACTTGATTAAAGATCTTAAAGTAAGGGAACACTTAGGAGGCAGTGATCATAATATGGTAGAATTCAATCTCCAATTTGAAAGAAAGAAGGTAGAATCAGATGTAAAGGTGTTACAGTTAAATAAAGGTAACTACAGGGGCATGAGGGAGGAACTGACGAAAATTGACTGGGAGCAGAGCCTAGTGGGAAAGACAGTAGAACAGCAATGGCAGGAGTTTCTGGGAGTAATTGAAGACACAGTACAGAGGTTCATCCCAAAGAAAAGAAAGGTTATCAGAGGGGGGATTAGGCAGCCATGGCTGACAAAGGAAGTTAGGGAATGCATCAAAGCAAAAGAGAAAGCCTATAATGTGGCAAAGAGTAGTGGGAAGTCAGAAGATTGGGAAGGCTACAAAAACAAACTGAGGATAACAAAGAGAGAAATAAGGAAAAAGAGGATCAAATATGAAGGTAGGCTAGCCAGTAACATTAGGAATGAAAGTAAAAGTTTCTTTAAATACATTAAAAACAAATGGGAGGCAAAAGTAGACATTGGGCCGCTCCAAAATGACGCTGGTAATCTAGTGATGGGAGACAAGGAAGTAGCTGAGGAACTAAATAAGTACTTTGCATCAGTCTTCACAGTAGAAGACATGAATAATATCCCAACAATTCAGGAGAGTCAGGGGGCAGAGTTGAATATGGTAGCCACCACAAAGGAGAAAGTGCTAGAGAAACTAAGAAGTCTAAAAATTGATAAATCTCCAGGCCCAGATGGGCTACATCCTAGAGGTCTAAAGGAGATAGCTGAAGAAATAGTGGAGGCTTTAGTTATGATCTTTGAAAAGTCACTGGAGTCAGGGAAAGTCCCAAAGGATTGGAAAATCGCTGTTGTAACCCCCCTGTTCAAGAAGGGAACAAGGAAAAAGATGGAAAATTACAGGCCAATTAGCCTAACCTCGGTTGTTGGCAAGATTCTAGAATCCATTGTTAACGATGAGATTTCTAAATTCTTGGAAGTGCAGGGTCGGATTAGGACAAGTCAGCATGGATTTAGTAAGGGGAGGTCGTGCCTGACAAACCTGTTAGAGTTCTTTGAAGAGATAACAAATAGGTTCGACCAAGGAGAGCCAATGGATGTTATCTACCTTGACTTCCAAAAGGCCTTTGATAAGGTGCCTCACGGGAGACTGCTGAGTAAAATAAGGGCCCATGGTATTCGAGGCAAGGTACTAACATGGATTGACGATTGGCTGTCAGGCAGAAGGCAGAGAGTTGGGATAAAAGGTTCTTTTTCGGAATGGCTGTATTCCAGTATTTCATTGCTTGTCAAGTTAAAACAAATGTCAAAAAAGATTTTAAAACCTCCTTGAATTTGGCAGGTGATTCAGTCATATTATGACTAACAATTATGTCATCTGCAATCGGGCCTACAGAGGAAAGCAGCATGTTCACCTGCTCTTCTTCTGACCATTCATTTCAACGAAAAGCAATGCCATATCTTAAAAATATTTTCCTCCAAAGACCCCAATTTTGTGATTGGTTTGGTTAGTCCAAATTGTGTTGGAAGTGTTCAATTGTGTTTTAACAAACTTTAAATTGTATGTGCAACTTTAAGAGCTTACAGGCTTTTAAGTTGGCATCATCATTGACGGTGACACGGTGGCTCAGTGGTTAGCATTGCTGCCTCTCGGCGCTGAGGTCCCAGGTTCAATCCCGGCTCTGGGTCACTGTCCGTCTGGGGTTTGCACATTCTCCCTGTATTTGCGTAGGTTTCGCCCCCACAACCCAAAGATGTGCAGGGTAGGTGGATTGGCCACGTTAAATTACCCCTTAATTGGAAAAAATGAATTGGGTACTCTAATTTTTTTTTTAAATCATTGACGGTAAGACAAAGGGATTTCCTGTGCTTGTTGGCTTTGGCACACTCTGCAAAATAGTGATGGTGTGCTCTTTGAAGAGGTCTCTGAACAATGGCTGCCTGGATGGGCTGTGTGCCAACTTCATTAGTTCGGCTGTTAGCTATGCTGAGTAACGAGATGTTTGAATTTGAAGTTACGCTTGCTGTTTATTGATCTTGTCAGTCACGACATTCCTGACAGATTTACATTAATTCTTCTTTTTCTTATTTCACGAATTTGAAGCCATGTGTCAGGACTCTGACTGGGGAATTAGATTTAGCTCTGGGTTTTCCTTCAGTTATGAGGATAGATTGGAAAGGTTGGGACTGCAGCCTTGAATGAAAAAGGCTAAGAGGAGATTTGATGGAGATATTCAAAATCTTGAGGGGGTTGGATAGAGTAGGAAGGAATAAATTGTTCCTCCTCGTAAAAGGATCAAAAGAGAGAGGGCACAGATTTAAGGTGATTTGCAAACGAGGCAAACGTGTTTTGAGAAAGAACTTTTCTGCACAACGAGTGGTTCGCATCTGAAATGTACTGCCTGAAAGTGTGGGGGAGACAGGTTCAACAGAGGCATTCAAGAGTAGGCTACTTGAATAGAAACAATATGCAGGCGTACAGGGAAAAGGGTGTGTGCTCAGTCCTCTACTGTACTCCCTACACACACATGTCTGTGTGGCAAGATTTAAGTCCAACTCAATCTATAAGTTTGCGGATGATACGACTGTGGTGGGGCGTATCTCAAACAATAACGAATCAGACTACAGGAGGGAGATAAATCACTTGGTTGCATGGTGTACCGAAAACAACCTCTCTCTAAATGTTGTAAAGACCAGGGAACTGATTATCGACTTCAGGAAGTGTAGCACGACACACACTCCCGTCTGCATCAATGGCTCCGAAGTGGAGATGGTCAATAGCTTTAAGTTCCTGGGAGTCACCATCACCAACAGTCTGTCCTGGCCCACTCACGTTCATGCAACAGTCAAGAAATCCCAACAACGTCTCTACTTCCTGCGGAAGCTAAAGAAATTTGGCATGTCTGCATCGACTCTCACAAACTTCTACAGATGTGCAATAGAGAGCATCCTATCTGGCTGCATCACAGCCCGGTATGGCAACTGCTCGGCCCAAGATCGCAAGAAACTGCAGAGTGTGGTGAACTCAGCTCAACGCATCACACAAGCTTGCCACCCCCACATTGATTCTGTATACACCTCCCACTGCCTACACCTCCCACTGCCTCAGGAAGGCAGACAGCATTATCAGAGACCCCTCCCACCCAGGCATTGCCTTCTTCCAGACCCTTCCATCGGGCAGAAGGTACAGAAGTCTGAAGACCCGCACATCCAGACATAGGAACAGCTTCTTCCCCACAGCTACAAGACTCCTCAACGACTCCCCCTCGGACTGATCTGTTCCCTGCAAGAACGCTATTCACGATGCCCTATGCTGCTCTTGCTCATGTATTTGCTTTGTTTGGCCCCTTGTTCCGGCCTGTAACCAATCACTGCTTGTCGATGTACCATTTGTCAATGTTCTCTGTTGATTATTCTTTTTGTTTACTATGTACGTACTGTGTATGTTCCCCCGGCCGCAGAAAAATACTTTTCACTGTACTTCAGTACAAGTGACAATAAATCAAATCAAATCAAAAGGCAGGGGAATGTCAATAAGCCATAATGCTGTTCGGAGAGTTGGTGCAGACACGATGGACCAAATAGTTTCCTTCTGCGTCATAATAATTCTGTGATTCTGTAATTCAGTGATGCGTCTGACACTGAATTAGTGAAAGGGTTCTCAGGACTGGCTGCAGCCTGTAATTTTTAAAGATTTAGCTCACCCTTGTCAGGCTCCATGTACTCTGCGTTCTGTAGCTGAAACTCCAAGGGAGATTTAATGGTGTCTTCTGCTGTATTAAAAATGCATGCATCAGCTATCAGGCATTTTCTTTGGAGGGTTGCCTGGTGAATTTTCTCTGTGCCAACAGCTTCTTTTGGGAGCTTCTCTCAAGTCAGAATTTTCATTGATTTATTTTCTTAGTCTAAAAGAATGTCTTTATTACCAAGTGGAACTATTTAAATATATACAGTAAAGGGTACAGGCTAGGAACTATCTCCATGCTTATGTTTTAACCAAATTTGCACGACAGCTATCCCCAAGGTATGAGGCACAGGCAGATTATGAATTCCCATCCATGCGCAAAAAAAGTACAGACCAATTGTTAGCCCTATATGGTTCATTATCCCAACAACTTTAAGAATAAAAATAAACGCTAATGGTTAAAATATTATAAGGAAATAAATAAAATGTGGTTCACAACAATATCTGAAAATGTTCCTCCAATTTTGAAATGCTCCAAAATACTGCAATGATTAGAACCATTGCCCACCTGCCCTGAATGTCAATGCTGGAATATAAAAAGTGAAAACAAATACATGTTCTGTGAATTTCTATTCTTGAAATGTGTGCTACACAATGCTAAATGAAATATCCATATATTTTATATGACAGTACTGTTGTTTTAGAGGTGAAATGTATGTTGGCTTCACTGTCAATGTGCCCATTTCGAATTTAAATTTTATTCTAAGTCAATTCTGCAAAGAAAACAAGGTAACTGTACTATAAATATGTGGTGAGTCACGCCTCACTTGGTACAAATAACACCTGTGCTGGGCCACAATTCTTGAGTTTGGTTTGCAGTAACACTTCCGTTACACATCATAATATTGCACTCTACCCACTAGATATTGCAAATTTATTGGTAATATAGGGTACCAAAAATGTGTTCCTTTTAATATGATAAAGGGCTTATCTGTGAAAATAAATGACGAACTGAGCGATATAAATAACAAAAGAAATATGATTTTATTCAAAGGGAAAAAATGGAATGCAAAGGGAACAGCAGGTTCTTCAACAAGGCAATATCTCACTTAAGGCTTATCTTACAAAAATTCTGATCGTTCAAAAAATAGATAAGTGTGAACAATGGAGATTCCACTACACTTCAGAAGCAGCGGCTATGCATTGCATAGCTCTAAATCCGTTCTTATTAGCTATGAAGTCAAATTTAAAAATTAAATTGAGACCTTTCTACCGGTTTTGCCTTTTTTGTCTCCCATGTTTTCTTAGCACTTGGAACCACCTGGAATATGTTAATTAATAGATTGGTTATCATAAATTGTGACTGTTTAATTTCCTTCCTGATCATCAAGAAACATTTATTCTGGTGTCTCGCTTGAAATGAAATGAAATAAAAATCGCTTATTCTCACAAATAGGCTTCAAATCAAGTTACTGTGAAAAGGCCCTAGTCGCCACATTCCGGCGCCTGCTCGGGAGGCTGAAGTACTTGTTTCCACTCTTCAAGCTGTTTATTGGTTGATGTTAAATATAAATTTGAAAAGAGCTCATTACTATTGACATTTTAAAGATTTGCACATTTTGATTGTGCTTTTGGAATTTTTATTATGATTTGGTTTTTCAAATTCTGGAATTATTATTGTAGTGAGCCCAAATCTCAGTTTGTCATCTTTTTAGCAGCATTGTTGGTTTTCTTTTGCCTAATTGTGTCAGTTTCAGAAGGAATTGACATCTGCTGCCCCCTAGCGCAATGTCTCAGAATTCTATTCAAATGCATGTGCTGGGATTCGTCCTAATGGATAGGGGTCAGCTGATTTGATGTCACAACAAGCCACCTCCCCTGGTAAACCAATCGGATGTAATATTCTAATCTCATGTTCTTTTAGCTTCTTACTGGCTGAAAGCGGTGCATATGCAGATATCGTTTTCATCTTTGACTTCTGAGACAATTGGTGTATGGCATAAAATTATTTTACTATGTTAAGCCATACCTCCACGCCAGAGCTAGGGTTCACACATAACATTGTGGATAAGGTTGCATTTGTTGGTTTATACCATGTATCTATGAGTAGTACTAATAATCTTGGAAGCACATATTTATTGGTCAGGTTTACATTTTTTTCAAATGGATGCTGACATTTCAATAAACATATCATTAGAATCGCACACACACGGTAGAATACCCCACATATCTACAGAAAATGCATTCCTGTTGTTTTAAGTTCTGAATTAGGCTGGACGTATCCTGGTCCGAATATTGCTTTCAGATAAACATTTCATATTTTAAAATGCTTTCACAAATTAAGTTCAGTACAGATTTTTTTTCATTCGCCTAACTCAATTCATACCAAGATTACAGGCACAGCAAGTACTAACTGTAGTTAGCTAGTCATTGCCTTTCAACCAGTAGTTCCTAACTTAATTCCTCAGCTAGTACATTAACCCATGGATCATCGTACGCTAATACTTACATACGAATAGAATGCAACCTCTACTGTATAGACCTTTTATATTTTAGTTTGAATTGCCATTTTGTATGCATGAGGTCAAATACGGTTGACCCTAAAGGAGTAATTCCAATCTAATGCAATGAGCTTTTGGGTATAAACACTGTTTCACTCAGTTGTGATTTGTTCTGACCCTTAGTGAACATAATTTTTGTTGCTTTCATATGTAAGGCAGAATTTATGATACCCTGTATTGTCCATTACACTCTATTGTAGAAAAGAAGAACTGATTGTAGTTTTTGTTCCAGTTGTATTGTTAATGAATCTGTGGCATGTACTTATTTTCCCCCAAGGGGCACTTAACAAAACAAGGGTAAAGGGAATTGCTTTTGTTTAGTGAAACTTTTTTCTACAAATTAAATTATTGCTTAAAAATGCTGAAGTTAAAGCAGTATCTTAAAAAAATTAATTAAATGGGTCACTGGAAATGTTACTGGGAACATAATAAAAATTTTCAATGTATCCAATTTTAGTTGTAAAGTTGAATATCCACCTGATTTAATTTTCCAGAATCATTGCAGAAAACATCTGATAGTTACATTTAACCTTTCTAGTTCTGAATACCTTGCCCTATTCTCAAAATGTCTGATTTCTGCCGTGGATATAAAACCTATTATTATTTTCTAAAATTCCAAGTTGATGAAGCCAACTTAGCAAAATTATCCATTGATCGATTATTTTTTTCAGTGTTCAGTCAGTATTCGACTCCCCACATTTGTTCTTACTGTGTTAATGCTAATTTTCAGTCTTCAAAGGGTGAAGTTAATGTACCCTTATAATTGATCAATATGATGTCCTGCCACTGAAAGTGAACTGGCTGGTTCATAGCAAAATGAATTTCTGTAATTGGGTGAATATATTTGTATACCTGGGATCAAAGACATCCTGCGGGTATTCGTCTGCACTTTTCCTACTGGCAGTGCACCCTCATCTGTGGGTTTCCTGGCGATGTGGGGTGGCTTCAATGGAAAATCCCATTGACAAGCAGCGGGAAGAGAGTCCCGTTACCAGCGAATGGAGCGCCGCTGTGAGACACGAGGATGGGGGACCGGAGAATCCAGCCGAAAGTCTCACTATTGCAGCTGAGGTGGCTTTTTTGCTTTATCATCATTTTTGAATATAACATATAGCCCCGTGGAATCCAGTAACGTGGTTTAGTTCTTGTAACCAGACTAACAACACCATGGCAGAATAGAACTCAGAAAGTTTTTAATCAATAATATATTTTACCTTGGAGTATAAAATCTAACTGCAATTTGAAATCTTTGGTTCTCTTGAATCTTTGACGTTTCTGTTGAATTCTTTATAAAATGGAAGCACAGCAGTAGCAGCTTGCCTCAGCAGTATCTGATCAGACTGCTACATTTTGTAATGAATGCCCCATCTGACATTTCTACAGTAATATGAATTAATAAAGTATCTTCCTGTTGAAGAGAAAGGCCTGGCAGGTCAACTTGCAAGATTAATCATAAAGATTTTGTCAATTAAAATGAAAGGATTCATTTAAAAATTAACATTACAGTTGACTCCATCAGCACCACAATACTTGAGCATAAAAGTAGCTGAGTTTTAAATCGCTAAAAATCAATGGAGCCCTGATGTGTTGCGCCACCCAGTGGCAAGACGCAGATCTATCTCCATGATTTCTCGACACAGCAAATCCGAATTTTCCACAGAGCTGTCAAGGGAAGTGCTGAGCAGAGATGAAATACTTTCCACGAGGATAAAAGCAAGGAGAATTTTAAGACTTTGCTCTTTCTAGCGTTCATTTATAGAGTGCATTTACAGAGAATTGAGACATGCCTATCCTCTCGTCAGGGAATCAGGAAAACAATGATTCGGAAAAAAGTAACCAGGAAATCCAACTTTCTAGTCACAGAAAACATTCTGATTTAATACTCGCAAATAGTGGAATTTTAATTGCCACTAATCCAAATAAACATGATTCAATAGTTATGGTACTGCTGTGAATCGGTCTCTGCCCAAAATGTGAACAGATGCAACCTGTGAGTCACATTTAATAAAAATACCCATGGAGCAAGAACAAAACCACTGAGCATGGTGTGAGCATTTTGCAGATCTTTTTATTTCTTCCATGTCGAGAAATCTGGGTGAAAACATAAAAGCCATTGGGCAGGAATCCAATTTGAAAGAGTAGGTTAGAGTTATTGTAAAGCTGCAATCAGTCGTTAGCTATCTTGGGCGGCACAGTAGCATTGTGGATAGCACAATTGCTTCACAGCTCCAGGGTCCCAGGTTCGATTCCCGGCTTGGGCCACTGTCTGTGCGGAGTCGGCACGTTCTCCCTGTGTGTGCGTGGGTTTCCTCCGGGTGCTCTGGTTTCCTCCCACAGTCCAAAGATGTGCAGGTTAGGTGGATTGGCCATGCTAAATTGTCCTTAGTGTCCAAAATTGCCCTTAGTGTTGGGTGTGGTTACTGGGTAATGGGGATAGGGTGGAGGTGTGGGTTTGGGTAGGGTGCTCTTTCCAAGAGCCGGTGCAGACTCGATGGGCCGAATGGCCTCCTTCAGCACTGTAAATTCTATGAAACTTGGGTTTCAAAACCTGATAAATTGTGAAAGGGCTAAAGGAGGTGAGAGGTTCTTCAGTTCAATGTCCTGCAAAAGAATGGGTCTGCGGAGGAGAAGGTGTAAATGAGTCTTTGCTTGAACAGAGTAAGGGTGCTCAAGGTGCTATGTCTAGAGTTTAGAAGGAGAAAGAAAAGTTCTGAGGAGAATCGACTGTACTAGGGTCAATTAATTTTCCATTCCTGCCAAAATGTATATTCCATAAATGTCCAGCCCTGAGTTCAAGCTGGTTAAAGTCCATTGATCCAAAAACGTGGATGGAGGCAAGTAACCAAAAGTGAGTCCACCATCTCAGCCAAGCCTTGAGGTAAAGAAGGAAGGACATTCAAAGTGCAAATCAGCACACATGCTGCTTCTTCACCTCGTAGTGATTGCTTTCAGTGTGCCATAGGCCCGGCAGTTGGGTTTTCTATTCTCTGTTGCTCAGTGAGAATTGCACAATAGGACCTAATGGGATGGGAGGTAGGTGGCTTCATAAAGTGTCTGTGGATAGGGAGAATAAATATCATCAGTATAGAACAAACAATAATTGAATTTTGATTCCAAATGTATTATTTATAAATAATTAAAAATTCAATAAGTAACAAAAAAATGTTAAACCATTTATAGAGGTGCTGATTAGCGAACACAGAAACTCCACTGCATTCTCAGTACTATTCATTAGTATTGTTTAGAAAGTAAACATGGAATTTTTGAAAGCTCTAATAAACCAGCAGGTTCATTTTTAAGATGTTTATATCTCTAGTACCTAGAACTATTGATTGTTCAATTGCTATCATTAAAATCTTCATCAAGTTTATATTTATAATATTAAAGAATGTGGTTTCAAAACAGAAAAGCCTGGTATATATCACAATAATGCTTGCAATTCAGATGATAGTTGCTGATTTCAATTACAAATGTGGTCTGGGTGTAAATAACAAATTGCTCTGGTGTCCTGAACGAGAAAATGAATTATCCCTAATGATTCTGCAAATTTATAGAGGGAATTTTGGAAGCGATCTAACGGAAAGGTTTCTAAGTGTTGTGGCGAGCGGAAATCACCGAGTGTTTCCCGACAGCCGACCAGGTGAGGCCATCACTGATATCTAATGTCAATAAGGGCACTGGATTGTGCTCATTAGCTCCCGGCTAATGAGTGAGAGCAGCTCATAAACTGATTGCGCAGATCAAACCCCAGACAGCACACAGCCATGCCACTGCGCAGACCAGCTCCATGATTCAGTGATGCCGACCTGGCCGGACTGTTGGACGCGGTGGAGTCCAGACGGGATACCCTGTTCCCCCGCGTGGGTCAGCAGGTCAGCCACAGGGCAGCCATTGCGCCTGGGAGGCAGTGGCAGTGGCCGTCAGCATGGGGATTGTCACCAGGTGGACCACCACCCAGTGCCTCAAGAAGCTAAATGACCTCCACTTGGCTGCATGAGTGAGTTGACATCGGCCCCTGGCACCGTTCCCGCCTGCCACCACCCCACCCGGCCTTGCAGTTAGCACCGCACCACACCCCAAACCCAACATGCGCTTGTGCCCCGGCGCACCCTGGCACCCACCTGCGCACCCCACCCATGCCCAGCGCTGATACTCACACCTGACCCCCGCCAGAGCCACCCCGTCCCCGCAGGAAAGGTTGTCCCACGAAAGTTGGGAAACAGCACAGAGGGCCAGTGGAGTGCTGGATTCAGAGTCTTCACCCCCTATGCGGAATGGGCCCTGGAGGTAGCAGGGGTGACCGAGGACGGATCGGTCACTGATGTCGAGATTGGCCTGCGCCATTGAGGTGAGTGTCCATTGGCCTCCACCTAGATGACCTGTCACACGCGAGTTGTTCATGCCGGACAGCATACTCCCTCCCTCCTCTTGACCACCTGTTCATTCTCCCGCAGGATCTCCATCCAGTGGTGCCGGCACATCGGGGGTGCACCCCCATCTCCCCGCCTCCCAAACGAACACCTTTGAGGAGAGCTCCGAGGATGCTACCGCCAATGTGTCACAGCTGTCATGCCCACCCTCCACCAGCGCAGAGGTACACATCTCGGTGGGCGAAAGTAGTGGACAGGCCTCTGGGGCACAATCTAGTGAGCACCATACAGTTGCTGATGGACATCATGCAGAGGCAGCAACGTCCAAGGGGAACAGCAGTCAGATGTCTGCTGGATCCCAGGACCCAACTGGGTCCCAGTCAGATGCTGAGCCTCTGGACCAGGTTTACCTACAGCTGGTGCAGATACTAGGATGCGGCCTTGATATCCAGAGGGGGATGTCAGCGACACTCCAGCGGGCCCTTAGCCGATTGGAGGAGTCCCAAAGGCTATGAGTGCAGGTGATGGAGCCCGCAATGTGTGGCACCGAGACCAACACAGCTCGGGTGGCGATCGCAGTGTAAAACCTGAACATAGTGTCAGCACCAAGAGTGGTGGTGTCCAGGGCATTGTTCAGTCAGTGACGGCCATGTCTGAGGGCTTCGACTGCATGTCCCGGTCACTGGGGAACGTGTCTCTGATGTAGATGGACCTTGCAGAGGCATTGCAGAGCATGTCCCATTATCAGGTGGGCATTGCAGGGGCACTGAGGAGCATGTTCAGATGCAGGCAGACATCAGCAAGGCACTGCAGAACATGGCCTAGTCACAAAGGGGCAATGCTGAGGGCACCGACACCATGGTGCAGACAATGGGGAGCCACCAGGGCTGGCAGAGCCAGATGATGCATGGGCCTCTGTAGCTCAATCCAGCTGCCTTTTGGTCCCAAGGTGACCCCCAGGGCCCTATGGGCACCAACCGGGTGGATGGAACACTGGAGGACTACCTGGAATCGCTATTCGGGGAGACAGCAGCCGTCACCAGCTCTCTCGCATCTCCATCCGGACAACGGCGTGTCTTTGGGTCAGTGGGCGGAACAGGATGGATAAGCATGCACACAAAAATGCTGATGCATTGGCACGTCTGCACTCACAAACTCAGCAATGATGTCTCAGCTTCCATTGTTTCAGAGGTTGAAGCCATTGGATACCAGTGTTGAGGCCCTCGCAGCAATCCAATAATATGTGCTCCAACAGATGAGTGCAATTACTGAGATGCTGCCCCAGGGGAATGATAGTGGTTCCATGGAGCATCAACATTTCTGTTCCCACTACTGCCACCCTGCCAGTACCCTTGCTGATGCCTATGAACCAGACAGCCCAGACTGCATGCCACCATGCTAAGGTAATGCAGTTGAAAGGCGGTTCTCAAGGTCGAGAGCTGCTTGAGGGCATCCTGCAAAGCCATGTGGTTGGCTCCTCCACTGAAAGTCAGCAGCCTTCCAACATCCGGACTGCAGCTACTGGGGTAACACTGTAACGGAGCCACTAATCTAGACAAAGACAGAGGTTAAAGGAGTGGGCAAGCGTGAATAATTCCACTTTAAATGCATCATTAGATGAGTTGCTTGATGAAGTTGTTATGAAATGATTTTTGTGGTACTTTTTACTTCAGGATTTTGGCCATGGATGCTGTGATTGTTCATATCAAAGGAAGGAATGATGTGGAATTATGCAGTGATGATGATTTGGGGTGAGATCTCAGGGGAACCACAGTCGAAATAGACAGTCATGGACTGTCAGAGCGAAGGGTACCCGGTTGCCTCCACCCTTCTTCCTTCTCCATTTCTTCTCCTCCTCCTCTTCCCAATGTACCCTCGGAAGGCTGGATGGAAAGGGCATCATTGTGAAAGCAAGGATGTGGGAGTGTAGCAGATAACCATTTATCTAAATTTATTTTTTAAAAGAAGTTACGGCACATCTCAGTGACCACCGTCTTGGTGCAGGCACCTCAGATATTGCTCCCGGCCGAGAAGTGGGTCTGAGACGTGTTCCCTGAAGTTCATCAGTGGTTATGGCCTCCTGTTGAGAACCTCGGGCGCCATTCTCCGCCGGCGGGAGTCTCCGTTTTGCCGGCGCCCGGGGGTTTCCCGACGGCGTGGGGCTGCCCCACAATGGGAAACCCCATTGACCGGCCGGTGTTACGGAGACTCCCGCCGGCCGGTCGGGGCAGAAATGTGGCGGGGCGGGTAGGAGAATTTCGCCCCTCCACCCTCTTCCCTCTATGCACAGCTTCCCCACTTCGGTGCCTATGTCCATGATTTCATACAAACATACAAAATAGGAGCTAGAGTAGGCCATTCGGCCCCTCGAGCCTGCTCTGCATTTCAGCTAATATGTTTCTGTTTTGACTTCCACATCCCCATCTACCCCAAGTAACCTCTGACTCCCTTGCCTAACAACAACTTATCTAGCTCTGCCTTAGAAATATTCAGTGGCATCCTCCTCCACTGCCTTCTGAGGCAGAGTTCCAAAGTCACACAACCCTCTGAGAGAAGAAAATCCTCCTAATCTCTGTCCTAACGGGGCGACTCCTGATATTAAAACAGTGCCCCCCTAATTCTGGGCGCTCCCACAAGAGGAAACATATTTCCATGTCCACCTTGTCAATACCATTCAGGGTCTTATAGACTTCAATCAAGTCATCCCTCTTCTAAACTCCAATAGGAATAAGCCCAGTCTGTGTAATCTTTCCGCAAAAGGCAACCCACTCATTCCAGGTATCAATCTTGTAAACTTCCTCTGAACTGCTTCCAACATTTTTAAATCCTTCCTTAAATAAGAAGGCCAGAACTGTACATACTATTTGATAAGTGGTCTCACAAATGCATAACTAAATCATAACCTCTTTCCCTTTATGTTCAATTCCTCTCATAATAAAGGATAGCATTTCATTTGCCTTCTTAAGTACTTGCTATACCTGCAAACTAATCTATTGTGACCCATGCACCAGAACACCTAGATCCCTCAGCACCTCAGAATTCTGCAACCGTTCTCCATTTAAGTAATACATTTAAGTAATACATTTAAGTAATACATTTAAGTAATACATTTTTATTCTTCCTCCCAAAGTGAACAACTTCACATTTCCTCACATTACACAACTATCTGCCAGATTGTTACCCATTCACTCAACCTATCTATATTGGTCTATATCGGTTTGCAACTTCCTGTGTCCTCTTCACAACATACATCCCTACCTATTTTTCTGCCATCTTGCAAATTTAGCTCCCATGCCTTCACTCCATTCATCTAAGTCATTGATATAAACTGTAAAATGTTAGGGCCCCAGCACAGATCTCAGTAGGACACCACTCATTACATCCTGCCAATCAGAAAAAGATTATTTTCTGCCAGCCAACCAATCACACCTCCATGCTAATATGTTACCTCATAATTCATGAGCTTTCATTTTCCATAATAACTTTAATGTGGCAATTCATGAAATGTCTTCTGGAAATCCAAGTGCAGTGGGTCTGCAGTCTCCCCTTTATCCACAGCGCATGTCCACAGCAGGGGCTGGTTTAGCACACTGGGCTAAATCGCTGGCTTTTAAAGCAGACCAAGGCAGGCCAGCAGCACGGTTCGATTCCCGTACCAGCCTCCCCGAACAGGCGCCGGAATGTGGTGACTAGGGGCTTTTCACAGTAACTTCATTTGTAGCCTACTTGTGACAATAAGCGATTTTCATTTCATTTTCATTCATTTCATTTTCATGTTACTCCTTCAAAGAACTCCAACAAATTGGTTAAACAGGTTATGTTGGAGCCCAAAAGGAACTGCAACTATTGCCCCATTACTGAAAGCAGGCTTTCTGCTCCAGACGTCAAAGTCCAGTACCACTGCTTTGTGAATGCGCAGTCTCCTCCCGCAACACTGAACACAATACCTCTGATCATCCTGCAGAAGCAAAAGAAGGTCAAAAGCTCCTGCTATTATCTTTGTCTCGCTCTGGGTGATGGAAGCTGGGAGTTTGGAGGGTGGTGTTCTCACTTGCATCTGAACACATGTTTATTTGAAAATGAGTAAGAGAGGGCATTAACAGGACCTTCAAGGTCCAGAATGGCAAGTTGCAAGTTGAATCAGTGTTAGATGCCATTTGTTGTCACCATTTGCCCAATCTGTTTTCTTCTGGTGCACACATGACAGGTTCATTCTTGCGCCCTTACAACCACGGTGTGCCACATAGGCCACACCAGAAGCGGTGAGAAGTGCTCCAACAGTCATTTTGAGAGCTCCTAACTTCTAAAGTGCTGGCCCCAGTGGTGACCATTCTGTTTAGTTGAATGATGTGGGAAACTGTTTACATTTTTGAATCATAATGTTGTTAAACATGGCCTTTTAGCCAGAAACATATCTACAAGCACCCAAAAGATATTTTATAAGGTAACAAGTCAATATGTGCTCTTGCCAAAAAGAGGGAAACATTGGTCATTTTCCAAATTGAACATCAAATATCTTTACACCTACAAGGTTTTCTAATTCAGCAGTTAATCTTTGAATTGTGAGATCCAGTTAATCACTGTGATGAGAGGATTGTGAAATGTACAACAATGTGTCCATGTACATAGATCCCTGAAAGTTGTCACCCAGGTTGAGAGGGTTGTTAAGAAGGTGTACGGTGTGTTAGCTTTTATTGGTAGAGGGATTGAGTTTCGGAGCCATGAGGTCATGTTGCAGCTGTACAAAACTCTGGTGCGGCCGCATTTGGAGTATTGCGTGCAATTCTGGTCGCCGCATTATAGGAAGGATGTGGAAGCATTGGAAAGGGTGCAGAGGAGATTTACCAGAATGTTGCCTGGTATGGAGGGAAGATCTTATGAGGAAAGGCTGAGGGACTTGAGGCTGTTTTCATTAGAGAGAAGAAGATTAAGAGGTGACTTAATTCAGGCATACAAGATGATCAGAGGATTGGATAGGGTGGACAGTGAGAGCCTTTTTCCTCGGATGGTGATGTCTAGCACGAGGGGACATAGCTTTATTAAGTTGAGGGGTGATAGATATAAGACAGATGTCAGAGGTAAGTTCTTTACTCAGAGAGTAGTAAGGGTGTGGAATGCCCTGCCTGCAACAGTAGTGGACTCGCCAACACTAAGGGTTTTCAAATGGTCATTGGATAGACATATGGACGATAAGGGAATAGTGTAGATGGGCTTTAGAGTGGTTTCACAGGTCGGTGCAACATCGAGGTCCGAAGGGCCTGTACTGCGCTGTAATGTTCTATGTTCTATCGATCAATTTTGTGAATTAAACCAAAAATCGGTATGAACTTGAAGGCAAATAGGATTTACCAGTTCAAAGACCATGCGAATATCCAGAGACAGTTCATGGAAAGGGTAGTTAAAATCATAGCAACTTTCTCATTCACTTTATCGTTTAATATTGTTTTTTAAATTATATTTATCAAATTATTTTCTTGCATTGTGTTTCTCTGGTTAAGAAAACAAATACTTAGTTGCTTTGCCTGTAAAAATCCTGCTCTTTGTTTACCCTGCTGTAGGGCGTATTACGCACTATGGAAAACCCTTTAATCCAGTGCACAGATTATTGCAGCTGGTATATTATTCATCTCTATAGCCATTGAACTTCATAAACCAGATCAACAAAAAGCTAAAGCATTGAAAACACAGGGGACAAGGTTCACAAACAGTGACTGCTGTGAAATAAAGAAACAAGTTTTATATTAAAAAAAATACAAAATTGTGAGTGACAAGAAAATGGGTTTTACCTATCGCTATTAATTTAAGGAATTCCAAAGAAATATCTTGAGATAACTGGGCAAAGCAAAGGGTTTATTTGAATAACAAGGAGGTCTTATGGCACAATTGTAGTGCTCCAGCTTCAAGTCCAATGTCAGGATCTGTTGGTCATGGAAGGAATATTTAAAATACAGTCCAACAGACTGATAATGAGCTCAGGACACACATGTGCCTTCCATGATTGCAAGGATAGAAGTAATGAAAATTTACATTATTGATGTGCACTTTAGAAAGAACTATGTCAATACATAACTTTACATAACTGTAATACATAACTTGTCTACTCTCAGTTTTGGCAGAAGGCGAAAGAAAGGCTCTGAATTGGAATAAATCTTTTTTCTTTCCCCCACAAACCATCTGCTGTCCGCACTTCAGGAATCTCAGATTTTGGCTATTTTTTTCTCAGTCATTTTCACCTCTTTCCTTTCCTAAAGGCTGTTGATACTGTTCCACAGATACTGGCTGCCCCTCAGTACTGTGTCAAATGGGAGTTTGACAGTGATTGACATCAGACTACTCAAGCTTGTGACAGCCTAATTGAGCCATCTTCGCCAGGTGGTCAACAGCCACATCTGCACGTCAAGCATGGATGTTGTGGGACCGGGGGTGGGGGTGGGGTAACTCACTAGTTACTGATCCAGTGTGAGACCCTGGCTGTATTTTTCACTTTCTAACCCAGGGATGCCATGGCATATTGTAATGTCCTTAATGCCGCAATTGAGATTATCTCATATCAGCAATCAAGCTTTAGCCCCTCCTGTTCTGAACTGTAGCTCGGAAAGGTACTCACTTTTTATTCGATAGAGCTTACATTTGTTTTTCTAACTATTTGACAATGTTTTGAAAAAGTTGCTGCCTGCATGGTGCAAAAGAGGAATACAAAATAAGTCTGAGTATTTAAGAAAGCAACTGTGCAGATTAGTTTATTTCCTAACTCTCAAAATAATAAAGGATCTAATATTAATTTAAATTAATTTCTAAAAAGATTACAAACTCCTTATTCTCCTCATGTTAGACCTGTACTAAAACTGGCAACACAGCAAAACATCAAAGTTGCAGAATTTACAAAATGCGCAGTTAGTTCAAATGAAACATGAAGGCAAAGAGGACTTCAGAAGAATGCGTCTTCATGCTGTGTGTTACTAACGCCATTATCCATCTTGTAGAAATGCTTATTAATGCAAAAATCATCAATCATTTTTTCCATGATGCATGACTGTAAATTATGATATTATCTGTGGCTTGATGGACAAAAATAAAAAAGCGAGACAGGGAAATTACAGGCCAAGACCTCCACTTTTTGGGGCTGTCAGTTCTGTTCTAAAACATCAAGGGCATTCTTATTAAAAGCAACCAAATACATCATTGAATTGTCGTGAGTTTATGTGTGTGCTCAGCTGAGGGGGCTGAGAGCTGCAGCTGCTTCATGCTTTTGGAAAGTCTGCTTCGAGGGACAGTTGCTGGGGTACCAGGTCTGAACTATCTGCAGTAGACTGGCATCCCAGTGTGCTGTCCCGACAATAACCTCAGTAGGCCATGACTGTGAGTAAGATGCTTTCACTGAGATAAAAGAGTCCGTTCCTCTGATCTCTCCAAATTAGAACTGCCTCAGTATTGTACTGTACTATTTCAGTTGTTAAAGTGCGAAAAATATCAACCCTTTGCTTACTCTAATTTCTTCCACAGTCCCCCAGGTTAACATTTGTATATTTTGGGATATCATTATCATTAAAAATGAAAATGTTATTTACTAATACTTCTGCTATTTCAATAGTAAAAACTTGTAATTGTAAAGTGCCTTTTGTCACGTTCTGTAGACTGGCCAAAGTGAGTGGTGAATTACAAAACATTTAGTTTAAATAATTTATTGTAAAACAACTGCGTGATAAGATAACTAGGATTTTTTTTTAAATTGTGAACACAAATTGACTTTCGTGGACAGACTACTGGAAAATACATCTATCCTCCAGCATGACCTATTCCCAACTCCCAGACCACAAGGTCACGTGATGGGTTTACACTGCCACCTAATGGTTGGAGGTTGTGCATAACATTATGTGCAAACTTGCCTGATGCATACCATCGCACCTTTAACATAGAAAAACATCCCAAGGCACTTCACAATCAAGAGAATCCATATTGGTAGCGTTCCAAATGATATACTTTTGGCACTATTTCCTGACACAGAACTTCCTTGAAATTGGCTGTGGATTACTTCTCGATAAGCATGTACTAGTAATATGTCATTCCTGTTAACTCTTTCTGTGTGACTGTCACAACACATGAAGACAAGGAGCATACTGGAATTTTTAAAACTTCCTATAAAATTGGAAAGGTATATAATATATATATATTATGACTAATAACAGACACCAGAGTCATATTAAGAATACAATCTAAGGGCAGCACGGTGGTGCTGTGGTTCGCACTCCTGCCTCACTTCGCCCAGGTCCCAGGTTTGATCCCATCTCTGGATCACTGTCAGTGTGGAGCTAAATTGCCCCTTAATTGGAAAAAATGAATTGGACACTTGAAATTTTTTTATTTTTTTTAATTATGAGGAATATAGATAGGATAGATAGGAAGGTACATTTCCCCTTAGTAGAGGAGTCAATAACCAGGGGGTATAGAATTAAAGTAAAGGGAAGGAGATTTAGGAGGGGTTTGAGGAAAAGCTTTTTCTTCCAGAGGGTGGTGGGAATCTGGAATTTACTGCCTGAAAGGGTGGTAGAGGCAGGGACCCTCACAACATCTAAGAAATGCCATAGTATACAAAGCTATGAACCAAGTGCTGGAAAATGGAATTAGAATAGATAGGTGCTTGATGGCCGGTGCAGACACGATGGGTAAAAGGGCCTCTTTTGTGCGATTAAACTATGGGTCAAACATTCAGAAAATAATACGTGAGCTAAAAAAGCTAACAAAAGCATATAGTGCTGCTTGAAGAACATCTGACAATGCAGCAGGCATAATTGGTGAAGAAAGATGGCTGCCTGGAGGCCCCTCTGTGTTGTGAAGGAAAGTAAGTCATATCTCAAAATCTCTTCAAAGATGGGACTTTCTATGATTATTCTCTTCCAGATATAAGAAAGTATTATTTGGTGTAAAAATGTGATTAGTTAATGGCATTACTGTGGGAAATCAAATATCAACAAAAGTTTTTTTGTATCTTTCTATCTGTTTCCACGTGGAATATTTAACGTCAGGGAATTATTAAGGGGCATCAGCATAATCCAAGGGCTTTGTCATAAATCTGGGGCAGGATTCTCCGACCCCCCGCCGGGTCGGAGAATCGCCGGGGGGTGGCGTGAATCCCGCCCCCGCTGGTTGCCGAATTCTCCGGCACCGAAAATTCGGGGGCCCCCCCCCCCGGCGATTCTCCGGCCCGCGATGGGCCGAAGTCCCGCTGCTGTCATGCCAGTCCCGCCGGCGTGAATCAAACCACCTCCCTTCCTGGCGGGACCAGGTGGCGCGAGCGGGCTCCGGGGTCCTGGGGGGGGGGGGGGGCGCGGGGCGATCTGGCCCTGGGGGGTGCCCCCACGGTGGCCTGGCCCGCGATCGGGCCCACCGATCCGTGGACGGGCCTGTGCCGTAGGGGCACTCTTTTCCTTCTGCCTCGACCATTGCCTCCGTAATGGCCGATGCGGAAGTTACCCCCCCGCTGCGCATGTGCGGGGATGACGTCAGCAGCCGCCGACGCTCCCGCGCATGCGCGGCCTTCCACCAAAGGCCTTTCCCACCAGCCGGCAGCGTGCCAACCACTCCGGCACGGGGCTAGCCCCTCAAGGTGAGGGCTTGGCCCCTAAAGATGCGTAGAAATCCGCACTTTTGGGGCGGCCCGACGCCGGAGTGGTTCCCACTACTCCATCCCGCCGGGAACCCCCGCCCCGCCGGGTAGGGGAGAATCCCGGCCCAGATCTTTAACAACTATAACTATCACCTCATTTGGGGATTAGATTGTATTCTTTTGTTTTATAAATTTAGAGTACCCAATTAATTTTTTCCAATTAAGGGGCAATTTAGCATGTCCAATCCACCTACACGGCACATCTTTGGGTTGTGGGGACGAAACCCAAGCAAACACAGGAAGAATGTGCAAACTCCACACGGATCGTGACCCAAAGCCGGGATCGAACCTGGGACCTCGGCGCCGTGAGACAGCAGTACTAACAACTGTGCCGCCATGCTGCCCTCGCCCTCATAATTTTGTACACCTCGATCAAGTCCCCCTCAGCCTTCTCTGCTCTAATGTAGCTTGGCACTACCAGGGACGAGATGTGAACGATGGAAATGTCCACTGACCTCGGGCAGGATTCTCCGGTCGCCGGGCTGGCGTGGCCAGAGAATCCCGCCCTATAAATTCTGTTTCGAACATTAGTTGCTTGGTTAGTATAATTCCAGTGAATGTTTCAAATTTAAATAATTATAGATTGGATGGAGCAGTTGGCATTATATTCAGCTTTCAACCCCTAAAATACAGCTCAAAAATTTATACTAGAATCATTGGGCGGGATTCTCCCATGCCACGCCGTTTGGGAGAATTGCCGTCCGCACCGCATTTTTGCGCGATGCCGTTCCGCCATTCTCCCAACCGGCGAGAACGGCATCATCGAGGTCAGCGCCACGCCGCCCACAGAATCGCCCAAGGTGATTCTCCAGGCCCCCCGCCCCCCCACAATTCAGCGGCCTGGATGGGCCGAAGTCACGCCGTCGCGGTTCACACCTGCAAAATAAATTCGGAGTGAGGAGGTGAGCGACGGGCGTTTTCGGAGGTAGCATGTTGTGGCGTCCACGGCTGGTGCTGGTGGGGGGGGGGGGTTTGGGGAAGGGTGCCGCTATGATCAGGGGGTGGTGGAGGAGGGGGAGTGAACGGTGCAACCATGTTCGGGGGGGGGAGGGAAGGAGGGGGGAGAAGGAGGAGGACGGGGGGGGGGGAAGGGTGCAGCTATGTCCGCCGGGGAAGGGGGGGTGTAACCATGTTTGGGGGGGAAGGAGGGGGGGAAGGGTGCAGCTATGTCCCCGGGTGGGGGGAATGGAGGGGAGGGAAGGGTGTAGCCACGTTCAGGGGAGGGAAGGAGGGAGGAGAAGGAGGAGGGGGGTGGTAAAGAGGGGGGGAAGGAGGGGGGGAATGGAGGGGGGATAGGGAGGAGAAGGAGGAGGGGGTAAGGAGGGGGTGGTAAAGAGGGGGGGAAGGAGGGGGGAATGGAGGGGGGATAGGGTGCAGCCATGTTCGGGGGTGGAAGGAGGGGTGGGGAAGCGTGCAGCCATGTTCGGGGGGAGGGGGTGGTTCGGGGGAGGGAGGGGGTGGGGAGGGTTTTCCGCAGGAGCGACATGCCAGCCAGCCTGCCATGGCAGGGCGATGGCGAAGTCACGCCTGCAAGTTGAGGTCATGCTGATGGGCAAAGGCCACTGGCACTGCCATCTCGCGCGGCCACACGCCTTGACCCACACGCCTTGACACGCCACAGCCCCCCCCCCCACCCCTCCCCCACAGGTGCCGCAACACCCAGCTAACGGAGACCATCTCTGGGAAGGGTCAAGGCGACACCCATGACACATGACAACCCCCGTGAGGGCATGGCCAGCCCACGGTGGTGCAATGAGGAGGGCCGGGCATAACTGGGCGGTGGACGGATACTGTGGGCAGAGGTCAGGGTGCCTGCGTGTCTGGAGCGACACCAGCCAACCGGGGCACACATGTATCCCATGGCACCTGGCTGTCGAGGTGACAGTGCGCCATCGTTAAACATGTTGTGACCCCCCCCCCCCCCACCTCCTGCAGATCGTAATGTTTGGGCACCAGCCAGCGATGTTTCCCGCCTTGGCGGGAGCCGCTCCCCTTCAGGTGGCCCTTTGGCAGCATTGACGCAGGCGGCTCAGAGCAGCTGCAGCAGCTGCAGCAGAGGGACTGGCTGCAGAGGGCCCCGTGCCACCCGCTCAGGCTGCAGGGCCGCCTGCCGACAGGTGCAGGAGGAGGCGGAGGGGGACGATGACCACCACATCGATGGGGATGCACAGGACGAGGATACTGATCTTCATGGGGTGCAGGGGGAGGAGGATGAGCAGGTGGTGGTGCCAAGGCGCTGGAAGCGCCCCATGAGGCCTCGTGTGTACCATCACCGCACGTCCTTCGAGGACCTGCCTGACAGGGCATGCAGGAGGAGACTCCGGATGAGTAGGGAGACCGTCGCACATATATGCCACCTCATGGCACACCTGGCACCACGTGGAACAGGGGGAGGACATGCTATCCCCGTGGCCGTCAAGGTGACGGTTGCCCTCAACTTCTACGTGACGGGATCATTCCAGGCGCCGAGCGGGGACCTGTCCGGTCTCTCCCAGGCATCGGTACACCGGTGCATCTGAGCATAACCGACACCCTGTATGCCATCGCCAACCGGTACATCCAGTTTCCAGAGGACCGCGCACACAAGGAAGCCCGGGCAGCGGGATTCGCCTCCGTGGCCAGGATACCAATGGTCCAGGGGGTGATTGATGGGGTGCACATCGCCATGCGTCCACCGTCGGAGAACAGGGGCGTGTTCATGAACAGAAAGGGGACCTACTCCATGAACATTCAGGTGGTCTTCGACCACCGCATGAAGATCATGCAAGTGTGCACCCAGTACCCCGGCACTGTGCATGATACCTTTATGCTGGCGCAATCTTTCATCCATGCCATGTTCGAGGGACACCCCCACTGGCTGCTGGGCGACAGGGGTTACCCGTTGTGGTCGTGGCTGATGACGCCTATACGGCGGCCATAGACCAATGCAGAGAACCGCTACAATGAGGCCCATGCAGCAACCAGGGGTGTTGTGGAGAGGTGCTTTGGCCTCTTGAAGATGCGCTTCAGGTGTCTAGACCACTCTGGAGGGGCCCCTCCAGTACCATCCAGAGAGGGTCGGCCGCATAGTTGTTGTCTGCTGCATCCTGCACAACATAGCCCAGCAGAGGGGCGATGTCCTGGAGGAGGAGGCACAGGGGGAGCCCGATGCGGGCGACGCATCTGTACATGAGAAGGAGGAGGAGGATGGGGAGGAGAGGGGGGGGCCACAGACACGACATGGGGGCTAGATATGCCGGGGGGCTGCACGACGTCACCGGCTTGCCGAGCGAGCACGTGAGGCGTTGATTGCCGCACGTTTCACCAACTAGGGGGAGGGCATCGCTGAGCAAGCCACTTGCACCACCGTTCCGCCCAAACGCACCAGCCAGCACCCCCCACCTCCCGCACCATCCGACAACCCTAGCTCCCACACCACCACTTTCACAGCACCTTACACCTTCGGCACAACGGGATGGTCTCACACAATTGCTTGTGTAAGCGGGTGTGATTAGTGCCATGTTGAATGATGACAACCCGCTCTGCGATGAGCTGTGAGCTCTGGATCATTAGACAATGTCTGACTCATGGCCATAGCTACACCCTCCACCTGGATGGTCCCTGTATGCGTCACGGACACTCCATCACATGGCCATGTGGGGTAGCTGGCATCGGTGTGCTGAGGACGACGGGGGGTTGGCGGGGGGGGGGGGAAACACACACCTGGCCTCACTGTTGTACCGAACTTCGACCCCAGCACCACCCGGTCCCCTTCACGACCCCTCAGGCTCCGGACATAGCACAGAGGCATCTAGGTTTGGTGTAACAGTGACTTTAATCGTGACATTCACATACAAGTGCCCTAGCCCCGGGAACTAAGCTGTGCCCTGCACCCGTGCCAACTTACTACATGTCAAACTTCTTTGTCTTACGGGCCCTACCACTACGCCTTGGTGTTTCCCCAGACGGTACAGCAGGAGTGGAGGCGGACTGCTGAGACTCCTGCCCTGTGACTTGGCTCACCGTCGGCGCGCGTTTCCTGGGGCGGCCAGGCTTGGATGGGCCAGGCTGCTCGGCGGGCATGCTGGATGGCGTGGTGCCACCCTGTCCTGACCGCTGCCCGCCAGATGCACCAGGGACGGAACGGGGAGAGTCCGAATGTTCCGGGACCTCCCTTGCAGGTGTCATCGGAAAGGCCCTAGAACCTCCTCCTCCCTTGGGGAGCCCAGTGGCCCCTGGGCCTCACTATGGGACGGTGGTGCGAGCGGAGACAAGCGCCGTGGCACCACCGACACCTGGCGCTGCCAGTCCTGGAGGCCCGCTGTGGCATCGACCAGGGTCTGATCGTTCGCAGCGATGGAGCTCAGGGAGTGCGCCATCCCTGTCAGGGACTGTGCAATCTCCCTCTGGGCTTGTGCAACGCCATCCAGCATGTGCGTAAGGCCGCCGATGCTCTCAGCAATGGCCTGCTGAGACTGGGCCATGGCCTGCTGAGACTTGGCCAGACCCCGGAGCACGGCGGCAATGTCCAGCTGGCTCTGGGACATGACTGCCTGTGAGAGGGAAGCCCTGTCCTGGGCCACGGATGACGCGTGCACATGAAGCCCCACGCCTTGCAGAACCTGACCCATGGCCGAAACCGTTGCTCCCACTACCTCCACCGCGGACGCCATCTGTGTGATGTCGGCCTTGGTGGCAGCCATGACCGGCACCACTCCCTGCTCCTGAACGCGGATGGACTCCTCCAACTGCGTCTGCAGATGCTGGAAGGCGGCTGTCATCCCGTTGTCCACTCCCTGGGTTTCCAAACACGTCGGGTCTGTGGGTGGGTCTGCTAAGTCAAGGAACCCGGAAATCGCCTAGGCGGCAGCTGAGTGCTGGGCCTGGCCTGCCCTCCGACCGTCCAGCCCCTCAGCTACTCCTACCTTCACCTGCTTTACCGGTTCGGCTGTGTGGTGCGCACCAGTCAGTGTCCCAGAAGCCTCATCACTAATGTGCCCAACCGAGGTGAGTGTACCTGCGATGGTGAAAGGTGTGGGTAACAGCTGTGACGCAAGGTCCATGTCCTCATCGGACCCCAGGTCTGGGGTCTCCAGGGTCGAGCCTTGGACCGATGGACGTTGTCTCCGGCCCATGTGAGGGGCCGTGTCCGGTCCGTCCAACATCTGTTTGCCCGTCCTCTGTGCGTCAATGTCCAGAGTCCCTGTCCTCTGTCCGTCACTGTCCTGGCTCTCCGTCCTCTCTTCGTCCGTTTCATGGCCGTCAGTGTCCGTCCTGTGTTCGTCAGTGTCATTTCTGTCGGTCCTCTGTGGGTCCGTTTCCTGTGCTCCGGCTTCGGACGAGAGCCCTCCTGTCCGTCTACCTTCCCCTCTCTGGCGTGTGTCCCTGTGGGCGGATGGACGTGGACCTGGATGGCGGTGGCTTGTCTGAGACGTTCCGGGACGATCGTCGGCTGGCCCTGGAATATACAATAAAGCATGTATCGTTAGACGCCCGGAGTCGGGTGTGAGGGGGTGGAGGGGGCAGTGTGAGGGGGGTGGAGTGTGAGGGGGGGTTTAGGAGTGGAGGGGGCAGTGTGAGGGGGTGGAGAGTGAGGAGTGGGTAGGGGGAGGTGATGGGTAGTGGTAGTGGTAGCCAGGTAGTGGAGTCTCACTTGGTACTGCGCCTCCGATCTGGCATGCGCTACCTCCCGGGTGGCGGCTCCCCCAGCGAGGTCCAGAACCCTCTGCTCATGGATGGTGAGGGTGCAGAACAGGTGATCCCCCTCCAGTTCTTGCACGCTCACGATGGTTGTAGGCTGTCTTATCCTGCGGGGGGAGAAAGCATCAGAGTTAGGCGGCCAGCAGCAAGACGCACAGATGTTGGCAACATTATGACTGGAGGGGGGGGGGGCACTAGGCACCACACCATGGCAGCTCGCAAGGGGGTGTGGTGCCCATGTGGGTCGGGTGGAACGTGGTCCGTCCCCCCCTCCTGCGTGGGCGGGGGGGGGGGGGCGAGAAACGTGGTGGGGGGGGGAGGAAGGAGGGGGTGGCCCGGGGGAACTCTCGGGGTACTTACCCTGGCCGCCCTCGTGAGGTCGTGGAGCTTCTTGCGGCACTGCTCTCCAGAACGTGGCGTGTGCCCCACAGCGCTAATGGCGATGCCCATATCACGCCAGTTGCACCAGACTGTGCTGGTCGGGTGCAGGTGACCACGTCTTGGGCACAGGAGCGCCCTCCGCTCTTCCACTGCGTCCAGCAGTGTCTCTAGGTCATTGTCCCGGAACCTGGGAGCGGCACGGCGGGGCACAGCCATCTCTCTGTGTCGGGGCCTGTGCACGGATCGCGCACATTAAATGACGCGCCGTGATGACAGCGCCGCTCTGGTGCCAAGCCCACCATGTTTCACGCGGCCCCGCTGCTGGCCCCTTTTCGGGGCTGAATCAATGCAGCCGGCGGCCCGTTCTCGACGGTGTTCACGAGCCGCGGACACTCTGACTCACCATCGGAGGATCCCGCCCATTATTTTTAATCCTGTGACACCGAAGAATGCATGTAGTTCCACATTATATTACACAAAAATACAATTACGACGTATTTCAATTCTGCATCGATATAAATGCACTTCTAGATGCTTCATAGAATCATAGAATTTACAGTGCAGAAGGAGGCTACTCGGCCCATCGAGTCTGTACTGGCCCTTACAAAGAGCATCCTACTCCATTCCACGTATCTACCCTATCCCCGTAAACCAGTAACCCCCACTTAACCTTTTATTTTTGGACAATAAGGGCAATTTATCATGGCCAATCTACCTAACCTGCACATCTTTGGACTGTGGGGGAAACCCACGCAGACACGGGGTGAACGTGCAGACTCCACACAGACAGTGACCCAGCCGGGAATCAAACCTAGGACCCTAGAGATGTTAAGCAACTGTGCTAACCACTATGCTACCATTTGATGATGTAAACTGCACAATTTCCATTTGATAAGCAAGCAAATAAACATATGGGCAGAATTCCTGTAAATCTGAAAGAAAATACTGAGTTTCCGAACTCTTTTTCTCTCCACAAATGCTGCCAGAACTGCTGACTTTTTACATCATTCAGGGGCTGGTTTACCACACGGCTAAAGAGCTGGCTTTGAAAACAGACCAAGGCAGGCCAGCACCATGGTTCAATTCCCGTACCAGCCTCCCCGAACAGGTGCTGGAATGTGGCAACTAGGGGCTTTTCACAGTAACGTCATTGACGCCTACTTGTGATAATAAGCGATTTTCATTTCATTTCATTTTCTATTTTTGCTCCAGATTGCCAGAATTTTCAGTATTTTGTTTTTATATCAATGTTTGATTCATTGTCACTTCTCTTCCAAGAATGCTCACCCTAAAGAAGTTCTGTTCTTTTCTCAGATGAAATTTCTGTTTGTCTCTTCCACCTTGTTGATCTTCATTGCTTTCTATTTCCCTTCTCTTGTTTGATCATGTATCTACCAAGATCTGCTTTCCTTAGCAACTGTCTCTAGCTCCAACTCAAATTCTGCCCTTTGTGTTTTGGATTGGCCATGATTACTGTGTATTTCCTAGATCAGTGCTTTCCAAACTTTTCCTACAGTGAACACATCTTAATGCTTGCAAATTGGTGATACCCCAGAGGAAGAGCAACAGGTTTTGAAGACTCTGAAATGGTCTTGGAGCTAAGAATCATTTGTGTGCATTTAATGGAATTTCAGCGCCAATCCCAGGACTGTTGTGGCATTCGCCACAGCGTGCATTCAAAGTACCTTCTCCACTATGAACGTGTCCAAGGGAGTCCCAAATTAGCCAATTGGAGCACTGAACTGAACAGCCAATCAAGGCACCAACGAATGATCAATCAGTGTAGTGAAAAGCTGTCCCTATCATGGGGAAAAAATAAATAATTATTTCAACCAGAGACCCACCACTCAACAGTTATCATAGCTGCCGCAGAGCTTGCAGCTCCAAATGATCAGTCCTCTACACCAACAGGGGTTGCGACCCATGGTTTGGAAACCGGTGTCCTAGACATTCATAATTCCTCAAACTGCCATTCTTGTAGCACCCTCATGCCCACTCTCAGTGCCTTGCAGTGCCATATGCCCACTCTCAACATCTCTCTTAAGCAGCACTGACTCTATCTCAAAGCTGTCTTGGTCAACAGTTTCAGCTCATCCTTCACCTTATCGGGCGCTTTCAGAAAAGATTTTATCTTCCTTTCAGGTGTCAAGGATCTCAAGCCTAAACAATGCATAGATACCAGCACCCCTTTGGATCCTGCTTCCCCTTCACTTCCCATTGACCCCATCTCATCTTCAAACCTCACTGCCAACAGAAAAAGTGTTGGCAAATCACTGGAGGATGTGGGTAGAGGAAAGTGTAAAATAATTGAACATTTTGGACACCACGCTTGTGTCAAATAAAGTTTAACTTATTTTCAAAGTTAAAGAACGTTTCATTTTGCACTATAATTACACCTTTTGCTAGCCACAATCAAACTATCAAACTAAGGGGCTTGTTCTCCAATGCAATTGTTTGAAATTATTATGTGCCAGTTGATTGGCAGATAGTTGGCAGTTGGCTACCTCAAATTATTTGAAAAACAATGAACTAACAAAATGTGAGTGTAAAGGAGGCAAAAAACCTATCTATACTGCATCGATGCCAGTAAATCTCCGTTTGATGATAGGAGCTCTGATTTTTTATATTTAACCAAAAAGATGGTTAGGATACGGTGAGAACACTGTGACCAGTTTTTGGTGTATAATTTTAAGAACTACATTAAAATAGATAAGAGTAAAAGGTACAGAGGCCCCAGGATAATGGCAGGGCTGGGGAACCAGAACTATAGGGACAACTTTGATAAATTGGAATTAATTTCACTGCAACAGGGAACGTATAAGAGAAACCTGGACTTTTTTAAATTATGAAGGATTTTTATGAAATATATAAATAAAAATTATTTCCTCCTGCTGAGGATACAGTAACAAGAGGTCATCAAATTAAAACGGTGTCCAAGAGAGATATTATGACAAAGATTTTGATGTATTGGATGTTGGACCATTCCAGGGAGGCGGTGATGTAGTGGTACTGTCACTGGACAAGTAAACCAGAGACCCAGAGTACTCTGGGGATCCAGGTTCATGGGCGTCATTCTCCGATCCCCCGCCGGGTTGGAGACTCGCCGGGGGCTGCCGTGAATCCCGCCCCTGCCGGTTGCTGAAGTCTCCGGTACCGGATATTCGGCGGGGGCGGGAATCGGGCCGCGCCGGTTGGCGGGCCCCCCCCCGCTGGATTCTCTGGCCCGGATGGGCCGAAGTCCCGCCGATAAATTGCCTGTCCCGCCGGCGTGGATTAAACCACCTTTTGAACGGCGGGACAAGGCGGCGTGGGTGGGCTCCGGGGTCCTGGGGGGGGCGCGGGGCGATCTGGCCCCGGGGGGTGCCCCCACGGTGGCCTGGCCCGCGATCAGGGCCCACCGATCTGCGGGCGGGCCTGTGCCGTGGGGGCACTCTTTCCCTTCCGCCTCCGCCACGGTCTCACCATGGCGGAGGCGGAAGAGACTCCCTCCACTGCGCATGCGCGGGAAACTGTCAGCGGCCGCTGACGCTCCCGCGCATGCGCCGCCCCGATATGTCATTTCCGCGCCAGCTGGCGGGGCAACAAAGGCCGTTTCCACCAGCTGGCGGGGCGGAAATCCCTCCGGCGTCGGCCTAGCCCCTCAATGTTGGGGCTCGACCCCCAAAGATGCGGAGCATTCCGCACCTTTGGGGCGGCGCGATGCCCGTCTAATTGGCGCCGTTTTGGGCGCCAGTCGGCGGACATCGCGCCGTTTGGGGAGAATTGCGCCCCATGTCTCGCCACTACAGATGGTGAAATTTGAATTCAATAAAAATCTGGAATTAAAAGTCTAATGAAAACCACAAACCATTGTCAATTGTTGTAAAAACCCATCTGGTTAACTAATGTCCTTCAGGGAAGGAAATCTGTTGTCCTTACCTGGCCTGGCCTACATGTGACTCTAGACCCACAGCAATGTATCCCTCAAGGACAATTCGGGATGGGCAATAAATGCTCGCACACCTTGCGACGCCCAAGTCCCATGAATGAATTTTTTTTTCAATTACCACAGGGAGGAGTTGAGGTACTTTTAACGAAAAATTAGATAATTATTTAAAGAGAGGTAAAACAGTGGGATCAATTCTGGATTGCTGTACCTCAGACCTTGTATAGATACAATGGACCAAATGAGCACCATTTGTGTGTAAACATCTGCGGTCCTACAGTGGCACGAAAATGCAGATTTTTGCAAATTGATTTTTTTAAACTTTCAACTGACTGGAAATTCAGTACTTTAAAAACATGAGACAGCAAACTGCTGTAAAATATGTGACAACCTTCCAAGGCGAAGGTGGGCAGAGCACACAAGAAGCCGCTTCGAGAAGTAGTGCGAAGAGAGAGGCATTTCAAAGGAAACCTACAGACATCAAAATCCAACATTCTAACTGAGGAAGAGATTAAAAATGCAAGGTGCTGAATTTTACTCAACTATACAGACAAAGGGAACAGCTAACCAGTCAGATACACCTGACCGACACTCAATCCTCCCTTGTGAATGACAAAATAACCCCGGGTGCGTTGCGCCCGGCACAGATCTGGTAAATAGCAGGAAAGGCCAAAGTCGAGATACGGGCGGGATTCTCCCCTACCTGGCAGGGCGGGGGGTTCCGGCATAATGGATTGGCGGGAACCACTCCGGCATCAGGCCGCCCCACCTTGAGGGGCTAGGCCCGCGCCGGAGTGGTTTACGCTCCACCGGCTGGCTGGAAAGGCCTTTGGCGCCACGCCAGCCGGGGCCGAAAGGTCTACGCCGGCTGCTGACGTCATCCCCGCGCATGCGCAGAGGAGGGGATCTCTGTCGCCCCTTCCATAGTGAAGACCATGGCGAAGGCGTAAGAAAAAGAATGCCCCCACGGCACAGGCCCGCCCGCGGATCGGTGGGCCCCGATCACGGGCCAGGCCACCGTGGGGGCAACCCCCGAGGCCAGATCGCCCCGCGACCCCCCCCTTAACCCCGGAGCCTGCCCGCGCCGCCTTGTCCCGCTGTTCAAAAGGTGGTTTAATCCACGCTGGCAGGACAGGAATTCCAGCAGCGGGACTTCGGCCCATCGCGGGCCGGAGAATCGGCAGGGGTGGGCCCGCCTACCGGCGCGGTGCGATTCCCGCCCCCGCAGAATCTCTGGTGGCGGAGACTTTGGGACACGGCAGGCGCGGGATTCACGCCAGCCCCCGGCGATTCTCTGACCCGGCGTGGGGTCGGAGAATCCCGCCCCAGGCACGAACCAGTTTGAATTCACCCGGCCCACTCCCAATGGTGAGTTCCGGATCATGCTCAAATATGGAGAGCATATAGTGGTCTGCAATAGTGGGCAACACGGTAGCACAAATGGTTAGCACTGTGGCTTCACAGCGCCAGGGTCCCACGTTCGATTCCCCACTGGGTCATTGTCTGTGCGGAGTCTGCACGTTCTCCCCGTGCCTGCGTGGGTTTCCTCCGGCTGCTCCAATTACCTCTCACAGTCCAAAGACGTGCAAGTTAGGTGGACTGGCCATGATAAATTGCCCTTAGTGACCAAAAAAGTTTGGGGGTTATTGGGTTATGGGGATAGGGTGGAAGTGAGGGCTTAAGTGGGTTGGTGCAGACTCGAAGGGTTGAATGGCCTCCTTCTGCACTGCATGTTCTATATTCTATATCATTAACCCTCAATTGCATTCATTTCAATCTTATTAACGAGATAGAAATTGAATGCAGCAGCCTCCCAGGAATTACCCGACTCGCCAGCAAGAAACCACACAGGTGTCATCTAGTACTCCTTTTCAAAAACGTGAAGCTGGCACAATGGCTGCTGAGGGGAAGTAGCCATTTCCATTTTCCGACATGCAGCTCATGGGCACCAGAGCTGCTTCCCCAGTGCTTGGGTGGGTGGGGGGGGGGGGCGCGGTTGGGGGGGGCGGGGGGGGGTTGGGCTTAGTCGGGGACATTCCAGGTCGGGGCTCGCCCCTGGGCCGGGTGAGTCGAAGGGCTTTGCGTCTGTGAAGCCTTAACATGGGCAATCTGCAGCCTATCTGTTCCACCAAACATTTCCAGGATAGAGTCCAGCTGTGCCTTCAATGCTGAATGTCAACTTCACTCCTTTTGACTGTCAGCAGCCTCTAGCTTCACAGCTGAAAGCTATTGCAAATGTCGAATTAGCCTTTTTAGTTGTGGTAGCACTTCACACTCCTCAATTCTCAAGTGCCTACTCCAGGGAACATTTGCCATGCCTCAGAAGATGACGAGCATATCATCTTGATGACTTCCCACATCATCAAGGAAACTTGGAAGCCTGAGCACTGTGCTAGAACTCTAGGAGCGTGAGCACTATAGGGGTTGCTGCCAACAATCAAATACAAAAGAGCGACTTCCGGTTGCGGCTATGCCTAGGTAAGTCGCACGTTCGGCAGCTCCCGCCGGGAACGGACATTTGGGCTCTTCAGAGGGGCCCCAACGGCAATTGTTCGACGGCTTCCAATGTGGGAAGGTGACAGCAAGGTTCCCCCAACATTATATGGATTGGACCAGGAGTGGAGCGGTTAAAAAAGTGATCCTGGTGCAGCGGAAAGTGCGAGGGAGGAAAAGCAAGATGGCGGCGGGTGGAGGCCGAGCAGCGTGGGCGCAGTGGTCGCAGGAGCAGCAGGAGTTTCTTAAACGCTGCTTTGAGGAGCTGAGGACAGAAATGCTGGCGCCAATGAAGGCGGCGATTGAGAAGCTTGTGGAGATCCAGAAGGCCCAAGGGGCGGCAACTCGGGAGGTGCGGCAGAAAGCCTCGGAGAACGAGGACGAGATCTTGGGCCTGGCGGTGAAGGTGGAGGCGCATGTGGCGCTGCACAAGAGGTGGGCGGAAAAATTTGAGGACCTGGAGAATAAGTCGAGGAGGAAGAATCTTCGGATTCTGGGTCTCCCTGAAGGAGTGGGGGGGGACCGTGCCGGGGCATATATGAGCACGATGCTCAATTCGCTGATGGGCACGGGAGCTTTCCCGAGACCCCTGGAGCTGGATGGGGCTCATCAGGTCCTGGCAAGGAGACCCAAAGCCAACGAGCCGTCAAGGGCTGTAGTGGTGAGGTTCCACCGCTTTATGGACAGAGAGGGTGTCCTGAGATGGGCCAAAAAAGAGCGGAGCAGCAGGTGGGAGAACACGGAGATCCGAATTTACCAGGACTGGAGTGCGGAGGTGGCTAAGAAGAGGGTTTTAACCGGGCTAAGGCGGTGCTCCATCGGAAGGGGGTGAAGTTCGGGATGCTGCAGCCAGCGCGATTGTGGGTCACGTTCCAAGATCGACACCACTATTTTGAAACGCCTGATGAGGCGTGGAACTTTATCCAGTCTGAAAAGTTGGACTCAAATGGAGGGTTTGTCATGGGGGGATGTTTACTGTGTTTACTGTGTTTTGGGAATGTTCTTTTTGTTTTGGTGCTGGGTGGGGATGAGTGAATGGATTTGATGTGGGGGCTGTGGGAGAGTGTGGGCGTCAGTGTTGGAGGGGTAGGGCCCCGCGGAGGAAGAGGGGGGGTGGAGGCCTGGGGATGGGGAGTTGGGGTAAGGCCGCAAAAAGGAGCTGCGCCAGAGGGGGCGGGGCCGGCTCAGGAAAGCGCGGGCTTTTTCCTGCGTTAGAGAAGGATGGGGGCGGGGCCGGGGGGGGGGAAGGGCGGTGCTGGAGAGGAGCGCACACTGACTGCCAAGGGGTGGGGGGATTCTCACACTGGGGGGTCGATGCAATGGCGGGAGAGGCCGGGGTCAGCAGGAGTCAGCTGACTTACGGGAGTGTCATGGGGGGGAGCAAAACGGCTAGTTGAGGATCTAGCGAGGGGGGCGGAGGGGGGAGGGGGGGAAACTGGGTTGCTGCTTGCATTGGCCAAAGGGCAGCTGGAAGTAGGAGAGGTAGTCGGGACGGGAGTCCGCCGCCTGGTGGACTGGAGGGTGCGGGAGGCGCGGGCACGTGGCTGGCCTAGAAAAGGAGATGGCTAGTCGGCGGAGGGGGGGTGGGGGGAGTAGCCCCCCGATCCGACTGATAACTTGGAATGTGAGGGGCCTGAACGTGCCGGTCAAGAGGGCCCGGGTGTTCGCGCACTTAAAGGGACTGAAGGCAGACGTGGTTATGCTCCAGGAGACACATCTGAAGGTGGCAGATCAGGTTAGGCTAGAAAGGGATGGGTAGGGCAGGTCTTTCATTCAGGGCTGGATGCGAAGAACAGAGGGGTTGCAATACTGGTGGGGAAGCGGGTGTCGTTCGAGGCACTGAATATTGTAGTGGATAATGGAGGTCGATATGTGATGGTGAGCGGTAGGTTGCAGGGGGTGCGAATGGTACTGGTGAACGTATATGCCCCGAATTGGGATGATGCCGGATTTATGAAACGCATGCTGGGTAGGATTCCGGAACTGGAGGTAGGAAGCTTGATAATGGGGGAGACTTCAACATGGTGCTGGACCCAGCACTGGACCGTTTTAGGTCCAGGACGGATAAAAGGACGGCCGCGGCCAAGGTGCTCAGGGGGTTTATGGACCAGATGGGGGGAATGGATCCATGGAGGTTTGCCAGGCCGCTGGCCAGGGAATTTTCCTTCTTTTCCCACGTCCATGGAGCCTACTCCCGGATAGATTTTTTCATTTTGAGTAGGGCGCTAATCCCCAAAGTGGAGGGAACGGAATATTCGGCCATAGCCATCTCTGACCATGCCCCGCATTGGGTGGAGCTGGAGTTGGGACCAGCGGAGAGGGACCAGCGCCCGCTGTGGCACCTCGATGTGGGACTGTTGGCGGATGAGGGGGTGTGCGGGCGGGTGCGGGGGTGTATTGAAAGATACTTGGAGGCCAACGACAATGGGGAGGTGCAGGTGGGGGTAGTCTGGGAGGCGTTGAAGGTGGTGGTCAGGGGAGAGCTAATCTCCATTAGGGCCCACAGGGAGAAGAGAGAGAGGAGGGAGAGGGAGAGGTTGGTGGGGGAGATTTTAAGGGTGGACAGGAGGTATGCAGAGGCCCCCGAGGAGGGGCTACTTAGGGAGCGACGGAACCTCCAGACGGAATTCAACCTATTGACCACGGGGAAAGCAGAGGTACAGTGGAGGAAAGCGCAGGGGGCGGCGTATGAGTATGGGGAGAAGGCGAGTCGGATGCTGGCACATCAGCTTCGTAAGAGGGAGGCAGCGAGGAAGATTGGTGGAGTTAAGGATAGAGGGGGGAATATGGTACGGAGTGCGGTGAGAATAAACAAGGTATTTAGGGACTTCTATGGGGATCTGTACAGGTCTGAGCCCCCAGCGGGGGAGGAGGGGATGCGACGATTCCTAGATCAGCTGAGGTTCCCGAGGGTGGAGGAGGAGGAGGTGGCTGGTTTGGGGGCGCCGATTGGGCTGGAGGAGCTGGTTAAAGGATTGAGGAGCATGCAGGCGGGGAAGGCCCCGGGGCCGGATGGGTTCCCGGTTGAATTTTACAGGAAATACGTGGACCTGCTGGGCCTGTTGCTAGTGAGGACTTTTAATAAGGCGAGGGAGGGGGAGACCTTGCCCCCGACAATGTCCAGGGCGCTGATTTCTTTGATCTTGAAGCGGGACAAGGATCCGTTGCAATGTGTATCGTGTAGACCGTTCTCGCTCCTCAATGTTGACACTAAGTTGCTGGCGAATGTGCTGGCTACGAGAATTGAGGACTGTGTCCCGGGGGTGATTCATGAGGACCAGAAGGGATTTGTGAAGGGTAGGCAGCTAAATACAAATGTGCGGAGGCTCCTCAATGTGATTATGATGCCCTCGGTGGAGGGGGAAGCGGAGGTAGTGGCAGCTATGGACGCGGAGAAGGCCTTTGATCGGGTGGAGTGGGAGTATCTTTGGAAAGTGCTGCGGAGGTTTGGGTTCGGGGAGGGGTTCATCAGTTGGGTCAGGCTGCTATATAGAGCCCCGGTGGCGAGTGTGGCTACGAACCGGCGGAGGTCGGAGTACTTTTGGCTGTACCGGGGGACGAGGCAGGGGTGCCCCTTATCCCCCTTGTTGTTTGCACTGGCAATTAAGCCACTGGCCATGGCACTGAGGGAGTCCAGGAAATGGAGGGGATTGGTCCGGGGGGAGAGGAAAACCGGGTGTCGTTGTATGCCGATGACCTGTTGTTGTATGTTGCGGATCCAGTGGAGGGGATGGCGGAGGTCCTGCGGATCCTTAGGGAGTTTGGGGACTTTTTGGGGTATAAACTCAACGTAGGGAAGAGTGAGCTCTTTGTGGTGCATCCAGGGGACCAGGGAAGGGGGATAGACGAGCTACCGCTGAAGAGGGCGGGAAAGGTGCTTTCGGTACCTAAGGATCCATGTAGTTAGGAGCTGGGGGGCCCTGCACAAGTTCAATTTGACGTGGTTGGTGGAGCAGATGGAGGAAGATTTTAAAAGATGGGATATGTTGCCACTCTCACTAGCGGGTAGGGTGCAGTCAGTCAAAATGACGGTCCTCCCGAGGTTTCTCTTTGTGTTCCAGTGCCTTCCCATTTTGATCCCCAAGGCCTTTTTCAAATGGCTAAGCAGGAGCATCATGGGATTTGTGTGGGCGAATATGACCCCAAGGGTGAAGAGGGAGTTTTTGGAGCGTAGCAGGGACAGGGGGGGCTGGTGCTGCCGAATTTGTGTGGCTATTATTGAGCAGCCAATGTGGCGATGATCCGTAAGTGGGTAATGGAGGGAGAGGGGGAGGCGTGGAAGAGGCTAGAGATGGCGTCCTGTGTGGGCACGAGCCTGAGGGCGCTGGTGATGGCACCGCTGTCGCTCTCGCTGACAAGGTATACCAAGAATCCGGTGGTGGTAGCGACGCTGAAGATCTGGGTGCAGTGGAGACGACACAGGGGCGAGGTGGGAGCCTCGGTTTGGTCCCCGATTCGGGAGAATCATCGGTTCGTCCCGGGAAGGATGAATGGGGGGTTTCGGAGCTGGCATCGGTCAGGGATTAGAAGAATGGGGGACCTGTTCATCGATGGGACGTTTGCGAGCCTAGGGGCGCTGGAGGAGAAGTTTGGGCTACCCCCAGGGAACGCTTTCAGGTACATGCAAGTGAGGGCGTTTGTGAGGCGGCAGGTGAGGGAATTCCCGCTACTTCTGGCATGTGGGATTCAGGACAGGGTGATTCCGGGTGTATGGGTTGGAGAAGGCAAGGTTTCGGCGATTTACCAGGAGCTGAAGGAAGAGGAGGAGGCCCCGATGGAGGAGTTAAAGGGCAAGTGGGAGGAGGAGCTTGGGGAGGAGATAGATGAGGGTCTGTGGGCTGATGCCCTGAGTAGGGTTAATTCTTCCTCCTCTTGCGCCAGGCTCAGCCTAATACAGTTCAAAGTTACTCACAGAGCGCATATGACAAGGACGAGGTTGAGTAGGTGTGGTAGTATGCATTAGGGGTCATGTGGGACTGTGAAGCCGTGATGTCATTGGCTGACAGATCCCGGGTCCTGGTTGGCTGTTAACCTCTAGCTCCGCCCTGAAGGCGGAGTATAAGAACCTGGAGTTCTCCCCCGCAGGCCAGTCAGCTACTGAACTGCGGGGAACTAAGTCACGCTTAATAAAGCCTCATCGACTTCATCTCTATTCGTCTCTCGTGAGTCTTTGTGCGCTACAATTTATTAAGCGTGCTTAAAAGAACTATGGAGCTCAGGATCATTCCGGAATGCCTGAGGATCAGCCCCAACGCAGTGAACTCAGCAGTAGTTTTCAAACACTGGTAGACTTGTTTCGAGGCCTACCTCAGAACGGCCCCCGGCCGGGTCACAGAAGACCAGGAACTACAGATCCTGTACTCGAGGGTAAGCCCGGAAATTTTCCCTCTCATCGAAGACGCAGAGGATTACCAGACGGCGTTCGCAGCACTAAAAAGCATCTATGTTCGCCCAGTGAACCAGATCTACGCACGCTACCAACTCGCAACGAGACGGCAAAGTCCCGGAGAATCGATAGATGATTTCTACGCCGCGCTACTAATTTTCGGACGGGCCTGCGGCTGCCCGCCGGTAAAAGCGATGGAACACACGGACATATTGATGCGTGATGCTTTTGTGGCTGGTATGAACTCTTCCCAAATCCGCCAAAGACTTTTAGAAAAAGAGTCGCTAGGACTCTCAGAGGCACGGGCCCTTGCAGCCTCACTAGATGTGGCCGCGCGAAACGCCCGTGCCTACGGCCCCGACCACGCGGCAGCCCCTTGGGCTCCGTGGACCCCCGTCGCGACAAACCCCCCCCCCTCCCCCCCACCCCACAGGCTTGCGCGGTTCAGACGCCAAGTCGTCCCGGGGGAGCCCGCTGCTATTTCTGCGGCCAGGCGAAACACCCCCGGCAGCGCTGCCCGGCCCACGCAGCGACTTGTAAGAGCTGCGGGAAAAAGGGCCATTTCGCGGCTGTGTGCCGGTCCCGGGAGGTCACCGCGGTCCCCGGCGAACAAGGATTCCTGCGCGCTTATAACGCTCCCCAACCCCCCCAGCGCCCCATGTACGACCCGCAGGCGCAACCAGTTTGGGTCCCGGCCACTGCTGCCCAGCGCCCCATGTACGACCCGCAGGCGCAGCCAGTTTGGGTCCCGACTACCGCTGTCCCCGGAGAACAAGGCGAGCTGCGCGTTTCTGATGCTCCCCAACCCCCCAGCGCCCCATGTGCGACCCGCAGGCACCGCCATTTTGGGTCCCGGCCACCACGAGGGGAGGAGGGGTACCGCCATCTTGGGATCCCCCAGACCTGTGCGACGCAGGGGCGCGGCCATTTTGTCCACCCCCGCCGCCGTCTTGTGATCCCCCAGCCATGTGCGATGCATGGGGCGGCCATTTTGTTCACCCCGCCGCCATCTTGGACGGCAACAACGGACCCCAGTGTCGACGGCTCCACGGGGTTCGAGGAAGAAGCTCAAACACTACAATCACGTCTGGCCTCAATGACGCTGGACCAAGCACGGCCCCGGACGCTCCAGACGACGACAACAACGGTGCTGATAAACGGGCACGAGACACCATGCCTAGTCGACTCCGGGAGCATGGAAAGCTTCATCCACCCCGACACGGTAAGACGCTGTTCTTTGACCATCCGTCCCAGTGTGCAAAAGATTTCCCTAGCTGCAGGATCCCACTCCGTACAGATTAAAGGTTTCTGCATAGTGACCCTAACGGTGCAAGGGAGGGACTTCGGTCCGAAGTCCAGCGGCTACTGAAGGAAGGCATAATCCAGGCCAGCAACAGTCCCTGGACAGCACAGGTGGTAGTAGTCAAGACAGGGGAGAAGCAAAGGATGGTCATAGACTAGAGCCAGACCATCAACAGGTACACACAACTAGATGCGTACCCTCTCCCCCACATATCCGACATGGTCAATCGGATTGCCCAATATAAGGTCTTCTCCACCGTGGACCTCAAGTCCGCCTACCATCAGCTCCCCATCCGCCCAAGTGACCGCAAGTACACAGCCTTCGAGGCCGACGGGCGATTGTACCACTTCCTAAGGGTCCCATTTGGCGTCACAAACGGGGTCTCGGTCTTCCAACGAGAGATGGACCGAATGGTTGATCAACACGGGTTGCAGGCCACGTTCCCGTACCTCGACAACGTGACCATCTGCGGCCACGATCAGCAGGACCACGACGCCAACCTCCAAAAATTCCTCCAGACCGCTAAAGCCTTGAACCTCACATACAACGAGGACAAGTGCGTGTTTAGCACAAACCGGCTAGCCATCTGGGATATGTAGTGCGCAATGGGATAATAGGCCCCGACCCCGAACGCATGCGCCCCTCGTGGAATTTCCCCTCCCGCACTGCTCAAAAGCCCTAAAACGCTGCCTGGGGTTTTTTTCATATTACGCCCAGTGGGTCCCCCAGTACGCAGACACGGCCCGCCCTCTAATACAGACCACGACCTTCCCCCTATCGACAGAGGCTTGCCAGGCCTTCAGCCGCATCAAAGCGGATATCGCAAAGGCCACGATGCGCGCCATCGACGAGTCCCTCCCCTTCCAGGTCGAGAGCGACGCCGCCGATGTAGCTCTAGCGGCCACCCTTAACCAAACGGGCAGGCCCGTGGCCTTTTTCTCCCGAACCCTCCACGCTTCAGAAATCCGCCACTCCTCAGTGGAAAAGGAAGCCGAAGCCATAGTGGAAGCTGTGCAACATTGGAGGCATTACCTGGCCGGCAGGAGATTCACTCTCCTCACGGACCAACGGTCGGTAGCCTTCATGTTTGATAATGCACAGCGGGGCAAAATTAAGAACGACAAGACCTTAAGGTGGAGGATCGAGCTCTCCACCTTCAACTATGAGATCATGTATCGTCCCGGAAAGCTGAACGAGCCGTCTGACGCCCTATCCCGCGGCACATGTGCCAACGTACAAATTGACCGCCTCCAAACCCTCCACGAGGACCTCTGCCACCCGGGGGTCACTCGGTTCTACCACTTTATAAATTCCCGCAACCTCCCCTACTCTGTGGAGGAGGTCCGTACAGTCACAAGGAACTGCCACATCTGCGCAGAGTGCAAACCGCACTTTTTCAGGCCGGATGGTGCGCACCTGATCAAGGCTTCCCGTCCCTTTGAACGCCTTGGTCTGGACTTCAAAGGGGCCCCTCCCCTCCACCGACCGCAACATATACTTCCTGAACGTGGTGGACGAGTACTCCCGTTTCCCCTTCGCCATCCCCTGCCCTGACATGACAGCGGCCACAGTCATTAAAGCCCTTAACACCATATTCACACTGTTCGGTTGCCCTGCATACGTCCACAGCGACAGGGGGTCCTCCTTTATGAGTGACGAGCTGCTCCAGTTCCTGCTCAGCAACGGTATAGCCTCGAGCAGGACGACCAGCTACAACCCCCGGAGGAACGGGCAAGTAGAGAGGGAGAACGGCACGGTCTGGAAGACCGTCCTACTGGCCCTACGGTCCAGGGACCTCCCAGTTTCACGGTGGCAGGAGGTCCTCCCGGATGCTCTCCACTCCATCCGGTCGCTACTGTGTACTAGCACTAACCAAACGCCTCATGAGCGCCTCCTTGTCTTCCCCAGGAAGTCCTCCTCCGGAACGTCGCTGCCGACCTGGCTGGCGGTCCCAGGACCCATCCTGCTCCGAAAACATGTGCGGGCGCACAAGTCGGACCCGTTGGTCGAGAGGGTTCGCCTACTCCATGCGAACCCGCAGTACGCTTACGTGGAGTACCCCGACGGCCGACAGGACACGGTCTCCCTGCGAGATCTGGCGCCCGCCGGCAACACACACACACCCCCGACACCAATCACCCCCTCCCTGCCACCGGCGCACCCCGCGAGCGCCCCCTTCCCAGGGGGATCGGTCCTCCTCCCAGGTCCGACCAGAAGTGAAGCGGAAGCAGAAACCGTAAGGCTCCCGGAGACGACAACACGAGAACAAGCACCACCACCGGGGCCGAGGCGATCGACGAGGACGACCAGACCGCCCGACCGACTTGTGGCACCAATGTAACATTACTGTATTGTGGACTGTAACGAGAACGTTTTCCTTTTCCCCCCTTTACTGTAAATAGTTGAAAACACAAAAAAAAAAAAAAACCTCTGTACATGCAAAAGTTTTCCTCCCAGGACCAGCCTTGTAAACCCTTACCACCATACGAAGCACCACCCCGCCGGGTTCATTTTTAACAAGGGGTGAATGTGGTAGTATGCATTAGGGGTCATGTGGGACTGTGAAGCCGTGATGTCATTGGCTGACAGATCCCGGGTCCTGGTTGGCTGTTAACCTCTAGCTCCGCCCTGAAGGCGGAGTATAAGAACCTGGAGTTCTCCCCCGCAGGCCAGTCAGCTACTGAACTGCGGGGAACTAAGTCACGCTTAATAAAGCCTCATCGACTTCATCTCTATTCGTCTCTCGTGAGCCTTTGTGCGCTACAGTAGGTTCTTTGGGGTGGAGGACAGATGTAGGAGGTGCTCGGGGAGCCCGGCAAACCACGTCCATATGTTCTGGTCGTGCCCGGCGCTGGATGGGTTTTGGAGGGGTTTTGCGGGGACTATGACCAAGGTGGTGAAAGCCCGGGTCAAGCCGAGCTGGGGATTTGCATTATTTGGGGTATCAGACGAGCCAGGAGTGCAGGAGACGAAAGAGGCCGATATTCTGGCCTTTGCGTCCCTGGTAGCTCAGCGGAGAATTTTGCTACTATGGAAAGATGCAAAGCCTCCTAGTGTGGAAGCTTGGATCAATGACATGGCAGGGTTCATCAAGCTGGAGAGGATAAAGTTTGCCTTGCGAGGGTCTGTGCAAGGGTTCCTCAGGCGGTGGCAACCGTTCCTAGCCTATCTCATGGAGTGTTAGGAGGAGGTCAGCAGCAGCAGCAGCCCAAAGGCGGGGGTGGGGGAGGGGAGGGAGGTGGGGGGTTCTTTTGGGGTGGCGTTTGGGTGAAGGTGGGTTTTTTCCCCTATTTATGTTTTTAAAGGTTATATGGGGGGTTATTGTATATGGGGGAAATCCAATGTATAATTTCTGATTGTTGTGTTCTTGTTTTTTTCTTCTTGTTGCTGAATATTTGTGGAAATATATTTATTTTTTTAAAAGTACTAAAGAGCAGACCTTCAGCACTGGGGATCCTCTCGCGGCCAAAGGTTAGCGTTTGGATCGGGGAGGCAGCTGAGCAGGGTTTCCCTAATGTTCCCGTCACCACAGCCCTGACCTTTTGTGCATTCAACTCATTCTAGGGCTTGAGAGGGGACTTGTGCGGCATTTCCCAAGTTACAGCCCACAGCTACATTCGGGAGGTCACTGATGCTCTGTGTGGCCGAGCATCAAACTACATTGCCTTCAACCTGGACTAAGCCCACCAAGATGCCCAGGCTGCAGGATCCTCCACCATCGCCGGGATGTACCAGGTCCAGGGTGCAATAGATGGCACGCATGCCGCCTTGCGCACACCAAGGCTTCGGAGGGTGCCCTTTACTAACAGAATGGGATTACACTCCCTGAATGTTCAGATTGTGTGTGACCACCACCTCCGTGTCATGCGCATGTGTGCATGCTACCCAGGGAGGGTGCATGACAACTATGTGCTGGGACAGAGATTCCCGGCATCTCCAAGGACCACCCCAAGATTATGGGTTCGTTCTTGGGGGACAAGAGGTACCTGCTGAGGTCCTGGCTGATGACACCTGTGCGGAGGCCTGAGACCGAGGCGGAGACCCGATACAACGAGGCTCATGCTGGCACCAGTGCTGTCATTAAGTGGTGCATCGGACTGCTCAAAATGCGATTCTGACACTTGTACCGCTCTGGTGGTGCCCTGCAGTACCCCCAGAGGTTCTCTCATTTTGTGGTGGTCTGCTGTGTTTTCACAACCTAGCACAGCAGCGGGCCGACTTGCTGGAGGAGGAGGAGGAGGAACATGCGGCATCGCCTGAGGAGGAGTAGGGGGTGGACCATGAGAGGCAGGAGGACAAGTCCGGGGAGGAGCCACAGGAGGAGCAGGAGGATGGAGGACAGGCAGCGGCAAGGGTCCGATACACCCGGAGGGCCAGAGTGGCCCTAATCCTCACCAGATTCACTTACGATGAGGTTGTGTCCCTCAGCAAAACCCCTACTCCAATTTCCCTCCTTATCCCAATCCCCTCCCACCCAATTCTATCAAATCATCCCCAATCCCCCCTCTCCAAACCCCCCAATCACCACCCAATCCACCCTCCCGCCCCATCCCATCCCCTCCGCCATCACACGATCCCCTCCTTGACCACCCTGTTCCATCCTCCCTTGGCCTGTGTAACATCACTCCAATGTGGTGAGCCTGTGTTGGCACTGTCAGTGGGTCAATATACAAGGCAGGAGAGTGACGATAACTCACTGTGAGGAAATCCCGGGTGCTCCTCATTTTCTGCAAAAGTCCAACTCTTGTCTTTCTGCTTACAGCTCGCTCACACTAATCCTCTGAACGGGGTCTGCATTGGTGTTGTTTGATCTTGGACCACTGTGCCGGCGAAGGGGGGTGCGAAGGGCAACAGGAGGTGGGGGTGTAGGCAGGCCTGCTGTGAAGATTAACATGACAGAGGCTGCACATGTATCAGGTATTACATGTTTTGATAGTGAACAATTGACATTTCCATTCCCCACAGCTACAGAAAGTGACATCCTCCCCAGAGCCTTCTCAGTGCTCCTCACTCTTCTTGATCATCCGTGGCCTAGTGTTGTGTCTAGGTGTGTCTCCAGGATACACATCAGAGGTGGAGGCAGCCTGCTGCTTTCTGCACCCTGTGGCCTTGGATGCCCTTGGTGGATGTCCTCTGGAGGGCCTGGAGCTGGAGGGCCCCACCGACTAACTGATGCCACAGGCATTACCATGCCACCCTGTTTGCCCACTGCCCATGCGATGTGCCGGTGTCAGGATGGGTGCATAAGGGAGTACTAGAGACCACTGTTGTCTCCTTGGTGGAAAGCCCCAGGTTGGCTCCAGTACTCCAGTAAGGCCATGGGATGGAGGAGTAACTGGAGTATGCTCCGGAGGCCTCTGAGTCATCAGGCTCTGCCAGTGCTGGTGCCTCCCCATGTTCTGCCCTATGGTGTTGACGCCCTCAGTGATGTTCCTCAGTGACTGGGCTACACTCTTGAGTGCCTCGGCAATGTCCACCTGCATCCGGAACACATCCCTCAGTGACTGGGACACAATGTCGAGGCAATCAGTCATGGTTGTCACAGACTGAGCCATGCCTTGTACACCACCACTGTAGATGCAGAAATCGTACTCCAGGTTTTCCACTGCGATCGCCACCCTAGCAGTGTTGGCCTCAGTTCCATAAATGGTTGGCAACTTTTCCTGCGACCAAACATTTGAGACTCCTCCAATCAGCTATGCAGTTGCTGGAATATACTTGACATCCCCTCCTGATTGTCACTGCTGTGTCCTATCATCTGCATCATCTCTGGGAGAACCTTCTCCAGAGGCTCGGCATCTGACTGGGACCCAGCTGAGTCTTGGGATCTGACTGCTGTCTCCATTGAATGTTCCTGCCTCCTCCTGATGTGCTTCAGCAACTGTGTGGTGCTCACCAGATAGTGACTGTGGTAGTATGTATTGGGGGTCATGTGGGACTGGAAGCCCTAATGTCATTGGCTGACAGATCCCGGGTCCTGGTTGGCCGTTGACCTCATACTCCGCCCTGAAGGCGAAGTATAAGAAGCCGGTGCCTTCCCCCGCAGGCCAGTTTACTATCGGGCTGCTGGGGAACAGACACGCTTAATAAAGCCTCATCGACTTCACTCTATTCGTCTCACGGAGTCTTTGTGCGCCACAATTTATTAAGCGTGCCTAAAAAGGACTATGGAGCTCAGGATCATTCCAGAATGCCTGAGGATCAGCCCCCACGCAGTGAATGCGGCAGCAGCCTTCAAACACTGGCAGACTTGCTTCGAGGCCCACATCAGATCGACCACAGGCCGAGTCTCAGATGAACAAAAACTGCAGGTCCTGCACTCGAGGGTGAGCACAGAGATTTTCACCCTCATTGAAGACACCCACGATTTCCAGACGGCGTTCACAGCACTGAGAAGTCTCTACGTTCGCCCAGTTAACCAAATCTACGCTCGCTACCAGCTCGCGACAAGACGGCAAGCTCCCGGAGAATCGATGGACGAGTTCTATGCCGCGCTGCTGATTTTGGGAAGAGCCTGCAGCTGCCCGTCGGTGATACGTCTGCGAACATACGGACATGTTAATGCGCGATGCTTTTGTGGCAGGTATGCAATCCTCCCAAATCCGCCAAAGACTTCTAGAAAAAGAGTCGCTAGGACTCTCAGAGGCATGGGCCCTGGCAGCCTCGCTGGACGTAGCCGCGTGTAATACCCGCGCCTACGGCCCCGACCGCGCGGCAGGCCATTGGGCCCCGTACGTACCCGCCGCGGCAAACCCCCTACCCCCCCCCCCCCGGACACCCCACAGGCTTGCGCAGTCCAAACGCCGAGTCGCACCGGGGGCGCCCGCTGTTATTTCTGCGGCCAGGCGAAGCACCCCCGACAACGCTGTCCGGCCCGCGCAGCCATCTGCAAAAGCTGCGGGAAAAAGGGCCACTATGTGGTGGTGTGCCGATCCCGCGTGGTCGCCGCCGTCCCTGGCCACAGGGAGCCCTACAGGCAGCCTATGCGTCCCAACCCCCCCAACACACCATGTGCGACCCGCAGGCGCCGCCATTTTGGGTCCCGACCACCGCGGTCCCGGGAGAACTGGGAGCCCTGCACGCCGCCTACGCTCCCCAACCCCCCTCCCCGCAGTCCATGTACGACCCGCCGCCGGCGCTCCCGATTTGGGTGCCGGCCAACACTCTCCACGGAGAGGAGGGGGTTTTTCGCATCCCGAACGCCACCCTCACCCCCGTCCCGCGCCCCACGCCTGACCCGCCGGCGCAACCTACCTGGACCCCGACCACCGCTGTCCCCGGCGAGGGAGCCCCGCACGGTCCCAGCGCTCGCGGCCCCACGACTGACCCGCCGGCGCCGCCGACCTGGGCCCTCACCCCCGTCCCGCGCCCCACGCCTGACCCGCCGGCCTGGGCCCCGACCACCGCTGTCCCCGGCGAGGGAGCTCCGCGCGGTCCCAGCGCTCGCGGCCCCACGACTGACCCGCTGGCGCCGCCGACCTGGGCCCTCACCCCCGTCCCGCGCCCCACGCCTGACCCGCCGGCCTGGGCCCCGACCACCGCTGTCCCCGGCGAGGGAGCTCCGCGCGGTCCCAGCGCTCGCGGCCCCACGACTGACCCGCCGCCGCCGCCGACCTGGGCCCTCACCCCCGTCCCGCGCCCCACGCCTGACCCGCCGGCGCAACCTACCTGGACCCCGACCACCGCTGTCCCCGGCGAGGGAGCTCCGCGCGGTCCTAGCGCCCGCGGCCCTGGCGCTCGCAGTCAAGGAACTCCGCGCGGTCCTAGCGCCCGCGGCCCGGGCGCTCGCAATGCAGGAACTCCGCGCGGTCCTAGCGCTCCCCAGACCCCCCAGCACACCATGTGCGACCCGCAGACGCCGCCATTTTGGGTCCCGACCACCACGAGGGGAGGAGGGGCGCCGCCATCTTGGACCGCCCCCGACCTGTACGACGCATGGGGGCGGCCATTTTGTCCACCCCGACGCCATCTTGTGACCCCTCAGCCACGTGCGATGTATGGGGGTGGCCATTTTGTCCATCCCCGACGCCATCTTAGACGGCAAAAACGGACCCCACCCCACTACTACAACCACGGCTCGCTTCGGTTACACTCGATCAGGCTCCGCCCCGGACTCTCCAGACGACGACGACAACGGTCCTAATTAACGGCCACGAGACGCCATGCCTAGTCGACTCCGGGAGCACGGAAAGTTTTATACATCCCGACACGGTAAGACGCTGTTCCTTAACTACCTTCCCCAGCGCACAAAAGATTTGCCTAGCTGCAGGATCCCACTCCGTACAGATCCAGGGATTCTGCATAGTTACCCTAACGGTACAGGGGAGGGAATTCAAAAACTACAAACTTAACGTCCTTCCCCAACTCTGTGCCCCCACCTTGCTGGGCTTAGATTTTCAATGTAACCTACAGAGCCTTACGTTTAAATTCGGCGGCCCCATACCCCCACTCACTATCTGCGGCCTCGCCACCCTCAAGGTGCAACCCCCTTCCTTGTTTGCGAACCTCACCCCGGATTGCAAACCCGTCGCTACTAGGAGCAGACGGTACAGCGCCCAGGACCGGACCTTCATTCGCTCCGAAGTCCAGCGGCTACTAAAGGAGGGCATAATCCAGGCCAGCAATAGTCCCTGGGGAGCGCAGGTGGTAGTAGTGAAGACAGGGGAGAAACAAAGGATGGTCATTGACTATAGCCAGACCATCAACAGGTACACACAACTAGACGCGTACCCTCTCCCCCGCATATCCGACATGGTCAATCGGATTGCCCAGTATAAAGTCTTCTCCACCGTGGACCTCAAGTCCGCCTACCATCAGCTCCCAATCCGCCCAAGTGACCGCAAGTACACAGCCTTCGAGGCAGACGGGCGATTATACCATTTCCTACGGGTCCCTTTTGGCGTCACAAACGGGGTCTCGGTCTTCCAACGGGAGATGGACTGAATGGTTGATCAACATGGGTTACGGGCCACGTTCCCGTACCTCGACAATGTAACCATCTGCGGCCACGATCAGCAGGACCACGACGCCAACCTCCAAAAATTCCTCCAGACTGCCAAAGCCTTGAACCTCACGTACAACGAGGACAAGTGCGTTTTTAGCACCGATCGGCTAGCCATTCTGGGCTACATAGTGCGCAATGGGATAATAGGCCCCGACCCCGAACGTATGCGCGCACTCATGGAATTTCCCCTCCCGCACTGCCCAAAAGCCCTGAAACACTGCCTGGGGTTCTTTTCATACTACGCCCAGTGGGTCCCCCAGTACGCAGACAAGGCCCGCCCCCTAATACAGACCACGACTTTCCCGCTGTCGACAGAGGCTTGCCAGGCTTTCAGCCGCATCAAAGCGGACATCGCAAAGGCCACGATGCGCGCCATCGACGAGTCCCTCCCCTTCCAGGTCGAGAGCGACGCCTCTGACGTAGCTCTAGCGGCTACCCTTAACCAAGCGGGCAGACCCGTGGCCTTCTTCTCCCGAACCCTCCACGCCTCAGAAATCCGCCACTCCTCAGTGGAAAAGGAAGCCCAAGCCATAGTGGAAGCTGTGCGACATTGGAGGCATTACCTAGCCGGCAGGAGATTCACTCTCCTCACTGACCAACGGTCGGTAGCCTTCATGTTCGATAATGCACAGCGGGGCAAGATCAAGAACGACAAGATCTTGCGGTGGAGGATCGAACTCTCCACCTTCAACTATGAGATCTTGTACCGGCCCGGAAAGCTGAACGAGCCGTCCGATGCCCTATCCCGCGGCACATGTGCCAACGCACAAATTGACCGCCTCCAAGCCCTCCACGAGGACCTCTGCCACCCGGGGGTCACTCGGTTTTACCACTTCATCAAGTCCCGCAATCTCCCATACTCCTTAGAGGAGGTCCGTACAGTCACAAGGGACTGCCACATCTGCGCAGAATGCAAACCGCATTTTTTCAGGCCAGATGGAGCACACCTGATTAAGGCTTCCCGCCCCTTTGAACGCCTCAGTCTCGATTTCAAAGGGCCCCTCCCCTCCACCAACCGCAACGCGTATTTCCTTAATGTAGTGGACGAATACTCCCGCTTCCCTTTTGCCATTCCCTGCTCCGACATGACTGCGGCCACAGTCATTAAAGCCCTGAACAGCATCTTCACGCTGTTCGGTTACCCCGCATACGTCCACAGCGACAGGGGGTCCTCTTTCATGAGTGACGAGCTGCGCCAGTTCCTGCTCAGCAAGGGCATAGCCTCAAGCAGGACGACCAGCTACAACCCCCGGGGGAACGGGCAAGTAGAGAGGGAGATCGGCACGGTCTGGAAGGCCGTTCTACTGGCCCTACGGTCCAGGGACCTCCCAGTTTCACGGTGGCAGGAGGTCCTCCCGGACGCTCTCCACTCCAACCGGTCGTTATTATGTACGAGCACTAATCAAACGCCGCATGAGCGTCTCCTTGTTTTCCCTCGGAGGTCCTCCTCTGGAACGTCGCTGCCGACCTGGCTGGCGGCCCCAGGACCCATCCTGCTCCGAAAGCACGTGCGGGCACATAAGGCGGACCCGTTGGTCGAAAGGGTTCACCTCCTCCACGCAAACCCCCAGTACGCCTACGTGGAGTACCCCGACGGCCGACAGGACACGGTCTCCCTGCGGGATCTGGCGCCCGCCGGCACCACGCACACCCCCCCGACACCATCAACCCAACCGCCCCCCTTCCTGCCACCGCCGCACCCCGCGACCGCCCCCTTCCCAGGAGGATCAGTCCCCCTCCCCTTTGCACCGACAGCTGAAACCGTGCGGCTCCCGGAGGCGACAACGCTGGTACAAGCACCACCACCACCGCCGGGGCCGAGGCGATCGACACGGACGACCAGACCGCCCGACCGACTCGTGGCGTCGATGTAAAACAAAGATGGACTGTCCAATGAACATTTTGTTTTTCCTATACCCTCTGTAAATAGTTGTAACAGGACGATACTGTCCAATACTGTACTACCATGTAACTGTTCTATCCTCCCAGGACCAGCCCTGTAAACCCGTACCACCATACGAAGCATCACCCCGCCGGGTTCATTTTTGACAAGGGGTGAATGTGGTAGTATGTATTGGGGGTCATGTGGGACTGGAAGCCCTAATGTCATTGGCTGACAGATCCCGGGTCCTGGTTGGCCGTTGACCTCATACTCCGCCCTGAAGGCGAAGTATAAGAAGCCGGTGCCTTCCCCCGCATGCCAGTTTACTATCGGGCTGCTGGGGAACAGACACGCTTAATAAAGGCTCATCGACTTCACTCTATTCGTCTCATGGAGTCTTTGTGCGCCACAGTGACCCAGAAGCCTGTCCACTAATGTCACCCACTGAGGTGTGTGTTTCTGCCCTTGTGGAAGGTGGGGTTGATACATGTGAAGCCTCGAGGGTGGCCTCCTCTGAGCTCTTCTCTGAGGTGGTCTCTTGGATGGCAGGGGAGGGAATGACTCCGAATGGCACGGCCTCATCAGACGGAGATCCTGCGAGACAATGGACATGCCAGTGAGAGGGAAGGATCATTTTGTCTGACATGATCTACTCACTTGAGACAGGTCATCTGGGTGAAGGAGCAGTGGATCCTCACCTCTCTGGTGCAGGTCAATCTCGCTGTCAGTAACTGCTCTCTCCTTGGACAATCCTGCTATTTCCAGGGCCCGTTCCTCACAGTGGGTGAGGACTAGAATCTCTAGGACTCTGTTCTTCAACTTGGCCCTTTCCCGTATATTGTGGGCTATCTTCTCCTGCGGGGTCAAAGGGAGGGCATTGTGAGCTTGATGGGCCAGGGCATTCTATAGCAGATGCCATGGTGGGCACTGTACCTGGACATGAAGGGAGTATGCTGGTGGGTGCCAGAGGGTACTGAGGACAAGCGTGAAGATTGGTATGAGGAGGGTGCGAAGTGCGAGCCAGTGATCTGTGAGGGAAGGGGTGTGGGAAATTTGAGGGGTTGCAGATGGAACTGATGCCAGGACAGAGATGGTAGCTTAGCCTTGCAGCTTGGTGGAGGTCATTGATCATCTTCCGACATTGGACAGCGGTCCTCCTGGTCATGCTGCCCTCAATGACAGCTGCTGCCACTGCATCCCAGGCTGCATTGCTGACCCTGCTGCTGGGCCTCCAGCCTCCTCGGGGGAACAGGATGTCCCGTTTTGCATCAACAGCGTCGAGAAACCTGGCCAAGTTGACATCCCCAACACAAGGTGCAGGTCTACCCGCTGCCATTCTTGCGTGTTGACTGGGAGTGAGTGGTGAAGGAGCGTTTAAAAGCTGCTCTCCCTTGTTAGCAGTGAGATGCTAAGGTGCGAGTCAAGCGAGTCAGGCAGCGAGACAGCCAGTAATGGTGAGATTCATGTGGCGGCTCATTTTTGGCACTAAGTACCGATCTCACCAACCCAGCCGTCGAGAAACACCCCACCCAACGCACCCAAAATGACACTTAGAAATGTTTCCATTAAATCATGCCTCCCATCTCCTGTAAGTTTCTACTATCTTGAAACATGTCAAAGGTTTCTGAGATGAAAGCTCTATCTTCACAGAATGAAAATTCAACCCAGTAGATAGGGCGCAATCGAATGGCAACGCTACGTCTGAAAAGCAGCATGTCACGGCGCAGCGTGGCTGATGGGAGCCAGGAGACCAGCTCCTAGCAACGCCTCATGAGGTCTAACGCGATCTCACGAGACGTTGCGAAGTAAATCCCGCCCATTGTGGGCAGGATCAATTTTTTAAAAATATGCTTATTAAAGCGAGACAGCTAGTCTCACTTTAATGTACAGATTCCCGAGTTACCCGAGGCATGGGATCCATCTCCTCCACATCAGAGATCTTAGCTGAGCATTGTTCAGTACTAGTTCCAGAAACGGGGATCAGGTGGAAAGGCACTCGTGGGGGTCTCCCAGGGGATTGGAGGCCCGCAGCTGCATGCCCTTTGGACAGGGTGGTCCCTGGCACTGCTGGTGCCATCTGGGCACCCTGGCACTCTGGCACTGTGGTGGCGATTGGGCTGCGGGTGCCCTGTTTGAGTATTGGGGAGGTGGGAGTGGCCGTGACCATCACATAGTGCATTTGGGCTTGGGTGGGGGCTGTATCTGGGGCGGCCTTGGAGATCGGGAAGCCATTTAAAAATTGCGTCCTGATCTCTTACTATACTGAGGGGTTCTGGCGAGCGGAGCTCCTCAGTGCACAAAATGGGGCTATGTGCAGCCTCAGCCGCGCATTCCCCGCTGAGGCCCCCTATCTAATGGGAGTGACGTTTTATAACCATGTTTTTCTCGGCGCTGCGAGCTCCGGGAAACACGCGGGTAAACACGCTCGCTTTGGGACTTTGTTCCCTTTTAGTTAAATCGTGCCCTTAATGACTGTCTATTGGAAAGAAACCCATTTATTTCTGGGAAAATAATCACAGAATTAAAAGGAAGGAAATTGTCTTCACAAAGTGCAGTTACCTGGACTTCAGTTCAACTCCAGGATTTACAGCTAACTACAAACAGCTGCAATATTCAACAAACTTCACCTCAAGGCCAAGAAAATAACTTTATTTTTAAACTTTTATTTGGACTCTAACTTTTATTACTTCTGATATGGGTGTGTGTGTTTGTGTGTGTGTGTGTGTGTCACTGTGTCTTTTATGATTTCACCTCAGGTTTAGCAGCTAATAATCTTGCTTTCTTTAAATCAAGAAAGTCTGGTTTGATCGGCTACATATTAACAAATAAATACATTTGAATGAGGGCAAGGCATGTACAGGGAAAAGGAATTTAAAAACTTTTTTGTGACCAACTTAATAAAGGGGAGCCAGTTGGTTTCTCCTCATCTGGTTGTAAGAATAGTCACATGGTATTGCTGAGCAAACTCTCATCTGTTGCCATCCTTAGTGACAGCAACACTGTCTCTGACGCCTCTTGTCATGTCACCAGCACTGGGCATTGGATACTGATCAATAGAGAAGTAGATCTAATAGTCACAATAAGCTTACCGAAACCCCATTTTTCTGAAACTGGCTTCTAATCCTCACCCCAGGCTGAACATCCATGGATAGAAAACATCCTGCCTATTGCACCTCTGTTATGGGTTCAATTGCAGCCATCGTGACTGGAACTTTTACACCTTTTGCAGTGGATGAAAGAATTGTGATACTACGCTGCAATGCATTATGCATGTAGCTGGTGAACTCTTTTACTCAACTTGCCGTTTGCAGCAGCCAACTTGGCATGGCACCCAATTTCTGCAACAATACTGCAACCATCAGTCTCATCAAAGCCAGACCAGTGAGACAAGATTCTCGGGTGTTTCATCATGAGGGGCTGTGCAGTCTAGCCGTCCAGCCAGCAACATCATTCTCCTTTTGTGCCATTAGCAGATGCTGCTTCTCAATCATATTCTCTGCGCCACTGAGTATATACACTCCAAGTATGATGCTCAGCTTTGTCGAGGCACTTGCAGATGTAACTTACAGCAGATATAGGAGCAGGGAGGTTATGATGGAGCTGTATAAAATCCTCGTTAGGCCACAGTTAGAGTACTATGTACAGGTCTGGTCGCCACATTATAGACAGGATGTGATTGCACTAGAAAGGGTTCAGAGAAGATTCACCAGGATGTTGCCTGAGCTATAGCATTCATAGCATTTGAGCTATGAAGAGAGGCACATTAGGCTGGCGTTGTTTTCCATCTGGTGGAGAAGGCTGGGGGGTCCTGACTGAGGGGCACAATATTATGAGGGATATGGGATAGATAGGAAGAAACTTTCCCTCAATAGATGGGTCAATAACCAAGGGCACAGATTTAAGGTAAGGAGCAGGAAATTTAAAGGGGATTTGAGAAAAAATCTTTTCATCCAGAAGGTGGTGGCAATCTGAAACTCACTGTCTGAAAGGGTAGTAGAGGCAGAAACCCTCACAACATTTAAGAAATATTTAGATGAGCACTTGAAACGACAGAGCGAGTGCTGGTAAATAGGATTAGAGGGCACGATTTAACCAAATGGGAACTATGTCCCATAACGCGCACGTTTAGTCACATGTTTCCCAGCGCTCGCAGCACCGAGAAACACAATGCTATCTAACGTGATTCTGGTTAAATACAGAGCCTCAGCGGAGAACACGCGGCCTCTCCCGTTTCCTGCACTGAGGAGCCTCACTTGTCGAAACTCCTCAGTGCATGGAGAGGCATCCTGACTTCTTGAGTCCCCGAAGCGACCCCCGAACCACCCCCAAGTCTCATCTCACTGGCAGTTTCAAGGAGCCCAGGTGTCATTTTGCCCGCACCGGGGATCGAGCCTGGGGGTGCCCTGCTCCTATTTGGTGGGTGTGGGAGGCTCGATGACTTCCTTATAGGTGAGTTGAGGGGATCCGGGGGGATCACATTGGGGGTTCAAGAGATTGGGCCGCCATTTTAAAACAGAGTCCCGTTAGATAGTGGATCAGCTCTACATGCTCGACACATTTCCGTTAAATCATGCCCTATGACTCTAAAAGTACAGTCATTTCCAACCTATTTCACATACCTTTCCATCCCAATACAAGCTGAAATGCAACGGGAAAAAACACACAAGAAAGTACAAATCCTTCTTTCTTCTCTGAGCTTTGTTTACTGCAATAAAGCTGATTAGGCTGATGCTTGCTCCTTTAAGCTGATGAATCTTTAAGTCCTGCAGTAGGATGCTACTTCCCAGTAGTTGTCAAACAAATTCTTAGTCACAATTGTTTTTTAGACATCTGTCATTTTACCATAATATGACTGAGACTTGAAGTTATGGCAGTGAGATTGTTGAGTAGATGTCAATGACACTCAGCCAGAAAGTTCAGCATTAGCATATCTAAACGACCATGTAAGTACATCAATGCAGAACATATTGGAGGCTAGGTCTGATATAATGTGTTGTGGCAAGATAAATGCTAGGACCAGGCTGCCACTTCACAAATTCCTTCCATTGAGACAGCACCTGAAAGACGTTTGGGTTATAAACACATAATTCTAATACTGGCAAAACAGGGAATCATCACAGCACAGAAGGAGGCCATTCAGCCGGTGATGTCCATGCTGGCTCTCTGAAAGAGTATCTCAGCTAATAGTTGAACCCACTCCCACCAACCACTCGGCACCCACACACCCCTCACCCCCCCGGCCCCCTTCACTCTCCTGGCCATGCCCACAGCACACTTTTATTTCTTTAGATAATTATCCAATTTCCTTTTGAAAGCCACAATTGAATCTGTTTCCATCACATTCTCAGGCAGCACATTTCTGGTCTTAACCATATGCTATGTAAGAACGATTTTCCTCATGTCACCATTGCTTCTTTTGCCAATCACCTGAAATCAAAGTCCTCTGGTTCTCACTCTTACACCAATTGAATCTGTTCCCCATTATCTACCCTGTCTAGACCCCTCATCATTTTGAACACTTCTTTTAAATGTCCTCTCAATATTCTCTCCCTCTAAGAAGAATAATCCCTGCTTCCCCAGTCTATGATCCTAATTGCAGTCCCTCATGCCTAGATCCATTCCTGAAAAGCATATTTGCATCCTCTCTAAAACATTCACATCCTTACTGAAGTGTGGTACCCAGAATTGGATACAATGCTCCAGTTGTTACTGAGCTAGTTCATTATAACCATCTTGTTTTTGCTCTCTATGACTCCATTTATAAAGCCCAGGGTCTTGTGTGCTTTATTAACTGCATTCTTAACTTGCCCTGCCGTTTTTAATGGTTTGGGCACACATACTCCTAAGTCCCTTTATTCCTGCATCCCAAGAATGTCATCCTTTATTTTATGTTGCCTTTCTTATTCTTCCGATCAAAATATGTTATTTCACAATTCCCTGCATTATGTTTCATCTGCCACATATGTCCGCCCATTCCCCCAGCCAATTTCTTTCCTCTTGAAGTCCAACACCAACCTCATCAGAATTCACAATATTTCCAAGTTTGTGTCATCTTCAAATGTTTTAATTGTGCCGTGTACACCCAAGCCTAGGTCATTAATATCAATCAAGAAAAGCAGAGGTCCTCGTAGGAACCACTGTATCCTTTCCTCCAGTCTGAAAAAACAGCCATATGTTCTGTATCCTGTCACTCAGCTTCATACATATGTTGCCACTGTAACTTTTATTCATGGTCTTCAACTTTGCTGGTGAGTCTGTGATGGCACATTTTATCAAATACCTTTTGGAAGTATCAAACTGCACCAACTGCATAATCCACAGCAAGCATCTAAATGGAATCATAAAATCATAAGAAATAGAGCAGGAGTAGGCCATTCGGTCATTGTGTTTGCTCTGCCATTCAATAGATCACGGCTACTCCGATTGTGACCTTAGCTACACTTCCCTGCCTTCTCCTGTAAACCTTGACATTTGTAGATCTAAAATCTGCCTAGTTCAAGCTTGCATGTAGTCAATGCCAGCTCTCCGCTGTTCTCTGCGGAAGAAAATTCCAAAGGCTAACAACCCACTGAGTGAAGAAATTCCCCCTCATCTCCATCTTAAATGGGAAACCCCTTATTTCAAAACTGTGCCCTATAGTTCTAGATTCCCTTACAACACCTTCCCGTGTAGTCCCAGGAGGCGTAACACATGCCCTTTTACCTCCTTCCTCTCCACATTGTCCAAGGATGCAAATAGTCCTTCCAAGTGAAGTTGTTCTTTACTTGTACTTGTTTCAATTTAGTATATCCCAATGCTTTTTACAATACAAGTATGACTTGTCTTTCCTCACTGGCCTCAGATATTCTTTTTTAAAATTTTTATTAAATCCCCCATTTAATGCCATCTATAATCTCAACTTGATTGTAAGTATACAATTCTCTTGTACTCCCCTTTTCCAAGCTTGAATTGGAGAAAATTAACTTCTGTAATTGTTAACATGTATTGGAGTTCTGGAAAATAAGAAAGCTATTTGTCACTGCCCAATTAGCAGAGGAATGCAAAAGCCGGTAGATATTCCTTCTTAAAGCTCACGAAATAGGGACATTTGTATTTTTGTTGGTTTTTAATACAGCATAAAACCTGGAGATATCTATTCAGATCATTTTTTTGTAAATAGGAGTTTGTCCGCAAAGTTCTACATTTGAATAATGGAATCAATATGTTTGTGCAGAAGAGCTATGACAGTTTAAAACACCATTAAAATAAATGTGCATACAAAACTATCACAGCTACAAAACCCTGTTAACCCCTGTCCATTCACTACACCTCAATTAACTGCTGCTCATATGACACACATTTGCAAAGCGATTGCCTTGCAAGAGATGAATAAAAATGACGAGATCACACACAGATTCAGGTGACAGTTTCATTCTGTTTAGACGGCAGAAGGCTCTCAAGTTTAAACCATAATTAGAATCAAAAATTTACAGAACTGAAGGATACCATTTGGCTCATCGCACTGGCTCATTGAAAGAACTATCCACTTAGTCTCTTCCCACTACTCTTTCCTCATACCCTTTTATATTTAATCTCAATCCCCTGCCCTTTCTCTATATCATTTTATACATGATTATAGTTAAACCTTGAACAAAATCATTTCTGTGATAAGAAGCATTATTATACAATGAAATGAAAGTATTTTTTGTTTGATTGTGAAACATTTGGAACTATTTTCTCTATGTTAGAGGTGCTACATAAGTTCGAACTGTAGATGTACTAATACAACATGAATTTATATGAAGTGAAAAGATGGCAGAGTAATTTAGATAAATGAAGAAGTGTACTTTGTAACCGGAGTATTTAATTTTTATTATAAAATCTGGAAGCGCAAACTGTCACAGTTCTGTTGGAAATTTCATATGGTTGTGATTTGAGAACACCACAGATGTGTAGTGTTTTAACAGCTGAGACTTAAGTAGAAATTGTGAAGTAATGGAATTATTGACAGCTCTCATTATTATCATGATAAATGTGTCTGTCATAACAGTTAGGATTATAGAAAACTGTTATGAGAGATCAGAAATCCCCATGAAACATTGCATGTGGAGAAATGGGAAATTGTGCAAAAATGATTCAAGCTTAAAGCAGGGAATGTTATAATGGGATCTTTTTTTTTAATCCAATAGAAAACTCTTGCCCTGGTTCTGATTAGAAATGGATGGAGGTTTGGGTTTCATAGGATGTACAGCACAGAAACAGGCTTGTCAAACCAAACAGTCACAAGAACATAAGAACAAAAGAACTAGGAGCAGGAGTAGGCCATCTGGCCCCTCGAGCCTGCTCCGCCATTCAATGAGATTATGACTGATCCTTTTTGGACTCAGCTCCACTTTCCAGCCCGAACACCATCACCCTTAATCCCTTTATTATTCAAAAAACTATCTATCTTTATCTTAAAAACATTTACTGAAGGAGCCTCAACTGCTTCACTGGGCAAGGAATTCCATAGATACACAACCCTTTGGGTGAAGAAGTTCCTCCTAAACTCAGTCCTAAATCTACTTCCCCTTATTTTGAGGCTATGCCCCCTAGTTCTGCTTTCACCCGCCAGTGGAAACAACCTGCCCGCATCTCTTCTATCTATTTCCTTCATAATTTTATATGTTTCTATAAGATCCCTCCCGCATCCTTCTAAATTCCAACGAGTACAGTCCCAGTCTACTCAACCTCTCCTCGTAATCCAACCCCTTCAGCTCTGGGATTAACCTAGTGAATCTCCTCTGCACACCCTCCAGCGCCAGTACGCCTTTTCTCAGGTAAGGAGACCAATACTGAACACAATACTCCAGGTGTGGCCTCACTAACACCTTATACAATTGCAGCATGACCTCCCTAGTCTTAAACTCCACCCCTCTAGCAATGAAGGACAAAACTTCATTTGCCATCATAATCACCTTTTGCACCTGTAAACCAACTTTTTGCGACTCAGTCCATGCCGGTGTTTCCAACAGTTGCCCCTTAATTCAAAGATGACATCTATTCGGAGTCACGAGTTTCATGTGATTGAACAGGCTGATTCTCAACCCACAGATCGGTGGATACATGGGTAGGGTGTCCCATGAAATAGTAGGGTGCGGAGTGTAGGATTTGCTTCCATTTCTTTCCTTCTCTTCCACCATTCTGCCTCATCAGTAGGACATGGTGACACAAAGTGTGAGGCAGCTTGATGGACAAGTTGTCACCATTTTGAACGATTGGTTGCACGCTCGTCCCAGTCATCAAGGCCAATACTGTGTGCTTCAAGCAGAGCTTCAGAGTATCTTTGGGGTTTTCTTTGATATCACCTGGAACATTGGTCATTTGGGAGTTGACAAACAGGACCTAGAGGATGTATTGACCATCCAAATCCAGTGTCCAGTACATCAACGTTGATTTTTCAGAAGATTTGCCTGAATGCTTGTGGATCTAGCATCAATAAGGACACCAGCATTTGTTTGACAATCCTGCCATTCAAGGATGTGGTGGAAGCACTGCTGATGGAATTTCTCTTATGTGTTGCTGATAGATAGTCCAGATCTCACTGTAGTACAGAAGTGTGTTGACAACTGCTCTGTGCAGTAGGATGGGTGAGCAAGCCACCTCTGCCGCTGTAAAATACACCCTCACAGTCTTCAGTTGTCTACTGAAAAAAAAAGGTAGATGATTCTCTGTACATGAGAAAGCTTTAGAGATACTTTAAAATTCAATAAAAAGATGTAAAACAAAAAACTCTTCACATCATCTCTCATTTGGAAGAGAATTTATCTTGAGCAGAATTTGATGTGAACAGATTGCATCAAAAATGAAGAAATCATTCATTTTGAATTTTCCTGCCACTTGGAGTTGCATATTCACATAACAAACAGCATACCACTGGAACGTGAAAATAAATCACAGATGATAGAATATAGGTTACATTTTGTGAGGCTCCACTCACATTCACTTCATTCGACCAAAGAATCAGACAGTCAAGTAGATTTGCCAAATTTCTGGAACTCCCAATTTCCTGGTTAATAAAATGAATCAGTGAATAATCAGGAAAATCATGAATTGAACAAGTTGCCGCTCAATGCCAGATTTTTCTTCTTCCACTTGAATAGGCTACATGCTGGGAAGGGAAATAAACTCTGAAATGTGATGCATTATAGTAAACAAAAATGTGCACAAAATGTATTCACTAAGTAGTTTGTATGCCTTTAGGTTTATTCAAAATGAAATTCTGGCTCCACTTGTAAATGTACTGACTGGTGTGGAACTGAATCAGGGCAATAAGGAAGGCCCCAGCTTTGATGTGTGGTCTGTACTGACTTAACTGATTTTAGCCAGTTCTTCTGGACTGGGAAGGAGAAACATTAGCCAGGATTCTGGCCTTGATTGTTCTTCAGTACTTGCATTGGGCCACTTGTCATTCAATGGGCAGACAGGCATGTGACCTGCTCTCGTTCCTCAACCAATGAGCTTACATCTCATGACTTTCTTCTCCATAATGATTAATAAAATAGTGTGTTACTTATCTTAAAAGTTTCACAATGACAAGATAATTTCTGCAGTGTGTACAGATTGCAAATACGTTCATCAGTCTATTATCCTGAATTACCATATTTCTGCTGTGAGGTAGAGTGTTTTTTTTAACTAAGTTTGTGTGGCAATAAAAGCAGCCGACAGAAGTGGGCCATTCAGAGCTCCAAGGATATACTTATGTGTGAAGAATATTGTGTTGGGAGCATCTAAGTATTTGCATATATTACAGACAATGCAGCAAAATACTCCATTGTCAGCCAAGCATCGCAAAAAGTTGCTAGAAAATTTGATTTGGTGTTTTCTTGCCATTTAAGTATAAAAATGTACATCAATGTGAGGAAATAGGCTTGTGTGTCCATTATATAGAAACCCACAACAAACCTTGCTCCAGGACTATGCTTGAAAAACAGCACTGTTAAGTACTTCTGTCTACACTCCTGAAAGAATTCAGCATGGTTGAAATAAAGCCACGTGTTTTTTTTAAATGAAACCATGACAACATGTAAAGCAAATCTTGTTAAGAATTAAGTAGCTCAAGAGAGTTCTATAGATAGTGGTCTTGGCTTTTTCTTTTGGAAAGACAGAAAATGAAGAATAAATATGTTATTTTATTAATATCAGTCCCAGAAATGGTCTCTATTGTTAATATTGACATATGTGTGACTCAGTGTACAAATCATTTGCAGTTCCTTCAAACTATTTGATTAAACTATCACATTAATATTGAAAATCCGGATTACTGTAGTGTCCTTAGTTACTGGGCCTCTCCTCTTTTACACAACCCATCTGTTGTTTATTAAAAATCTACCTCTCTTGGGAACAGGGTGGGGTACAGATGGATGTTACCACCTGCCACTTATTTATCAAATTTTCACCTTGCATGGTTAATAAAGACTACTGGGAAATTAGCTGAAATAGTGGGGAAAATTGCAGAATTTAGGGATTATAAGATTGAGTTGGACACAACAAATCCTTAATTTGCAAACTGTGGATAAAGTATATCAGAATATGTTTGGTATCCCAGAAATAACCATGATGAGCTATTTCACTCTTGTATTATGTTCAGTGCATGATAAAGGAATGTAATTTTGTTGTTAATTAATAACAGTCAGCAATTAATTATTAATCAATTAATCACAATTAATTTAAGTTAAAACCTGCAATTAATTTAATCAGACAATTGCATTTGCGCTTGTTTAAATTACGACATCTAATCATATCAACCTAAATGTTATATCTTGGAGTACAGTAGAAGTAGTTAAAATAGGAACTACGTTTGTATTTACTGCATGTCAGTTGGCAGAACTTTGGCGTGAAACTTATCTTCATAACATAGTCGCAGCATGTCATCCATATCAAATACAGAGTTGAAATCCTGTGCAATTCTTGAATGTAAAGTGGTAAACCTATTAACAGCTACTGCACTAAAAAGGACGAATAAAGGTCCCACTTTTGTTTGAAGTAATCCAGTTAATTACTTACTTCAGTTATCGAAATGCCCAAAATTATTGTGTGAATTAGAATTTTGGCAATGAAAGCAGGTGTCAGACTTCTGCAATATAGAGATATTTTTCTGTTTAATGATGCGCTTAGAATACATCAATTTGTAGGAGATTGTGTGTGATGTTAACTTTCCAGAATTCAGTTTGTTGTTAAAGCAAACTAGTTCTTCAGGTCAGTGATTGAGTCAAGCTCTCTTCTTTCATTAAAAACAACAGGGATACTAGTATTCCTGAGAAAGCTATCCTGCCCCGGGCCATGTATTGTTTGCCTCGAACACTTTTTAAGCCAAACCATATTGGTTGACATATTCTAAAATACACTTTTCTGACTGAATACATTATTAAACTGCAATGCAAGTGCAGGTATATTTGAAGTTTAGAAGACTTGATTGTCTCTCTCATGGTTTACTTTGTCATAGTGAACTCCTTAATGAGGCGAATGACATGGAAACTCTCGCAGTTATCCACTGCCATCTGCAAAATTGTGAAGTAATCATTTATTCTTACCCACTATATTATGATGTTAATCTTGCATTGTTCCAATATGCAGTCCATTGGTCACATGAATTAGCTAATCAAATTCAGATTAGAATTCATTGGTTGCAAACTTTGGCCTCAAATGTGTTGGTACTCTTGGTGCTATGAGAGCTGGTTGAAGTTAAACATGATGGGAGACCACCACCAACTACTTTCACCATGGCTTTTTCTGATCACCACATTAGTCATAGAGTCATAGAGGTTTTCAGCATGGAAAGTCCCTTCGGCCCAACTTGTCCATGCTGACCAGTTTTTACCACTAAGCTAGTCCCAATTGCCCATTTTTGGCCCATATCCATCTATACTCAAAATTGTACCCGCCTCTACTACTGCCTCCAGCAGCTCATTCCAGGCACTCAGCACCCTATGTGTGAAAGAATTGCCCCTCTGGACCCTTTTGTATCACTCCCTTTTCACCTTAAACCTATGCCCTCTAGTTTTAGTCTCCTCACCTTTGGGAAATGATGTTGACTATCTACCTTATCTATGCCCCTCATTATGTTATAGACCTCTATAAGATCAACCCTAAGCCTCCTACGCTCCAGGATAAAATGTCCCAGTCTATCCAGCCTCTCCTTATATGGGCGGCACAGTAGCACAGTGGTTAGCACTGTTGTTTCACAGTGCCAGGGTCCCAGGTTCGATTCCCGGCTTGGGTCACAGTCTGCGGAGTCTGCACGTTCTCCGTGTCTATGTGGGTTTCCTCCGGGTGCTCCGGTTTCCTCCCTGTTAGGTAATTTGGACATTCTGAATTCTCGTTCCGTGTACCCGAACAGGCACTAGGGGCTTTTCACGGTAAGTTCATTGCAGTGTTAATGTAAGCCTATTTGTGTCAATAATGGTTATTATTATAAAGATAATTATTATAACTCAAACCATCAAGTCCCGGTAGCATCCTAGTAAATCTTTTCTGCACTCTTCCTATTTTAATAATATCCTTTCTATAATAGGGTGACCACAACTGTACACAGTATTCCAAGTGTGGCCTTACTAATGTCTTGTACAACTTCAACAAGACGACCCAACTCCTGTATTCAGTGTTCTGACCAATTAAACCAAGCATGTGGAATGGCTTCTTCACCACCCTGTCCACCTCTGACTCCACTTTCAAGGAGCTATGAACCTGTAATCCTAGATCTCTTTGTTCTATAACTCTCCCCAACTCCCTACCATTAAATGAGTATATCCTGTCCCGGTTCAATCTATCAAAATGCATCACCTCACATTTATCTAAATTAAACTCCATCTGCCATTCATCGACCCACTGGCCCAATTGGTTAAGATCCTGTTGCAAACCTGCATAACCTTCTTCACTGTCCACTATGCCACCAATCTTGGTGCCATCTGCAAACTTACTAACTATACCTCCTAAATTCTCATCCAAATCCTTAATATAAATAACAAATAACAGTTGGCCCAGTACTGATCCCTGAGGCACACCGCTGGTCCAGGCATTGGCGTTCCCATGCATCTGCTGCCATTCTAGATGGTACTGGTTTTGAGTTTGGAAGGCACTGTCTAAGGAGACTTGGTGAGTTTCTGCAGTGCAACTTGAAGATGGTACACACAGCTGCGACTGTGCGTCAGTGGTGGAGGGAGGGAGTGTTTGTGGGTGGGGAGCCAATCAAGTGGGTGCTTTGCGCTGGATGCTGTCAAGCTTCTTGAGCGTTGTTGGAGCTGCACTCATCCAGGCAAGTGGAGAGCATTCTATCACACTCCTGAATTTTGCCTTTGGTGAGTCAGAAGATGAGTTACTCACCAGTTTCCAACTTGCTCTTGTAACCGAGGTATTTATATGGCTTGTGCAGTTCAGTTTTTGATCAATGGTAACCCCAGGATGTTGATAGTGGGGGATTCAGCAATGGTAATGCTATTGAATGTCAAGGGATGATAGTTAGATGCTCTCTTATTGGAGATCGTCATTGCCTGGCACTTGTGTGGTGTGAATGTTACTTGCCACTTATGAACCCAAGTCTGGATAATTGTCCAGGTCTTGTTGCAATTGTATATATTTTATAAATGGATAATTGACAGTGGGAAAGAAAGAGAGAGTGGTTAGCTGAAAAGAAATGATTGCATTACCCTATGTAAAGTAACTGTCCAGATTCTTCTTACAACACGAGGTTAAAGTCCAACAGGTTTGTTTCGATGTCACTAGCTTTCGGAGCGCTGCTCCTTCCTCAGGTGAATGAAGAGGTCTGTTCCAGAAACACATATATAGACAAATTCAAAGATGCCAGACAATGCTTGGAATGCGAGCATTAGCAGGTGATTAAATCTTTACAGATCCAGAGATGGGGTAACCCCAGGTTAAAGAGGTGTGAATTGTACCAAGCCAGGACAGTTGGTAGGATTTTGCAGGCCAGATGGTGGGGGATGAATGTAATGCGACATGAATCCCAGGTCCCGGTTGAGGCCGCACTCATGTGTGCGGAACTTGGCTATAAGTTTCTGCCCGGCGATTCTGCGTTGTCGCGGGTCCTGAAGGCCGCCTTGGAGAACGCTTACCCGGAGATCAGAGGCTGAATGCCCTTGACTGCTGAAGTGTTCCCCGACTGGAAGGGAACATTCCTGCCTGGTGATTGTTGCGCGATGTCCGTTCATTCGTTGTCGCAGCGTCTGCATGGTCTCGCCAATGTACCACGCTTCGGGACATCCTTTCCTGCAGCGTATGAGGTAGACAACGTTGGCCGAGTCGCACGAGTATGTACCGCGTACCTGGTGGGTGGTGTTCTCACGTGTAATAGTGGTATCCATGTCGCTGATCTGGCACGTCTTGCAGAGATTGCCATGACAGGGTTGTGTGGTGTCGTTGTCACTGTTCTGAAGACTGGGTAGTTTGCTGCAAACAATGGTTCGTTTGAGGTTGCGCAGTTGTTTGAAGGCAAGTAGTGGGGGTGTGGGGATGACCTTGGCAAGATGGTCATCGTCATCAATGACGTGTTGAAGGCTGTGAAGAAGATGACGTAGTTTCTCCGCTCCGGGGAAGTACTGGACGACGAAGGGTATTCTGTCGGTTGTGTCCCATGTTTGTCTTCTGAGGAGGTCGGTCCGGTTTTTCGCTGTGGCGCGTTGGAACTGTCGATCGATGAGTCGAGTGCCATATCCCGTTCGTACGAGGGCATCTTTCAACGTCTGTAGATGTCTGTTACGCTCCTCCTCGTCTGAGCAGATCCTGTGTAAACGGAGCGCTTGTCCATAGGGGATGGCTTCTTTAATGTGTTTAGAGTGGAAGCTGGAGAAGTGGAGCATCATGAGGTTATCCGTAGGTTTGCGGTAAAGCGAAGTGCTGAGGTGACTGTCCTTGATGGAGACGAGTGTGTCCAAGAATGCAACTGATTTTGGAGAGTAGTCCATGGTGAGTCTGATGGTTGGATGGAACTTATTAATGTCATTGTGTAGTCGTTTCAGTGATTCTTCGCCGTGGGTCCAAAGGAAAAAAATGTCATCGATGTATCTGGTGTATAACATCGGTTGAAGGTCCTGTGCGGTGAGTAGGCCCTGTTCAAACTTGTGCATAAAGATGTTGGCGTATTGGGGTGCGAATTTGGTCCCCATGGCTGTTCCGTGCGTCTGGATGAAGAACTTGTTGTCGAAGGTGAAGACGTTGTGATCCAGAATGAAGCGGATGAGTTGCAGAATTGCGTCTGGAGATTGGCAGTTGTCGGTGTTGAGTACTGAGGCTGTTGCAGCAATGCCGTCATCATGGGGGATGCTGGTGTAGAGTGCCGAGACGTCCATTGTGACTGCAACTCATCCGCTTCATTCTGGATCACAACGTCTTCACCTTCGACAACAAGTTCTTCATCCAGACTCAACCGACAACTGCCAATCTCCAGACGCAATTCTGCAACTCATCCGCTTCATTCTGGATCACAACGTCTTCACCTTCGACAACAAGTTCTTCATCCAGACGCACGGAACAGCCATGGGGACCAAATTCGCACCCCAATACGCCAACATCTTCATGCACAAGTTCGAACAGGACCTACTCACCGCACAGGACCTTCAACCGATGTTATACACCAAATACATCGATGACATTTTTTTCCTTTGGACCCACGGCGAAGAATCACTGAAACGACTACACGATGACATTAATAAGTTCCATCCAACCATCAGACTCACCATGGACTACTCTCCAAAATCAGTTGCATTCTTGGACACACTCGTCTCCATCAAGGACGGTCACCTCAGCACTTCGCTTTACCGCAAACCTACGGATAACCTCATGATGCTCCACTTCTCCAGCTTCCATCCTAAACACATTAAAGAAGCCATCCCCTATGGACAAGCGCTCCGTATACGCAGGATCTGCTCAGACGAGGAGGAGCGTAACAGACATCTACAGACGTTGAAAGATGCCCTCGTACGAACGGGATATGGCACTCGACTCATCGATCGACAGTTCCAATGCGCCACAGCGAAAAACCGGACCGACCTCCTCAGAAGACAAACATGGGACACAACCAACAGAATACCCTTCGTCGTCCAGTACTTCCCCGGAGCGGAGAAACTACGTCATCTTCTTCACAGCCTTCAACACATCATTGATGACGATGAACATCTTGCCAAGGTCATCCCCACACCCCCACTACTTGCCTTCAAACAACTGCGCAACCTCAAACGAACCATTGTTTGCAGCAAACGACCCAGCCTTCAGAACAGTGACCACGACACCACGCAACCCTGTCATGGCAATCTCTGCAAGACGTGCCAGATCATCGACATGGATACCACTATTACACGTGAGAACACCACCCACCAGGTACGCGGTACATACTCGTGCAACTCGGCCAACGTTGTCTACCTCATACGCTGCAGGAAAGGATGTCCCGAAGCGTGGTACATTGGCGAGACCATGCAGACGCTGCGACAACGAATGAACGGACATCGCGCAACAATCACCAGGCAGGAATGTTCCCTTCCAGTCGGGGAACACTTCAGCAGTCAAGGGCATTCAGCCTCTGATCTCCGGGTAAGCGTTCTCCAAGGCGGCCTTCAGGACCCGCGACAACGCAGAATCGCCGAGCAGAAACTTATAGCCAAGTTCCGCACACATGAGTGCAGCCTCAACCGGGACCTGGGATTCATGTCGCATTACATTCATCCCCCACCATCTGGCCTGTGAAATCCTACCAACTGTCCTGGCTTGGTACAATTCACACCTCTTTAACCTGGGGTTACCCCATCTCTGGATCTGTAAAGGTTTAATCACCTGCTAATGCTCGCATTTCAAGCATTGTCTGGCATCTTTGAATTTGTCTATATATGTGTTTCTGGAACAGACCTCTTCATTCACCTGAGGAAGGAGCAGCGCTCCGAAAGCTAGTGACATCGAAACAAACCTGTTGGACTTTAACCTGGTGTTGTAAGACTTCGTACTGTGCTCACCCCAGTCCAACGCCGGCATCTCCACATCACAGATTCTTCTTGTGTTTATAGTAATGTTACTGCTTGTTTATCCTTTGGACAGTTCCAATAACTGAAGATCCGTGGCCCAGATATTCCTGTCCAAATAATGTTGAGAACATTGGTGCTTGGCATTATTTATATGTTAATGGTACCACTATTTCAGGCAAGCGACAGATGGGTGGTTAAGTTTAAATATCCAAATGTTGCTGTCCTTATTGTGCCATTATTCCACCATTAGTATTTTGAGAATTGAATCTCACTACTCTACCCATCATTAAACTGCATTGAATGGAATGAAGTTGCTGTATTTGCACTGTAGGTATGAACTAAACTCAACACAAAGTTAAATGTACATTGCAGCCATTTTAATGGGATTATGTGGGAAACAATTGTACAGGCATTGAAAAATAACAATTACAAGTGTAGAATCATGGGCGTCACTCTCCGACCCCCCGCCGGGTTGGAGAATCGCCAGGGGCTGCCGTGAACCCCGCCCCCGCCGGTTGCCGAAGTCTCCGGTACCGGATATTCGGCGGGGGCGGGAATCGTGCCGCGCCGGTTGGCGGGCCCCCCCGCTCGATTCTCCGGCCCGAATGGGCCGAAGTCCCGCCGATAAATTGCCTGCCCCGCCGGCGTAAATTAAAGTACCTATTTACCGGCAGGACAAGGCGGCGTGGGCGGGCTCCGGGGTCGTGGGGGCGATCTGACCCTGGGGGGTGCCCCCACGGTGGCCTGGCCCGCGATCGGGGCCCACTGATCCGCGGGCAGGCCTGTGCCGTGGGGGCACTCTTTCCCTTCCACCTCCGCAACGGTCTCCACCATGGCGGAGACGAAAGAGACTCTCTCCATTGCGCATGCGCGGGAAACTGTCAGCGGTCGCTAATGCTCCCACGTATGCGCCACCCCGACATGTCATTTCCGCGCCAGCTGGCGGGGCAACAAAGGCCGTTTCCGCCAGCTGGCGGGGCGGAAATCCCTCCGGCGCCGGCCTAGCCCCTCAATGTTGGGGCTCGGCCCCCAAAGATGCGGAGCATTCCGCACCTTTGGGGCGGCGCGATGCCCGCCTGATTGGCGTTGTTTTGGGCGCCAGTCGGCGGACATCGCGCCGTTTGGGGAGAATTTCGCCCCATATTCTTTTAGGTTTCAATTATTGTTCGATTTCTAAAAATATAACATTTAATATTTTTAAACATTGCTACTTTTTTATCTGTCTTTTATTAAATTTCCCTTGGAGGAATCTTTGTCTCTTCTCATTTCTGTTTCAATACCTAATTTAACATTGAAATTCCCCATTTTAATTTACAGCCAAGATGGCAGCGTCCATGGATCGCACGCTGCCGGGGGTGGACAAAATGGCTGCTCCCATGGGTCGCACGCGGCCGGGGGTGGACAAAATGGCCGCTCCCATGGATCGCACGCGGCCCGTGGGTAGGAAGATGGTGGCGCCCGTCCCCCCCTCGTGGTGTCCGGGGTCCAAAATGGCGGCGCCCTTTGGCCGCCCGTGGGTCGCTGGGGGGGGGGGGGATGAGCCCGTGGTCCCGTTTGTTCCCTGGAGATAGCGGCGACCCCACAGGACTGGCACACCGCTGAGTAGTGCCCCTTTTTGCCACAGCTTTTACAGGTGGCCGAGCGGGCCGGGCAGCGCTGGCGGGGGTGTTTCGGCTGCCTGCAAAAGTAGCAGCGGGGCCCCCCCCGGGTGGTCTGGGATTCTGGCCGCGCACACTTGCGGAGGGGTGGGGGGTGCCGGGGGGTCGGTCGTGGCGGGGATCCACGGAGCCCAAGGGGCTGTAGTGCGATCGGGGGCATAGGCGCGGGTGTTTTGGGAGGCCACGTCGAGGGAGGCTGCAAGGGCCCGTGCCTCTGTGAGTCCGAGAGAGTCTTTCTCTAAATGTCTCTGGCGAATTTGCGACAATGCCAAACCTGCTACGTAAGCGTCTCTGATCAGGAGGTCCGTATGTTCATTTGCCGTTACCGCTGGGCAGTCGCAGTTTCTTCCCAGGATCGTCAGCGCATTGAAGAATTCGTCCAGCGATTCCCCAGGGATTTGTCATCTCATCGCGAGCTGGTAGCCTGCATAGACCTGGTTGACGGACCTAATGTAGGTCTGTTTCAGCAAGTTGATCGCCGCTGGGAATTCTTCCACGTCCTCGATGAGTGCGTAGATTTCGGGACTCACTCTGGAATGCAGGACCTGCATCTTCTGGTCTTCCGTTGGTCTGCCGGAGGCCGTTCGGAGGTACCCCTCAAAGCACGCCAGCCAGTGTTTAAACGCCGATGTTGTGTTAGCTGCTTGGGGGCCGATTCGCAGGCACTCCGGGGCGATCCGGAGCTCCATATTCCTTTTTAAGTCTGCTCAATAAATTGTAGCACCATCGATCACACACGAGGCGAGACGTAGAGAACTTCAATCGAGGCTTTATTGAGCAGACTTGTTCAGACTTGTTCCCCAGCAGCTCAGTCACAGAATGCAGCTGCGGGGAGTAAACCGGGTTCTTATACCCCACCTATCTGGGTGGAGCCCAGTAGGCGGCAGATCCAATCGGGACCCAGCATCTGTCCTCCAATAGCTCCTCGGCATTCATGGTGTACCGTATTACCCCTAATACATACCACCACAGTCTCTCCTGTCTCTTCCACACAACCTGAAAGGATCATCCCTTCCACATTACCCTTGCTCATTTTTCGACGTCTTTAATCCATCCTGTCCCTTGGATTTCCCTCTGTGCAATTGCAGAAGATGCCAGACTATCCACGGAGATCCTCCCAAATCCATGACCCCAAAAATCCCTTCTAGGTGAGACAGCAGTTCACATGTACTTTCCACTAACTGAGTATAATGTAGTCACAATGAAATCCCGTTCACTATGGGGAAATCAAACACGTAAGATTTTCTGCACTCTGTCCACTGGTATGACTTAGTGCTGTTAGGTATGCTTATGGATCACCATTTAAGCTCCAGCTCCCATTCTCAGTCTGACCTCTCAAACTCTGGTCTCCAATAGTGTTCCTGCCAAGCTGAATGCAAACTTTAGGAACAGTAGCTCTTATTTCTGCTTGGACCCTGCAAACCTCCAATCTAATAATGACTCTAATAATAACTTAAAATCCTAGCTGTACTTGCCATTTTTTCCACCAATTCTTCGAAGGTGTAACAAGGAAAGTAGATAACAGGGGTCCTGTAGATGAAATGTATCTGGGCTTCCAAGAGGCATTTGATAAGGTATCGCCCAAAAGGTTAATATGTAAGGTAAGATCCCACAGGATTATGGGTAATATATTAGTTTGCATGGTTGATTGGCTAACCAACAGAAAGCAGAGAGTGGGGATAAATAGGTCTTTTTCTGGTTGGCAAGCTGTAACCAGGGGTCTGCCACAGGGTTTGGTCCTTGGACCTCAACAATTTACAATCTATATTCATGACTCAGATGCATGGTACCAGATACCGGTAGCAAAGAAGAACCAGACTACGTGCCTCAGTGACTACCGTCCAGTGGCCCTGACTTCAGTCGTAATGAAGTGCTTCGAGAGATTGATCATGAAGCGCATCACCTCCATACTCCCAGAACGCATTGATCCACTGCAATTCGCATACCGCTGCAACCGGTCCACATCAGACGCCATTTCCCTGGCCCTACACTCATCCCGAGAGCATCTCGAAAACAAGGACTCCTACATCAGACTCCTATTTATTGACTACAGCTCCGCCTTCAACACCATAATCCCAGCCAAGCTCATATCAAAGCTCCAAAACCTAGGACTTGGCTCCCCACTCTGCAACTGGATCCTCGATTTTCTGACCAACAGACCACAATCAGTAAGAATGAACAACAACACCTCCTCCACAATAGTCCTCAACACCGGGGCCCCGCAAGGCTGCGTACTTAGCCCCCCACTCTACTCCCTGTACACACACGACTGCGTGGCAAAACTTGGTTCCAACTCCATCTACAAGTTTGCTGACGATACGACCATAGTGGGCCGGATCTCGAATAACGAGTCCGAAAACAGGCAGGAGATAGAGAACCTAGTGGAGTGGTGTAGTGACAACAATCTCTCCCTCAATGCCAGCAAAACTAAAGAGCTGGTCATTGACTTCAGGAAGCAAAGTACTGTACACACCCCTGGCAGCATCAACGGGGCCGAGGTGGAGATGGTTAGCAGTTTCAAATTCCTAGGGGTGCACATCTCCAACAATCTGTCCTGGTCCACCCACGTCGACGCTACCACCAAGAAAGCACAACAGCGCCTATACTTCCTCAGGAAACTAAGGAAATTCGGCATGTCCACATTAACCCTTACCAACTTTTACAGATGCACCATAGAAAGCATCCTATCTGGCTGCATCACAGCCTGGTATGGCAACTGCTCGGCCCAGGACCGCAAGAAACTTCAGAGAGTCGTGAACACCGCCCAGTCCATCACACGAACCTGCCTCCCGTCCATTGACTCCATCTACACCTCCCGCTGCCTGGGGAAAGCGGGCAGCATAATCAAAGATCCCTCCCACCCAGTTTACTTACTCTTCCATCTTCTTCCATCGGGCAGGAGATACAGAAGTCTGAGAACACGCACAAACAGACTCAAAAACAGCTTCTTCCCCACAGTCACCAGACTCCTAAATGACCCTCTTATGGACCGACCTCATTAACACTACACCATGTATGCTTCATCCAATGCCAGTGCTTATGTAGTTACATTGTATATGTTGTGTTGCCCTATTATGTATTTTCTTTTCTTCCCTTTTCTTCCCATGTACTTATGATCTGTTGAGCTGCTCGTAGAAAAATACTTTTCACTGTACCTCGGTACACGTGACAATAAACAAATCCAATTCAATCCAATCCAATGGATAGAATGTATTATTGCCAAATTTGCAGAAACCACTAAAATAGGTGCGAAAGCAAGTTGGAATGAGGAAATAAGAAATTCAGAAATGCATATGGATAGGTTAGGTGAGTGGGCCAAAATTTAGAAGATGGAATTTAACATGGATAAATGTGAGTTTATCCATTTTGGTCAGAGGAATAAAAAGGCAATGTATTATTTAAATGGAGAGAAACTTCAAAATGCTTTGGTGCAGAGGGATCTGGGTATCCTTGTGAATGAATTGCAGAAAGTTAGTATGCGGGTGCAGCAGGTAATAAGAAAGGCAAATGGAATTTTGGCATTCATTGCTAATGGAATAGAGTATGAAAGTAAGGAGGTTCTGTTGCAACTGTATAGGGCATTGGGAAGACCCTTACTTGAGGAAGAATGTAAATGCATTAGAGGTGGTTCAGAGAAGGATCACTAGATTTATTCCAGGGATGAAGGACTTGTCTTATGAAGAGAGATTGAGCAATTTAGGCCTATACTCGCTGGAGTTTAGAAAAATGAGAGAAGATCTAATTGAGGTATATAAGATGATAAAGAAGATTGACAGGGTACACATTCCCCTTGTTGGACATTCTAGAATGAGAGGCCATAATTTTAGGCTAAGAAGTGGAACATTTAAAATTACTTCACTCAAAGGGTCGTGAATCTCTGGAATTCTCTATCCCAGAGAGCAGTGGATGCTGGAACATGAAACAACTTTAAGGAGGATATAGATAGGTTTTTAATTAGTACCAGGACAAAGGGTTATGGGGAGTGGGAAGGAAAGTGGAGGTGATCGTATTAAATGGTGGAGCAGCCTTGAGGGGCTGAATTGTCTCCTCCTACTCCCAGTTCTTATTTTCTTATGTCCAGAAAACCAGAAAGTATGAATTCACAATCTTATGAAATTGAGTTTAATATCTTTGGTTATTTATGGACACTATTAAGAGTAAAGGACTACAAAAGGTGCTAGATTACCATAAAATTCAATTGGTTTGCTAATGTCCTTAAGAGATGAAAATTTACCTTGTCTGATCTAGTTTACATTAATGCTCTTCTGAAGTGACTGAACTTGCCATTCATTTGTAAAAGCAGAGCAATCACTATTCCACAATTTACATCTTGAGGAAACTAGGGATGGGAATTACTGTTATCTTGCCAACATTCCAAGCAAAAACGAAGGAACGTGATGCTAACTATTTGCCTTTGCACTTTGAGTTTGTGCACAGCTTATTTTTCCCATGCCAGTTTGTTTGCAGCAAGAGAAGATTGAATGTACAGATGTTTCAGGTGAGACGTAGCACAAGATCAGCATGTAACTTGATGTTGGTGCAACACCTTTTCGGCACCTGATACAGGAATAATTGTGCATGCAATGGGGAAGTAGTGGGAGGCTTTTGGGTTAAACTGAAATGGTTCTCTAGTAACTGTTGCTAGAATAGTAGAGTTGGGGACTTCCGGGTGCGGCGATGACCAGCTGAGTCGCACGTTTCGGCAGCTCCCTGTGAAACGGACTTTTGGGCTCTTGATAGGAGCCCCAACGGCAATTTTGACGGCTAAAAACACTGTGCGGTAAACCAGAAGGGAATCCCCCCTGGATACGGATGGAAAAAGGAGGAGAGAGTGGCCAGATTGCAGTGGATCCTTTAGAACAGCGGCAAGGAAGGCAAGCAAAAACCAAGATGGCGTCGGAAGGTGGCAGTTTAACATGGGGCCCTGAACAACAAGAGTTCTTGAAATGCTTTGTGGAAGAGATCAAAAAGGAAATGAAGAAAGAGCTGTTGGCCCCGATACTACAGGCGATCGAAGGGCTAAAGGAGGAACAAAAGACCCAGGAGCGGGAGCTTCGGGTCGTGAAGGCAAAGGCAGCCGAGAATGAGGACGATATACAGGGCCTGGTGGTGAAGACGGAGACGCAGGAGGCACATCAGAAACGATGTGTGGAAAGGTTGGAGGCACTGGAAAACAACGCAAGGAGGAACAACCTGAGGATTCTTGGTCTTCCTGAAGGTGTGGAGGGAGCGGACGTCGGGGCATATGTGAGCACGATGCTGCACTCGTTAATGGGAGCGGAGGCCCCGGCGGGTCCGTTGGAGGTGGAGGGGGCATACCGAGTGATGGCGCGAGGACCGAGAGCAGGAGAAATTCCCAGAGCCATAGTGGTGAGATTCCTCCGTTTTAAGGATAGAGAAATGGTCCTTAGATGGGCGAAGAAAACTCGGAGCAGTAAATGGGAGAACGCGGTGATCCGCGTTTATCAAGACTGGAGTGCGGAGGTGGCGAGAAGGAGGGCGAGCTTTAATCGGGCCAAGGCGGTGCTTCATAAAAAGAAGATAAAATTTGGAATGCTGCAACCGGCAAGACTGTGGGTCACATATCGAGGGAGGCACCACTACTTTGAGACGGCGGATGAAGCGTGGACTTTTATTGTGGAAGAAAAACTGGAATGAGCGGGTTATTAAAAAGAACGTTCGAACAAAGTGGTGGGGCGAATGTGGGGGGCAAAGAGGGGTTTTATGTACTAATCCTGCGATGTGGTAACTTTTCTCTCTCCCACAGGTGGTGATGGGGGGAGGAGGGGAGGTGGAGGAGATGGGGCGTTGGCCATTGGGGGCGGGGCCAAGGGAGAAGCGCGGGCTTGGTTCCCGCGCTATGATAATCATGGCGGGAATAGAGAAGCAGGAAGGAGGGGGCGTCGCACGGTGCGAGCCGAGGTCACGGGGGGAAGCCGAGGTCAGCCAGAGTTTGCTGACTTCTGGGAGCAACATGGGGGGAGTAATTACGCTAGCGGGGGATCTAGCGGGGGGGGGGGGGTGGGAGGGGGGAATTACTGGGTTGCTGCTGCTGGGGAGAGGGGGGAGCTGGTATGGGAGAGGATGGGCGGGGGGGCACCGCCTGGGGGAGATACAGCTGCGTGGGAACCGGGTGAGGAGCTGGAAAAAGGTGATGGCTAATCGACAAGGGGGGGGGGGGTAGGAAGCCCCCCAACTCGGCTGATCACGTGGAACGTGAGAGGGCTGAACGGGCCGATAAAGAGGGCACGGGTACTCGCACACCTTAAGAAACTTAAGGCAGATGTGGTTATGTTACAGGAAACGCACCTGAAACTGATAGACCAGGTTAGGCTACGCAAAGGATGGGTGGGGCAGGTGTTCCATTCGGGGCTAGATGCGAAAAACAGGGGGGTGGCTATATTAGTGGGGAAGCGGGTAATGTTCGAGGCAAAGACTATAGTGGCAGATAACGGGGGCAGATACGTGATGGTGAGTGGCAAACTACAGGGGGAGACGGTGGTTTTGGTAAACGTATATGCCCCGAACTGGGTTGATGCCAATTTTATGAGGCGGATGCTAGGACGCATTCCGGACCTAGAGATGGGAAAGCTGATAATGGGGGGAGATTTTAATACGGTGTTGGAACCAGGGCTGGATAGGTCGAAGTCCAGGACTGGAAGGAGGCCGGCAGCAGCCAAGGTACTTAAAGATTTTATGGAGCAGATGGGAGGTGTAGACCCGTGGAGATTTAGCAGACCTAGGAGTAAGGAGTTCTCGTTTTTCTCCTATGTCCATAAAGTCTACTCGCGAATAGACTTTTTTGTGCTGGGTAGGGCATTGATCCCGAAGGTGAAGGGAACGGAGTATACGGCTATAGCCATTTCGGATCACGCTCCACACTGGGTGGACTTGGAGATAGGGGAGGAAACAGGAGGGCGCCCACCCTGGAGAATGGACATGGGACTAATGGCAGATGAGGGTGTGTGTCTAAGGGTGAGGGGGTGCATTAGTACTTGGAACTCAATGATAATGGGGAGGTCCAGGTGGGAGTGGTCTGGGAGGCGTTGAAGGCGGTGGTTAGAGGGGAGCTGATATCAATAAGGGCACATAAAGGGAAGCAGGAGAGTAAGGAACGGGAGCGGTTGCTGCAAGAACTTTTGAGGGTGGACAGACAATATGCGGAAGCACCGGAGGAGGGACTGTACAGGGAAAGGCAAAGGCTACATGTAGAATTTGACTTGCTGACTACAGGCACTGCAGAGGCACAATGGAGGAAGGCACAGGGTGTACAGTACGAATATGGGGAGAAGGCGAGCAGGTTGCTGGCACACCAATTGAGGAAAAGGGGAGCAGCGAGGGAAATAGGGGGAGTGAGGGATGAGGAAGGAGAGATGGAGCGGGGAGTGGAGAGAGTGAATGGAGTGTTCAAGACATTTTATAAAAAATTATATGAAGCTCAACCCCCAGATGGGAGGGAGAGAATGATGGGCTTCTTGGATCGGCTGGAATTTCCCAAGGTGGAAGAGCAGGAAAGGGTGGGACTGGGAGCACCGATCGAGGTAGAAGAAGTGGTGAAAGGAATTAGGAGCATGCAGGCGGGAAAGGCCCCGGGACCGGATGGATTCCCAGTCGAATTCTATAGAAAATATGTGGACTTGCTCGCCCCGGTACTGACGAGGACCTTTAATGAGGCAAAGGAAAGGGGACAACTGCCCCCGACTATGTCTGAAGCAACGATATCGCTTCTCTTAAAGAAGGAAAAGGACCCGCTACAATGCGGGTCCTATAGACCTATTTCCCTCCTAAATGTAGATGCCAAGGTCCTGGCCAAGGTAATGGCAATGAGAATAGAGGAATGTGTCCTGGGGGTGGTCCACGAGGACCAAACTGGGTTTGTGAAGGGGAGACAGCTGAACACGAATATACGGAGGTTGTTAGGGGTAATGATGATGGCCCCACCAGAGGGAGAAACGGAGATAGTAGTGGCGATGGATGCTGAGAAAGCATTTGATAGAGTGGAGTGGGACTATTTGTGGGAGGTGTTGAGGAGATTTGGTTTTGGAGAGGGGTATGTTAGATGGGTGCAGCTGTTGTATAGGGCCCCAGTGGCGAGCGTGGTCACGAATGGACGGGGATCTGCATATTTTCGGCTCCATAGAGGGACAAGGCAGGGATGCCCTCTGTCCCCATTATTGTTTGCACTGGCGATTGAGCCCCTGGCGATAGCGTTGAGGGGTTCCAAGAAGTGGAGGGGAGTACTTAGGGGAGGAGAAGAGCACCGGGTATCTTTGTATGCGGACGATTTGCTACTATACGTGGCGGACCCGGCGGAGGGGATGCCAGAAATAATGCGGATACTTGGGGAGTTTGGGGATTTTTCAGGGTATAAATTGATCATGGGGAAAAGTGAGTTGTTTGTGGTGCATCCAGGTGAGCAGAGTAGAGAAATAGAGGACCTACCGTTGAGGAAGGTAACAAGGGACTTTCGTTACCTGGGGATCCAGATAGCTAAGAATTGGGGCACATTGCATAGGTTAAATTTAACGCGGTTGGTGGAACAGATGGAGGAGGATTTCAAGAGATGGGATATGGTATCCCTGTCAATGGCAGGGAGGGTGCAGGCGGTTAAGATGGTGGTCCTCCCGAGATTCCTCTTTGTGTTTCAGTGCCTCCCGGTGGTGATCACGAAGGCTTTTTTTAAAAGGATTGAAAAGAGCATCATGGGTTTTGTGTGGGCCGGGAAGACCCCGAGAGTGAGGAAGGGATTCTTACAGCGTAGCAGGGATAGGGGGGGGCTGGCACTACCGAGCCTAAGTGAGTATTATTGGGCCGCTAATATTTCAATGGTGAGTAAGTGGATGGGAGAGGAGGAGGGAGCGGCGTGGAAGAGATTAGAGAGGGCGTCCTGTAGGGGGACTAGCCTACAGGCTATGGTGACAGCCCCATTGCCGTTCTCACCGAGGAACTACACCACAAGCCCGGTGGTGGTGGCTACACTGAAGATTTGGGGACAGTGGAGACGGCATAGGGGAAAGACTGGAGCCTTGGGGGGGTCCCCGATAAGAAACAACCATAGGTTTGCCCCGGGGGGAATGGATGGGGGATATGGAATGTGGCAAAGAGCAGGAATAACGCTACTGAAAGATCTGTTTGTGGATGGGAAGTTCGCGAGTCTGGGAGCGCTGACCGAGAAATATGGGTTGCCCCAAGGGAATGCATTCAGGTATATGCAACTGAGGGCTTTTGCGAGGCAACAGGTGAGGGAATTCCCGCAGCTCCCGACACAAGAGGTGCAGGACAGAGTGATCTCAAAGACATGGGTGGGGGATGGTAAGGTGTCAGATATATATAGGGAAATGAGGGACGAAGGGGAGACTATGGTAGATGAACTAAAAGGGAAATGGGAAGAAGAGCTGGGTGAGGAGATCGAGGAGGGGCTGTGGGCAGATGCCCTAAGCAGGGTAAACTCGTCGTCCTCGTGTGCCAGGCTAAGCCTGATTCAGTTTAAGGTATTACACAGGGCACATATGACTGGAGCACGGCTCAGTAAATTTTTGGGGGTGGAGGATAGGTGTGCGAGGTGCTCGAGAAGCCCAGCGAATCATACCCATATGTTTTGGTCATGCCCGGCACTACAGGGGTTTTGGATGGGGGTGACAAAGGTGCTTTCAAAAGTAGTAGGAGTCCGGGTCGAACCAAGCTGGGGGTTGGCTATATTTGGGGTTGCACAAGAGCCGGGAGTGCAGGAGGCGAGAGAGGCCGATGTTTTGGCCTTTGCGTCCCTAGTAGCCCGGCGCAGGATATTGCTAATGTGGAAAGAAGCCAAGCCCCCGGGGGTGGAGACCTGGATAAATGACATGGCAGGGTTTATAAAGCTAGAGCGGATTAAGTTCGTCCTAAGGGGGTCGGCTCAAGGGTTCACCAGGCGGTGGCAACCGTTCGTCGAATACCTCGCAGAAAGATAGACGGAATGGGAAAAAGAAGGCAGCAGCAGCAGCCCAGGATCGGGGGGGGGGAGGGGGGGAGGGAACAATAGGTGGGAGACTATTTGGCGCCGGGGGCGAGGGCCACCAAGCTAGCTGGGTGAGCTAGCTCACAGAAGCGCAGTGGGGGGTGTGCATATGTTTAGTTTATTGTATGGGTTAGGTTTAAGAGTGGTGTTGCTAGAGGGGGGAGGGGGGGTAGTTGTTCTGCTGATTAGGGAGGGACTTCGGTTGAGGGATGGAGAGGTGGTCGGTGGCGGGGGCGGCCGGGGGGCGGGCCGGCGGAGGCGCGCGCATGGGCTGGAGGCGGGCCCAAGAAAGGGGATGGCCGATCGGCAGGATGGGGGGGCTTTGCCCCCCAACTAGGCTGATCACCTGGAATGTTCGAGGGTTAAATGGGCCGGTTAAGAGGTCACGTGTGTTCGCACACCTGAGGGAACTGAAGGCCGACGTGGTAATGTTGCAGGAGACGCATCTTGGAGTAGTGGACCAGGTTCGATTGAGGTAAGGCTGGGTCAGTCAGGTCTTCCACTCGTGGCTGGACACAAAGACTAGAGGGGTTGCGATCTTAATTAATAAGCCGGTGATATTTGAGGGGTGTAGAATAGTTTCAGATGTGGGAGGTCGATATATTATGATTAGCGGTAAGCTGGAGGGGATGAAGGATGAAGGTAGTGCTGGTTAATGTGTATGCGCCAAATTGGAATGACGTGGAATTCGTAAGAGGATGTTAGGGTAGATACCGGACCTGGACTCGCACAAGCTGGTCATGGGAGGGGACTTTAGTACAGTTATTGATCCCGGCCTGGATTGGTCAAGCTCAAAAACGGGCAGGGTGCCAGCAATGGCAAAGGAACTGAAAGGGTTCATGGAGCAGATGGGGGGGGGTGGGTCCATGGAGATTTAGGCAGCCGAGGGTGAAGGAGTTCTCCTTCTATTCTCACGTGCATAAGGTATACTCTCGAATCGAATTCTTTATTTTGGGTAGGGCCTTGCTGGCAGGGGTGGTGGACACGGGGTACTCAGCGATCACAATCTTGGACCATGCTCCACACTGGGTTGACCTGCAGGTTAGTAAAGATAGCAATCAGCGCCCGCAATGGAGGCTAGATGTAGGGCTGTTGGCGGACGAAGCGGTGTGCGAGAGGCTGAGGAAATGCATGCTGAATTACCTGCAGGTAAATGATACGGGGGAAGTGTCAGCAGCAGTGGTCTGGAAAGCACTGAAGGCAGTGGTGAGAGGAGAGCTGATCTCGATCTGGGCTCACAGGGACAGGACGGACAGGGTAGAGACGGACCGACTTGTAAAAGAGATTCTGCAAGTCGACAGGAGGTACGCGGAGACTCCAGAGATAGGGCTTTTAAGGGAACGGCCAAGGCTACAGGCGGAGTTCGGCTTGTTAACCACAGGGAGGGCAGTGGAACAGCTCAGAAAGGCATGGGGGGTGATCTACGAGCATGGTGAGAAGGCTAGCAGGATGCTTGCACAGCAGCTCAGAAAGAGGGAGGCAGCTAGAGAAATAGGGAAAGTTATTGGCGGGGATGGAAACTTGGTTGGGGATTCGGCAGGGGTGAGTAAGGCGTTTAGGAATTTCTAAAGCAGGCTGTACAGGTCGGAACCCCTTACGGGGCCGGAGGGGATGAGGCACTTCCTGGAGGGGCTGACTTTCCCGAAGGTGGACGGGGAGTTGTTAGAGGGACTGGGGGCCCCGATCGGATTGGAAGAGATAGTGGAGGGCTTGAAGGCCATGCAGTCGGGTAAGGCCCCGGGACCGGACAGGTATCCAACGGAGTTCTATAAAAAGTTCTCTGGGATATTGGGACCGGTGCTGATGAAGGTGTTTAATGTGGCAAGGGAAAGAGGGCTTCTGCCCCATATGATGTCACAGGCCATGATTTTGTTTATCCTGAAACGGGACAAGAACCCGGAGCTATGTGGGTCCTCCAGGCCGATATCCCTGGTGAATGTAGACGCCAAACTGTTGGCCAAATTTTTGTCCTCCAGGATTGAGGATTGTGTACCGAACATTGTTGTGGAGGATCAGACGGGGTTCGTTAAGGGCAGGCAGCTGGTGGCCAATGTAAGATGGCTGTTAAATGTGATCATGATGCCCCCGGAAAGTAGGGAGGTGGAGGTAGTGGTCGCAATGGATGCGGAAAAAACTTTCGACCGGGTTGAATGGATTATTTATGGGAGGTTCTGGGGCGATTCGGGTTTGGGAGGGGCTTTATTGACTGGGTCAGGTTGCTGTACCAGGCGCCTGTGGCAAGTGTGCGGATGAACAGGACGACTTTGGTCTATTTTAGACTGCACTGGGGGACGGGACGGGGATGCCCCCTCTCCCCACCGCTGGCAATTGCTCTGAGAGCTTCAAGGGGCTGGTCTGTGGAGAGGTGGAGCACAGAGTCTTGTTTTATGTGGATGACCTGCTCCTGTATGTTTCAGATCCAATTGAGGGGATGGAAGAAATTATGGGAATTTTATGGGAATTTGGCCGGTTCTCGGGGTATAAACTGAATATGGGGAAGAGCGAGATGTTTGAGGTCCAGACGAGGGGTCAGGGGAGGCGAGTGGGGGGGGGGGGGGTCGGCATGGGCGCGTATGGAGGCGGCGTCATGCAGGGGCACAAGTCTGGGGGCGCTGGTAACTGCGCCTCAGCAGTTCCCGCTGGCGCGGTACTCCACCAGCCCCGTGGTGGTGGCGGCCCTGAGAGTCTGGGGGCAATGGAAGAGATATGTGGGAGCAATGGGAGCATCGGTCTGGTCCCCAATCTGCGATAATCACCGGTTTGCCCCGGGGAGTATGGATGGGGGGTTCCGAATATGGCAGAGAGCGGGGATTGAGAGGATGGGGGACTTGTTTATAGAGAGGACCTTTCCGACAATGAGGGCACTGGAGGAGAAGTTTGCATTGGTGAGGGGAAACACATTTAAATACCTGCAGGCGCGGGACTTTCTGCGTAGACAGGTATCAACCTTCCCGCTCCTACCGCTAAGGGGGATTCAGGACAGGGTAGTTTCCAGAGGGTGGGTAGGAGAAGGGAGCGTCTCAGACATTTACAAGGAACTCATGGGATCAGAGGAGACGCAGACCGAGGAGCTGAAGCGAAAGTGGGAGGAGGTGCTGGGGGGAGAGATAGAGGATGGCCTTTGGGCGGACGCGTTGAGTAGCGTCAACGTGACCGCAACTTGTGCCAGGCTCAGCCTGATTCAATTCAAGGTCATTCACCGGGCCCACATGACAGTGGCCCGGATGAGCAGATTCTTTGGGGTGGAAGACAGGTGTGCAAAATGTGCGGGAGGACCAGCGAACCATGTCCACATGTTCTGGGCATGTCCAAAGCTTTGGGGATTTTGGCAGGGGTTGCTGATGTCATGTCCAAAGTATTAAAAACAAGGGTGGCATTGAGTCCAGAGGTGGCGATTTTCAGGGTGTCGCAAGATCCGGGAATCCAGGAGGAGAAAGAGGCAGACGTTCTGGCCTTTGCTTCCCTGGTAGCCCGGAGACGGATACTACTAGCATGGAGGGACTCAAGGCCCCCGAAGGCAGAGACCTGGCTATCAGACATGGCCAGCTTTCTCTGTTTGAAGAAAATCAAGTTCGTCTTGGGAGGGTAACTGTTAGGGTTCGCCCGGAGGTGGCAACCATTCATCGACTTCTTTGAGGAAAATTAATCATCGGCAGGGGGATGGGGGGGGGGTTAGGTTAGCATAGATTAGGGGGTTAATTAATGGTGAGACCTGTGGGGGAGGGAGGTGGTATTTGCACTATGTTTATAGTCTCATGTACATTGTTTATATTGCTGCAATGCCAAAAAAAACCTCAATAAAATGTTTATTAAAAAAAAAGGCACCCAATATACTCAAAGGCAACAAATGTGCTCAGGAGCCCACAATGGAAAACACAACGGAATTAATTATTTAAATGATATCAGGGGCAACATGGTGATGCAGTGGTTAGCACTGGGACTACGGCGCTGAGGACCCGGGTTTAAATCCTGGCCCTGGGTCACTGTCCGTGTGGAGTTTGCACGTTCTCCCCGTGTCTGCGTGGGTTTCACCCCCACAGCCCAAAAATGTCCAGGTTAGGTGGCTTGGCCATGCTAAATTGCCACTTAATTGGAAAAAGAATAATTAGGTACTTTAAAAAAAAAATTTTTTTTTAAACCTCAATTTATTATTCTCATTTTTTCATTTATTCCAAAAGATTTTTCCAATATGCATGCCTGAATGCACAACTAGATTCCCTTTAGTTCTTCATTTATTTTATTAATTCATTAATTGCTGTCCTAGGAAACATGCGGGATGTGGGACAATTGGCTTGAGCCTTGGTGTCCCTGGGGCTTCCCTTCCCCCAAATCCCCGATGATTTCCTCTTCGTTTTCCTTGGTGATTCTCTTCCCTCCATTACCTCTCAACATCCGAAACCCTCACTCCTCAGCAACATACCTGGCCCATCTCTTGTACTTGCTGCTTACTGACTCCATTCAAAATAACAACATTATTCAGGTTAATGCTTTTATTAATGATGTTACTGATATAAGTATGACATCAGATCAATAGTGCAAGGGGCCATGAAGGGGCAGGTTACAGAACAGTCTGTGTGAAGAGAGCAATGTTTCTCACTGTGCCCTCTTGGTTGTAAATAAATAGTTTTTAAAAATAGCCCATGTCCAATGCATTCATAGTGTAAGAGGGACACCACTCAGCCTGAAATCAACTCGGAGCACAGGCAATGATTCAAACCCGTCATGGTGAAAGCAACAGTTTAAAATAACTGATGCCACAGATTTGAAACCAACAAGCAAAAACCTTGGAAAATCGCCTTCAAAGTATAGTAGTTGGCATGCTCATTGAGGTGCAATCAAACTTCTTAAAAACTAAAGATGATTTAACTTTTGAAAAGGCTATACAATGTGCAAGGCAGGTGGAGCTGGAGCAGCAGAATTGAGGTGTACTGTGGGGAGTCTCTGGAGGGGTTGATCCATTCAGGGGTCGGTCCAAAGTCTGGGGCCGGGATTCTCCAAGCCCACGGCCGGGTCGGAGAATCATCGGGGGGACACGAGGGGCGTCATTCTCCGACCCCCCGCCGGGTCGGAGAATGGCCGTTGGCCGCCGTGAATCCCGCCCCCGCCCCCGCCGAAGTCTCCGAAGGGAGAAAAGTCGGCGGGGCGTTAATGGCGCCGCTGCCGCGGAGAATGTCACGGGTCTGCGCAAGGCAGCCGATTTTCGGCCTGCCGATATTCTCCCTTCCGGATGGGCCGAAGTCCCGTCGACGTGATGACCGTTCACGTCGACGTCAATCAAACCTCCTTTTCATCGGCGTGACCCGGTGCTCCAGGCTCACGCCGACCAGCGAGGAGGTGAGTGACGGCCTGGGGGGTTGGCTCTGGGCAGGAAATGGCGTGGCCGCAGACTGATTGCCTGAGGAGAGGTGTGTGTCGGCTTGTGTGTGTGTGCGGCGGGGGGGGGGGGGGGGTGGTTAGAGTAGGCTGGGCTCCGGGGGAGTGCCGGGAGGGGGTCCGTGCCGGGGTGGAGGTTGGGGGTTGGGGAGGGGGTCCGTGCCGGGGTGGAGGTTGGGGGGGGGGTCCGTGCCGGGGTGGAGGTTGGGGGTTGTGGAGGGGGTCCGTGCCGGGGTGGAGGTTGGGGGTTGGGGATGGGGGTCCGTGCCGGGGTGGAGGTTGGGGGGGGGGTCCGTGCCGGGGTGGAGGTTGGGGGTTGTGGAGGGGGTCCGTGCCGGGGTGGAGGTTGGGGGGGGGGTCCGTGCTGGGGTGGAGGTTGGGGGTTGTGGAGGGGGTCCGTGCCGGGGTGGAGGTTGGGGGGGGGGGTCCGTGCTGGGGTGGAGGTTGGGGCGGGGGGGGTCCGTGCCGGGGTGGGTGATGGGAGGGCAAATGAGTTGGTCCACCTGGCCAGGTGCCAGCCTCCAACAGTTGGACCCTTGCGGTCCATGCCACCTGGCTGGGGGGAGGAGGGGATATGGGCAATGATGACATGTCGTCGTTCCCCTCCCCCCCACCAGGTCGTCATGTTTTCAGATCATCCAGCGATGTTGGCCGCCGTGGTGGCAGCCGCTCATGTCTATGTTGCCCTGGATGAGGAGGAGGAGGAGGAGGAGCGTGCCAGAGAGGCGGCGCAGGCTGCCGCAGAGGGGCAGGCGGCAGCCGCCCAGGCTGGAGGGACACCTGACCGACAGGACGAGGAGGGGGAGGAGGACGTCGCGGCCCCACGGCAACGGAGGCACCCGAGGGCGCCCCGTGTGTACCGGCCCCGGCAGTCATACCAGGACCTCACGGACCGGGAATGCAGGAGGAGACTCCGGATGAGCCGGGAAACCGTGGCACACATCTGCCACCTGCTGGCACACCTGTCACCGCGTGGCACTGGCGGGGGACACCCTCTCCCCGTGTCCGTCAAGGTTACGGTGGCCCTGAACTTTTATGCAACGGGGTCATTCCAGGCACCGAGTGGGGACCTGTCCGGCATATCGCAGACATCGGTGCATCGGTGCATCCGGGCAGTGACAGATGCCCTTTATGCCATGGCGCACCGCTACATCCGCTTCCCCGTGGACCGGGCCAGCCAAGATGCCCGGGCCGTGGGCTTCTCTGCCATTGCCGGGTTCCCCATGGTCCAGGGCGCGATCGATGGGATGCACGTCGCCGTGCGGCCACCTGCAGATAACAGGGCCGTGTTCACTAATAGGAAGGGGACCTATTCGATGAACGTACAGGTGGTCTGCGACCACCGCATGATGATCCTGCACGTCTGCGCCCGTTACCCAGGCAGTGTACACGACTCATTCGTGTTGTCGCGGTCATCCATCCCCGGCATGTACGAGGGACGCCATCCCCGGCTGAGGGGCTGGTTGCTGGGCGACAGGGGCTACCCATTGCGATCGTGGCTGATGACGCCTATACGGAGGCCACGCAATGAGGCGGAGAACCGCTACAATGATGCCCATGTAGCGACAAGGGGAGTGATCGAGAGGTGCTTTGGCGTGCTGAAGATGCGTTTCAGGTGCCTGGACCTCTCTGGGGGCGCCCTCCAGTATCGGTCAGATAGGGTCGGCCGCATCATTGTGGTGTGCTGCGTCCTGCACAACATAGCCCAGCAGAGGGGCGATGTGCCGCAGGCAGAGGAGGGCGGAATGGAGGAGCAGCAGGAAGAGGCCCAGTCCTCCCCAGATGAGGGGGATGGGGGCAATGGTCAGGGCAGACGGGGTAGACACAGACGGGTGGCTGTCCACCGTTACCGGCTGGCCCAGCGGGCACGGGACAGACTGATAGACGCCCGCTTCACTGACTAGATGGGCGTGGGAATCGGGTAGTATGGCCACAGACCGCACACCATGACAACAGCCGACCACCCACACCCCCCACCCATCCATCCACCCAGCACCATCACCCCCCTCCCCAACCCCACACACCCCACCCGCATGCACACCACCCCCCCACTCCCAATTGCCGATCCACCGGCGGCACAACGGGCCGGGCTCACCCAGTTGCGGGTGGACGCGTGTCTATCGCAGGCCATGGAGAATGATGACAGCCCGCCTCCGATGAGCTCCTGGCTCTACATCGTTGGACTATGTCTGACCCATGGCCACAGTACCACCATCCACCCGGACCATCCCTGCATGCGGCTGTGACACTGCAGCGCACGGTCCCGTCCTCTGCCCGGGGGATGTTGATGGCGGCCCAGGGGGAAGGGGGCAGACTCACCTGGGGCTGAGGTAAGACCACCCCTCACACACACACTTGCGCTCAACGTACATGACACCCCCGCACACTTTGGACAGAGCACAAAGGCAGCTTCGGTAGGTGTAACATTGACTTTAATAACCAAAGGAGTTCATGCACGTGCCCTAGCGCCTAAAACTCATCTGTGCCCTGCACCCGTGCCAACTTACTCAGTGTCTAATTGTTTGGCCTTACGGGCCCTTTGACTACGTCTACGTGGTTCCCCAGACGGTACAGCAGAACTGGAGGTGGACTCCTGTGATTCCTGCCCTCTGACACTGGATCCCTTTGGCGGCCGTTTCCTGGGGCGTCCTGGCCTAGATGGGCCAGGCTGCGGCCCGGGCGACTGGGATGGCGAACTGCCAGCCTGTCCTGCCCGTTGCCCACCCGATGCACCTGGGACGGAAGGGGGGGAGTCCGAGGTGTCGCGGTGTACCGGGACCTCCCCTACAGAGGGAGCCGGGACGGACCACACCACCTCCTCCTCCCTCGGGGTGCCCGATGGCCCCCAGGCCTCTACATGGGTGGGGGATGGGAACGGACTGGCCATCCGACGCGCCCCCGACATCTGGCGCTGCCAGTCCTGGAGGCCCGTGCTGGTATCGACAGGGGTCTGCAGGTTTGCAGCCATGGAGCCCAGGGGGTTGTCGAACCCTGTCTGCGACAGTGCGACGCCAGCTCGCACATGGCCACTGGCGCCGATGCCCTCAGCGATGGCCTGCTGAGACTGGGCCATGGCCTGCAGAGACTGGGCCATGGCCTGCAGAGACTGGGCTATCGCCTGCTGAGACTGGGCCATGGCCTGCTGAGACTGGGCTATGGCGTTGAGCGCCTCTGCCATCTGGCGCTGACACTGGCTCATGGCCTCCTGTGAGAGGGCAGCCATTTCCTGGGCCACAGACGCCGCCTGCACGGAAGGCCCCAGGCCTCGCAAACCATTCCCCATGTCTGACACCGTCGCACCCATTGCCTCCACCGCGGACGCCACCCGTGCGGTGTCAGCCTGGGTGGCACGCATGACCGGGACCACTCCCAGCTCCTGGACGCGGGTGGACTCCTCCACCTGCGACCGCAGCCGCCGCAAGCCACCCGTCACCCTATTCGCTCGTCTCCGTGTCGGTGGTTGCATCGGATCTATGTGTGGGTGTGGTAACTGCAGGAACCCGGGATCCATCTGGGCGGCAGATGTTCGCTTGGCCTGGGCTGCCCTCCGACCGCCCGGTCCCTCTGCTGCTCCTACCTCCACCTGCTGTACCGGGACGGCTGTGTTGTGCGCACCAGTGAGTGTACCAGACGCCTCATCACTAAAGTGCCCAACCGTGGTGAGTGTTTCTGCGATGGTGGAGGGTGTTGGTGACAGCAGTGGCGTTGTGTCGTGCTCTTCGTCCCACTCTGAGTCCATGGCACTTTGGGGTGGGGGTTCGTCTCCACCCATCCACTCTGAGTCACTGTCCGGTATTTCGTCTTCCCGGGTAGGGGTGTCCTGGGTAGTGCTGTCCCGGGTAGTGCTGTCCCGGGTAGGGGTGTCCTGGGTAGTGGTGTCCCGGGTAGGGGTGTCCTGGATAGTGGTGTCCTGGGTAGTGGTGTCCTGGCTCGGATGTGACGGGGGCCTGTGGCTGCCCCCCTCATCGCTGGGTGGTCGCTCCCGCACGTGACGGGGGTGTCGTCTCCCTGTTGCTCCAGGTCTCTCCGTCTCCCGTGGTCTCCGAGGGGCATCCTGCGGGCGTCGCATGCTGGAGGGTGCGGGTCTCTCCGTCTCCCGTGGTCTCCGAGGGGCATCCTGCGGGCGTCGCATGCTGGAGGGTGCGGGTCTCTCCGTCTCCCGTGGTCTCCGAGGGGCATCCTGCGGGCGTCGCATGCTGGAGGGTGCGGGTCTCTCCGTCTCCCGTGGTCTCCGAGGGGCATCCTGCGGGCGTCGCATGCTGGAGGGTGCGGGTCTCTCCGTCTCCCGTGGTCTCCGAGGGGCATCCTGCGGGCGTCGCATGCTGGAGGGTGCGGGTCTCTCCGTCTCCCGTGGTGTCCGAGGGGCATCCTGCGGGCGTCGCATGCTGGAGGGTGCGGGTCTCTCCGTCTCCCGTGGTCTCCGAGGGGCATCCTGCGGGCGTCGCATGCTGGAGGGTGCGGGTCTCTCCGTCTCCCGTGGTCTCGGAGGGGCATCCTGCGGGCGGTCTGCATCTGCGGGGATGGGTGCCTGGACGTTTGGTCCTGCGATACACAATGAAGCATGCATGGTTAGACATCAGGCAGTGATCAGGTGATACGGGAGAGGGGGATATAGGGGAGGGGTGATATGGGGACGGGCTGTTGGTGGCTCACTTGCTCGTGGGGCCCCGACCTCTGCATCAGCAACCTCCCGGTCGTCAGGTCCGCCAGCCAGTTCCAGGGCCCTTTCCTCGTGTACGGTCAGTGGCCTCTCATCAGCGGGCCCTCCTCCAGTCCTCACATGCTCCCTATTGTTGTGTGCGCGCTTCTCCTGGGGGGGGGGGGTAGTGGCAGGGGTAAAAGGCAACAGTGTTAGGCAGGTATATGAATGCACGCCATCGGTTGCGCGTGCATTGCAGAGGTTAAGGTTAGGGCTGGATTCACTTGGGGATATGGGGGATATGGGGGAGGGGGGATATGGGGGATATGGGGGAGGGGGGATATGGGGGATATGGGGGAGGGGGGAATATGGGGGATATGTGGGAGGGGGGATATGGGGGATATGGGGGAGGGGGGATATGGGGGAGGGGGGATATGGGGGATATGGGGGAGGGGGGATATGGGGGATATGGGGGAGGGGGGATATGGGGGATATGGGGGAGGGGGGAATATGGGGGATATGTGGGAGGGGGGATATGGGGGATATGGGGGAGGGGGGATATGGGGGAGGGGGGATATGGGGGATATGGGGGAGGGGGGATATGGGGGACATGGGGGAGGGGGGATATGGGGGATATGGGGGAGGGGGGAATATGGGGGATATGTGGGAGGGGGGATATGGGGGATATGGGGGAGGGGGGATATGGGGGAGGGGGGATATGGGGGATATGGGGGAGGGGGGATATGGGGGATATGGGGGAGGGGGGATATGGGGGATATGGGGGAGGGGGGAATATGGGGGATATGTGGGAGGGGGGATATGGGGGAGGGGGGATATGGGAATATGGGGGAGGGGGGATATGGGGGATATGGGGGAGGGGGGATATGGGGGATATGGGGGAGGGGGGATATGGGGGATATGGGGGAGGGGGGAATATGGGGGATATGTGGGAGGGGGGATATGGGGGAGGGGGGATATGGGAATATGGGGGAGGGGGGAATATGGGGGATATGGGGGAGGGGGGATATGGGGGATATGGGGGAGGGGGGATATGGGGGATATGGGGGAGGGGGGATATGGGGGATATGGGGGAGGGGGGGATATGGGGGAGGGGGGGATATGGCGGAGGGGGGGATTTGGGGGAGAGGGGATATGGGGGAGGCTCACCCTGCCTGCTCTGACGAGGTCGTTCACCTTCTTGTGGCACTGGGTGCCTGTCCGTGGTGTCAGGGCCACAGCGGTGACGGCCTCTGCCACCTCCCTCCACAGACGCCGGCTGTGGCGTGGGGCAACTCTGCGGCCGTGCCCGGGATACAGGGCGTCCCTCCTCTGCTCCACCGCATCCAGGAGCGCCTCCACATCGCGTGACTCGAACCTCGGGGCTGAGCGACGGCCAGCCATCAAGTCGGGTGTTGCGGTCGGCTGTTCCGGTCGGGTGGGGGGGAGCTGCGCGGCCTTATGAGCCGTCACGCCGTGCAGCGCGTATGACGCTGCACGGCGTGAACCACTGCGCAAGCGCGGATCCCGTTACGTCGCTGCTAGCCCATTTCGGGCCGCAGACTATCGGCCCATTTTTATGACGTGACGCAAGTGGGATTTGCGCCGTTTTTTGCGCCGATCGGCGGAGTTTCCGCCGATAACGGAGAATTTCGCCCGAGATTCCCGCCACGCCGATCTGACGCCGGGCCGCCGATTCTCCGGCGACTGGAGAATCGGCGCCGATCACGCGGTCGCTGCGGCGCTGGTCGGGGGCTGCTGAAAAAGGCCCCCACGGCGATTCTCCGCGGGCGACGGGCCGAACTCCCGCCGAGTCCCGCCGGCATGGTTCAAATCTGGAACCACCCTGCGGGAGCTCGGATCCGTGGCCGCTGTGGACATCCTGGTGGGGGGGCGGGGGTATCTGACTCCGGGAGGATGGCTCCACGGGGTCCAGGCCCGCGATCGGGGGCTTCCGATCGGCAAACGCCCGCGATCTGGAGGGGGCCTACTTCCTTCCGCGCGGGCCTGCTGTTTGGTCCCTGACATGTTGCTCCGCGCCAGCGCGGAGACGGCAAGCACGCGCATGCACCAGCGTGGAGACGCAACAACCGTGCAGGGCCGCCTTTCGGCGCTGGAGCAGTGTGCAACACTCCGGCGCCATGCTAGCCCCCTAAAAACCAGATTTCGGAGAATCCCAGCCAAGTTGCTCTGCCAGCATGGAGTCGGCAACCACGAGCATGCGCCAGCGCGGAGACGGCCGTCGCGCGCATGCGCGGACCCGCGCCGGCCATGCAATGCCGCCTTTTGGTGCTGGAGTAGCGCGCAGCAGTCCGATGCCATTCTAGCCCCCTAAAAAACAGAGAATTACTGGGCCAGGAGGCCCATTGATGCAGGCGTACAACACTCCGGTGTTTACGCCGGCGTCAACACTTTGCCAGGATTTCGGAGAATCCCGGCCCGGAGCTCCGCCAACTGAAAAATTTGGCAAAACCACTGAAGGTGTGGGAAAAACCTTTTCAACCATACCACACGTAACGTTATATAATATAGTGCAGATTTAAATAGTTTCACAGATTTAAAACAAATAAAACCGATGTTCATTTATAAATAATCAACTATAATCATAAAAAAATTAAAAATTACTTTAAAAGAACCAATAACAGAAATGCTTGTATAAAAGAAAGAGCAAAACTAAACTGTTAAAAAAAACTTCAACGTACCTTTGAAACATTTGGTAAACACGTTCCTGTTTTCTTCAATATAAATCTGCAGTTTAAATGCCTGCTCTTAATGGGCTTCCCAAATGACCCCATCATAAGGGGGCGGGGCTACACTCCTCCTGCGCTGCGCTGGAGCCTGCGCAGACTGTCACGCTGGAGGCCAGAGGCTGCTGCTGAGCGAGGATGGTTCACTGCGATTTCTGAGAGCAGGTAAGTGAGAATCCGGGGCCCATGGTTTTCCGCCGCTAGTCAAAGGTTACGGGCCAGTACAGGGCCTTGAATTCCACAAAGGTGTCATCAGACACATCTGGAGTATATCACTCATTCTAAAGATTCATCTACCCAGAGGAAAATTTCCTTCAAACATAATACAGTAATTATTGAATGGTGTAGAATATATGGGCGGGATTCTGTGTTGCTCGACGCCAAAATTGGGAACAGCGATCCGGTGGAAAATAGCTCCCAACGCCGAAATCGTGGCAGGTGATCGTTTGATGACGAATCGCGATGCTCCACCCCCTCCAAAACAGCGTCATTGCGACTTACGCCATGCACAGTTGCAACGGCATTCGCATCTCATTAGCGGGCCGAGTTCCCGACGACGCGGTCCACGTGTGCTCTCAACGCTCGTGAACCTGGTGTGGTGGCTGCGGAGAGAGAGTGTATGGATAGTGTCCAGCACCATCATACTTCGCCGACATTCGTGTCGCTGGCCAGGCGGGCTTCTGCCAGGACTGGGGGGAGTAGTGGGGGGAGTGGCCTGAAGATGGACTATAGGTTGGAGTGGACGGGGATGCGGTCCAGCAGAACCAGGGCCATCTTTGATTATCTGGTCGGTGTGCGTATGTAGGGGTCTACACGCGGCTGCAGCTTGCCAGCCCTGCGCATGTCCATCATGGACCCGGCGATTCCACAGCTGCTTGTCGCGTATTTTGTGGGTGTTCCACGCGGTGCTGGTGCTAACCGCTCACCGGTAGCGGAATTGGTGCGAGTGTGGCGCCGACTTTTCTGACATGGAACTCCATGGATCCTCCGTTGGCTTTGGCACTTAGGCTCAGGAACCGCAAATCCAGCCCATTCTCTTGGCAGCTGCCAGGGCATCCACCTATATTATATAGTGCTCATCGTAATATTTAACATGGGCATTTATGAAGGAGCTAGTGCGGGTTCCATTAGCGAGACCCTGTGTGCTTGGTACGCACCCGGCCGGAAAAAAGTGAACTGTCTTCTCTTGTCAATGGTTGTCAATCTTTAACCCATCACAACGGCAAACAGCACACCAGTGACCTAATATGATGTCATGTACAGTAGACTGAATAGTTTGACAGATACCACCTCAGTATCTTGACAAAGGCCTGTTTCATAGATTCTCAACACTATGGTGACTTTTACCATCGCATTCAGAACTATTTCACATAAAAGCAAAAACTACCTTGGTCCAACCTAACCTCATTAATAACAGCTTGCCGCAAAATGTGATTGGCAGAGATCAGAGAACTCTCATAATGAATTGTACTAATTCCCAATCCAAGACGCAGCAGAAAGCCTGCATGAGAGAAAATGAAGTGCAGCACATTTTTACAAGTAACCTGTGTGAACTCACATGCATGTTCATGAACAAATTAATGCTCTTAATCTCTTTCGTTTGGTGCATGCATTGTGATGCAAAGCAATACGTATAAAGTTGCAGCTCTTAAGGCCGGCAGTGCAAACTATTAAAAGTTAACGGATAGTGTCTTTGGCATAAATCCCTAAAATTAATTTCAACTTTGTGTAGTGATTAAAGCCACTAATCAAGCTATAAAAATTCTGCTTGAGTGCAGAAAAATTTTCACTTGGTTTACTTTCAATTTATAAAATTGACTCTGAATAGACAAACAATGATGGGAAAGCAAGTATTGTATCTCTGAGCAGAAGAACTGTCTCTCTGATGCAGAGCTTCTGAATAATGTTATACAATAAAATATAAATGCAATCCAGAGCACAGGCTCAGTCTAAATGTACCCAGAGTACAAAGTCTTGCTAAAGTTCATGTGGAGGTTAAAGTCAGGAGAACCATCAATCTAGACAACCTCCGTGTGACCTGTCTCTATTTCCAGACAGTTTCTGCATTTCTTTGTGTTTGTATTAGAGCATGCAATAATTAATTTGTGTTAAATAGCAAATTAAAAAGTCATATAAAGAACTGGGTGGGAGGTCAGATTGTAAATCCAGGGAGTAGCATTTTCAACAGGACACTACCAAAGCTGCAATGATGGGGTTTTGAGGGAAAACATCTGACAGGAAATGCAAATACAGCTAAGATAGAGTCAGTAAAGGAATGAGAAAGGATAAGAGGGAAAAATAAAGAGAGAAATGGAAAAAGGCAAAGCAACAGGTAAACAAGAGAAAGAAGGAAATAAAAGAGCAAAACCAGTACACATCAAAGACGTCTGTGGCTGTATTTCCAATATGTTTGTGAGATTCTGAAGCATAGACAGAATTGTGTACTAATCAGTTTTGATTGCTCACCAGAAGATAAATGGCATATATTGCTTCGTAAGCATTTGGAAGAATGATTGGTACTCTGGACAATTATCACATGCTTCAGAGTTGGACACCCATTCCAATTCCACCCATTCTAATACTAATATTCTTGCTTGCCACAAAAAGTAGGAATATTCCAAACTACTCCTGTCAAAATATAGAGGACCTGAATCAACGGGAAAATTTATAAGCGCCATTTTGAGCGCGTTGGTGGGGTATTTCTTTACAGTCAAATTAGCAAGACTGCAGCCCATATTCAACGGCACTTACTGCTGAAAATGAGCACCCACGAGCTGCTCGCCATTATTGGCTGTCTCGTCATCTGATTCGCCTTAGTTTCGTCTAAGGACCTCGCCGCTAACAAGAGGGAGCTACTTTTAAATGCTCCCTCACCACTCACTCCTAGTCAACACACAAACATGACAGCACGCAGCTCCTTGCTTTTGGGATGCCAACCCGGCCAGCCTTCTCGACACTGTGGATGCGATATCCTGTGGATATCCTATTCCCCCGAGGGGGTGGAACGAGCAGCAGCTGGGTCAGCAATGCTGCCTGGGAGGTAGTGACAGCGACTGCCATTGGCTGACACCATGCACTCTCCCCACATCCAATCTTCGTGCTTGTTCCTCAGAACCCACTGGCACCCACAAGCATGACTCCTTCATATCCAGGTGAGATGCCCAGACATATCACTTGCTATAGATCAGACTGACCAATCAAGCGTGTGGTTCACAGAGCCCTCATTTTGTCCCTGCAGGAGAAGACAGCCCAGAATAAGTGGGAAAGGGCTGAAACGGTGGGGAGTTCTTGAGGGATGCCAGAGAAACGAGTCCTCTCCCCTATGAGGAACGGGCCCTGAAGATCGTGGGGTTGACTGAGGTTAGAGCAGTTACCGACAGTGATGTCGGCCTGTGCCACAGAGGTGAGGATCCACTGCCCCTTCCCCCAGATGACCTGTCTCAAGTGAGTTGTTCATGTCAGACAAAATAATCCTTCCCTCTCACTGACCACATGTTCATTCTCTCGCAGGATCGCCATCTGATGAGGCCGGACCATCTGGAGTTGTTCCCTCTCCACCACCCAAAAGAACACCTCGGGGGAGAGTTCTGAGGAGACCACCAGCAAGGTGTCCCAGCTACCACCCACACCTTCCACAAGTGCAGAGCACACATCTCGGTGGGCGACATTAGTGGACAGGTTTCTGGGGCACAATCTAGTGAGCACCACACAGTTGCTGATGCACATCAGGTGGAGGCAAGAACATCCAAGGGAGTCAGCAATCGAAGGTCTGCTGGATGCCAAGATTCAGCTGTGTCCTCATCAGATGCCAAGTCTATGGACAAGGTTCTCCCAGATGCTGATGGTAGGCCAGAGCCGTGACATTCTAGAAGGGATGTTAGGCACATTCCAGTAACTGTATAGCCGATTGGAAGAGTACCAAAGGCTTTGGTCGCAGGAGATGTTGACGACCACTAGTTAGGCCACACTTGGAGTATAGTGTTCAATTCTGGTTGCCACACTACCAGAAGGATGTGGAGGCTTTAGAGAGGGTGCAGAAGAGATTTACCAGGATGTTGCCTGGTATGGAGGGCATTAGCTATGATGAGAGGTTGAATAAACTTGGTTTGTTCTCACTGGAATGAAAGAGGTTGAATGTGACCTGATAGAGGTCTACACAATTATGAGGGGCATAGACACAATGGATAGTCAAATACTTTTTCCCATGATAGAGAGGTCAATTACTAGGGGGCATAGGTTTAAGATGCGAGGGGCAAGGTTTAGAGGAGATGTACGAGGTTAAGTTTTGTACACAGAGGGTAGTGGGTGCCTGGAACTCACTGCCGGAGGAGGTGGTGGAAGCAGGAATGATAGTGACGTTTAAGGGGCATCTTGACAAATACATGAATAGGATGGGAATAGAGGGATACGGACCCCGGAAGTGTCGAAAATTTTAGTTTCGACGGGCAGCATGGTCGGCGCAGGCTTGGAGGGCCGAAGGGCCTGTTCCTGTGCTGTACATTTCTTTGTTCTTCGTTCTTTGTTCATGCGTGGCACTGACTCCAACATTGCTGGGGTGATGATGGCAGTGGAAAACCAGGAACACGATGCCGGTGTCTTGAGCGGTAGTGCCCAAGGTATGGCTCAGTTTGTGATGACCATGGATGAGGGGAGGTGCTCACTATCAGTAGCTATGGGGAATGGAAATGTCAAATGTTCACTATTAAAACCTGTAACACCTGATACATGTGAAGTCTCTGTCCTGGTAATCTTTACAGTGAGCCTGCCTGCACCCCCTGTTACCCTCCACACCCGCAGCCCCCGCCCCCTAGGCACAGCGGTCCATGATCAAACACCCTCGATGCAGACCCCATTCAGGGGATGGGTGTGAGCGCACTGTAAACAGAAAGACAGGAGTCAGACTTTAGCAGAAACGAGGAAATCCAGAGCAAGTTATCGTCACTCTCCTGCCTTGTATATTGACCCACTAACAGTGCCGACACAGGCCCATCAGCCTGGGGCGATGTTACACAGACCCTTGGAGGGTGGAAAAGAGTGGTCAGGGAGGTGGTTGTGTGATGGTGAAGGGGAGCTTTGGCGGGGGGGGGAGTGGTTTTGTGGGGAAGGAGGAAAATGGGGGAACTGGAGGAGAAGGAGCAAAATTTTGGGGGAATTTGGGGGAAAGGAGGGAAATTGGGATTGGGGAAGAAGGGAAATGGGGTAAAGGGGAGAAATGGGGGAGGCGTTGAGCATAGCTTTGTCCTATGTAAATTTGTTGAGGATGAGATCCTCCCTGGTCCTCCAGCCGTGCCACCACTGTCCTCCATCCTCTGGGCCCTCCTCCCGCTCCTCCCTGGACTCGAACTCCTACCCCTCCCGGCCCACCTCCTCCTCCTCAGATGATGATGCCGCATGTCCCTCCTCCTTCAGCATGTCGCCTCTCTGCTGTGCGAGGTTGTGGAGGGTAAACACAAAACGGGAGACTCTCTGCTGGGTGTACTGCATGGCACCACCAGAGTGGTCCCCGCATCTGAACCATATTTTGAATAGTCCAATCACCACTCAATGACAGCATGGATGGCAACATGAGCATCATAATATCGGGTTTCTAGTCCCTGCACCGGTGGTAGGTAGGAAAAGGGGTGTGGAGGTAATAAACGAGTTTAGGGAATTAGGCTGGAAGTTAAAAGCCAGGACAGACAGAGTTGTCATCTCTGGTTTGTTGCCAGTGCCACGTGATAGCGAGGCTAGGAATCGGGAGAGAGTGCAGTTGAACACGTGGCTGCAGGAATGGTGTAGGAGGGAGGGCTTCAGGTATTTGGAAAATTGGAGCATATCCTGGGGAAGGTGGGACCTGTACAAGCAGGACAGGTTGCATCTGAACCAGAGGGGCACCAATATCCTGGGAAGGAAGTTTTCTAGTACGCTTCGGGAGGGTTTAAACTAATTTGGCAGGGGAATGGGAACCGGATTTGTAGTCCAGCAACTAAGGTAGCCGATATTCAGGACGCCAAAGCGTGTAATGAGGCAGTGGGGAAGGGAACGCTGACAAAGGAGAGTATTTGCAGGCATGGAGATGGGTTGAAGTGTGTATACTTCAATGCAAGAAGCATCAGGAATAAGGTGGGTGAACTTAAGGCATGGATCGGTACTTGGGACTACGATGTGGTGGCCATCACGGAAACTTGGATAGAAGAGGGGCAGAAATGGTTGTTGAAGGTCCCTGGTTATAGATGTTTCAATAAGATTAGGAAGGGTGGTAAAAGAGGTGGGGGGGGGGAGGGGGGGGGGTGGCATTGTTAATGAGAGATAGTATAACAGCTGCAGAAAAGCAGTTTGAGGAGTATCTGCCTACTGAGGTAGTATGGATTGAAGTCAGAAATAGGGAAGGAGCAGTCACCTTGTTAGGAGTTTTCTATAGGCCCCCCAATAGTAGCAGAGATGTGGAGGAACAGATTGGGAAACAGATTTTGGAAAGGTGCAGAAATCACAGGGTAGTAGTCATGGGTGACTTCAGCTTCCCAAACATTGAGTGGAAACTCTTTAGATCAAATGGTTTGGATGGGGTGGTGTTTGTGCTGTGTGTCCAGGAAGCTTTTCTAACACAGTATGTAGATTGTCCGACCAGAGGGGAGACCATATTGGATTTGGTACTTGGTAAGGAACCAGGGCAAGTTATAGATTTGTTAGTGGGGGAGCATTTTGGAGATAGTGACCACAATTCTGTGACTTTCACTGTAGTAATGGAGAGGGATAGGTGCGTGCAACAGGGCAAGGTTTACAATTGGGGGAAGGGTAAATACGATGTTGACAGACAAGGATTGAAGTGCATAAGTTGGGAACATAGGCTGTCAGGGAAGGACACAAGTGAAATGTGGAACTTGTTCAAGGAACAGGTACTACGTGTCCTTGATCTGTATGTCCCTGTCAGACAGGGAAGAGATGGTCGAGTGAGGGAACCATGGTTGACAAGCGAGGTTGAATGTCTTGTTAAGAGGAAGAAGGAGACTTATGTAAGGCTGAGGAAACAAGGTTCAGACAGGGCGCTGGAGGGATACAAGATAGCCAGGTTGGAACTGAAGAAAGGGATTAGGAGAGCTAAAAGAGGACATGAACAATCTTTGGCAGGTAGGATCAAGGAAAACCCCAAGGCCTTTTACACATATGTGGAAAATATGAGAGTGACTAGAGCGAGGGTAGGTCCGATCACGGACAGTAGCGGGAGATTGTGTATTGAGTCTGAAGAGATAGGAGAGGTCTTGAACGTGTACTTTACTTCTGTATTACAAATGAGAGGGGCCATATTGTTGGAGAGGACAGTGTGAAACAGACTGGTAAGCTCGAGGAAATACTTGTTAGGAAGGAAGATGTGTTGGGTATTTTGAAAAACTTGAGGATAGACAAGTCCCCTTGGCCTAAAGGGATATATCCAAGGATTCTATGGGAAGCAAGAGATGAAATTGCAGAGCCGTTGGCAATGATCTTTTCATCCTCACTGTCAACAGGGGTGGTACCAGGGGATTGGAGAGTGGCGAATGTTGTGCCCCTGTTCAAAAAAGGGACTCGGGATAACCCTGGGAATTACAAGCCAGTTAGTCTTACTTCGGTGGTAGGCAAAGTAATGGAAAGGGTACTGAAGGATAGGATTTCTGAGCATCTGGAAAGACACTGCTTGATTAGAGATAGTCAGAACGGATTTGTGAGGGGTAGGTCTTGCCTTACAAGTCTTATTGAATTCTTTGAGGAGGTGACCAAGCATGTGGATGAAGGTAAAGCAGTGTATGTAGTGTACATGGATTTTAGTAAGGCATTTGATAAGGTTCTCCATGGTAGGCTTATGCAGAAATTAAGGAGGCGTGGGATAGTGGGAAATTTGGAAAGGTCGATAACGAACTGGCTAACCGATAGAAGTCAGAGAGTGGTGGTGGATGGCAAATATTCAGCCTGGATCCCAGTTACCAGTTGCGTACCGCAGGGATCAGTTCTGGGTCCTCTGCTGTTTGTGATTTTCATTAATGACTTGGATGAGGGAGTTGAAGCGTGGGTCAGTAAATTTGCAGACAATACGAAGATTGGTGGAGTTGTGGATAGTGAGGAAGGCTGTTGTCGGCTGCAAAGAGACATAGATAGGGTGCAGAGCTGGGCTGAGAAGTGGCAGATGGAGTTTAACCCTGAAAAGTGTGAGGTTGTCCATTTTGGAAGGACAAATATGAATGCGGAATACAGGGTTAACGGTAGAGTTCTTGGCAATGTGGAGGAGCAGAGAGATCTTGGGGTCTATGTTCCTACATCTTTGAAAGTTGCTACTCAAGTGGATAGAGCTCTGAAGAAGGCCTATGGTGTGCTAGCGTTCATTAACAGGGGGATTGAATTTAAGAGCCGAGAGGTGATGATGCAGCTGTACAAAATTTTGGTAAGGTCACATTTGGAGCACTGTGTACAGTTCTGGTCGCCTCATTTTAGGAAGGATGTGGAAGCTTTGGAAAAGGTGCAAAGGAGATTTACCAGGATGTTGCCTGGAATGGAGAGTAGGGAGTAGGTCTTACGAGGAAATGTTGAGGGTGCGAGGCCTTTTCTCATTAGAACGGAGAAGGATGAGGGGCGACTTCATAGAGGTTTATAAGATGATTGTCCCTTAGACCTGGGGCAACCCGGCGATGGCAGAGAATCCTGCAGCCTGGACATCGTGGTGGGCCTGGTCTAGGTTAAAAATTATGTAGTTGGATGCTGGGGTATACAGAGCATCTGTAACTCCCCAAATGCACCTGTGGGCTGTAACTTGAGAAATGCTGCATTGGTCTCCGCTTGAGGCCTGGAAAGAGCCGGTTGCATAGATGGTCAGGGTTTGGGTGACCTTCAAAGCCACCAGGAGCAGGACCATGTGGTCCTCCTCCACATGGTGCCAAGTCCATGAGGACGTGGCATGGGTGCTGCACTGTCTTTTTGCTGAGACGGAGCCTCCTGTGGCACATCTCAATGAAAGACCAACAACGTCTCCACACTTTGGGCCTTCTCTGGCCTCCCATTCTGGGCTTCTCCTCAGCCTGGTGGGATGCCGGGTCTTCAAGGTGATCGGCCGCTCCCTGCACATGGGCTGCCTCCAGCCTTCGTCATCACTGCTGCTGCCTTCTCCAGCATGCCTCGGCTGCCAGCAGCAACGCGAGGGCCGCCACTTCGGGACCAACATCACCATGCATTTTGGTATCTGTAAGGAATTGGAGAAGGAGATAGACCAACTATTAGTTAGGGCTTCCGTCACAGGACCCTCAAATCCTACAAACCCTTACCATGATTGTCCGACCTTCACTCAGACTGTCATCCAGTGAGCCAGTTGTGCTAGCTAACCTCACTCTGCAGTCACCCCCGGCCACATTAGAAGTTCCTAGTTCCCAGACCTGTGCCAGGAACATTAGGGAGGCCATGCTCAAGTGCCCTCCACAGACTTATCCTTTAGTTGCGAGAAAATCCCCAGGGGGAGACTTCCAGGTGCGGCTATGCAGAGCTAGGTCGCATATTCGGTAGCTCCCGCTTGGAACGGACTTTTGGGCTCTTTTACAGGGCTCCCACGGCATTTGTTTGACATTTCCCAGTGTGGCAAGAAGACTGCAGCATTCCCCTGACAGTGTCCCCCAGGAATGTTATGTCTTTTGGCTACCAGACCCGGCAGAAACAGTAAAAGATTTGGCTGCAACAGGATAAACAGGGACTCTTCCAGCATGCAGGCGGGGGAAGGGCAAGCTTAAAGCTGCAAACTGACCTGAGGGCCTTTATCAAAAGTGAATTCTAACAGCAGAGGGAACAACTGTGAAAAGATCTCACCAAGGCCACTGAAGAAGCGGGGACGAGGCTTCCGGTGGCGGCCATGGAGGAGTAGGTCGCGCATTCGGCAGCTCCTGTCTGGGACGGACTCTCAGACCTTTTTCAGGAGTTTCCACAGACATTTTGGGGCAGATTGATGAAGCGAACACTGCCAAAAGGATTCCCTCTCGAGACTTTTGGGCTCTTTTCAGGGCCCCCAAGGGCACTTTTTCGACGTTTCCCGGTGTGGGAAGGAGTTAATAATAGCTCCCCGTCAGTATATGGCTTTGACTAGGAGCGGGGTGACAAAAAAGATGGTGGTGGACCAGAAGAAGGGAGGGAAGAAGGACAAAATGGCGGCGGGTGGAGACCAGGCAGCGTGGAGGCAGTGGGCGGAGGAGCAACAGGAGGGTATCCAGCACTGCCTCAGAGAGATTAAAACGAACCTGCTAGAGCCGATGAAGGCTTCTATTGATAAGCTGCTGGAGACACAGACGGCCCAGGGGGTGGCGATCTGAGAGGCTCAACAAAAGATCTCTGACAATGAGGACGCGATCTTAGTCCTGGCGGTAAAGGTGGAGGCGCACGAGGCGCTCCACAAGAAATGGCAGGAGCGGTTCAAGGAGATGGAGAATCGGTCGAAGCGGAAGAATCTGCGGATTCTGGGCCTCCCAGAGGGGCTGGAGGGGCCGGACTTGGGGGCCTATGTGGTCACCATGTTAAACTCGCTGATGGGACTGGGGTCCTTCCAGGGGCCCCTGGAGCTGGAAGGGGCCCATAGAGTGTTGGCGAGGAGGCCCAAGGCTAACGAGCCTCCGCGGGCGGTGCTGGTGAGGTTCCATCGGTTCGTCGATCGGGAGTGTGTGCTCAGGTGGGCCAAGAAGGAGAGGAGCAGCAGGTGGGAGAACGCAGAGGTTCGGATATATCAGGACTGGAGTGCGGAGGTGGCGAAGGGGAGGGCCGGGTACAATCGAGCGAAGGCGGTGCTGCACAGGAAGGGGGTGAAGTTTGGCATGTTGCGCGACTGTGGATTACCTACAAGGACCGGCACCATTATTTTGAGTCTCCGGAGGAGGCGTGGGCCTTTGTTCAGGCCGAGAAGCTGGACACAGACTGAGGGTTGGGATGGGCGATTGGGGACTGCGGTGGATATGTTATGCCTATTTTTGGTTCGGGGGGGGGGGCCTTTGCATTGTTTTGGGTTTCTTTTTCTCTGTGTTTTTCTCTTTCGGGTTGGGGAGGGTGGATGGGGCGGGTTGGGCACTGTTTTGGTTGGTGGCGGGGCCTGGTAGGTGGAGAGCGCGGGATTTTTTCCCCGCGTCAAAGTCTGGGGGGGCGGGACCGGGGCGGGGAAGTGAGGATTGTTTCCCGCGCTTAGAACGGAGGGGGAGAGCCTGTGAATGGGGAGCGGGAGAGGAGGGTGTGCCACACAATGGGAGGAGCCGAAGGGGAGGCGGGACTGGCCGGGGTCAGCAGGAGTCAGCTGACTTGCGCAAGTGCAATGGGGGGAGTAAACCAGCTAGGATGGGCCCTAGCCGGGGGGGCGGGGGGGGGGGGGGATGAGGGGGGTGTCGAGTTGCTGCTGCTAAGATCAAGGAGGAGCTGGAGCGAGTGGGGTGGGTCGAGACAGGGGTATGCTGCTGTGGGGAACGGGCCGGGTGTGGGGTGCGGGCGCGTGGCTGGCCGAGGATGGGTCATGGCTAGTCGGCGGGGGAGGGGGCGGGTAGCCCCCTGATCCGGCTGATAACCTGGAATGTAAGGGGACTGAATGGGCCGGTTAAGCGGGCCCGCGTGTTCGCGCACCTGAAGGGGCTCAAGGCGGATGTGGTTATGCTCCAGGAGACACACCTGAAGGTGGCAGACCAGGTAAGACTGAGGAAAGGGTGGGTAGGTCAGGTGTTTCACTCAGGGCTAGATGCCAAAAATCGAGGGGTGGCGATCTTGGTGGTAAAGAAGGTGTTATTCGAGGCGTCGAGCATTGTGGCAGACAATGGCGGTAGGTACATAATGGTAAGTGGTAAGTTGCAGGTAGAGAGGGTGGTACTGGTCAATGTGTATGCTCCGAACTGGGACGATGCGGGTTTTATGCGGCGTATGTTGGGTCGGATCCCAGACTTGGAAGTGGGGGGCCTGATAATGGGGGGAGACTTTAACACGGTGTTGGATCCTGCACTGGATCGCTCCAGGTCTAGGACGAGTAGGAAGCCGGCGGCGGCGAGAGTGTTGAGGGGATTTATGGACCAAATGGGAGGGGTGGACCCTTGGAGATTTGCAAGGCCGGGGGCTAGGGAATTTTCATTCTTCTCACATGTCCATTCTCGAACCGACTTTTTCATTTTGAGTAGGGCGCTGATAGCGAGAGTAGAGGATACCGAGTATTCGGCAATAGCCATTTCGGACCACGCCCCGCATTGTGTGGACTTGGAGATGGGGGAGGAGAGGGACCAGCGCCCGCTGTGGCGCTTGGAGGTGGGGCTGTTGGCGGACGAGGAGGTGAGCGAGCGGGTCCGAGGAAGTATAGAGAGGTACTTGGAGACCAACGACAACGGGGAGGTCCGAGTGGGGATGGTATGGGAGGCACTGAAGGTGGTGGTGAGGGGAGAGCTGATCTCCATCAGGGCCCACAAGGAGCGGCGGGAGCGCGGGGAGAGGGAGAGGCTGGTGGGGGAGATGGTGAGGGTAGACAGGAGGTATGCGGAAGAACCTGAGGAAGGATTGTTGAGGAAGAGGCGCAGGCTCCAGGCCGAATTCGACCTGGTGACCACCAGGAAGGCGGAGGTGCAGTGGAGGAAGGCCCAGGGGGCGGTCTACGAGTATGGGGAAAAGGCAAGCCGGATGCTGGCGCATCAGCTTCGGAAGCGGGGCGCAGCTAGGGAGATCGGGGGAGTTAAGGACAGGGGAGGGAGCGTGGTGCGGAGTGGGGTTGGCATCAATGGGGTCTTCAGGGACTTCTACGAGGAATTGTACCGATCCGAGCCCCCACGGGAGGAGGGAGGGATGGGCCGTTTCCTGGACCAATTGAGGTTTCCAAAGGTGGAAGAGGGACTGGTGGCGCGATTGGCGGTCCCGATTGGGCTGGAGGAGCCGATCAAAGGGATAGGAAGCATGCAGGCGGGGAAGGCACCGGGGCCGGACAGTTTCCCGGTCGAGTTCTATAAAAAATATATGGACCTGTTGGGCCCGCTGTTAGTTAGGACCTTCAATGAGGCAAGGGAGGGGGGCTTTACCCCTGACGATGTCCCGGGCACTGATCTCCTTGATCCTGAAGCGGGACAAGGATCCCCTGCAATGTGGGTCTTACAGACTGATTTCCTTGTTAAATGTAGATGCCAAGGTGCTGGCGAAGGTCTTAACCACGAGGATTGAGGATTGTGTGCCGCAGATCATCCATGAAGACCAGACAGGGTTTGTGAAGGGGAGACAGTTGAACGCGAATGTGCGGAGGCTTTTGAACGTTATCATGATGCTGGCGAGGGAGGGGGAGGCGGAGATAGTGGTGGCGATGGACGCTGAGAAAGCCTTCGATAGGGTAGAGTGGGGGTACCTGTGGGAGGTGCTGAAGAGGTTCGGGTTTGGGGAGGGGTTTGTCAGGTGGGTTAGGCTGTTGTATGAGGTCCCGATGGCGAGTGTGGCCACAAATAGGAGGAGGTCCGAGTACTTTCGGTTGCACCGAGGGACGAGACAAGGGTGTCCCCTGTCCCCCCTGCTCTTCGCACTGGCGATTGAACCCCTGGCTATGGCACTGAGAGAGTCGAGGAACTGGAGGGGGTTGATGCGGGGTGGGGAGGAGCATAGGGTGTCGCTTTATGCGGACGACCTGCTGCTGTATGTGGCGGACCCGGTGGGAGGAATGCCAGAGGTAATGAGGATGCTTAGGGAATTCGGGGACTTTTCGGGGTACAAGCTAAATATGGGGAAGAGCGAGCTATTCGTAGTTCAGCTAGGGGACCAGGAGAGGGGGACTGGCGAGCTCCCACTAAAAAGGGTGGAGTGGAGTTTCAGATATTTGGGGGTCCAGGTGGCCAGGAGCTGGGGAGCCCTGCATAGGCTTACCTTTACAAGGCTGGTGGAGCAAATGGAGGAGGAGTTCAAGAGGTGGGATGCGATGCCGCTGTCCCTGGCGGGTAGGGTGCAGTCAATCAAATTGACGGTGCTCCCAAGGTTTTTGTTCCTGTTCCAGTGCCTCCCCGTGTTTATCCCGAAGGCTTTTTTCAGGCGGGTTAACAGGAGTATAATGGGGTTTGTGTTGGCGCGAGGGACTCCGAGGGTGAGAAGGGTGTTCCTGGAGCGGAGTAGAGATAGGGGGGGGCTGGCGGTGCCCCACCTCTGTGGGTACTACTGGGCCGCCAATGCAACAATGGTGCGCAAGTGGGTGATGGAGGGGGAGGGGGCTGCATGGAAGAGGCTGGAGACGGCGTCCTGTGTGGGTACGAGTCTGGGGGCGCTGGCAACGGCGCCGCTGCCGCTCCCTCCAAGGAGGTATACCACGAGCTCGGTGGTGGTGGCGGCCGTCAAAATTTGGGGGCAGTGGAGGCGGCATAGGGGGGAAGTTAGGGTCTCGGCGTGGAACCCATCAGGGGGGAACCACCGGTTCGCCCCAGGAAGAACAGGTGGAGGGTTTTCGGGGTGGCACAGGGCAGGCATACGAAAGTTGGGGGACCTGTTTGTGGACGGGAAGTTCGCGAGCTTGGATGAGCTGGAGGATAAGTACGGGCTCCCCCCGGGGAACACCTTCAGGTACTTACAGGTAAGGGCGTTTGCCAGACGGCAGGTGGTGGAATTCCCACGGCTACTGCCACACACAGTACAGGACAGGGTGCTCTAGGGGGGGTGGGTGGGAGTGGGGAAGATCTCAGAAACTTACCAGGCGATGCAGGAGGAGGAGGAGGCCTCGGTGGTGGAGTTGAATGGTAAGTGGGAGGAGGAGTTGGGAGAGGAGATCGAAGAGGGGACGTGGGCAGATGCCCTAGGGAGGGTGAACTCTTCCTCTTCATGCGCGAGGCTCAGCCTCATACAGTTTAAGGTGCTGCACAGGGCACACATGACCGGGACAAAGATGAGCAGGTTCTTTGGGGGTGAGGACAGGTGTGTTAGGTGCTCAGGGAGCCCAGCAAATCACACCCATATGTTCTGAGCATGTCCAGCGCTGGAGGAATTTTGGAAGGGCGTAGCAAGGACGGTGTCGAGGGTGGTAGGATCCAGGGTCAAACCGGGCTGGGGGCTCGCAATATTTGGGGTTGCAGGGGAGCCGGGAGTGCAGGAGGCGAAAGAGGCCGGAATTCTGGTCTTTGCGTCCCTGGTAGCCCGGCGAAAGATTCTCCTTCAGTGGAAAGATACGTGGCCCCCAAGCGTGGAATCCTGGATCAGCGATATGGCAGGGTTCATTAAATTGGAGAGGGTGAAATTCGCCTTGAGAGGGTCGGTACAAGGGTTCTTTAGGCGGTGGCAACCGTTCTTAGACTTTCTGGCAGAACGATAGACATTGGTCAATGGCAGCAGCAGCTCGGGAGGTGGGGGGGGTGGGTGGGGTTTAACTTTATTTTTGTTTATGTTATTTACACTGGAAGGGTCTGAGGGGGTGTATACACCTGTTGTCTTAAGTCGGGGTGTTAATGTCAATTTATTATTTAGGTACGGGGGGGGGAGGGGTTTGGTGGGTTGCTTTTTTAGATTGTGTTTTGTACTTAACCCTGTTGGGTTCTTTTTTCTTTCTCATTTTGTTATTGATATTTTATGAAAACCTTTAATAAAAATTATTTTTTAAAAAAAGAAAATCGCCAGGGCTGAAGACCTGCGCTAGAGTGTGTGATTGTTGGAAGCTGCCTCTAAGGTGCTGACGCTCCAGAGTCCAGGCACAATGTTCCGGCTTCAAAGTTCAACTTCAAGATGCTATGCAGGGATCAACCTCTGAGGCATGGCACGTGTACCCTGGAGTAGGCACTTGAGAGTTGACACGTGTCACCCCAAGCATTGGAACAGCAGGTCTGGTGCCCTTGAGCTGCATGCTGAAAAATGGAAATGGCTACTCACCTCCTCACTTCCCCTCAGCAGTCATTGCGACAGCTTCATGTTTTTAGAAAGGTGTACTGCATGATTTCTCGCTGAGCAGTTGAGTAATTCTCGGGAGACCGCTGCATTTGACTTCAATCTCGCGAATGAGATTAAAATTAATGCAAATGAGAATTCATGATATTCTCGCCATCTTTATGCGAGATCCAGAACTCGCTATCAAGAGCGGGCCAGGGGAATTGCAAACTGGTTCCCGCCTAGCGCAAATCTCAATTTTGGCCTTTCCTGCTATTTACCTTGAATGCCCAGATCTGGGCGCAATGTAGCAGTTGAATTGCACCCAGAGTTATTATGCCTTCAATCATTTCAAAATAGAACCATAGTTAAGGCTCCTATTAATTTTTTGGGGAAGTTTCTTTTTGAGCTGTGAAACATTCAAAAACGTTTTAGATGTTTTTCAGGTAAGGTCTGAGGTCTGCTATTGATATCATTGTAGTCCAGTACTACCTGTCACAGTGGGTGAGTTGTCAGGGCTAGACCAGCATCACAGTGGAAGGCAACAGCAAACCACTACAGAAACTCGAAGGTGATGCTTTTGTTTTGTTCATGGGACATGGGCATCGCAGGCTGTGCCAGCATTTATTGCCCATCCCTAATTGCCCTTGAGGGGGCAGTTAAGAGTAAACTACATTGCTGTGGATCTGGAGTTACATGTAGGCCAGACCAGGTAAGAATGGCAGATTTCCTTCCCTAAAGGACATTAGTGAACCAGATGGATTTTTACAACAATCGACAATGGTTTCATGGTCATCTTCAGGCTTTTAATTCCGGATTTTTTTATTGAATTCAAATTTCACTATCTACAGTGACAGGATTTGAACCTGGGTCCCCAGAGCATTACTCTGGGTCTCTGGTTTACTAGTCCAGTGACAATACCACTACACCACTGCCTCCCCCCTACAAACATATATATTAGGAGCAGGAGTAGGCCATTTGGGCCCTCAAGCCTGCCCCACAATTTGATACGGCTTCTCAACTCTACTTTCTTGTTTCTGTGAAATTGGTTTCACCAGGTTATGATCGACAGCTTTCACACACACAGCTGTCTGCATTGTTATATTCATCTCCCTTCACATTTGAGTGGCGTTGAAGTACCCAGCTCTGAAACAAACTAGTTAAGTGCTTTAAGTACTCTCGCTTCCTCTTTTTCTCTGTAGAAAGCATTTAACTGTATTATATGTGGTCCCAGAGCTGTCAGTCAAAGATGGATCTTTATAAACTTTGCTATTAGTTTCACAGCTGGGTACGTCAAAGCCTATAGCTATGATTGACAGCTCCTGGACCAGAACAAAAACAGTTGAGTGAATGAAAAGTTAGCAGATCAAGGTTGTAAGGGGTTTAAACCCAGCAGACTGGTTTTCTCTTTCTAGGAATTGACAGGTGCTGCTTCCTCTGCCTGAGCCAGCAGATGTATTGCTCAGGTGTGTTTTAAAAGAGTGATAGTTTTCACTTCCTCTGTCTGGACTACTCCTTGCTTCCAGTGGGAGTCTGTCTTATGGGGGGTTTCCAGGGAGAGTTCTCTCTTATGAGGGGCTTCCAGGCAGGGCTCTCTTATGGGGGGCCTCTGGCGGGGGCCTGTGTAATTGGGAGTCTCTGGTAGTGGTGGCATTGGGGGGGGAATCTGATTTGGGTGGGGTGGACAGATTTTCAATTGTGGAGGACAGGGTAGCCCTCCAATGGACTTTGGGAGCAACTCCCTTAAAGAGATACCCCATTGACCCATTGTGAGGTCCACCGCATCAGGGCCTGTCTGTAAATTCCTGCACCAGTACTCGCCCACCTGATTCCCCGCCCAGAGGATCGGAGAATCATGAGAGCCCGGAGAATATGATGCCCATCCTGTTAATAAGATATAAATGGGTTTTAATGACAATTTGCATCCTTCCGCTAGTGCAGGGTGTCAAATTTGATCCTCCTGCCAATGGGGGAACTGGAGTATTCGAAAGGAGTCTCCGTTATTTGCCCGACGCTGGATTGTCCACCCGATCACAAATCGCACTTTCGCAGTTGTGAAATGGAGAATCGCGACCTTCTTAATGAACAGATTTAACCCACCAACATTTTCTAGCTTTGTGTCCTTCTGAAATATTTAATGAATATTAAGGTACTGGCCTTGGTCACCTTGCAGCTATGACTCTGTAAAGGCTGTCAGGTCATTCATCATGGGCAGGATTCTCCATTGGCCGACGCCGGAATCGGGAAACATGACTGAGTGAAGAATAGGTTCCGACACCAAAATCACGGAGGGCGCCGATTTGACACCAAATCGCAATTCTCCATCACTTCGACAGCGGCGTCAATGCATACCGGAACACACGTACAGTAAACACTGTTTGCATATCATTAGTGGGCCCGACCCAGTTTTCTCTGGGGCCTCTGCGATTCTCCTCCTCCGATGGGTCGGGTTCCCGATGGTGCGGTCCCCTTCTGCTTTTAAAAATCATGAAACCGGCATCACGGCTGTTGAGGAAGAGCGAGAGGAGGTAGAACACAGAGAGGCGCGACTGTGGGCTGCCGGGCTAGATACTGGCCGGATTGGCTGGGGGGCGGGTGGGGACCCTGATAGGGCTGGGGAGGGGTTGGGAGGGGGGGGGGGGGTTGACGGGGGAACAGGCCGAGTGGCCGGGGTGATCCCAGAGGACTGGGGCGGTGTCCAGTCACAGACCACCATTACCGAGGCCTACAAGGCAGCCATCTTGCTGCACACTCTGACCACTCACCTTGGCCCCTGGTTCTGCAGAGTGACACTGGTCGTCTGGGTGCCCCTCCCCCCCCACCTTAGCCTCCGCCACACACCCCTCCCCCCAGGCCACCATCCACCAGCCGCCCACCCAGGATAATGCCCACAGTAGCCCCTAAAGGGGGGGGCCACGGTGCATACCGCTGGCAAGGGCAGTGCCAACCGACGGTACCTCTGGCATCAGGGACAGGTGCAACGGGAAATGTATGAATGATTAACAGAAAGCAAGAGAACCTAAAGCAAGGAAGGGTAAAGGAGAAATAGAACATTCGAGGGTTTCATGAAGAGTGGCTGACAGGAGAAGGCATTTTCTTGAATGATGAAATGAGAATGATATACTCAGGAGCAAATGAAAAGGAATGCACAATAGCAGAAACGCTAGACAAGCAAGCTGCCAAATGTGTGAATGAAAAGAAATGCGAGTCGAAAGAGGCTAATTCTAGTGAAACTAAAGGGACAACCAGTAGACATTACCAGCATTTAGGTATGAATGCCCACAAGCAAACATCCAGATGAGGAGGTTGATGAAGTGTATGATTGAATTGAAAAATGAATCAAACAGAAGAGTGGAAAGAGCTATGTGGTTATTGTGAGATAATGGAATGGTATTGTTGGAGAAGGAAGAGATACCGAAGAAATAGGACCCTGGTCTTGGAAAAATAAATGACCAAGACCAAAAAGTGGTAGATTTTTGCAAAAGTATAGGATGCATAATAACAAACACTTGGTGCCAGATTCTCCGATTCTGAGGTAAAATGCGGAGGATCTCTGGCGTTTTATGTGGAAAAAAATCAGCGCCGCCCCTCACTGATCCTGCAACTGGTCAGGGACTAGCAGCCACGCCACGTAAAACTCCAGGCCTCCACAAAATAAACGGTCGGAGAATGACCGGGTCCGTGACCGCGCATGCGCACACTGCCAATCTGCAGCAGACGCGCCGTAAACCGGGCGGCAGCCGTGCGCGGACTCTTCCTGTCAGATAGTGCCCCCCCGACCACCCCCCACCAGTCCTCCCAGCCCTCGTGGAAGCCCCCCACAGCCAGCAGCATGGCTCCTGCCCGACTGTGGTGGCACTGGACCAATGTTTATGCATGTTTGGTGATACAGTAAGATTTCAACTGGACTACGTACTGATGAGACAAAGAAACAGGAATAGTTTTAAGGTCTTGAAAGCTCAGCCAAGAGCCAAGCAGAATCCGATCATAATCTTGTGCAAATAGTACTCCAGCTGCAGACGTTGCAAGGTGGAAAACGCAGAAACTGATTGAACCTAGAGAAGCTGGAAGATGTAAATGAAGAATTTGTAAATGAAGCAATGGAATCAGATGAATAAATCTGGCAAGGAAGGAGAGGTAAATACCATCGGGATTTAAGAGGAAAAGGGATCAAGAAACTGTGGATGCAATGTTGCAAAAGTTGGAGTAAAGGAGAAAATAGGAGAACGTCAATGCTGAATCACTATTGAACACCAATACCTTGATAAAATAAGAAAAAGATCGAAGGAGCATATTAAAGAGCGATATGCAAAAAATGAAAGTCCTGAAATGATTGAGCTAGAGGAGAATAATTTTGACATTGATTTCATTGGACCTGAAATATTAAAGAGTGGAATAAAAGCTGCAATAAATGAGATAAACACTGGAAAAGTGGGAATAGAATAACTTATCATCAATGTTTACTAAGCTGTGCAAAGATATTTACTTAGCAGGAGTAAAGCCAGAGGCAGATAATAATGATCATAAGAAAGAAGCCAACAGCATACCAATGTTCTGACTTCCGTAGATTGATTGGCCAAGTGTCAAAGGTTGTGTTGAGAATGGTGGCAAATTGTTCCATAAAATAGACATTTTTAAGGGAAATAGACTTTCAATATCACCGTGGCATGGAATAATGGCCTCAGTTTAAATTCCAGCCTTAACTGAAATTATACAAAAATTTAATAATAATCTTTATTGTCACAAGTAGGCTTACATTAACACTGCAATGATGTTACTGTGAAAAGCCCCCAGTCGCCACATTCTGGCACCTGTTCGGGTACACAGAGGGAGAATTCAGAATGTCCAAATTACCTAACAAGCACTCTTTCAGGACTTGTGGGGGGAAACCGGAGTGCCCAGAGGAAACCCACGCAGACACGGCAGAATGTGCAGACTCCGCACAGGCAGTGACCCAAGCCGGGAATCGAACGCTGTTGCTGTGAAGCCATGGTGCTAACCACTGTGCTACCGTGCCACCCAATTAATATGTAGGTTTCCTCCGTACGGAGCAGAACCTAATTTCATACAGATGTTCAACCGAGATATAGAAGGGACATGGGTTTCTGATGACTGGGGTGATCAGAAATGTAATCTTGATCCTACTGGGCTGGACAGCTGGCTCGTGATGCAGAGCGAGGGCAGCAATGCCTGTTCACATATCGGCTGAGGTTATTCATGAAGGCCCGCTTTCTCAACCTTGCCTTTCACCTGAGGTGTGGTGATCCTCGGGTAAAATCACCAGCAATCAGCTCTCCCCCTCAAAGGGCAAAGCAGCATATGATCATCTGGGACTATGGGAACTTACTTTACACTTCCACCAAACCAATGGAGACTGCCATGGGCAGACCAGTGATGACAATCCCACTTCTCTTGCACAATTGCTGTGCGCCGAAATGCTGAATGTTGGAAAATCTAGAAAGAGAACAAGGGAACCTGGAATTAAGAAAGTATATTCAACTGCTAATTGTCGACTCAAAATAAAATTATGCTAAATGTCCTGAGCAGTGCATGGTTAAACAGAGAATGGTGTTGCATTTTTTCATTATCATGTAGATGTTTTTGCTTTTCATACTAAATTTTGGAAATGTTTGTATCAATTTGCACTGTCCAGATTCACTATGTAGATATGTAACATAACATTTCATGGACATTTTTCCTCAGAAATTAAATGCATTTTTATACCAGCACATATAACCTTTTAACCTATAGAAAATTCTGCATAATCTTATTTTTTTTTGAACTAGCATCCTTGCAACAATCATTTCATTATAATACGTATTTACTTTTCTTTAATACATCAAAATAAAACCCTAACCCTCCATTGTTTTGTGTAGCATTACCACCATGCTAAATGTGATAGACTTCCAACAGATCTAGCAACTCAAGACTGGGCATCCATAGGCGTTGTGGGCCATCAGCAACTGCAATCTCATGGTAGAGTGGCATATCCCCCCACTCTACCATGACCACCAAAACATGAGGTGTCAATCTGGGAAGCTACAACACATGATTGCTTGTGTGCCAAACAGCATAAGCAGCAAGTACTAGACAGAGCTAAGCAATTCCACAACAAATGCATCAGATCTAAACTCTGCAGTCCTGCCACATCCAGCCATGAATGGTGGTGGACAATTAATTAACTCACTGGAGGAGAAGGCGCCACAAATATCCCCACCCTCAATGATAGAGGAGCCTAGCGCATATGTGCAAAAGACAAGGCTGAGCATTTGCAACAATCTTCATCCAGAAGTGCTGAGTGGATGATCCACCTCGGGCTCCTCCGGAGATGCCCAGCCTCAGAGATGGCAGTCTTCAGTTAATACAATTCACTCCATGTGATATGAAGAAATGGCTGCAGGCACTGGATACTGCAAAGGCTATGGGCCCTGACAATAGCCCGGCAATAGTATGACGTCTTGTGCTCCACAACTTGCCGCACCCCTAGCCAAGCTGTTCCCTTACAACTACAACACTGGCATCGACCCGGCAATGTGGAAAATTGCCCAGGTATGTCCTGTGCACAAGAAACAGGACACGTCCAAATCAGCCAATTACTATCCTATCAGTCTACTCTCCATCATCAACAAAGTAATGGAAAAGTCATCAACAGTGCTATCAAGGGGCACTTACTCAGCAATAATCTGCTCATGGATGCTCGGTTTGGGTTGCGCCAGGGTCACCCAGTTCCTGACCTCATTACAACCTTGGTTCAAACATGGACAAAAGAGTTGAATGTCAGAGGTGAGGTGAGAGCCACTGCCCTTAACATCAAGGCAGCATTTGACTGAGAATGGAATCAAGGAGCCCCAGCAAAACTGGAGTCAATGGGAATCAGGGAGAAAACTCTCCACTGGTTGAAGTCGCACCTGGCACAATAGAAGATGGTTATGGTGGTTGGAAGTCAATCATCTCAGCTCCAGGACATCCCTGCAGGAGTTCCTCAGGGTAGTGTCCTAGGCCCAACCATCTTCAGATGCTTCATCAATGACCTCCCTTCCATCATAAGGTCAGAAGTGGGGATGTTTGCAGATGACTGCACAATGTTCAGCACCATTCATGACTCCTCAGATAATGAAGCAGTCCATGTCCAAATGCAGCAAGACCTGGGCAATATCCAAGCTTGGGCTAACAAGTGGCAAGTTACATTCACGCCACACAAGTGCCAGGCAATGACCATATCCTACAAGAGAGGATCTAACCATCACTCCTTGACATTCAATGGCATTACCATTGCTGAATCCCCACATTCAACATCCCGGGAGTTACCATTGGTCAGAAACTGAACTGGACTAGCCATATTAATACTGTGGCTACCAGAGCAGGTCAAAGGCTAGGTATCCTATGGTGAGTAATTCACCTCCTGACCCCCCAAAGCCTGTCCACCATCTACAAGGCACAAGTCAGTAGTGTAATGGAATACTCTCCATTTGCCTGGGTGAGTGTAGCTCCAACAACACTCATGAATCTCGGCAACATCCAGGACAAAGCAGCCCACTTGATTGCTCCCCCTTCCACAAACATTCAAACCCTCCACCACTGACGAACAGTGGCAGCCATGTGCACCATCTACAAGATGCACTGCAGGAACTCACCAAGGTTCCTTAGGCAGCAGCATGCAAACCTACGACCACTACCATCTAGAAGGACAAGAGTAGCAGATACCTGGGAACGTCACCACCTGGAGATCCCCTCCAAGTCACTCACCAACCTGACTTGGAAATATATCGCTGTTCCTTCACTGTCGCTGGGTCAAAGTCCTGGAACCCCCTCCCTAACAGCACTGTTGATATACCTGCAGCTCAAGGCCTGCAGTGATTCAAGAAGGCAGCTCACCAGCACCTTCTGAAGGGCAACTAGGGATGGGCAATAAATGCTGCCCTAACCAACGAAGCCCACATCCCATATAAATGAATTTTTAAAAACTCATTGACATTCAATGACATTACCATCGCTGAATCCCCCACTATCAATATCCTGGGGGCTACCATTGACCAGAAATTGAACTTGACTAGCACAGCACCTTCCAAACCTGTGACAACTGCCATCTCAAAAGACAAGAGCAGCAGATTCATGGGAACATTGAAGAAAGTAGACCTGGAGCGGATGCTTCCTCTTGTGAGGCATTCTAGAATGCGAGGTCATAGTCTTAGGATAAGAGGTGGCAAATTTAAAATGGAGTTGAGGAGAAACTACTTCTCCTAAAAGGTTGTGAATCTGTGCTGGCATAACCAGCAATGCCCACATCCCATAAACATTTTTTTAAAAATGCAGGTGCAAATTGAGAGGAGCCTGTCATACAATCTTTGTCTAACTGTACCAAGTCTCAAGCAACCTAATTGTGATTCTAAAAGATAGTTGGAGGCGACTCAAGAGCTGACCACAAAACTTTTCATCTTACATTCCTGTGAAGGCAGGAAGGTCACGAATGCTTCTCTTTACTCCAAGGAAAATACCTCAGGCTGCTGCCAGCCCAGGCTCATCTTCCTCTGCTTTATCTCCAACATTTTAGGACCTGCTTCTGGATTGGCTCTGCAATGGACTCAGCCTGACCTCAATAGGTTCCAGCTGACAGGCTGTATTGGATCGCCCGATTGATGTTTACGGCTTAGCAGTTTCAATCAAATGGGGTCCAATGCCAAATTTGGCCTAGGTGTTTCACTGGTGTTATTAGGTGTGTGTTCTAGTGCTGCAACTTGGAGCACGGGTTTTCAATGATAGACATCAAGATTTCAGAAATCTGCTTCAGTGTAATGCGTCCTGCACCACATCAAATGATTCTAATATTACCATTCACAACTGTAGGCCAACTGGACCGTTGAGAATGTGTCACCTGTGTTGTTTTGGACTTCAGTGTTTGTTCCTCCAGCTGTATTAATATCGTGATTTTCCCATGATTTCTTTACCCACAGAAGTTCAACACAGCAGTTTTTAATGCACAATAACGTATTACACAGTACTATGGCAGTCAATGCACACTAGAAACAGTCTGAGCCGGCAGAGATCTAACAATGAATGTATAATTGATGTTTGTGACATACTGTCATCCCAATCATATGCAAAATGTTTGTATTTTTATTATTAGAATCTTTGCAGCGTTTTTCCGCAGTAATATGATTTAAGGTTTAACATTTGCCATTAGGTAACGATGTTCTACTATAAGAATACCGTTTGACAGTATAATTTGAAGGCCTGAATGTTTGGATTACGATTAAAGTAAATTTTATGATCAGTGAATGCTTACCAAGGGCATGCCCATCTTCTGTATCATCTCTATATTTGTATTGTTTTATATTATTGGGAGCAAAATATTTTTAATCTTCCCACTACATATTAAAAAAAAGATTGACCCATTGTGTTACTTGGGGACACAATATTAAAAAAATTGTCTTTCTTTCTTGACTTTATGCTTCCCAAATTTCTATTTTTCCTGGCTTCCTTGTCTTACTATTGGTCTTCCACTTTTTCAGACTACTCTCTTTCTGCTCGCATCTCACAATTTCATTATCACCTTTGTGTCTCTCTCTCTGTAATTCTATTTCTTACTCTGCTTCCCTTGTACTGTAATTTTTTCTTTCCCGTGGTATTGCACAGACATACGAGAGGCAGGATGTTTTTCTCCTTTACCATCACTTTAGTTATGATAATGAGAATGGAGGGCTGTAAAACTGGGCAAAGAGCCATAATTCCGGATTCTCGCCCATTTTTGCACTGAATATATTGTCTGCCAGAAGTCACAGAGAGTGTCAGATGCGCCTGCTCAATTATGGTCGGCACATTCAAATTAGGTGATAATAACAGAGTGAGATCATTCCTCATATTTTTCATCATCGTTGCCGGAGCAACGCAGGACACTAACAATGTAAGCATTCAGCAGAATGCCAGGAGTTATGTCAATACCCAATACATTGCAGGGCAATTGAATTGGCAGTTCCACATCAATGAAATTTTGTCAGTTCATCGGGAGCAGCCTCTATAAGCTTCTCTGTCTCTGTCTCTTGCAGCAGCAGGGTACGGTAACATAGTAGTTATGTTACTGTACTAATGATCTGGAGACGTGGGGCTGAGTTTTACAGCCCAACAAGGCGTGTCATTGGCACAGCGAGGGGAGGGGGGCATGTAAGATAAAACTATATTACCATCCCTCCACTGCCGCTGATACCCTCTTCCTAACAGCACTGTGGATGTACCTACATCACATGGACTGCAGCGGTTCAAGAAGGCAGTTCACCACCACCATCTTCTCAAGGGCAATTGGGGATGGTCTATAAATGCTGACCTAGCCAGCAACACCCACATTCCATCAATTTAATTTAAAAAAACATCAAGTCAGAGGATCAATCCTGGTTCAATAATCAGTGTAGGAAAACATGCCAGATGCAGCACCAGTTATATCTAGAAACGAGGTTGCAACCTGGTGAAGCTAAAATGCAGGACTACTTGCAAGCTAAACGATTGAAGCAGCAAGACAAAACTAAACAATTCTACAACCAATGGATCAATCAAAGCTTTGCTGTTCTGACAGTCATGAATGTTGGTGGAATATTAAACAACTAACAGAAGGAGCATTTCTGTGAAATCTCCATCCTCACTGTTGGCACAGCCCAGCATAAAAGCACGAAAGACAAGGATGACGCATTTCCAATGGTCTTCAGCCAGAAGTGCGGCGAGATCCATCTCGGCCTCCCCCTGAGATTCTCACCATCACTGATGCCAGTCTTCAGCCAATTTAATTCATTCCAGATAATGATAAGAAACGGCTGAGCAACTGGGTACAGAAAAGGCTATGGGCCCTGACTACATCCCAACTGCAGTGCTGAAGACTTGTGCTCCAGAACTAACCAAACTGTTCCAGTGGCAATGCCATCTACCTAACAAAGTGGAAAATTCCCCATGTATGTTGAGAAAAAGCTTGGCAAATCCAATCCAGCACATTACAGCGGCATAATCATTACTCTCAATCGTCAGCAAAGTGATTCAATTTATAATTGATGTGGAGATGCCGGCGTTGGACTGGGGTGAGCACAGTACGAAGTCTTACAACACCAGGTTAAAGTCCAACAGATTTGTTTCGATGTCACTAGCTTTCGGAGTGCTGCTCCTTCCTCAGGTGAATGAAGAGGTCTGTTCCAGAAACATATATAGAGACAAATTCAAAGATGCCAGACAATGCTTGGAATGCGACCATTAGCAGGTGATTAAATCTTTACAGATCCAGAGATGGGGTAACCCCAGGTTAAAGAGGTGTGAGTTGTGTCAAGCCAGGACAGTTGGTAGGATTTCGCAGGCCAGATGGTGGGGATGAATGTAATGCGACATGAATCCCAGGTCCCGGTTGAGGCCGCACTCATGTGTGCGGAACTTGGCTATAAGTTTCTGCTCGGCGATTCTGCGTTGTCGCGCGTCCTGAAGGCCGCCTTGGAGAACGCTTACCCGGAGATCAGAGGCTGAAGGCCCTTGACTGCTGATGTGTTCCCCGACTGGAAGGGAACATTCCTGCCTGGTGATTGTCGCGCGATGCCCGTTCATTCGTTGTCGCAGCGTCTGCATGGTCTCGCCAATGTACCACTCTTCGGGACGTCATTTCCTGCAGCGTATGAGGTAGACAACGTTGGCCGAGTCGCACGAGTATGTACCGCGTACCTGGTGGGTGGTGTTCTCACATGTAATGGTGGCATCCATTATGGTATCTACTTGCCTTCAAACAACCGCGCAACCTCAAACAAACCATTGTTTGCAGCAAACTACCCAGTCTTCAGAACAGTGACCACGACACCACACAACCCTGCCATGGCAATCTCTGCAAGACGTGCCAGATCATCTACTAAGGGGAAAAGTTTCATCCTATTTTTAAAAAATTTCCAATTAAGGAGCAATTTAGCGTAACCAATCCATCTAACCTGCACACCTTTGAGTTGTGGGGGTGAGACCCACGCAGACAAGGGGAGAATGTGCAAACTCCACACGGAGAGTGACCCGAGGCCGAGATCGCACCTGGGTCCTCGGCGCCTTGAGGTTGCAGTGCTAACCACTTAGCCAGCCTGCCACTCTATTCCTTCGTATTTGCCCTATCTATAATCCCGCATTATTTGTGCACCTCAATCAGGTCCTCCCTCAATCTTCACAGCTCTAAGGAAAACAACCCCAGCCTAGCCAGTCTCTGGTCGTAGCTTCAGCCCAGGCAACATCCTTGTGAATCTCCTCTGCACCGTTTCTAGTGCAATCACATCTTTCCGAAAATGTGGCAACCAGAACTACACACAGTACTCTAGCTGTGGCCTATTGAGTGTTTTATATAACTCCATTATAACCTCCCTGCACTGATATTCTCTGTCTCAGCTAATAAAGGCAAGTTTCCCATATGCCTTCATAACCACCTTATCTACCTGGCTTGGTGCCTTACTGATTTTGGGCCCGCACCCCAATCTCCCTTTGGTCCTCCAAACTTCCTCGTATCCGTTCATTGTGTATTCGCTTGTATTGTTTGACCTCCTAAATTGCATCATCTCACACTTTTCAGGGATAAATTCCATTTGCCACTGTTCTGCCCATCTAACCAGCCTGTCTATATCATCCTATAATCTAAGGATTACCTCCTCATTATTTACCACACCACCAATTTTTGTGTCATCTGCGAACTTACTGATCACACTTCCTGTTATGTGTCATCAGAGCATATTGCGAGTTTTTGCAGAGTTCATCATCGTAGCGGGGCATCCGCGCATCATTTGGTTGATCACAAGAGCGGCCAGTGCAAGTAAAAGTGTTTTCAATAAAAAAGCTATTGGACATCTGTAAATTACTGGGGGCTTACTTCAAACAGAGGATCAAAGTTTTCAGTATACTTACCACTGTAATGGGTAGAGCTATGAAGACTGCATGAGGCACTGAAATGGGCCACGGGAACGCAAATCTATGGGCTACTGTGATGTTCTTTACTTTCTGAATGAGGATGGCTTTGAAGTGTGTCTCATTTAGAACATCAAGCTAAGTTTTGAACAAACTTAATTTATCTACACTACAACTAAATAGATTCGACTTGCTTGCTAAGATATTAAAGATTACAATTCACTAAAACTATGATTCTAATTACAGAGCTCCTGATAACATGACTATTCTCTACCTCGCCTAACAACCTTCTCCCCGAAGCAAGAGTATCACGTGATCCACGTGTATGCGTTTGATCGCCACCTAGTGGTTGGATGCAGTTACAGTAAATTGTTAACCCTTCATTATTCTTACAATCTACATATTGTCACATCCCCTTTGAATGATATGCATTCAAACATATTTACAGTATATGATTCTTGTTAAGGCTATACATAGGTTTCACTGTTATTGTCCCTCAGTCAACAATTTTTTGTTTGTTACAAATTAAGTCTATCTGGTTTTTTTCTGAGACGTGTGGGTATTCTCTGTACAAACTTGTCTTGCAGTTGTGGTTGTTCAAATGCTGCTGTCATTGTGTTCGTTGTTGGAACGACGTCTTCCTGACATGCTGTAGGAGTTGCTTTGAGTAGTTCTGTATCTATTGTGATGTTTGGAAATGTGGGTTGAGTCGTCTTCACCTTAAGAAATGTTCTGCCGATTCTCCTTCAGATCGAACCCTCTTCCGTTACTCCTACATAGGAATGTGGAGCTGCTTGGTGAATCACATGTGCCATGCTCGACCATCCATTCGGAAGTTGTACTCTGACAGTATCACCTTGTTCTAGTAGTGATAGATTTTTTGCAGTTCTATCATAGTACTGTTGTTGTTTCCGTTTGTTATGTTTGATTTTTTGGATTGCGCCTTCGTTCTCAGGATTCGTTGTAGTAAGACACGGTAACTTTCGATTCATCAACTGGGCTGGTGAGTATTCTGTCGCAAGTGATGTCACTCTGTAGCTTAACAAAGCTAAGTGTGGTCATTGTTGAAATCCCAAGCTTTCTTAAGTAACGTCTTGGCAATATGCACTCCCTTCTCAGCTTTTCCATTGGACTGTGGATGATGTGGGCTGGAGATTACATATTGGAAGTCATTCTGTTTGGAAAACTCAGTCCATTCGCTGCTATCAAAATATGGTCCATTGTCAGTCATTATGGTGAATGGGATGCCATGCCTAGCAAATATTTCTTTCGTAGCCTTGATGACTGCCTTCAAACTTGAGTCGGGTAGTTTGATTACCTCAGGATAATTCGAAAAATAGTCACTGACTAACAAGTACTCATTGAAAGAAAAACAGATCAATGCCTACTTTTGACCATGGAGTTGTGATGATTTCATGCATTGTCAGTGCCTCCTTCTGATGATGGGACTGGTTCTTCTGACACATTTCACATTGTGCAACTAGGTTGGTAATGTAATTGTTCATTCACGGCCATTACACGGACTCACAAGCTCTTCTTTTACATTTTTCCATCCCAGATGACCTTCATGTACCTTGCTGAGGATCATTTATCGTAAAGAATTCGGTATTACGGTGATTTTGCCTGAGCAGGAATGGTTCTGCTCGTATGTTTCAGTAGTTGGAACAAGTTCCTTTGGGCCAACCATCTTGCATGTGTTTTAATACTCATTGGATAGTTCATCCGTACTTGTTTCTTCTTTAATCAATTTCGACTTGGCGTCAGACACAGGTAGGTTCTCTTCAATGAGGGTTGCTTGAGCTTCAATGATCTGTACGATGTCTGTCCTCCCTGGATCAGCAGTTGCACGTGATTGTGGATTGTGCATCAGATACAATTATCTCCTTTCCTGGCACGTAGACCAGCTCAAAATCGTACCGTTGAAGTTTCATGACCATTCTTTGTAGTCGTTGAGACATGTCATTCAAGTTATTCTTTATAATTGAGACAAGAGGACAATGTTCAGTCTCAACTGTGAATGCGGGTAGTCCATACAAGTAGTTATGGAATATCTCCATACCTGTGAGTAAACCCAAACGCTCCTTTTTAATAAGCGCATAGCGCTGCTCGGTTGGTGTCATCGCTCTCGAGACATATGCAACTGGTTGCAATAGCCTTTGACTTGTCTGTTGTAATAGCACTGCATCTATCCCGTCTTTGCTGGAATCTGTCGAGATCTTCGTATTGCTTTTGGGATCGAAGAATGACAGAACTGGTGCTGTTATGAGATCAGCCCACTCTCTGTCGCATTCATCAGACCAAGTGAACGTGACGTTCTTTCGGATAAGCTGTCTTAGTGCTGTGGTGCGTGCTGCCAAGTTTGGTATGAATTTTCTAAAAACACTGACAACACCTAGCATCCTTTGCACTTCCATTTTGTCTTTTGGACATGACACTCTGGTAATTGCTGCAATCTTTTCAGTGTCTGGCTGGACTCCTTGAGCTGATAGTTGATCACCCAAGAAAATTAGTCTGGAGATGCCAAATTGGCATTTGGCTCTGCTCAGTTTGAGACCAAACTTTTCACTTTGCTTCATGACTTGCAGAAGTCGTGCATTATGTTCCTCTTCATTTGATGACCAAATGATGATGTCATCCACATACACTCATATGCCTGTGGTGCCTTCGACCATCTGTTCCATAGCCCAGTGAAAACTTTCAGAAGCTGAAATAATCCCGAAAGGCATTCTATTGAAACAGTATCTCCCGTATGGTGAGTTAAACGTGCAGAGTTTCTTACTTGCATCATCTAACTTTAGTTGCCAAAAACCCCTGGATGTATCTAGCTTGGTAAAGATCTTGGCACCTGACATTTCACTAGTAATTTCCTCCCTTTTAGGAATCAGGTAGTTTTCTGCTTAATGTTCTGATTGCGATCCTTGGGATCGATACAGATTCTCAGATCACTGTTGGCTTTCTTCACACAAACCATAGAACTGACCCAGTCAGTTGATTCTTCCACTTTGGTGGTTATACCTAACTGCTGCATACACTCAAGTTCCACTTTTCAATGTTCTCTCAAAGGAGCTGGTACCCTCCCAGGTCGATGAATTACTGGGTTGGCATTTGCTTTCAACTGGATTTTGTACTCAAATGGTAGTGTTGCCATGCCATGAAAGACGTGAGGAAATGTCTGAATAATTGCCTCAATCTGGTCATTGTAATTGGATGAAATCCTGTCCAAGCTGTAAATTTGTTTCACGGGCTACATAATCTTACATGCCTGAACACCAAGTAATGAGTATCTCTTTGGTTCAACAATCTTGAATTTAATCAGAATCTTTTTTCTCTTTGACCTCAACAGTTAAATAGCAGGTGGTTATCAAGTAGCCATTATAATCTCGCAGTTGACAATCATTCTCGTCAATCACTGGTTTTATCTTTAATCTGGCTATGCCTGTCTGATTAATGAGATTAGTTCTTGCTCCAGTATCCAATTTCATCTTTATGTTGGTTCCATTTTTTCTTGAAGGAATCATCCAATCATCAGTATTTTGAACAATGGAAATCTGTTTTAAAGTTTCCGAATCGGTAATATTTTGTTTGTGTTTTCTATGCTTTCCACTGTTTCAACAAAGAAAGAATCCTAATTCTAAGTCAAATACACCCTCCTCCGAGTCAGGTTTGATCGCTTGCTTAACATTTTCTTTAATGCTTACTTCTTGCACAACTCTTCCTTTGTTCACTGTACTAAGCTTTTTAAACTGCTGCGAATTTGTTCCTGATCTACATTGATATGCACAGTGGTTAAGCTTGTAGCATTTCGCACAGGTTTTTTCATATGCAAGGCATTTTTTGATCTGATGCGTTTTGCCAGACCGTTTACATGTCATGACGCTCGTGACATCATAAAATGGCTGCCATCCGGAGCACGCCACGTTTCTTTTTTAGGTGCGCCACTGCATTAATGGCGTCGGCCACATTGTTAGTTTTCACGTCTCTTTCACCGACCAACATTTCTGAGAATTGATTTCTGGCAAGTTCGCTTGCTCTACACATTGAAGAGGTAGAATTCCGAATGGACAACAGAAGATACAAAATGGATACCGCCTGATATAAAATGGACTCTGTCAATGTTCTTGACCCTATGTTATTATCAATGTCTGCTGCTGAAGTAGTAAAGCTTTGTGCAAAACAAGTGATCCACAACCAGATGCATTGACAACCTTTGCCCAATGTCTGTATTCTTAGCTACTTGTAACTGACAAAGGGGCCTCAAATTAAGGAACTAACAAGGAATGAGGAAGGACATGTTCAACATGGCTGGACTATTGACCCCATGACTTTATGTAACTGTTCTCTATGTAATGAATTGATTGGGTAAGGCAAATAGCAAATTAGAGTCTCTAGGAGCTAACTTGTAGACATTTATGGCATTAAAGATGCATGTTATGAATTGTGTCACAAACAGAATTGATTGGGTATATGTAAATGTGAATGCAAACTAATTCCGCTTTCCTTCTTTATATTAACCCAGTGCGACTTCAGCTCAGGCAAGAAAAGGTGCTGCACAGACCATGGGGGCCAAAGGCCTTTTCTACCAGAACTCTGAAAATTAGTAAATTGCTTCTTTACTCACTCAAAGGTCTATTTGTGAATATTTTTACCTACAGTATGGTGTAGTTGGCAGGATGTCATGGAACTGAGCAATGAACGGGGTGAGTAGTCAAAATTTGACCACCCAGAAATTAGAGACACTCGGCAAGACGACTGATCAGGGACGTGGCACCGGAAGAACCAAAATAATAGACAGACTACGTGAGTGAGAGAAGTGACCTAACTGGTTTATCTTTAATGTGATACTGCTGCGTTGAGAATTAACAAATGAGATTGTTTACAGGTGCGAGAGGTGATTGATGGAGATATGTTAAAGAACGATGTTGTGAGGCATCGGAGAGAAAAGGGGGGTGTTGTGGAACCCGCCCGCGGAGGCAGGATTTACACGTCCGGACCTTCTCGGGAATGGAGGAGGATGCTGCCGGACCTCTGAGAACCTCGCCGTGAGTACTATAAGAAGTCTGGGTATTCTCGGTAGGAAAAAATAGGGGGACTGTCTAGATATAAACATTCTTCAATCACACAGGGACGGTAGGTAAATTAATAATGGTGGCGAAAGAAGTTAAAATGGGGTTCCCGGGCTCCCTGATAAACTCTTATATGACAGACCAACAGTCGTTAATTAAAAAGATGCAGAAGGATGGCTGGGACGTATCACATACTTTGGAACTCCAGAGAGATTGGTTGACGAAACAAACTAAAGACAAGATTAAGAAAACAGGGGTACTATTGGTACATCAATTGGCTGGACTAATAGAACAAGTGAATGTGGTAAAACAGAAGAAGACAGAACTAGAGACGAGAGTGAAATGTCAAACAAAAATCATAAAGGAATTAGAGTATAAATTGCATGAGAGGGGAAGAATGGGGCCGTGTCCGGACACGACCTCCCTGCCCCCATATGATAGTATAGAACCAACTGCCCCTCTTAGTGAGGAGATGGTCGATGTGGTACCCGTGAGCCGAGGGGGTACCTTGGCAAATCCGACCGCCAGTTACAAAACCATTCACCCCGGGAGAAAGACAACAGGTTATGACCGTCCTGGGAAAACTTCAGCCCCGAAGCCAGAATGTAAACTTTTGGATGGAACTCAATGCCATCTGGGTGGGTCACCAACTGAACTTAAGAGACATTCACCAACTAGTAAGGGAAAGAAGGCTGAGAAACAATGTAACTATTGTAATAAACGGGGCCATCTGGAAGCTGCCTGGTTTCAGCAAACATGGCAAGCCGCCTAGAGGCCAAAATACCCTATCCGCTGCAGAGTATACGGAATGGACAGAATGGAAGGAAGGCCAGAGCTGATGCCCTGTGGCCCCCATTAAAAACAAAAGGGATGGGAGAATTTATGTGTCTGCACTAATGGGGGCCGACAATGTGAAATGCTGGTGGACACAGGAGCATCGGTCTACGTTGCAAACCTCCCCCTCCCTATCACCAATAAATCAATATTTTTACAGGGAATTGAGGGCACCAGAATGACCGCTTACTTGAGTACCATGCAGGTGGTAGAGATTGACAATATATACATACCTATGAAATTTTATGTGTGTAAAAATAATGAAGGCACGATTTTGGGCAACGATATCATGAGGGAGTATGAAACTATAATTGATTGTAAGAAAGGAAAATTGACCTGAACAAAGCCGGATGGTAGTAAGGGAAGGTATGGACAGATGGCCAATAACACTGGCACTGTCGGGTTGGCCACCATAACCACCAGGGAATGGAGCAAAAGAACTGGGCGGATACGGGGCCGTTTGCGGGTCAGTAAGCAATGTTTGGGCAAAAAACAAATTAGACACCGGAAAAGCCAGCATCGACCCTATTAAGATTCACGGGCCAGAACATAAACCACACCGCCAATACCTGATCAAGACAGAAGCTAAAAAGGCGGTTGTGGATATAGTAGAAGGATTAGTAGAAAGGGGTATCCTGAGGGAACCAGCACTACTAATTCTCCCATGTGGCTGGTAAAGAAGCCTGACGGGAGTTACCGGCTGACCATAGACTATACAGCCCTTAACAAGGTGACACCCAAATTGCATCCAATCGTAGCCAGTCCCTCAACCATCCTAAACAGACTATTTCCTGAACAGAAAATCTTCACTGTCCTAGACATATCCAATGGCTTTTGGGCACTCCCATTGGATCCGGAGTCCCAAGAGAAATTTGCGTTTACAGTAGGGGATAAACAATATTCGTGGACTCCATTACCACAGGGCTTCCATAATAGTCCAGCTATTTTCCACCGCGTAATGAGTGACATTTTAAAACAGATAAAAGTGCCCAAGGGATGTGCGATCTTGCAGTATGTCGATGACATATTAATAGCCTCGGAAACAAAGGCAGACCATCTGGCTACCCTGCACTTAGTATTGCGAACCCTGGAGACGGCTGGCCTCAAGGTGAGCCCTAAAGAAGCCCAGGTAGGAAAAAGACAAGTCCTGTACTTGGGCCACTTAATCTCCCAAGGACTTAAGGAGTTGCCTCAGGACACAAAACATACAGTCCAGGGTATGCCAAAACCCGTTACCGTACGTGGAGTCAGAAAGGTGTTGGGACTCTTTAACTATCGTCGGAACTTTATCCCGGAGTTTGCTAAAATAGCAGAACCAATACAAGGATTAGTAAAAGGAGGTAAGGCCACGCGAGAACCAGTGGAGTGGGGCCCAAAACAGGAGGAAGCGTACACCCAATTAAAGACTGAGTTAATGCCGGCCCCAGGATTGGGTTTACCAGACATGAGTAACGACTTCCACATATACTGCAACAATAAGGACGGGTTCTATACAGCAGTGGTCACTAAGGACCATGGAGATAGGAGAAGGCCCATCGCCTATTACTCTACGGCAGAGGGACCGGTAGTCACTGGACTCTCCCGGTGCATTGCTGCACTGGATTGCGCGGCCTGAGCTGTGAAAGTTAGTGAACCAATAGTTATGATAGGAAACATTATACTACACACGAAACATACCCTGGTAGAAATGTTGAACACCGGAAAGCTATGATCTGTCTCGAATATGAGGCGGGTCAAGTGGGAGGCGGTCCTCCTCCCTCCAAGTAAGCCAGTAACCGTTGTTAGGGACACTGGGAGAACCCAGCCGAGGGAATATTAGGAACAGGGGAACTCCACAATTGTGGGATGTAGACATGAATTTAGAGGAAGACAGGATTAAGGATACTCCTCTGGCAACAGCGGAAGAAACATTCTATGTAGATGGGTCACAAAAGTATGTCGATGGGTTGCCCGAACAAGGTAGGCGGTAGTGAATGGAGCATTGGAGACAGTGGAATCAGGACGAATTGATGGGGGCCTGTCGGCCCAAGTGGCAGAACTAGTGGCGCTCACCAAAACGCTAGAGTTATCAGAGAACAAGACAGTGAACATTTATACAGATTGTAGGTACGCTTTTTGATTCGTACATGACTACATAATTGCTTGGGGTAGGAGGGAATTTATTACAACAGGAGGTAATCCAATAAAACATCAGTTGAGAATAGAAGCCCTCTTAGATGCTAGTAACAAACTCCACCAGGCAGCAGTGATTAAAATTAAGACACATCAGAGGGAACCGGACCAGAACAGCTTGGACTGGATAAATCACCAGGGCAATCAAGCCGCAGATCTAGCGGCGCAAAAGGCATTAGAACAGAATGAGGTTGAGGAAGCACCGATCGCCGTTGTGGACCACACGGAGAAAGAGCAGAGGGCAATGGAGCAGAGCTGCTGATTGGCTGTTGTGGGGAAAATTTGCATCAGTGCATTGCGGTCACCGTATCTTGAAGGTTGTTTGTGGAGGAGCTGTTGTCAAGTGACAGTTAAACCCGAAACACTTCTTCAATGTTTCCCTCCCTACCTCCTCCTCTAACCAAAAAAAAGACAATCACTGTAATGATCCCAGCTGAGTAAAGATCAAGAGGGAGACTCGAGGGCAGGTAGAAGTAGAAAGAAGTTGAACCGTGACGTCACAGCCTGCAGTGAAAGAGCGTGAGGAGAGCGGCGGGTACTCAGTGAAAGAGCGCGAGGAGAGCGGCGGAGACTCAGTGAAAGAGCGCGAGGAGAGCGGCGGGGACGCAGGATAAAAGAGTGCGAGGAGAGCAGCGGGGACACAGGATAAAAGAGAGTGGCAGGGACACAGCTGCCGGAGAAGCGGCCTTCAGATTTTCGACGGGAACAGTGGCCAGGGGTCTGTCAGGAAGGTATGTTTTCCTCTTTAAAAACTTACCTTGAAGAGTGACATCACAGCAAAGCAGTGACCTGATTGGCTGGTAAGGAAAGTGCTCCAATTAGCAGTAGCTGGGAGAAATGTAACTCTTCGTGTGTTGGTAAGTATTGTGATTGGTAAGTTAAACAAAATCTTTATTCCTTTCACTTATTCATTATTTGATATTATATTTGTAATCAGTTAATGTAAAGTGTAAAAATGTCAGGAGATCCCAGACCCGTGTTATGCTCCTCGTGCTCAATGTGGGAGTTCAGGGACACGACCGATGCCCCTGACTCCTTCATGTGCGGGACGTGTGCACAGCTGCAGCTCCTGTTAGACCGCATGACGGCTCTGGAGCTGTGGATGGACTCACTTTGGAGCACCGCGATGCTGAGGAGATCGTGGATAGCACGCTCAGTGAGTTGGTCACACCGCAGATCAGGATTGGTGAGGGAGACAGGGAATGGGTGACCAAAAGGCAGAGAAAGAGCAGGAAGGCAGTGCAGGTGTCCCCTGTGGTCATCTCCCTCCAAAACAGGTATACCGTTTTGGATAATGTTGGGGGAGATGACTCACCAGGGGAAGGCAGTAGTAGCCAGGCTCATGGCACCGTGGCTGGCTCTGCTGCACAGAAGGGCGGGAAAAAGACTGGCAGGGCTATAGTCATAGGGCATTCAATCGTAAGGGGAGTAGACAGGCGTTTCTGTGGTCAAAAACGAGACTCCCGAATGGTATGCTGCCTCCCGGGTGCATGGGCCAGGGATGTCTCAGATCGGCTGCAGGACATACTGAAGGGGGAGGGTGAACAGCCGGTTGTCGTGGTGCATCTAGGCACCAACGATATAGGTAAAAAATGGGATGAGGTCCTACAATCAGAATTTAGGGAGTTAGGAGATAAGTTAAAAAGTAGGACCTCAAAGGTGGTAATCTCAGGATTGCTACCAGTACCACGAGACAGTCAGAGTAGAAATTCAAGAATAGTCAGAATGAATACGTGGCTTGAGAGATGGTGCAGGAGGGAGGGGTTCAGATTTTTGGGACATTGGAACCGGTTCTGGGGGTGATGGGACCATTACAAACGGATGGTCTACACCTTGGCAGCACTGGAACCAATATCCTCGGGGGTGCTTTTGCTAACACTGTTGGGGAGGTTTTAAACTAATGTGGCAGGGGGTTGAGAACCAGATTAATAAGTTAGAGGTCAGTAAAGAGGCAGCAACTAAAGCCAGTAAGGTACTAGATAATAAACTCAATGTGACTAAGGGGAAGAGTAGACAGGGTAGAGATGATGAACGCAGGGTGCAGAAGAGATTTAGCAGAATGTTGCCTGGTATGGAGGGCATTAGCTATGAGGAGCGGTTGAATAAACTCGGTTTGTTCTCACTAGAACGACGGAGGTTGAGGGGCGACCTGATAGAGGTCTACAAAATTATGAGAGGCATAGACAGAGTGGATAGTCAGAGGCTTTTCCCCAGGATAGAGGGGTCAATTACTAGGGGCATAGGTTTAAGGTGAGAGGGGCAAGGTTTAGAGTAGATGTGCGAGGCAAGTTTTTTTACACAGAGTATAGTGGGTGCCTGGAACTCGCTACCGGAGGAGGTGGTGGAAGCAGGGACGATAGTGACATTTAAGGGGCACCTTGCGGCAAATACATGAATAGGATGGGAATAGAGGGATACGGACCCAGGAAGTGTAGAAGATTGTAGTTTAGTCGGGCAGCATGGCTTGGAGGGCCGAAGGGCCTGTTCCTGTGCTGTACATTTCTTTGTTCTTTGTAAAGGGACAGGTGGTCTGAGGTGCATTTGTTTCAATGCGAGAAGTGTAGCAGGTAAGGCAGATGAACTTAGGGCTTGGATTAGTACCTGGGAATATGATGTTATTGGTATTACTGAGACTTGGTTAAAGGAAGGGCAAGACTGGCAACTAAATATCCCAGGGTATAGATGCTTCAGGAGGGATAGAGAGGGGAGTAAAAGGGGTGGAGGAGTTGCATTACTGGTCAGAGATTATATCACAGCTGTGATTAAGGAGGGCACGATGGAGGATTCGAGCACTGAGGCAATATGGATAGAGCTAAGAAATAGGAAGGGTGCAGTAACATTGTTGGGACTTTACTACAGGCCTCCCAAAAGTGAGCATGAAGTAGAGGTACAAATATGCAGACAGATTATAGAAAAATGTAGGAGCAATAGGGTGGTCATGATGGGAGATTTTAACTTCCCCAGCATTGAATGGGACTCGTGTAGTATTGGGGGCGGAGATGGAGCAGAATTTGTAAGGAGCATCCAGGAGAGTTTTTTAGAGCAGTATGTTAATAGTCCAACTCGGGAAGGGGCCATACTGGACCTGGTATTGGGGAATGATCCTGGCCAGGTGGTTGAAGTTTCAGTCGGTGATTACTTTGGGAATAGCGATCACAATTCCTTAAGTTTTAGAATACTCATGGACAAAGACAAAAGTGGTCCTAAAGGAAGAGTGCTAAATTGGGGAAAGGCTAAGTATAACAAAATTCGGCAGCAGCTAGGGAATGTGGATTGGGAACAGCTGTTTAAGGGTAAATCCACATTTGAAATGTGGAAGTCTTTTAAGGAAAGGTTGATTAGAGTGCAGGACAGACATGTCCCTGTGAAAATGAGGGATAAAAATGGCAAGATTAGGTAACCATGGATGACGGGTGGAATTGTGAGACTAGCTAAGATGAAAAAGGAAGCATACATAAGATCTAGGCGACTTAAAACTGATGAAGCTTTGGAGGAATATCGGGAAAGTAGGACAAATTTCAAACGCGCAATAAAGAGGGCAAAAAGGGGTCATGAAATATCTTTGGCTAACAGGGTTAAGGAAAATCCCAAAGCCTTTTATTCGTATATAAGGAGCAAGAGGGTAACTAGAGAAAGGATTGGCCCACTCAAAGACAAAAGAGGGAATTTATGCGTGGAGTCAGAGGAAATGGGTGAGATTCTTAATGAGTACTTTGCATCGGTATTCACCAAGGAGAGGGACATGACGGATGTTGAGGCTAGGGATGGATGTTTAAATAATCTAGGTCAAATGGGCATAAGGAAGGGGTAGGTTTTGGGTATTCTAAAAGGCATTAAGGTGGACAAGTCCCCAGGTCCGGATGGGATCTATCCCAGGTTACTGAGGGAAGCGGGGGATTAAATAGCTGGGGACTTAAAAGATATCTTTGCAGCATCCTTGAGCACGGGTGAGGTCCCGGAGGACTGGAGAATTGCTAATGTTGTCCCTTTGTTTAAGAAGGGTAGCAGGGATAATCCAGGGAATTATAGACCTGTGAGCTTGACGTCAGTGGTAGGCAAACTGTTGGAGAAGATACTGAGGGATAGGATCTATTCACATTTGGAAGAAAATAGACTTATCAGTGACAGGCAGCATGGTTTTGTGCAGGGAAGGTCATGTCTTACAAACCTAATAGAATTCTTTGAGGAAGTGACAAAGTTAATTGATGAGGGAAGGGCTGTAGATGTCATATACATGGACTTCAGTAAGGCGTTTGATAAAGTTTCCCATGGCAGGTTGATGGAAAAAGTGAAATTGTATGGGGTTCAGGGTGTACTAGCTAGATGGATAAAGAACTGGCTGGGCAACAGGAGACAGAGAGTAGTGGTGGAAGGGAGTGTCTCAAAATGGAGAAAGGTGACTAGTGGTGTTCCACAGGGATCCGTGCTCGGACCACTGTTGTGTGTGATATACATGAATGATCTGGACGAAGGTATAGGTGGTCTGATTAGCAAGTTTGCAGATGATACTAAGATTGGTGGAGTTGCAGATAGCGAGGGGGACTGTCAGAGAATACAGCAAAATATAGATAGATTGGAGAGTTGGGCAGAGAAATGGCAGATGGTGTTCAATCCAGGCAAATGCGAGGTGATGCATTTTGGAAGATCTAATTAAAGAGCGGACTATATGGTCAATGGAAGAGTCCTGGGGAAAATTGATGCACAGAGAGATCTGGGAGTTCTGGTCCATTGTACCCTGAAGGTGGCAACGCAGGTCGATAGAGTGGTCAAGAAGGCATACAGCATGCTTGCCTTCATCGGACGGGGTTTTCAGTCCAAGAGTCGGCAAGTCATGTTACAGTTGTCTCGGACTTTCGTTAGGCCACATTTGGAATACTGCGTGCAGTTCTGGTCGCCACATTACCAGAAGGATGTGGATGCTTTAGAGAGGGTGCAGAGGAGGTTCACCAGGATGTTGTCTGGTATGGAGGGTGCTAGCTATGAAGAACGGTTGAGTAGATTAGGATTGTTTTCGTTGAAAAGACGGAGGTTGAAGGGGGACCTGATTGAGGTCTACAAAATTATGAGAGGTATGGACAGGGTGGACAGCAACAAGCTTTTTCCAAGAGTGGAGGTGTCAATTACAAGGGGTCACGATTTCAAGGTGAGAGGGGGAAAGTTTAAGGGAGATGTGCGTGGAAAGTTTTTTACGCAGAGGGTGGTGGGTGCCTGGAATGCTTTGTCAGCAGAGGTGGTGGAGGCGGGCACGATAGCATCATTTAAGATGCATCTAGACAGATATATGAACGGGCGGGGAACAGAGGGAAGTAGATCCTTGGAAAATAGAAGACAGGTTTAGATAAAGGATCTGGATCAGCGCAGGCTGGGAGGGCCGAAGGGCCTGTTCCTGTGCTGTAATTTTCTTTGTTCTTTGTTCTATTAAAGAACTCCATGAGGACACTCCCGATGGAGAAAGTGGTATGAGGGAAAAGCAAGGTGCGGAGAAGGGTAGTGATGGAGTTTGGCGAAAGGATAATCGGGTAATGGCCCCCAAATGTATTCAACATACATTATTGGAGCTCCACCACGGGCTTGGACACTCAGGCAGGGAAGCCATGATCGGGAGCCTGGCAAGGGAGTGGTGGTGGAAAGGAATGGGGCGAGATGTTGCACAATACTGTCATTGGTGCGTCACCTGTGCCCAGCATAAAAGTCAGAATGGGACACCAACCTAGACCACGGGGACCATGGGAACACTTGCAGATAGATTTTACATGTCCCCTGCCACCATCACATGGCAAAACATACTGCCTAGTGATTATCGATCAATTCACCCAATGGGTGGAGGTTTTACCTACGTGGAATTGTACCACCTTGACAGTCGCCAGAGTCTTAGCTGATGAAGTAATTCCCAATGGGGAGAGCCTATTAAAATAGACTCAGACCAAGGTACCCATTTTACTGGAAGTGTTATAAAAACGGTGTGCTGATTAATGGGAATAAAGCAGAAATTCCACATTCCCTACCATCCCCAAAGCTCGGGAATAGTGGAGCGGATGAATTGAACTCTTAAAAATGCACAAGCAAAGGCAATACAGACGTCAGGAAAAACCTGGACCGAAGTATTGCCGATTATCTTAATGAAACTGCGGGCCATGGGAAACTGAACCACAGGCTTAACTCCTTATGAACTAATGACAGGAAGAGCGATGCAATTACCAGAAGGCATCATAACAGGCGGGGCCGATGTGGGTCCCCTAAAAGACAGATTAAAACGGTACGTTCTGGAAATGAGTACACAACTCAAAATGATGCAACAGAACGTTTGTGACAATCAGGAAAATAAGGATCGGGCACAAGAGCTCGCGATGGTGGCTTACGTTCCCCCGGCGGGTAGTAAAGTCATGGTAAAAACTCTGCCCAGTAAACCAGGGTTCGCCCCAAAATGGAGCAGGCCTTATGAGATTATAATTAGTGGAGACACCTGTGCCTGCCTGGGCATAAGGGGAAAAGGAGTGTGGAAACATTGGACACAATTAAAATTATATGAGGAAAAGATGACCTCATAGGGCTTCTCTCATTCATACCGGCTATGCACCGATGAAAGGTTGGATGCGGTTGCTTAAGTCTAAATCAGATAACCAAGCTACAAAGTAATGGATGATGAACTGATGCTTGCTTTTGTATTTATCTTCCAGATCGTTCAATTTATGATTATGTAATTTGTATCTATCGGGATCCTTATATTGTGCTCATTGCTTGGCTTATAGATAAGCTTAGAGAGTGAATAGAGATAAGGATTCGAAAAAAGATGATGTGCTTCCCCAGTCTTCTAAGGAATGTAGTCGCGTTAATATATATTGTCACGGATGTAAGGGGGATGGGATTGGAAGACAATCTTTTTTATAAAACTCATATACGATTGTACGGAAAGCAGTCTGTGTGTTACCCGTTGGCCAAATCTGTAAAGGCCTTGTTTGTGGCCACCCCGAGTTGGACCCCTCTCCAACTATACACTACTGACATGTCAGATAGACCCTGTGTGGGTCAGACGGGCAGTTATAGTAGGAGTATACAAGGAAGATGCGTGCAACTAATGAACTCCACGCATCCCACTTGCCGGGGAATACAGGGGATTGGAGGGACAAGGTGTTCAGAGAAAACGGAGTATCCCCTATGTTTTACGGGGCAGGGATGGAAATATGTCTATGCCCTTGTCCCCCAAAATTCCACATGTGTACAGAAACAGTGTGCTCACCAACATTGTCGAGTATATCGGGGCCAGTTCGCCTGTACTTGCGATAAGGAAAGATGCCAATTTATTTGCGACCTGACCATCCTGGGCGATAATACTCGAAAGGGATTAGAGGCCATTAACCGGGAGTTGTCTGCATTGAGATTGTACACCAAGCAAACCCGTTATGCAGTAGACTCGTCAAATCAGACTGTCACAATAACCTTTCCCGCAGTTTGTCACTTTTTACTCTGTAGACTATCTGAACTTGCAGAAGTAAGTCGAGGGGAATCGCAAAATTACATGTCTGCGCTTTAAGCTTTAGATCCATTATGAAACAGTCAAGCGTTTTGCACTCTGCCCGAATATATACCTTTCAAACGTTTTTGCACTCTGCCTGAACACATACCTTTCAAACGTTTCATTTCGCTGCAACTGGCAGTGCTTGTCAAACTTCTCAATAACTTTGATGTACTTTTCTTTTATCTGCCTGTGGTAGTATGCATTAGGGGTCATGTGGGACTGTGAAGCCGTGATGTAATTGGCTGACAGATCCCGGGTCCTGGTTGGCTGTTGATCTCTAGCTCCGCCCTGAAGGCGGAGTATAAGAACCAGGAGTTCTCCCCCGCAGGCCAGTCTGTTGCTGAACTGCGGGGAACAAGTCACGCTTAATAAAGCCTCATCGACTTCATCTCTATTCGTCTCTCGTGAGCCTTTGTGTGCTACAATTTATTAAGCGTGCTTAAAGGATTATGGAGCTCAGGATCGTCCCGGATGCCTGAGGATCAGCCCCCATGCAGTGAACTCAGCAGCAGTTTTTAAACACTGGCAGACTTGTTTCGAAGCCTACCTCAGAACGGCCCCCGGCCGGGTCACAGAAGACCAGAAACTACAGGTCCTGCACTCGAGGGTAAGCCCGGAAATTTTCCCTCTCATAGAAGACGCAGAGGATTTCCAGACGGCGTTCGCAGCACTAAAGAGCATCTATGTTCGCCCAGTGAACCAGATCTACGCACGCTACCAACTCGCAACGAGACTGCAAAGTCCCGGAGAATCGCTAGACGAATTCTACGCCGCGCTGCTAATTTTGGGACGGGCCTGCAGCTGCCCGCCGGTAAACGCGATTGAACACACGGACATGTTAATTCGCAATGCTTTTGTGGCAGGTATGAACTCTCCCCAAATCCGCCAAAGACTTTTAGAAAAAGAGTCGCTAGGACACTCAGAGGCACGGGCCCTTGCAGCCTCCCTAGATGTGGCCGCGCGAAACGCCCGCGCCTATGGCCCCGACCGCGCGGCAGCCCCTTGGGCTCCGTGGACCCCCGTCGCGACAAACCCCCCCCCCCCCCCACAGGCTTGCGCGGTTCAGACATCGTCCCGGGGGGGCCCGCTGCTATTTCTGCGGCCAGGCGAAACACCCCCGGCAGCGCTGCCCGGCCCGCGCAGCGATTTGCAAGAGCTGCGGGAAAAATGGCCATTTCGCGGCTGTGTGCCGGTCCCGGGGGGTCGCCGCTGTCCCCGGAGAAGAAGGAGTCCTGCGCGTTTCAAACGCTCCCCAGCCCCCCCGCGCCCCATGTGCGACCCGCAGGCGCAGCCATTTTGGGTCCCGGCCACCGCTGTCCCCGGAGAAGAAGGAGTCCTGCGCGTTTCAAACGCTCCCCAACCCCCCAGCGCCCCATGTGCGACCCGCAGGCGCAGCCATTTTGGGTCCCGGCCACCACGAGGGGAGGAGGGGCGCCGCCATCTTAGGACCCCCCAGCCATGTGCGATGCATGGGGGCGGCCATTTTGTTCACCCCCGCCGCCATCTTGGACGGCAACAATGGACCCCAGCATCGACGGCTCCACGGGGTTCGAGGAAGACGCTGAAGCACTACGACCACGTCTGGCCTCAATGACGCTGGACCAAGCACGGCCCTGGACGCTCCAGACGACGACAACAACGGTGCTGATCAACGGGCACGAGACACCATGCCTGGTCGACTCCGGGAGCACAGAAAGCTTCATCCACCCTGACACGGTAAGACGCTGTTTTTTGACTATCCGTCCCAGTGCGCAAAAGATTTCCCTAGCTGCAGGATCCCACTCCGTACAGATCAAAGGCTTCTGCATAGTGACGCTAACGGTGCAAGGGAGGGAGTTTAAAAACTACAGGCTCTACGTCCTTCCCCAACTCTGCGCGCCCACATTACTGGGATTAGACTTCCAGTGCAATCTAATGAGCCTAACCTTCAAATTCGGCGGCCCAATACCCCCACTCACTATCTGCGGCCTCGCAACCCTCAAGGTTGAGCCCCCATCCTTGTTTGCAAACCTCACCCCGGATTGCAAACCCGTCGCCACTAGGAGCAGACGGTACAGCGCCCAGGACCGGACATTCATTCGGTCCGAAGTCCAGCGGCTACTGAAGGAAGGCATAATCCAGGCCAGCAATAGTCCCTGGAGAGCACAGGTGGTAGTGGTAAAGACAGCGGAGAAGCAAAGGATGGTCATAGACTATAGCCAGACCATCAACAGGTACACACAGCTAGATGCGTACCCTCTCCCCCGCATATCCGACATGGTCAATCGGATTGCCCAATATAAGGTCTTCTCCACCGTGGACCTCAAGTCCGTCTACCATCAGCTCCCCATCCGCCCAAGTGACCGCAAGTACACAGCCTTCGAGGCAGACGGGCGATTATACCACTTCCTAAGGGTCCCATTTGACGTCACAAACGGGGTCTCGGTCTTCCAACGAGAGATGGACCGAATGGTTGATCAATACGGGTTGCAGGCCACGTTCCCGTATCTCGACAACGTAACCATCTGCGGCCACGATCAGCAGGACCACGACGCCAACCTCCAAAAATTCCTCCAGACCGCTAAAGCCTTGAACCTCACATACAACGAGGACAAGTGCGTTTTTAGCACAAACCGGCTAGCCATCTTGGGATATGTAGTGCGCAATGGGATAATAGGCCCCGACCCCGAACGTATGCGCCCCCTCATGGAATTTCCCCTCCCTCACTGCTCCAAAGCCCTAAAACTCTGCCTGGGGTTCTTTTCATATTACGCCCAGTGGGTCCCCCAGTACGCAGACAAGGCCCGCCCCCTAATACAGACCACGACCTTCCCCCTGTCGACAGAGGCTTGCCAGGCCTTCAGCCGCATCAAAGCGGATATCGCAAAGGCCACGATGCGCGCCATCGACAAGTCCCTCCCCTTCCAGGTCGAGAGCGACGCCTCCGATGTAGCTCTAGCGGCCACCCTTAACCAAGCGGGCAGACCCGTGGCCTTTTTCTCCCGAACCCTCCACGCCTCAGAAATCCGCCACTCCTCAGTGGAAAAGGAAGCCCAAGCCATAGTGGAAGCTGTGCGACATTGGAGGCATTACCTGGCCGGCAGGAGATTCACTCTCCTCACTGACCAGCGGTCAGTAGCCTTCATATTTGATAATGCACAGCGGGGCAAAATTAAAAATGACAAGATCTTAAGGTAGAGGATCGAGCTCTCCACCTTCAACTATGAGATCTTGTACCGTCCCGGAAAGCTGAACGAGCCGTCCGATGCCCTATCCCGCGGCACATGTGCCAACGCACAAATTAACCGTCTCCAAACCCTCCACGAGGACCTCTGCCACCCGGGGGTCACTCGGTTCTACCATTTTATAAAGTCCCGCAACCTCCCCTACTCCGTGGAGGAGGTCCGTACAGTCACAAGGAACTGCCACATCTGCGCAGAGTGCAAACCGCATTTTTTCAGGCCGGATAGTGCGCACCTGATCAAGGCCTCCCGTCCCTTTGAACGCCTCAGTCTGGATTTCAAAGATCCCCTCCCCTCCACCGACCGCAACACATACTTCCTGAACGTGGTGGACGAGTACTCCTGTTTCCCCTTCGCCATCCCCTGCCCTGACATGACAGCGGCCACAGTCATTAAAGCCCTTAACACCATATTCACACTGTTCGGTTGCCCCGCATACGTCCATAGCGACAGGGGGTCCTCCTTCATGAGTGACGAGCTGCGCCAGTTCCTGCTCAGCAAGGGTATAGCCTCGAGCAGGACGACCAGCTACAACCCCCGGGGGAACGGGCAAGTAGAGAGGGAGAACAGCACGGTCTGGAAGACCGTCCTACTGGCCCTACGGTCCAGGGATCTCCCAGTTTCACGGTGGCAGGAGGTCCTCCCGGACGCTCTCCACTCCATCCGGTCACTGCTGTGTACCACCACTAACCAAACGCCTCATGAGCGCCTCCTTGTCTTCCCCAGGAAGTCCTCCTCTGGAACGTCGCTGCCGACCTGGCTGGCGGCCCCAGGACCCATCTTGCTCCGGAAACATATGCGGGCGCACAAGTCGGACCCGTTGGTCGAGAGGGTTCACCTCCTCCACGCGAACCCGCAGTACGCCTACGTGGAGTACCCCGACGGCCGACAGGACACGGTCTCCCTGTGAGATCTGGCGCCCGCCGGCAACACGCACACCCCTCGACACCAATCACCCCCTCCCTGCCACCGGCGCACCCCGCGACCGCCCCCTTCCCGGGAGGATCGGTCCTCCTCCCAGGTCCGACCAGAAGTGAAGCTGAAGCAGAAACCGTAAAGCTCCCGGAGACGACAACACTGGAACAAGCACCACCACCACCGGGGCTGAGGCGATCGGCAAGGACGACCAGACCGCTCGACCGACTCGTGGCATCGGTGTAACACTAGAATGTTGTGGACTTTAACGAGAATTTTTTTTCCTTTTTCCCTCTTACGAATACTGTAAATAGTTCAAAACAAAAAACCCTGTACATAGCCCAGTGTAGGGCAATGTGATGACATGCAAAAGTTTTTTTCCTCCCAGGACCAGCCTTGTAAACCCCTACCACCATGCGAAGCACCACCCCGCTGGGTTCATTTTTAACAAGGGGTGAATGTGGTAGTATGCATTAGTGGTCATGTGGGACTGTGAAGCCGTGATGTCATTGGCTGACAGATCTCGGGTCCTGGTTGGCTGTTGATCTCTAGCTCCGCCCTGAAGGCGGAGTATAAGAACCAGGAGTTCTCCCCCGCAGGCCAGTCTGTTGCTGAACTGCGGGGAACAAGTCACGCTTAATAAAGCCTCATCGACTTCATCTCTATTCGTCTCTCGTGAGTCTTTGTGCGCTACACTGCCTCATCCTTAAACCGGAACGAGTTAAAGATTTCAAGGGCTTGTGAGCCAGCCACTGTTAGAAACAGTGCTATTTTTCGCTGGTCACTGGTCACTGGCCACGTCTAGGTCGAGGGCAAAGATATACAATTCAAACTGCTGCTTGAAATTACATCAATTATGGTCTACTTTACACAAAGTATGAAATTGCCATGGAGAAGGTCCTTCTATCTCGCTTCGACTGGGATTTGCTTTGACGTCGTCATTGAAGTCAGACTCTGGTCATAAATGTTTTTTTAAAAGTTTTGTTTCATAGAAATGTTTTGCAAACTTCTCTTCTCTTGCTGAACCTTTCTAATTATCTTTAGCATGCACACCTGATACCTTACGATTTCTACTCTTGGTATCATGTGATGTTTTTTGCTTTCTGAATGAGGATGGTTTCAAAGTGTGGTGTCTCACAAAGAACATCAAGCTAAGTCTTGAACAAAGTTAATTTATTGACACTACAACTAAATAGATTCGACTTGCTTGCTAAGACATAAAAGATTACAGATTCACTAAAACTATGATTCTAATTACAGAGCTCCTGATAACATGACTATTCTCTACCTCGCCGAACACCCTTCTCCCCAAAGCAAGAGTATCGCGTGATCCACATGTAGGCGCTTGATCGCAATCTAGTGGTTGGATGCAGTTACAGTGAATTGTTAACCCTTCATTATTCTTACAATATACATATTGTCACACCTCCCCCACATCCTTCTCATTGGACCAGGACTGTCATTCCCCCTCCTCCTCCAGCACATCGCTCCTCTGCTGCGCGATGTTGTGTTGCACGATGCGGGCGGCCCTCTCAGCATCATACTGGAGGGTCCCTTCAGAGCGGTCGAGGCGTCTTAACCACATCTTCAGGAGGCCGAAGCACCACTTGATCACACCCCTGGTCGCTGTATGGATGATTTTGTAGCAGATCTCAGCGTCTGTCTGTGGCCTTTGGATAGGTGGCATCAGCCACGACTACAGTGGATAACCCCTGTTGTCTAGGAGCCAACCCCCCAGCTGGGGAGGAGGTCAGGAATTGTCGAGTGTGGCAGGATGAAGGCGTTGTGCACACTGCCAGGATATCAGGTGCAGACGTGTACGATGCACAGCTGATGGTCACATATCAGCTGCACATTCATCGAGTGGCACCTCCTTCAGTTGGTACAGAGCGGCCTGTCATCTGCAGGTGCTTGTAGGGCGACAGACATGCATCCCATCGATCACTCCCTGGACCCAGGGCATCCGGTTGATGGCGGCTCACCCCACTGCCTGGGCATCCTGGTGGGCTGAGTCTACATTAAAATGGATGTATTGAGCCACCTGGCCATATAGGGCCTCCGTGATGGAGCGGATGCACCTGTGCACCAAGGTCTGTGAGATTCCGGACCTGTATCCACTGGCGCTTGGAAGAACCCCGCCACGTAAATGTTCAGGACGACCATCACCTTGACGGCCACTGGGATCGGGTGTCCTCCCCCATACCCCTGCGGTGCCAGGTTGTGCCATGATCTGCAGATATGTCGCACTGCCTCCCTGCTCAGCCGGAGTCTTCGGCGGCATGCCCGGTCCGGCAGGTCCTTGAATGACCGTTGGTGTCAGTGACGAATGTGATATAAAATAGTTACTTGAGAGATACTAGTTAATGTAATGTAGAAATAAGCCACTTTGATTCTGGCAGTTAGGGACAAAGGGATTTGAGACCGCATGGAAAAAGCAGGAAGAGGTGTGTCTATGAGAGTGATGCTGCATTGATAGGGGCCAGAGAAAGGGATTGGAAGTGAGCCAATCAGAATAGATCAAACAGGTCAGGAGGGACATAGGCTGACCTATGGGCGTCGAGTATGTGAAACTTGATACCATTTGAATTGATTTTGCAGAGATCCTTTTGTCTCTTTGTTCAGTCGCTTTCTGGAGTGTAAGAGACTGGATGTCTCTTATGTTTCTGTAAGATGAATTAAGCTTGCAAGCTAAATAAATAACTTCTTTTTACGTGCGAATCCATCTCAACTTTTATTGAGGCCAGACTGACAGAGAAAGAAATTTGGGAATCAACATCAGTACACACGAGGCCTCATGCGGTGCCTCCTTGCCACCTCCTCCTCCTCGGCCTGTTCGGCAGCCAGCTCTCCACCTTGGGCATCTGCCTCCTGTCCCTCTGAAGCATGCTCTGCAGTTGCACACTTCGCTACTGCAGCTTCCTCCTCCTCCTCGAGCAGCGTCAGCTCGTACAGCCGCAGGGCACAACTATTGCTGGTTGAATTCCAATATCCATTGTCTGCAGGGGGTGAAAGGTTGACATGTTAGTGCCCAAACAGGTCCAACGGGTCACATGGTGGCCCCAGTTGCACTATGAGATCCTCCCCCACATGTCCACCCCCATCCCCCACCCTTGACCCTGTCAGTGACCGGCAGACCTCTGATCCTGGCACTTGTCCCTGATTCCAGTGGTACCGTCAGCTGGCATTGCCCTTGTCGGCGGTATGCTCCACCCAGCGCCTCCGTCGGGGCAATAGTGGGCGTTGCCCTGGGTGGGCTGCCTGATGCCCCACCAGCGGGTGGCGGCCGGGTGGGGGGGGGGGGGTATGGTGGAATGTGGGAGTGGGGGTACCCATAAGGCCGGTGTCACTCTGCAGAACCAGGAGCCAAGGTGGGTGGTGCATTCCTGAACACATTAACGCCGCTGTCGAGGTGACGGGGAATTGTGATTTGGCCTCAAATCGGTGCCCGCCGCGATTTTGGTGTTGGAACCTATTCTCCGCCCAATCGTGTTTTGCGATTTTGGCGTCAGCCAACAGAGAATCCCGCCCATGGTTACAGGATGACTTAGATTGAGGCTTGAAAAGTTAACGGCATGTTACATTTCGGAAAGACAGGAAATTAAGAAAAAGTGAAGGATTGGTTCTGTAAATTAGTGACAGCACATTAGAGAGAGATGACCTATGGTCAGAAAACCAGGATGTCGGAGAATTTTGGGTTGAGATAAGAAATTATCAAGGCAAAATATACTAGAGGGAGTGGTGTCCAGACCCTCTAATTGTAACTACATGGTAGGGCAGAGTGTAAAAGTAGAAATAATGGCAGCTTGTTAGAAAGTTATGGTGATAATGGGATTTTAATCTACATGACTGGAAAAATCAGATGGGCAAAGGTAATGTAGATGAGGAGTTTATCGAATGTTTTCAAGATAGTTTCTTAGAACAGCACGTTGTATACTAAACTAGGTATTATGCAATGAGATAGGATTAGTTGATAGCTCAAGGAGAAGGCACCTCTTCAGTGAAAATAGCAGCGATCATATTATTCAATTTTGAATTCAGTTTGTTAGAGTGAGCCATTGCAGACGCACCTATAAAGCATAAGTATTAAAAAATATGTTAATCAAAATGGACTACTAACCAAATGTGAGGTATTATGGGGCTTGACTAACTAGTCCACATTCCTGCAATGATTCACGTTTAGCTTGCTCAGCAGGGCATCCCTTATCTTGTCAGCTCGCAGCTGCAGTCTACAATAATGAAAACTTAGTGCCAGCAAGGAAGGAAGGTGAAGGTAAGGAGACCCCAAGCTCTCTGATGTGCAAGGAAGACCCAAAGACAGTTGATAAGGCATCTGCTAAACATCACGAGAGGACCTCTCACTGTCAATCAGATGATCAGGCAGCCCCATCATGCCTAGAATACTAATTTCATTAGATTTAGGCATGATGTATGTAATCCATAACTGTTCTGGTTGGATTGTGTCCAACCGATGGGCTGAGTAAATGTATAAAACATGATCATTTTCTTTGCTCAGTGGCGAAGCGCATGGTGGGCCCAGCGTTCTTCTCACCACCAGTGTTAAATCAATAAATTGTTTGATGATTGGAACAGACCCAAGTGTTGAGTGATTCATTCAAACTCATCGGCATTATTAAGCCTCAGGGATGGAAGAGTGCATCCAAGACTAGCATTCTGAACTTAAGTGAAACTATGAGGAGTTGACAGCAGCTAGCCAAAGTGAACTGACAAATGCGCTTAAGGAATAGATCAACAATGGGTGGATTTAAACTTGTAAGGCAGGGGGGTAGGTTGACTAATGGGCCTAGTTTTAGAAACACCAGTGAGGGAAGAAGAGAGAAGGTTGGGATTAGGGAAAAGGAAGTGAGAGAAGGCTTGAGTGTTGACAGTGAACAAAGAAATGGTCACCTCCCCAAATGCAATAAAGAGATAAGGGCAGGGTTAAATTGTATGTATGTAAATGCATGGAATATAATGAACAAAATTGGGGAACTGAAAGCAGAAATTACTCTAGGGGCATCCAAAATAGTAGAGAGAAACATGGCTCAAGCAAGAACAGGACTGGATACTTAATATCCCGGGTTATAAAGTTTTTTCGTAGGAACAGAGTGGGAAAAAGGGGAAGAGGAATAGAATCATAGCTCTTGAACGAGATGCAGTTCCTGAATCAGAATCTATATGGTTGGAGGTGAGAAACAGGAAGGGAGCGGTGATCTTGTTTGGTATTTACTATAGACCTGCAAATAGTGGGGAGAAAGTGGAAGAGAGCATTTCATTTCATTTTTGCTTCAAGGACATAGAACATAGAACATACAGTGCAGAAGGAGGCCATTCAGCCCATCGAGTCTGCACCGACCCACTTAAGCCCTCACTTCCAGCCCTGTAACCCAATAACCCCTCCTAACCTTTTTGGACACTAAGGGCAATTCATCCTGGCCAATCCACCTAACCTGCACATCTTTGGACTGCGGGAGGAAACCGGAGCACCCGGAGGAAACCCACGCAGACACTGGGAGGACGTGCAAACTCCACACAGACAGTGACCCAGCGGGGAATTGAACCTGGGACCCTGGTGCTGTGAAGCCACTGTGCTACCTACTGTGCTACCGTGCTGCCCGGTAGGAGGATTGTGATAGTTGGGGTTTTCAACTACCCTAAGGTAGACTGGAAAACAGGTAGAGTGTGGGGCACAGAAGGGGAGAAATAACTATATTGTGTGCAGGAGAACTTTCTGCAACCTAGACCTACTAGGATTTCGAGTCCTACTATGGAGCAAGCTATGCTGGATCCGGTCCTAGGAAATGAGGCAGGGCAAGTGGAGATTGATTCAATATTTGGAAATAGTTGGAAAAGGATAAAATCAGTCACGGGTTAAGATCCCAGAGTGGAAAAGGGCACATTTTAAGGGTCCAAAAGTTGAACTGGAGCAGGTTGATTGGAAGTGCATTTTGGTGGATAAAACAATGGATGAAAAATGGGAGACTTTCAAAGGAGAGCTGAATAGGGTGCAAGCTAGATACGCACCCATGAGAAATAAATACAGGGTATCCAAAGCTAGAGTAACTTGGGTGACTCAGGATATTGATGACAAAATAAGGAAGATAAAAGAGGCATATGATGCACGCCGGAATAATCATAGCAATAGTAATCAGGAAGAGTATCTCAAATGCAGGAGAGAGGCTAAGGCTGGAATAAGGAAGGCTAAGAGGAAGCATGAGGAAATGTTTGCAAGCTGTGCTAAAACAAATAGCAAGATGTTCTTCAAGCATATTAATGATAAAAGATTAGTGAAGGATAGAGTGGGGCCCATAAGGGACAAGCAGGGTAAACTGCTCACTGAAGTGGAGGGTATGGCCGTGTTACTAAATGAGTACTTTGCTTCTGTCTTTACCAAATTAGAAGATGGTGACAAAGGCCCAGTTGAAAATGTGGGTGTTGAGCACTGAGAAGCATGGTGATAGATAAAAGGTGCTAAAACAGCTGGCAGCACTCCAAGTAGAGAAGTCGCCAGATCCAAATGGGATGCATTCTAGATTGCTGAGAGAGGTAAGGGATCATATTGCGGAGCCGGTGACAGAAATTTTACCGGCCTCTCTGAACATAAGTTTAGTCGAGGGGACTGGAGGATTGCAAATGTGACGCCGTTGTTTGAGAAAGGGGCAAACTGAAACCCAGGAAACTACAGACTTGTCAATAATGGGAAAACTGATGGAGGCCATAATACGGGATGAGATAAATATACACTTAAGAGAAAAATAAATTATTACTAGACAGTTAACATAGCTTTGTCAGGGGCAGGTCATGTCTGACAAATTTAATTGAGTTATTTGACGAGGTGACACAGATGAAGGTAGTGCCATGGATGTTGTATATTTAGACTTTCAGAAAGCATTTGATACAGTGCCAGATGGCAGGTTGGTTAGTTAATTAATAATGTTTAGGATTGATGGGTCCTTGATAGCATGGATTAGAAGTTGGCTAAGAGATAGGAAACAGAGGGTATGTATAGATGAGCATTTCTTAGACTGAGACAAGTTGAAAGTGGTGTTCCCCAGGGCTCAGTGTTGGGACTCTTGCTTTTTCTGATTTATATAAATGATATAGAATTGGGTGTTGAGGGCAAAACGTCTAAATTTGCAGGTGATACTAAGCTCGCAAGAATAGTGAATTGTGAGGATGACACTGAGTGACTTCAGAGGGACATTGACAAGTTGGCCAAATGGGCAGACACCTGGCTGATGAATTTCAATGCAGCAAAATGTGAGGTAATATATTTTGGTAATAGAAACATGGGGAGACAATATAGGCTCAATGGTACAACTTTTGAGAGCAGTACAGGAGCAGAGGTACCCAGGATTCAAGAGCATAACTGTTTGAAGGCCAGGCAAGCTGAAATAGTTGTTAAGAAGGCTTATAGCATCCTTGGGTTTATAAATAGAGGCGTAGAGTATAAAAGCAATGAAGTGGTGCTACACTTCTACAAATCATAGGTCAACCACATTTGGAGTATTATGTTCAGTTCCGGGCATCTTATTTAAGAAAGGATGTTAAAGCCCTGGAGAGGGTGCAGAAGAGATTTACTAAAATGATACCAGGAATGAGGAATTTTAGATATAAGGAAAGATTGGAGAAATTGGGCTTGTTCTACTTTGAGCAGAGAAGATTAAGAGGTGACCTTATTGAGTTGTTAAAATTCTGAGCAATTTTAACTGGGTAAAGAAGGATATTTTGTTTCCAATAGTTGGTATGTCAGTGACTAGGGGTCACAATTTCAAGATGGTCAGCAAGAGAGCTAGGAATGAGGTGAGGAGAAACATCTCTCCTCAGAGCTGGTGGGGTTTGGAGTGCGCTGTCTGGTAGAGTGGCAGAGGTGGATTCCAAAGGAGGTTTCAAAAGGGAGCTGGATATTTTTTGAAAATGATGAATCTAGAGGGCTATAGAGATAGGGTTGGGGAATGGGACTAGCTCGGTTGCTCTTTTGGGAGCCGGTGCAGACACAGTGGGCCTAATGGCCTCCTTCTTGCTGTGAATAACAAACCAACAAACAAACTCAGATGTTCAATGGCAGACATTTAAAGGAATACTTCAGAATACACAGAATAGACACATTCCAATGGGGCAGAAAAATTCCAAGGGGAGGACCGATCATTCGTGGTTAACTAAAAAAGTTAAAGGCACTATTAAACTTTCAGAAAATGCACATATTTGCGCAAAGGCAAGTGGCAGATCAGAAGATTAGAAAGAATATAAAGAACATCACAGAATGACAAAACGATTGATGAGGGAAAATCTAGAGTATGAGAGAAAGCTCGCTAGTAATAAAAAGACAGATAGTATGGGTTTCCATAGATATTTAAATCAGAAAAGAGTTAATAAAGACGCATCGTGATATGATTCATAATGGAAAGTAGGGCTATGGTGGATGAATTAAACAGGTATTTTGCATCAGACTTCACTACTGAGGACAGAAGTAACATCCCAGAAATAGCTCTAAATCAGGAAATGGAAGGGAGGGAGGGACTCAGGAAAATTACAATCACCAGGGATGTGGTGTTGAGAAAACTGTTGGGCCTGTTAGCTAAAACGTCCCTGGGTCCGGGTGGACTTTATCCTAAGATATAGAAAGAAGTGGCTAATGAGATAGTTGATGCATTCGTTTTAATTTTCCAAAATTCCCTCGAGTTTGGGAAGGTTCCATTAGATTGGAAGGTAGCAAATGTGACTCCTTTATTCAAAAAGGGAGGGAGACAGAAATCAGGGAACTACAGACTAGTTAGCCTAACATCTGATACAGGGAAAATGTTAGAAGCCTTAATAACGATGTAATAGCAGGGCATTTGGAAAAATGCAAGGCAATCAAGCAGAGACAACATGGTTTTGTGAAAGGAAAATCTTGTTTAACTAATTTATTGGGTTCTTTGAAGGAATTATTCATTCATGGGATGTGGACATCGCTGGCTGGGCCAACATTTATTGCCTATCCCTGAGGGCATTTAAGAGTCAAAAAACATTGCTATGGTTCTGGAGTCACACGTAGACCAGACCAGGTAAGGACAGCAGATTTCTGTCCCGAAAGGACATTGGTGAACCGGATGGGCTTTTATGACAATCAACAAGATATCTTGGTTGTCATTAGACTTTTAACTGGATTTTATTGAATTCAAATTCCACCAACAGCCTTGGTGGGATTTGAACCTGGGTCCCCAGAGCATTACCCTGGGTTTCTGGATTACTAGTCCAGTGACAATACCACAACACCACTGCTTCCCCACCACTGCTGAGGATGAAAGGTAACTAGTGGATGTACTGCACTTAGCTTTCCAGAAGGCACCTGGTAAAATGCCTATCTAAGGTTAATGCAGAAAGTAAAAGCTCATGGTATAAGGGGTAATATATTGGCATGGATTGAAGATTGGCTAGCTAACAGGAAACAGAGAACTGATGTAAATGGGTCTTTTCCTGGTTAACAGTTTGTGACATGTAATGTGCCTCAAGGATCCTTGCTGGGGCCTCAATTTTTTACAATTTACAAAGGGACATAGGTAGCTTAAGTGAGTAGGAAAAATCAGGCAAATGGAGTATCATGTGAGCAAATGTGAAATTGTCCATTTTGGCAGGTAGGATATAAAGGAAGTTTATTCTTTAAATGGTAAGAGATTGCAGAGCTCTGAGGTGTAGAGGGATCTAGGTATCCTAGTGATTGAATCACAAGAGGCTAGTATGCAAGTACAGCAAGTAAATAGAAATGTTCATAAATATTATCATTTATTGTGAGGGGAATTGATTACAAAAGTAGAGAGGTTATGCTTCAGTTGCTTCAGGGCATTGGTGAGACCACATCTGGAGCATTGTGTACAGTATTGGCTTCCTTATTTAAGGAAAGATAAAGATGCGTTAGAAGCAGTTCAGGGAAGGTTTACTACACTGCTACAAGGAAAGAGTGGGTTGTCCACTGAGGTAAGATTGGAGAGGTTTGTATCCATTAGAGTTTGGAAGAGTAAGAGGCGACTTGATCAAAATCTTTAAGATCCTGAGGGGTATTGACAGGGTGGATGTAGAGAGGATGTTTCCTCTTGTCACAGAATCTAGAACTAGGGGTTACTGTTTAAAAATAAGGGGTCACTTGTTTGAGACAGAGATGAGGAGAAATGTTTTCTCTCAGAGACCCATGAGTTTCGGGAACTCTTCCTCAAAAGGCAGTGAAGCAGAATCTTTGACTACTTTTAAGGCAGAGCTAGTTAGATGCTTGATCAACAAGGGGGTAGCGGGGATAGGCAGAAATGTGGGGTTTAGGTTAATGTCAGATCAGCCATGAAAATATTGAATGACAGAGCAGGCTCAAGGGGTCAAGTGATCTACTCCTGCTCCTAATTCATATGTTTGTATGTTCATACATGGGGAGTGGGTGGGAAAAATGGAGTTGAAGTCCAAGATCAGCATGTTTGCATTGCATGACATCTCCTGTCCTCTTTGCTCGGAACAATCTGGACAGACAACCTGCTCTGCAATATTTCAGGTTAACCTTATTTTATTTATTCATTTAATTAATTAAAGTCTTTATTCAATGATTATCTGTAGCTATGTCAAGTAGTTTAACTAGGTAAGCTATAAATTTAATCCAGTACTTATACTTGTGCAGTCCAGGATTAAACTGCTCTCTTCATTGAGCGAAGAAAAGAAACCTTAAAGCTCACTAACCAATCACCTACCTGTTTACGTAATTAATACCTCTCAACTTTAGCTTTCAGTTTTTAAAATTTTTTTTTATATTCTCCTCCTTTTTCGTATTTTCTCCCAAATTTGCACCCAACAGTAAACAATAATCAGTAACGAATATAATGTCAATCCCCATATCAACAACTACAATCCCACCCTCCCACCAAACCCCCAAACAGCAACCCGCATGTTAACATAAACAAAGAGGAATCAGGAATCACCCATAGTCACCATTAACACATATAGACCCCTCCCCCAACCACCCACCCTCCCCTAATATTCGATGTAATCCAATTCTCGAAAGTGCATAATGAATAACGCTCCTGAATTGTAGAATCCCTCCATCCTTCCCCTCAGTTCAAATTTGACCTTCTCAAGAGTCAAGAATTCCAGCAGGTCCCCTCGCCACGCTCGGGCACAGGGTGGAGAGGTTGATCTCCATCCCGACAGCATCCGTCTTCGGGCGATCAAAGAGGCGAAGGCTACAACATCTGCGTCTGCACCCGTTGCCAACCCCGGCTGGCCCGACACCCCAAATATGGCCTCCCGAAGGCCCGGGTCCAGTTTCACGTGCACCCTTTAGAGATTACCCTAAAAACCTCCTTCAAGTAGTCCTCCAGCTTTGGACAGGACCAAAACATATGAACGGGGTTTGCCCGCCCCTCCCCCCCTGCAACGTTTGCGGGCTCCCCCCCCACAACGTTAGCTTTCAGGTTTGATTGTCTCTTTATCCCTTTCGCAAACCAGGGGCGTCATTCTCCGACCCCCCAGAGGGTCGGAGAATGGCCGTTGGCCGCCGTGAATCCCGCCCCCGCCGAAGTCTCCGAAGGGAGAAAAGTCGGCGGGGCGTTAATGGCGCCGCTGCCGCGGAGAATGTCACGGGTCTGCGCAAGGCAGCCGATTTTCGGCCTGCCGATATTCTCCCTTCCGGATGGGCCGAAGTCCCGTCGACGTGATGACCGTTCACGTCGACGTGAATCAAACCTCCTTTTCATCGGCGTGACCCGGTGCTCCAGGCTCACGCCGACCAGCGAGGAGGTGAGTGACGGCCTGGGGGGTTGGCTCTGGGCAGGAAGTGGCGTGGCCGCAGACTGATTGCGTGAGGAGAGGTGTGTCTCGGCTTGTGTGTGTGTGTGTGCGGCGGGGGGGGGGGGATGGTTAGAGTAGGCTGGGCTCCGGGGGAGTGCCGGGAGGGGGTCCGTGCCGGGGTGGAGGTTGGGGGTTGGGGGGGGTCCGTGCCGGGGTGGAGGTTGGGGGTTGGGGGGGGTCCGTGCCGGGGTGGAGGTTGGGGGTTGGGGGGGGACCGTGCTGGGGTGGAGGTTGGGGAGGGGGCCGTACTGGGGTGGAGGTTGGGGGTTGGAGGGGGTCCGTGCCGGGGTGGAGGTTGGGGGGGGGTCCGTGCTGGGGTGGAGGTTGGGGGTTGGGGGGAGTCCGTGCCGGGGTGGAGGTTGGGGGTTGGGGGGGGGTCCGTGCTGGGGTGGAGGTCGGGGAGGGGGTCCGTGCTGGGGTGGAGGTTGGGGGTTGGGGGGGGTCCGTGCCGGGGTGGAGGTTGGGGGTTGGAGGGGGTCCGTGCTGGGGTGGAGGTTGGGGGTTGGAGGGGGTCCGTGCTGGGGTGGAGGTTGGGGAGGGGGTCCGTGCTGGGGTGGAGGTTGGGGGTTGGGGGGGGGTCTGTGCTGGGGTGGAGGTTGGGGAGGGGGGTCCGTGCTGGGGTGGAGGTTGGGGAGGGGGTCCGTGCCGAGGAGGGTGATGGGAGGGCAAATGAGTTGGTCCACCTGGCCAGGTGCCAGCCTCCAACAGTTGGACCCATGCGGTCCATGCCACCTGGCTGGGGGGAGGAGGGGATATGGGCAATGATGACATGTCGTCGTTCCCCTCCCCCCCCCCCCCACCAGGCCATCATGTGGAGGTTGGGGGGGGTCCGTGCCGGGGTGGAGGTTGGGGGTTGGAGGGGGTCCGTGCCGGGGTGGAGGTTGGGGGTTGGGGGGGGTCCGTGCTGGTGTGGAGGTTGGGGAGGGGGTCCGTACTGGGGTGGAGGTTGAGGGTTGGGGGGGGGGTCCGTGCCGGGGTGGAGGTTGGGGGTTGGAGGGGGTCCGTGCTGGGGTGGAGGTTGGGGGTTGGAGGGGGTCCGTGCTGGGGTGGAGGTTGGGGGTTGGGGGGGGTCCGTGCTGGGGTGGAGGTTGGGGAGGGGGTCCGTGCTGGGGTGGAGGTTGGGGGTTGGGGGGGTCCGTGCTGGGGTGGAGGTTGGGGAGGGGGACCGTGCTGGGGTGGAGGTTGGGGGTTGGGGGGGGTCCGTGCCGGGGTAGAGGTTGGGGGTTGGGGGGGGTCCGTGCTGGGGTGGAGGTTGGGGAGGGGGTCCGTGCTGGGGTGGAGGTTGGGGGTTGGGTGGGGTCCGTGCTGGGGTGGAGGTTGGGGAGGGGGTCCGTGCTGGGGTGGAGGTTGGGGGTTGGGGGGGGTCCGTGCCGGGGTGGAGGTTGGGGGTTGGGGGGGGTCCGTGCTGGGGTGGAGGTTGGGGAGGGGGTCCGTGCTGGGGTGGAGGCTGGGGGTTGGGGGGGTCCGTGCCGGGGTGGAGGTTGGGGGTTGGAGGGGGTCCGTGCTGGGGTGGAGGTTGGGGAGGGGGTCCGTGCTGGGGTGGAGGTTGGGGGTTGGGGGGGGGTCCGTGCTGGGGTGGAGGTTGGGGAGGGGGGTCCGTGCTGGGGTGGAGGTTGGGGAGGGGGTCCGGGCCGAGGAGGGTGATGGGAGGGCAAATGAGTTGGTCCACCTGGCCAGGTGCCAGCCTCCAACAGTTGGACCCATGCGGTCCATGCCACCTGGCTGGGGGGAGGAGGGGATATGGGCAATGATGACATGTCGTCGTTCCCCTCCCCCCCACCAGGCCGTCATGTTTTCAGATCATCCAGCGATGTTGGCCGCCGTGGTGGCAGCCGCTCATGTCTATGTTGCCCTGGATGAGGAGGAGGAGGAGGAGGAGGAGGAGGAGCGTGCCAGAGAGGCGGCGCAGGCTGCCGCAGAGGGGCAGGCGGCAGCCGCCCAGGCTGGAGGGACACCTGACCAACAGGACGAGGAGGGGGAGGAGGACGTCGCGGCCCCACGGCAACGGAGGCACCCGAGGGCGCCCCGTGTGTACCGGCCCCGGCAGTCATACTAGGACCTCACGGACCGGGAATGCAGGAGGAGACTCCGGATGAGCCGGGAAACCGTGGCACACATCTGCCACCTGCTGGCACACCTGTCACCGCGTGGCACTGGCGGGGGACACCCTCTCCCCGTGTCCGTCAAGGTTACGGTGGCCCTGAACTTTTATGCAACGGGGTCATTCCAGGCACCGAGTGGGGACCTGTCCGGCATATCGCAGACATCGGTGCACCGGTGCATCCGGGCAGTGACAGATGCCCTTTATGCCATGGCGCACCGCTACATCCGCTTCCCCGTGGACCGGGCCAGCCAAGATGCCCGGGCCGTGGGCTTCTCTGCCGTGGCCGGGTTCCCCATGGTCCAGGGCGCGATCGATGGGATGCACGTCGCCGTGCGGCCACCTGCAGATAACAGGGCCGTGTTCACTAATAGGAAGGGGACCTATTCGATGAACGTACAGGTGGTCTGCGACCACCGCATGATGATCCTGCACGTCTGCGCCCGTCACCCAGGCAGTGTACACGACTCATTCGTGTTGTCGCGCTCATCCATCCCCGGCATGTACGAGGGACGCCATCCCCGGCTGAGGGGCTGGTTGCTGGGCGACAGGGGCTACCCATTGCGATCGTGGCTGATGACGCCTATACGGAGGCCACGCAATGAGGCGGAGAACCGCTACAATGATGCCCATGTAGCGACAAGGGGAGTGATCGAGAGGTGCTTTGGCGTGCTGAAGATGCGTTTCAGGTGCCTGGACCTGTCTGGGGGCGCCCTCCAGTATCGGTCAGATAGGGTCGGCCGCATCATTGTGGTGTGCTGCGTCCTGCACAACATAGCCCAGCAGAGGGGCGATGTGCCGCAGGCAGAGGAGGGCAGAGTGGAGGAGCAGCAGGAAGAGGCCCAGTCCTCCCAGATGAGGGGGATGGGGGCAATGGTCAGGGCAGACGGGGTAGACACAGGCGGGTGGCTGTCCACCGTTACCGGCTGGCCCAGCGGGCACGGGACAGACTGATAGCCGCCCGCTTCACTGACTAGATGGGCGTGGGAATCGGGTAGTATGGCCACAGACCGCACACCATGGCAACAGCCGACCACCCACCCAGCACCCTCACCCCCCTCCCCAACCCCACCCACCCCACCCGCATGCACACCACCACCCCCCCCCCCCCCCCATTGCCGATCCACCGGCGGCACAACGGGCCGGGCTCACACAGTTGCGGGTGGACGCGTGTCTATCGCAGGCCATGGAGGATGATGACAACCCGCCCTGCGATGAGCTCCTGGCTCTACATCGTTGGACTATGTCTGACCCATGGCCACAGTACCACCATCCACCCGGACCATCCCTGCATGCGGCTGTGACACTGCAGCGCACGGTCCCGTCCTCTGCCCGGGGGATGTTGATGGCGGCCCAGGGGGAAGGGGGCAGACTCACCTGGGGCTGAGGTAAGACCACCCCTCACACACACACTTGCGCTCAACGTACATGACACGCCCGCACACTTTGGACAGAGCACAAAGGCAGCTTCGGTAGGTGTAACATTGACTTTAATAACCAAAGGAGTTCATGCACGTGCCCTAGCCCCTAAAACTCATCTGTGCCCTGCACCCGTGCCAACTTACTCAGTGTCTAATTGTTTGGCCTTACGGGCCCTTTGACTACGTCTACGTGGTTCCCCAGACGGTACAGCAGAACTGGAGGTGGACTCCTGTGATTCCTGCCCTCTGACACTGGATCCCTTTGGCGGCCGTTTCCTGGGGCGTCCTGGCCTAGATGGGCCAGGCTGCGGCCCGGGCGACTGGGAATGGCGAGCTGCCAGCCTGTCCTGCCCGTTGCCCACCCGATGCACCTGGGACGGAAGGGGGGGAGTCCGAGGTGTCGCGGTGTACCGGGACCTCCCCTACAGAGGGAGCCGGGACGGACCACACCACCTCCTCCTCCCTCGGGGTGCCCGATGGCCCCCAGGCCTCTACATGGGTGTGGGATGCGAACGGACTGGCCATCCGACGCCCCCCCGACATCTGGCGCTGCCAGTCCTGGAGGCCCGTGCTGGTATCGACAGGGGTCTGCAGGTTTGCAGCCATGGAGCCCAGGGTGTTGGCAAACCCTGTCTGTGACAGTGCGACGCCGGCTCGCACATGGCCACTGGCGCCGATGCCCTCAGCGATGGCCTGCTGAGACTGGGCCATGGCCTGCAGAGACTGGGCCATGGCCTGCTGAGACTGGGCCATGGCCTGCAGAGATTGGGCTATGGCGTTGAGCGCCTCTGCCATCTGGCGCTGGCACTGGCTCATGGCCTCCTGTGAGAGGGCAGCCATTTCCTGGGCCACAGACGCCGCCTGCATGGAAGGCCCCAGGCCTCGCAAACCGTTCCCCATGTCTGACACCGTCGCAACCATTGCCTCCACCGCGGACGCCACCCGTGCGGTGTCAGCCTGGGTGGCACGCATGACCGGGACCACTCCCAGCTCCTGGACGCGGGTGGACTCCTCCACCTGCGACCGCAGCCGCCGCAAGCCGCCCGTCACCCTCTTCGCTCGTCTCCGGGTCGGTGGTTCCATCGGATCTATGTGTGGGTGTGGTAACTGCAGGAACCCGGGATCCATCTGGGCGGCAGATGTTCGCTTGGCTTGGGCTGCCCTCCGACCGCCCGGTCCCTCTGCTGCTCCTACCTCCACCTGCTGTACCGGGACGACTGTGTTGTGCGCACCAGTGAGTGTTCCAGACGCCTCATCACTAAAGTGCCCAACCGTGGTGAGTGTTTCTGCGATGGTGGAGGGTGTTGGTGACAGCAGTGGCGTTGTGTCGTGCTCTTCGTCCCACTCTGACTCCATGGCACTTTGGGGTGGGGGTTCGTCTCCACCCATCCACTCTGAGTCACTGTCCGGTATTTCGTCTTCCCGGGTAGTGCTGTCCTGGGTAGTGCTGTCCTGGGTAGTGCTGTCCCGGGTAGGCGTGTCCTGGGTAGTGGTGTCCTGGGTAGTGGTGTCCTGGGTAGTGGTGTCCTGGGTAGTGGTGTCCTGGGTAGTGGTGTCCTGGCTCGGATGTGACAGGGGCCTGTGGCTGCCCCCCTCATCGCTGGGTGGTCGCTCCCGCACGTGACGGGGGTGTCGTCTCCCTGTTGCTCCAGGTCTCTCCGTCTCCCGTGGTGTGCGAGGGGCATCCTGCGGGCGTCGCATGCTGGAGGGTCCGGGTCTCTCCGTCTCCCGTGGTGTGCGAGGGGCATCCTGCGGGCGGTGTGCATCTGCGGGGATGGGTGCCTGGACGTTTGGTCCTGCGATACACAATGAAGCATGCATGGTTAGACATCAGGCAGTGATCAGGTGATACGGGGGAGGGGGATATAGGGGAGGGGGGATATGGGGACGGGCTGTCGGTGGCTCACTTGCTGGTGGGCCCCCGACCTCTGCATCAGCAACCTCCCGGTCCTCAGGTCCGCCAGCCAGTTCCAGGGCCCTTTCCTCGTGTACGGTCAGTGGCCTCTCATCAGCGGGCCCTCCTCTAGTCCTCACATGCTCCCTATTGTTGTGTGCGCGCTTCTCCTGTGGGGGGGGGGGGGGGTGGTGGCAGGGGTAAAAGGCAACAGTGTTAGGCAGGTATATGAATGCACGCCATCGGTTGCGCGTGCATTGCAGAGGTTAAGGTTAGGGCTGGATTCACTTGGGGATATGGGGGATATGGGGGAGGGGGGATATGGGGGGATATGGGGGAGGGGGGATATGGGGGAGGGGGGATATGGGGGATATGGGGGACGGGGGGATATGGGGGACGGGGGGATATGGGGACGGGGGGATATGGGGGACGGGGGGATATGGGGGACGGGGGGATATGGGGGACGGGGGGATATGGGGGACGGGGGGATATGGGGGACGGGGGGATATGGGGGACGGGGGGATATGGGGGACGGGGGGATATGGGGGACGGGGGGATATGGGGGACGGGGGGATATGGGGGACGGGGGGATATGGGGGACGGGGGGGGGAGAAAAGAGGGGGGGGGGAAGAAAAGAGGGGGGGGGAAGAAAAGAGGGGGGGGGGAAGAAAAGGGGGGGGGGGGGAAGAAAAGAGGGGGGGGGGAAGGGGGGGGGGAGAAGAGGGGGTGGGGGGAGGAAGAGGGGGGGAGAAGAGGGGGTGGGGGGAGGAAGAGGGAGGGGGAGAAGAGGGGGGGGGGGAGAAGAGGGGGTGGGGGGGGAGAAGAGGGGGGGGGAGAAGAGGGGGTGGGGGGGGAGAAGAGGGGGGGGGGAGAAGAGGGGGTGGGGGGGAGAAGAGGGGGTGGGGGGGGGAGAAGAGGGGGGGGGAGAAGAGGGGGGGGGAGAAGAGGGGGGGAGAAGAGGGGGGGGGGAGAAGAGGGGGGGGAGAGGGGGGGGGGGGGGGAGAAGGGGGGGGGGGGGGGGAGAGGGGGGGGGGAGAAGAGGGGGGGGGGAGAGGGGGGGAGAGGGGGGGGGAGGGGGGGAGAGGGGGGGAGAGGGGGGGGGGGGGGGAGAAGAGGGGGGGGGGAGAGGGGGGGGGGGCATATGGGGGAGGGGGGATATGGGGGAGGGGGGATATGGGGAGGCTCACCCTGCCTGCTCTGACGAGGTTGTTCACCTTCTTGTGGCACTGGGTGCCTGTCCGTGGTGTCAGGGCCACAGAGGTGATGGCCTCTGCCACTTCCCTCCACAGACGCCGGCTGTGGCGTGGGGCAACTCTGCGGCCGTGCCCGGGATACAGGGCGTCCCTCCTCTGCTCCACCGCGTCCAGGAGCGCCTCCACATCGCGTGACTCGAACCTCGGGGCTGAGCGACGGCCAGCCATCCAGTCGGGTGTTGCGGTCGGGTGTTCTGGTCGGGTGGGGGGGAGCTGCGCGGCCTTATGAGCCGTCACGCCGTGCAGCGCGTACGACGCTGCACGGCGTGAACCACTGCGCAAGCGCGGATCCCGTTACGTCGCTGCTAGCCCATTTTGGGCCGGAGACTATCGGCCCATTTTTATGACGTGACGCAAGTGGGATTTGCGCCGTTTTTTGCGCCGATCGGCGGACTTTCCGCCGTTAACGGAGAATTTCGTCCCATGTGTGTGACAGAGCAGAACACTTGTTCCCACATTTCACAAATTCCCTCTTTCACCAAATTTCGACAATTAATTAAGTACCCTGTCTATCAGTACACATTGAGCATTCGGTAAGTCAGGTAGATGTGAATCCTAATCTTATACATTAAAGGTTTTGAATAGAAAACAGACTGTGTACATATTAACCTTATCCCTTTATCCAAATTTTTCTGTCAATCTTTATATATCAACAGTAACTGACCTCCCGAGGCATTGCACACAGGGAGGTTTAATGTGTACATTTTTGAAAAGTTCCATCTTACTGTTCTCAAAGAATAGAAAGTCTGTGCCTTGAAACAATGGACAACAGAAGCTGTTCCTATAATTGCAATTGAACCAAAAAAATATATATATTTTTGTTATTAATCATCCATGGGATGTGGGCATTGCCAGCCAGACCAGCATTTATTGCCACCCCTAACTGCCTTGAGAAGGTAGTGGTGAGCCACCGTCTTGAACCTTTGCAATCCATGTGGTGTGAATACACCTACAGTGCTGTTAGGAAAGGAATTCCAGGATTTTAATCTAACAACAATGAAGGAACGGTGATATAGTTTCAAGCTAAAATGGTGTGTGGCTTGGAGGGTCTGCTGCCCTTGTTCTTCCAAGGTCGTGGGTTTAGAAGGTGCTGTTGAAGAAGCCTTCTTGAGTTGCGCCAGTGCATCTTGTAGATGGTAGACACTGCTGCCACAATATCTGGGTGGTAGAGGGAGTGAATGTTGAAGGTGGTAGATGGGTTGCCAATCAAGTGGGCTTGATTTTTCCTGGATGGTGTTGAGCCTCTTGAGTATTGTTGGAGCTGCATTCATCCAAACAAGTGAAGAGTATTCCATCACACTCCTGACTTATGCCTTGATGATGTTGGGGTGTTATTCTCTGCAGAATTCCCAGTCTCTGACCTGCTCTTGTGATCACACTGTTTATATGGCTAGTCCAGTTCCGTTTCTGATCAATGGTAACCCCCCAGGATGTTGATTGTGGGGGATTCAGCGATGGTGACGCCATTGAATGTCAAGGAAGATGTTTAGATTCTCTCTCGGTCATTGCCTGACCCATATGTGGTGTGAATGTTACTTGCCACTTATCAGCCCAAGTCTGAATGTTAATCAGGTCTTGCTGCATATCGGCACAGATTAAAATCAGAAGATCAAGTGTTATTGTTATTTTTTAGCATCTTGCAGTTGCAACAGACAAACCACAATCTTTGTTGGCACTAAAAGGATTTGATAAACACTGAAGCAAAGCTAAAAAGGCATCTATAAATTTAGAGAAGATTGTGAATGACCTAATTCATAAGTTAAGACAGGAGTGGATAAATTAGCACATTAACAAATTAGTATAGTGGACACTAACAAATTAATGGAGAAAAGGCAGTGGTAAATTAATATATTCACAAACCACTCACCACACCAATGAATCAATGAATTAATGCAGAAACAGGTACCAGTGAATTAATAAATTCATGGTTCTGTGGGCACCAGCAAATTAATGGAGATGCAAAACAATCAATTCATAAACCAATACGCAACAAACAAATTGATAAATTAATGGAGCAATAGGCACCATTGAATTAATAAATTAACTGAGCAGTGGACATACTTTACAAATCAATAATACTTCAACAACCAATCTGAAATATCAGTGTTAAACTTAAAGAAGGGGAATTATGAAGGTATAAGAGTGGAATTGACCAAAGTGGAATGATCATATAAATTAATAGATACGACAATAGATGAGCAGTGGCAAATATTTAGAGAGATAATTCATGACTCTCAGCAAAAATATACCCCAATGAGGAGGAAAGACACGAAGGGAAGGAAGAGCTTACCATGGATAATCAAGGAAGTTAAGGAGGGTATTAAGTTGAAAGCAGAAAGGCCAGCATGTGGCTCAGTGGATAGCACTGGGACTGTGGCGCTGAGGACCCGGGTTCAAATCCCGGTCCTGGGTCACTGTCTGTGTGGAGTTTGCACATTCTCCCCGTGTCTGCGTGGGTTTCAGCCCCCACAACCCAAAGATGTGCAGGTTAGGTGGATTGGCCACACTAAATTGCCTCTTAATTGGAAAAAAATAATTGGGTACTCTATATTTAAAAAAAAAAGTTGAAACATAGAAAAATGGCAAAGGTTAGTGGGATAAGTTCAGAATGCAGCAAAGATGGACTGAAAAATAAACTATGAGGGCATGCTAGCGAGAAACATAAAAACAGATAAGAGCTTTTTAAAGTACATTAAAAAGAAGAAAGTAGTAAAATAAAGCATTGGCCCCTTGAATTAAATTGGGGAAGTAATTATGTAGAACAAAGAAATGGCAGTGGAGTTAAGTAGATATGTGTTCATCAGTCTTTACTGTAGAGGATACTACAGCTATCCCAGAAATAGTTAAAAATATGGGGGAGGAATTAAATACAGTCACCATCACCAGATAATTAGTTTTAGACAAACTAATGGGGTTAAAGGCCGACAAGTCTCCTGGACCTGATGGTTTGCACTCGAAGATCTTAAAGGAAGTAGCTACTGTGACGATTGGAAAGCTTTAGGAAAATTGGATTATAAATGTATTGGGCAACTTAAGGGTTAAAAGCCTGGGGTTAGATTGTGTTTGACTGGTCATATTTTTTTTAAAGAATTCTCTTCTGCAGGGTCTGGATGGGTTTAGCAGCCAGAAGGTGAAATTGACAAAAAAACATGTTTTTCAGTCTGGTCTGATGCATAGTGGTTTAATGGGGAAGTCCCTGGGGAGGTAATGTTCTTTCAATCCCTGTAAAGACATTTTTTCTAGCTTGGGGTGATGATGTCAATGCTGGGTGGAGCTAAGAGTTTTGGAAAAAGCTTTTGGAAGTGAAGTCTGATCTGACAACTCTTATTTTTAGACCACAAGTGAAGGCAGTTTTATTTCCCAGTAAGGACGTTTTTAAAAAAGAGTAATAATATTTTTAAAGAAGAGCAGTCTTGTCTGAAGACAAGGAAGTTGCTGAAACAATCCAGTTGAAACAGCTATTTGAAGACATCAGCCAGAGTCTGAAGGGGTTTTAACAAGAGCTAGAATATGTTCTGTAAAGCAAGTATTATAATATGCCCTGGCAGCTTGTGGAATTTGAATTTGATTTAAAAATCTGGAATTGAAAGCTAGCCTTCGTAATGGTAACCACAAAAAAATAATCAATTAACGTCCCTTTAGGGCAGCACAATAGCATAGTGGTTAGCACAGTTGCTTCACAGCTCCAGGGTCCCAGGTTCGGTTCCCGGCTTGGGTCACTGTCTGCGCGGAGTCTGCACGTTCTCCTTGTGTGTGCATGGGTTTTCTCTGGTGCTCCGGTTTCCTCCCACAGTCCAAAGATGGGCAGGTTAGGTGGATTGGCTATGCCAAATTGCCCTTGGTGTCCAAAAAGATTAAGTGTGGTTACTGGCTTGGGGTGGAGGTGTGGGCTTGGGTGGGGTGCTCTTTTCAGTGGCTGGTCAGACTCGATGGGCCGAATAGCCTCTTTCAGCACTGTAAATGCAATGAAAATCTGCCAACCTTACATGGTCTGGCCTCGCTGCGACTCCAGGCCCACTGCAATGTGATTGACACTTAACTGCCCCCTCAAAAGGGTCTAGCAAGCCACTCAGTTCAATGGCAATTAGGGATGTCCACATGCCACAAAACAGTGCAGATTTAGAAATGTATCCATTAAGCAATTCTGCTTTCTACCTTCGCTCCCACTGAGACCTACTCATGACTACTGGCTACATTCTACTGATTTTCCTTCTGAAAGGAGGGCTTTGGTGCAATGGATACCATCCCTGACTCTGAGCCAGAAGTTCTGGGTTCTGGTCACACCCCAGGATTGATGGCCAAGGAAGGTGCATTCATAGCACAGCCAACAGGTTGAATATCAACCTGAAAAATCCTTCCAACACACCAATGGCTGGTAGTAAGGGCAGGAGAGACTCCTGGTCAGTCATGCTTAATGCAGATGGTGCCCCTCAAGCTAAAAGCCTCTGGTGATAGACTAGCGATGTGTTCCAGGAATAACTAACTATGGAAACAGACAAAGTCTGCCTTCGTGCAGCACTACTTCTGAGAGCAGTATAAAGATTAATTGGGAACAATTTTCAGTGGCTCTTTCAGGTGCTGAAGAGATGGCCAAAACGGGGTCTTGAACTTAAATAGTTCAATCAGCATTTAGCGCAAGACATCATTTTGGTAAAGAGTGGAAGAGCATTAAGCAGAGAAAACTAGTATGCAGTTATAGCAGATAATAAGGAAGGCAAATGGAATTTTGGCCTTCATAGCTAAGGACTAGAGTATAAAATTAGAGAAGTGAAGCTGCAACTTTACAATGCATTAGTGAGACCGCACCTGGAGTACTGTGTACAGTTTTGGTCCCTTATTTTAGGAGGGATGTAATTGCATTCGAAGCAGTTCAGAGGAGCTTCACTGGATTGATTTCAGAGATGACTTATGACGAGTGGTCGAACAGTCTAGGCCTATACTCTCGAGTTTTTAAAGGTGAGAACAGATCGAATTGAGTTATATAAGATGATAAAAGATAAGAATATAAGATGATAAAAGTAAACGGAGAGCAGATGCTTCCTCTTGTGGAGTAATCTAGAATGAGAGGTCATAGTTTTAGGATAAGGGCAGCAGATTTAAAACAGAGATGAGAAGAAATGACTCTCTCAAAGGGTCGTGAATCTATGGCATTCACTACCCCAGATTCGGTGGGTGCCGGGACATTGAATTTAAGGAGGGGAAAGACAAGTTTTTAGCGAGTAATGGGTTGAAGGATTATGGAGAATGGACAGGAAAGTGGAGTTGAGGTTGACATGAGAGCAGCCATGATCATATTGAATGGTGGAGCAGGCTCAAGGGGCTGAATTGCTTACTCCTGCTCCAATTCTCATGTTCTTGTACCACCAGTTGGAAGATCTAAGGGGCTGGCTGCTACTTAAATTGTCTGCTAACACTCATCAACAAGGCTGCATTTCATTCTGGTGGCTAGCAGTTGACCAGAGGCCCTTTCTTAACAGCAACCAGCTGTTTGGGCATTACAAGTCTTGCTGAAGATTTTGAGAGCAGCTTTAATGTTAGGAGACTGTCTGTGTGGAGTTTGCACATTCTCCCCGTGTGTGCTTGGGTTTCCTCCGGGTGCTCTGGTTTCTTCGCAGTGGAAATATGCGGTTAGGTGGATTGACCACGCTAAATTGCCCCTTACGGTGAGGTTACCGGGCAGGAGATTGGGCCGAGGTAGGGTGGTTTTTCGAGGCGTCGGTGCAGACTCGATGGGCCAAATGGCCTCTTTCTGCATTGTAGGAATTCTTTGATGCCCATTAGTTTTATAAGAAAGATAAATGTTTATTATTCAACACACAAATATGTGTGAAACCACATCCACTCATAAAGACATACACACACACACTCAAGAACAGATTGTGATTACTAAAGGTAGCATACATTTAGCCCTTAAAAGTTAGAGAGATTTGCGTCACACTTGCAAATCACACAATCCCCGGAGTGAAGAAATATCGCAGGCCTGTGATTCATTTTTGGTCCACTGAAGAGAAACATTTGGAGATTTTAGGAAGACAGATTCGCTGTTGTTTATTCTTCAGAATAGCAGGTTTTTATTGTTCCATTCCAGTCAAAGTGCAATACTGAAGCCCTGTAGCGAAACTCTGGTTGAGTTCCTCAGGTAGGGAGGTCAAGGCCAACTCAAATCTTTGCATACAGGTGGTTCTTAGGCAGGGGCTTGTTCCTTCACTGATCTATATGTTTCAAGAGCCGGTGCAGACACGATGGGCCGAATGGCCTCCTTCTGCACTGTAAATTCTATGATAATCTATGAAGTCTTGTGGTAGAGGCGGGAACTGGGAGTGTTTCCCGCTGCAGAGGCCGGGAGGAAACCAGGCCAAATCCTCCGGCCCTGATCTCATGAATTATGCACCTGGAGGTTTACGGCTGTATTCTGTGGTGGGGTGGGTACGATGGCACCATCCCACCATCATACCTGGGTGTCATATTTGAGAGGTGCCCAATATCACTGACAAAGAAAGAAGATAGACCCCCTAAAAAAAGAAAATAGATCTCACGGAACACTGTGAGGCTGGAAGATGGATGTCCTCAATAACATTCACCTATAGATGCCCCCACCCAGCCACTGTTGTGGCGATCTGGGGTCCAAAGTTGCTGGCAGCCTCCATCCCGAACTCCGGATGAAGACCTAGGCATTATTCAGATGTGTCCCGACTTCTGCATGCCACGTTGTTCCAGATACTGTGCGGAGTCTGCATGTTCTCCCCGTGTGTGCGTGGGTTTCCTCCGGGTGCTCCGGTTTCTTCCCACAGTCCAAAGATGTGCTGGTTAGGTGGATTGGCCATGATAAATTGCCCTTTGTGTTCAAAATTGCCCTTATTGTTGGGTGGGGTTACTGGGTAATGGGGATAGGGTGGAGGTGTGGGTTTAGGTAGGGTGCTCTTTCCAAGAGCCGGTGCAGACTCGAAGGGCCGAATGGCCTCCTTCTGCACTGTAAATTCTATGAAATAAATTCTATGAGATGTGTTCTAGACTGGCATGTTTCCCTGCTGGTGTCGCAGAGAATTGGGGGTGGGTGGAAGATTCCAGTTTGGCTTTCATCAGATATAAATCAATTTCGCACTGGCCTCTACCAGTTTCCCAATTGGCAAAGCGTGCACCAACGGAAGATCTCACGTGAAATTTATGCCAGTGTAAAACCGATTTTTGGACACCCACTGAATTCTGCCCCTGCCACCCGCCACTGAACCTGCCAGCCATGGAGAATGTGGTTAGTTTTGTTATGTGACCAAAGCACCTGTGTTCATTGTCCTCACAAATGGTTTCGGAAGGCTAGGCCATTGTCAGACAATGAGGTCCGAGTATTATCTATTCACACATAATCTTTCACACCCATTTGAATCGAAGAATCTGCAGACCCTTTAATTATTTGAAGAAGGGAGGCCACTAACTTAAGAGGGGTGGAATTTTCCCCCAAAATGTTAAATTGTCATTTTTGGCGAGAAAATTGGTGCGATTCCCATTGGCCCTGGTGGCGTGATTCGGATCACAATCTATTTAGACACTTTGAAAGAATTTTGGTAGATAGAAAGAAATCTTTCCCTTAGTTGAGGGGTCAATAATCAGGGGGCATAGATTTAAGGTAGTGGGCAGAACATACAGAGGGAATTTGAGGGGAAACATTTTCACCGAAAGGGTGATGGGAATCTGGAACTCACTCCCTGAAATAGTGGTCGAGGCGGGAACCCCCACAATATTTAAGAAGTATTTAGATGAGCACTTGAAACACCATGGCATACAAGGCTCTGGACCAAGTGCTGGCAAATGGTATTAGAATAGATAGATGCTTTATGGCCAGCATAGATATGATGGGCCAAAGGGACTCCTTCTGTGCTGTATGACTCGGTGAACTGTTTAAGGTTGCTTTTCTAAGTGAACTGAGTGGGTGGAATCAGGTTTACAGAGAGGAGAGACGGTACCTTACCAAGAACAGAAACATAGGAACGTAGAAAATAGGAGCAGGAGTAGGACATTCGGCCCTTCAAACCTGCTCCATCATTCAATGTTATCATGGATGATCTTCTATCTCAACGCCATAGTCCCGTGCTCTCCTTGACGCCTTTAGAGCCTGGAAGTCTATCTATTTTATTCTTAAATATATTCAGCGACTTGGCCTCCACAGTCTGCTGTTGTAGAGAATTCCACAGATTTACCATCTTGTGAGTGAAGAGGTTTCTCCTCATCTCAGTCATAAATGGCCTACCCTGTATTCTGAGACTGTCACCCCTTGTTCTAGTCCCCCGAGCTAGAGTAAGAATCATCCCCGCATCCAGGCTGCCCAGTTTGCTCGGAATGTTATACATTTCAATGAGGTTCCCGTTTACTCTTCTAAATTCCAATGAATGCAGGCCTAGTCGCCCCAATCTCTCCTCATATGTCAATCCTGCCATCCCAGAAATCAGTCTGGTGAACTATTGCTGCATTCCCTCCATGGCAAGAATGTGCTGGAAAACTCAGAAGGTCTAGCCGCATCTGTGGAGAGAAATACGGAGTTAATATTTGGTTGTCCAATATGACTCTGCGTTGGAACTGAATATAAGTAGGAAAGTGATGGGTTTCATGATGTTGAAAAAAGGGGGAAGGGCATGTGGAACAAAAGAGAGGGTCAGGGATGGGTTAGAGGGCAGGAAAGATTAAATGACAAAGAGGTCATGGACCACAAGCCAAAGGGAGTGGTAATGACAGTATTAAATAAACGAAGCATTGCTCCAGAGTAGATAATAATAGCAGAAGGTTCCTTGCTTCTATTCTGCATGTCTAACACATATAGGTGCCTGGTTACTTTACAGCAGACCCGTAGCTGTTTTAGATACCTTTCTCTGACACTCCGTGGGCTGAATTTTCTTCAATGTGGTTCTCTATGTTGAAGCCAGCTTCCTGCCCTTTCAATGATGGTTACGGGGAAGCCAAGATGACAACCATTATCATGTGACCTGTACAAGGATGCTGAGTCAATTTCCATACAGGGCAAATTGGAATTCCATTATAGTTATCTCAAGTCTCCTTACACGCCCGCTCCCCCCCCCCCCCCCCCCCCCCCCCCGCAATGATCAAAAGTGCCAAGATTATTCACACCTAACGGCGGTTTATCACTAACTGTCTTTGGTTAGGATTATCCCCTCATTGCATTAACTGTGGCAGCGGGCGTGATAAAAAAAGACATTCTATCTGCTGGCTGCAATAACAGGTTTTCATGCCTAATGTCTGCTGCCTGCCGTATTAGTTGTGCATGCATGGGAAACACACTGGATCGCAGTTTGGCGGCCACTGATTCAACACCCCCCCCTGCCGTGAGCTCACCGTTTCCTCACTGGGTGCCATATTTAAATGGTACCCATGCACAGCTTTTTTCTGCATCCCAGAAATGCTCCATGGAAGACATAGCTCCTAATGGGAAGAAGAATGCTGCTCTCAAATTCTGTGATGACTCATTGGATAGCCTTTTGGATGCAGCCGAGGCCCGGACCAATCTCCTCTACCCCCGTGATGGCTGGAGGAGGTACAGCAACCTCACCATTCTGGTTTGGGAGGTGGTGGCAATGGTGGTCAGTGCCAAAACATCGAAGCGGTCAGCCATCCAATGCAGAAAGAGAATGAATGATCTCATCCAAGCCACCAGGGGAAGTCAACCATCTCATTCATCGAGGGATACCACCACTCATTCTCCCAAACACAGTGAGGTGGGTGACGCTCACCCAAGTGAAGATCCTGCACCAGCTCATTCCTCAGATAACCGTACTATGAGTGCATTGTTCTGTTTTAGAGGCAGCTTCCATGTACTAATTATCTCTCCTTTCTATCATAGGTGCCTCTGAAATGCACCAAAGGTATCTACAAGCCAAGCCCTCATTACAGCTCTGACAACACTTTGGATGATAAATCAGAGGTGAATACCATAGAAGAGCCATCACAGTGTTCCTCCATACCCCACAGCATTGCAGAGATACACACCTCAGTGGGACCTAGTTTAAGATTAGCCTCAAGGTTACAATATGGTGAGTACAGGACACAATCTGGTCCACAACAGTAGGAGGTAGGGACACTCCAGCTTGCGGGCATTCAGAGTCTGTTGGGGACCAGGAATTTGTGAAGCCCAAGTCAGATGATGAGCATCCAAAAAAAGACGGTAGCACAGTGGTTAGCACCGTTGCTTCACAGCACCAGGGTCCCAGGTTCAATTCCCGCTTGGTCATTGGCTGTGCGGAGTCTGCATGTTCTCCCCGTGTCTGCATGGGTTTCCTTCGGGTGCTCCAGTTTCCTCCCATAAAGTCTCAAAAAACGTACTTGTTAGGTGAATTGGACATTTTGAATTCTCCCTCACTGTACCAGAACAGGTGCCAGAGTGTGGCGACGAGCGGATTTTCACAGTAACTTCATTACGGTGTTAATGTAAGCCTACTTGTGACACTAATAAAAGATTATTATTAAAAGATTATGATTATTCTGGAAAATTTCTTTTCTAGGAAATGCAGATGACTAATCATGCTTTGATGCACATATAGCACAGTAACTCTTTTATAAAAAGAAGTTTGTGCATTTAGAAAGTATGGATGGATTTTGTCAAATCTGCCAAGGACCTGAGATCAGCCAGAAATGCATGTCAGCAACACTCATGGCTGGTTAGCAGATCTTCCCCTGCAATGTTACAGGTGGCAACTAATTAAATAGCTGCCGCAAGGTTTGCCACCCTGCTCAAAATGGCCACCTGCTCTTGAGATCAACCGACCCCATCAGAGCGCCACCACGAATGGTGTCCACTGTTGAGGAAGGCGGGGACCTGCAGCCTAATGCAGGTAGACGGAAGAAAATTAAAAACAAAACATAAGGTTGCATTGGTTGGAGGGGATGGCAAAATGCCTGTGGCCGGTTAGCTTGCCCTTAAAGGGCCTTTGCATATTTAAATTGGCTTCACGCGGGACATGGTCAAGGGATCAATCCACCATGGCTCCCTTCGATTTTACTGCCCGTTCACCTTATTCCCCCTCATGTGGGCCTGTAAAATTTTCCCCTGTATAGCTTAGGAAGAATTACATAATTGATATTTTGTCAAGATTTTCAATGAGTTTATCAAAGTCAGTTTTCCACAAGAGGATGGCAAATCAAGCATCTACACCATAAACATTTTCAGTTGGAAAAGGACACTTTTTTTTAAATAAACAATTTTATTGAGGTATTTTTGGTATATAAAACAATGACATTGTATAGTACTGTACAAAAAAGAAAAGCAAATAACGCATAGTACAAACCACAACTCCATTCTGTAAAAGGACACTTTTTGCTATGTAGACATTTGTTTCTTTCATTGTAAACAGGATATTTTTGGCCATTTTTGCATCAAATTTCATAACACATAAAAGTGCCAGCTTAAATCAACACTTGCACTCAATATACTAAAAACTGAGAGAAAGCATTGATAACCACAAATAAATCAGACTAATGATGTCAAAATGTAGGCAATAAGCAATTAATTTGCATATTTTGTTTGTTTAGGATAAATTTTGCCAAGTATAAATGACTTCCACATTTTTGCTAGGCAGTTTAGCTAAGTAATATTACAACTACTTTCATGATGATGATGAGTTTATGTGTGAAAACCTATACATTTCAAATAACCATGATATAATTACCAACATAAGTATTTGCTTCTTTCAATTGAGTGTAATTTATTGTTACTGAAATATGTGTAGAACATCAACATTTCTATTTGAATGGATGCAAGTACAGAATATAGTTCATACTTCCAATGTTTTCCATTATTCTACATACGTAATAAATGCTTCCAGTATGAAAACTAAATTTGTTTGCAACAATGCTGGTTTATTCATAAATTTCAATTGGAAGACTGAAATTCACAATGCAAATATCCAAATAGACTCCAATCAATTAAATGTTAAATGGACTTGTTTAAACGACAATGAAGGGACAAATCATTACAAAAGTGAGAATTGAGGTTATTAATCTACTTAACTGTACATTGTGTGCGTCGACTGCAAATCTATGGGCTGCAATAAAAATTACCCTCATTATGCAATTCACAGAAAATCCCCCAGTAGAGATTAATGAGGGAGAGCATTTTGGTTTCTAATAAAATTGAGGTGCTACATACAGATTTGCATGTAAGCAGAGTAAAACCATCTTGTTAAAATGGCTAAACAAAAGAATATTTATCATGATCGCTTCACATAAGCAGCCTACAATCACTGAAAAAAACAGGTGTTGGCCCAGACCAGCTCACTGAACATGAGGGTGCTGGAAAATCACTGGTTAACTTCGAACAAGAATCTGGCTCCATCTGTCCGGCTGTGTGCGATGACATCATCAGGTATTCTGCACTTGTTTGCAGCTATTCAGGTTGAACCACCCTCAGTCTGGGCCTTGTGTTCCAGCACTCTATACAGGGTCATCGGGCTGGAAAATTACCACATGCTGTCACAGCTAGCTCAGCCAGGGCTTGTTATCGTTGTTTCCAGGGACCTATTCATTCAGTTACTTTACATACTGGGCAGACGCCCTGTCACTGAGACTTGCTCCAGAGTAACTTAAAGGGCCAAACGTTAATGGCCAGTATTGTTAAGAGAATGGCAGTGCAGTACGTGGGAAAAAATGCCCAGACAGCTCCCTGACACCAGCAAAGAAGAGGAAGACTTAGGGGGTATACTGCAAAGATCTTTTATGTAAACATTCATCTACTGACATTTCTAAACAAAACACATCTTTATTGTCAATATTCATAACCCATAAATTTAAAACGAGCTTCCCTAAGGTGGGAATTAGAAAGAGGTAGATGGATGTCCTGTAGCTGTGATTTGAGTAAATACACTCTGATGAAATATGATCTTTATCAGTAATTTTAATCCTTCATGTTTTAACTGTTTCAAGGTCATAAAAATCAAACACATACTAATCAGAATGTTTAAATATAGTTTCAATATGTTCTACTGCAAAAAAAAAGACTGATATGACTGTGATGTTTAGTAAAATAAATATTTCATTAACCACAGGTTTTGTAAATGCCATAAATTTGTTTTATACTTACAATTTCTGTTTGTTTCATCTCCTTTTATGTCCTAATGTTTAATGTTATGCTTATGTTTGCATTTCGGACTCCTGATTATGAGCTGTTATTGCCCCTTTATTATTCAAAGTGAATTAATCTTAGGTTTTGTCACAATCCCTTCAAAGCAGTGATATAGGCTCAGCATATTCCAATAATTCCCGCTTAAGATTCAACCAACATTGAGGACTCATTGATTGAGAAGAAATATGTGTCAATCTGAATCCTAATCTATCCATATTTACATTTGGGGTAATGCATTTACTTTGTTTTCTTTACATTAATTAGTCATGGGATTTCATGACTTGTCATGTCACCACTCATCCATTTCTCCCAGAAGGCCCTTAAGTGGCAATTAAAAAAATAGGGTAGAACGGTGGAACAGCGGTTAGCACTGCTGCTTCACAGCGCCAGGGACCCAGATTCAAATCCACCCTTGGGTCACTGTCTGTGTGGAGTTTGCACATTCTCCCCATGTCTGCTCCGGTTTCCTCCCACAGTCCAAAGAACATAGAACATAGAAAATACAGCACAGAACAGGCCCTTCGGCCCACGATGTTGTGCCGAACCTTTGTCCTAGATTAATCATAGATTATCATTGAATTGACAGTGCAGAAGGAGGCCATTCGGCCCTTTGAGTCTGCACCGGCTCTTGGAAAGAGCACCCTACCCAAACTCAACACCTCCACCCAACACCAAGGGCAATTTGGACATTAAGGGCAATTTATCATTAGCCAATTCACCTAACCCGCACATCTTTGGACTGTGGGAGGAAACCGGAGCACCCGGAGGAAACCCACGCAGACACGGGGAGGACGTGCAGACTCCGCACAGACAGTGACCCAAGCCGGAATCGAACCTGGGACCCTGGAGCTGTGAAGCAATTGTGCTATCCACAATGCTACCGTGCTGCCCTTGAGAACAAATAAATCTACACTATATCATTTTAACTTAATCCATGTACCTATCCAATAGCTGCTTGAAGGTCCCTAATGTTCCCGACTCAACTACTTCCACAGGCAGTGCATTCCATGCCCCCACTACTCTCTGGGTAAAGAACCTACCTCTGATATCCCTCCTATATCTTCCACCTTTCACCTTAAATTTATGTCCCCTTGTAATGGTTTGTTCCACCCGGGGAAAAAGTCTCTGACTGTCTACTCTATCTATTCCCCTGATCATCTGATAAACCTCTATCAAGTCGCCCCTCATCCTTCTCCGTTCTAATGAGAAAAGGCCTAGCACCCTCAACCTTTCCTCGTAAGACCTACTCTCCATTCCAGGCAACATCCTGGTAAATCTTCTTTGCACCTTTTCCAAAGCTTCCACATCCTTCCTAAAATGAGGCGACCAAAACTGTACACAATACTCCAAATGTGGCCTTACCAAAGTTTTGTACAGCTGCATCATCACCTCACGGCTCTTAAATTCAATCCCTCTGTTAATGAACGCGAGCACACCATAGGCCTTCTTCACAGCTCTATCCACTTGAGTGGCAACTTTCAAAGATGTATGAACATAGACCCCAAGATCTCTCTGCTCCTCCACATTGCCAAGAACTCTACCGTTAACCCTGTATTCCACATTCATATTTGTCCTTCCAAAATGGACAACCTCACACTTTATGGTTAAACTCCATCTGCCACTTCTCAGCCCAGCTCTGCATCCTATCTATGTCTCTTTGCAGCCGACAACAGCCCTCCTTACTATCCACAACTCCACCAATCTTTGTATCGTCTGCAAATTTACTGACCCACCCTTCAACTCCCTCATCCAAGTCATTAATGAAAATCACAAACAGCAGAGGACCCAGAACTGATCCCTGCGGTACGCCACTGGTAACTGGGATCCAGGCTGAATATTTGCCATCCACCACCACTCTGACTTCTATCGGTTAGCCAGTTCATTATCCAACTGGCCAAATTTCCCACTACCCCATGCCTCCTTACTTTCTGCATAAGCCTACCATGGGGAACTTTATCAAATGCCTTACTAAAATCCATGTACACTACATCCACTGCTTTACCTTCATCCACATGCTTGGTCACCTCCTCAAAGAATTCAATAAGATTTGTAAGGCAAGACCTACCCCTCACAAATCCGTGCTGACTATCCCTAATCAAGCAGTGTCTTTCCAGATGCTCAGAAATCCTATCCTTCAGTACCCTTTCCATTACTTTGCCTACCACCGAAGTAAGACTAACTGGCCTCTAATTCCCAGGGTTATCCCTAGTCCCTTTTTTGAACAGGGGCACGACATTCGCCACTCTCCAATCCCCTGGTACCACCCCTGTTGACAGTGAGGACGAAAAGATCATTGCCAACGGCTCTGCAATTTCATCTCTTGCTTCCCATAGAATCCTTGGATATATCCCGTCAGGCCCGGGGGACTTGTCTATCCTCCAGTTTTTCAAAATGCCCAACACATCTTCCTTCCTAACAAGTATTTCCTCGAGCTTACCAATCTGTTTCACACTGTCCTCTCCAACAATATCGCCCCTCTCATTTGTAAATACAGAAGAAAAGTACTCGTTCAAGACCTCTCCTATCTCTTCAGACTCAATACACAATCTCCCGCTACTGTCCATGATCGGACCTACCCTCGCTCTAGTCATTCTCATATTTCTCACATATGTGTAAAAGGCCTTGGGGTTTTCCTTGATCCTACCCGCTAAAGATTGTTCATGCCCTCTCTTAGCTCTCCTAATCCCTTTCTTCAGTTCCCTCCTGACTATCTTGTATCCCTCCAATGCCCTGTCTGAACCTTGTTTCCTCAGCCTTACATAAGTCACCTTTTTCCTCTTAACAAGACATTCAACCTCTCTTGTCAACCATGGTTCCCTCACTCGACCATCTCTTCCCTGCCTGACAGGGACATACATATCAAGGACACGTAGCACCTGTTCCTTGAACAAGTTCCACATTTCACTTGTGTCCTTCCCTGCCAGCCTATGTTCCCAACTTATGCACTTCAATTCTTGTCTGACAACATCGTATTTACCCTTCCCCCAATTGTAAACCTTGCCCTGTTGCACGTACCTATCCCTCTCCATTACTAAAGTGAAAGTCACAGAATTGTGGTCACTATCTCCAAAATGCTCCCCCACTAACAAATCTATCACTTGCCCTGGCTCATTACCCAGTACTAAATCCAATATTGCCCCTCCACTGGTCGGACAATCTACATACTGTGTTAGAAAAGCTTCCTGGACACACTGCACAAACACCACCCCATCCAAACTATTTGATCTAAAGAGTTTCCACTCAATATTTGGGAAGTTAAAGTCGCCCATGACTACTACCCTATGACTTCTGCACCTTTCCAAAATCTGTTTCCCAATCTGTTCCTCCACATCTCTGCTACTATTGGGGGGCCTATAGAAAACTCCTAACAAGGTGACTGCTCCTTTCCTATTTCTGACTTCAACCCATACTACCTCAGTAGGCTGATACTCCTCGAACTGCCTTTCTGCAGCTGTTATACTATCTCTAATTAATAATGCCACCCCCCCACCTCTTTTACCACCCTCCCTAATCTTATTGAAACATCTATAACCAGGGACCTCCAACAACCATTTCTGCCCCTCTTCTATCCAGGTTTCCATGATGGCCACCACATCGTAGTCCCAAGTACCGATCCATGCCTTAAGTTCACCCACCTTATTCCTGATGCATCTTGCGTTGAAGTATACACAGTTCAACCCATCTCCGTGCCTGCAAGTACTCTCCTTTGTCAGTGTTCCCTTCCCCACTGCCTCATTACACGCTTTGGCGTCCTGAATATCGGCTACCTTAGTTGCTGGACTACAAATCCGGTTCCCATTCCCCTGCCAAATTAGTTTAAACCCTCCCGAAGAGTACTAGAAAACCTCCCTCCCAGGATATTGGTGCCCCTCTGGTTCAGATGCAACCCGTCCTGCTTGTACAGGTCCCACCTTCCCCAGAATGCACTCCAATTATCCAAATACCTGAAGCCCTCCCTCCTACACCATTCCTGCAGCCACGTGTTCAACTGCACTCTCTCCCTATTCCTAGCCTCGCTATCACGTGGCACCGGCAACAAACCAGAGATGACAACTCTGTCTGTCCTGGCTTTTAACTTCCAGCCTAACTCCCTAAACTTGTTTATTACCTCCACACCCCTTTTCCTACCTATGTCGTTGGTACCAATGTGCACCACGACTTCTGGCTGCTCACCCTCCCTCTTAAGGATCCTGAAGACACGATCCGAGACATCCCTGGCCCTGGCACCCGGGAGGCAACATACCTTCCGGGAGTCTCGCTCGCGACCACAGAATCTCCTATCTATTCCCCTAACCATTGAATCTCCTACAACTATTGCTTTTCTATTCTCCCCCCTTCCCTTCTGAGCCCCAGAGCCAGACTCAGTGCCAGAGACCTGGCCGCTAGGGCCTTCCCCCGGTAGGTCATCCAAAACGGTATACTTGTTTTGAAGGGGAACGGCCACGAGGGATCCCTGCACTTTCTGCCGGTTTGTTTTTTTCCCCCTGACTGTAACCCAGCTATTCTTGTCCTGTACCTTGGGTGTGGTTACCTCCTTGTAACTCTTCTCAATCACCCCCTCTGCCTCCCGGATGATCCGAAGTTCATCCAGCTTCAGCTCAGTTCCCTAACACGGTCTTTGAGGAGCTGAAGTTGGGTGCACTTCCCGCAGGTATAGTCAGTGGGGACACCGGTGGTATCCCTCACCACCCACATCCTACAGGAGGAGCGTGTAACTGGCCTAGCCTCCATCCCCTCTTACCTGACAGAATATAGCTGCCCTGTGGACTAACTAGATCTCCGCCCTCCGACCCTGCTCCCAGTCAGCTACACTTTCTGTAAACTCCTGGCTCTCTTCGCACTCTTTGCGGAAATGTCAGAAACAAAATGAAAGGAGCACCTTACTCTCTCCTCACCTAACTCTCTCCTCACCTAACTCCCTCGGTCACCAAACTCTCACTATCACACTCAAATGCACCAAATTCAGCATTCAGTGTAAACAAAGTCTGCACTGTAGGGGATCACTTTTATACTGTGAATCTAGCCTCTGAAAACTGGCCTAATCCAATTAACTAATTAACAAGCTCCAGCTGCAAGTGCCTACAAGTAGAAGCCTGTTTAAAGCTTATTGAAAATTCACCTTCTTCTAAACCAAACAGCAACTTTTAAGTTAATTAACTAAATAAAAGAAAGACTAAACTTTAGATAAAAATGAAGCCTTATACTCCCTCGGTCACCAAACTCTCACTATCGCACTCAAATGCACCAAATTCAGCACTCAGTGCAAAGATGCGCAGGTTAGGTGTATTTGCCATGATAAATTGCCTCTTAGTGTCCAGGGATGTGCAGGTTATGTGTATTTGCCATGATAAATTGCCTCTTAGTGTCCAGGGATGTGCAGGTTATGTGATGGGGTTACCAGGATAAAGTGGGGTGAACGGAGGAGTGGACATTCTACGGGTTCATAGAAATCATAGAAATTACAGTGCAGAAGGAGGCCATTCGGCCCATCGAGTCTGCACCGGCTCTTGGAAAGAGCACCCTACCCAAGGTCAACACCTCCACCCTATCCCCATAACCCAGTAACCCCACCCAACACTAAGGGCAATTTTGGACACTAAGGGCAATTTATCATGGCCAATCCACCTAACCTGCACATCTTTGGACTGTGGGAGGAAACCGAAGCACCCGGAGGAAACCCACGCACACACGGGGAGGATGTGCAGACTCCGCACAGACAGTGACCCAGCGGGGAATCGAACCTGGGACCCTGGAGCTGTGAAGCAATTGTGCTATCCACAATGCTACCGTGCTGACACGATGGGCGGAATGGCCTTGTGCACTTTAGGGATTCTATGATTCCATGAATAAGGCTTTCCCATGGGCAGTACAACAGGAGAAATCAAAATATGTTCAATGGAATTATTAGCATTTATACCACAGAAGGAGGCCATTTAGACCATTATTTCTGTGCCAGTTCTTTTGCTCGAACCATCTGAAACTAATTTAATTGCCTCATATGTAGGAGATCTTGTGATGCAGTGGGGAATGTCCCTGCCTCTGAACCAGAGACTCTGGATTCGAGTCCCACCCTAGGGTTTGATGGCTCAAGGAAGGTGCAGTCAACAGGTCGAGTATCAACCCACAAAATCCTTCCAACATGCCATTGAGAGACTCCTGGCCAGCCATGCTTGATGTGGAATGGAGCCCCATAAGTCTCTGGAGATAATCCAGTGACCTTTTCCAGGAAAAACCTCGCTTTGGGAATAGGTGAAGATTGCCTTGAGCACCATTGGGTGTGGGAAGAGAAATAACAACTCTCTCCTATAGCTTGCTGTTTCTACTTCTTTTTTAATTTAGATTACCCAATTATATTTTTTTCCAATTAAGGGACAATTTAGCGTGGCAATTCACATACCCTGCACATCTTTGGGTTGTGGGGGTGAGACCCATAGTGACATGGGGAGAATGTACAAACTCCACATGGACAGTGACCTGGGGCTGGGATCAACCCTGAGTCCTCGACGCCATGAGGCAACAGTGCTAACCACTGCATCACCGTGCCACCCAGCTGTTTCTACTTCAATTATTTATTCAATTTTCTTATAAAAGATGCGATCTTCCCTCTCGCAACCTTCTGTCTTTGAAAGCACTCCATGTTGCAACAGCCCTCTATGTGAAGAAATTTCTCCAACATCTCTCCTTATTCTCATGGTGATTTTGGGTGGGATTTATCATGCAACCCGATGCATGTTTTGCAGCGACGGCGGGAGGCAGCCCACCATAGGCTGGCGGCAGTATCTTCCAGACCCACTGTTATCAATAGGGTTTTCCGCTGAATGCGCCCCTCACTGCCATGAAACTTGCGTCAGGGATGTGCCATTGGGGGGACAGGAGCATCTCGCTGGCGTGAACGGCTGGGAAGATCCGGCCAATATTAAATTAATGACCTCCTCATCGCTGACTTGCCAAACAGAGGGTGTAGGCGACTTGGTATCACAGTGGTTAGCACTGTTGCTTCATAGTGCCAGGGACCTGGGTTCGATTCCTGGCTTGGGTCACTGTCTGTGCGGAGTCTGCACGTTCTCCCCCTGTCTGTGTGATTTTCCTCTGGGCGCTCCGGTTTCTTCCCACAAGTTCTGAAAGACGTGCTTGTTAGGTGAATTGGACATTCTGAATTCTCCCTCAGTGTACCTGAACAGGCACTGGAGTGTGGTGTCCAGGGGCTTTTCACAGTGGCTTCATTGCCATGTTAATGTAAGCCTACTTATGACACTAATAAAGATTACAATAATTATAGTCTTGTTCGCTATTCAACACATCTATTTTCTTCAAAATGTCCTATCTGCAGCAATGTGAATAGTCCTGACAGCTCAAGACTATCCTTAGACCTTTAGGGCTGGAAATTAACTCAGAGCTGAGGGGGGAGTGGGGAACTGCTTTCAGGTCAAGAAGCCAGAAAGAATGGATTTGTTTCAGATCTGGCTGAATTTAATGGCAGGGCCTGATTAACATATTGTGTCTTTGTTTCTCAGTCACTGCCAGCCAGATTGAAAGGCTGACTGAGTGTCAAGTGGGTAAAACTTCAGCATCAGACCCAACCACTGTGGAGTGGACACAACAACACTGCAAAGAGATAGACTGGTTAAGAATGGGTAACAAGCTGGAAGTTTGTTATAACATGGAGAATTGTGATGTTATCCATTTTGGTAGTAAGAATAGAAAAGCAGAATATTTTTTGAAAAGGGTGAAATTTCTAAATGTTGGCATTCAAAGAAACTTGGATGTACTTGTACAAGGTATGCAGAAAGTTAACATGCAGGTGCAGCAAGCAATTAGGAAAGTAAATGGCATGTTGGCCTTTATTGCAAGGAGATTGGAATCCAAGATTAACATTTGTACAAGGCTTTAGTAAGTTTAAAATATGGTTCATTACTGGGTATACAGCCTCATTATGGTTCCCTAATGTCCTTTAGGGAAAGAAATCTGCCACCCTTACCTGGTCTGGTCTACATGTGACTCCAGATCCAAAGCAATGCGGTTGACTCCTAAATGCCTCAGTTCACGAAGGAATGAAGGAGGTTGAGGGGAGACCTGATAGAGGTCTACAAAATTATGAGGGGCATAGACAGAGTGGATAGTCGGAGGCTTTTCCCCAGGGTAGAGGGGTCAATTACTAGGGGGCATAGGTTTAAGGTGAGAGGGGCAAGGTTTAGAGTAGATGTACGAGGCAAGCTTTTTACGCAGAGGGTAGTGGGTGCCTGGAACTCGCTACCGGAGGAGGTGGTGGAAGCAGGAACGATAGTGACATTTAAGGGGCATCTTGACAAATACATGAATAGGATGGGAATAGAGGGATACGGACCCAGGAAGTGTAGAAGATTGTAGTTTAGTCGGGCAGCATGGTCGGCACGGGCTTGGAGGGCCGAAGGGCCTGTTCCTGTGCTGTACATTTCTTTGTTCTTTGTTCTTGTTGTTCAAGGGCAATAGCTTCAATTTAAGGGCAATTAGGGATGGGCAATAAATGCTGGCCCAACCAGCGACATCCACATTTTGTGAATGAATATAAAAATTATATTTAAATTGCCAATACAATAAAAGCAAAATACTACAGATGATTGGAATTTGAAATTAAACAGAAAAATGCTGGAAAACCTCAACAGGTCTGGCAGCACCTGTGGAGAAAGAAATAGAGTTAAAGTTTCAAGTCCATCCATGGGCCAGTCCTCTATGGCATGCGCAAAATGACCTTGAGCCCGCAAACACAGATGATTCCTGGATAGAAAGTACACCTCTGGAAACAAATGTTGACTCTTGCGTTTCTCTCATTGACACTGCAGTGAAGAGATCAATTGGAAAATATAGCTTGGTGCTATTGCTCCCTGCATTGTTGCTTGTCGGCAGGAGAAAAGAATGAGAAGAATGCGATGGAGGCATCTGGCTCACCAAAGGGAGAAGCTGAATATTCAAGACCAAAGGGCAAGGTCCTTCTCAGAATGCAGAGTATGTTCCTTAGAGAAACGTCATTTGTAAGTACCGTGCTATAGCCAAGGTGTGTAGATGTTTCATGTGTTATCTGCAGATTAGCAAGACTGATGCCTCCACATGTCAAGGGATCTGGTGACTCATATTTGTCACGTTCTGCAGGATTTGGTGAAACAGGGTTTTGGGGAGCATCCATTATCAGTGGCAGTGAAAGTAATCACCACACTCCACCAGTGGCTCCTTCCCTGCGGGATCTCCCAAGTGTCTACACACAAATGCATCCAAGAGGTCACAGATGCCATCTTTGCAAAGGCAAAAATGTTGCCAATGTTGATCAAACAAGCCAGGACGCAAGAGTGCTGGGCTTTGCTGAGAGTTCCAGTTTCCCGCAGGTGCAGGATGCCATCGACTGCACTGAGATAGCTATAAAGGCTCCCTGACGACAGGACGTTCAGTACATCAGTAGCTAATGTAAGCCCACTATTCAAAAAAGGGAGATAGAGTGAAAACAGGGAACGATAGACCGGTGAGCCTAATGTCGGTAGTGGGGAAGTTGCTAGAGTCCATTATCAAGGATTTCATAGCACAGCATTTGGAAAGCAGTGGTAATCATGCTTGAAAAATCTACTGGAATTCTTTGAGGATATAACAGTAGAGTTAACCAGGGAGAACCAGTGGATGTGGTTTATTTAGAACTTCAGAAGGCTTTTGACAAGATCTCACTTAGCAGATTACTATGTAAAGTTAAAGCGCATGGAACTGCGAGTAGTATATTGAGATGGATAGAAAGCTGGTTAAAAGATAGGAAGAGCAAGAATGAATAGGTCTTTTTTCGAATGGCAGGCAGTGACTAATGGGCTACCACAGGGATCAGTACTAGGAACCCAGCTGTACACATTATATATTAATGATTTGGTTGAGGGAACTAAGTGTATTCTCTCAAATTTGCAGACGATACAAAGCTGGGTGGGAGGGTGAGCTGTGAGGAGGATGCAGAGATGCTTCAGCATGATTTGGGCAGGCTGAGTGAATGGGCATATGCATGGCAGATGCAGTATAATGTGGATAAATGTGAGGTTATCCACTTTGGAGGCAAAAACGGGGTGGCAAATTATTACTTGAATGGGTGTAAATTGAGAGAGGTGGCTACTCAGCGAGACCTTGGTGCACTCGTGTATCAGTCACGGTAGCATCAGGCACGATAACACAGCGGTTAGCAGTGTTGCTTCACAGCGGCAGGGCCCCGGGTTCAATTCCAGGCTTGGGTCACTGTCTGTGTGGAGTCTGCACTTTCCTCTATATCTGCGTGGGTTTCCTCCGGGTGCTCCAGTTTCCTCCCATAAAGTCTCGAAAAACGTACTTATTAGGTGAATTGGACATTCTGAATTCTCCCTCAGTGTACCCGAACAGGTGCTGGAGTGTGGCAACTAGGGGATTTTCACAGTAGCTTCATTGCAGTGTTAATGTAAGCCTATTTGCGACACTAATAAAGATTATAAGTTATAAGAAAGGAAGCATGCAGGGACAGCAGGCAGTAAAGAAGGTAAATGGTATGTTGGCCTTTATAGCAAGAGGATTTGATTATAGGAATAGAGACGTTTTAATGCAATTTTACAGTGTGTTGGTACGGCCACGCCTGGAATATTGTGTACAATCTGGTGTCATTATCTGAGGAAGGATGTTCCTGCTGTAGAAGGAGTGCAGTGAAGGATTAAAAGCTGATTCTTGGGATGGGGGGGACTGTCATATGAGGAGAGATTAAGTCGGTTAGGATTATCTTTATTAGAGTTCAGAAGAGTGAAAGGTGATCTCATTGACATTTATAAAATTCTAACAGGGTTAGATAGGATCGATTCAGAAAGAATGTTCCTGATGGTGGGGGAAGTCCAGAACTGGGGTTATAGTTTGAGAATAAGGAGTAAACGTTTTAGGTCTGAGGTGAAGGGAAATTTCTTCACCCAGAGAGTGGTGAATCTGTGCAATTCACTACCACAGAAAATAGTTGAGGCCAAAACGTAGGTGTGATTTCAAGAAGGAATTAAATACAAGCTTTTGGGGCTAAAGGATCAAGGAATATGGGGGAAGGAGCGAGCAGGGTATTGAATTTGCTGATCATAGTAAATTGCAGAGCAGGCTCATTGTGTTGAATGGCCTGTTCCTGTTTCTATTTTCTATGTATGTTTCAATCAGAAAGACTAGCACTCACTCAATATGCAGCTGTTGTGTGACCACAACAAACCTATCGTTCAGGTTTGCACCAAATACCTAGAAAGCATCCACAACTCTTACACACTGCATAGGTCTTAGATCCCTGAAGTCCTTAAGGGACTACACAGGATGCAGGGTTGGCTCCTCGGGGACAATGGGTTACTTTCAAAGGATGTAGCTAATGATGCCCATGCCTCAGACTCAGAGGGAAGGTATAACAAGACTCATGGACATCGGTGGAACACATCATAGGGATCCTGAAAATGAGGTTCCGATGTGAGGGCAGATAATAAGGATGGCTAACATGTGTGAGTGGCGAGTGGTGCCCTGGACTGGATTAGGATGCAAACTCCAGAGGAGGTGGAGCTAGATGGAGATGTCAGTGTATGTGAGAGTGAGTGGTGATGTCCGTTGAGGTGGCAGAGTTATGTTTTTATTTTTTTAATTCCTTTACGGGATGTGGGGGTCATTGGTTAGGCCAGCATTTATTGCCCATCCCTAGTTGCTGCAGTCCTTGAGGTGTAGGTACATCTACTGTGCTGTTAGGGAGGGAGTTTCAGGATGTTGCCCCAGCGACAGTGAAGGAACTGTGATATATTTCCAAGTCAGGGTGCTGAATGACTTGGAGGGAAACCTCCAGGTGGTGGGGCTCCCAGGTATCTGCTGCTCTTGTTCTTCTAGATCATAGAATCATAGAGTCATAAAATTTACAGTGCAGAAGGAGACCATTCGGCCCATCGAGTCTGCACCAGCCCTTGGAAAAAGCACTGTACTTAAGCTCCACCCTACACACCTCCACCCTATGCCCGTAACCCAGTAACCCCACTTAAACTTTATTGGACACTAAGGGCAATTTAGCATGGCCAATCCTTCTTACCTGCACATCTTTGGACTGTGGGAGGAAACCGGAGCACCCGGAGGAAACCCACGCAGACACGGGGAGAATGTGCAGACTTCGCACAGAGCTACCTAAGCCGGGAATCAAACCTGGGACCCTGAAGCTGTGAAGCAACAGTGCTAACCACTGTGCTACTGTGCCACCCCTGGTAGTGACATTAGTTTGGAAGGTGCTGTCTAAGGAACCTTGGTGAGTTACTGCCCCTTGTACACATATGTGTACTGTTGGTGGTGGAGGGTTTAAATGTTTGTGGAAGGGAGAACAATCAAGCGGGCTGCTATGTCCTGGATGGTGTTGAGCCTCTTGAGTGTTGTTGGAGCTGCACTCATCCAGGCAAGACGAGAGTATTCCATCACACTCCTTGTTAGATCCTTGTGAATGTGTGATAGGTTTGTGAGTATGTAAGTTGAGAGTGATGAGATGGTTGGCTTACCCTGGTGAAACAGAGGAGATCATTCATCTTCTTCTTACACTGGCCTCTTCTGCCACTGACCACCACTGTGGCCCCCTCTCAAGCTAGATTAGTTACCTTGTTGGAAGTCTTGCAGGCAGACTGGGGGATGAGAATATCACAGCGGGCCTCGACTGCATCCAATAGGTGCTCCAGTGAGGCATCATTGAATTTAGGCATAGCATGCTTTCTGCCTTTAGAAGCCATGGGGGGATTTTCTACCCCTGTTTTTGGCAGGCAGGAATGGCAGAGGAGACAGAGAATTTAGGGGGAGTCCCAAAACCGCTTTTAAGCCAGCGGAATTTTCCCACTCAATTGTCCCCACCCCCTGCAAGTAACATAACAGGGTTCCCTTACATGCAATGATAGGAACCCTATTTGAACATATTTTAACATCATGAGCGGGTCACCCTGCTGTAACATCCCCTCACATAGGAAAGTCCCCCCATGTGGCATGATGTCACATCGGCGGGCTTGACAACAGGTTTTTAAAAATGGGGAACTGGTGAATAGAATCCTTCGGGGGCGCACAAGTAAGGACCCCAGAGCAGTGCCAGGGGGCAGTGGCGGAGGTGAGGTGCTAGGGGTTCTGTGTCCGTTGGCGGGGTGGTGGGATCCGTGACCTTGCGGTGAGGGGGATTCCGTGGTGGGGTGGGTCCCTGGTGTTGGGGGGGGGGGGGGTAGGGGGGTTACATGGTAAGGATGGGTTCTTTTATTCTATTAACATATTTTTGACATTGGTGCACCCTTTTTAAAGGGTGCCTCGATCTGCCAAGAGCTAAGGTTGCTGGCGGGGCAGGGTGCGATTCATCTCCTTGATTGCTTTTGACGAAATGTTTAAAAATACAGCAAGAAAAGCCTACAGTGCAGTCAACAAGCTACACGCTGCTTTTCCAGCCTGAGTTGACACATAGTCAAATAAATAAGAAGGTTCCGCCTCATGTCTTCACTGAAACTGTCCTAGGCTGCAGAGAGAACGAACATTGTACAGAGGCACCATTTAAATATGGAACCTGGAGTTATGGAGCACTGACATCATGGCGGGTGGGAAAATTCGATGCCACCCACCAGCAAAATGCCATGTTCCCCGTGGGTGAATAATGAATGCAGCCTGAAACATATTGTACGGCCCGAAAACCCGCCATTGTGGCCAACAGATGCAATGCCATTTTTTACGCCCAATTACACACTTAGTATATTTCGCGGAAAATCCCAGAGTGTGTTTCTCCATCTGCAGATGCTGTCAGACCCGTTGAACCTTTCTAGCATTTTCTGTTTTTATTTCAGATTTCCAACATCTGCAGTATTTTGCTTTTATTTTATCTGGGATTCTTATATAAGTTTTTCACTTTTTGGCCAGTAGCATTTATCTTAAGTCATCTTAGTTCACCTTTCATTCACCAAGACCTGTTAACATAGACAAATAGAAAATAGGAGCAGGAGAAGACCATTTGGCCCACCATTCACTACAATCATGGCTGATCATGCAACTCAGTAGCTTGTTCTGGCTTTCCCCCCAAAATACTTTGTCGCTTTGGCCACAAGAGCTATATCTAACTCCTTCATAGAATCATAGAATCATAGAATTTACAGTGCAGAAGGAGGCCATTCGGCCCATCGAGTCTGCACCGGCTCTTGGAACGAGCACCCTACCCAAGGTCCACACCTCCACCCTATCCCCATAACCCAGTAACCCAACCCAACACTAAGGGCAATTTTGGACACTATGGGCAATTTATCATGGCCAATCCACCTGACCTGCACATCTTTGGACTGTGGGAGGAAACCGGAGCACCCGGAGGAAACCCACGCACACACGGGGAGGATGTGCAGACTCCGCACAGGCAGTGACCCAAGCCGGAATCGAACCTGGGACCCTGGAGCTGTGAAGCATTTGTGCTATCCACAATGCTACCGTGCTGCCCTTCCTATGTTTTGGCCTGAATTACTTCCTGTGGTAGCGAATTCCACAGGCTTATCACTCTCGATGAAGAGATTTAGAACATAGAACATAGAACAGTACAGCACAGAACAGGCCCTTCGGCCCTCGGTGTTGTGCCGAGCCTTGTCCAAAACCAAGATCAAGCTATCCCACTCCCTGTCATTCTGGTGTGCTCTATGTGCCTACCACTAACCGCTTGAAAGTTCCTAAGGTGTCCGACTCCACTATCACAGCAGGCAGTCCATTCCACACCCTAACCACTCTCTGAGTAAAGAACCTACCTCAGACATCCCTCCTATATCTCCCACCCCGAACCTTATAGTTATGCCACCTTGTAACAGCTATATCCACCCGAGGAAATAGTCTCTGAACGTCCACTCTATCTGAAAACACGGTCCAAGACGTCACGGACCCTGGTACCCGGGAGGCAACATACCATCCGTGAGTCTCTTTCTTTGCCACAGAACCTATCTCTATCTGTCCCTCTAACTATCGAGTCCCCAATAACTATTGCTCTCCTGCTCTCCCTCCTTCCCTTCTGAGCCACAGGGACGGACTCAGTGCTGGAGATCCGTTCACCGTGGCTTACTCTTGGTAGGTCATCCCCCTCAACAGTATCCAAAGCGGTATACTTGTTACTGAGGGGAACAACCACAGAGGATCCCTGCACTGACTGCTTCCTTCCAGCCCCTCTCACCGTCACCCATCTATCTACATTCTTTGGAGTAACTACATCCCTGAAGCTATTATCTATGACCACCTCTGCCTCCAGAATGATCCGAAGTTCATCCAGCTCCAGCTCCAGTTCCCTAATGCGGTTTCTGAGGTGCTGGAGATGGGTGCACTTCCCACAGGTGAAATCAGCAGGGATATTGACGGCGTCCCTCACCTCAAACATTCTGCAGGAGGTACATTGCACTGCCTTCCCTGCCATCCCCTCTAGATAACTTGCAGATAAAAACAAGAAAAAGAAAGAAAGAAAGAAAGAGCTTACCTGATATTCACTCAACCCCTTAGGTTAGAGGAGGTGCAAGGGTTGGGGACATTACAAGTGTAGTGTCTCGGGTTTAGGAACCGCCCAACTTAAGTACAGGTAAAAATAAAACACTTAACCAGCAACCACTGCGCCCCGTACAATAACAGCAATCAGCTGTATGGACCCGCGCAAACAATTAAAATCTTTACTCCTTACCCAGCAGTCACTCTGTCCTCACTCTGACCGGATTCAGCTGGAAACCGCCAACAGTAAGTTTTTGAAAAATGTACTCCCCATAGCAAGCACTCACTCAGCAACCACTGCGCCCCGCACGTTATCAGCAATTTCTATTCATCTCAGTATTAAAAGGTTCTGGACACCCCCACCATCGGGAACATCCTTCCTGCATTTAACCTGTCTAGTCCTGTTAGAATGTTACAGGTTTCTATGAGATATCCCCTCATTCTTCTGAACTCCAGAGATATAATCCTAACCAACTCAATATTTCCTCATACGTAGAATCATAGAATACCACAATGCAGAAGGAGACCATTTGACCCATTGAGTCTGCACCGACCCTCCGAAAGAGCACCCACCCAGGCCCACTCCTCAGCCCTATCCCCGGAACCATATCTAACCAATGGACACTAAGGGGCAATTTAGCATGGCCAATCCACCTAACTTGCACATCTTCGGATTGTGGGAATAAACTGGAGCACCCGGGGAAACCCACACAAACACGGGGGGAACGTGCAGTTTCCACACAGACAGTCATGCGAGATCAGATTCGAACCAGGGTACTTGGTGCTTTGATGCAGCAGTGCTAACCACTGTGCCACTGTGCCATCCCAGGAATCAATATGGTAAACTTTCACTGCGCTCCCTCTATAGCAAGAACATCCTTCCTCAGATAAGGAGACCAAAACTGCACATAATATTCCAGATGTGGTCTCATCATGGCTTTGTTTAATTGCTGCAAGACATCCATGCTCCTGTACTCTAATCCTCTCACTGGCTAACGCCATAGTCCCAGGTTCGATTCTGGCTTGGGTCACTGTCTGTGCGGAGTCTGCACATTCTCCCCATGGCTGAGTGGGTTTCCTCCTGGTGTTCCGGTTTCCTCCCACAAGTCCCGAAAGATGTGCTGTTAGGTGAATTGGACATTCTGAATTCTCCCTCCGTGTACCCAAACAGGCACCGGAATGTGGCGACGAGGGCTTTTCACAGTAACTTCATTGCAGTGTTAATGTAAGCCTACTTGTGACAATAAAGATTATTATTATTATGAAATTTGCCTTTTTAATTGCATGCTGTACCTGCCTATGAACTTTCAGCGATTCATGAACAAAGGCACCTAGATCCCTCTGCCCAGATGCATTTTGTATCTGCTTTCCATTTAGATAATAACCTGCCTTTCTATTTTTTCAGCCAAAATGGATAACCTCACATTTATCAACATTAACCTCCATCTGCCACAATTTAGCCCAATCTCCTAGCCTATCTATACCCGTCTGTAAAAACTTTATCTCCTCTTCACTGCCTGCTTTCCCACCTATTTTAGTATCATCTGTAAATTTTGCTATGTTACATTCTGTCCCTGCTTGCAGATCATTATATAGATTGTAAACAGTTGAGGTCCGAGGACTGACCCCTGCGGCACCCCGCTAGCTACAGTTCGCCAGCCAGAGAAGGACCCATTTATCCCAGCCCTCTGCTTCCTGTCAGTCAGTCAATCCTCAATCCAATCTAGTACTCTACCTCCAAGCCCCTGCGATCTCACCTTCTGGATCAGTCTTTTATGTATCACCTTGTCAAATGCCTTCTGGAAGTCTAGATATACCACATCCAAAGATTCCCTATTATCCACATTCACCTCTCTTACTTTATAATCATTCAGATTATAATCTGTCTTCCTGTTTTTTCTATCAAAGTGTATAACCTCACATTTATACACATTATACTGCATCTGCCATGCATTTACCCACTTACTCAGCGTGTCCTAAAAAACTGAAGCATTTCTGCATCCCCCTCACAACTTACCTTCCCAACCAACTTTATGTCATCTGCATATTTGGAGGCATTACATTTAATTCTCTCATCTAAATAATTAATATACATTGTAGATAGCTTGGGTACTAGGACCAAACCCTCCGGTACCCCACGAGTCACAAAAGACCCATTTGTTCCTATTCTTTGTTTCCTCGCTGCTAACTAGTTTTCTACCCATCTTAATACACTATCCTCAATCCCTTGCGCTTAAATTATACACGCTAATCTCTTATGTGGGACTTTATTGAAAGCCTTCTGAAAGTCCAACTAAACCACATCGACTTGCTCCCCTTCATCAACTCTACTAGTTACATCCTTGAAGAATTCCAGGAGATTTGTCAAGAATGATTTCCCTTCTGTAAATCCATGCTGAATTTGTCCATTGTTTTCCAAGTGCTCTGCTATAAAAATCTTTAACAATAGACTCTGGAATTTCCCCCACTACCAATGTCAGGCTGACTGGTCTATAATTCCTTGTTTCTCTTTAACTCCCTTTTTAAATAGTGGGTTACATTAGCTACCCTCTAATGAGTCTATAGAGTCTTGGAAGATGACCACTATTTCTAGGGCCACTTCCTTAAGTACTTTGGGATGTAGATTATCAAGCCCCGGGGATTTATCAGACTTCAATCCCACCAATTTCCCCAATACCATTTCTCTACTAATATTGATCTCCTTCAGTTCCTCTCTCTCACTAAACCCTGTGTTCCCCAGCATTTTTGGTATGTTATTTGTGCCTTTCTTTGTGAAGACAGACCAAAGTATGTATTTAGTTGGTCAGCCATTTCTTTGTTCCCCATTAGAAATTCCCCTGTTTCTGCCTGTAAGGCGCCAACATTTGCCTTCACCAATCTTTTTCTCTTCATCTACCTATAGAAACTTTTACAGTCAGCTTTTATGTTCTCTGTAGGCTTACTCTCATTCTCTATTTTCTCCTTCTTAATTAATCCCTTGGTCCTCCTTTGCTGAATTGTAACCTGCTCACAACCTTTAGGTCTGTTTTATTTGGCCAATTTGTATGCCTCCTCCTTGGATCGAATACTATCGCTAATTTTCCTTGTAAGCCATGGTATGGCCAGCTTTTCCATTTTACTTTTGTGCTGGACAGGAATAAACAATTGTTGGAGTTCACCAAGGCGTTCTTTGAATATTTGCTATTACCTAGGGTCAGACCCCAATATTTGCTATTACCTAGGGTCAGACCCCCACCCTATCCTCATAACCCCACCTAAACTTGTGGTCACTAAGGGACAATTTAGCATGGCCAATCCACCTCACCCCCACATCTTTGGACTGTGAGAGGAAACTGGACAACCCGGAGAAAACCCACGCAAACATGGGGAGAATGTTCAAACTCCACACAGTCACTCAAGGTCAGAATTGAACCCGGGTCCCTGGCGCTGTGAGGTAGCAGTGCTAACCACTGTGCCATCGTGTTGCCCTACTTCATTCACTTTATTGCAAATGCTCCACACGTTAAGGCACAAGGCTTTAAGGCTGGTCTTTTTAACTTTACTTTTCCCATTCTCAATATTTTTCACTGTGGATCTGTTCCTACCCTTTGTTTCCTGTCTGCCAACCAGTTTTCTATCCATCTTAATACACTATCCCCAATCCCTTACGCTTTAATTTTACACGTAAATCTCTTATGTGGGACTCTATTGAAAGCCTTTGATTTCTCTGCCTATCACTTTAGTTATTCCCCTTACTGTCTTTTGTTTGTCCCACCCCCCCTAGAATCAGTCGCAATGCTACAGGAATCTGAAACCCTCACCATCTCATCAGCCACGTATTCATCCGATATATCTTGCTATTTCTACTCTGACTGGTACGTGGCACTGGTAGGAATCCTGAGATCTGTACTTTGAGGTCCTACTTTCCAACTTTCATCCTAACTCCCTATATTCTGCTTTTAAGACCTCATCCCTTTTATACCTATGACAATGTACCAATGTGCATAATGACCACAGACTGTTCACCTCCCTTTCTAGCATGTCCTGTAACCGTTCTAAGACATCCTTGACCCTTGCACCAAGGAGACAACATACCATCCTGGAGTCTCGTTTGTGGCCACAGAAACACCAATCTATTCCACTTAAAATTGAATCCCATATAATTATTGCATTTCTCCACTTTTTACTCCTCCCCTGTGCATCAGAGTCACCGTGTTGCAATACACTTGGCTGTTGCTGCTTTCCCCTGAGAGGCCATTCCCCTCGACAGTATATACCTGTTTTGCAGGGGAATGGCCACAGGACATTCTGCACTGCCTGTCTTGTCCTCTTGCTCAGCCTGCTGGTCACACATTCACTTCCTCTCTGTGGAATCTGAGCATGCGGTGTGACCACCTCTCTATACGTGCCATCCACGATAATCTCCGCCTCATGGTTGATCCACAGTGTCCCCAGCCACCGCTCTAGCTCCGAAACCCAGGCTTCCCGGAGCTGCAGCTGAAGACACTTCCTGCACACCTGCTGGCTCTGGACACTGGAAATATTCCCAGATTCCCACATAGAGCACGAGGAGCAAACCTCGACTTTGAGCTCTCTCTGCCATTACTTACCCCTTTAAATTAAATCGCTGGAAGATCCTTAATATCTGTTATTTGGTGCTTATCGAGAACATTTATCCTGTGTCGCTTGTGCATGTGGAAGCTTACTCTCATTATATTCCAATGCATATTTCCTGTTACTGAAGACGAAATAAACATTATATTGTTAAATTCAGTGCATGATAATTACCTTGAAAACATGCAGGAACAGAACAAGGAGAAATCCTGCTGGTATAAACAATACTGATTTGCAGTTGAACAGCCATCATTTTCAGAAGATGAAGTTGCTTTAGAAGTAGATATGAAATTAAAAATATATATGTAGGAGAGGATTATTAGCTTTCTTGAAAAATAACAAAAGTGACTCATTGAAATAGTGCCATTTACCTCAGAGGTTGAAAGGTTGCATTGAGGCTAAATTTAATAGAGTAGGACAAACCAGCCCAGAGATCGAAACCAATATCAATTCATTCACTTCAATTTTCAACTTCAAATTTTACAACATCACAAGTATTTAATAGGATTTTAATCGGAAATTATTTTAAGCGCCTGTAACCTAAAAGAGCAAATGTTTGCTCAGATGTTTCTCTCCAAGATATGCACCATCCCGATTGAGACATATATTGACATTCCTTCATGTTTGCTGGTTTAAAATCCTGGAGCTCCCTACCTATTGGTATCGTGCAGGTAACTGCGTTGTTCCACACGGCGTGCTATGGGCTATCCTACCTGAGTTAATTATTGTCACACAACCTTTTTTGGATATAAACATCACTTAATTTTAAATGGTTTATTATTTGTTGAAGTCACATGGAAAAATACCTTAGCATTATGCTTCCCCAGCAAATTGCAGGTCTCTGAGGCACTATTAATGTATGACGTGGAGCTAATTACATTGAGGTTTAAATCACCAATTGTGTTGTTCTCCCAATTTTAATACAGGAATTCTAATCAACACATAAATATTTCTGGCCATGTGATTAAATTAATTATAAAATGTTTAATTATATCTTTAGCTACACATAAAGCTGCAGCCAAGCTACCCCATTAATAAACAATGCCCAAGTACAATTTTCTGCATGTTTGTAGAGTTCTCCAGACAAACATTTCAGTTATTTAGTCACTATATCAAATTGACAGGCCTTGCAATTGGCTGCCAAGACGACTAAAGCTAAGACTTTGCATTAGCAGAGTCATAGGTTGGAAAGGGCAACTTGTCATGCCATTTTATTTGTGATAAATCCATGATAATTCATGCTGTCTCTGAAGGTTCCATTTACTATATCTCTCTTTCTCTCCCCCTCAAACACATATACACACATATCTCTATAGCACTCAGCTTTTTCAATAATGTTATTTTCTCTTCATTGGCTGCCCAACTTTGATTGCAAATTTGTTTCCCACTTTTCCGTTTTAATTCACTTAGTGACTCTCTCCAAAATTGTTAAAATTCATGTTCATCTGTTTTAACCATATCATATTTTTTCCACTGACTGGAAAATGTGCTTCTGGGCAAATATCCCCTACAAGCAACATAGTGTTTTATGAAGTTGAATTTCACAAAGCTCCTGATGCACGATCAATTACAATCAAAGACGAGGTTGTAACATAACTGAAGGCTTTAATCGACTAGAACTGTTCCCCAACAGCTTCGGTACAGAAAATGAGGGCTGCTGGGATGGCACCGGTTCTTATACCCCGCCTGTCAAGGCGGAGCTACATACCAACAGCCAATGGTAAACTCCTAGGTTTAACCAATGGTCTCCAGCCTCTTGGGTACTGTAATACCTGATAATACCACATTCACCCCCTGTTAAAAAAGAGTCCGGCGCGGGGGGGGTGGCCAGTGGTTACAATTGCATCTAACCTGGTATGATCAGATATGGAGGTACCGTGATACCTCCTTACAGAGTTGTCGGGAATATTTACAAGTGTGGAAGATATATATATTCAGTGTTCGTTTACAGTTACAGTTACAGTGAAGCAATCAGTCGGTCGGGTGGCCTGGTCGTCCTCCTGGATCGTCTGGGCTTCGGTAGTGATTCTGGTCGGGGTCCGGACGTCTGCGACTCCGGGAGCGTGGCCTCGGCCTCCATGGCAGCTTTGTCACCCCTAGACGGCGCTGATGGGGCAAACGGTTGGCCCGAGAGGGGGGTGCCTGTAGGGGGCATCGGTGGGTGGGAGGGCCTAGACAGGAGTGGCGGGAGGACTGACCCTCCAGTGAGGTGCTGTGGGGGGGGGTGATGGTTCGGGTGCGCGTGGGGTTCCGGTGGGTGCCAGGTCCCGAAGGGAGACTGTATCTTGCTGGCTGTCAGGAAACGCCACGTAGGCGTACTGGGGGTTAGCCTGCAGCAGGTGGACCCTCTCAACCAACGGGTCCGATTTGTGCGCCCGCAGGTGCTTCCGAAGCAGGATGGGTCCGGGTGTTGCTAGCCAGGTTGGGAGCGAGGTCCCGGAGGAGGACTTCCTGGGGAAGACAAAGAGACGTTCATGAGGTGTCTGATTGGTAGTTGTACAGAGCAGAGACCGGATGGCGTGGAGGGCCTTCGGGAAGACTTCTTGCCAGCGGGAGACTGGGAGATTCCTGGACCGTAGGGCCAGTAGAACGGTCTTCCAGACCGTTCCGTTTTCCCTCTCTACCTGTCCGTTTCCCCGGGGGTTGTAACTGGTCGTCCTGCTTGAGGCAATGCCCCTGTTGAACAGGAATTGACGCAGTTCGCCGCTCATAAAGGAGGACCCCCTATCACTGTGTATGTACGCGGGGAACCCGAACAGTGTAAAGATACCCTGGAGGGCCTTGATGACGGTGTTTGCGGTCATGTCTGGGCAGGGGATGGCGATGGGAACCGGGAGTACTCGTCAATCACGTTCAGGAAATACGTGTTGCGGTCGGTGGAGGGGAGGGGGCCTTTGAAGTCCATGCTGAGGCGTTCAAAAGGACGGGAAGCCTTTATCAGGTGTGCCCTCTCTGGCCGGTAGAAGTGCGGTTTGCACTCCGCGCAGATTTGGCAGTCACTGGTGACTGTCCTGACCTTCTCGATGGAGTAGGGCAGGTTGCGGGTCTTAACGAGTGACCCCCGGGTGGCAGAGGTCCTCGTGGAGGCTCGGAGGCGGTCCACTTGTGCGGTGGCACATGTGCCGTGGGACAGGGCATCGGGAGGCTCGTTTAGCTTCCCACGACGGTACAAGATCTCGTAGTTGGAGGTGGAGAGTTCTATCCTCCACCGTAAGATCTTGTCGTTTTTTATCGTGCCCCGCTGTGCATTAACGAACATGAACGCCACCGACCATTGGTCAGTGAGGAGAGTGAATCTCCTGCTGGCCAGGTATTGCCTCCAATGTCGCACAGCTTCTACTATGGCTTGTGCCTCTTTTTCGACCGAGGAATGGCGAATTTCGGAAGCATGGAGGGTACGGGAGAAGAAGGCCATGGGTCTGCCCGCTTGGTTGAGGGTGGCGGCCAGAGCTACGTCGGACGCATCGCTCTCGACCTGGAAGTGGAGGGACTCGTCGATAGCGCGCATCGTGGCCTTTGCAATGTCTGCTTTGATGCGGCAGAAGGCCTGGCCTGGGACGGCACCGGTTCTTATACCCCGCCTGTCAAGGCGGACCTACATACCAACAGCCAATGGTAAACTCCTAGGTTTAAGCAATGGTCTTCAGCCTCTTGGGTACTGTAATACCTGACTCCATTTTACAAGAAAGAATTCTTACTGATATGTTGCGGAAAATTTATTTGGAAGACGTAATGAAATGCAGGATATAATCAGGCACAATACCAGGAAGAAAATGTGATAATCCTAATTTAAGACTGATGATAATCACATTTGCAAAAATATAAATATTTTTGTTATGTTTCTCCTGTTAGTGGACACTGTCAAAGGCATGGCGACCTTTTACTGTGATAGTGGATTGATTCTGAAAAGGTTGTGGCAAGAGATCTGTCAGTGGGATATCAAGTCAAGAACCAAAAATATATGATCAAAAATTCTGACAATTCCAATCCGCTATAACAAAGAGAAAGGGCCCCAAAATGGGCCTTGTCAGTAATGGACAGCATTGTTTTCCTTCACAGATTAAGATTAATGTGCTCCGTATTATCCAAGTGGCGAGATTCTCCGTCAGCCGATGGCGGAATCGGGAACGCGATTGGGCAGAGAATCAGTTCCGACACTGAAATCGTGGCGGGCGCCAATTTAAAGCCAAATCGCAATTCTCCGTCGTCTCGATAGTGGCGTCAATGTGTTCCAGAATGCACGTACAGTAAACACCATTGGCATATCATTGGCGAGTCTGACCCGGTATTCTTTGTGGCCTCCACGGTTTTCTGCCTCCAATGGGCTGCACAGTAGCATAGTGGTTAGCACAATTGCTTCATAGCTCCAGGGTCCCAGGTTCTGCACATTCTCCCCGTGTCTGCCGGGGCAGTGTACTCAGTGCCAGCCGGGATCACTGTGTAGCTCAGTGGACCTGGTTAGGCACAGGGCTCCGCACCATGCTAACATGTTGGCCTTTCACCCCCTGCAGAAAATGGATATTGGAATACAACCAGCAATAGTGGCCTTCCAGCTCATCGCCGCAGCCCTGGGGGATGCCCTGTGGCTGTAGGAGCTGGAGCTGGTCGAGGAGGAGGAAGCTGCAGCTGCAGAGGGTGCAGCAATGGAGCATGCAGCAACGCAACAGGAGGCAGCCGGTGAGGATGAAGAGCCGGCTGCCTAACAGGTCGAGGAGGAGGAAGTGCAAAGGAGGAGCCGCATGAGGCCTCCTGTGCACTGGCAGGAACTGTCATTTGAGGACCTGCTGGCTTGCTGTCAAAGTGTCCGGATGAGCAGTGAGACAGTGTGACATGTCTGCAAGATCATGGCGCACCTGGCATCACGGGGGAATGGGGGAGGACACCCACTCGGGGTGGCCATCAAGGTGACAGTCGCCCTGAACATTTATGCCAGGGATTGATTCTGAACAGATTAACATCTCTGCTCAAATAATTGTGTGGGTTTCCTCCGGGTACTCCGGTTTCCTCCCACAGTCCAAAGATGTGCAGGTTAGGTGGATTGGCCATGATAAATTGCCCTTAGTGTCCAAAATTGCCCTTAGTGTTGGGTGGGGTTACTGGGTTATGGGGATAGGGTGGAGGTGTTGACCTTGGGTAGGGTGCTCTTTCCAAGAGCCGGTGCAGACTCGATGGGCCGAATGGCCTCCTTCTGCACTGTAAATTCTATGATCTATGATAAACAAGGCAGCAATTCCCAGAAAACATGTTAGCATTCATACCATTGTATGCCAAGGTGAAATTAGGAAACTAAATGCATATATCCCCAATTCTTTGAATATTACAATTGCATTTTGAAATAAAGGTTGCAACTGCCATATCAAAAATAATAACTCTCCAAAAATAAAATCGAGCAATCCAATATACATAACCTGGTACAAATATCTATACACAAACATCCCTGAGGACCCGCTCGGGCCCCCCCCCCCCTCCCCCCTGGGTTGCTGCTGCTACCTTCCCATTTCCTTTATCGTTCTGCGAGGTAGTCAATGAACGGTTGCCACCGCCTGGTGAACCCTTGAGCCGAACCCCTTAGTGCGAACTTTATCCGTTCTAGTTTTATAAACCCTGCCATGTCATTTATCCAGGTCTTCACGCCCGGGGGTTTGGCTTCCTTCCACATAAGCAATATCCTTCGCTGGGCTACTAGGGACGCAAAGGCTAAGACATCAGCCTCTTTCGCCTCCTGAACTCCCGGCTCTTCTGCAACCCCAAATATAGCCAACCCCCAGCCTGGCTCGACCCGGACCCCCACCACCTTCGAAAGCACCATTGCCACCCCCACCCAGAACCCCTGCAGTGCCGGACATGACCAAAACATGTGGGTGTGGTTTGCTGGGCTTCTCGAGCATCTCCCACACCTATCCTCTACCCCGAAAAATTTACTGAGCCTTGCTCTGGTCATATGCGCCCTGTGCAAAACCTTGAATTGTATCAGGCTTAGCCTGGCGCACGAGGACGAAGAGTTTACCCTACGTAGGGCATCTGCCCACAGCCCCTCTTCAATCTCTTCCCCCAGCTCTTCTTCCCATTTTCCCTTCAGCTCATCCACCATGATCTCCCCCTCGTCCCTCATTTCCCTGTATATATCCGACACCCTACCATCCCCCACCCATGTCCCTGAGATCACTCTATCCTGAACCTCCTGCGTCGGGAGCTGCGGGAATTCCCTCACCTGTTGCCTCGCAAAAGCCCTCAGTTGCATGTACCGAAATGCATTCCCTTGGGGCAACCCATATTTTTCCGTCAGCGCTCCCAGACTCGCAAACGTCCCGTCTACGAACAGATCTCTCAGTTGCACAACCCCAGCTCTCTGCCATGCTCCAAATCCCCCATCCATTCTCCCCGGGACAAACCTATGGTTATTTCTTATCGGGGACCGCACCGAGGCTCCCGTCCTTCCCCTATGTCGCCTCCACTGCCCCCAAATTTTTAGTGTTGCCACCACCACTGGACTTGTGGTGTATTTCTTTGGGGAGAACGGCAACGGCGCCGTCACCATTGCTTGTAGGCTGGTTCCCTTGCAGGACGCCATCTCCAATCGCTTCCACGCCGCTCCTTCCCCTTCTCCCATCCACTTACACACCATTGAGATATTGGCGGCCCAGTAGTATTCACTTAGGCTCGGTAGTGCCAGCCCCCCCTATCCCTGCTATGCTGCAAAAACCCCCTCCTCACTCTCGGGGTCTTCCCGGCCCACACAAAACTCATGACACTTTTCTCAATTCTCTTGAAAAAAGCCTTCGTGACCATCACCGGAAGGCACTGAAACACAAAGAGGAATCTCGGGAGGACTACCATTTTGACCGCCTGCACCCTACCCACCAGTGACAGGGGCACCATGTCCCATCTCTTAAAATCCTCCTCCATCTGTTCCACCAATTTTGTTCAATTAAGCCGGTGTAAGGTTCCCCAACTCCGGGCTATCTGAATCCCTAAGTACCGGAAATCTCTTGTTACCTTCCTCAGCGGTAAGTCATCTATTCCCCTGCTCTGCTCCCCCGGATGCACCACAAACAACTCACTCTTACCCATATTTAATTTGTACCCCGAAAAATCCCCAAACTCCCTGAGTGTCTGCATTATCTCAGGCATCCCCTCCACTGGGTCCGCAACATACAACAATAAATCATCTGCATACAAGGATACCCGGTGTTCTTCTCCTCTCCTGAGCACTCCCCTCCACTTCCTGGAGCCCCTCAGTGCTATGGCCAGGGGCTCAATCGCCAATGCAAACAGTAACGGAGATAGGAGACACCCCTGCCTCGTCCCTCTATGAAGACGGAAGTAATCAGACCTCTGTCTGTTCGTGGCCACGCTCGCCGCCGGGGCCCTATACAGCAGCTGTACCCATCCGATATGCCCTTCTCCAAAACCAAATCTCCTCAGCACCTCCCACAGATAATCCCACTCCACTCTGTCGAATGCTTTCTCGGCGTCTATCGCCACCACTATCTCCGCCTCCCCCTCTGGTGGGGGCATCATCATTACCCCTAGCAACCTCCGTATGTTCGTGTTCAGCTGTCTCCCCTTAACGAACCCAGTTTGATCCTCGTGGACCACCCCCGGGACACAGTCCTCTATCCTCGTCGCCATCACCTTGGCCAGGAGCTTAGCATCTACATTTAAAAGGGAAATGGGCCTGTAGGACCCACACTGCAGCGGGTCTTTTTCCTTCTTCAAAAGGAGCGATATCGTTGCCTCCGACATAGTCGGGGGCAGCTGCCCCCTTTCCCTAGCCTCATTAAAGGTTCTCGTCAAAAGCGGGGCCAGTAGGTCCATATACTTCCTATAGAATTCCAACGGGAATCCGTCCGGTCCCGGGGCCTTCCCCGCCTGCATGCTCCCAATCCCTTTTACCACCTCCTCCATCTCAATCTGTGCTCCCAGTCCCGCCCTCTCCTGCTCCTCCACCTTAGGGAATTCCAGCTGATCCAAGAAACACATCATTCCCTCCTTCCCTTCCGGGGGCTGAGCCTTATATAACTGAGCCTTATCATCCCCCCCCCCCACTTTTTCCTCGCCCCACATAATTCAGTTCACTCTCTCCGCTCCCCGTTCCATCTCTCCCTCCTCATCTCTCACCCCACCTATCTCCCTCGCTGCTCCCCTCTTCCTCAATTGGTGGGCCAGTAGCCGACACGCCTTCTCTCCATACTCATACTGTACACCCTGTGCCCTCCTCCACTGTGCCTCTGCCTTACCCGTGGTCAGCAGGTCAAATTCCACATGTAGCCTTTGTCTTTCCCTGTACAGTCCCTCCTCCGGTGCCTCCGCATATTACATGTCCACCCTCAAAAGTTCTTTCAGCAATCGCTCCCTTTCTTTACCCTCTTGCTTCCCTTTATGTTCCCTTATGGATATCAGTTCCCCTCTAACCACCGCCTTCAACGCCTCCCAGACCACTCCCACCTGAACCTCTCCATTGTCATTAAGCTCCAAGTACCTTTCGATGCACCCCCTCACCCTTAAACATACCCCCTCATCTGCCAATAAGCCCATATCGATTCTCCAGAGTGGGTGCTGTTCTTTTTCCTCTCCTACCTCCAGGTCTACCCAATGTGGAGCGTGGTCCAAAATAGCTATGGCCGTATATTCCGTCCCTGTCACCTTCGGAATCAGTGCCCTCCCCAAGACAAAAAAGTCTATCCGTGAGTATACTTTGTGGACATGGGAGAAAAATGAGAACTCCTTACTCCTAGGCCTACTAAATCTCCAGGGGTCTACCCCTCCCATCTGCTCCATGAAGTCCTTGAGCACCCCGGCCGCTGCCGGCCTCCTCCCGGACCTCGATCGGTCCAGCCCTGGATCAAGCACCGTATTGAAGTCTCCACCCATTACCAACTTTCCCGCCTCCAGGTCCGGGATACGTCCCAACATACGCCTCATAAAATTTGCATCGTCCCAGTTCGGGGCATATATGTTCACCAGAACCACCGCCTCCCCTTGCAATCTGCCACTCACCATCACATATCTACCCCCACTATCCGCCACTATGGTCTTTGTCTCAAACAGTACCCGTTTCCCCACTAAGATAGCCACCCCCCCTGTTCTTCGCATCCAAACCCGAATGAAACACCTGCCCCACCCATCCTTTACGTAGTCTGACCTGGTCTATCAGTTTCAGATGCGTCTCCTGCAACATAACCACATCTGCCTTTAATTTCTTTAGGTGTGCGAGTACCCGTGCCCTTTTAGTCGGCCCGTTCAGCCCTCTCACGTTCCACGTGATCAGCCGGGTTGGGGGGCTCTTTACCCCCCCCCCCTTGTCGACTAGCCATCCCCTTTTTTAACCCAGCTCCTCACCCGGTTCCCACGTACCCGTGTATCCCCCCGATGGCGCCCTTCCGCCTCGACCACCCCATCCCATAACAGCTCCCCCTTCTCCTTAGCAGCAGCAACCCAGTTAACCCCCCCTCCCCCCCCCCCCCTCCGCTAGATCCCTTTCTAGCGTAGTTGCACCCCCCATGTTGCTCCCAGAAGTCAGCAAACTCTGGCTGACCTCAGCTTCCCCCCTTGTCCTCGGCCCCCACTGTGCGAGGCCCCCTCCTTCCTGCGTCCCTGTTCCCGCCATAATTACCATAGCGCGGGAACAAAGCCCGCGTTTCCCACTCGGCCCCGCCCCTAATAGCCGGCGCCCACAGTTCCTCATACTCTCCCCCCCCCCCCCCCCCAACATGGGGAAGAGAGAAAAGTTACAGGATCGCAAGGTTAACAAATTGAAAAATCATCCCCCCCCCCCTTTTTCCTCGCCCCACATAATCACCCCACCACTTTGTCCCAAAAGTTCTTTCTCTCGCCAGACTATTCCAGCTTCTCGTCCACAATGAATGTCCACGCCTCTTCTGCAGTCTCAAAGTAGTGGTGCTTCCCTTGGTGTGTGACCCACAATCTCGCCGGTTGTAACATTCCAAACTGGATCTTCTTTTTGTGAAGCACCGCCTTAGCCCGATTAAAACTTGCCCTCCTTCTCGCCACCTCCGCACTCCAATCCTGGTATACGCGGATCACCGCGTTCTCCCACCTACAGCTCCGAGTTTTCTTCGCCCATCTGAGGACCGTCTCTCTGTCATTATAGTGGAGAAACCTCACCACTATAGCTCGAGGTATTTCTCCAGCCCTCGGTCTTCGCGCCAAAACTCGATAAGCTCCCTCCACCTCCAAAGGGCCCGTCAGGGCCTCCGATCCCATTAGCGAGTGAAGCATCGTGCTCACATATGTCCCGACGTCCGTCCCTTCTGCGCCTTCGGGAAGACCCAGAACCCTTAAATTCTTCCTCCTCGAATTATTCTCCAGTACTTCCAGCCTTTCCACACACCTTTTGTGCTGTGCCTCGTGCGTCTCTGTCTTCACCACCAGGCCCTGTATTTCGTCTTCATTTTCAGCAGCCTTTGCCTTCACGACCCGAAGCTCCTGCTCTTGGGTCTTCTGCTCCTCCTTTAGCCCTTCAATCGCCTGTAATATTGGGGCCAACAGCTCCTTCTTCAACTCCTTTTTCAGCTCTTCCACACAGCGCCGCAGGAACTCTTGTTGGTCCAGGCCCCATAACAAACGGCCACCTTCCGACGCCATCTTGCTTTGAGCTTGCCTTCCTTGCCGCTGCTCCAGAGGATCCTCCGCAATCCGGCCGCTATCCTCTCCCTTATCCATGCGTGTCCGGGAGGATTCCCTTCTGGTTTACCGCACAGTGTTTTTGGCTGTTTAAATTGCCGTTGGGGCTCCTATTAAGAGCCCAAAAGTCCGTTCCACCGGGAGCTGCCGAAACGTGCGACTTAGCTGGTCATCGCCGCACTCGGAAGTCCACACACTAGATTCTCAATCATCTTAATGCCTGGTAGAAGTGACTGGCTGCTCGCAGGCTGGGGATACCTACTTAAAAGTGTCTGATGAAGCCTGTCAGAAACTCAAGGAAAAAGGCACAGGAACATTACAATGCAAGTCATATGATCACCAGATGTATCATGAAGCAAGCCATCAACATAATGAAGATTTTTTAAAAATTCATTCTTATGGCCAGCATGTGTTGCCCATCCCTAATTGCCCTTCAGAAGGTGGTGGTGAGCTGCCTTCTTGAACCGCTGGAGTCCGTGTGGTGTGGTGTACACCCACTGTCTATTAGGAAAGGAGTTCCAGGATTTTGACCAAACAACAGTGAAGGAATGCCGATAATTGGGGAGCCATAGTGTAAAAGATTTAGAGGGAGCGAATTCTTAAAATGCATCCAGGATAACATTTCAAGCCAGTACATAGAAGGTCTTACAAGAGAGGGGGTGGGAGAGGGCATGATCCTGGACTTAATTTTTGGTAGCGAAGCTGGGCAAATAGTTGAAGTATCAGTGAGGGAGCGTTTTGCAGACAGTGATCATAACTCTGTTAGATTCAAGATTGTCATGGAAAATGAAAAGGATTGGCCGCCTGAGATCAAATTCTAGAGTGGGGAAATGCAGATATGAATAAGATCAGATATGATTTGGCCAGAGTGGACTGGGAGCAGACACCTTTAGGTAAATCTGTGACAGAAGAGTGGGAAGCATTCAACAAGGAAATAGGGAGAGTTTAGGGCCAACATGCTCCAATCAAGGAAAAGGGGGACCAACAAATCAGTGAACTGTGGATATCAAGGGCTATACAGTATTAGATCAGGGGAAAAAGGAAGGTTTATGGCAAATATCGAGGGCTCAAAACAGCAGACGTCCCAGAGATGTATAGGGGATACAATTGTAAGGTAAATAGATAGGCGTTTCTGTGGTCGCAAACATGACTCCAGGATGGTATGTTGCCTCCGTGGTGTGAGGGTCAAGGATGTCTTGGAATGGTTACACAACATTCTGGAGGGGAAGACTGAACAGCCAGTGGTCGTGGTACACATCAGTACCAACGACATAGGTTAAAAAAAAGGGATGAGGTCCTAAAAGTAGAATATAGGGAGTTAGGAAGAAAGTTGAGAAGTCGGACCTCAAAGGTAGCGATTTCAGGATTACGACAGTGTCACGTGCTGGTCAGAATACATCATTGAAGATATGTGAGGGGGAGGACTTCAAATTCCTGGGGCATTGGGACCGGTTATGGGGGAAGTGGGACTAGTACAAACTGGATGGGCTACACCTAGGCAGGGCCAGGACTGATGTCTGAGGGGGACTATTCGCTTGCGTTGTTGGGGAGGGTGTAAACTAAAATGGCAGGGGGATGGGAACCTTTGCAAGGAGTCAGAGGAGGAGGAAACAAGGACAAAAACAAAAAGAGGAATAAGAAAATTGGTAGGCAGAGAAACATGGTCACAGTGAAAAATGTTGGGAGTGAGACAAGTAATGCTAAAAAGACAAGCTTAAAGGCTTTGTGCATTAATGCGCGGAGCATTCGCAATAAAGCGAATGAACTAATTGTGCAAATGGATGTAAACGGGTATGATGTAAACAGGATTATAGAGACATAGTTCAGGGTGCCCAACTGAATGTCTAAGGGTATTTAGTATTTAGGAAGGACAGACAAAAAGGAAAATGCAGTGGGGTTACCTGGATGGTTAAAGAGGAAATTAACGCAATAGTGAGGAAAGATGTGGGGCTGGATTCTCCGGTTGTCGACACCGAAATCGTGTTCGGCGATCGGCCGGAAAATCAAAGTTCATGACACTTTCATGATGCTCCGCCCCTGCCAAAGCGGAGAGTACGCCGTGCCACGTATCAACGGCCTCAGGACAGCATGGGTCACTAATGGTCTCACCCGTCGGGAATTCGGCGTGGCGGCTGCGGACTTAGTCCAGTGGCACCACAGTCGGGGGAGGGCCAATCCGCGGGCAGGGGAGGACATTATTTCGGGGCTGGGGGCACTGTGAGGGGTGGGTCGGGGACGCGTGAGCTGGCCAAAGGGGGGGGGCACTATTTCGAGGGCCAGGTCTGTGAACGGGCTCCGCCATGTAGCATGGAGCGACCGCTGCAGGCCGCCGCCGTGCAAGTGCATGTCCACGGACCCGGCAATTCTCCGGGGCATATCGGCGGCTAGAGCTCTACACTGCTGGCATGCTAGCCTCCAGCAAAACAGGGAATCGGTGGCCGTAATGGACCAATTTGTCTGGCGTAAAATGAGTAGAGCCGAGAATCATCAAGGGGCAAAAAATATTAGTTGTCATTGTATATAGACCCCCAAACTGCAGTGGTGATGTCGGGAATGGCATTAAATAGGAAATTAGAGATGCATGTGATAAAGGAGAATCTGTAATTATGGGTGATTTTAATCTGCATATAGATTTGGGAAATCAAATTAGCCACAATACTGTAGAGGAGGAATTCATGGAGTGTATACAGGATCATTTTCTGGACCAACACATTGAGGAACCAACTAGAGAATAGGCCATCCTCGACTGGGTACAGTGTAATGAGAAAAGAAGCATTGGCAATCTAGTTATGTGAGACATCTTGGGATGAGCGACCATAATATGATAGAATTTTTCATCAAGATGGAGAGTGAAATAGTTGATTCTGATACTGGGGTCCTGAATCTTAATAAAGGAAACTATGATGATATGAGGCTTAAGTTGGCTTTGATGGATTGGGGAACTTTACTTAAAAGGATAACAGTGGATAGGCGATGGCAAACAGTACATGGGGAAACTGTAATAATTGTTTTTTCCTGTCTTGCACAAAAGTTAACAGGAAAGGTGGCCATACCATGGCTTACAAGGGAAATTAGAGATTGTATTCGATCCAAGGAAGAAGCATACAAATTGGCCTTGAAAAAGAACAGGTCTGATGATTGGGAGCAGTTTAGAGTTCAGCAAAGAAGGACCCAGGGATTGATTAAGAAGGGGAAAATAGAGTATGAGAATAAGCTTGCAGTGAACATAAAAACTGACTGTAAAAGTTTCTACAGGAACGTCCCTTCCAGGCAGAAAGAGGGGAATGTTTAATAGGGGACAAAGCAATGACTGAGCAACTAAATACATACTTTGGTTCTGTCTTCACAAATCAGATACCAGAAATGTTGGGAAGTGCAGGGTTTAGTGAAAGGGAGGAACTGAAGGAGATCAATATTAGTAGGGAAATGGCTTTGGGGGAATTGACGGGATGAAGATTGTTAAATCCCCAGGGTCTGATAATGTACATCCCAGAGTACTTGAGAAAGTGGCTCTAGAAATAATGGAAGGTTTGGTGGTCATCTTCCAGGATTCTTTAGACTCTGGAACAGTAACATAATTCCACTATTTAAAAAGGGAGACTGAGAGAAAGCAGAAAATTATAGACCAGTAAGCCTGATGTCGGTAGTGGGGAAAATTGTAGAATCCGTTATCAAAGATTTTATAGCTGAGCACTTGGAAAACAGTGACAGGATTGGACAAAGTCAGTATGGATTTATGAAGGGGAAATCATGCTTGACAAATCTACTGGAATTCTTCGAGGATGTAACTAGTAGAGTTGATGAAGGTGAACCAGTGGATGTGGTGTATTTGGACATTCAGAAGGCTTTTGGCAAAGTCCCGCATAAGAAGATGGCCTGTAACTTCCTGCTTGTGGCGGGAAGCCACGAGCCGCTGATTTTGAAAGCGAAATCTGCATACTTACCTGCGCTCTGATGTTGCGAGGACCATTCCTTTCTTTTCGGCAGCCTGGCGTCTCCAGCACCCTGGTCTGTGCAGGCTCCAGCAGGACGCAGGAGAAGTGCAGCCCCGTTCTCTTATGACACGGCCAGCTTGGGAACGACCATTGAGGGCAGGCATTTAAACAGCAGATTTAGATAGAAAAAACAGGCAACTGTTTTAACATGTGTTTTAAAGATATGTAGATGGTTTTTCAACAGTTCTTTCTAGCTCGTTTCTTTTTAAACAGGCATTGCTATAGTTGTTGATTTTTTAAAGTAATTTTCAATTTTATTTTTTATGATTAAAGGAGTTTATTTATAAGTAAACATAGGTTTGGTTATTTGTTTTAAATCTGTGATACTATTTAAATCTGCACTTCTCCGGAGGTTCCCATTGTCACAGATGTCAGTCTTCAGCCAAAATGATTCACTCCACGTGATATCACAAAATGGCTGAAGGCACTGGATACTACAAAGGCTATGGGCCCTGACAAAACTTGTGCTTCAGAACTTGCCGCACACGTAGTAGCCAAGCTGTTCCAGTACAGCTACAACACTGGTATATATCCGGCAATGTGGAAAATTGCCCGGGTGTGTCCTGTGCACAAGAAACAGGAAAAATCCAACCCAACCAATTACTGCCCTATCAGTTTACTCTCCATCATCAGAAAAGTGATGGATGGCGTCATCAATAGAGCGATCAAGCAGCACTTACTCAGCAATAACCTGCTCACAGGCACCTCAGTTTGGGTTGCGCCAGAGTCACTCAACTTTTAGCCTCATTACAGCTTTGGTTCAAACATGGGTTTCCTCTGGGTGCTCCGGTTTCCTCCCACAGTCCAAAGATGTGCAGGTTAGGTGGATTGGCCATGCTAAATTGCCCTTAGTGTCCAAAATTGCCCTTAGTGTTGGGTGGGGTTACTGGGTTATGGGGATAGCGTGGAAGTGTGGGCTTAGGTAGGGTTCTCTTTCCAAGAGCCGGTGCAAACTTGATGGGCAGAATGGCCTCCTTCTGCGCTGTAAATTCTATGAAATCTATGGACAAAAGAGATGAATGCCAGAAGTGAGGTTACAGTGACTGTCCTTGCTATCAAAGCAGCATTTGACCAGGTATGGCATCAAGGAACCCTAGCTAAACTGGAGTCAATGGGAATCAGGGGGAAACTCTCCACTGGTTGAAGTCATATCTGGCACAAAGGAAGATGGTTGTGGTGGTTGTAGGGCAATCATCTCAGCTCCAGGTCATCACTGCAGGAGTTCCTCAGGCAGTGTCCTAGGCAAAACCATCTTCAGCTGCTTCATCAATGAGCTTCCTTCCATCATAAGATCAGAAGTGCGGATGTTTGCGATAGCTACACAATGTTCAGCACCATTCGTTATTCTTCAGATAATGAAGTAGTCCATATCAAAATGTAGCAAGACCTGGACAATATCCAGGCTTGGGATGACAACTGGCAAGTTACATTTGCATCACACAAGTGCCATGCAATGACCATCTCCTACAAGAGAGGATCTAACCATCGCCCCTTGACACTTAATCACATTATCTTCACTGAATCCCCCACAATCAATATCCTGGGGGTTGCCATTGATCAGAAACTGAACAGGACTAGCCATATTAATACTGTAGCAACCAGCGTATGTCAAAGGCTAAGAATCCTATGGCAAGTAACTCACCTCCTGACCCCACCAAAGCCTGTGCACCATCTACAAAGCCCAAGTCAGGAGTGTAATGGATGAGTGCAGCTCCAAGAACATTCAAGAAGCTTGACAACATCTAGGACAAAGAAGCCCGCTTGATTGCTCGCCCTTCCACAAACATTCAAACCCTCCAACATTCAAACCCTCCATGACCGATGAACAGTGACAGCCCTGTGCACCATGTACAAGATGCACTGCAGTAACTCACCAAGGTTCCTTAGACAGCACCTACCAAACCCACAACCACTACATAGAACATAGAACATAGAACAATACAGCGCAGTACAGGCCCTTCGGCCCACGATGTTGCACCGAAACAAAAGCCATCTAACCTACACTATGCCATTATCATCCATATGTTTATCCAATAAACTTTTAAATGCCCTCAATGTTGGCGAGTTCACTACTGTAGCAGGTAGGGCATTCCACGGCCTCACTACTCTTTGCGTAAAGAACCTACCTCTGACCTCTGTCCTATATCTATTACCCCTCAGTTTAAAGTTATGTCCCCTCGTGCCAGCCATATCCATCCGCGGGAGAAGGCTCTCACTGTCCACCCTATCCAACCCCCTGATCATTTTGTATGCCTCTATTAAGTCTTCTCTTAACCTTCTTCTCTCCAACGAAAACAACCTCAAGTCCATCAGCCTTTCCTCATAAGATTTTCCCTCCATACCAGGCAACATCCTGGTAAATCTCCTCTGCACCCGCTCCAAAGCCTCCACGTCCTTCCTATAATGCGGTGACCAGAACTGTACGCAATACTCCAAATGCGGCCGTACCAGGGTTCTGTACAGCTGCAACATGACCTCCCGACTCCGGAACTCAATCCCTCTACCAATAAAGGCCAACACTCCATAGGCCTTCTTCACAACCCTATCAACCTGGGTGGCAACTTTCAGGGATCTATGTACATGGACACCTAGATCCCTCTGCTCATCCACACTTTCAAGAACTTTACCATTAGCCAAATATTCCGCATTCCTGTTATTCCTTCCAAAGTGAATCACCTCACACTTCTCTACATTAAACTCCATTTGCCACCTCTCAGCCCAGCTCTGCAGCTTATCTATATCCCTCTGTAACCTGCTACATCCTTCCACACTATCGACAACACCACCGACTTTAGTATCGTCTGCAAATTTACTCACCCACCCTTCTGCGCCTTCCTCTAGGTCATTGATAAAAATGACAAACAGCAACGGCCCCAGAACAGATCCTTGTGGTACTCCACTTGTGACTGTACTCCATTCTGAACATTTCCCATCAACCACCACCCTCTGTCTTCTTTCAGCTAGCCAATTTCTGATCCACATCTCTAAATCACCCTCAATCCCCAGCCTCCGTATTTTTTGCAATAGCCTACCGTGGGGAACCTTATCAAACGCTTTGCTGAAATCCATATACACCACATCAACTGCTCTACCCTCGTCTACCTGTTCAGTCACCTTCTCAAAGAACTCAATAAGGTTTGTGAGGCATGACCTACCCTTCACAAAGCCATGCTGACTATCCCTGATCATATTATTCCTATCTAGATGATTATAAATCTTGTCTCTTATTATCCCCTCCAAGACTTTACCCACTACAGACGTGAGGCTCACCGGTCTATAGTTGCCGGGGTTGTCTCTGCTCCCCTTTTTGAACAAAGGGACCACATTTGCTGTCCTCCAGTCCTCTGGCACTATTCCTGTAGCCAATGATGACATAAAAATCAAAGCCAAAGGTCCAGCAATCTCTTCCCTGGCCTCCCAGAGAATCCTAGGATAAATCCCATCAGGTCCCGGGGACTTATCTATTTTCAGCCTGTCCAGAATTGCCAACACCTCTTCCCTACGTACCTCAATGCCATCTATTCTATTAGCCTGGGGCTCAGCATTCTCCTCCACAACATTACCTTTTTCTTGAGTGAATACTGACGAAAAATATTCATTTAGTATCTCGCCTATCTCTTCAGACTCCACACACAATTTCCCATCCCTGTCCTTGACTGGTCCTACTCTTTCCCTAGTCATTCGCTTATTCCTGACATACCTATAGAAAGCTTTTGGGTTTTCCTTGATCCTTCCTGCCAAATACTTCTCATGTCCCCTCCTTGCTTGTCTTAGCTCTCTCTTTAGATCCTTCCTCGCTACCTTGTAACTATCCATCGCCCCAACCGAAACTTCACACTTCATCTTCACATAGGCCTCCTTCTTCCTCTTAACAAGAGATTCCACTTCCTTGGTAAACCACGGTTCCCTCGCTCGACGCCTTCCTCCCTGTCTGACCGGTACATACTTATCAAGAACACGCAGTAGCTGATCCTTGAACAAGCCCCACTTATTCAGTGTGCCCAACACTTGCAGCCTACTTCTCCACCTTATCCCCCCCAAGTCACGTCTAATGGCATCATAATTGCCCTTCCCCCAGCTATAACTCTTGCCCTGCGGTGTATATTTATCCCTTTCCATCATTCTAGAAGGACAAGAGTAGCAGATACCTGGGATCCCCACCACCTGGAGGTTTCCTCTAAGTCACTCACCACCCTGACTTGGAAATATATCACCGTTCATTCACTGTCACTGGGGAACATCCTGGTCCCCCTCTAACAGCACAGTGGGTGTACCAACATCTCAAGGACAGCAGCGGTTCAAGAAGGCAACTCACCACCACCTTCTGAAGGGCAACTAGGGATGGGTAATAAATGTTGGCCTAACCAGCGATGCCCACATCCTGTAAATAAATTTAAAATATATATTATTATAGAACCAAAGCGCCCGGAGGAAACGGCACGATGGCTCAGTGGTTAGCACTGCTGTCTCACAGCACCAGAGACCCGGGTTCAATTCCAGCCTTGGGTGAGTGTCCGTGTGGAGTTTGCATTTTCTCCCCTTGTCTGCGTGGGTTTCCTCTGGGTGCTCTGGTTTTGTCCCACAGTCCAAAGATGTGCAGATTAGATGGATTGGCCATGCTAAATTGCTCCTTAGTGTCCAGGGATGTACAGGTTGGGTTTCGGGAATAGGGCAGGGGAGTGGACCCAGGTAGAATGCTCTTTCAGCGGGTCGGTGCAGACTTGATAGGCTGAATGGCCACCTTCTGCACTGTAGGAATTCTATGTTTCTATTTCATGGTTCTAGGAAACCACAATCACGGGGAGAATGTGCAAACACCACAAGGTCACCCAAGGTCTGAATTGAACACGGGTCCCTGGTGTTGTCAGGCAGCAGTGTGTATTAGTGTGCCGCCATGTTAAATATGTTTCTGCCTTGTTTACTTCAATTATTTTCTTTATTTATAATTATCACAATTAAATGTTTTGCTCTGATGTTTCAGTGAGACATTTGTAGAAGCTTGTAAAGTTTAATGTAAAACATTTATTAACAAAGATAATTTTATAAATACAAAACTTTGAAACCAGTAAACATTGAACTTAACATTTAACTTTATCTGCTGAACAATTCCATAAAACAGCCTCAATTTTTACAAATTTCTTGCAATATTTTCTCAGACACAACGGTCCTGTCTATTGTAAAGGGAAGGGAGGGAAGGAGGGGAAGGGGGAGGAGGGAGGAAGGGAAGGGGAGGGTTTGACAATTGTTAATTGACAAGCTCAATGTCCGAAAGCAGCAGCTGCTGAAGCACAGTATCTTGGCACACATCTCCTCTGACATCATTTGGAGATGTCCTTTGGCAGTACACTCTTAAGGGTGGGTGATTGATTTGCTGCAATATCTGTCAGACCAATAGTTCATATTAGCTCACAGGAGGCTTGCAAAAATCAACAAAGGCATTAAACTTTGTTAAACCATTTGAAGTAATCACCGAGGCTTTTAAAATGAACGTTACATTAGCGGGTCTCGTAAACAATTCAGCTTAAAATACATTGCCAAATCCAAATGTATTTTAGCTCTGAATCAGCTGGGAGGACAGGCGTGCTAACATTAGCATCCTTGAAGGAGTCTCTAGCACCAGTATCGAGGCCATGATCATCCAAAACCAACTCTACTGGGCCACCCGTATGCTTAGGATGTCAGAGTGCCGACTGCTAATGTAAATCTTTTTCACCCAGCTCAAGAAAAGATCCCGAACAAGAGGAGGAGAAAGGAAGCTCTTCAAAGAAACCTTGTAGGCTTACCTCAAGAATGGTACATATGTGTCAATGCCTGGGAGACCTTTGCTCAGAAGAGACCTACTTGGAGGAACCTCCTGATTGAAGGGCCACAATTCCTCAAGAAGAGCCAATGGCAAGAGGCGGCCCAGGAAAGGAGCCTGAGAAAGAAATACCAGCGGCCTAGCATCCAAGGACCAATCCCACCTGCCAAGTGAGTGATTGAAGATGCGGCTCTAGGATTGGGCTCATCAGCCATGCAAGGACTCACAGAACCCGTAACCAGCAACATGGAGTATCTTATGTGAACAATCATACCCGTTAGCGTGTGATCACCACATTCTATCCATTATAGTTCCTTTAATGGAATTAACATCCTCATGACAAATAACATTTTTTTAAAAATCATTTATTCACCTTCTGTGACTTCAAACTCACTTTATACAATAAAGTACCCTTATAAAGGAAGTAACAGCCTCATGACAAACCAAAGTTAAAAAAGTAAAAATCTCTCTTACTTTTATTTTATTTGCATTTTTTAAACATATTTATAAACGCTAAGCACTAATAATATAAAACTTTAACTTACCAAAAAAAAGTCTCCCGATGTCTCCTGCCTTTGCTAGACTGAAAGATTTCTGTGCATATAAAAAGGTGTAAAAACTCACTAAATACAACTCACCAGGTAAATGGCCCAAGTTAGCGCTGCAGCTGGATTTTCCCTTCAGCAGCAGAGAGCTCCAAGCAGACAAAAAAAATGACTAGGAACTTGAACGCCATATGCTTTTCATGGACATGCCTAAACGCCCACACTTCCGAGTCGTTTTGGCCCACTTGTGCGGTGCACCAGCGACCTAGAGTCGTGAACCCTCCAAGAAGTAACGGGCCATTAGCGTATAAAATTAAAGCGCATGGGATTAGGGGTATTGTATTGAGATGGATACAAAAAACTGGTTGACAGACAGGAAACAAAGGGTAGGAATTAACAGGTCATTTTTCAATTGGCAGGCAGTGACTAGTGGGGTACTGTGGGGATCGGTGCTATTCGCAATTAATGATTTAGATGAGGGAACAAAATGTGTTGTCTCCAAATTTGCAGATGGCACCAAGTTGAGTGGGAGGGTGAGTTGTGAGGAGGATGCAGAGATCCTTCAGTGTGATTCGAGGACAAGTTGAGTGAGTGGGTGCATGAATGGCAAATGCAGTATAATTTGGATAAATGCACTTGGGTAGCAAAAACGAGAAGGCAGACTATTTTCGGAACGGCCATAAATTAGGAGAAGGGAAGGTGCAACGAGACCTGGATGTCCTCCTACACCAGTTACTAAAGGTAAGTATGCAGGTACAGCAGACGGTAAAGAAGACAAATGGAATTTTAAAAGAGAAGGAAAAGTATGCAGGCCTTCATTGCGAGAGGATTCGAGTACAGGAGCAGGGATGGCTTGCTGCAATTATACAGGCCCCTGGTGAGGCCACACCTGTAATATGATCAGCCGTGATCATAATGAATGGTGGAGCAGGCTCATAGGGCTGAAAGGCCTCCTCTTGTTCCTATTTTCTATGTTTCGATGTATAGAGTGTGTAAAAGGGAACATAAAAAGGATATTAGGAGAGCAAAAAGGGCATGTCATGACATACATCAGCATATCATGGTGCAATCACAGACACACTGACACACTGATGGACATACAGTAGGACCAATCAGATCGCAACCAATCACCAGTGAGAGCACACGCACGATAAAGACAGGGGACACCAGAGTTCCCGCTCATTCTAGCAGCAGCCAGCTCAGAGCACAGAGCTCACAGCCTGCCTCTCAGACATTCACCATGTGCTGAGTGCCTCACCTAGATAGTGATAGGACAGGGTCCACAGATAAGCTGGTAATGCACGTACCCAAGCTTACAGTATGTTATTACAGTTGAGTTGTCAATAAAATAGAATTACACCATCTCCAGCCGTGTTGACCTGTTTGTAGACCAGAACACCCAGCACGACAGGGCACATGGAAGGATACTGTTAGGTAAAATAAAGGAAAATGCTAAGTTGTTTTACAAGTACATTAAGGGTAAAAGGATAGCTAGGGAAAGAGTCAAGCCTATTAAGGACCACAATGGTAATTAATATTAATAATCTTTATTAATGTCACAAGTAGGCTTACATTAACACTGCAATGAAGTGACTGTGAAAATCCCCCAGTTGTCAAACTATTGTTCTGGTAAAAGAGAATTCAGAATGTCCAATTCACCGAACAAGCACGTCGTTTGGGACTTGTGGGAGGAAACCGGCATACGCGGAGGAAACCCACGCAGACACGGGGAGAACGTGCAGACTCCACACAGACAGTGACCCAAGCTGGGAATCGAACCAGGTCCCTGGCGCTATGAAGCAACAGTGCTAACCACTGTGCTACCATGCCATCCATGTGTGTGGAGCCGGAGAACATAGGTAGGGTTCTAAATGAATACTTTGTGTTGGTGTTCACTCATGAGAGGGACGGTGTGGGTATAGAAATCAGGGAGAAGGACTGTGACACAATGAAAGAAATTAACATGGACAGAGAGGAGGTTCTGAGTGGTCTGGTAAGCTTAAAAGTAGACAAATCTCCGAGGCCAAATGAAATGTATCCCAGGCTGTTGAGTGAGGCAAGGGAGGAAATAGCGGGTGCTGGCAATTATTTTCAATTCCTTTCTGGCCACAGGAGAGGTGCCAGAGGATTGGAGGATAATCAGGAAGGGAGGAAGGGACAAACCAGTAAACTACAGGCCAGTCAGTCTAACCTCAGTAGTGAGGAACCTATTGGAAATAATTCTGACAGAATTAATCTGCATTTGGTGAGGCAAGGATTAATCAAGAACAGCAATCGACTTCACCATGGCTTTTGATAACGTTCCACATGGGAAACTGATGGCAAAGGTAAGAGCTCATAGGATCCAAGGAAATTTGGCAAATTGGATCCAGATTGGCTGAGTAGCAGGAAGCAGAGGGTGATAGCCGAGAGGTGTTTTTCTGACTGGAAGCCTGTGTACAGTGGGATCCTGCAGGGATCAGTGTTGGGGGGTCCTTGCTGTTTGAGGTTCAGAGAAATGATTTAGACATGAATGTAGGAGGGTTGATCAGTAGGTTTTCCACGGGGAAGGTGGTGGGGCAACTACAGAAGGGCAGTTTATGAATACGGTGAGAAGGCGAGCAGGATGCTGACTCACCACTTGAGGAAGCAAGAGACGGTAAGGGAGATTGGCAGAGTGAATGACGAGATGGAAAGGGTGATGTTTGACCCAAAGGTGGTGAACGATGTATTTGAGGCATTTTATAGGAGATTATATGAGTCGGAGTCCCCTGCCAGAGGGAGGGAATACGGCGGTTCTTGGACTAGCTGGAGTTTCCCAGGGTGAACAAGGAGTTGGTGCAGGGATTGGGGGCCCCAATCGGCCTGAGGGAGGTGATGGAGAGTATGGGGCGATGCAGGCAGAGAAGGCCTGATGGGTTTCTGGTGAAGTTTTATTAAACGTTTGTGGGGAGACCTGGGGCCACTGCTGGTGAGGGCATACAACGATGGTTGGGAGAGGAGGGAAACTCCCTCCAACATTATTGCAGGCTTCCATCTCCCTGATATTGAAAAAGGACAAGGATCCGGAGCAGTGTGGGTCATACCACCCAATATCGTTATTAAACGTAGAAATCAAGTTGTTGGCGAAGGTGATGGCTTCGCGAATCGAGGATTGCGTCCTGGGGGTGATAGGCGAGGACCAAATGGGTTTCGTGAAAGGGAGGCAGATGTTGGTGAATGTGAGGAGGCTACTCAATGTAATTATGATGCCTTCGGAGTGGCAGGAGGTGGGGGTGGTGATAGCGATTGACAAGGAGAAGGCGTTTGACCGGATGGAGTGGGGAAGTTTAGGTTCGGGCAGGGGTTTTTGGACTGGGTCCCAGCTGCTGTCCAAGGCACCGGACGAAGTGTGCGGACAGACCGAGCGAGTTCAGGATATTTCGGGCTGCATTGTGGGACGAATCAGGGGTGTCCACTCTCCCTGTTGCTCTTTGCTTTGGCAATAGAGCCGCTGACAATGGCGCTTATAACGTTGAGGGATTGGAGAGGGATTGGCTGGCCCGCTGAACATAGGGTCTCGCTCTACGAAGGTGATCTGCTGTTATACATTCCTGACCCATTGGGAGGTATTGGGGGCATTAAGGGGATTTTGGTCGGTTCTCTGGGTATAAGTTGAACATGGGAAAAAACAAAGTATTCCCAATTGAGGCTAGAGGGCAGGAGAGGAGATTAGGGGAGCTGCCATTTAAGGTAGTGGGGGCAAGGTTTAGATACCTGGGCATCCAGGTGACACGGGGTTGGGTGCAATTGCACAAGTTGAACTTGATGCGGTTGGTGGAGCAAATGAAGGGGGACTTTAAGAGGTGGGATGTGCTGCCACTGTCGCTGGTGGGACGGATGCAGACAGTAAAAATGACGGTGCTGCCAAGGTTTCTGTTTGTGTTTCAGAACCTCCCAATCTTTGTCCCGAAGATGTATTTTTAAAAGACCAATGCGCTGATTTCTGGGTTTGTGTGGGGGGGGAAACCCCACGGGCTGGGGGTGCTTTTTTGGAATGGGGATGAGGAGGGAGGGGCTGGTGTTGCCGAATATAAGGGGCTGGTTTAGCACACTGGGCTAAATCGCTGGCTTTTAAAGCAGACCAAGGCAGGCCAGCAGCACGGTTCAATTCCCATACCAGCCTCCCCGAACAGGCGCCGGAATGTGGCGACTAGGGGCTTTTCACAGTAACTTCATTTGAAGCCTACTTGTGACAATAAGCGATTTTCATTTCATTTCATTTTTCATATAATGAACCACTACTGGGCGGCGAACGTCATTATGGTTAGGAAATAGGTAGTGGGGGATGGGTTGGCGTGGGGTGAATGGAGGTGGCTTCTTATAGAGGAACGAGCTTAAGGGTGTTGTTAACAGTGCCTCTGCCATTCTCACCGACCAAACACTCTTGTCAGCCCAGTGGTGGTGTCGGCCTTGAAGGTGTGGGGGCAATGAAGGCAGCATTTGGGACTGGAGGGTGCCTCAGTGTGGGCACCAATTTGTGACAACCGTAGGTTTGCATCAAGGGGGCTGGATGCGAGGTTTCAGGGGTGGCAGCAGGCAGGGATTGAGTGATTCGGCTACCTGTTTATAGGGGGTAGATTTGCGAAGTTGGAGGACCTGGAGGAAGAGTACGAGTTGCCCAGTGGGAATGGTTTTAGGTACCTACAGGTTTGGGATTTCGTGAAGAGAGAAGTGCCATCTTTTCCTAGGCTACCACCCCTGGGATTGCAGGATTAGGTACTGTCGAAGGAGGAGATAGGGAAGGGGAAGGTGTCTGAGGTCTACAAGGAGCTGATGGATTGGGAGGGGGCCCTGTAGGGAGCTGGGAGGAGTGGTGGAGGCTGGGACGTGGGTTGAGGCCCTGCGGAGGGTGAATGCGCCTCGCTGTGTGCGCGGCTCAGCCTCATTCAGTTAAAGTAATTCATAGAGCACACATAAGGGTAGCATGGATGAGGGGGTAGAGGACAGGTGTAGGTGGTGCGCAGGGAGGGCCGTGAATCATGTCCACATGCTTTGGGCATGTCCGCAGCTAAAGGGGTTCTGACAGGGGTTTGCGAACGTAATGTCCAATGTTCTGGGGCGAAGGTGGTCCCGAGTCCAGAGGTAGCAATAATCGGAGTGTTGGACGACCCGGGTGTCCAGGGGGCCTTTGCCTCCCTGATAGCCGGAGACAGATCTTGCTTGGATGGAGGGACCCGGAGCCGCCCAAAGTGGGGTGTTGTTGAGTAACCTGGCGGAATTGCTGAGGTTGGAGAAGGTCAGGTTCATCCTGAGGGGGTCGGAAAAGGAATTCACTCGGAGGTTTAAGCCGTTCATTTAAGGAGGATGAGAGAAGGGGGCGGTGGCGAGGAGCAGGCGAGTAATGTGTTTTGGTTATTTATAATGTTGTACGATTTGCACATTCTCGCCGTGTTTGCGTGGGTTTCACCCCCACAACCCAACGATGTGCAGGGTAGGTGGATTGGCCACGCTACATTGCCCCTTCATTGGAGAAAATGAATTGGGTACTCTAAATTTATTTAACATAAATATAATGTTGTACGATTTTTCTTTTGCTTTGGTTTGTTTTTATGAAAATGCCTGAATAAAATATTTTTAAAAATATGTATTTAAGAAGTATTTAGATGTGCACTTGCAATGTCAAGGCACCCAAGACAATTATTTTAAAATAAATTTAGTGTACCCAATTCATTTTTTTTCCAATTAAGGGGCAATTAAATGTGCAAACTCCCCACGGACAGTGACCCAGAGCCGGGATCGAATCTGGGACCTCGGCGCCGTGAGGCAGCAGGGCTAACCCATTGCGCCACCATGCTGCCCTCTGCCAAGACAATGAATGAAGTGTTGGAAAATGGAATTAAAATAGTTAGATGGTTGTGATTGAGCAGTGCAGAAACGATGCTCCCCGGACCTGGAATGCCTACCGTGAAGTGCCGCTCATACTATCTTCCACGTGAGTTCACTTCAACCATTATCACAGCGGTTTATAGCCCACCCCAGGCAGAAGTGAAGAAGACACCATAAACAACTACAAAACAGAACACCCGGAGGCCTTGTTTATCATGGCTGGGGACTTCAACAAGGCCAGTGTGTACTGCCAAAATTCCACCAGCACATCTCCTGTCCCTCAAGGGGCGACAACACTCTTGACCACTGCTACTCAAAAATCAAGGGCACCTACCGTTCCATCACCTGACCGCACTTTGGGAAATCAGACCATAAGACGGTGCTCCTTCTCTCGGCATACAAGCAGAAACTCAAGCGGGAGAATCCAGCTACGAAAATCGTGCAGTGCTGGTCTGAGGAAACAGAAGAGCTTAGAGACAGTGGACTGGTCCATATTTAAGAACTCAGCGACCAACTTAAATGAGTATGCCACCACCATCACAGACTTCATCAGCAAATGTGTGGGTGACTGCGTGCCAAAGAAAGCGGTACGTACATTCCCCAACCGGAAACCATGGCTCAATCGCAAGATTGACTCCCTACTGCATGACAAGTCTGAGACGTTCAAGTCAGGCGACCCTGACCTACACAAGAAGTCCAATTAGGACCTCTGCAAAGCCATCCGAGATGCCAAGAGAGAATATCAAACCAAGCTAGAGTCACAGACAGACTCTCGGCGGTTGTGGCAAGCCCAAAACAACATAATGGGCAGATGCACGATCAATAGTGGGCAAAACAACATAATGGGCAGCACGGTAGCATTGTGGATAGCACAATTGCTTCACAGCTCCAGAGTCCCAGGTTCGATTCCGGCTTGGGTCACTGTCTGTGCGGAGTCTGCACATCCTCCCCGTGTGTGCGTGGGTTTCCTCTGGGTGCTCCAGTTTCCTCCCACAGTCCAAAGATGTGCAGGTTAGGTGAATTGGCCATGATAAATTGCCCTTAGTGTCCAAAATTGCCCTTAGTGTGGGGTGGGGTTACTGGGTTATGGGGATAGAATGGAGGTGTTGACCTAGGGTAGGGTGCTCTTTCCAAGAGCCGGTGCAGACTCGATGGGCTGAATGGCCTCCTTCTGCACTGTAAATTCTATGAATAACTCCCGAAGCGAGATTGTAGGACAATCGAAGGCTTTATTGAACTAGATGTTTCCCCCAGCAGCGCAGGTACAGAATGCAGCAGCTAGGGAAACAAGAAGTACGTGTTGCAGTCGGTGGAGGGGCGGACTCCTTTGAAGTCCATGCTGAGGCCCTCAAAGGGGCGGGAAGCCTTCACCAGGTGCGCTTTCTCTGGCCGGTAGAAGTGCGGCTTGCACTCCGTGCAGATTTGGTAGTTCCTGGTGACAGTCCTGACCTCCTCGATGGAGTAGGGCAGGTTGTGGGTTTTGATAAATGGAAGAAACGAGTGACTCCGGCGTGGCAGAGGTCATCGTGAAGGGTCCGGAGTCGGGCCACTTGTGCATTGGCACATGTGCCACGGGATTGGGCATCAGGAGGCTCGTTGAGCACCCCGGGACGATACAAGATCTTGTAGTTTTAGGTGGAGAGCTCAATCCTCCACCGTAAGATCTTATCGTTCTTTATCTTGCCCCGCTGTGCATTATCGAACATGAAAGCTACCGACCGTTGATCAGTGAGTAGCGTGAATCTCCTGCCGGTCAGATAGTGCCTCCAATGCTGCACAGCTTCTACTGTGGCTTGGGCCTCCTTTTCAACGGAGGAATGACGGATTTCGGAGGCATGGAGGGTGCGTGAGAAGAAGGCCACTGGGGTTGAGGGTGGTCGCCAGAGCTACGTCGGATGCGTCGTCTCAACCTGGAAGGGAAGGTTCTCATCGATTGTGTGCATCGTGGCCTTTGCGATGCCTGCCTTTATGTGACTGAAGGCCTGGCGGGCCTCTGCCGACAGGGGGAAAGCAGTGGATTGGATTAGTGGGCGGGCCTTGTCCGCATAATTGGGGACCCACTGGGCGTAATATGAGAAAAACCCCAGGTAATGTTTCAGGGGCTTGGAGCAGTGGGGGAGGGGAAACTCCATGAGAGGGCGCATGCGTTTGGGGTCAGGGCCTATGACTCCATCGTGCACTACGTAGCCAAGGATGGCTAGACGATCGGTACTGGATACGCATTTCTCCTTGTTGTAGGTCAGGTTAAGGAGACTGACGGTATGGAGGAATTTGCAGAGGTTGGTGTCGTGGTCCTGCTGGTCGTGGCCACAGATGGTGACGTTGAAACACGCCAGCCAGTGTTTAAAGGTCGCCGCTGAGTTTGCCGCGTGAGGGCTAAGTTGTAGACACTCTGGCTTGATGCGGAGCTCAATTCTTCAAATCTAGTTCAATAAATTGATGCACGATTAATAACTCCCGAAGCGAGATGGTAGGACAATTGAAGGCTTTATTGAACTAGATGTTTCCCCCAGCAGCACAGGTACAGAATGCAGCAGCTAGGGAAACACAGACTCTTACGCCTTTCTGGGCAGAACCAGCAGGCAGGCTCCACCAATGATCTTACAGTATCAGGTACCTCCAACACCAATGATCTTACAGTATCAGGTACCTCCAACCTAGGTACCGTAATACCCCTAATACAGACTACCACATGGGCCACAAAGCGAAGCCGAGCAGTATCTCCGGCAGCAGCGCACCCCTCCCCGATGAACTCAATACATTCTATGTTTGTTTTGAGCAGGAAACCAACAATCCGCTGTCGAGTGTCCCAGCAGCCCATAACTCACCCATACCCACCATCACAGCTTCCGAAGTCAGATCGGCTTTCCTGAAAGTGAACCCTCAGAAGGCGACGGGCCTGGACTGGATCCCTGGTCGTGCACTCAGAGCCTGCGCGGATCAGCTGGCAGATGTGTTCGCGGACATCTTTAACCTGTCCCTACTCCACTCCGAGGTCCCCACCTGCTTCAAGAAGACCATCATCATACTGGTGCCAAAGAAGAACCAGGCAACGTGCCTCAATGACTACCGTCCGGTGGCCCTGACTTCAGTCGGAATGAAGTGCTTCGAGATGTTGGTCATGAAGCGCATCACCTCAATACTCCCTACAAGTTTGCTGACGATACGACCATAGTGGGCCGGATCTCGAATGACGATGAGTCAGAATACAGGAGGGAGATAGAGAACCTGGTGGAGTGGTGCAGCGACAACAATCTCTCCCTCAATGCCAGCAAAACTAAAGAGCTGGCCATTGACTTCAGGAAGCAAAATACTGTACACACCCCTATCAGCATCAACGGGGCCAAGGTGGAGATGGTTAGCAGTTTCAAATTCCTAGGGGTACACATCACCAAAAATCTGTCCTGGTCCACCCACGTCGACGCTACCACCAAGAAAGCACAACAGTGCCTATACTTCCTCAGGAAACTAAGGAAATTCGGCATGTCCACATTAACTCTTACCAACCTTTCCAGCTGCACCACAGAAAGCATCCTATCTTGCTGCATCACAGCCTGGTATGGCAACCGCTCGGCCCAGGACTGCAAAAAACTTCAGAGAGTCGTGAACAGAGCCCAATCCATCACACGAACCTGCCTCCCATCCATTTACTCCATCTACACCTCACGCTGCCTGGGGAAAGCGGGCAGCATAATCAAAGACCCCTCCCACTCGGCTTACTCACTCTTCCAACTTCTTCCATCAGGCAGGAGATACAGAAGTCTGAGAACACGCACGAACAGACTCAAAAACAGCTTCTTCCCCGCTGTTACCAGACTCCTAAACAACCCTGTTATGGACTGACCTCATTAACACTACACCCTGTATGCTTCATCCGATGCCGGTCCTTATGTAGTTACATTGTAAACCTTGTGTTGCCCTATTATGCATTTTCTTTTATTTCCTTTTCTTCCCATGTACATCCCACATGGGCGTCAACCTGGCAGACAAATCCCGCTGGGTCACATGGAGTGTTGACTGCCCTGGAGAGAGCGTCAGCAATGATGAGGTCTTTGCCTGGGGTGCATACCAGCTGGAAGTCATATCGCCGGAGCTTGAGAAGAATACGCTGGAGGCGAGGCATCCTATCGTTCAAGTCTTTTTGTATTATATTGACCAGCGGGTGATGGTCGGTCTCGACGATGAATTGAGGAAGTCCGTAGACATAATCGTGAAACTTAACCACACCGGTCAGAAGGCCCAGGCACTCCTTTTCTATCTGCGCGTAGCGCTGCTCCGTGGGGGTCATCGCACGTGACGCATATGCAACGGGGGCCCATGATGAGGCCTCATCACATTGAAGGAGAACTGCCCCAATGACGGATTGACTGGCATCGGTCGAAATTTTGGTCTCCTTTGCTGGATCAAAGAAAGCTAAGACCGGGGCCGTGGTCAGTTTTGCTTTGAGTTCTCTCCATTCGCGCTCGTGGGCAGGGAGCCATTGGAAGTCTGTCGTCTTCCTGACCAGGTTCCTGAGAGTCGTGGTATGAGAGGCGAGGTTAGGGATAAATTTCCCTAAAAAATTGACCATACCCAGAAATCGGAGGACCACCTTCTTGTCCTCTGGTGTTTTCATAGCTGTGATGGCAGCTACCTTGTCCGCATCTGGCTGCACACCCAATTGGGAGATGTGGTCCCCGAGGAACTTGAGTTCCGTCTGACCAAAAGAGCATTTGGCCCTGTTGAGGCGGAGGCCATGCTCATGTATACGTCTGAATATGCACTGGAGGCGACTAACATGCTCCTGCATGGACCAAATAATTATGTCATCGACATAGACGCGAACACCTTCAATGCCTTCTATCATTTGTTCCATAATCCTATGGAACACTTCTGATGCAGATATGATCCCGAACGGCATCCTGTTGTAACAATATCTGTCCAAGGGTTATTAAATGTGCAAAGTTTCCTGCTGGATTTATCGAACTGGATTTGCCAGAATCCTTTTGAGGCGTTGAGTTTGGTGAAGAGCTTGGTGCGAGCCATCTCACATGTGAGCTCTTCGCGCTTGGGAATTGGATAATGCTCCCTCATGATATTGCGATTTAGATCCTTGGGATCAATGCAAATTCTCAATTCGCCGGAAGGCTTTTTTACACATACCATGGAACTGACCCAGTCGGCCGGTTCCGTGACTTTGGAAATCACTCCTTGGTTCTGGAGGTCCTGCAGCTGCTGCTTGAGGCGGTCCTTAAGGGATGCTGGGACCCTGCAAGGTCCACAGCGTGGCATTCGGTTTTAATAAAACCTTGTAGGCGTACAGGAGCGTGCCCATGCCCTCGAAGACTTCGTGGTACTGCTTGATAATGGCGTCGAGCTGCGCCCTGAAGTCGGTGTCCTGAAAGGCAGACGCGTCAGCAGGAGAGAGAGAGTGAACTCTCTGAACTAGGTTCAACAGCTTGCATTCCTGCGCGCCAAGCAGGGAGGCTTTCGAGGAGCCCACGATTTCAACGGGAAGGATGGCTTTGCGTGACTTGTGCGTCACTTCGAGCTGACATGAGCCGCTGGCAGCAATAGCATTGCCATTATAATCTAATAGCTGGCAGGTTGATGGGAGGATGACTGGTTTGATACAAAGGCTTTGGAGGTCAGACCGGGCAATGAGTTTGGCGGAGGCACCAGTGTCCAGGCGGAATCGTATTTGGGACCGGTTGACCGTAAGGGTGGCACACCACTCATCGTCTGGATCGATGCTGTATACCGATAGAGGCTGGATTCTTTGCTACGGGGACACCCTATTTTTTGTAACGATACCGATTCGAAAAGGCGTCTTCGGGTCCTCGGTGTCAATATCGGGTAGTAGGTCCGCATCGGACTCGGTGAACCTGGGTAGAATGGCCCGGACATTCCTGCGAGTCTGGCCGGAGCGATACGAATTCGCAGGTCGAGCTAATCTGCATAAAGCAGCATAGTGTCCAAGTTTGCCACACCTCAGGCGTTGTCGGGATTTGACAGGGCATTGCCGCTTTAAGTGGGCGGAGTCACATTTGCCGCACGTTGTAGCGTCAGCACGTTCGCTGCGCTATGGCGCATGCGCAGTGCGGCCGTACATGGTGCTCGCCTGCGCAGTACGTTCGTCGACGTCGCCGTCCCCTCATTCGGTGCACACAAGCGTGGGAGTTCGCGAAAGGCCGTTCTCATCCAGGCTGAGGTCCTGGAGTTGCTCGATTGCTTGGACGCGTTCTGCCTCGTGGGGACCCCGTTTCAGCTGCTTGGATGTGGGAATACCGACTAGTGGCATGTTCGTGTAGCACGCAGGTGTCGATGGCGGTCGCTAGGGTGAGCTGCTGTACCTTGAGGAGCTGCTGGCGTAGGGGGTCCGACTGAACACCGAAAACGATCTGGTCGCGTATCATGGAGTCTGAGGTGGGCCAGTAATTACAGGACTGCACAGGGATGCAGAGGTGGGTGAGAAAGGACTGGAAAAATTCATCCTTACCCTGTAAACGCAATTTGAATACATAGCGCTCGAAACTTTCATTCACCTCTATGTTGCAGTGAGTGTCAAACTTGAGGAGGACCATCTTGAATTTTGATTTATCTTCATCATCAGCAAAGGTGAGAGAATTGAAAATGTGGATGGCATGTTCCCCGGCCATGGATAGGAAGAGACCGATCTTCTTGGTGTCTGAGGCATCTTCCCGGTCTGTGGCTTCCAGGTAGAGCTGGAAGCGCTGTTTGAATATCTTCCAGTTGGCCCCTAGGTTACCGGTGATGCGGAGCGGGGCGGCGGGCGGATGCTGTCCATTTTGCAGGATGACTGTATGCTGGTGGAAGGCAGATCACTTGCAGGTAGGTCTAAGAAGTTCTAATATCCCTTAGCTCCTGGTATCATGATGTGTTGGGTGTTCTGGATCCGTGGAACACATACAGGCCACCATCACTTAAAATAGTGCAACACTATTTTATTAAGTTAGAAACTGTTGAACATACTTTCACTGTGGGTTAACACGATGTTAGATTAAACTAAAGACCTATGCCTGTCCGAACCAGTCTATGCACTCAGCACATGGTGAGGACCTGTGCTGTAAGCTGTAAGCTCTGTCCTTATAGGAGGCTGCATCCCGAATGAACGGGAACTCTGATGCCCCCTGTCTTTATAGTGAGTGTGCTCTAACTGGTGATTGGCTGTGGTGTTGTGTGTGTTGATTGGTCTTGCTGTGTGTCCATCAGTGTGTGTGTATCTGCACCATGATATGCTGGTGTATATCATGACAGTCGTGAGTTCCTGCATTGCATCTTGTGGAAGGTACACACTTCTGCTACTGTGTGTTGGTGGTGGAGGAAGTGAATGTTTGTGGAAGGGTGTCAATCAAGCGGGGCTGCTTTATCCTGGATTTTGTCGAGTTTCTTGAGTGCTGTTGGAGCTGCACTCATCCAGGCAAGTGGAGAGTAGTCCATTACATTCCTGACCTGCGCCTTGTAAGTGGTGAACAGGCTTTGAGGAGCCAGAAAATGAAATACTTAGTGCAGGATTCTTAGCCTTTGCCCTGCTCTTGTAGCACAGTATTTATTTGGCAAGTCCAGTTCAGTTTCTAGGCAATGGTGGCCCCCAGGATGTTGGTAATACCATTGATATCAAGGGGCGATTGTTTGATTCTCTGTTATTGAAGATGATCATTGGCTGGCACTTGTGTGTCGTGAATGTTACTTGCCACTTGCCCAAGCCTAGATATTATCCAGGTCTGGCTGCATTTGCACATGGACTGTTTCAGTGTTTGAGGAGTGGTGAATAGTACTGAACATTGTGTAATCATCAGCGATTATCCCCACATCTGACCTTATGATGGCAGGAAAGTAATTGATGAAGCAGCTGAAGATGGTTGGGCCCGGACCCTACCCTGAGGAACTCCTGCAGTGATATCCCTGGACTGAGATGACTGACCTTCGACAACCACAACCATCTTCCTTTGTGCTTGGTATGACTCCAACCAGCAAAGAGTTGTCCCCCTGATTCCCATTAACTCCCGTTTAGCTAGGGCTCCTGGATACCATACTTGGTCAAATGCCGCCTTGATGTCAAGGGCAGTCACTCGCACCTCTGGAGTTCAGCTATTTGTCCATGTTTGAACCAAGGCTATAATGAGATCAGGAGCTGAGTGACCCTGGCAGAACTCAAACTGAGCGTCAGTGAGCAAGAAAGTATGAAATGCAGTGAACTGAATGGCATAAGAGGTGCAAAAAGGAACTATAACATTTACCTACAAAGGCTATCAAAGCTAATAGCATTATTTTTATAAATGTATTAAGGGAAAAGTAGAAGTAAAGGGAATGTGGGCCCACGAAAAATGAAGCAGGCAAGACTGTAATGGGCAATAAAAAACCGGCAGATGTGTTGAATTAATAGCTTGTATGCAGAGGAAGTCGACAACATACTCGTGGTAAAAAGAAAACTAAAAATAAGTCAAAGGGACAAATTTATTGGATTTAATATAAGTAAACAAATGGTAATGGAGAATACTAGAATATTTTAAAGTGGCCCAAAGGGTTGAGATATCCCAGCATGATTTGCTTTAACTTTTTAGCCAGAGAACCAAAGTGGCGAGAAGGGGATGTTGAACTTGATGTGTTGGGTACTCTGCTACAAAGACGAACCAACACAGTTGCGAATGGTACAACTCAGTTTTATTACTAACATTTATTTACAGTGGTAAACTGGTTACTGAGGTTCGATCATAACCCTAGAATCTGTGGACCTATTCCTAATACTATCTTGGAGTGGCACTCAGCACATGGTGGATGTCTGAGTGGCTTGCTGTGAGCTCTGTGCCCTGAGCTGTCTCCTGCTGGAATGCCCAGGAAGTGTCGTGTTCCCTGTTTTGTAGGGTGTATGCTCTTGCCTGTGATTGGCTGAAGTGTTGTGTGTGTGTTGATTGGTCCGTTGATCTGTCCATCAGTATGTATGTATGCTTGTACCATGATGTTTACCTGAATATCATGACAGAACTGTGTTTCTGTGTTTAAACAGAAGACAGTTTGGAAACTGATAAATGCCCAGGTCAGAGGGAGCCTTTAGCTGGATCAGCAATTGGTCGTTTAGAGACCCACATATCTAAAGACACAATAAAACTGGGAACTGCTCAGACAGTAGACTTGGTGCCATGCGAGACTAATGGTAAATTCATATTCCAATTAGTGAAGCTTATATATTCCTAAGAGGTACTTTCTTTTTCTTCAGCCAAGATAAGAGATGAGGTCTGGAAACATGTGAAAAATGTGGCATTACTTATCCATGTGTTATGTATTCTGGTTCCCATAAGTTAGAAATAATCACACTTTAGGATCAACATGCTGGAGCTTCATCGAGTATATTTCTTGCTGCTCTCCATGTGGCTGTTAGACTGACAGACTGATACATTGTTACTCAGCAAATGTCTGCAGTGTGACATGGAATCAGGGTTTTATATTTGCATAATTAGTTCCTAGCTCTTTGTGAATGATCAAACAGTATAAAATCCCTCTTTCTTTAAAAAAATAATTCCTCTATATCAATATTAGTTACTTTTCTAAACAAATGATGATCAACAATCAATTATTATAAATAAACTGAACACCTTAAGAATCTTTTAAAGCTTGTTTTCTTCTCAGAAAAACAGTATTGCTTCAGTGGTACGATGTTGTGCCTCCAGCTTGTAGATTTGGCACTGATTGTTCTCAATGGTGAGTTGGCAAGGTGCCCAGGCGATGTTGTGCATGTTGCTCCTGGTGTAGGAATTGTGCTTGATGTTGCTAATGTTGTGTCACTTTTGGTACTGTTGGTGATTTTGCAATGTTATTAGTGATGCTGCAAATGTTATCTTGCTGGTCCCCATGTCTGCGTGGGTTTCACCCCCACAACCCAAAGAAGAGCAGGTTAGGTGGATTGGCCATGCTAAATTGCCCCTTAATTGGAAAAAAAAGTAATTGGGTACTCTAAATTTATTTTTAAAATGTTATCATGCTGGTTAGTGATTTTGCTAGTGTCTTTGATAATCCTTTCTGCTTTTCTCGCTGAAGGATAGGAAGAATATGGGCTATGTTCCTTTTCATTTGCTTACCAGTTACAATCTCAATGACGCACGACCTTGGAGTCTCAGCTTCACAAAAAACCTTTGCTGGGTTCCAAGTTTTAATGATTGGATCTTGTTCATGTACGGTTTGTCCTTCCAACAATTCAGGCAAGAATTCCGCATACTTATTGAAGTGTTGTGCTCCTTCTACCTGTATATCACTGGGCTATTGTCTTATTTCCTCCTGGCCACTTGGAGGAAGTATCTTGCTTGACAGAGTCATCTTATATATTCTTCCATTCAACAGCTCTGCAGGTGATTTAATGTCACCATGAAAGGTGTAGATCAGAGTGAGAGTCAGGCAATGTTTCAGTCTTTGTTTATGTTTTGGTATTCTGTGAGGATTCTCTTGACCATTGGGGCGTCTCTTGCTATAGACCTGTGTCCCTTTGGGTAATGTGGTGTTAAAGTGACGATGTTGACCCATAAGGTTCATCAAATCCCTTAAATTCTCTGGAGGTGAATTGGGTTCTATTGCCACATATTATTCTTTTAGGAATACCTTGCTCAGTGAACGTAATGCATACTGCTGAAATGCTTGTTTCAGCCTTCAATTCTTTAACCTTTCAAATAAAAAGAACTTTGAGTAGTAGTCTACAATGAGGAGATACTATTCCCGATAGAATGGGAATAAATAAGCTCTGATCTGGCTTTGAGCTTACACTTCTCCATTTCCATGTGGCCTTTCATGTATCTTCTGAAGAAGATTTTTCATTTTGAGTAACATTATTTTGGAGCTGGCGAGCAGAATATCATCTTCCAGTGAGATGTCCTCTCTGATAGAGCATTCAGTGTTTGCTGAATCTTATCAGGCCAAAGCTGGAAGCTGAGAAAACCTCTGTAACTTAGTTTTTGCTTCTGCTTCTATTCTACTTTGACTCCGTTTTGATGGTGTTACATTCACAAGGTGCTGGTTCCATGTCCTTGATTTTTTGTCTCATGTTTCTTATGTGGAGTTAACTCAGATAGGGGGCGGGATTCTCCGCTTGCCGACGGTGATTTCGTAATCGGCGATCAGGCGGAGAATCCCTTTTTATGCCGAAATTGGGGCGGTGCCTGTTTTCGGATGCTCCACCTCCTCCAAAACAGTGTCATCGGGGAGTACGCCACACGACGTTGTGACGGCCTCAGGACGTTATCTGAAGGCCCTCCTCCGATGCTCCGCCCCCGTTGGGCTGAGCTCCCGACCACGCAGGACACGTGTGCTCTCAGTTTTCGGGAGCCTCATGTGGTGGCAGCGGACTGTGTCCAGCGGCACACCAGTTAGGGGGGGAGCCGTGCCACTGGCGGGGGGGGGGGGGGCTTCGGCGAGGGCTGGGGGCACTGGTTGGGGTCGCACTATCTGGCAGGTCGGGATCACGCACGGCTGGCGGCAAGTTGTACGGCAGAGTGTCGGAAAAAAATGCACAATCTCCTCAGGGCGGCCAGGGTGAGAAGGCAGCACTGTGCCCCTGACACTAACCCCCCACCCTCCCCACACACCTGTAACACGCCCACCCCCCCCGGAGAACGGCCGGACCCCCACATGCCAGCACCCCTACCAGCCGCCATGGCCGGGAGCCCTGGCCACTGAGGCCATTAGATACCCACCCCTTGGGTTGTATGCATCGGATTGTACAACACTGTTGTTTTCTGTGTCCCGCCCCACCCTCAGAAAAGGCCGCACACAACCGCCAGGAGCGAAGAAGTCAGGAGGGGGACCAGCAAACCTGCGACCTGTCTCCATGGCAGAGCAGAATGCCCTGACGAAAGGAAGCCTCGGCCACAGGCAAGGAAGTGAGACCCCACTGAGTTGCGGTTCCCCATAACACATATATCAACACCCCCCCACACCATCCTCACCCCCACACCATCCTCACCCCCCACACCATCCTCACCCCACACCATCCTCACCCCAATTGCCACCTTCACCCCAATCGCCACCCCCCCACACCATCCTCACCCCAATCGCCACCTCCACCCCAATCGCCACCCCCCCCACCACCCCCACCCCCACACCATCCTCACCCCAATCGTCACCCCCACCCCAATCGCCACCCCCCACCCCACTACCCCCGGTCCAATCATGCATCTTGTCTTGTGTCTTGCAGGATCTGCTGGAGATGGGGCATGTCCATCTGGCGCCCCCAGCCAGTGCCACAGCCAGAGCCCCCCCCCCCAGTGAGCCAAACAGTGATGGGAGCAGCTCGGACACCAGCCCTCCGCCCAAGATGCAGGACACCCCAGAGCGCGGGTCGGAGGATGTCACTGACATTCCATCACAGCTATCTCCAACACCCTCCACCATCCCAGACGCGCTCACCTCGGTTGGGCATGTTAGTGCAGAGGCACCTGGGACACTATCTGGTGCGCAGCATACAGTTGACCCGGTACAGCAGGTGGAGGTAGGAACATCTGAGGGCAGGCGGATCCCAGGATCTCGGGCTTCTGGAACAGACAGTCCCATCTATAGTGGAGATGCAGTTGCAGAGCCATGGGCTTCATGATGGGTTGGCAGCGAGCATCCAGCACCTGCAGGTGCAGTTGGTGGAGTCCAACCAAGTGCAGGAGCAGCAGGTGGTGCCGACAATGCGTGCCACCCAGGCCAACACCGCACGGGTGGCGTCCGTGGAGGAGGCATTGGGGGCGACAGTTTTGGCTATGGATCAGTATGTCCAAGGCCTGGAGCATTCTGTGCAGGTACTTGCCGAGGCCCAGGACAGGGTTGCCGCCTCACAGACAACCATGTCCCAGAGCTACCTGGAGCTCGCAGCAGTGCTCCTGAGCGTGCCATTGGCGGCATTCCCCAGGCGCTAGCCGACGTGGCGCAGACACAAAGGGTGGTGTCCCAGTCCCAGAGGGAGATGGCTCAGTCACTGGCTGATGTGACACATACCCCCATGGTGCCAGGTGTGTCATCATCTGGCAGATATGTCGCACTGTCTCCCTGCTCAGCCGGAGTCTTCGATGGCATGCCCTGTCCAACAGGTCCTCGATTGACAGGCGGTGCAGGTACACATGAGGTCTCATGCGGCACATCCTTGGCATCTCCTCTTCCACGGCCTGTTGAGCAGCCAGTTCTACAACGTGGATGGCTGCCTTCTTTCTCTCTGCTGCCTGTTCCGCTGCTGCCTGCTCCGCTGCAGCCTGCTCAGCTACTGCAGCTTCCTTCTCCTCCTCGAGCAGCTCCCACTCGTACAGCCGCAGGGCATTCCCAAGGGCTGCGGTGACAAGCAGAAAGGCCACCATTGATGGTTGAATTCAATATCCATTGTCTGCAGGGGGTGAAAGGTCGGCACGTTAGCATGGTGCATACCCCATGCCCAGCCAGATCCAATGGGCTACACAGTGGCATGGTGGGATCTACCCTCACATCTCCCTCACCCCCCCCATACCTTCACCCTGTCGGTGCCCAGCAACATGGGTACCTATAGCCCTGGTGCCCGTCCCTGATGCCAGGGTTACCGTTGGCTGGCACTGCCATCGTCAGTGGCTACTCTGGGTATTGCCCTGTGTGGGCTGAATATGGGTGGCAGCAGGTTGGGGGAGGGGTTGGAGTGGGGGAGTGTGGTGGCAGGGTGGGGTGCGTAGGTGGGGGCACCCATACGGCTGGTGTCACTGCGCAGAATCAGGGTTGTCAATGGGATGCATAACAAGATGGCCTTCATAATGGCGGTCCGTGCCTGGATCACCCCGGCCACCCGGCCTGTTCTCTCCGTTCACCTCCTCCAGCCCTTGCAGGGCCCCCACCCCACCCCAGCCTGCACGGTCAGTGTCCTACCTCCTCTTTTGCCCTCTGCAGCCACCACGCAGTTTCACAATTTTTAAAAGTACAATTGAACTGCACCATCGGGAACTTGGCCCATCGGAGGCAGAGAATCGCAGAGGCCCGGGAGAATATCGGGTGGGGCTGCTAATGATATGCATGGGGGGGATTCGCCGGGGGTCCGGCGTGAATCCCGCCCCTGCCGGCCGCCGAATTCTCCGGCACCGGATATTCGGCGGGGGCGGGAATCGTGCTGTGCCGGTCGGCGGGCCCCGCCCTGGCGATTCTCTGGCCCGCGATGTCCCGCTGCTGTAACGCCGTTCCCGGCAGCGTGAATTAAACCAGCTCCCTTACTGGCGGGACCAGGCAGTGCGAGCGGGCTCCGGGGTCCTGGGGGGGGCAGGGCGATCTGGCCCCGGGGGGTGCCCCCACAGTGGCATGGCCTGCGATCGGGGCCCACCCATCCGCGGGCAGGCCTGTGCCGTGGGGGCACTCTTTTACTATGCGTCGGCCATGTAGGTCTCCGCGATGGCCGACGCATAGGTGACCCCCCCTGCGCATGCGTGGGGATGACGTCAGCAGCCGCTCCGCCGGCTGGTGGAGTCCCTTCGGCCACGGCTGGCGAGGCGCCAAAGGCCTTCCACGCCAGCCGGTGGGACGGCAACCACTCCGGCGCGGGCCTAGCCCCTAAATGTGAGGGCTTGGCCCCTAAAGGTGGGGAGAAATCCACACCTTTGGGGCGGCCCGCCCCCGGAGTGGTTCACGCCACTCTATCCCGCCGGGACCCCCTGCCCCGCCGGGGAGAATCCCACCCATGGTGTCGACTGAAATGCATTGCCGCCGTTTTCAAGGTAATGGAGAATCGCGATTTTGGCGTTGGTAGCTGCGCTCCCAATCGTGTTCCGATTTCGGTGTCGGCTAAGAGAGAATCCCGCCTCATGGATGTGGATAAATTGAAATTTGAAAGACTGAGAGATAAATAGATTCTTATCATAGGAAATAGAACAAAGTAAATGAGGTACATATTAACCATTCTCCAGTAGATTGACACAACACCCTTCAGGGACTGAATGGCCTACTGTTCCGATGTACATCTGCACATTCCAATGTACATATGTAAATTTATGTTTTTCAAATGTTAAAATGAAAAGGCGGCTATTTTCAAATAAGAACTGATTTAGAAATTAGCCTGTGTGTCTATTGCATATGAATGTTTAATGCATTAAATTAGATTTTAACTGAGAGTTTAATCTATTTACGTTAAATCTTATTTTAGCTGGTCGGCACTCCCATTAGAATACCAGAAAACAATGTTAAACAAGTACAATAAATGTTTACATGCAAATATTCACACAATGTAATTTAAAAAAAATTTCTCTATATACAGACTAATGAACATTATTAGACTGAGAATATCAGCGAATCAGAACAAATATTTGTTTATTCCCTTAAATTACGTGGAGGTGAAATGAATCTGTTATCTCTGTAGAGACTTCTATGTACCTATGGGAAGCACTTTAATCTCAGCAAAGATAAATCGTGAGTTACAGTAAACAATCTTTCAAAATTGTCCTTGGCCTTTTAATTGAATATGTTAATGTCAAATTTGAGTCATGATATTAACATTGTTACATTGTGTTTTTCTCAGTAACAAATTCAGTATTAAGATTTAATCAAAACGAAAATGCCAGATATTAATTGGTACCTAAAAGCATATCATTATTACCCTTTACATTTATGTACGTAACAATCCTTGATCCTCTTCCATTATTGTATCAGCATGGATTGATAAATCTATACAAATCACCTAAGCGCACTACACATTTACTAGGATAGATATTTGTGGTGATTTGTGCTGATTGACCCTTTAAGGGAAACACAGCAGAAGAGGGTCACCTGTAGTGAGGGACCAATTGGGACTGAGAGTGGGTCACCACCCTAAGGGGTGTGTCCTATCATTAGCAGAAGATATCTATAAGACATGTCGAAGGCATATAGGAACTGAGGCAGCCGGTGGGCTGCTCTATGGCAGCCGTGGGGCTACTGGCTTGTGTCCGGTTTTTCTTATTAATAATTACCTTTCCTGTGTCGAATGAAGTCTGTGAATGTGCATCATTACATCTGGCGATGAGGATAAAATTATGATGACATTGCCTCTGGCCCGACAGCTGTGAGTATCCTGTTTTAACCAAAGTCTGAAAATAAATACTCACCTGAATGCCTCTCTTTGGACGGGTGGATCCATTTGAGATGTTGAGATATTACCAGACACTGAAGGACAGATGCAGATTGAATCTGGATTGGCTGGAACAGTCAAACATTTAGAAATGAAAAGAAAAAAAGAGAAGAGAGCACAGAGAGCAGTGTTTTAAGTGAAGAAGTGCCCCAGAGAGTAGCAGTGAGCTCTTCAGATGCGCGGAAAAATGAAGATGTTGAAATTGACAGTTCTTGAGCAGAGCAGAGCCTGCGGTTAGTCCGTGGTGGCGGTCCCTGCACTGCTGGACTGCAGGCAGCGAAATTCTAAAATTATAAAAAGAGAAGTTCTCAACTTGTTGAAGAAGAAATACTTAAAAACAAACCACGCTGGATTTCCCATTGAAATTGACAAGGGAAACTAGCACATCAGGGAGAGGAGGGAGAATAGACTCTCAAAATGGCCAAACAAATAAAAAACTGCATAGATCGCTGGAAGAGTTTTCCATCAGTAAAACAAAGTTTTGGATGAGGGGATGGAGCAGGGGAGCACCTTGTGAATTTACGGGAGGATAATGGCGGAGGATACTGCATCCCTGGGAGGACTAAGGACAAGTAGGAGGAAGAGTTGGGGGTGGAATTAGATGAGGGAGTGTGGTAGTGTGAACACTTCTTTGTCATGTGCAAGACTGGGGCTAATACAGTTGAAGGTGGTACACCGGGCTAGGTTGTTTGAGGGAGTGGAAGATAAGTGCAAGCATTGTGGGAGGGGTCCGGTGGATCATGTGCACATGTTCTGGGCATGTCCTGAGCTGGTGAGATTTTGGGTTTCCTTCTTCATGTTGGCAATTCTACAGAAGGAATTGGAGCCCGGTCCCCTGGTGGCCATATTTGCCGGAGCTGCGGGCGGGCGCAGGAGCGAATGTCTTGCCTTCAGGTCGCTGATCACTTGAAGGCGGGTACTGTAGGAGTGGAGATCCACTCAATGCCTCGGTATAGCTGGGGGATCTTATGGAGTTTTCGCATTTTGACAAAATTATGTATACGTTAAGGGCGCAGTTGAGGGGTTTCATAAAAGGTGACATCCTTTCATTCTGTTTTTTAAAGAGCTAGTCAATGTAAGTAGTTGGGGTGGGGAGTTGTGGTTTTGTTTAAGGGTGTGTTTTGTTTCATTTTATTGTGCTGTATTTGTCATGATATCCACATTAACATATCATGGTGCAATCACACACACACTGATGGACAGGCAGTTGGACCAACCGGCACACACATAACATCACAGCCAATCACCAGTGAGAGCACACGCACTATAAAACAGGGAACACCACAGTTCCCGCTCATTCTACCAGGAGATAGCTCAGGGCACAGAGCTCACAGCGTGCCACTCAGACATAGACCATGTGCTGAGTGCCTCATTAAGATAGTGGTAGGGCTGGGTCCACAGGTTAGCTGGTTAAGCACGTACCCAAGCCAGCAGTTAGTTATTACCGTTGTTAAGACAATAAAACAGAGTTGCACCATCTACAGCTGTGTTGGATCATTTGAGCATCGGAACACCCAACACGACATGATACCAGTAGTGGAAGCTAACCAGCGACTGTGAGACCTACCTGCACCCTTTCAGAAATCCGCCATCCTGCTCCATGGAAAACATCAGCCCGCCGCAGCCGCTCCAAATTGCTGGAAATCTTGGCGTAAACTGGAAGCTGTTTAAACAGCGCTTCCAGCTCTTCTTAGAAGCCACAGACAGGGAGAATGCATCGGACACCAGGAAGATCGCCCTCCTCCTCTCCACAGCGGGGCAACACGCCATCCACATCTACAACTCCCTGGCATTCGCGGAAGGCGAGGACAAAACAAAATAGAAGACGGTGCTTCTGAAGTTCGAGGAACACTTCAGCGTGGAAGTCAATGAGAACTTCGAGAGGTACCTCTTACAGCAGTGCCTGCAGGGTAAGGATGAGCCTTTCCAATCTGACTTAACACACCTCCGTATCCTCGCGCAGTCCTGAGGCTATGAGGCCACCTCCGACTCCATGATACGGGATCAGATAGTTTTTGGGTCATCTGGGACACCCAACGCCAGCAGCTCCTTAAAATAAAGCGCCTCACCCTAGCGACCGCCATCGAGACCTGCGTCCTCCATGAGAACGCGACCAGCCGGTACTCCCAAATCCAGACGGCTGAAACGGCACGGCATCGGTCCTACGAGGCGGAGTGGGTCCAGTCGATCGAGTTCCTCCCGGCCCGCGGCCCGGATGAGGGTGGCCATTTTGCGCGCTTTCCTAGGCCTCCCGCGCTTGTACGTGCCAAAAGATGGGACGTTGACGCAGAAGGACGTGATGCGCAGGTGCGCTCTCCGCAGGACCGCACCGCGTATGCGCGGTGGCGCAACGAATGCCATGATGTCACGACGTGCGGCAACTGTGGCTCCGCCCATTTAAAGCGGCAATGTCCGGCCAAAGCGCGACAATGCCACCGCTGTGGCAGGATGGGCCACTATGCTGCCTGCTGTCGAGCAGCTCAACCTGCCAACTCCCAACAATTCCGCCAGCCTCGCAGGGACGTGCGGGCTATTCAGCCCCCCTACACTGAGTCATATCCAGATAGTATGCAGACCAGCGATACCGAAGACAGGGAGCCCTTCCGTGTTGCGGTAATCCACAAGAACTGGATGTCCCCAAGTCGGAACCACCAGCCGCTGCCAGTGCACAGCATTGATCTGGGCGATGAGTGGTGTGCCATCCTAACGGTCAACCGATCACAGATCACATTTCGCCTGGACACTGGTGCCTCCGCCAATCTCCTATCATGGTCAGCCTTCCAGACATTGAAGGTTAAACCATCGATTCTGCCATCCCACTGTCAGCTGGTTGACTACAATGGAAATGTCATCCCGGCCATGGGGTCCTGCCAGCTCGATGTTACACACAACTCACACAAAGCCACATTATCATTTGAAATCGTTGGATCCTCGAAGGACTCTCTGTTAGGCGCACAGGCGTGCAAGATCCTCCACCTCGTTCAGCGGGTACACACTCTGTCTCCAGAAGGCACGTCCGATTTCCCGGATGCAGACTTTAGGGCGCAGCTCCACTCACTCCTCGCGCACAACCAGGAGGTTTTCGAAGGCATGGGCACACTGCCCTACACGTACAAAATACGGCTCAAACCGGACGCCACCCCGGTCAATCACGCACCTCGTAGGGTCCCAGCACCACTCAAGGACCGCCTCAAGCAGCAGCTGCAGGACCTGCAAGACCAAGGAGTGTTTTCCCGGGTCACGGAGCCAACGTCATGGGTCAGCTCCATGGTGTGCGTCAAGAAGCCCTCCAGCGAGCTCCGGATCTGTATCGACCCAAAAGATTTGAATCACAACATTATGCGGGAACACTATCCCATACCCAAACAAGAAGAAATCACGAGTGAAATGGCTCGGGCAAAAATATTCACCAAGTTTGATGCCTCTAAGGGTTTTTGGCAGATTCAATTGGATCAGTCCAGCAGGAAGCTGTGCACTTTCAACACTCCATTTGGCAGATACTGCTACAATAGGATGCCATTCGGCATCATCTCGGCCTCCGAGGTGTTCCATCGCATCATGGAACAGGTGGTGGAGGGCATCAAAGGGGTACGCGTCTACGTAGACAACGTTATCATCTGGTCCACCACAGGAGCACATCAGTTGTCTCCAGCGTGTCTTTGCACGGATACGAGATCAGGGCCTGTGCCTCAACTGAGCCAAGTGCTCTTTTGGCCAGACTGCGCTAAGGTTTTCGGGGGACCACATCACCCGGTCGGGTGTGCGGCCAGATGCCGACAAAGTGGCAGCCATCGCAGCCATGCAGCAGCCGTCAGACAAGAAGGCAGTGCTGCGCTTTCTCGGGATGGTCAACTTCCTGGGGAAGTTCATTCCTAACCTTGCTTCGCACATGACTGCTCTTCGCCACCTGGTCAAAAAGACAATGGAATTCCAGTGGCTGCCCGCACACCAGAGTGAATGGGAGGAGCTCAAGGTCAAGCTCACCACCACCCCGGTATTGGCGTTTTCGATACCACACGGGAAACAAAGATCTCAACTGACGCCAGCCAGTTTGGCATTGGGGCGGTACTCCTGCAACGGGACGACACCGCATCATGGGCCCCGGTCGCCTATGCGTCGCGGGCCATGACCCCCACAGAACAGCGCTATACGCAGATTGAGAAGGAGTGCCTTGGGCTGTTGACTGGCATCGACAAGTTTCACGATTATGTGTATGGTCTTCCGTAGTTCACTGTGGAGACTGGCCATCGCCCCTGGTCGGCATCATTCAGAAGGACCTCAACGACATGACCCCTCGCCTCCAGCGCATTCTGCTCAAGCTCCGGAGGTACGACTTCCAATTTGTCTACACCCCAGGGAAGGATCTCATCATCGCAGATGCTCTGTCCAGGGCGGTCAACACACCGTCCGACTAGGATTCGTTTGTCAGGTAGACGCACAAGTAGCCTTCACATCGGCCAATCTGCCGGCCACTGATGCACGTCTGGCCCACATTCGCCGTGAGACTGCGGCTGACCCCCTTCTACAGTGTGTGATGCGCCACATGACGGAAGGGTGGCTCAAGGGGCAGTGCCCACAATTTTACAACGTCCGAGACGACTTGGCCGTCATTGATGGTGTCCTCTTGAAGTTGAACCGGATCGTGATCCCACACAGCATGCACCGGCTTGTCCTCGAACAACTGCACGAAGGCCATCTCGGAGTTGGAAAGTGCAGGCGGGGGGCCCGAGAGGCGGTGTACTGGCCGGGCATCAGCGACGACATCGCCAACATGGTGCTCAACTGCCCCACCTGCCAAAGGTTTCAGCCGGCGCAACCCCCTGAGACCCTTCAGCCCCATGAGTTAGTCACATCCCCCTGGTCGAAGGTGGGCGTGGACCTCTTTCATGCGCTCGGCAGGGACTACATTATTCTGATTGACTACTTCTCAAGTTATCCGGAGGTCATACGCCTACATGACACAACGTCATCAGCTGTCATCCGGGCATGCAAAGAAACCTTTGCTCACCATGGAATTCCGCTCACCGTCATGTCTGACAACGGGCCTTGCTTTGCGAGCCAAGAATGGTCTTCCTTTGCCACTTCATACAACTTCCCACACGTGACGTCCAGTCCCTTGCATCCTCAGTCGAATGGCAAGGCGGAAAAGGGCGTCCACATTGTGAAGCGGCTCCTCTGCAAGGCTGCTGATGCCGGATCTGATTTCTGTTTAGCCCTGCTGGCCTATCGCTCGGCTCCACTCGCCACGGGCCACTCGCCAGCCCAGCTGTTGATGGGTTGCACCCTCAGGACCACTGTGCCGTCGATTCATGTTCCTGACCTCGACCATGCTCCAGTATTGTGAAGGATGCAACAACAGCGTGCTCAGCAGAAGATGGCACATGACGCTCAGGCAACTGATCTTCCTGCCCTGGTGCCTGGAGACAACATCCGCATACACCTACCGGAGGGTGGCTGGTCGGCAACCGCCGAGATTCTCCGCCACGTGGCTCCCCGCTCATTCCTGGTTCGTATGCCTGATGGCTCCATTCACCGCCGTAATCGGCGGGCCTTTCGTCTGGTTCCGCGCTCGCTACGAGATTATGCACCGGTGCCACGCCCTCCTGTTGCCCCTGATGTCGACTTTGTTGAGCTTCCTGCCACTCTGCCTCTTCCTCTCTCGCCCATGGCCAGGCCCATTCCTCAGCCGGTGGATCCTGACCCACCCTTGAGGCGGTCAACCCAAATTCGTCGCCCACCTGAGAGACTTGACTTATGAGCCTGGTAGCACATTGGACTCACTGAATTGTTTTACAGTCCTGTTAACGAGTTTCTTTTCTTGTCGTTCATTGTTTCTCTTGTCGTTTGCTGATTGCATTTGTTCTGTTATTGGTACAACCTCGTTGTTCTGTTGCACCTGACACCTTCCTCTGTATATAGTTACGCCTAATGTACATGTTGTAAATATTGCATACACATACTCAGATGCACTCAGTACACATTTCTATTTATTAGCATATAGGCACATATCCTTTGTGAAAGGGGGGAATGTCATGATATCCACATCAGCATATCATGGTGCAATCACACACACACTGATGGACAGGCAGTTGGACCAACCAACACACACATAACATCACAGCCAATCACCAGTGAGAGCATATGCACTATAAAACAGGGAACACCACAGTTCCCGCTCATTCTACCAGGAGATAGCTCAAGAGCACAGAGCTCATAGCGTGCCACTCAGACATAGACCATGTGCTGAGTGCCTCACTAAGATAGTGGTAGGGCTGGGTCCACAGGTTAGCTGGTGAAGCACGTACCCAAGCCAGCAGTTAGTTATTACCGTTGTTATGACAATAAAACAGAGTTGTACCATCCACAGCTGTGTTGGATCATTTGTGCATCGGAACACCCAACACGACAGTATTCATTAAAAAATGGTCAATTAAAATATTTTTTTCTTAAAAAGAAGCTTTGGAGGTGGGAAGGAAGAGCAGTCAGGCTCGTGCCGAAACTTCAAAAGTGCATGGAAAGCACCGAGATAACCGGCAGCTGCTGACAGTTTTTTTGAAAATATGACAGTCTTAAAGTGGTAATGCATTTAAAGCAGCAATGCATTTAAAGCAGCAATGCAGTTTATGCAGCAACCACATGAAGGGACAAATGGCTATGGAAAGGAAAATTGGAGAAGACCCCAGATAGAGGAGAATTCTCCAAAAAGGCCCATAAGCAATGAAGACCTCAAAAGAGAGGCAACACAAGACTTCAGAGGAGGCAATGAACCCCTAAAGAAGAGGCAATGGAAAACCTGAGGGAAGAGGGAACAGAAGACCCCAGAATGAGTGCACTTAAAGACCCCAGAAGGAGATCAACAAAAGATACTATATGACAAATGAAGGACAGTGAGAGAATTACAGAATGGAACAAGTAAACACATCATCGGAGACAGGCCTGGCCAACAGTGAAGCTAAAAGGGTTTGGCTGAAGTTAAGACCAGGAGAAATAAAGATTCCATTTGTAAAATGTATATGTCCAGCAAGAATATGATGGATTTCCCTCAGCAGAAACGCAGAAATTAAAGACTTCAAAAGGAGCCAGGAACTATTGAACATAAAAAGGAATCAGCAAAAATCATTAAAACTCTATAGAATATATTAAAACAAGATGAAATGACTGACAGCAAGCTCGAAAAGAGTTGCAAAAATTTACAAAATAAAATGTAAGACGAAGGACAAATTGATAAGGCAATGTTGAATATGCTGAACTCCATAAAAAAGCAACTAGAAATAAGAACATATCCAGTGAAGGATTGAATCAAGAGAGTAAAGGACTTGAAAAAATTAACTGAAGAGGTAAAACATTGAAATTGACAGCTGAATCAGCAATTCCGAAAGAGAAAGAAACTGAGGTTATGTGACAGAACAAGGGCCGGGATTCCGCGAAATCCCGGCCAAGTGTTGACGCCGGCGGCAAAACAACCTCGAGTGGTGCCGGTGTCAATGGACGTCCAGGCCCAGGCATTCACCACTTCCTAGGGGGCTAGAACGGCGCCGGAGTGCTGTCCGCTGCTTCGGCGCCAAATGCCGGCCTGCCACGGCCGGCACGGGTCCGCGCATGCACGCACCACCGGCCGCCATGGGTCTACGCATACACGTCACGGCCATCTTTGCGCCGGCCCCCGGGCAATATGGCGGAGCCCTACAGGGGCCCAGCGCGGAGGAACATCGGCACCCCCCGTAATGACCGCACCCGCCAATCGGTTGCCCAAGATCGCGGGCCTGGCCACCGTGGAGGCCCACCCCCCGGGAGTTGGCGCCCCCCCACCAGGTCGCCGCAGCCAGAATGTCAAGGTCCCGCCGGGTAGGACCACACGCGAGCGACGCTGGCGGGCACTCGGCCCGTCTAGCGGGGAGAATCGCCGTGGGGGCCGCTCAGAACGGCCCCCGACAAGCGCTGCGGCGACAGCGCCGGCACGATTGGAGCCGATTCTCCGGTTGCCAGAGAATCGACGGCCCAGCGTCGGAGCGGCATGCCGCACCCCCCCCCCCCCCCCCCCCCCCGGCCGATTCTCCAACCCGCCGCGGGCTCGGAGAAACCCGCTCAAGGTTTCTGAAATGGTCACACTAATAGAAAAGCCCAAGAACCAATATTGATGAAAAAGATGCCGAATTCAAATGCTGGAAAGAGAAGGAACCGTCACATGATGCAAATACCAAAAACAGACCATTCCTTCATCCGAGACAGACTGTCAAGACATAAGACTTTATTGTATTGTGATGATATGTGCCTGCGTGCATTATAATGTAAGGTGTTCAGCAGAGCAAGGGTCAACATGAAACTGGAGAGCGGCACCACCCACAGAGTGAAGTATGTAGTCACATGGTCAGAGAACAGTCTAGGACAGAACTCAGTAAGCAGCAAGCCTGCGTGCAAGAGATCCATGAAAGATTATATTTGGAATTGTACATAGTTAAAGCTGGCTAATAAAAGTGTTGTTTAAATGCAAATGCCTCAAGACCTCATTATTGAGCCATCATCACCGTCAACATAAAAAAAACCACATTAAGTACATAATATGACATGGCATCATAATATGAAATTTCAGTCGTTGATCAAGTTAGATCACTGGAATTATTGTCTCTGAAACTGGGCCCCTTCCGTACCCGTTAGACATGGACTGTTGGATCATGCATGAACATCTGGATCAATTGAGGAGCAGAGAAACACTCCAGCAGTCAGTGGTGCCATTACAAAATGTTTTTGAACTGTATGCACCAAAGTACCTGGTCAACCTGTTATAGGCACAATTGATGTCTCCGTGGAAGCAAGTAGTAATGAGATGCCTGTGCAAGAGGAGGTACCCTTAACTGTAAAAACCCCATCAAAGACTTGATTTATAATTGTCCAACTTGTGTATAAGCTTTAATTAGAATTCAGGACGAGAGTAACTTAGTTAATGAAGATTGTATAAAGGAGTTAACCGGGTTGTGATTGGCCCTTTAAGGGCAACACAACAGAAGAGGGTCACTTGTCTTGAGGGACCAAGTGGGACAGGAGTGGCTAATCACCCCAGAAGGTGGAGTCCTCTTTTAGGCAAAATATATCTAGATCATATGTAGAAGACATATAGGGACTGGGACAGCCAGTGGGCTGTTCTGGCGCAGCCATGGGGCTACTGGCCTCTGCACAATGTTTCATATTAATAAATACCTTTTGTGTTCAAATTAAGTCTGTAAATGTGCATCATTGCAATATTCATCTGAGGAAAGCACACATAGAGTACATAGAACATACAGTGCAGAAGGAGGCCATTCAGCCCATCAAGTCTGCACTGACCCACTTAAATCCTCACTTTCACCCTATCCCTGTAACCCAATAACCCCTCCTAACCTTTTTGGTCACTAAGGGCAATTTATCATGGCCAATCTACCTAACCTGCACGTCTTTGGACTGTGGGAGGAAACCGGAGCATCCGGAGAAAACCCACGCAGACACGGGGGGAACGTGCAGATTCCGCACAGACAGTGACCCAGCGAGGAATCAAACCTGGGACCCTGGCACTGTGAAGCCACAGTGCTATCCACTTGTGCTACCGTGCTGCCTGAAACAGATGTTAGCCAATCAGTAGTTTGTTTCAGGTGGAGTGCCAAATGGGCTACCAATTCACTGCTAGTTTGGCCATCTGGGCAGGGGCCTTCTGGGAGGTGAGTAGTTAGTTTAAAAAGCCTTGCCTGGTCCCGTGTCTGTTCTTCTTTTCAGTTTTATTTGTTTTTATATAAGGCGGGAACCGGAAGTTCTACCTCTGGCAAGTCCCCCCCCCCACCCAACCAATAAATTCTGGTGGAGAGGAAACCCGAGACACTACACGTGTAGTGTCTCCCACCCGCCCTCCTCCTCTAACCTAATAATAAGACCCATTGGTGTAAGGTAAGTGCCATATTATATTATTATATTATTAGCATTGTGCAGGTCAAGGATCGGTGGTGGAGGAGCAGTCTCTGTCAGCGAGAGAACCTGAGAACATCTCAGACACTCAGAAGGCAAGTAAGTGATTTTTACTTTTATACCTTTTTTCAAATTGTGTGTGTCGGGGGGAAACTGAAGCGACATCACAGAAAAGCTGTGACCTGAGTGGCTGGTTGGGATTCTAACCTAAATTTTAAAAAAAAATTTGAGTATTTGGGAACTAATTAAACATAATAACTTAATTATAATTTAGAGGATATCTAAGCCAGAGATCGGAGAGTATTATAGTTAGCTATCGCATTTCTATTAGAAATCTAGTGCTAGGAAACAGATAGTTGACAGTAACTTTGCAATTTAAAAAAAAAGTATTTTAAAAAAAAAAAGACAAATTTTAATTTTAATTAATTGACGCAATGTCAGTTAGAGGGGTGCTGTGCTCTGACTGTGAGATGTGGCAGGTCCGGGAGGCTTCCAGTGTCCCGGATGGCTTCATCTGCAGAAAGTGCACCCAACTGCAGCTCCTCACAGACCGCATGGTTCGGTTGGAGCAGCAATTGGATGCACTTAGGAGCATGCAGGTGGCGGAAAGCGTCATAGATCGCAGTTATGTAAATGTGGTCACACCCAAGGTGCAGGCAGAGAAATGGGTGACCACCAGAAAGGGCAGGCAGTCAGTGCAGGAATCCCCTGTGGTTGTCCCCCTCTCGAACAGATATACCCCTTTGGATACTGTCGGGGGGGATAGCCTATCAGGGGAAAACAGCAGCAGCCAGAGCAGTGGCACCACGGCTGGCTCTGATGTTCAGAAGGGAGGGTCAAAGCGCAGAAGAGTAATAGTAATAGGGGACTCTATAGTCAGGGACACAGATAGGCGCTTCTGTGGACGTGAAAGAGACTCCAGGATGGTATGTTGCCTCCCTGGTGCCAGGGTCCAGGATGTCTCCGAACGGGTAGAGGGAATCCTGAAGGGGGAGGGCAAACAGGCAGAGGTCGTTGTACATATTGGTACTAACGACATAGGCAGGAAGGGGCATGAGGTCCTGCAGCAGGAGTTCAGGGAGCTAGGCAGAAAGTTAAAAGACAGGACCTCGAGGGTTGTAATCTCGGGATTACTCCCTGTGCCACGTGCCAGTGAGGCTAGAAATAGGAAGATAGAGCAGACAAACACGTGGCTAAACAGCTGGTGTAGGAGGGAGGGTTTCCGTTTTCTGGACCACTGGGAGCTCTTCCGGGGCAGGTGTGACCTGTATAAGATGGACGGGTTGCATCTAAACCGGAGAGGCATAAATATCCTGGCCGCAAGGTTTGCTAGTGTCACACGGGAGGGTTTAAACTAGTATGGCAGGGGGGTGGGTACGGGAGCAATAGGTCAGAAGGTGAGAGCATTGAGGGAGAACTAGGGAATAGGGACAGTGTGGCTCTGAGGCAGAGCAGACGGGGAAAAGTTGCTGAACACAGCGGGTCTGGTGGCCTGAAGTGCATATGTTTTAATGCAAGGAGCATTACGGGTAAGGCAGATGAACTTAGAGCTTGGATTACTACTTGGAACTATGATGTTATTGCCATTACAGAGACCTGGTTGAGGGAAGGGCAGGATTGGCAGCTAAACGTTCCAGGATTTAGATGTTTCAGGCGGGATAGAGGGGGATGTAAAAGGGGAGGCGGAGTTGCGCTACTTGTTCGGGAGAATATCACAGCTATACTGCGAGAGGACACCTCAGAGGGCAGTGAGGCTATATGGGTAGAGATCAGGAATAAGAAGGGTGCAGTCACAATGTTGGGGGTATACTACAGGCCTCCCAACAGCCAGCGGGAGATAGAGGAGCAGATAGGTAGACAGATTTTGGAAAAGAGTAAAAACAACAGGGTTGTGGTGATGGGAGACTTCAACTTCCCCAATATTGACTGGGACTCACTTAGTGCCAGGGGCTTAGACGGGGCGGAGTTTGTAAGGAGCATCCAGGAGGGCTTCTTAAAACAATATGTAAACAGTCCAACTAGGGAAGGGGCAGTACTGGACCTGGTATTGGGGAATGAGCCCGGCCAGGTGGTAGATGTTTCAGTAGGGGAGCATTTTGGTAACAGTGACCACAATTCAGTAAGTTTTAAAGTACTGGTGGACAAGGATAAGAGTGGTCCGAGGATGAATGTGCTAAATTGGGGGAAGGCCAATTATAACAATATTAGGCGGGAACTGAAGAACATAGATTGGGGGCGGATGTTTGAGGGCAAATCAACATCTGACATGTGGGAGGCTTTCAAGTGTCAGTTGAAAGGAATACAGGACAGGCATGTTCCTGTGAGGAAGAAAGATAAATACGGCAATTTTCGGGAACCTTGGATGACGAGTGATATTGTAGGCCTCGTCAAAAAGAAAAAGGAGGCATTTGTCAGGGCTAAAAGGCTGGGAACAGACGAAGCCTGTGTGGCATATAAGGAAAGTAGGAAGGAACTTAAGCAAGGAGTCAGGAGGTCTAGAAGGGGTCATGAAAAGTCATTGGCAAATAGGATTAAGGAAAATCCCAAGGCTTTTTACACGTACATAAAAAGCAAGAGGGTAGCCAGGGAAAGGGTTGGCCCACTGAAGGATAGGCAAGGGAATCTATGTGTGGAGCCAGAGGAAATGGGCGAGGTACTAAATGAATACTTTGCATCAGTATTCACCAAAGAGAAGGAATTGGTAGATGTTGAGTCTGGAGAAGGGGGTGTAGATAGCCTGGGTCACATTGTCATCCAAAAAGACGAGGTGTTGGGTGTCTTAAAACATATTAAGGTAGATAAGTCCCCAGGGCCTGATGGGATCTACCCCAGAATACTGAAGGAGGCTGGAGAGGAAATTGCTGAGGCCTTGACAGAAATCTTTGGATCCTCGCTGTCTTCAGGGGATGTCCCGGAGGACTGGAGAATAGCCAATGTTGTTCCTCTGTTTAAGAAGGGTAGCAAGGATAATCCCGGGAACTACAGGCCGGTGAGCCTTACTTCAGTGGTAGGGAAATTACTGGAGAGAATTCTTCGAGACAGGATCTACTCCCATTTGGAAGCAAATGGATGTATTAGTGAGAGGCAGCACGGTTTTGTGAAGGGGAGGTTGTGTCTCACTAACTTGATAGAGTTTTTCGAGGAGGTCACTAAGATGATTGATGCAGGTAGGGCAGTAGATGTTGTCTATATGGGCTTCAGTAAGGCCTTTGACAAGGTCCCTCATGGTAGACTAGTACAAAAGGTGAAGTCACACGGGATCAGGGGTGAACTGGCAAGGTGGATACAGAACTGGCTAGGCCATAGAAGGCAGAGGGTAGCAATGGAGGGATGCTTTTCTAATTGGAGGGCTGTGACCAGTGGTGTTCCACAGGGATCAGTGCTGGGACCTTTGCTCTTTGTAGTATATATAAATGATTTGGAGGAAAATGTAACTGGTCTGATTAGTAAGTTTGCAGACGACACAAAGGTTGGTGGAATTGCGGATAGCGATGAGGACTGTCTGAGGATACAGCAGGATTTAGATTGTCTGGAGACTTGGGCGGAGAGATGGCAGATGGAGTTTAATCCGGACAAATGTGAGGTAATGCATTTTGGAAGGGCTAATGCAGGTAGGGAATATACAGTGAATGGTAGAACCCTCAAGAGTATTGAAAGTCAAAGAGATCTAGGAGTACAGGTCCACAGGTCATTGAAAGGGGCAACACAGGTGGAGAAGGTAGTCAAGAAGGCATACGGCATGCTTGCCTTCATTGGCCAGGGCATTGAGTATAAGAATTGGCAAGTCATGTTGCAGCTGTATAGAACCTTAGTTAGGCCACACTTGGAGTATAGTGTTCAATTCTGGTCGCCACACTACCAGAAGGATGTGGAGGCTTTAGAGAGGGTGCAGAAGAGATTTACCATAATGTTGCCTGGTATGGAGGGCATAAGCTATGAGGAGCGATTGAATAAACTCGGTTTGTTCTCACTGGAACGAAGGAGGTTGAGGGGCGACCTGATAGAGGTATACAAAATTATGAGGGGCATAGACAGAGTGGATAGTCAGAGGCTTTTCCCCAGGGTAGAGGGGTCAATTACTAGGGGGCATAGGTTTAAGGTGAGAGGGGCAAGGTTTAGAGTAGATGTACGAGGCAAGTTTTTTACGCAGAGGGTAGTGGGTGCCTGGAACTCACTACCGGAGGAGGTAGTGGAAGCAGGGACGATAGGGACATTTAAGGGGCATCTTGACAAATATATGAATAGGATGGGAATAGAAGGATACGGACCCAGGAAGTGTAGAAGATTGTAGTTTAGTCGGGCAGTATGGTCGGCACGGGCTTGGAGGGCCGAAGGGCCTGTTCCTGTGCTGTACATTTCTTTGTTCTTTGTTCTTTGTTCTTATCCCACTCAAAGTGAGTTTCTACCCTGCTAAGTATGAGGACAGTCAATCATATTTTCAATATTATTGTAAATAATTATTATGCAAACATTATAAGGGTTGAATAATATGAAACGCATATGGGAATTGTATGAGTTATGCTATGAACGTCATAAAATTTCACAAGATTCCTTTAGTCCACTGAAGTTCATTATGCTTTGTTTATAATTTATCATGTAATGCCATATATTAGCCTTTCCCACTTCAATTAAAATAAGTGGGGCTGTAGCAATGCTGCCATTGTAAAAAGAATAAGAGAAATGAAGATATTTAATCAATATTTTGGATATTTGGCCTATCCCATGTCAACATTTGCAGCAAACACAATTTTAGTCAAAGAGCAAAGAACAATACAGCACAGGAACAGGCCCTTCAGCCCTCCAAGCCTGTACCGGTCATGATGCCAACCTTTGCCAAAACCCTCAGCACTTCCTTGTGCCGTATCCCTCTATACACATCCTATCCATGTATTTGTCAAGGTGCCTTTTGAATGCCGTTAATGTATCTGCTTCCACAACCTCCCCTGGCAACGCATTCCAGGCACTCACCACCCTCTGCATAAAAACCTGTCTCGCAAATTTCCTCGAAACTTTGCCCAATGGACCTTAAACCAATGCCCTCTGGTGACTGACCCCTCCACCCTGGGAAAGAGTGCCTGCCCATCTCTCTATCCATGCCCCTCATAATCTTGTCGACCTCTATCAGGTCACCCCTCAACCTCCGTCTTTCAAATGAAAACAGTCCGAGTTTCTTCAGCCTCTCCACATAGCTAACACCCTCCAGACCATGCAACATCCTGGTAAACCTCCTCTGCACTCTATCCAAAGCCTTCACATCCTTCTGGTAGTGTGGCGACCAGAATTATGCGTAATATTCCAAGTGCAAACTTACCAAGGTTCTATACAACTGTAGCATGACTTGCCAGTTTTTATACTCAATGCCCCGTCCAATGAAGGCAAGCATTCCGTAAGCTTTCTTGACTACCTTGTCCATTTGTGTTGCCACCTTCAAATATCTGTGGACCTGCTTACCCAGTTCTCTCTGACTTTCTATATTCCTAAGAGTTTTGCCATTTACGATATTTCCGCTCTATGTTAGACCTATCAAAATGCATTACCTCACATTTGTCCAGGTTAAACTCCATTTACCATCTCTCTGCCCAAGTCTCCAACCTATCAATGTCCTGCTGTATCTTCTGACAGTCCTCAAAACTCTCTGCCACTCCACCAACCTTGATGTCATCCGCGAACTTACTAATCAAACCGGCTACATTTTCCTCCAAATCGTTTATGTACATCACAAACAACAGAGGCCCAAGCACCGATCCCTGTGGAACACCACGAGTCACAACCTTCCATTCAGAAAAACACCCTTCTACTGCGACCCTTTGCCTTCTGTGACCGAGGCAGTTCTGTATCCATCCTACCACCTCGCCTCTGATCCCTTGTGACTTCACCTTTTGTACCGATCGGCCATGAGGCACCTTGTCAAAGGCTTTACTGAAGTCCATGTAAACAACATCCATCGATTGACCCTTCGCGCGACAATTGCCAGGCAGGAATGTTCCCTTCCAGTTGGGGAACACTTCAGCAGTCGAGGACATTCAGCCTCTGATCTTCGGGTAAGCGTTCTCCAAGGCGGCCTTCAGGACGCACGACATGCACAATCGCAGAGCAGAAACATATAGCCAAGTTCCGCACACATAAGTATGGCCACAACTGGGACCTTGGATTCATGTCGCATTACATTCACACCCCACCATCTGGCCTGGGCTTGCAAAATCCTACCAACTGTCCTGGCTTAAGACAATCACACCTCTTTAACCTGGGATTACCCCTCTCTCTGGCTCTGTAAAGACTTAATTACCTGCAAATGCTCACATTCAGAGTATCGTCTTGCATCTTTGACTTTGTCCATATAAATGTTTCTGGAACCTACCTCTCCATTCACCTGAGGAAGGAGCACTGCTGCGAAAGCTAGTGATTTGAAACAAACCTGTTGGACTTTAACCTGGTGTTGTAAGACTTCTTACGATGCTTTTCAGAATAGTGCTATGCATCAAAGAACGATGGTCGACCAGGGGAGAAAGCAGGCACCAACATTTCCTGATGCTAAATTGAAGGCTTTGGTGGAAGTGGTGGAAAGGAGAAGGGGTATCCTGTATCCATAGTGTTGTATTGGGTGGGGGTAGGAAGAGAGGATAGTAGTGGGCAGGAGACCCCCAGTTACACAATGAATAGATAATTGGAGCAGAGAATCTTATCGGTTATTATCAGACGTTTCGTCGTGCGGACTTTGATGCAGTGTCACACCAGTGGTCAAGATCATCATAACCCCCTTCCCTCACTCACCAACAATCACGATCAATCAGGACTATTACCTAATATTCAGAATCTCACCTCACTCTCACATACTTAACATAGCTGTAAGCCTCACATCCACATCTTGCATATTTTCCCAGCTATTCAACCATGCCAGCTACGTCACCCAAACGGATTGCACAGCGCTCACTTATACGCTTCCCTCCCTCTTTCTGGGCAAGGTGGCGCTCAACTGGAGGCAGCAGGAGGTAACCGCAGGGTGAGAAGTATCCCTGTATGTCTTCATCCCCATGATGGAGATGGTACTTTCTGGCTGTTATTGGCAGAGCTATTTCTCTATCTGCGGTCAGTACTGTCACTGAACCCACTGAAGATGAAGATATCCTCATACCTAATCCTATTTCTCACACCCCACTACCCCTTCATCCCACAATCATTTCAAATTTACAAGATGTAGATAATGTAGTACATATCCCATGCTTACCTCGCTACAATCATCTTAATCCCTTCTACTATTCAACCTGTCCAGATGTGAAGGAAGATTTCACACTCACAGCTCAAGTACATTTTAATTTACTATTCATTTATGGTATGTGGGTATCACTGGCTAAGCAAGCATTTATTTTCCATCCCTAATTTCCCTTGAGAAGGTGCTGGTGAGCTGCCTTCTTGAAGACTTGCATTCCATGTGGTGTAGGAACATTTCTAGCCAACTTCAACAAGAAAGAGCCTAACTATTACTCCTTGATATCCAATGACATTACCATCCCTGATCCGCCATTGTCGACATCCTGGGGGTTACCATTGACCAGGAAATGCATAGGACTAGCTATATAAATACTGTGGCTACAAGATCAAGTCAGAGGCTAAGAATCCTGATTCCTGATTCCCCAAAGCCACTCTTCCACATTCTTCAAGGCACAAGTCAAGAATGTGATGGACAAAGCAACCCACTCGATTGATTGTGGAAGGGGTGACATTCATTCTCTCTACCACCAATGCACAACAGCAGCAGTATATACCATCTACAAGATGCATTGCAGGAATTCACCGACATTCCTTCCAAGCCCATGAGCGCTATCATCTAGAAAGACAAAAACAACAGATACATGGGAACACCACCACCTAGAAGTTCCCCTCCAAGTCATTCACCATCTTGACTTGGAAATATATCACCATTCCTTCCAGGGTCAAAATCCTGGAACTCCCTCCCTAACAGCACTGTGGATGTACCTACACCAAGACAAGGCATTCACAACAATCTTCAGCCAGATGTGCTGAGTGGATGATCCATCTCAGCCTCCTTCGAAGGTCCCCATCATCACAGATGCTAATCTTCAGCAAATTCGATTAATTCCACATGATTTCAAGAAATGTCTCAAGGCACTGGATACTGCAAAAGGTTCAGGCCATGACAATATTCCAGTGACAGTCCTCAAGACTTGTGCACTGGAATGTTCCATGTTCCTAGCTGAGCTGTCTCAGTACAAGCTTCAACACTGACATCTACTTGGCAATGTGTAAAATTGCCCAGGAAAGTAATGTACACAAGAAACAGGACAGATCCAACCTGACCAATTATCACCCCATCAATGCAGATCAGCATTACACACTGTTGAATCCGCAGTAAGCAGGACACAAAGACAAGAGATAGAAATTAACGAACACAGTTTATTCCGATACAAATCCAAACTTTTCCACTCCCCGAAGGGTCTTCTTCCCCAACCTGCATCCAGGCTGTGGTCTTTATGTGATTTGGGGCTCTCCCTGTTGAGGTCAAGTGAGAGGCTAGGAATTCTGACTCCTGATTCTCCAAAGCCACTCTTCCGCTATTCCAGGAGGTCATGGGAAATCGTATGGTCCTGATACCGAGTCCTCCATTGGGGTTATGACACACACTGATTGATGTCATGATCTGCCTGCTCTGCATACTTCTGGCCGACACAAGTTCAGATACACTGACCTCGTTACCAAGATGGCATTTGATGTATATCACATCAAATGTTTGTACGTGATCCCCAAATGCCTAAGAGCACTCAAAACACCCAAAACGCAAACGTACCAAGACCAATTTTGCCTGCTGTTTCCATAATTTTGGATACAAAAATATATTGCCCGGAATTTTCATCCCCAGGTCCAAGTCCAGTGGTGGGAGTGGGAATTCAAAGGGGCTTCCGCTAGTGAGTAGGCACACTAAATTGTGCGCTGCTCACTTAATTAATTATGCATTATCCAGGGGGATTATGTTCATCGAGTGATGGGGCAGGCAGAAAGTCGTGCCCATTATGGCCAGGCACCATATTTAAAAGACACTGGGACAGCAAGAAATGCATCATGCCAGAAGTCCAGCACACCAAGAGAATTTGCAGAAAGCAGCAAGCACCAGCCCCACAGTTCAGTGATACCTCCCTGTAGACTCTCCTCCAGGCCTTGGAGCACAGAAGGCATGTCCTCTTTCAAAGGGATCGGGGAAGAGGCCCGCCCGACTCATCACAGTGGCCCGGGAGGAATGTCGCCAAGGTAATCAGAGTCACGGGTGCAGAGGAGGACCACTCTGCAGTGCAGGAAATGCAATTTCTTAATTGGTGCCGCATGGCTAATTGAACCCTCTACTCCATCTATGCATCTCACCATTTTCTGAACCTGCCATGGGATGTGGTGTCAATGACACAGCCAGCTTACTGCCCATTCTTAAAAGCCCTTCAGAAGGTGCCGGGGTACTGCTCATTACCCCACTGCCACCCCTGTGGTCTGCAATTGCACATTGCTGACCCAGGTACACTCAAGGCACAGCCATTTGGGGCGGTGAGGGGGTGGGGGGTGGTGTCAGCTTCCTGAATGCTTTTGGAGCTACATTTATCCAGGCAATTGGTGACAATTCCCTCAAACTTCTCACTTACGGCTCACAGATGGTGGACTTCCACCCAGGAATCCCAAGGGTGTCCATGAATTCCGAGTCCCGTCCGCCTGACCCCATCAGATCTAGCCTCAGACTGCTGAGCGTGCACCTGGCCTAGAGCAGAAAACTCAAAGAAGGTCTGGAGCCTCCAGCCAAAGTTATCAGATAAGAGATCATAGTAGTTAGCAAGCTGCCTCCACCTCTGCTGTGGATGGCAAGGAAACACAAAGACGTAGTAGTAGGGTAAGAAAAATTAAGCTGTATTAAGTTCACTCTTCTGACATAGATGTACAATTATTATAAATAGGTATTTCCCCATATGAATCATTGCACTTCATGGAGGTCTCCTGGGTTTTCTTGCCACTATTTTTGTTTCCTGTGCACACTCTCCCCTCCCCCACTTACACGGAGGGACCAAGGCTGGGTCTATTTCCTGCTAAATCATGTCTGCACATGGAGGCACCACTCTCCACCAAGGATCTTGCAAGCCATTTGCGAGACGCCGCTCAGTCACACTATTCGTCTTCATTCCACTGCCCTCTCGACGTAATAGAGAGAACTTTATCATGTCAGGATAGATTATCAAGGTTCTCTTTCAGTTGTCCTGTTGAGCTGACCTTCAGCTCATGGAATCCCTACAGTGCAGAAGGAGGCCATTCAGCCCACCGAGTCTGCACTGGCCTTCTGAAAGAGCACCCTACCTGGGCCCACGCCCTGCCCTATCCCTGGAACCCCACCCCACCTTTTGGACACTAAAGGGCAATTGAATATGGCCATTCCACCTAATCTGCACATCTTTGGACTGTGCAAGGAAACCAGAGCACCCGGAGGAACCCCGCGCAGTCACGGAGAAAATGTGCAAACTCCACACAGTCACCCAATGTCGGAATAAAACCCGGGTCCCTAGTGCTAGAAAATGTAAAGGTCGGTATTGAAGTATTCAAGGTCGGAATCATCGGTTTGGGCATAGGTAACTGCTTGTTGCAGGGTTCTTCGGAGGTTAATTTCATTTCCTGGTTCAATTTGAGGCATTGTGCTGTCATTCCAGATGAAAGAAGGTTGTTTTATGGCTTTAAAAGATTTTTTCTTTGATTGGGACGTTTCCCCTTTAAATGGGCCTCTGACATCATGACATGTGACATCATACGTAGGAAGCGTTTGCACATGCTCAAATCGCTGTTCCTGTACCGGGGGCCGTTTTCATGATTGCGCATGCGCGGATCTCACAACTGCGCAAGTGCAGTCCCTTTAGAAAGATGGCCGCCGATCAAACTTGTTCTCTGCTCCGGGATCTTGGCCTCGTGGTGAGTACTGGCACTTCTCTTACCTTTTCTTGCTGGTTGGAGTGTGTTTTCCTCACAGTATTTGCCGAATTTGTCCAGGACTGCCTGGAAGTCGCTCCTGTTTTGCCTTTTGGAGAACTTGAATTTTTAAAAGATTTCTTCTGCTCTGGCACCAGCGATGGAGAGCAGAAGCTCTGTCCTTTCCGCATCGGCCAGGTCTTCTAGTTCGGCTGCTACCAGGAAGATTTCAAACATTTGCCGGAATACCCGCCAGTTTTCGCGGAGATCGCCGTGGCACTGGAGCTTCTGCGGAACCCGGATCTCGAACATTTTGCCTGGGTATCATTGCTGGTTGTCACTGTACACTGAGGTATGGCTACATGGATTGAAACAGTTCAGTCCTGGTACCATGATTTATTATGTTCTAGGTGTAACATAATCAGCTTCCTTGTGGTGCATTTGACAAAGGAAGGTTCAGACATGGACATAACTTCAACATGTTTATTAAACTATTTACACTTCTATTACTCGGGATCGCCACTACTGCTAATCCTACTATAGCTACCCAGACTGACTAACCAGTTGCTGCAATCCACATGGTGGGTGTAATATTGAATCAACCCTGTGTCTCTACTCACTCACTGTCTCCACTGGAAAGAGGCAGATCATGTGTGTGGTGTCCTTTATATATGGGTTGGTGTAATGCCCTCTTGTGGTCGTGTCACCTCTGTGTGTATCGTGAATGTCCATTGGTCATGTCCTATCTAACTGATCTATTGGTTGAGTGTGTGTGTGTGATGTTTCTGGTGCTCCCTCTAGTGTCTAGCTAGCCTACATGCATTTACATTGATGCACATCACCACATCCCCCCTTTCTTATATGTTATATATTTTCTGTACACTTTGAGAAAATTGAACAAAAAACAGGTAGATAGGTTAAGATATATACAAGTCATGGGAACAGTGACTAAACAATAAGCCCAAATCATTCGTGTGAGTCCAAAAACCATCAATCATCATGGTCAAATGTCTCTCTTGGGTATGAATGCCATCAATGTCCCTGTGCCACAGGAACCAAGAAGTGGTCAAATCACTTTGCTGTCTGATTTGGAGTCCCTTTCTTTTTTCGATGTTTGTGATGGTGCTGTCAGATAGCATCTTGTAGCTGATAAGGTGTTGAAGAGGTACCATCAATAGTATAATTCGAGGTCATGGATGTGCCATATGTTGATGTTGGATAAGACTGTACATACTGGTTATGGCCACGGGTGGTGTACTGGAAGGGTGATCCTGCTGAGAACCGTTGAAGCTTGTCGAATTGCAAACAGAATTGCTGCTCGCATAAATAGCTGGTGATGGTGTGAAACTAGAATCTTGCATCTGATAGGAATATGCCATCTGGCCAGGCTGGGGTGCAGCAAATCCTGGGCTGTAACTAAGGCATCCAATCTGTAGTGCAGATTGCGCTTGCGGTAGTCCTCCTTCGGTCTTGATTCCATTTGTGGGCAAACCGTAGTGCTGGCCTGTTTGAGAATATGCTACATAAACTGCTGGCTGCTGCATGCCTGAATACTGGATTTGTCCAGCGTGAGCTGTCATTGGCTGCACTGCTGCTGTGGAACAAAATGTGTGGATATAGCTGTGGTGAATATTGGTATATTCCTCTTGGACTGTAGCCGCTGCTTGTTATTACTGACCCAGTGTAATTGTTAAGTGATCCATCTCCTGTCGTTGTGGCATCTGCTGTCACCCTGAGCGTGCCATCACTGAGGTTGCGGCACTCCCTGTCTGGAGTAAAGTCTGGCTTACGTGAATCAGAGTCGGCGTTTGGTTGCTCCCCATCTGGAGTCTTAGCAGGTTCACTGGAGTCAGCTGAGATTTCTTGAAGCTGCACGGTTGGAGTCGGAACATGCAGGAATGCATTGACTTGTGGAGAGGCTCGAGCGAATGAGGGTGGAAGTATCGTGGTGTCACCGGAGTCACCAGTGGTCTCACAGTGATCGTCGAGTGCCCCTGTACACACTAGCTGATGTCTGTCACTTTGCACATCTTGCATGGGTAAGTGGGATTCTGTCATCACTCGTCTCACATACCATGGGTAGAGTCTCAGTAGCTGCTTTTTGTTCACTTGGGTTGGTAAATTGTCAGAGTCTTCATCAAGTGGTGCAAACAATGTGGGTGGACTGTCATTGTCTTGCTGTTGTCCGTCATTTGGGCTTGGACTGTCATCGTCGCTTTGTTCTTCACTGTAGCATGATAGACAGTCATGGTCGTCCTGCTGTGCCCTGGAGCGTGGTAGACTGTCATAGTCATCTTGCTATTTTCTTGAGCATGGCAGACTTGCATTGTCTGCTGCTAGTTGGTCAGAGGAGGTTGCTAGACCCTCATGGTCTTGTTCCTGCAAGGACTGCGCATCAGAGTCTTGCGTTTCTTCTATCGTGATGTCTGTCCACGAGCTCGCTCTGGAGGCTTGTGACACTGGAGTCACGTCTTGTGTGTGCACAGACTGCGCTCTGGAGTCCTGCGTTTCTTCAATCGTGGAGTCTGTCCCCGAGCTCGCTGCGGAGGCTTGTGACACTGGAGTCACGTCTTGTGTGTGCACAGACTGCGCTCTGGAGTCCTGCGTTTCTTCAATCGTGAAGTCTGTCCACGAGCTCGCTCTGGAGGCTTGTGACACTGGAGTCACGTCTTGTGTGTGCACAGACTGCGCTCTGGAGTCCTGCGTTTCTTCAATCGTGGAGTCTGTCCACGAGCTCGCTGCGGAGGCTTGTGACACTGGAGTCACGTCTTGTGTGTGCACGGACTGCGCTCTGGAGTCCTGCGTTTCTGCAATTGTGGAGTCTGTCCATGAGCTCGTTCTGGAGGCTTGTGACACTGGAGTCACTTGTTCATGCAAGGACTGCGGTGTGGAGTCTTGCATGTCTTCTTTCGTAGAGTCGGGAACCCTGAGCGGTGCGTGGACCACGCTATGTGTGGCAGCAGGCCGCTCTCTGTGGGCTTGTACCGCTCTCTGTCTCTTGGTTTCAGGCTGCAGCATCATCCTGCACTCACAAGTTGGGATGTCATATCTGCTGGGTTGAAGATCCTCAAATCCGAAGAATTCGTTGTCGGGGTCGTCAATGTGCAACACGTCTAGTTGCGGTTCGGATTTGGTACTGGGGTAGCCTCCCAAGGTGAAAGGTTCGTCTGTGTCGTTGTCTTCTAGGACCATATCATCACTGTTTGCGTCGGAGCTGGCATTGGGCTCGCTATGTCCAGAGAAAATGTAAAGGTCGGTATTGAAGTATTCAAGGTCGGAATCATCGGTTTGGGCATAGGTAACTGCTTGTTGCAGGGTTCTTCAGAAGTTAATTTCATTTTCTGGTTCAATTTGAGGCATTGTGGTGTCATTCCACATGAAAGAGGGTTGTTTTACGACTTTAAAAGATTTTTTCTTTGATTTGGGACGTTTCCCCTTTAAATGGGCGTGGTCCGGGGCATCTGACATCATGACGCATGTGACATCATACTTAGGAAGCGTTTGCACATGCGCAAATCGCTGTTCCTGTACCGGGGGCCATTTTCGTCATTGCGCATGCGCGGCATCTCGCAACTGCGCAAGTGCAGTCCCTTTAGAAAGATGGCCGCCGGTCAAAATTGTTCTCTGCTCCGGGATATCGGCCTCTTGGTGAATACTGGCGCTCCTCTTACCTTTTCTTGCTGGTCGGAGTGTGTTTTCCTCACAGTATTTGCCGAATTTGTCCAGGACTGCCTGGAAGTCGCTCCTGTTTTGCCTTTTGGAGAACTTGAATTTTTAAAAGATTTCTTCCGCTCTGACACCAGCGATGGTGAGCAGAAGCTCTGTCCTTTCAGCATCGGCCAGGTCTTCTAGTTTGGCTGCTACCAGGAAGATTTCAAACATTTGCTGGAACACCCGCCAGTTTTCGCAGAGATCGCCGTGGCACTGGAGCTTCTGCGGAACCCGGATCTCGAATATCTTGCCTGGGTATCGTTGCTGGTTGTCACTGTACACTGAGGTATGGCTATATGGATTGAAACAGTTCAGTCCTGGTACCATGATTTGTTATGTTCTAGGTGTAACATAATCGGCTTCCTTGTGGTGCACTTGACAAAGGAAGGTTCAGACGTGGAGATAACGTCAACACGTTTATTAAACTATTTACACTTCTATTACTCGGGATCGCCACTACTGCTAATCCTACGATAGCTACCCAGACTGACTAACCAGTTGCTGCAATCCACATGGTGGGTGTAATATTGAATCAACCCTGTGTCTCTATTCACTGACTGTCTCCACTGGAAAGAGGCAGATCATGTGTGTGGTGTCCTTTATATATGGGTTGGTGTAATGCCCTCTTGTGGTTGTGTCACCTCTGTGTGTATCGTGAATGTCCATTGGTCATGTCCTATCTAACTGATCTATTGGTTGAGTGTGTGTGTGTGATGTTTCTGGTGCTCCCTCTAGTGTCTAGCTAGCCTACATGCATTTACATTGATGCACATCACCACATAACGTACATTCCAAACTGTCTCCAACTGCTTCGACCTTCCTCCTGTAACCCACAGCACCTCCAGCTCCCCCCCCCCCCCCGCCCTCTCCCAACCCCACCGGTGTTTCCTTCAACCTCACATCTGTCACCTTTGTGAATGTTACATCAGTCTGGTTGGATGAGACCCGCTGGCAGGATGGAATATACCAGTCTGGCGGGGGGGGGGGGGGGGGGGGGGGGGGGTTGGGGGGGGGTGCACGGGAGCATTCCAGTCTGATACTGATTTGAATACCCCAAATGAAATGATAATCCGCTTCCCGACTAACTTCAGGAAGAATGGCTGCCGCCATGACAGTTGGGGCCTCAGTTTGTCATCATAATTTAGGGCTGATGAGAAACCAATTTTTTCTTGTCCCCTCATAGTCTTCGCCCTTGCCCAACAAGAAACCCACGACTGGTGGAAGGTGAAAATTATGATCATTGGCTGAAAATGTTTCATTACCTCATATCAAACTGGTCTGGATATGACCAATATTAAGGTGCCTATTTTGGTGGGGCTGGAAAATATGGCGATCCGTTCACAAGTCTATTGACTTCACCAGGACCGGAAAATTCCATCTGCAGGAATTCCACCCTATGATTTAAATGTGCCTGAAAGCTCCCAAAGCGACATCAACGTGTTTAGTACTTAAGTATTGATTTGGTGTAATTTTCATGAAGCGGTATATCTACACAGCCACTTTGACGGAAAGTGTGGGGTGCACTGGCTGGCAGGCAAGCTAGCACTGCAGGATAACTTAGGGACTATGAGAAAGGGTGCCTAGGTTTTCAAATACAACATTGGAGGTTCTGATACACCTCTCTACCTCTGTTTTTTTCCAGAATGTTATAATTCTCATCCCTCACTTATGTAGAACTGCACAGAGGAGTGTAACAAGTGGCTTATATCATCTGTGGAAGCCAGGAAGATTCCAGTCGCAAATGTGCTCATGTCATGTCTTGCCATATGCATGTCAGAACATGCTTGTTGAACATCCTGGCTTGACAGGGCCTTCTGCTGTGAAATCTCTTTACTCTCATCTTCCTCCTCCTTTTTCCTGCAGCAGCTGGTGCTAATCTGCCTCCTCCCATTCTGCATGTAGAGCAATGACCAAAACCCTTTCACCTGGTGACTCCAATCAGTTAACTTGGAAGGTCGAGTAGCATAACACTCACTTTATTTGGGTGAAGTCCTGGGAAGAATGTCAATAGTGTTGGTGAAGTCATGAGAAAGTGTTCCAGAAAGGCACATGGTGTGTCTCAAGGCTTCTGTTAAAACACCATGTCAAATCTCTGGCAGCAAGTGAACAGTGAAAGCTGAACATGGGTTTAAGTAGCATTCAAAATCCTTACAATGACTTTGTATACTCCTGTTGAGTTGGTTGGTGTTAGGAGAGATAACTAACTGAAGCGTTCACTTCCAAAATGATGCTCAGCCCCTTTAGTAAGTGCATGACGGACAATTTAATTGTCAATCAGCTCCTTAACGATCACGCTTTAACTCCTTTACGAAGACAGTGGGAAAGATCTACCGGCTGCATTACGCCTGAAAAGAAGCACGGAGCAGCCAGTAGATGCCGGGAAATCCCACTTCCGGGTTCTACCCGGCTTGCCACGCCTTGCGAGAACTAACATGATCTCGCTGGGCGTCTGGCAAATCAACATATTGGAGTGACATAGCTAGTCTCACTCTAATATGCAGACACAACATCGAACCAAGGCGTGGGATCTGGGGCGGGATTCTCTCAGCCCGGGGCCGGACCGGAGAATCCCCGCGACCAGCGCGAATCACGCCATGCCGCCCCGACGCCGGCACGCGATTCTCCGCAAAGTTAAGACTCGGCCGGCGTGGTTGGCGCGGCGCCGGTTGCGGGCTGCTCTATGCGGCCTGCCCGCTGATTCTTGGCCCGGGATGGGCTGAACGGCCGTTGTGAAAATGTCAAGTCCCGCCGGCGCCGTCCACACCTGCTCTCAGCCAGCGGGACCTCGGCGTGGAAGGGTCGGGGGGCGGCCGGTGGGGGGGAGAGGTGGGCGAGGGGGGGTGAGGGGGAGGGAGGACCCCCCCCGACCCCGGGGGAGGGAGGACTCCGATATGGCCTGGCCCGCGATCGGGGCGGACCGATCGGTGGACCGGCCTCTCTGGCTAGGGGTCTCCTTTCCTACGCGCCGGCCCCTGTAGTCCTGCACCATGTTGCGTCGGGGCCGGCGCGTTGAAGGAAACCACTGCCCAAATGGCACTGCCAGCTGGCAGGGGAACTGCTAGGGTGCCAGACTGGTACTGCCAAGGTGCCAATCTGGCATTTTTCAAACGAAGGAATTGGGCCTGAGGATGCCCTGCGCGGGTGCAGATGGAGCCGAGGACTTCCTTATAGGTGAGTTGGGGCTTGGGGAATTTGGGGGTTGTGTCGGTGAGTCAAGAGATTTGGATGCCATTCTCAGGGGTGGGATCTGACGAGAAATGATACGAGGCACTCACACTCCGCCTCTTTCCACTGATGAACATCTAGAGAGTCAGTCAAGGGTGTTGTTACAATCTCACACCCCTACCATGTGGCTAAGAGCTAGTCCAGTTCAGTCAGACAGAGGAACCACACTTAAGTTAGCAGAGAGTTGAACTCACACAGAACTGTGCTAATAGTTCAATAAACCTGATTGAACTAACTTCAAGGTCTTTAGTATCTTTTTGATCTATGCGGCATCCAGTTGCAGCCAGTGTAATACCAGTGTTCCTAACGCGACATGATACCAGGAGACTACTAATTTAAGGTGGCCTACCTCAGTCCGTTCCGTGACGACCAGCAAATGTATCCCGGCACCATGGAGAAGATTCAGGCTCCTCACCAGCTCAGGACCTCTGGCAATCTCAGTGCCAACTGGCGGATATTCAAGTAAAACTTTCTGCTGTACATCGGAGCTTCAGACCTTGAGGGAGGGTCTGATGCAATAAAGATCGCGCTTCTCCTCTCGACAGCGGGTGATCAAGCCAACTTGTTTAACTTCACCGAAGGCCAGGACAAGACAAAGTTTCAGACCATCCTGGACAAGTTCGATAGTCACTGTGAAGTGGACACCAATGAAATCTTCGAGCGTGACATATTCAAACGTCTTCAAGGTAAAGATGAATCTTTCAGTGCCTTCTTAACTAACCTCTGCCTGCTAGTGCTGTCCTGCAACTTTGATGGTATTGCTGACTCCATGATTAGAGACCAAATCGTGTTTGGAGTTCACTCTGATCCTCTGAGAGAGCAGCTCTTAAAAATCAAGCGTATGAACCTGCCAGTCGCGATTGAACCATGTACAGTGCATGAACACGCAAAAAATCGGTATTCCCAATACAAATCGGCTGAAAACGAGGCAGAGAGTGTGCAGGCCATCTCCCGGATGCAGCACCTAAGCATTGAAGACAGCGGCCATCTCGCGCACTTTTCCCGGAGCTCCACGCATGCGCGATGCGAACGGGATAATGCAGCGGCCGACACCCACACTGCGCAGGTGGAGACGTCTGCCGACTGCACTGCGCATGTGCGACGATGTACACCGCGTCACGATGCTGACGTCATGACGTGCCCAAACTGCAGCAATGCCCACTTAAAGTGACACTGCCCTGCAAGAGGCAGGCGATGTTTAAACTGCGGGAAGTCTGGACACTATGTAGCCTTGTGCAGGTCTGCACCACCAGTCAGAGGCCAGCGCTCCCAATTCCGGCGATGGCGCATCCAGAATGTGCAACGACGATTACAGGATTCTGATCCTGGCAGTACAATGGATCCAGAGGACGAGTGCCTGGAGTCCGCCTACCGAGTGGGCATCATTACTACACATGAACATGCCACACCTAACTCATCTCGCGTTCAGTCCATCCTCGCTGTGGATTCGGAGGATGAATGGCGTGTGGTGATGCAGGTCAACCACTGCTCCATCCAGTTCATGCTGGACACAGGTGTTTCTGCCAACCTCCTCTCACAGGCGGACTTCAAACGCATCAAGAAGCCCCCCAAGGTCCTTCCAGCAGACTGCCAGCTCCTGGACTATAACGGTAATGTTATCACGGCACTGGGGTCCTGCCATCTACTCGTCTCCAACCGGAGCACCCATGCACGGCAAGGTTTGAAATTGTCAAGCCGGACAGGGCATCCCTACAGGGCACGCATGCCTGCAAAAAGCTAAACCTGATGCAGCGGGTTTATTCAACGACATCCTCCAACGTGGATCTTCAAGCTGGCATTGGCGACATCCTCGCTCAGTATCCAGATGTGTTTGCCGGGATGGGCATTTTGCCATATCGGTACCGGATCCTACTGCGACCTGATGCCAAGCCACTGGTCCATTCACCACGCCGGGTCCCGGCTCCGCTGAAGGAGCGCCAGAAGAAACAGCTCAAGGAGCTGCAGCAGCAGGGGATCATTTCCAGGGTAACCAAACGGACTGACTGGGTCAGCTCGATGGTGGTGGTAAAAAAAACCTCTGGAGACCTGCGCATCTGCATTGAGCCCAAGGATCTAAACCGGAATATAATGCGTGAACACTACCCCATCCCGAAGCGGGAGGAACTCACCAGTGAGATGGCACATGCAAGGTTTTTCACGAAGTTAGATGCATCACATGGATTCTGGCAAATCCAGCTGGATGAGTCCAGCAGAAGGCTCTGCACCTTCAACACACCGTTTGGCAGGTACTGCTATAACCGTATGTCGTTCGGCATCGTCTCGGCATCGGAGATATTTCATTGCATCATGGAGCAGATGATGGAGGGCATCGAAGGGGGTCGTGTGTACGTGGACGACATCATCATATGGTCCACAACCCCTGAGGAGGATGTTTCCTGTCTCCAGCAAGTATTCTGCCGTGTCCACGCCAATGGCCTGAAGCTGAACAGGGCCAAATGTTGCTTCGGCATGTTGACACTCAAGTTCCTAGGAGACCAGATCTCTCAGCAAGGTGTGTGGCCCGACACAGACAAGGTCAAGGCCACCGCAGCCGTGAAGATCCCGGAAGACAAGAAGGCGGTATTGCGCTTCCTGGGCATGGTCAATTTTCTGGGCAAGTTCATTACAAACATGGCCTCACACACGACGGCCCTACGAAACCTAGTGAAGAAGTCCACTGCCTTCGAGTGGAAGGCGGCCCATCAGGCAGAGTGGTTGAAGCTGAAAGCCAAGCTCACCACTGCACCCGTATTGGCATTTCGTGACCCAGACAGGGAAACGAAAATCTCGACAGATGCGAGCCAGGATGGCATCGGTGCGGTCCTGCTGCAACGCGATGACACCTCATCCTGGGCACCGGTTGCCTACGCATCAAGGGCAATGACGCCCACTGAACAAAGGTATGCACAAATCAAGTTTCACAACTATGTCTACGGCCTGCCAACATTCGCAGTCAAGACGGATCACAGGCCCCTGGTCCACATTATCCACAAGGACCTTAGTGACATGACGGCTCGGTTACAGCGCACCCTCCTCAAACTCAGATGGTACGCCTTTGACCTGGTCTACAAACCTGGCAAGGAGCTCATCATTGCCGATACACTGTCCCGCTCCATCACCGTGCCTAGTGAACCACTGAACGTCATCTGGCAAATTGAGTCACAGGTTGAGTCACAGGTGCAGCTGTGTGCTAGCACCCTCCCGGCATCTGATGAGAAGGTGATTCGTATCCGTGAGGTGACAACCAAAGACCCCCTCTTGCAGCGTGTTATGCAACACCTCGCCAATGGCTGGCATAAAGGGCAGTGCCCTCAATCTTTAAATGTAAAGGACGACCTGACGGTGGTTGATGGCATTCTCCTCAAACTGGACCGGATTGTAATTCCACACAGTCTCCAAAGCTTGGTGCTCCGTCAAATCCATGAAGGCCACCTGGGTGTGGAAAATTGCAGACGCAGAGCCAGGCAGGCTGTCTACTGGCCCGGGATCAGCCAGGACATCGCAAACATGGTCCTTAACTGTGCGACCTGTCAACGCTTCCAACCAGCGTACAGTAAGGAGACACTTCAGCAGCATGAAATCGAAACCTCTCCGTGGTCCAAGGTTGGCATCAACATCTTTCATGCAAATGGTCGTGATTACGTGTTAATCATTGATTACTGTTCCAATTACCCTGAAGTCGTGAAGCTCTCAGACCTCACATCTCGGACCGTCATCAAGGCCTGTAAGGAGACGTTCTCCAGGCATGGTATCCCACTCACTGTCATGAGTGACAATGGCCCGTGCTTCAGCAGCCATGAATGGTCTCTGTTTGCCCAGTCGTACCAGTTCAAACACATCACTTCCAGCCCACACTATCCACAGTCAAACGGAAAAGTTGAGAAAGGGGTGCACATAGTGAAGCAGCTCATCTGCAAGGCCGCGGATGCTGCATCTGACATTCACCTTGCGCTGCTAGCGTACAGGGCGACCCCACTGGAAACTGGCATGTCGCCGGCTCAATTCCTGATGACCAGGGACATAGAACATAGAATTTACAGTTCAGAAGGAGGCCATTCGGCCCATCAAGTCTGCACCGGCACTTGGAAAGAGCACCCTACCCAAGGTCAACACCTCCACCCTATCCCCATAACCCAATAACCCCACCCAACACTAAGGGCAATTTTGGACACTAAGGGCAATTTATCATGGCCAATCCACCTAACCTGCACATCTTTGGACTGTGGGAGGAAACCGGAGCACCCGGAGGAAACCCACGCACACACGGGGAGGAAGTGCAGACTCCACACAGACCTGCGAACAACACTTCCAGCCATACACGTGCCCAACCTGGATCACCTCCCGGTGCTGCAGAAGGTGCAGCAACTCCGAGACCGGCAAAAACAGGGCTCTGATGCTCATGCCACCGATTTGCCCGTGTTATCCCCGTCCGACACTGTTCGGGTCAAGATCCCTGATGGAGGCTGGTCACCACCACAAGGCCACCAGTCAGGCTTCAATCCCGCCCATCAAGGTGCTGTCGTCACTACCACTACCTCTCCGGCGGTCGACCAGGACCAGACGCAAGCCACAGAGACTGGACTTATGAACATTTGTTCTGTTTGCTATGTGCTGTGTTCTCGCATTAGACAGCTGTTTTCACATGTACATATGTTCACATCCACTGCATGTATATATGTTAATATTGGCCTATTCTTGTAAATACGTTCACATATGTCATCCAAACATTTTTTAAAAAGGGGAGATGTCATGTTTTGAGGGGACACACATAATGATATACAGACAGGCAGCTAATGGACACAGAGAACAGGACATGACCAATAAGCAGGCAGGACACTCAGGGGTGGGATCTGACTATAAAAGACACGAGGCACTCACACTCTGCCTCTTTCCACTGATGAACATCTAGAGAGTCAGTCAAGTGTGTTGTTACAATCTCACACCCCTACCATGTGGCTAAGAGCTAGTCCGGTTCAGTCAGACAGAGTAACCACACTTAAGTTAGCAGAGAGTCGAACTCACAGAGAACTGTGCTATTAGTTCAATAAACCTGATTGAACTAACTTCAAGGTCTGGAGTATCTTTTTGATCTATGCTGCATCCAGTTGCAGCCAGTGTTATACCAGTGACCCTAACACAACATGCCCTGCTGAGGCCCCCAATCTACCCGAATGGCCTTTCGATAGCGTGATGTTTCTTGGGTCTCCGATCGTCGGGAAGCACCTGGCTAATCGCGCGCTGTGAGACTCTGTTCCCATTCGGGTAGATTGCGCCCAGTGTGTTGTACTAAAAGCAGACCTAAACCGGTTTGGCAGTTAATAACCCCACTTCAGTAGCTTCCTATCCCCTAAAATATCCAGGGTAACTCACCTCCATTCTATTCAGTGAGAAAGTTCAAGCTGTATAAAACACTGCTTAAATAAATGCCTTATTTACACTCTTTGTATTTTACCATGTTCCTCTTCTGGTTTGAATTGCAGATTTAAAGACTAGTTTAAATTTGACAATTTTCATTAAAATGGTGAATTGAGTTCTTTCTACATACACCTCTCTTTATGTTTGGATTAGTACAAGGTAAATAAGGCTGTAATGGAATTAAATGAGAACTGCCATTCTATTTGAAAGTGAAGATAACTGCTTTACTGCCATCTAGGTCACTTCATATTATAGCCGCACCTACCAGCCGTTTTCAATCAATGTCCACACTATCCAAAGGAGACAGCCTCAGGGCAAAGCCAAGCAGCCCGCCCACTGGTAGCAGCCTTTGACACTCCCAAATGGGTGGAAATGATTAAAAATGATTAGTCGACAATTATATGCTCTGAGGTAATCAATTCACTCAATGCACTGTGAGTAGTAGGTTGATCCCTTTTAACAAAGACCTCGACTGGTGGGGAAGTACCTTAGAAACTGGCATGTCGGTATGGTGTTGTATTCACCGTTGTGTGGAATGGGCCAGCGCCATATGGTGCTGCTATGAACTGATTAACTAGTGGATTAAAGGATCCATGCATTCGGGATACTGAGTTTCCCACTGTGAGGGTGATTGACAGACAAACTCTTGTACTAGACTTTCGCCATGCTTTTCTGTTTAATAAAAAGAAGAACGATAGACAATCTACCCCTTGCAAATACTAATCTCACCAGGTTCTCCATTTGCTAATAAATAAAACTAATATACTTAAGACTTGGAGTTTTCAAACCTACACACAACACATCAAACATGAAGCTTTATTGACTGATTATGCATACAGTGTAAGCCAAATCTGCTTATGAACAATGCAAGAAATGAAGAAAGACAACTATTTTAGTCACAACTTTTGCTGGAATGTCCTACATAATTATTCTTTTTCTTTTCATGGACCAACTCTGAGAAAATATTTATAAATTTAAAATGGCAGCTATTAGTTTTCTCTGCCTTTCTCTCTTTATATATTTTCATGGTTGGAGGATTCTGGATTTGGAGATTTTCAAGTACAAACAAACCATTTTAGATTAAAATTAGGAATATCAAAAATGAAGTGGTATATATGTTGCTTATTAAGGCAACCTTGTGTCTGTGACAATGGATCATAATTACCAATTCCTACTATTTTAGATTCGCAGCACAAAAGACTCCAGAAACCTCAGCAGATTATTGATTATTTTGTCTCTAGCAACATTAATGATAAATTTCACCTGCAACTGGAGATGCCATACTGACCTCTGGTTCTGTTACTGAAGTGTTTTTAAATAAAAATCAACTATTAACTGTGTTTCTCTTACAGGCCCTGGGATCTCGTAACACCTCTATTTTCTCTTGGTGTAGATCTCTGAGCTGAATTATTTTACTATTATTTAACGGCAGTCCAACTCCATAAATTTAGCTGCTTTGATCTGTTCTCCTTCTCTGTCATAATATTCACATTTTGAGAGGTATTTTATATGTAAAATGCCTCCTTTCTCGCCATCCAGAGTCAAATATGGTTGTATTAACTGACCAAGTACCCGAGAAGCAGCTGAGACAATCTTTACTTCATAAATACACTTCCACACAGAAAGAAAAACTCTTCAGTTTAAAAACTCCCATGTGCACAATAAAACAAATTGGTCTGACAAACGTGCTTCTCACTGCCTGTACTTTATATGCGACTAACATGGTCCACTACATAAAAGCAGACAGTAAAATAGATTCTAATGCTTAACCCAATGTCTTCAATGGTATTGTATTGAAATGTAAATTTAAGGTAGGTTATATGGACTTGTTTTCACTGAGCTTCGGGTTTGTGATAAGTTAATAATGCCAACCAGTGAGAATTAATAGAAAGATTTGGAGTTTAAAAAAACTTAATATTTGGAAGTGTTAATGAAGATTCAGTTTTGTGATAAATCACTTCCAAATAAATCTAGTGTGTAAATTGTACACATCCAACTAATTAAAATTTTTCTTAACATAACGTAACCTCACAAAGCAACGTAAGAACAAAAACAAATTTTAAAAATAGGAACAGGAATGGGATATTTAGGCCCTTGAGCCTGCTCCACCATTTAATAAAATCATGGCTGAACTTATTGTGCCCAGGAAAGTTCACTTTCCTGCCTCCCACCCTCCACCTGGACTCTATTGTAGGTAAAGGTTCGTCTAACTCAGCCATGAATATACTTAATAACGCAGCCTCCTCTGCTCTCGAGGCAAAGAATTCCATTGATTATTGACACTCTGAATGAAGAAATTTCTCCTTATCTCTGTCCGAAATGGGAGACCCACCCCTTACTTTGAAATTATAAGAATATTCAGGATTTATTCACGTATATATTCATGGCCTGATTATGTAAATGTTTATGAAATGGCAGATGGATTTTAATGTATAGTGATTATATGGTAAAGTTGTGCAAAATGTCAAAGAATCCTATTTTAAATAGGCCAATGAAAACTGTTAGATTGGGCTAAAATTGAACCCTTTGTATACAGATACAAGATGACAGAGAGGTATGACCAATCTCAAAGAAAGAAAGAAAAAAAATGAAAATAACAACATTAAATCAAAATTGTATAACAGGAAAGGATTCTCATTTATGGCTCCATTCCCAGATGCTGGAAAGGAAAGAGATTTGAGCATAATAATTAAAAGCATGTTGGCTATGTGGAGCAGTTAACAATAATGCACAATGGATACTGGATAGTATCTGGAGGCCACTAGGCTACAAGCCAGGAGAAGCATTATTGACATTGGTCGGACCAATGATCGGAGGAGTTTCTGGAATATGTCACACAGTTTTAGTTAGCCTACCTGAATAAAGGTGCATTAGAATGAGTTCAGAGAAAATTAAACATTTTATTCAAGACTTTAGGGGACTAAAAGGCTTAAGTGACTGAAATTATTTCTGCTAGAAAAAAGACTGAAGAAACCGGGTTTAAGTCATTAAAATAAAGATAGATACAGATAAGATTGAAATAGGCAACTTGTTTAACTTGTAAAATGACCACAGGTCCAAAGAACACAAGTTCAATATTCACAAGCCTCAAGGAACATTCAGATTGTAAAAGTATTTTCCAGAGAAATAACAGATTCAGAGTTTTATTTAACACTTTTAAAAGGAATTGGATGAACATCTATTGAAAAAGGATTGCGATAGAGAATGAATAATTCTGCTTGACTTGTTCACACCACCTTCTTAAAAATAACTAGGCATCAGCAATAAATGTCACCTTTGCCAGAACCACCCACACCCCAAAGGATAATATCCAAAAATTGTTTTTTTTTAAATCCTCAGTCATTGTGTAAAAGCTGCATTTGGCTGTTCTGATCAATTGATTTTTTTTATTTCACAGAAGGTTCAGAAAATATCTTGCTTTAAATACTAGGGGTAAAATATTATGATTCATAATGCAAGCTTACAATCTGTGCCCACATTGCACACTAATATTATGTACATATTGAAGGAAATAATGTGGTCCCATTTTATTTGCCCACAGTCAATTTTGGATTCTTGGAAGAGTTAACTATTATCTTATGAAATTATCTTCGTATGGATTCAACCAAAAAGAAAATATGTCCAAATGCTAAACAAAATGCTCCTGTCCACACTGAGTTCATTTAATTAATTGTTGAAAGAGATGACCTTCTTTACAGAAAAAAGGTAGAAAGGAATAAGCTGCAGGTCATGCCTGACTCCTTTTCCGAAGCATATGAGAAAATGAGCCTCTCACTAAACACCTGGAACTAGGCAACAATGATCCCCGCACTCCTGTATGCTTCAGAGACTTGGAACCTACAGCCGATACCCCAAAGCACTGGTGTACCACCAATGATAACTTTGCAATATTCTCCATTTCTGCTGGCAAGAAAGGCAATCCAACAGTAGTGTGCTCTCCTAAGCCAACATCCTCCAGCATCAAGGCGCTAATCACTCAAAACCAACTCCACTGGGCAGAACATGTCATTCATGTGCCTGACACCAGAGTCCTGAAATAACTGTGCTACTTGGAAGTCAATTGTGGTAAGACACTCCTAGGATGATAATGGAAATGAGTTAGAGATGTCCCTAAAGCATCCCCAAAGAGGTCAAAGATCCCCACCAACTCACTGGGTGCCCTGGCTTGTGACCAACCAAAATGAAGAAGGTTCATTCGGGAAGGCAATTGTGTGACTTTTTGGGAACCCACATGGTAAATCATTTTTTAAATTAATTCATGGGATGTTGCTGCCACTGGCTGGACCAGCCTTTATTGCCCATCCTGAATCCCATTGAACTGAGTGGTTTGCAAGGCCGTTTGAGAGGCATTTAAGAGTCAATCATATTGCTGTGGATCTGGGTCACATAGGAGTCAGACCAGGTAAGGGTGGCAGATTTCCTTCCCGAAAGGACATTAGTGAACCAGATGGCCTTTTACAACAATCAACAATGGCTTCATGGTCATTAGACTTTTAATTCCAGATTTTTACTGAATTCAAACTTCACCATCTGCCATGATGGGATTCGAACTTGGGACCCTAGAGCATTATCCTGGGTCTCTGGATTACTAGTCAAGCCATTGGAGAGAGTACGCAAACAACTAATCTACCCAAACCTCCAAGCAGCGCCTACCCCTCATGTTGCAACTCATACAATGGACTTATCAGCTATTTCAGAACCCATCAGTCAGGAGTGGAAGCAAGTCATCCTCAATCCTGAGGGACTGCCGAAGAAGGGGAAGAAGAGGAAAAAGGGAAATAGGTTAGATCAAAACTAAGAAGTGAAGGCTGTGGCCAAACAGGGTCCTACAATTTTGAAACAACTGCAACTGAAAAAGGTTTGAATGAAAAAGTTGGAGTGAGGATTGAGGTAATTTTGTTCGAATTATAGGTGAACTAGTATAAGAGAGGAGAAAATCAGGAAAACTGGCTGGATCACTGGAACAATGCAAAATGGGTGGGATTCTCCGTTTCTGAAACTAAGTGTTGACGCTAACGCAGAATTCATGGGGCAGGGGTGGGTATTGAAGGCGCTAGCAACAGCGTCGCTCCCCACGGCCCCGCTTGAGATACTCACGGAGTCTGGCAATAATAGCTTCATTGAAAATTTGGAGGCAGTTTCGTCGGCACTTCGGGTTGGGGGCAAGGTCAAGAGAATGCTGATTCTGGGGAACCATAGATTTGAGCCAGGGACGTGGGACAGAAGTTTTCGCAGACGGGAGGAGACAGGACTTAGGACACTAAGAGATTTGTTTCTTGGGGGTTGGTTTGCAGGATTGAAGGAGATGGGAGCAAAGTATGGGCTGGAGCGGGGGAAATATTTAGATACATGCAGGTTCGAGATTTTGCCAGAAAGGAGATACAGAGCTTCCCAGTAGAGCCGGCTTCCACGGAGAGGGTATGGAGGAGGGGTTCTGGTGTGAGGTGCTCCGGAGGGTGAACGCCTCCACCTCGTGTGCAATGTTGGGGCTGATACAGCTGAAGGTGGTGTATAGAGCACACCTTACAAGGGCGAGGATGAGCCGGCTCTTTGAGGGGGTAGAAGATGTGTGTGAACATTGTGGTGGGCCTCGCAAACCACGTTCATATATTTTGGTCCTATCCAAAGCTGGGGGATTACTGGAAGGATGTTTTTAGGGTAATCTCTAAAGTGGTGCACGTGAAACTGGACCCGGGCCCTTGGGAGGCCATATCCGGGGTGTCAGACCAGCCGGGGTTGGAAACGGGGCGGAGGCAGATATTGTAGCCTTTGCCGGTTTTTGACAGGCCGGGCGCGCGTGCGGCTGGTGCCATGTTGTACAGTGCGGCCATGGACCCGGCCATTCTGCAGCCATATCTGTAGGTAAAGCTGGTGCGGGGGTGGCGCCGGCCTTTTAGCCGCAGAATCGGAGAATCCAGCTGTCACAACAGCAAAATTGGCACCGCACATGGACCGATTCTGCTACTGTTAACGAGCTACACTGGCGCCACATGGAACACAATCGATTCTAATGAGAAACAATGCCAAATTCGCTGACATTCAAGAGGGTGACAAGCTGCAGCAGCATATACACACGCCATTCCCCACACACATCATCCCTGGCAACAAGATGACAGCGGGGAGAGCCGTGGAGGAGAAGAGGATGACCCTGTATCCCGGCCCAGGAGGGAGGTTGTCAGCTGCTGCCATTCGCCATGCCTGAGCGCAGAATGCAGGTGGCAGAGGCAATCAGCGCCATGGGCAGCATGGTCCGGAGGGGCCAGCAGTGGCGCGAAAAACCGCATGACTTCCTCAGAGCGGCTAGAGTGCCTTTGGCACCAACACCCCTCCCACACACCTTCTCCACAGCCAGAGACCCCCTGTGAGCCGAGCAGTGATGAGGGCAACTTGGACACCAGCTCTCCGCCCGAGATTCAGGACACTGAGCTCGAGCCGGAGGATAACAGTGATTTTCCATCACAGTTGTCTCCAACACCCTCCACATTCTCAGAGACACTCATCTCAGTTGGTCACTTTAGTGAAGAGGCTCCTGGGACACTATCTGGTGCTTACCACACAGCTGATGTAGCACAACAGGGAAGATTGGAGGGTTGGTAGTGAGGGGGGGGGGTTGGGATGCGGTGCCCGTGCCCATGTCCAGTCCCCTCCCCCCAGTTGGTGAACCTGGAGGCGATCAGAGCATCCTGTGCATGTTGGCCCTGGCACACACGTCGTGCGGACTCCCCCTTTCCTGCCTGGGCCCCATGTCCTACTCATCCACCCACTCCCCTGCATCCTCCTCATTGGATGAGGTCTGGTGTTCATCCTCCTCCTCCAACAAGTCGTCCCTCTGCTAAGTGATGTTGTGAGGACACAGCAGGCCGCCATGATGCGGGTGACCCTCTCAGCATCATATTGGAGGACCCTCCAGAGCGGTCCAGGCACATGAACGCATCTTCAGGAGGGCGAAGCACCGCTCGATTACGCAGCTGGTTGCCATATGGGCGTCGTTGTAGTGGGCCTCCGCTCGGTCTGTGACCTCCGGATAGGTGTCATCAACCACGGCCGTGGCGGATAACCCCGGTCACCCAGGAGCCAACCCCCCGCCGGGGGGAGGGGGAATTGGGGGGTCTCGAACATGTCAGGAATCATCGAGTGTGCCAGGATGAAGAAAGTGTGCACACTGCCCGGGTATCGGGCGCAAATGTTTGATTTGATTTGATTTGATTTATTATTGTCACATGTATTAGTAGACAGTGAAAAGTATTGTTTCTTGCATGCTGTACAAACACTGCATACCGTACATAGGGAAGGAAGGAGAGACTGCAGAATATAATGCTACAGTTATAGCAAGGTGTAGAGAAAAGATCAACTTAATACAAGGTAGGTCCATTCAAAAGTCTGATGGCAGTAGGGAAGAAGCTGTTCTTGAGTCGGTTGTATGTGACCTCGCACTTTTGTATCTTTTTCCTGATGGAAAAAGGTGGAAGAGAGTATGTCCGGGGTGCGTGGGGGTCCTTAATTATGCTGGCTGCCTTTCCGAGGCAGCAGGAATTATAGCGGGAATTATAGACAGAGTCAATGGATGGGAGGCTGGTTTGCGTGATGGATTGGGCTACATTCATGACCTTTTGTAATTTCCTGCGGTCTTGGGCAGACCAGGATCCATACCAAGCTGTGATACAACCAGAAAGAATGTTTTCTATGGTGCATCTGTAGAAGTTGGTGAGAGTTGGAGGTGATATGCCAAATTTCCTTAGTCTTCTGAGAAAGTAGAGTCGTTGGTGGGCTTTCTTAACTATAGTGTCAGCATGGGGGGGGACCAGGACAGGTTGTTGGTGATCTGGACACCTAAAAACTTGAAGCTCACGACCCTTTCTACTTCGTTCCCATTGATGTAGACAGGGGCATGTTCTCCACTACGATTCCTGAAGTCGATGACAATCTCCTTCGTTTTGTTGATATTGAGCGAGAGATTATTGTCGTTGCACCAGTTCACCAGATTCTCTATCTCATTCCTGTACTCTGTCTTGTCATTGTTTGAAATCCGACCCACTACTGTGGTGTCATCAGTAAATTTGAAAATCGAGTTGGAGGGGAATTTGACCACACAGTCATAGGTGTACAAGGAGTATAGTAGGGGGCTGAGGACATAGCCTTGTGGGGCACCGGTGTTGAGGATGATCGTGGAGGAGGTGTTGTTGCCTATCCTTACTGATTGTGGCCTGTAGGTTAGAAAGTTCAGGATCCAGTCGCAGAGGGAGGAGTCGAGACCAAGGCCACGGAGTTTGGAGATGAGTTTCGTAGGAATGATGGCGTTGAAGACTGAGCTGTAGTCGATAAATAGGAGTCTGACATAGGTGTCTTTGTTATCTAGGTGTTCCTGGGTAGAGTACAGGGCCATGGAGATGGCGTCTGCTGTGGACCTGTTGCAGCGGTAGGCGAACTGTAGTGGATCAAAGTAATCTGGGAGGATGGAGATGATTCGTGCCATGACTAATCTTTCAAAGCACCTCATGATGATGGATGTCAGAGCCACTGGACGATAGTCATTAAGGTACGCTGCTTGGCTTTTTTTTGGTGCAGGGATGATGGTCGGCTTCTTGAAGCAGATAGGGACCTCAGATTGTTGTAAAGAGAGGTTGAAGATGTCCGCGAATACCCCCGCCAGCTGATCAGCGCAAGACCTGAGTGCCCGTCCGGGTATCCCATCCGGCCCAGTGGCTTTCCGAGGGTTGACCTTCGAGAAGGCTGCTCTGACGTCTGCAATGGCAAATATGAATGATGCGCAGCTGATGGTTACATATCAGCTGCATGTTCATCGAGTGATACCTCTTTCAGTTTGTGTAGAGCGGCCTGTAATCTTCAGGTACTCGTGGGGGACATGCATCCCTTCGATCACCCTCTGGACCCAGGACATCTCAGCAATGGCAGCGAAGCCCACTGCCCGGGTAGCCTGTTGGGCTTGGTCCACATTGAAATGCGTGTGTTGGGCCACCTGGGCATATAGGGCTTCTGTGATGGCACGGGTGCACCTGTGCACTCGCTGAGGGCTGTGAGATCCCAGACTGGTCCCCACTCGCTGACTGGAAGGACCTCGTGGCGTAAAAGTTCAGGGTAACCGTCACCTTGATGACCACCGGGAGGGGGTGTACTTCCCCCATGCCCCCGCAGTGCCAGGTGTGCCATGATCGGGCTGATATGTCGCACTGTCTCTCTGCTCAGCCGGAGTCTCCGACGGCATGCCGGGTAAGGCAGGTACTCGAATGACAGGCGGTGCTGGTACATGCAAGGCCTCTTGATACCTCTTCCTCCTGGCAGCACGCTCTCCATCCTGGACGGCTCCCACCTTCCCTCAGTGGCATGCTCCGCTGCTGCACCCTCTGCTGCTGCAGCTTCTTCCTTTTGAGTAGCTCCAGCTCGTACAGCAGCAGGGCATCCCCGAGGGCTGTGGCGACGAGCAGGAAAACCACCATTGCTCGTTGAATTCCAATAGCCATTGTCTGCAGGGGGTGAAAGGCTGACATGCTAGCTTGATGTGTACCCCATGCACAAACAGGTCTACTAGGCTACGTGGTGCCCCCCAGTTGGCACTGTGAGCTCTTGCCCCCGCATGTCCCTCCCCATCCCCATGCCTCTGGCCCCGTCTGTGGCTGGCACCGTGGGGGTCTCTGTCCCTGGTGCCTGTCCGTAATGCCGGGCTACCGTCGGCTGTCCCTGACCAGCAGTACTCTCAGTGGACCCATAGGGGCTGCTGTGGGTGTTACCCTGGGTGGGCTGCCAGCGGGTGGTGTCCGGGTTGGGGGGGATATGGTGGAGGGTGGGGTGCTGGGATGGGGGGGGTGCGGAACCAGTGTCCAAGGTGGGTGGTCAGTGGGTGCGCAGCACGATGGCTGTCATGCAGGCTGCAGCAATGATGGTCAGTGCCTGACCACCGCCTCACTCCCATGGAGGGTCACCCCGGCCGCTCGGCCCGTTCTGCCATTACCCATCGTTCCCCCCCACCACCGGACCTGCCAGGGCCCCCCCCACTCCTGCCAGCCTGGCCAGTTACCGGCCCGGCAGCCCAGAGTCGCACCTCTCTACATCCTACCTCCTCTCTCTCCCTCAGCAGCCATGACGCCGTTTTCACGATTTTTAAAAGCACAAGTGAACTGCACCGTCGGAAGTTTGGCCCATCGGAGGCGGAGAATCGCAGAGGGCCTGGAGAATACTGGGTCGGGCCCGCTAATGATATGCAAACGGTGTCTACTGTATCTGCGTTCCAGTACGCATTGATGCTGCTGTCGAGGTGACGGAGAATTGCGCCCACCGCAATTTTGGCATTGGAACCTATTCTCTGCCCAATTGCGTTTCCCGATTCCAGCGTCAGCCAATGTAGAATCCTGCCCAATGCCTTTACAGATATAGCAAGTGAAAGAAGAGGAGAATTTATAGGGAAAGAGTTGGTTTCTTCTTTGACCATATAAACATTGTCATGTGGTGCATATAGCAAGCAAAACAGAGTGCCTGTCAGAGTGTGATAAAAGAAGCAATAGAGAAATCTAATACTCCAAAGGTGTTAGGAGAAATAGCTGGTACAAAGTTTTTTTTTGTTTAATACAGATGCCATTTACTCACTCAAAAGACTTTAAATAAATAAGTGCAGAAAGAAAAATTAGGTCACCATGCCACAAACCGTGGTTAATTTGATTGACAACTGTAGACTAAGATGCCAGCATTGGTTCAGTGGTAGCACTCTTGCCTCTGGGTTAGAAAGTCATGGGTTCAAGCCCCACTCCAGAGGCTAGAACACATAATCCAGGCTGACACTTCAGTTCAGCACTGAAGGCATGTTGCACTCTTGGAGGTACCAGCTTTCAGATTAGGTATTGAATTATGGTTTGAACTATGTAAACATTAAATATCCCATGGCACGAAGAACAGGAGACCATAGAATTTGGTGCCATGGCCGCGACACAGTGCCTGTTGCGTACCCACTTCCATTGATCAGCCTGCCCACCCTTGAGTCAATTGAGGCCCTTAAGTAGCTAATTAATGACCACTCAAGGGCTTCTTCCTGTTTCCAAATAGTATTAGTGGGAGGTGCCTATGTCACCTGACAGCCTTTTTGTAGGCTGAAGGTTTTCCCTCCTTTTCAAGAAGCCGGTGCCCTAGGGAAGTTGTGAAAGTTGTGCAATGGTAATGGAGTTCATGAGAGGGTTAAATTAAACGGCAGATCCAATATCACCGCATTGGTACTTGATGCACTAAGCGTCAAGAACCACAAAGACATGTGAGACTTTAACCAAGGCTTTAATACACTACATAGGAAGCTTACCCAACACAGACGACCCCAGACAAAATGGGTCAGGTCTCAGAAGCTGGGTCTTATACCTAACTCCCGGGGGAGTGGCCAAGGCGGAGCTCTCCGTGGCCAGGTCAGGTTACATACAGGTGACCGAACCTCTACAGAGCTACAGTACAATACACAGGATTACAGGGCCACGTTACACACAACTATTATATAACTATGTACAATGCTAGGGAAGTACAGTGGTGTATCACCACATTCACCCCTTGTTTAGAAGGAAGTCCGGGGTGAAAATATGGAGTAGCAAACACAGTGAACAAACAGGGAGTAACGAACAGAGTTCATCAGGAGGTTCCGTGTCGTCAGAGGTCGAGACGAACGATGGGTTTGGTCGATCTCTTTGAACGTCGGAGCTGCGGCGCTGAGGTAGTGTCCGGCGGTATCCGTGCGGTCGGTGGTGCTGGGTCGCGAGGCGGCATGACGTCCCCCACCGCTTCGGCTGGCTCGAGGCGAAACTGCGGGATGACAGCGGCTGGCACGGAGTAGTAACAGGCCGAGGGATCGACAGGAGCAGAGAGGGAGCGGGGTGGAGGTTGCGGGGCGGGGGCGGCAGGGGCCCCAGAGGGGGCCAGGTCCTTGATGGAGACGGTCTCCTCACGTCCATCGGGGTACGCTATGTACGCGTACTGTGGGTTGGCGTGGAGGAGACGGACTCTCTCCACCAGGGGCTCCGCCTTAGAGGTCCGCACGTGCTTGCGGAGCAGGACGTCTCCCGGGGACAGGAGCCAGGACGGAAGCGATGTCACGGATGCCGATGTCCTGGAGAAGAGAAACATCCGCTCATGAGGGGTAGCATTCGTTGCAGTACACAAAAGGGACCGGATGGAGTGGAGTGCGGCAGGGAGGGCCTCCTGCCAACGGGAGACTGGTAGGCCTTTGGACTTGAGGGCTAGCAGCACGACCTTCCAAACTGTCGCGTTCTCCCTCTCCACCTGTCCGTTCCCCCGGGGGTTGTAACTGGTCGTCCTGCTCGAGGCAACGCCCCTGGCGAGCAGGTACCGACGCAGCTCCTCACTCATGAAGGAGGAGCTCCGGTCACTGTGAATGTAATTGGGATAACCGAACAGCATGAAGAGGTCGTGCAACGCTTTGACGACAGTGGCGGAGGTCGTGTCGGGGCAGGGATTGGCGAAGGGGAACCGCGAGTACTGGTCGATGACATTGAGGAAGTACGTGTTGCGGTTGTGGGTGGGGAGGGGCCCTTTGAAGTCAGTGCTGAGACGTTCAAAGGGGCGGGTAGCCTTGATTAGGTGCGCTTTGTCTGGCTTGTAGAATTGCGGCTTGCACACCGCACAGACTTGGCAGTCACTAGTCATGGCCTTGACCTCCTCGACTGAGAAGGGCGGGTTGTGGCCCTTGGTGTAGTGGTAGAACCGCCTGACGCCTGGGTGACAGAGGTCATTATGTAGTGCCCGCAGTCGGTCATCCTGTGCGTTGGCACAAGTACTACGGGACAGGGCATCAGGAGGATCATTGAGCTTACCTGGCCGGTATAAGATACTATAATTGTAGGTGGCGAGTTCGATCCTCCACCGTAATATCTTATCATTTTTGATTTTACCTCGTTTGTTGTTGAACATGAACGCAACTGATCGTTGGTCAGTAACGAGGGTAAATGGTTTTCCAGCCAGGTAGTGCCTCCAGTGCCGGACGGCTTCCACTATGGCCTGTGCCTCCTTCTCAACAGAGGAGTGGCGGATCTCGGGGCCTTGGAGTGTGCGGGAAAAGAAGGCGATGGGCCTGCCCGCCTGGTTGAGGGTGGCACCCAGGGCAAAGTCGGAGGCATCGCTCTCGACTTGGAATGGTGCAGACTCGTCTACCGCATGCATGGCGGCTTTGGCAATAGCGGTTTTTAGGAGGTGGAAGGCCTGGCAGGCCTCGGGCGGGAGGGGGAATGAGGGGGAACGGAGGAGAGGTCGGGCCTTGTCAGCGTACTCGGGCACCCACTGGGCATAGTAGGCAAAGAACCCGAGGCATCGCCTCAGTTCTTTGGGGCAGGTGGGAATGGGGAGTTCGAGAAGGGGGCGCAGACGGTCGGGATCGGGGCCGAGGACACCGTTCTCCACCACGTAGCCGAGTATGGCGAGGCGGGTGGTGCCGAAAACACATTTTGCCTCGTTGTACGTGAGATTGAGGCGTTTGGCAGTTTGGAGGAATTTAGTGAGGTTGATGTCATAGTCCTGCTGGTTGTGGCCGCAGATGGTGACGTTGTCCAGATACGGGAAGGTAGCCCGCAGTCTGTTCTGGTCCACCATTCGGTCCATCTCCCGTTGGAAGACCGAGACTCCATTGGTGATGCCAAAGGGTACCCTAAGAAAGTGGTAGAGGCGGCCGTCCGCCTCGAAGGCCGTGCAGTTACGGTCCTCCGGGCGGATAGGGAGCTGGTGGTAGGCGGATTTCAAGTCTATGGTGGAGAACACCCGGTACTGAGCAATCCGGTTGACCATGTCAGATATGCGGGGGAGGGGATACGCATCAAGCAGCGTGTACCGGTTGATGGTCTGACTGTAGTCAATGACCATGCGGTGTTTCTCGCTAGACTTGACTACCACCACTTGGGCTCGCCAGGGGCTGGTGCTGTGAGCAATGATCTTTTCCGAGAGAAGGCGCTTAATCTCCGCTCGAATGAATTGGCGGTCCCCGAAACTGTAACGCCGACTTTTAGTAGCCACGGGCTTGCAGTCGGGGGTGAGATTAGCAAACAGTGAAGGGGGGGGGGGATCCTGAGCGTGGAGAGACTACAGGTGGGACCCGGGGGGATCAGGGAAGAACTGGGGGTTGGAGACCGTGACGGGGGGGAGGGGGCCGTTAAAATGCAAGGTGAGGCTGCGCAGGTGGCATTAGAAGTCCAGGCCGAGGATCGCAGCGGCGCAGAGGTGAGGGAGGACCATGAATTTGAAATCCTGGAACACCACGCCGTTCACTGAGAGGGTGACGACACAGTAGCCCGAAACCTCGGCCGACTGGGAGTTGGAGGCCATGGAAATATGCCTGCGCGTGGGTAGTACTTGAGGGAGCAGCGGCGCACGGTGTCCGGGTGGAGGAAGCTCTCCGTGCTGCCGCTGTCGAAGAGGCAGGTAACAGTGAAACAATTTACCTGAACCTCCATGGTGGATCTGGCGAGCTGATGCGGTCGGTCCTGGCCGAGGACGATGGATGCGATGGTGGAGCTGTTGGAGAAGGGTGCCGGATCCGGGGAGCGGCCTGCGGAAGAAGGTGGCGGCGCCCAGGCTTCGTAGGCTGCTGTTGGAGGCCAGGTTGCTGTCGTTGGCTGCATCTCAGTTGTTTGCAGCATTTCGGTCGAGTGCGCAGGACCGGAAGTAACGATCGGCGGTGGACAGGAAGTGACGTAAGTCGGGGTTCCGGGCGGCGCCCATGCAGACCACGTGGAGGGGGGGGGCCTGAGGTCGAGTGCGCAGGTCCGAAAGTGACGATCGGCGGCGGGGCGGACCCGGAAGCGACGATCGGCGGCGGACCGGAAGTGGCGTGCGGCGGACCGGAAGTGAAGGAAGCCGGGCCTAGGATAATCAAAGATGGTGGCGCCCATGCGTCGCACGTGTCGAATAGCGAGCCGGGAACGGAGGATGGCGGCACCCAGGAGTAGCAGGCCGTGGTGTTGGACCCCGAGGCAGAGGTGGAGCGGCAGACGTTTGCAAAATGGCCTTTCTTGCCACAGGCTGAACAGGTAGCATCTCTAGCAGGGCAGCGTTTCCTGGGGTGTTTTGCCTGGCCACAAAAGTAACACTGGGGCCCAGGCATTATTTTTACGGCTGGTGTGGCTGGGTGGGCCATGACTTGCAGGGGTTGTTGCTGGGCGGGCGGCAGGGAGGTAGCGGCCACGTAGGGAACGTGGGCAGGCGCATAGGAAGTTTGGGCAGGCGTGTAGGACGCATTATTGTCATAGGCTGCCTGTTGGGCCTCTGCCATAGTGACTGCCGTGTCCAGAGTCAGGGTAGTTTGTGCCAGTAGGAGTTGGCCAATTGGGACGGAAGCGATGCCGGCTACAAAGGCATCGAGCGCTAGGGCCTCAGTGTTCTGCTCAGCGGAGACTGCTGGCGCGTTGCAGGTGAGCGCGAGGGCACGGAGGTCCCGAACGAACACGGATAGGGGTTCACCCGGCTGCTGGTGCCGGGAGGCGAGGCGGTTGCGGGCGTAAATAGAATTAACAGTTCGTGCATACCGGCTTTTGAGCTTCACGATGGCAACGGCGTAGGTCGTTGTTCCCGTGATGAGGTCGAAAAGCCCGTAGTCGAGCCGTGAGCACAGGAGGTTGAGTAGGTCAGCATCCGTTTTGGTGAAGGCGGAGGATGCTTCCAGGTAGGCCTCGAAACACCGGAGCCAGCAGTTGAAAAGGTGATCCGCGCGTGGAGCGTGGGGGTCGAGCGAGAGCTTGTCGGGTTTCAGAGCAGCCTCCATTATAACTGTAGTGTATTAAATTGATGCACTAAGCGTCAAGAACCACAAAGACATGTGAGACTTTAACCAAGGCTTTAATACACTACATAGGAAGCTTACCCGACACAGACGACCCCAGACAAAATGGGTCAGGTCTCAGAAGCTGGGTCTTATACCTAACTCCCGGGGGAGTGGCCAAGGCGGAGCTCTCCGTGGCCAGGTCAGGTTACATACAGGTGACCGAACCTCTACAGAGCTACAGTACAATACACAGTACAATACACAGGATTACAGGGCCACGTTACACACAACTATTATATAACTATGTACAATGCTAGGGAAGTACAGTGGTGTATCACCACAGTACTATCACCAAAAGTTAAATTATCCCAAAAAATGATCAACACTTTTAGAAGAAATTTACTGGACTATGGACAAAAAACATGAAAGTGGGACTAATTGGATAGTTCTATGAAAGAGCTGTCACGTTGAGCTAAATAGCACATTCTGTGTTGTATGATTCTGTAAACACATGAATGGATTCTCGGAATGGTGGAAATGAAATTTGATGAAGTAATGGCTGGTTATTAGGTTCACTTTGCACACAGGACTAAGAAGGTCTTTGTAGTAATAGGAATTCCAGGCGACCATCAGTGGATAACAGCAACAGGCAGTTTATTTAGAGGCAAAAAAACTACTTACAAAAAGTATAAAGGAACATTACAATACCAGCCAGAGACTCCAGTTCTTCTAGACTGGATCTGTTCTGTAGGTATTAAAGACCCCCAGCCTGCTGGAATCATGCACGCTTTTCCCTGATAGGCTGGGCGTCACGTGGCCTCCGAGGGATGTCGACGGCTAGGTTAGGACGATCACGTGACTCCCCCACCCCGATGTTCGCAGCAACAGTCTTCATCATCAACAGTTATTTTGTGATCTTGTGAAACCTACACTAAAGAGTAGGAAAAAACATTAACACTAATATTCAATGTTCAGTTATTCAAATCAAAAGGTTATAGTAATACTGCTACTCACATTGATAAATCATCCCAATTTTAAAGGGTGGAGTTCCTTAAATGGTGGAGTTCTCAAAAAGCAGGGAAAATCCAACCTGGCCAAATACTTTGGCATCAGTCTTTCAATCATCAGCAAAGTGACGGAAAAGGCCATCAACAGTGCTATCAAACAGTGTGTACTCAGCAATAACCTGCTCACTAATGCTCAGTTTGGATTCGGCCAGGGTCACTCAATTCCCGGCCACATTACAATCTCAGTCCAAATGTGGATAAAGAGTTGAACTCCAGAGGTGAGGTGAGAGTGACTGCCCTTGACATCAAGGCAGAGTTTGTTTGAGTGTGATATCATCTCAGTCCCAGGGCACTGTTGCAGGGGGTCCTCAGCGTAGTGTCCTAGGCCCAACTGTCTTCAGCTGCTTCATTAATGCCTTTTCCTACACCATAAAGTCAGAAGTGCAGTTGTTCGTTGATGATTGTACAATGTTCAGCACTATTTATGACTTCTCAGATCCTGAAGCAGTCCATGTCCAAATGCAGCAAGGCCTGGACAATATCCAGGCTATGGCTGACAAGTTGCAAGTAACATTTGCACCACACAAGTGACAGGGAATGACCATCTCCTACAAGAGACGATCTAACCATCATCTAACGTGACATTCAATATTGTTTGAATCCCTCATTATCAATATCCTGGGAGGTTACCATTGACCAGAAACTGAACTGGACTAGCCATATAAATACTGTGACTGCAAGAACTGATCAGAGGCTAGGAATTCTGGCAAGTAACTCACCTCCTGGCTCCCCAAAGTTTTGACCATATGGTGGAAGTCAGAGATGTGATGAGTGCAGCTCCAACAATACACAAGTAAATCAATGTTATAGGGTGTTGGGTACCATTCAGTAGGTCTTAATAAAATCTTTATAGTCTTAAGTAGGTTAACGTTATATTTTTAATAACTACCAAAACTATGCACATATATATAGTAAATGGTTAAAGCTAGGAGTTGGCTCCATGCTTGCTTCTGCACAGAGCTGTGTCCAGCACTAGACTGACCCCTTGGTGGGGGTGATGTGTTCTCTTACATCACTGTACTCAATCCCATATTAATTCTATATGTGGCAGACCCTTAGACCACATCTCCTCCGACCAAGTCCTTGTCCAATGTATTTCAAATTATTTACCCCACGTATTTACATAGTTATTGATATCCCATCTTCATCCCTTCAAGTTTCTGAGTTCATAGGTTCATGTGGTCTGCTGCCTTATAACCTTTCCATATCTCGTTCACACTACTGTTGCTGGAGTGACAGGCTCTGTCATGTAGTAGATTTTGTTGATTTGGAGATTTTTCTGGAACCTTTGTTCCCTTTTTCCACTCTTTGGTATTGAACCGCTCTTTGTTTATTTGACAGGTGTGGTGATAGGTGTTTGTTGTTCCATCCCGTTTCTTGCAAGGTGGATAAGTATTGTTCTTGCCTCCATCTCATTTTTTCCTCTTCTTCTTTTGTCATGTAGGTCATCGCGATGTCCTCTGTGATGGAAGACGGCCATTCCTGTTCTGAGGATATGGTTTTTCAGTAAGCTCACCTTTGTGTTTGGCTATGTGGCGTGCTGTTGGTAAAAGATAGCTGTTACTTGGTTCCAGCATCCAGCATCATCTGTGGCACTGTCATGCTGACTTGTGGATTACAGCATTTGCTCTGTGGTCACAGTGTTGACCTCATCAACAGTCATTGTAGCCAGATGTTAAGGCTTATCTGCTTGTTGGTTGCTCTCGTATCTATCGTCCACCGGAAGCATCATGGTAACCATCAGAATGGTCGGCTGGTCTGGCCAATGTGTGCTTTCTGACACCCATAATGAAAACGGACAAACCTGCTCTGCAAAGAAAGAAGACAGTTCAGAGCTGAAGTCCCAGTCAGGATATTCTTTCTTCTTTGAGCTCTCGGGAACTTGCAGTTCCAGATAATTTACAACAGTGGTTGCCTTTACATTTCTTGCTAATCTGAGGAGATTCAGGGCTGCACAGGCAAGAGAGGAAAAGACTGGTTATGGATGATGCTTGGAGATTTGTTTGCCATCATACCATGGTGGTTCCAGAATCAGGCCTGCGACTGGAAGTCGAATTCTTCCGGGCCCATGTTGTTCGAAGGCAGAGGTCTCTCAGCCACCATTCTTTGTTCAATAGCACCCTAACACTAGTTTCCATGTTCAAATTAAAGTTTGTGAGATGGCTGTGAACCAGAATGTAGGCTCTCCAATACAGAAATCCAGGGGGCTGGATTCTCTGCTCCCCGACGCTGAAATTGCGTTCGGCGAGGGGGCGGAGAATCACCAATGATGCCAAAATCGGGGGAGGCGCCTCTTTGCCTGAGGCCCGCCCCGCGATGCTCCGTCTCCGACCGGCCAAGTTCCCGAAGGCGTGGGACATGTGGTCTCACCCATCGTTAACTTAGCCTGGCGGCTGTGGACTCAGTCCAGCGCTGCCACAATCGGGGGAGGGCCGACCCGAAGACAGGGGGGCTTCATTCAGGACTGGGGGCACTGTGGGCGGGCGGTCCGGGGTCCGCGAGCGGCCAAAGGGGTATACTATTTTTGCAGTTCGGGTTCCGCCGTGCGCATGCGCAGCCACGGAGCCGGCAATGCTCAGGGCCATATCGACTGCTGGAGCTGGGAGCTCTACGCTGCCTCCCTGCTAGCCCCCAGCAAAACGGAAAATCGGTGGTCGTTTTGCACCAGTTCTCCTGGCGTAAAACACCACTGTTTTCACGCCGCATGGGGACTTAGTCTCCCAAACGGAGAATCCAGCCCAGGATCATTGACTTCACCTAAAAAGCATGGCTGTCTCCTCTTTGTGTGCAGTCTCGACCTCATGAATCATCTTTGGGTCTTCTGTGTTTAGATGTTTTGGCCTTGCATTGTATGCCAAAGTGTCCAGTCCTGTCACATTGAAAGCATTGGGTGGAAATTGCAGGACATTTATCTTGCCTGTTGGGATGTTTTGCTCCACAGCGCTGGCCTGGTTACTCTACTGGTTGGTACCATTAGGGCCTTGCTCCCCTTGGCCTGGAGTGTCTCTGTTTCTATGGTGTTTAACTAACTGGGCTGTGGGGTTTCCTTTGTATGACGATTTACTTTCTCCTCTTAAAATGAACCTGTACCACACACAGAGTTCAGCCTGCCTAACAATCTTCTTTTGCTTGCGGCATGTCTGAGAATGCATCATCTGCTACTTCTACAACTGTTTTATCCTTGATAATTTCAGATTTTAGGTCTCCATATTCGTAACCTTCAGCCTTCTTGTACACATCATTAATGAATGAGTTGATAGGTTCTCCCGGTTGGGTTTATTAAATTTAGCCCCTTTGAGGATTGTATTGTTGCTAACTTTGGTTGGCTCTTAATTTGTTGCCCGTTGTGTCTTTACTTAATTTGCTCTGTTTCTATAACCTTTGCTCTAGAGTCGCCAGGTATCTTTATGATACCACCACGAGGTTCAAGTTCAAGTACTGATCAATAACTCGACACACCAATTAGTAAGATTCAAATCAAAACACATTTATTATACGCAGTCAATCACTACTCATGCATAAAACTCTACTTACTAGACTATCTCTAACACTAAAAGGCCTATACTTAGCTTTGGGACTGGCCCACCAGGTCAGGGGAACAAATGGCCTTTCGTTCGATTCTGAGTCTGCAGGATTCAAAAGCTGGTATAGACTGGTAGCTAGGAGCACCTATCTCGTAGCGTGCGTTGACCGGAGACTTTCTTGGTTGATGCGGCAGCTAAGCAGGTCACTGTCAAGGGGTGTTTCACGCTGCTGAGTGACCCTGCCAAGAAGGACGAATTGAACTTGGGGACTCTACTTTATAGTCCCCAGGGGCTTCGCGCCGTTCGGGGCAGACCCCGTATCTGGTTCCAAGTGATTGGACTACCTTCCGATCACTTGGATCGATTTCTCCAATACTGGAGCCGTTCCCTGATCGCTGGGCGGTTCCTGAGTGTCCGTTGGCTTTCCTTTGTCTTGGCTCCTGCTGGCGCCGAGGAGTCTGGCTTGGCCTTATTCACCTTAAATGTTTCAATTGTTCCCGGGGATCGCTCATTAATATGCAGATGGTTGTTAGTTTCAGTGCTGTCTCGGTTTCTGCAAAGCCTAATACACAGGAAACTTTGCACCTACTAGTTTTTCCTGGCTTGTCTGAATTTCCCTGCATTCTTTGCGGATCTCCATTTTAAGTCGGGAAGTGGCCAACCCAGGTGGCTACAGTATTGCTTCTCATGTTAAAATAAATATTGAATCATTTTAGTATTTCTTCATGTTTTGGAGATAGTTGATTTCTTGTCTAGCAATAGTAAATAAGTGTGTTAACTTGTTGATTTTCTGTCCTTTTTATCCAAACCTGAAGCAATCATGTATCTGAGGAATCTTTTTATCCAAAGTCTCCAATTATGTGATTAAACTTGGCCTTGGATAAGTCCATATTTATCTGGAAGAGTGGATTTCTGTTCCAGTGTTAATATTTTTTAAAGTGTAGGTTCGGCTTTAAGAAGATGCTGAAATTCTAGATGGCTCCGCTGTTCTTTTGAAGACAAAAGCCGGAGTTTCCCGGCCGTTCTCACCGGCTGAATCTTTGGTTTCCCAGTGGCGAATGTGCATAGAATAGGAAACCCCCCACACCAGCCAATGGTGGGCCACCTCTGCTGCCGCGAAACACACCGCAGGAGGCACAGAAAATAACACCCAAAGAGTTTAACTGTGTTTGCTGGGCTCTTGCAGTAATGATGCTCACTCTCAGCCTTGAAGAGAATTTAAGCAATAACTGCTTGGATTGACTCGCTGCAGACGTCTCCATTTCAGCACTGTGGTTTAGGGTCAAAAGTTTCAAATCCTAGCCATTGTTGGTCTTTAAAGCTAATTCTTTTGTCGCAATTCTTCCAAATTAATTAATTAATTTTTCTTCTCAGAGTGAGCTCAGATGCCATGTGTTCAGGAGCCAACTTATGAATCTGTTTTTTCCAATTAAGTTTTAAACAGCAATTTCTGACCAATAAACTATTTTAAAGTTTCTCAGAACATGGTGTATCCTGTAATTTAAAAGCTTTAGCTCCCCCCACTAGGTTTGCTAACACTGCACCCTGGGAATTGATGCTAAACTTCCACTTCCAGTAGATCCTCTGAAGTCTTCTGCTGCAGTGAGGAATTTAAAATTTCTGCCTTCAGCATCCATGCCTTTCTAGGGAGCTTATCTCCAGCAACTTTCCTCTACGACTGCTCCTTGAGATTTTCTTCAGGTCAGAATGCTCCTTTGATTTTTTTTCTCCACATTTTTTACAAGGTTTGGGGTTTCCCATTCAATGGCATCATGGTTTGGAGACTGTTCAGTAGGTCTTAATGAAGTCTTCATAGTCTAAAGTAGGTCAACTGTAAGTATTCATTAACTATACGAACTTTGTACATATATACCACAAAGTGTTCAAGCTTGTGCACAGGGCTTTGTTCAACTCTAGACTGAACCCTAGGTGCAGGTCCTTATATCACTGTGTGGGCGGAACTGTTCTTAGTCCCACATTAACCCTATATGTGCCAGTCCCTTATACTACACTGAACACCATCCAACCCAAAGCAACCTAGTTGATTGGGACCCTATCTACTACCTTGAGCATTCACTCCCTCCACCAATGATACACAGTGACAGCAGCGTGTATCATCTACAGGATGCACTGCAGCAATTTGCCAAGGCTCCTCCAACAGCACTTTCCAAACCTGTAAACTCTGCCACCTAGAAGGACAAGATGTGGAGATGCCGGCGTTGGACTGGGGTGAGCACAGTACGAAGACTTACAACACCAGGTTAAAGTCCAACAGGTTTGTTTCGATGTCACTAGCTTTCGGAGCGCTGCTCCTTCCTTCATCTGAGGAAGGAGCAGCGCTCCGAAAGCTAGTGACATCGAAACAAACCTGTTGGACTTTAACCTGGTGTTAGAAGGACAAGAGCAGTGGGTGCATGGGAACAGCGCCACCTGCAGGTTCCCTTACAAGCCACACACCATCCTGACTTGGAAATATATTGCTGTTCCATTACTGTTGCTGGGTCAAAATCCCTCCCTAACAGCACTGTGGATATATCTACAACACATGGACAGGAGCAATACAAAGAGGCAGCATACCATTACCTTTTAAGGGTAATTATGGATGTGCAATGAATACTGGCTTAGTCAGTAAAGCCCACTCCCCATGAGAGAATACACTTTTAAAAATGTTGAGCTTGTAGGCCTATTAGCAGCCATTTTATATTGTGCTCAAAGAATCAACAGCTGCACTGTAAAGATACACAAAGAATTCAAAGTTGGACTAGTTTACATTATATAATCTTTATTATTGTCACAAGTACTGTGAAAATCCCCTAGTCGCCACGCTACGGCACCTGTTCGGGTACATTGAGGGATAATTCAGAATGTCTAATTCATTTAAGAAGCACGTCTTTCGGGACTTGTGGGAGGAAACTGAAGCTCCCGGAGAAAACCCACGCAGACACGGGGAGAACGTGTAGACTCTGCACAGACAGTGAACCAAGCTGTAAACAAACCTGGGACCCTAGCGCTGTGAAGCAACAGTGCTAACCACTGCCACGCGGTATATGTAGTGTGCATTGAGGCCAATGCACAAGATATGGCCTCCAAATTTCACAAACGTTTGTTCTTACAAAATCACTTCCTCTTGACTCTGCAAACCACACATGCTGCTGGTGAGGAGTCACTGTCCAAGTTATGGAATCAGCCCAAGTATTCTTTTATTGGTTGCGTAACCGATGTTAGAACCTTGATTCATTTGATGTCAGTTTATGAATCATGTAAATAGAGAAACACCTCAAAAATAGTAGCGTTGAGACTTCTGTCACACTCCTTAGATTGGATGGTTCAAGGAAGACCCATCAATAACCAAAGAGGACAGCACCAACTAGAAAGCCTTGAGGCCAGCAGCCAGAAATGGTACAATAGGCTTTCAAGTGCAAGGCCCTATAAAGAGAGCAGGCCTATCACATTTGTGCACATAGTCCATTGCTAATGGCTGGAAAAGAAAAATGGAGGCCCTCAGAGACACATTTGTGCATCCTACATCATCCTGGTGCCTTGTGCAGAGTAGAGAGGAAAATCAATCTCCAAGTGATCCATGCAGCAAAGAGAACTAATTAATCAACAGATTTTATAAGCTAATTAGAAAATACTGCTAATACGAGTATTTTTAATTATTTTCATAACTGTTTATATGTTCCCAGCCTTATTAGCATTTGTTGATGGCAACACCAAATAGTCTGTTGTTTCCCACATTGGAATCTATTACTGATGAATTACCTTGAATAATCTCAGCATTGGATAGAATATATGCTTATCGTGGGCGATTTACCTTTGATCAAATCTTTCATATAAGTGGTGAGGAAGGAGCTGTGTTCCGAAAGCTAGTGATTCAAAACAAACCTGTTGGACTTAATAAAACTTCTTACTGTGCCCACCCCAGTCCAATGCCGGCATCTCCATACCATGGCTAGCAAATATCACATCAAGGATAACAGACTCTGCAGTGAAAAGCAGGCGCACTCATCTGATAACTGGAAGAAAATACATACTTTTTAAAAAAACATTATTAAAACACTCTTTATAGGCAGCACTTTTGTATTACGAGTATAATATAGTCCTATAATTTAGATGGGGCACTGTGATTATTGAGCCATTTGAAAAGGGTCCTTCAACCAGAAATGTTTAAGCACCACTGCTCTATTCTGTGGATTATTTAATATTATTGAACTGTACATTGTCCTGAAAGATTGCTCGTGCTTCTTACCAATAACACTGTATAGAATGGAAGCAATATGCTACTGATACCAAACAGAGCAGATAATAATCATGTAGTTCTATGGATGTTTGCACCTATCTGCGGAGGAATTCTGAACCAAAATAGAAAAGCTAACATGGGTTAAGTGCATTTGCTGCGTCTATATATTTAAGACAGGGGGCTGTGGCCGAAGTTGGGTTTATTGGTTTTAGTGTGGCTGTCACACAACCAAGAACCTCCTTGGCGTAACTTCATTTGTTTCTTTTTAAATGAGGAGTTATCAGCAATGTCATTTGTCACGTGGTTGCATTCAGATCTCTTTGATTTCACCTGCTGGGAATCTTTGGTGTTTTTCAATTTGAATAGTGAGGAAAATGAAAAAACTAGACCAGGATAAGAGTTCTACAGTTCAACTCAGTAATAAAATCAGTGGGTTCCAGTGTCATGTGTCACTGAAATAGTCTTAACCAACCTTATTCATACAACAGTTCTTCAGCATTATTCTCTGCTTTATTCTGGCTTGTAGCCTCTGCAGAAATAAGAATTTAGGCTGCGGAGGGAGATCTTCCAGCCACTTTGTGATGGGACCTGCCACGGGAGATTTGGCAGCCCAGCCAAAAGTCCACTGACTTGACGATCCTGGCAGAGGGCGGGGCTGGAAAATCCCGCCCTTTTCTGAGCTTGAGCAACATTGTGCCGTAACCTGGATCTTTTATGGGGAGCCAGCTGTAGGCTGTTGAAGAGTTTGAAGAATAGATGATAACAAAAGGATATAGAAGGATTATCATATCAGACATGATCTCATTGAATGGTGGAGTAGACTCGATGGGCCGAATTACCTACTTCTGTTCCTATGTCTTATGGTGTTATACAATCTCAAAAGCCCACTGAAAGCACATAGTTTCCCATAGAATCCTCTATTATTTTATGTGTTTGGTTTTAGAATCGTATAATCCCTACAGGATCCCAAAAGGAAGCCATTCGGCCCATCGAGTCTGCAACAACCCTCTGAAAGAGCACTCCACTCAAGCCCACTCCCCCGTCCTAGCTCAATAACCAGTTAACCTAACCTATGCATCGTTAAGACACTAAGGGGCAATTTAACATGGCCAATCCACCTTACCTGCACGTCTTTGGACTGTGGGAGGAAACCGGAGCAGCTGGAGGAAACCCACACAGACGCAGGGAGAATGTGCAAACTCCACATAGCCAGTCACCCAAGGCAGGAATTGAACCAGGGTCTCTGGAGCTGTGAGACAGCAGTGCTAACCACTATGCCACCCTGCTGCCCATATCTCTATCCTGAACTACCAGGCAAGATTGAAGCCAATTAGTGCCATTTATTTTCCTCCTTATGCATTGCTTAATGCTAAATGTTGGCATAGCCTCTTCCAGTGGCCTGGCGTTTCCCAAAATTGTGTGCTACTTTTTCCTCTAGGAGGAATAGTGTTCACTGGTTGTTGTGGTCTACATTTTCACCAGGATTCAGGAAATAGATGATAGTAATGGCAAGTGTAAGAGAGCAAGTACCTCGTGTGTAAAGCTTGAGTTTGCTAGAATTGACTACAGGATGTGAGACACTTGAAATGAGTGATGCAAAGTGACTTCTGGGAGAAGAAACATAATGACATGCAAAACCATAAGTGGCAAGACTTGGCTGCTGTTCTAGAAAATACTCACAAGTTTTTCAGTGATTCACTATTTGACTCGTTATTCATTTGAAAACATTCTTATATTTGCTAAGCTATTGAGATCAGTAAAGTTCAGCCAACATTGCAAGGAGATCCTTAGGCTTATAGAGATCCTGCTCATTACCATATTCTTCCACATGGCCTATGCGGCTTCATGTGTTAACTTCTTCCCTGGTACCGGGACTATTGCATTCTTCTTTACTCTAAAGTGGGTCAGCCTCACTTCAGCATCAGCCTCAGAAAAGTTAGATTCTCAAAAATAATTGACTTTGAGCCACATAAAGGGAAATTAGAATCATAGAATTCCTACAGTGCAGAAGGAAGTCATTTGGCCCATCGAGTCTGCACATCCCTTGGGAAGACAACCCTACCTCGGCCCAATCCCTCACCCTATCCCTGTAACCCCACTCAACCTTTGGACACATAGTGGCAATTTAGCATGGCCAATCCACCTGCACATCTTTGGACTGTGCAAGGAAACCGGAGCACCTGGAGAAAACCCACTCAGACACGGGGAGAATGTGCAAACTCCACACATACAGTAACCCAAGGTCGGGATCAAACCCAAGTCCCTGGCCCTGTGAGGAAGCAGTGCGAACCACTGAGCCACCGAGCTGCCCTTAATTTTTAAGGACAATTAGGACAGTTCAACAGCTTGGTCAGAGCGGTAGGTTTTAAGGTGAGTTCTACAAGATGAGCGAGGTAGAGAAACAGAGAGGTTGAGGAAAGTTAGTTTGGAGCTTATAGGGTCTAGATGGTTGAAGACATGGCTGCCAATAACTGAGCAAAGAAAATCAGGGATACACAAGAATTAAGGATCACAGATGATCGCAGGACTGGAGAAGGTTATGGCATTAAGGATATATGAGGCCATGGGGGATTTGAGAAAATTTAGCTGGAAAAGTCTGCCTTAAAATAAAAAAAAGAATTTTTCTACTTACTTCCATGCCTTAAGATGTGTGGATATTTGTTAATACGCTGATTAAAATTTTCAATGAAAGTTGATTACTAGAAAAGGAAACTTCAAAACCCAGCCATAGCAATAAGGAAAATTGAATTTACATAGAGCATCCTTAAACCATCCCCAATTGCTTCACAATCTATGAAAAGTATTTTTTGAAAGCAGTGAATATTATGTAGTAAAGGTAAGTGGATTGCACTGTTAGGAAGAGTAAGAGCAGTAATGGTAGTAAGTTGAATGATAACTGTGACATAAAGACTCCCATTCAGCGCTTTCCTCATCGATCCCCTCTCCCTCCCTCCCTGATCGTTGCCTTCCCTAGCTCCTGATTGACCAATACCTGCTTCCTGGCTGCTCCCCCTCACTGATCACCTCTTCTGCCCTATTAAGACACATAAAGACTGCTGCTGGAGAGACAATCAATCAAAGCTGACCTTGTGGAACAGTTCTGCGTTGTGTCACCAAGCCAAACTGTTACCTGAAACTGGTTGCATGCTGTGCAGTCAATCATTCACGAGACATAGAAGAAGTGCAACAAAGTTACACTAGATTAATTCCTGGGACGGAGCAGTTGTCCATGAGGAAGGTTTTTTTTAAATATTTTTTTATTCTACGTTTTCACATTTTCCTTCAAAAATTTACACCCCACCCACAAACAGTAAATGGTAACAAATACAAAATCAATCCCTTTAACAATACCAATGATCCCATCCTCCCACCACCCCAAACATCGGCCCACCTGTCAGTATATGCATCCAATAAACCAACCACTCCCACGGTGGAAACAAAAAACAAAGGAGAAAAAGAAAAAGGAGTCTGGGACCGCCCATGGTCACCATTGACCTATAGAGTCCACTCCCCCTCCCCCCCTACACTCAACGCCATCCAGCCTCTGAAAGAGTACCATACATGATACCCAAGAATTGTACAACCCCCCCCCCCTCCCCCCCCCCCCAAGTCTCCAGCTCCTCCCGTCCACTGCCTCTTGTAAAACTCCTCCTCCCAACCTCGGTTCCTTCCCCCCAACTTTCCACCCCGGCTAGACCACTCGGACCCTGTTCTGCCAGGCTCCGATGGCCGCAGCCCCTCCCCCCACCTCACTCCCGTCCACTGACCGGTTTAAACCGGCCAGTGTGGAGGCCCCCGCCCGGGTCCCTTTCCCCCTTGCCCGGCCCTAGGAAAGCCCAGAGATCCCCTTTTAGCACACACATCCCGCATATCCACCTACACCCCAAAGAGCCCTCATTTCGAGTGAAAGTCCCATCCCTTCCCTTGTCTAAATATATACAACATTGGCCCCTTTAGCCCCTACACCCGCACGCAGTGAAACAAAAAAGAAGAAAATACAGTCATGAGGTTACATCGGCACATGGCCATTTCTCAATTTGTCAGTTCTGCCACAGTCCTTCTGCCTTCGCAAACTCCTCCGCTGCTTCCGCTGTTCCAAAATAAAAGTCCCTGAGCTTATAAGTCATCCTCAGCTTCACTGGATATACAATGCCGCACTGCACCTTGCTAATGTACAGTGCCCTCTTCACCCGGTTGAAGGCAGCCCGCCTCCTCGCCAGCTCCACCGTAAAGTCCTGGTATACACGTATACCAGCTCCAGCCCACTGCACCGCCTGCTTCTGCTTGGCCCAGCTCAGGACCTTCTCCTTCACACTGTACCTACGGAAGCACAGAGTCACTGCCCTTGGCGGCTCACTCGCCCTTGGGTCAGGCCTCCACGACCGATGAGCCCGATCCAGTTCATATCGGGAGGGACCCTCCCCCTCCCCCAATAGTTTTGCCAGCATCGCGGCAAAATACTCAGTCGGCTTCGGTCCTTCAACTCCTTCGGGCAGCCCCACAATCCTCAAATTCTGTCGCCTGGATCTGTTTTCCAGGTCTTCCATTTTTCCTCGCAGATCCTTGTTAATGTCCATCACCTTCCGCATCTCCTTCCCCATCGAGGCAAGTTGATCACCGTGCTGCAATAATGTCTCCTCCACTACCTTCAGCGCCTCCCCTTGCTCTCGCACCTCCGCCACTGCGCTCGCCACCGCCGTCATCACCGGGGAAATCGCCTCCTCCACCAGCGCACTCAAAACCTCCCTCATCTCCTTCCTCACCGTCTCCATCCATTTCGTAAACTGCGCAAACTGCTTTTCGAATTCCACAGCCATCACCTTAGTTATTTCTGCAGCCGCAAGCAATGCAGCCTCCCCTGGTGCTCCAGCCTCCATTTTCTTTACTGACCCCGCGGTGACCTTTCCACTCCCCGACAGACTTTCAGCTGCTTTTTTCACGGCTGTTTTTTTGCTGGTCTTCCACATTCCCCTCCTCTGTGCTGTCTCCCGACTTTTACTGCCTTCGCTGGCCCTAGGACCGGGCGTTAACCCCCGACAATGCCGTTCCCGAACGGGAGCCGTCCAACACGCGGCTGCCTCCCGCCCGCCGTCACCGGAAGTCCGCCGTCACCGGAAGTCGTCCATGAGGAAAGTTTAACCAAAACTTTTTCTTTGGCATTTAGTAGAATGAGAAGTGGTCTCCCTCAAACATACAAAATTCTTACAGGCTTGGCAAGGTTGATGCAGGAAGGATATTTCTTCTGGCTGGTGGATTGAGAACCCGGGACACAATCGCAGAATAAGGTGCCTGCTATTTCCGATTGAGGTAAGGAGGAATTACTTCATTTAAAGGGTTGTGAATCTTTGAAATTCTCTGCCCCAGAGGGTTGTGGTCGTTCAGTCACTGCGTATGTTCAAGACTGACATCGATCGATTTCTACATATTAAAAACATCAAGGGATTCAGGGATAGTGTTAAGGTAAAAGATCAACCATGATCTCATTGAATGGCAGAGACTGCTTGAAGAGATGAATGGCCTATTCCTGCTCATGTTTCATATGTTCTTATGACATGAGAGTTCATTGGTCCCGTGAAATGATGGAAGCAAGTACTTTGCCTGTTTTTAAAGAAGAATGCTGCACAACTGGACAAACAGAAACTGGACTGGTAACAGGGCTGCCAATAGCTGAATTGCGAACTGCCTTGGAAATCACTGGAAATTAGAATTTTACAATGCAATACAGCAGTTGACAATGTGTACTTAAAATGGTAAAGTGTTCCTTCTGTTGCCTTTTCTGGATCTCTGCTGTAACTATGGCAATCAGTGAGGTTGCCCTCCTTTCTTTTGATATCTATATTCTAATGCTCAGAGTCGCCTTGGTATCAAATAATACCTCCACAAGATTCAACCGGCTATCGATCAAAGAGCCAAACACCAGTTAGTTAGTTCAAGGTCAAGGGTACTTTATTTACAGACACAATTAATCATGCAACATAAACACTACTAGTTAAACTACACCTATCGACTAAGACAACCTGTACTTAACTTCAGGCACCCGGCTTAGGTCAGAGGAACAGTGGCCATTGTTCGATTCTGGATCTATCAAGTCTAGAGAAGTAACTGCTGCTCAGCTAGGCTCATCCATCTGGTAGCGAGTGTTGAACTTGGACTTACTTCTGGCGGCAATTGCTGTGATTGGAGATGGTCGTTGCTGGGCGCCAGGTCCAAAAGAGGACGAACACATGGTGGACTCTCTTCTTAGGATTGGGGGTTTTCGCACTCTTTTGGGCGGTCCTTCAGTTTGGACCCCACTAATTGGGTGATCCCTGATCACTCTGTTCGATTTCGAACCAATAAATGGGTGGGTGCCTGGATGGCTGGGCGTGTCCCAAGCGGTCACTGACCCTGTTGTTTACGCTTCCCTAGTACAGGGATTGGCGCCGAAATGTCTGGGACTGTACCGGTCGCTCAAGTACCAGTCCTTTGTCTGGCGGAGATGGGCCATCAAATGCTAATCGGTCCATCAAAATGCTGCTTGGTCAGAGTTTCGATACCGTCTGGATTCCTCACTCGCAAATATACATTTCAGGCTCTGAGCCTGCTGAATCTTGCTCTGTCCATTTTACCCACTATGCTTTGCGAGCTTCTCTGTTCCTGGTTGTAAATGGCCATCCCAGACGGCTACACTCCGTCCTCTTGATCCTCAATGCGAAGCGTGAAGGATCACAGTGCTGGATATTCTCCTGTTCTCTGAGAAGCCGGGTACCCTCAATCAAGGACAGATCAAAATATTTACCTAAATTTCCCTAACACAACACATATTCTAAAAATTCCTAACGGGGCATAGAACATAGAAAAATACAGCACAGAACAGGCCCTTCGGCCCACGATGTTGTGCCGAACCTTTGTCCTAGATTAATCATAGATTATCATTGAATTGACAGTGCAGAAGGAGGCCATTCGGCCCATTGAGTCTGCACCGGCTCTTGGAAAGAGCACCCTACCCAAAGTCAACACCTCCACCCAACACGAAGGGCAATTTTGGACACGAAGGGCAATTTATCATGGCCAATCCACCTAACCTGCACATCTTTGGACTGTGGGAGGAAACCGCAACACCCGGAGGAAACCCACGCACACACGGGGAGGATGTGCAGACTCCGCACAGAGAGTGACCCAAGCCGGAATCGAACCTGGGACCCTGGAGCTGTGAAGCAATTGTGCTATCCACAATGCTACCGTGCTGCCCTTAAGAACAAATACATCTACACTATATCATTTTACCGCAATCCATGTACCGATCCAATAGCTGCTTGAAGGTCCCTAATGTTTCCGACTCAACTACTTCCACAGGCAGTGCATTCCATGCCCCCACTACTCTCTGGGTAAAGAACCTACCTCTGACATCCCTCCTATATCTTCCAGCATTCACCTTAAATTTATGTCCCCTTGTAATGGTTTGTTCCACCCGGGGAAAAAGTCTCTGTCTGCTCTATCTATTCCCCTGATCAGCTTATAAACCTCTATCAAGTCGCCCCTCATCCTTCTCCGTTCTAATGAGAAAAGGCCTAGCACCCTCAACCTTTCCTCGTAAGACCTACTCTCCATTCCAGGCAACATCCTGGTAAATCTCCTTTGCACCTTTTCCAAAGCTTCCACATCCTTCCTAAAATGAGGCGACCACAGTACTCCAAATGTGGCCTGACCAAGGTTTTGTACAGCTGCATCATCACCTCACGGCTCTTAAATTCAATCCCTCTGTTAATGAACGCTAACCACCATAGGTCTTCTTCACAGCTCTATCCACTTGAGTGGCAACTTTCAAAAATGTATGAACATAGACCCCAAGATCTCTCTGCTCCTCCACATTGCCAAGAACTCTACCGTTAACCCTGTATTCCACATTCATATTTGTCCTTCCAAAATGGACAACCTCACACTTTTCAGGGTTAAACTTCATCTGCCACTTCTCAGCCCAGCTCTGCATCCTATCTATGTCTCTTTGCAGCCGACAACAGCCGTCCTCACAATCCACAACTCCACCAAGCTTCGTATCGTCTGCAAATTTACTGACCCACCCTTCAACTCCCTCATCCTAGTCATTAATGAAAATCACAAACAGCAGAGGACCCAGAACTGATCCCTGCGGTACGCCACTGGTAACTGGGATCCAGGCTGAATATTTGCCATCCACCACCACTCTCTGACTTCTATCGGTTAGCCAGTTCATCATCCAACTGGCCAAATTTCCCACTATCCCATGCCTCCTTACTTTCTGCAGAAGCCTACCATGGGGAACCTTATCAAATGCCTTACTAAAATCCATGTACACTACATCCACTGCTTTACCTTCATCCACATGCTTGGACTCCTCCTCAAAGAATTCAATCAGACTTGTAAGGCAAGACCTACCCCTCACAAATCCGTGCTGACTATCCCTAATCAAGCAGTGTCTTTCCAGATGCTCAGAAATCCTATCCTTCAGTACCCTTCCCATGACTTTGCCTACCACCGAAGTAAGACTAGCTGGCCTGTAATTCCCAGGGTTATCCCTATTCCCTTTTTTGAACAGGGGCACGACATTCGCCACTCTCCAATCCCCTAGTACCACCCCTGTTGACAGTGAGGACGATAAGATCATTGCCAACGGCTCTGCAATTTCATCTCTTGCTTCCCATAGAATCCTTGGATATATCCCGTCAGGCCCGGGGGACTTGTCTATCCTCAAGTTTTTCAAAATGCCCAACACATCTTCCTTCCTAACAAGTATTTCCTCGAGCTTACCAGTCTGTTTCACACTGTCCTCTCCAACAATATGGCCCCTCTCATTTGTAAATACAGAAGAAAGGTACTCGTTCAAGACCTCTCCTATCTCTTCAGACTCAATACACAATCTCCCGCTACTGTCCTTGATCGGACCTACCCTCACTCTAGTCATTCTCATATTTCTCACATATGTGTAAAAGGCCTTGGGGTTTTCCTTGATCCTACCCGCCAAAGATTGTTCATGCCCTCTCTTAGCTCTCCTAATCCCTTTCTTCAGTTCCCTCCTGGCTATCTTGTATCCCTCCAACGCCCTGTCTGAACCTTGTTTCCTCAGCCTTACATAAGTCTCCTTTTTCCTCTTAACAAGACATTCAACCTCTCTTGTCAACCATGGTTCCCTCACTCGACCATCTCGTCCCTGCCTGACAGGGACATACATATCAAGGACACGTAGTACCTGTTCCTTGAACAAGTTCCACATTTCACTTGTGTCCTTCCCTGACAGCCTATGTTCCCAACTTATGCACTTCAATTCTTGTCTGACAACATCGTATTTACCCTTCCCCCAATTGTAAACCTTGCCCTGTTGCAGGCACCTATCCCTCTCCATTATTAAAGTGAAAGTCACAGAATTGTGGTCACTATCTCCAAAATGCTCCCCCACTAACAAATCTATCACTTGCCCTGGTTCATTACCAAGTACTAAATCCAATATTGCCCCTCCTCTGGTCGGACAATCTACATACTGTGATAGAAAAGCTTCCTGGACACACTGCACAAACACAACCCCATCCAAACTATTTGATCTAAAGAGTTTCCACTCAATGTTTGGGAAGTTAAAGTCACCCATGACTACTACCCTGTGACTTCTGCACCTTTCCAAAATCTGTTTCCCAATCTGTTCCTCCACATCTCTGCTACTATTGGGGGGCCTATAGAAAACTCCTAACAAGGTGACTGCTCCTTTCCTATTTCTGACTTCAACCCATACTACCTCAGTAGGCTGATACTCCTCGAACTGCCTTTCTGCAGCTGTTATACTATCTCTAATTAACAATGCCCCCCCCCCCCCCCCACCTCTTTTACCACCCTCCCTAATCTTATTGAAACATCTATAACCAGGGACCTCCAACAACCATTTCTGCCCCTCTTCTATCCAAGTTTCCGTGATGGCCACCACATCGTAGTCCCAAGTACCGATCCATGCCTTAAGTTCACCCACCTTATTCCTGATGCTTCTTGCGTTGAAGTATACACACTTCAACCCATCTCCGTGCCTGAAAGTACTCTCCTTTGTCAGTGTTCCCTTCCCCACTGCCTCATTACATGCTTTGGCGTCCTGAATATCGGCTACCTTAGTTGCTGGACTACAAATCCGGTTCCCATTCCCCAGCCAAATTAGTTTCAACCCTCCCGAAGAGTACTAGAAAATCTCCCTCCCAGGATATTGGTGCCCCTCTGGTTCAGATGCAACCCGTCCTGCTTGTACAGGTCCCACCTTCCCCAGAATGCGCTCCAATTATCCAAATACCTGAAGCCCTCCCTCCTACACCATTCCTGCAGCCACGTGTTCAGCTGCACTCTCTCCCTATTCCTAGCCTCGCTATCACGTGGCACCGGCAACAAACCAGAGATGACAACTCTGTCTGTCCTGGCTTTTAACTTCCAGCCTAACTCCCTAAACTCATTTATTACCTCCTCACCATTTTTCCTACCTACGTCGTTGGTACCAATGTGCATCACGACTTCTGGCTGCTCACCCTCCCCCTTAAGGATCCTGAAGACACGATCCGAGACATCCCTGGCCCTGGCACCCGGGAAGCAACATACCTTCCGGGAGTCTCGCTCGCGACCACTGAATCTCCTATCTATTCCCCTAACCATTGAATCTCCTACAACTATTGCTTTTCTATTCTCCCCCTTCCCTTCTGAGCCCCAGAGCCAGACTCAGTGCCAGAGACCTGGCCGCTAGGGCCTTCCCCCGGTAGGTCATCCCCCCCAACAGCATCCAAAACGGTATACTTGTTTTGAAGGGGAATGGCCACGAGGGATCCCTGCACTGTCTGCCTGTTTGTTTTTTTTCCCCTGACTGTAACCCAGCTATTCTTGTCCTGTACCTTGGGTGTGGTTACCTCCCTGTAACTCTTCTCTATCACCCCCTCTGCCTCCCGGATGATCCGAAGTTCATCCAGCTTCAGCTCCAGTTCCCTAACACGGTCTTTGAGGAGCTGGAGTTGGGTGCACTTCCCGCAGGTATAGTCAGCGGGGACACCGGTGGTATCCCTCACCACCCACATCCTACAGGAGGAGCATGCAACTGGCCTAGCCTCCATCCCCTCTTACCTTACAGAATATAGCTGCCCTGTGGACCAACTGGATCTCCGCCCTCCGACTCCCAGTCAGCTGCGCTCTCTGTAAACTCCTGGCTCTCTTCTCACTCTTTGCGGAAATGTAGGAAACAAAATGAAAGGAGCACCTTACTCCCTCCGTCACCAAACTCTCACTGTAGCACTCAAATGCACCAAATTCAGCACTCCCTCAGTCACCAAACTCTCACTATAGCACTCAAATGCACCAAATTCAGCACTCAGTGCAATCATTCAAACCTACATTCCAGTCTCCTTGCACAAAAGGGGGAACCTCAAACTGTCTCTAACTAGACTACACTCATGCTGCTATTTAACAATCAAAGAACTTATCTTACAATACAAATACCCAATAGCAGCATCACATTCCTATTTATCAAATGTCTATGTACAAAGAAGTAACTTTATTACAGAAACAACAACCGCGGAATTTATTAGGGAGGAAGGGTTCAGAAAGAGTGTGGGGTTTGCTGGAGTCCGAGGAAAGGGGCTCTAAGTGTGTATACTGGAGGACGGGAGGCTCTGCTTCTCCATTTCCACAGTCTGATTGTCTGGATGACACTGCACAATATAGTAGGGCTTCTACTGTGTATGACAGGGAGTACCATATTATGAGGTTCTCACACCATGTGAGGGTATCAGTGGCTGGGTCTATGTGTGGTGTAGTGTCCTGGCTGGGGGTGTTGTGTTGGGTAGTCGTGTTCGGGGCCTGTGTGGTGAGGGAGGTAGGGGTGGGTAACACGCACAACTGTATTGTTCCAGCGACGATCATGATGCAGATCATCAGGTTCCTTTTCATGTTGTCCGTGATTTTCTCCGTCTTCGGGTATCTTCGTATCTTCCTGGGTTACAAGCATATCTTTATTATCTTATTGCTTAATATCTCGTTTGTCTGTCTGTTTCTCCTTTTCGTCAATTTCCCGTTTAGAATCGTCACCATATGTGACTACCTCATTTTTTTTTTAAACAACCATTTTGGAGACAAGACATCTGAAAAAAAATTCTGTCACAACGCGAGCACTCTCGCAGCCTGTGTTTGATGGGCTGAGTGGGCGGACAATTTCTCCGTCCTCTGCAAACTCGTTTTTCAACCAAGTGATTCGAACATGTAAAGACCGGTAAGGGGCAAAAGTTGTGGCAAAAGTGCATTCTTTAAACCACAAATGTGAAAAAGAACAGCAAAAGAGTTTCAAAAACAATTCTCCGAATGGGGTGCGTATGATCCGCGGCAGGGCAAGAATGGGTGGAATCCCCGGGTAGGGCGGTGATCAGTGCCGATGCTCCACTACCCGAGCTTGGCTGACCAAATATATAAGGGGTCCTCAGGCAGGGCGGGGAGAAGTGCCGTTACTCCACTGTTTGAGTGACCTTCCAAGAGCGGTAAGAATTTGAGGGTATATGGGCTCCAACAAACGTGTTTCTTTAACTGCCATGTGGCGTCAGAAGAGTAGTCATTACTGTATCAAGAAATTATTTGTGACACACAAAATCGTACAAGCGAGAACGTACAAAATTTAAAAACAAACTAAAGAAGAAAAGCGGGCAGGTTCCATCAGAGTGTAGGACACCGTAAATCTCAATCGCTTCCTTTCTATCATCATCTGGACACCTCGAGGTTCCATTCCAAAAAGGGTCTCATAGGGGTTACCATGGTGGGAGTCAGACTCGGAGTCATCATCGTCTCCCGGGTGCCAAACTCGTGCCTGGAGTTTTAGTGCCAATGCGGCGTGTGCCGATGTGGGGTCCATCTCGTCATTCTGTGTCAGACAATAGGAATTATCGCGGTGCCAGTGTTTTGAATTCTGTAGGGTGGTAGGGGCAAGGAGGGGGTCTCTATTGTCGGGTGGTGGGTCAGGTTCCGGTAAGGGCAAATAAATCATCTCGAAGGGGCTGAACATATCATGGGCGGTGTCTCTGGGGCTGTAGTGACTGGGGCCGGGTCTGTGTTTCCATTGTTCGGGTCTCTCAGGGGTGTCAGTTGTGCTGTCACTGTCGCTAGCAGCCAAATCAAGCGTTAGGGTGAAAATTGTTCCTGGGGGCGGGGTCAAGATCGTGGCTGTGGACGTGCTGCTGCTGCTGGGGGAGGGCGGGATTAGGTTGTCAGTGGGCCGGTCTCCATTGTCTGCCATTGCCAATGAGAGGTGGTGCGAGTGGCTGCACTGCGTTCCATAAACCTTAAGCTGGTTTACATGGAACCATCCTGACTTACCGTTCGGATATGTGATCTTGTAAACTGAGGGGCTTACTTTGTCAGAGATTGAATAGGGTCCTGCAAATTTAGGGGAGAGGAATGAGCTGGGATTGTATAAGGAGATCATGACTTGCTGTCTGACTGTATACTCAGTCGGGTGTACTGTTTTATCAAAGCAGGAAAAAGTGGTGTGGGTCTGATGTGGGGTGGAAAGTCTCAATCTTATCACGGGCATCTCTTAACTGGGTGATGGTTAATACACAAAATCGGGTTGGTCTTCAATGGTGACCCTGCGCTGCATAGTGATGGGGTTCATTGGGTTGGGTGCTGCCTGTGCAGTCGGTGATGCGGGCGCTTTTCTTTTAGGGACCTGGGGGGCTCTATTCTGGTTTCCTGTCTCATTCACGTACCGTTGGGCCAATTCACTGAATTCCTGCAAATCGGGGGCATCCTCCTGATCTAACTGTGGGCCAAAGGTATCTCTGAAACGTTCTGAACGGATAGCAGTGATTGCAATCTTGCAATTTGCTGTCTACACTTGGCATGGTCCACCAAACTCTGCCTCTGTTCCGTGGTGGAACTGTGGAGTGCTCGGAGGGCTGCCTTCAAATCATCGCATTGTTTCCTCAACTGTTCTACCTGGTTCTCTGTTTCTCCTCTTACCAGTATCGCACGTTGCGTGTCCTGGTAGGCCTTGTCATATTGAATCTGGAAACTGCTGAGGTGGGCGACACAAGATTGGCGTGCCCTCTTGACATCATCCATTTCCTTATCCTTCACTGCTAGCTGCTCCCGGAGCTGCACATTCAATCTCTCACTTTCACCAATGTTTCCCTCTCTACTTCTCTCCTTCTCCTCAAGCCGTCTACGGAGCATCCTCACGACCTCCTCTGTGCCTCGCAATTGTGCCAAGCAGGACACGATTGCCATCGGCTTACGAATCTTACTCACGCTCTTTTTGTGGATCTCGGTCAGGCTATCCCACCAAGTCTATCCTATGCTACCAGGACCTGTTTCCTCATTTGCACAAAGTTCTGACCATAAGGGCCATCATTTCCCCTTTCGGTAACTCCTAATCTTTTCCTCCCTTTATGAGACACTGTTCTGATCAGTTGGTCGCTGCGACCTCGGGCTTTTGTGGATGCATAAGGCGTTCCATTGCCTTCATGGCCATCCCTACAATTATTTCTATCTCTACCGGGAATTTGAAACAAGGGGGAATAAAGCGGTGGTGCAAACACGGGTACGGCTCAAGCTATTTTCTGGTTTGCGCAACTCCCGAAGGTTTCACGCAACAAAATCTATCGAGGTTACCTTATATCCCTTTGTTAGTACGCATGCAAATTACACACTTCCAAATTGTGGTGGTTTGATCGATACTGGTTTCGCTAGTGGTTTCTTTTACTTTCCCAATTTGGATTTCTAATTCAAATGCTTTTGTGGATTCTCTCGGAGTGACACGGTCACTTCTGGGTCGAGTCCCATCAGATGTCGCCAATAACTGTTGCCTTTTCTGTGGCTCTGCTGTAACGATGGCAATCAGGGATGTTGCCCTCCTTTCTTTTGATATCTATATTCTAATGCTCAGAGTCGCCTTGGTATCAAATGATACCACCACAAGGTTCAATTGGCTATCGATCAAAGAGCCAAACACCAGTTAGTTAGTTCAAGGTCAAAGGTACTTTATTTACACAATTAGTCATGCAACATAAACACTACTAGTTAACTACACCTATCGACTAAGACAACCTGTACTTAACTTCAGGCACCCGGCTTAGGTCAGAGGAACAGTGGCCGTTGTTCGATTCTGGATCTATCGGGTCTGGAGAAGTAGCTGCTGCTCAGCTAGGCTCATCCATCTGGTAGCGGGCGTTGAACTTGGACTTACTTCTGGTGGTGCTGTGATTGGAGATGGTCATAGCTGGGGTGCCAGGTCCAAAAGAGGACAAACACATGGTGGACTCTCTTCTTAGGATTGGGGGTTTTTGCACTCTTTTGGGCAGTCCCTCAGTTTGGACCCCACTAATTGGGTGATCCCTGATCACTCTGTTCGATTTCGAACCAAGAAATGGGCGGGTGCCTGGATGGCTGGGTGTGTCCCAAGCGGTCACTGACCCTGTTGTTTACACTTCCCTAGTACAGGGAGTGGCGCCGAAATGTCTGGGACTGTACCGGTCGCTCGAGTACCAGTCCTTTGTCTGGCGGAGATGGGCCATCGAATACTAATCGGTCCATCAAAATGCAAATTGGTCGGAGTTTCGATACCGTCTGGATTCTTCACTTGCAAATATACATTTCAGGCTGTGAGCCTGCCTGAATCTTGCTTTGTCCATTTTACCCGCTATGCTTTGCGAGCTTCGCTGTTCCTGGTTGTAAGTGGCCATCCCAGATGGCTACACTTCCATCCCCCCAGGTAAAAATCCACGCATAACTATTACCAACCAATATATTAAACTAGAAACAGAAAGGGAAGAATTGTCCACTACACCTGTTGGGAGTCAGAGTTCTCACACCAAACTGAACTTCCCTCAAGAGTATTGACAGTCAGAGAGCCCTAGGTGTGCAGGTCCACAGGTCACTGAAAGGGGCAACACAGGTGGAGAAGGTAGTCAAGAAGGCATACGGCATGCTTGCCTTCATTGGCCGGGGCATTGAGTATAAAAATTGGCAAGTCATGTTGGGCCTGTTCCTGTGCCATACTTATCTTTGTTCTTTGTTATAATATAAACATTATTATTTTTGCTATGGCCGCACAGAGACAGGAATCAGATTTTTCAGTAGCATGAGGCAGATTGGCACCCCAGGGCATTCATATAGCATGGGTGCTCATTGGTCCCATGAATATTAGGTCCCTTGCCCTGAAAGCACAAAGCTCCAGTAGGGTCTGAGCTGGAAGCCACCACCAGTAGGTACAATCTTAGCATCATTGCCAAGCTCATGGCCCAGAGTTATAAAACCATTATATTTAGTCTATCATAGCATAGCTTCTAGCAGAGCATTAACACTTTTATAAAAGCATCAGAACACATTCATGCAGTTTTTCACTCTTAGTTTACATGTGTGAAATAGCACTTTGATTTTTCACATATCAAAAATAATGTTGATAGCAGCAAGATTATATTTATCGATTCTGAAGCATAACATTTATTTTTGTTGTATTAATGGTAATGCCAGTTTGATGAAATGCTCAAAAACGACCAACAATAATTTTCTTAGAGAGATTTACATATGAATGTTGAAAATCAGTGAATATGAACGGGGAACATTTCTGTAATTACATGTGTATTTAAATCTGTTTGAATTTTCTTAATATCCTCTGAAATGTTCAATGCTGAACTGGGTGATCCAGCGTTATCTCTTGCAAGAAGTCTTTGCGGGGCATCTGTGCTCAGTCAAAGTTTGAATTGATCTGTCCCGGGTTTGTTCATGAGAAAAGGAAACCTGAATAGATCCAAACTAACAATTCAGATCAATTGGGATTTATGACTCCACAGCTCACAACTTACTATGGAATATATGTGGGGACGCATTCCATATCAGATAACTTCAATGAGTTTATTTTTTTTTCTACATAGCTGGTAGGCTGGCAGGATGTTAAATTACACCAGAGATCTGCAGTTAAATAAGAAAAGAGAAATAAAAAAAAGTTGTGCAAGAATCTATACTGTGCAGTGTTTCACTGCCATCTAGTGGCCTGGGTGATAGCACAAGCCCCAGAATAACTAGATATTTGCTCCAACAATTCCTGATTTAGCAAGTGAATAAAGAGACTAGTTCCAGGTGGTAGCACTAAGTGGGTGAGAGGTCCACAGCAGGAGAAGTTGCGTATAAAGCTTAGCAGCTTGCATGCTCTTCGAGCTTTTGGAATTGATACACGAGGCCCCAGTAACTTTGGCACTTTACACATTAACAACCACTGCCTCAGTCATGTTACAGGATAGTGATAGCCAGTTCACATGTTGCTGATTTCATAAGGGTGGATTTGCTCATTTATTGGATACCTTCCTCAAGAGACACGGCTTTGGATATCCTGAACACAGGAACAAAAGACAGATTCTCAACTCAACCTGCCCAGCAGGTGCATATGTGACTTCTTTGTGGCACAGTACAAGGAGAAACCAAAAGATTTAGTGCTCTGGTATTTGTAAATGTCCCACAACATGTATAGGAAATGGAAGTTGTGTGACCTGGACAAAGAGTGACCACAAAATGATTAACCCCAGAGTTAAACTTTGCTTCTCACCTTTCAATTCATATTATCGTAGTGCCACAAATGTCGGAAATGTGAATTGACCAATATTTGGCATTTACAGAAATAACCTTGTAAAAATGTTGAAATAGCTGAGCAACATCAACTATATATGTCTGCAGGGCAGCTTGAATGCAAGTCCCGGGCAGAAAGTGTTGTGCTTTTCAGACTATGCTGAATAGTGCTTTATTGTAGCTAAGGCTAAATGCAGTCCAATACTTGTCCATCTGGGATGGAATTTGTTGCGGGGGGCATAGTTTGGCAATTACACCTGAAATTACATGTGCCAATTTGATGCACCTAAATTTCTTGCCAATCTCTTTGTAAATGTGTAAAGCATCAAGGTAATTCATGGTAGAGTAATACATTTGCGTCCAAGTTGCCTTGATTTCTTACACTGGATATTTGCTTTACATCCCCACCAGCTCCCACAAATTCCATGTTCAGTTAATTATACCCATGCTTTCTCAATCATATTTGACCTCGAGATGAGCTATTGAACCACCATTAAGATCTTTGTAACCATCAAATAGTTGTCATCTGCCCCAGCAGCCTCAAACACACCCATTCCCCCGCCACAGCTTCCAAAGTCAGATCGGCCTTCTTGAAAGTGAACACTCGGAAAGCGACAGGTCCTGACTGGGCCCCTGGTCATGCATTCAGAGCCTGCATGGACAAGCTGGCAGATATGTTCACGGACATCTTCAACCTGTCCCTACTCTGCTCCGAGGTCCCCACGTGCCTCAAGAAGCCCACCATAATATCGGTGTCAAAGAAGAACCAGGCGATGCGCCTCAACGACTATCATCCAGTGGCCTTGATATTGATCATTATGAAGTGCTTCGAGAGGTTGGCCATGAGACATGTCAACTCCATGCTCGTGGAATACCTTAGCCACTGCAATTCGCATACCGCTGCAATCGGTCCACAGCAGATGCCTTCTCCCTGGCCCTGCACTCAACCCTGGAACAAGGACTCCTACGTCAGAATCCTATTCATTGACTACAGCTCCGTCTCCAACACCATAATCCCAGGCAAGTTCATATCAAAGCTCCAAAACGTAGGACTTAGTTCCTCCCTCTGCAACAGGATCCTCGACATCCTGACCCATAGACCACAATCAGTAAGAATAAACAATGACACCTCCTCCATGATAGTCTCAATATCGAGGCCCTGCAAGGTTTCATACTTAGCCCCCTATTATACTCCCTATACACACATGTGTATCTCCCTCTTGTGTGGAAAAATTTGGCTCCAACTCCATCTACAAAAGTTTGCTGACAACACGACCGTAGTGGGTCGGATCTTGAACAACGATGAGTCAGAATACAGGAGGGAGATAGAGCAAGTAGTGGAGTGGCATAATAACAAAAAACTCTCCCTCAAAATGTGAGCAAAACTAAAGAGTTGGTCATTGACTTCAGGAAGCGAAGTATCATACACTCCCCTGTCTGCATCAATGGGGCCGAGGTGGAGATGGTTGACAGCTTCAAATTCTTAGATGTGCACATCACCAGCAATCTGTTCTGGTCCACCCACGTCAACGCTGCAACCAAGAAAGCACAACAGCGCCTATACATACTCAAGAAACTAAGGACATTCAGCATGTCCACATTGACTCTTACCAATTCTTACAGATGCACCATAGAAAGCATCCTATCTGGCTGCTTCAAAGCCTATTATGACAACTGCTCGGCTCAAGACCGTAAGAAACTACAGAGTCGTGAACACAGCCCAGTCCATCATGCAAACCTGGCTCCATTGATTCTGTCAGCATTTTCTGCTGCCTTGGGAAGGCGGGCAGCATAATCAAAGACCCCTCCCAGCCAGCTTATTCACTCTTCCAACTTCTGCCATTGGGCAGGAGATACAAAAGTCTGAGAACACGCACTAACTGATTCAAAAACAGCTTCCCCCTGCTGTTGCCAGACTCCTAAACGACCCTGTTATGTTCTGAACTGATCTCTCCACTCATCTTCTCTACCGAGTAATACTACACTCCTGTTTTCTTCATCTGATGCCTGTATCTATGTATATATATTGTGTATTTATGTTTGCCCTATGTATGTTTTTTCATGTATTGAATGATCTGTCTGAGCTGCACACAGAACAATACTTACCACTGTACATCGATACACGTGACAATAAACAAATCCAATCCAATCATCTGATTTTGCCCATCTCAGCTAATTTGTTTCTGAAACTCTCATCCTTGACTTCATTGCCTCTAGATTAGACTATTACATGCATTCCTGGTTGGTTGCCCATATTCCATCCTCCATAAATTTGGGATAATCCAAAGCCCCGCTGCCTATGTCTTAACTCATACCAAGTCCCATTCTCCCATCTGCTCGCTGATCTATATTTGCTCCCAGTCAAGCAACATTTTGATTTTAAAATAATCACCTTTGGCCCAGATTTTCACCACAATGGTAAATCTCTCCCTTGACGTGAAAATCTCAGAAATGTCCGAAAATTCGAAGTCCCTCCCTCAAACCAGGTATTTTCCATTATTGTGGGGGTGGGACTGGAGTTAGGCCGAAGTCCACGCACGTGCAATTTTCACAGGCAGATGGCCATTTAAATCACCAGCCACCTCCATTGAAGTGGGATTTTCGAAGAACACAGGATTGCACAATAGCACATTGGTTAGCACTGCTGCCTCACAGCGCCAGGGGGCTGGGTTCAATTCCAGCCTTGGGTGACTGTGTGGAGTTTGCACATTCTCCTTGTGTCTGCATGGGTTTCCTCCGGGTGCTCCAGTTTCCTCCCACATTCTAAAGATATGCAGGTCAGGTAGATTGGCCATGCTAAATTTCCCCTTAGTGTCCACAAGGTTACGTGGGGTTACCGAGTTACAGGGATAGAGCGGAGCGTGGGCCTAGGTAGGGTGCTCTTTCGGAGGGTCGGTGCAGACTCAATGGGCTGAATTACCTCCTTCTGCACTGTATGGATTTTATGACTCTAACAGCGATGTGGAATTGGGTGTGTGTGGGATAGGATAAGTAAGAGCAGGTCTGAACTTGGTAGAAATGTTTGGATTACCAGGGTACCCTTTTGGAGAGGTAAAGTATCCCTTTGGATAGGGTCCCAGGACATCATTTGAGAGCTAAGGCACATTTTGGGAGAGGTAAGGCACCCATTGGGAGAGTTAACAACCTTTGGAAGAGCTAAGGCACCGTTTGAGATTGTTAAAATGTCTGAAAATTCGAAGTCCCTCCCTCAAACCAGGTATTTTCCATTATTGTGGGGTTGGGACTGGAGTTAAGCCGAGGTCCACGCACGCGCAATCTTCAGAGGCAGTTGGCCATTTAAATCACCAGCCACCTCCACTGAAGTCGGATTTTGGAAGAACACAGGATTGCACGATGGCACAGTGGTTAGCACTGCTGCCTCACAGTGCCTGGGACCCGGGTCGATTCCAATCTTGGGTGACTGTGTGGAGTTTGCACATTCTCCCTTTGTCTGCGTGGGTTTCCTCTGGCTGCTCCAGTTTCCTCCCAGTCTAAAGATGTGCAGGTCAGGTAGATTGGCCATGCTAAATTTCCCCTCAGTGTACATAAGGTTAGGTGGGGTTACCGAGTTACAGGGATAGAGTGGGGCATGGGCCAAGTAGGGTGCTCTTTTTATGCACAGAATCATTTGAACTGTCAAGCTGTCAAAATGTCAGCCAGCTGTGAAGGAACTGTCAAAGGCTGTCTCGTTGTCAACGAACTGTCCACTTGTCAAGGAACTGATAAGTAACCTTCCAGCTGTCAAACCTGACAAAGTTATCAGGAAGTGTCAAAGCTGCCAAGGAACAGTTGAAGGATAATAGGCGAATTGGCATGGCAGAGTTAAGGGCAAAGGCTAGTGGATGGGTGTGCATAAGTTGGGACTGAGTTGGCATAGAAAATATGGGGCCTTGGGGAGAGGGTGGGGAGCATGGGTTGGCCAAGGTTGGCATGGATTGAATTTAGGGAGTATGAGAGGTTGAAAGGGGTGAGAGCTGGAAAAATTATTTTTACCTTCTTATTTTCTATTTATTTAAGCACAGTACTAGGGCACAGGGGCAGGCCTTGTGCCAGCTCTGCTCCACACCTGGAAGCCTGTGCATTAATTTTAGAGTCCTGCATCCTGATGCCTGTTTCAGCTCATTCCCCCAACCAAAATACAACATGTGGGCAAACATTTTTAAAGGGTGGGTTTGTCCAGCCAGTTGAACCCAACCCACAGACAAAAATGAGGGTCTTTGTTTTCAAATCCCTCCATGGTTGGCATGGTGGTTAGCACTGCTGTCTCACAACGCTAGGGACCGGATTTCATTTCTGTCTTGGGTCACTGCCTGTGTGGAGTCTGCACGTTCTCCCCGTGTCTGCGTGGGTTTCCTCCGGGTGCTCCGGTTTCCTCCCACAGTCCAAAGATGTGCAGGTTGGGTGAGGTTATGGGGATAGTGGTGGGGGAGTGGGCCTAGGTTGGGTGCTCTTTCAGAGGCCGAATGGCCTCCTTTTGCACTGTAGGGATTCTATGGATTCTGCGGTCTTAACTCTATCTCTGTAATCTCCTCCAACGTCACAACTCTCCAAGATAATGCACTCCTCTTTTCTTCTCTTTTGAGCATCTCTAATATTAATCCTTTGACTTTTGGTCGCCATGCCTTCAGTTGCCTGGGTCCTAAGCCACAGAATGCTCTTCCTACACTGTCTCTCTACCTTGCTTTTCTCTTTTAATGCACTCCCTAATACCTACCATTTTGACCAAGTTTTTGACTATCTGACCTAATATCTCCTTCAGTGGCTTGGTATCATATTTTGCTTTATTATGCTCCAGTGAAGCATCTTGGGGTATTTAATTACATTGTTGTTGCTTAGCGGTGCTTTGAGATACTCGTATTTTCAAGGATTTGTCATATTATGTATTTCAGACCAACACACTTTTTCACTCAGATGCAGCAAATCATTCTCCTTCCTTGAAACTCTGGCTCCTGTTGTCTGTTTACCCTGAACAGCGACATTCTATGCAGCACAAGGGAACAAATAAGGTGTTAATTTGCGAGTCAAATGCAGAATAATTGCTTAACATTGTTCTGGCTGAAAATAGCTTCCACGACTTATATATGTAAAATGCTCAAGAACACTGGGATTTTTTAAAACATTGATAGATTATTTTAATAAACCTGAGGTGTAAAGAATAACTGGAAACTATGCCGTCATTGCCTTGAGGTGACAGGGCGCCAAGAATTTCAGCCTTGTCACTCAGATTCAGAAATAACCACCCATGTCATAAAATACTTTTTCTCACCTCTGATAAGGACAGTTCTAACAATGCGAATAGAACATGCTCAAGTAATACATTACTCAACCAGTTGTATACATACATCTATTTTCCGTCACAGGTCTCACAATTCATATAGGTACAAACATGGCACCATGATAAAAAGGGTCATTTAAAAGACTTCACAGATGCTCTGTACTGTGAAGGATTGAATTTTCAGTTGAATGCTTGCACTTTCACATCTTTCTGTCCACAGGAATTTACTTTTCAATGGCACATGGTAATAGGTGTTTCTTCCCTTGCTGATCAAGGACACGTTTGTTATCATACCATGTTTCAGACTATTCTGGCATAAGAAACATCAAAATTTGTCATTATGTTGATTGCTTTAATAGATATCTACTTCTTTAAAAAAAAGAAAACTAGGACCCCATGCTGCAACATAATTTATTTTTAGATTGAAAAATAAAAAACATAATTGCGAGTTCAGTATTTTATGCCTAACAATATCAGCGGAAGAATTCTCCGTTGGCTGACGCCAAAATCGGGAAACATGATTGGGCGGAGAATAGATTCCCACGGCAAAATCGCGCCGGGCGCCGATTTGATGCCAAATCGCAATTCTCTGTCACCTCAACAGCGGCATCAATGTAGTCCAGAACGCACATACAGTAGACACCGTTTCATTAGCGGGCCTCCGCGATTCTCCGCCTCCATTGGACAGAGTTCCCGACAGTGGGGTTCACTTGTGCTTTTAAAAATTGAGAAATTGGCGCCCTGGCTGGCTGAGGGAGAGAGAGGGGGCACGGAAAGTGTCAACATCGCCATAGTGAGCTGACAGTAGTGCCGCTGGACGGGGGGCTTCTGCCAGGGCTGGGGGGAGTAGTGGGGCGTGAACAGGAGGTGGGCTGTGGGGTCTGGATGGCTGGGCACGGAACACCATTTCCGCAGCCTGCAAGGCAGCCATGCAGCTGCACACACTGCTGACAGCCCACTATGAACCTAGGGCCATAGGTCGTATGGGTGTTCTCCCACAGGCCAGCCCCCTAGCTGCCCTCTGGCCCAAGCCGTCACATCAGCTGTATGGACGCACTCCAGTACAACCATTGCCATCTTATTGGCTGGGATGAGTGTGTGTGCGGAGTGTAATGTGTATATGTGGCTGCAGCTTGTCAGCCTCCCGAGTGTAAATCTCGGACCTGGCAAATCCCACACCATTTTTCATTGGAATCGATTGTGTTCCACGTAGCGCCGGTGCTAGCCCCTCCAACAGTTGCTGAAACGATCCAGGTTCGGTGCCAGTTTTGCTGTTATGAAAGTCCACAAATCCTGCCCCAGCGTCAACAGTTAGTCTCAGGAGAATCCAGCCCCTGTACTTTTAAAACATTTCTATTCCTATTATCCTAGTCACCTCATACAGCAGTATGATCAGGCAAATGGCTGTGGATATTTTTCATGCTTACTCATTACTGCTGAACAGCAAACTCCTTTTGATAGACGTACCCATTCAACATCAAGCATCTGGCCACATACGGCAGTTCATTATCTGTGGTGATACTCAAGTACAAATACCTGAGATATTTGCCCCAGTACTCTGCACCATCAAGCTTCAGACAGCTGTATTCTTTGATTATCAGCATATAAAACACAGTTAATAATCCATCTAACTACGTATGACTCCATAATTGATCGGTTAAAATCCTTAATTATTAATGATAATCATTTGACAAAACAAAAAAGGTTTGCTGGGACATTCTGAATATACAACAAGGAGAGGAATTTAATATTTAACACAGAGTTCACGCCCTCAATCCAGAAAAACGGTGGGAACTCCGTGTCAAAGATTTTGGGGAGGCCCAATACAAGTTGAGAATCAGACACTTACCTGAACTGGGTGGAATTCTTCCCCCAAGAGTTGACGGCCAATCAGAGGTTGACAGTTCTCCAGTACCAGGAGCACACCGGAGAGCGGTAAATGGGGTTGATGGGGTTACCAGGGAAGGAGTTGGGGCACCAGCAAGATAGGGGAAGGAGTGACAATGGCAAGGCCTTGGGATCTTTTCCTGTGGGCCCCTCACTTTCAAATGATGGATCGCTTAATCAGGCTGAGATGAGGTATATCCCCTGTAAGTTTAGGGGCTTTGAGGTATAACATTCTTTTATTTAAAATATTAAGTTCCAAATTCTTAATTTCTAATAATGGGGTTTGCAGTTCTTCCTGACCTAACAAGGCAGAAAGAACTAATATTTATGAATCAAGTAGAATTTATTAAGCAAGATGTTACAAAGTAGTGAAGGCAACATGGAAGATACTTATTCCTCAAGGCCCTAGTATTCTTTGAGTGCTGCCAGCAACGCTTTTCTTCTTATGTCTTTGAAGTGACATTACATTGAACTGTGTCTCAGAAGAATCACACCACAGAAGACATGGTAGAATTATGCCAACAAAGATTTTGATTTTCCAACTTTTATCCCTACTTTTGATTGTTCCTTATCCCTTATTTGGAAATAGTCCAAATTACCCTCTCACATTGCCTTAGAATGAGGGTCATCTGGGCATCAACCCACCTCTATAACTAAAGTCTTCTCGACTGAAGACAAATGTTTATCCCTGATTCCTGAGGCCCCAGAGGTACATTCCATTGTGAACAAATGACACACTCTTACAGATACATATCAGTTGTGCAAATAATGTTACATCCTCTTTTCAATAATTTAGCCTATCATGAATATTCAATTCAAAATATTTTCACCTATTCCCATCGATACTAAAGCCATCAAGAACAAATGTTAATAACAAACGTTAACAACATAATGTCAGGAAAAGAATCTTTCTGTAATACAGAATGCAGATATGGTTAATCAATTAAACCTAATAATACGTGTTTTAAAAAAATAAGGCATCATACTAAGTTCAAGCTGCTGAGCTCAAACCTCTTGTTTATTTCTTCAAAGCTGACAAAGAAGCCCTCAACGGCACATTGTAATTAAAACAAATACAATTCCTTGAACCCAGACATTATAATATTCTTAAAGTAATTAAGTCATCAACACCAGTTCCTCACAAACAGCTGCCTTAACTGTTAATTGTCCCACTAGCAGAAGTTCAAACTAATCTATTTTAGAAGTGGGCAGGATAAAATCCAAAAATGTTACTTCAGACCAATATAAAACTCTAAAAATTAAAAGTATTACCTTGCACCCCATAGACACAACAGGCAAACCTAACAGGTGGTTGTCTGCATGGAGACTTCCCTGCCTGCTGCTTAAATAATTTCAGCAGCAGGATGGCACGGTAGCACAGTGGTTAGCACAGTTGCTTAGCAGCTTCAGGATCCCAGGTTCAATTCCCGGCTTGGTCACTGTCTGTGCAGAATCTACACGTTCTCCCCGTGTCTGCGTGGGTTTTCTCCGGGTGCTCCGGTTTCCTCCCACAGTCCAAAGATGTGCAGATTAGGTGGATTGGATATGCTTAGTGTCCAAAAGCGTCAGGTGGGGTTACTGGGTTGCGGGGATAGGGTGGAGGCTTAAGTGGGATGCTCTTTCCAAGGGCCGATGCTGACTCGGTGGGCCGAATGGCCTCCTTCTACACTGTAAATTCTATGATTCTATGTGGCTGTTAAGTGTTAAGGTTCTAAATTGGCCTCTAGCCTTCCCAGAGCTGGATTGGGAGGAGTTGGGAAGGTAGCAGTGTCTCCATCCCATACCCTCCCGCATGACAGAGAATCAGGTGCTGGGTGTTAGAAATTAAGAATTCAAATTAAATAAAAGAATGTGATACCTCAAAACCCCTAAACGTACAGGGGAGTTATATGAAAATTGGCAGAGAGCAGACAGATCAGGAAAATTACCACATGGCTAAAAGGCTGATGTGGGAAGGAAGGTTCCTTTTCATGGGACATAGGCACTAGTTCTGAAATAGGAAGGAACTCTACCAATGGGATGGGCTTCATCTAAACTATGATGGAACCCATGTCCTGGCAGAAAGGGCAAATAGGGTCCAGAATGTTTCCTGCCCTGCCATCTGAAGAGTTGGAGGGAATACACCCTTGCCGACACTGGCTGTAGGTGATGCATTTTGTCAGGAAGAATATCAAATATAAAATAAAAGTTAAAATTCTAAAAGGGGCACAGAAGTAGAGGAAACTGGGTGTTTTTGTGCATAGATCACTAAAGGTGACCGGACAGGTGGGGAGAGCAGTTGATAAAACAGATATTATTCTGGGCTTTATTAATAGAAGAACAAGGAGGTTATGCTGAACTTGTGCAAGATACTCGTTGGACCTCAGCTGGAATATTGTCTATAGTTCTGGGTGCCACACTATAGGAAGGATGTGAATGCATTAGAGAGAGTGTTTACAAGAATGGTTCCAGAGATTAGAAACTTCAATTATGAGGACTGATTGAATATGAGGGGCTGGTTTAGCACAGTGGGCTAAATAGCTGACTTGTAATGCAGAACAATGCCAGCAGCGTGGGTTCAATTCCTGTACCGGCCTCCCCGAAAAGGCGCCGGAATGTGGCGACTGGGGACTTTTCACAGTAACTTCATTGGAGCCTACTTGTGACAATAAGCGATTATTATTGTGAAGAGATTGTGACTGTTCTCCTGGGAGAGGAGAAGGTGTAGAGGACATTTGATAGAGATGTTCAAAATCATGAGAGGACTGGACAGAGTGGATAGGGAAAAACTATTCCCCCTCTTAGAGGTATTAAGAACGAGAGGGCACAGATTTAAGGTGATTTGCGAAAGAAGTAAATGTGATGTGAGAAAAAAATATGGTTTGGGTCTGAAATGCACTGCCTGGTGTGTGGTGGAGGTAGATTCAATTGAGGCATTCAAGAGAGCATTAGATGATTACTTGAATGGAACAATATACAGGCGTACGGGGAAAAGACAGGGGAATGGTACTAAGCCATAATGTTAACTTCGTGTAGACATGATGGGCCAAATAACCTCCTTCTGCGCCGTGATTCTGCCCCTGACTCAGGAAGACATCCTACCTTAAAGAATCCCTGCAGCGCGAGAAGCTGCAGTGGTCAGAAGTCTCAGGAGTGCAGGACCAAATATGTTTCAGGGGCGGGAGAAGTAGGGAAGGCCTGGGGGTGGTGGCAGGACAGTGGAGGATTGAGGTGTCAGTGAAGAGACCAGGGTCTCCCTATCACAGAGGTCCATACGGGGATCTCCCTATCACAGAGGTCCCTGTGGGGAGTTTTCCTATCACAGAGGTCCATGTGGGGGTCTCCCTATCACAGAGGTCCATGTGGGGGTCTCCCTATCATAGAGATCCCTGTGGGGGTCTTCCTATCACAGGGTACCCTGTAGGGGTCTCCCTATCACAGGAGTACTGTGGAAGGTCTCCCTATCACAGGGTCCATGTAGAGGGTCTCGCTATGTCAAGGGTCCCTGTGGGGATCTCCCTATCACAGGGGTCCTTCTGGGGGTCTCCCTATCACAGGGTACCTTGTGGGGGTCTCCCTATCACAGGGGTCCTTTTGGGGGTCTCCCTATCACAGGGGTCCCTGTGGGGGGTCCCTATCACAGGGGTTCATGTGGGGGTCTCCCTATCACAGGGTCCCTGTGGGGGTCCATATCACAGGGTACCTTGTGGGGGTCTCCCTATCACAGGGGTCCTTTTGGGGGTCTCCCTATCACAGGGGTCCAGGTGGGGTCTCCCTATCACAGGGGTCCCTAGGGAAGGTTAAGGGTTAGAGTTAGGGTTAGGTGTTCCGGGGCGTGGTTGGTCACCCCCTACATAGGGGTGCAATCCGGAAGTTGAGGGCTGCTGTGCGGTACGGGGAAAGGGGGCCGGGTCTGATGTGTAGTGCGGTAGGGAGGGGGGGTGGGGTGGTTGGGCCTTGGTTGGTCTCTACGATTGCAGCCGTGACGTGGTGGGCCTCGTGGTGGGCCAAGAGCGCAACAGACCTGCTGAATGTTCATCAAGTGGAACCCCTTTCGGTTTGTGTAGAGCAGACTGTTATCCGCAGGTGCCTGTCGGGGGACATGCATCCCATTGATCACCCCCTGGACTTGGGGCATCCCGGCAATGGCAGCGAACCCTGCTTCTCGGGCATCCTGGTGGGCTTGGTCCACATCGAAATGGATGTATTGATTCGCCTGGGATCAGGCATTTATTGTGAAGAAATACATACAGTCTGTGCCCTAGCCCCTATAACAACACTGTAGTCATTCGCTGTTGGCAAAGATCCACCACGACCCCATATACAAGGCTGCACCATTGCAACTTTAGCAGATCTCAACACTGTACATCAAATGAAATGAGAGCATTATACCTCAGGGACTGGCCTCAGGATCCCATATGCAGATCCTTATTGTCCTGCTACATTCCTTTTCACCAGTCATATTTGTAAGTGTGGGCACCCCGAAGTACCTCGCTCACAACCTTTACAGCTGCATACTGTCATTGCAGGCATGTGTGACTCCAAGGGAGCAGTCCAGCAGGATCCTCTAAGCTCCAGAACATGCCATGATATTTTGGAGTGTCCACAAGCACAGTGAATGGGGTGGCATCTGAATGCACACTGCCAAATTACTGAGGCTCAACCATGGATGCCAGATTCAATAATCTCATACCTGTCTTTATTAATAATAATAATCTTTATTATCACAAGTAGGCTTACATTAACACAGCAATTAAGTTTCTGCGAAAAGCCCCTAGTCGCCACATTCCGGCGCCTGTTCGGGTACACAGAGGGAGAATTCAGATTGTCGAAATTATCTAACAAGTCTTTCGGGACTTGTGGGAGAAAACCGGAGCACCCGAAAATCCACACAGACACAGGGAGAACGTGTAGACTCCGCACAGGCAGTGACCCAAGCCGGGAATCGAACTTGGGAGCCTGGCGCTGGGAAGCAACAGTGCTAACTACTGTGCTACCGTGCCGCCTTGATGACTTGTAGGGGAAGATATGCCAAGGAGATGGCCCGAACCGGGTGAGCATGCAAACCTGAAGGTGATTTGTCTTGTGGAGAATAGGGCTATGAAGATTGAATAGGGCTATGAAGATTACACTTGTTCCGTCCCAGGCCAGTGTAGGAGATGACAAATTGCCCATAGCAGATGCCAAAGGTGTTGCTGTAGACATCGTTGAGCGTGGTTTCATTGGTGGGGGTGATGGTTATTCAGCACAGGAGAGGTGGACTGAGCAGAATGGAAATGAAAAAATCATACAAAAGGCAAAGACTAGTGTTAAGTGTGAGGATTGGGAAAGTTTTAAAAACCAACTAAACATGACCAAAAAAGAGGGCGAAGATAAACTATGGTGTTATGTAGATTTGGTGCACACAAAGAAAGGGTTACGGGCCAAGTGTTCTGCTAACATGGTTGTTGAAAATGTCATGTAACTGTACTTGCACTTACAATTAACCAGGGCGTACACAAATTATCTCCTGTTGTGTCTCACACAGATCCCATTGCTGCACACCCACATCCCATTGCCGATCATCCCTTGGGCATCAGGAAGAGGAGGAAAAAATGACAACGCCTTCTCATCTGACCAGGCAACAGATACAAACATTGTGGAAGGATATAGCAAATGTTTAGAATCAATTGCATATGGGGAAATACACTGCACCAGAGTGCAGGAGTAGGTGTCAGAGTCAGAGACAGCTGTCATAATATCCACTCATGTATATAATGAGATGCAGACAGGCAGTGATTGACACACAGGATGACCAGTAAGCATACAACACAGCACAGCCAATCACCAGACAGGACACTACCACTATAAAGCCAGAGGGCACTAGGTTTGCCGCTCTCTCGGGACCCAGCTACTGAGACAGTCAGAGTCCACGAGCTAGCAAGCACAAGCACCATGCGGTAGCTAGTAAGTCTGGTCATGCTACTACAAGGTCACTAGTCAGATCAGTATAGTGTCGACCCACAGCTGAATATGTACAGCAGTTCATCTAGTTGAATAAAACAGTGTTGGATCTTCTCCTGTGTTAGACGTCTGTTTCTAACTTCCCTGCATCGAGTGCAGTCCACATCGAACCAACCTGCCTAACACATCATGGTACCAGAGTGATATTGATCTTGACGGACCGACCTCGAGTGAATCAGCATCGACCAGCAAGCAGCCATCCAGCGAAATGGAAAACATCCAGCCTCCTCCCTGAAGGAATCTTTAATTTATGGGCTCTTAACCTGTCGAACTACGCCAAGTTTGGGGGAAGCTTAGTTGATGAATCAAGTCCTGGCGCAATACGACAAGTTGTAAGATTTGTACTATTTCTGGACTTTGCCAAGTTGTTCGATTCCTTGTATTATTCGACTGTGTATAGTTGAAGGAATTTATATTATCTCTGCTATTCGGTTATCAGTAGCACTTTGCGAATACTGGAACTCAGCAGAAATTTGCAGTATAAACTTCTCAGGTGCCAAAAAATAATTGTTTTATTTGTAGTCGCTTGATTACAATTTGAAAGTCATTTAAAAGGCAATTCGTAGACAATTCGAAACTTTCAGAGAATTACAGGCATTATCTTTCTTTGCTTAGGCAGACAGCTCAAAAGTAACTTTTAAAAGGTCAAAGTCTGGCAATGAAACATGAAGAGAGAGAGAAAGCTAATCTTCAGCTAAACTCAAACTCAAAGTCAAAAGTGGACTAACATCACTGACACAGACTGGTAGACTGACAGAACCCCCAAAAGACATCTCTAAAATGGAGACTAGAATCAAAGACAACACAAAGACATCTCTAAAATGGCAGGCGGAAACTTTTCAGTTATACACTTTCATATCTGTCTTAAGTCATCTAATTACACCCCAATATAATCCTAATTGGTTTGGGTTAGACTCAAACACATTTGATTTGATGGCAAGCCGTCCATCTTCAATGTGCAACATCAGCTTTTTAATTGTTTCATGTCTACATGTTATGGAATGTGATATTTTGCTAATCTTTTAGCTGGCTTGGCTAATGTAACAATTGAGACTTCATATCGAGAATATATATATAATTCAATGCTCTTACAAACTGCATTGGACTCTTGCCACCTAGTTGCCATGGAACTCAGTCCTTGGCCTTGACAATTAGCACAAGCAGTGTCAAATTGTCTTGCAACTGTGCTGCTATAATCTTATAATGGAATTTTATGCTGTTTCATGTATCATATTGAAGTCCTGAATTTATGTGTGCTGAAATTCTCATTTTTAAAAATGAGTACTTAAACAGCTATCTTTTACCTATACTAGTTGTATTTGAAATACCTGGCTTCTACACTCCCCAACTCTGCATCTCCAGCAACATCGGCGCCAATGGAAAATCTTCAAGCAAAAGTTCCTCTTGTACATCGAGGACTCCGACCTCGAGGCAGCATCGGATGCCAGGAAGATCACGCTATTTCTCTCCACTGCGGGGGACCACGCCATCCATATCTACAATTCACTTACGTTAAAACAAAACAAAACTAAATTCAAAACAGTCCTGCTGAAGTTCGACAGCCACTGCAACATTGAGGTGAATGAGAGCTTTGAACGGTACATCTTTCAGCAGAGGCTTCAGGGTAAGGATGAACCTTTTGAGTCCTTCTTGACCCATCTCCGCATCCTAGCGCAGTCATGTAACTATGACTCGACGGCTGATTCCATGATCCGGGATCAGATCGTTTTCGGGGTCCACTCCGACTCCCTGCGGCAGCAGCTCCTTAAAATCAAACAATTGACCCTGTCTGTCGCTATCGAGACGTGCATTGTCCATGAGCATGCCAAGAATCGTTACTCCCACATCAGGGCGGCAGAAACTGCAAAGCTGGCCTCCCACGAGGCAGAAAGGGTGCAGGCCATTGCACAGATGCAGGGCCTGAGCATCGAGGAGACTGGCCGTTTCGCGCACTTTTCTCGGATCCCTGCGCATGCGCGCCACGACCGAGTGGATGACTAGACCGAAAACCCGACTGCGCAGGTGCGTACGTCGGCCGACTGCACTGCGCATGCACAATGGCGCACGGATTGCGCTGACGTCAGCGTCATGACGTGTCCGAATTGTGGCTCCGCCCACTTAAAGCGGCAATGTGCGGCAAGAGGACGCCGATGTCTCCAGTGTGGCAAGCTTGGCCATTACACAGCCCTCTGCAGATCCGCTCCACCGCTCAGCAGCCAGCAATCCCAGCTGCGGCGCATAAGTATCCGCTCAATACAACAAAGCATGTCAGATTCTGATCCAGACAGCCCAACGGACCCTGATGCTGACTGCCTCAAGTCTCCATATCGGGTGGGCATCGTAACCACACATGAGCTGGCCTCCACCACACCTGCGCAATGCCTCTCGATCCTCAGTGTGGATCCCGACGACGAGTGGTGTGCTGTCCTCACAGTTAACAAGACTTGCATTTGATTTAAACTGGACACCGGCGCGTCTGCGAACCTCATCTCACAATCCGACCTTGACCCCATCCGGGCCTGACCAAGCATTCTTCCACCGGTGCCTGCCAGCTCCTTGACTACAATGGCAATGCCATAGCTGCCAGTGGCTCATGTCAACTAGGGGTATCCAACAAGACGATCAAGGCAACATTACGATTTGAAATCGTCAGGCCTGACAGGGCATCCCTGCTCGGTGCTCGCGCCTGCAAGCTCCTGAACCTGGTCCAGCGAGTCCACACCATGTCAACATCACCGGCGACGGCCTCGCCCGATGGAAATTTGCAAGCCGACATAGACGACATTATCACGCAGTACCACAGTGTATTCGATGGAATGGGCACGCTCCCGTACCGATACAAAATACTGCTCAAGCCGAACGCCACCCCTGTGATCCATGCACCACGCCGGGTGCCGGTGCCCCTCAAGGATCATCTGAAAAAGCAACTACAGGACCTCCAAGACCAGGGCATCATCTCAAAGGTCACGGAGCCAACAGACTGGGTCAGCTCCATGGTCGGCCTAAAGAAGCCATCAAGGGAGCTCCGCATTTGTATTGAGCCCAAGGATCTCAACCGCAACATCATGCAGGAGCACTACCCGATCCCGAAGCCTGAAGAGTTAACCAGTGAGATGGCTCATGCCAAATTCTTCACTAAGCTGGACGCCTCCCGGGGTTTTTGGCAAATACAGCTGGACGCGTCCAGTCGCAAGCTGTGCACGTTCAACACCCCGTTCGGCTGCTACTGTTACAACCGCATGCCTTTTGGTATCATATCTGCCTCCGAAGTGTTTCATCGTATCATGGAGCAGATGATGGAGGGCATCGAGGGGGTACGAGTATACATGGACGACGTGATCATCTGGTCCATAATGCCCCAGGAACACATCGCTCGCCTCAAGCAGGCCTTCCAGCGATATCATGAACATTGTCTCCAGCTCAACAGAGCCAAGTGCTCATTTGGTCAATCTGATATAAAGTTTCTAGGCGACTACATCTCGTGGCAGGGTGTGCGGCCAGACGGCGACAAGGTCTTGCCGATCTACGACATGAAGACACCGAAGGACAAGAAGGCGGTCCTCCGCTTCCTCGTGATGGTCAACTTTCCCGGGAAATTCATTCCCAATATGGCATCCCACACCACGGCCCTCTGCCATCTCGTCAAGACGTCAACGGAATTCCAGTGGCTGCCCACACATGAAGCGGAATGGCGTGAGCGGAAGGCAAAGCTCACCACAGCCCCAGTTCTAGCGTTCTTCGACCCAACCAAGGAAACCAAGATATCAACTGATGCAAGCCAGGATGGCATTGGGGCGGTGCCCCTCCAGCGAGATGACTCCTCGTTCTGGGCTCCAGTGCATATGCCTCCAGGGCCATGACGCCCACAGAGCAACAGTATGCCCAGATCGAAAAGGAGTGTCTGGATCGCCTGACAGGAATAGTCAAGTTTCATGACTACGTTTACAGCCTGCCAAAATTCACAGTGGAAACGGACCACAGGCCTCTAGTCCACATAATCCAGAAGGATTTAAATGACATGACACCTTGGTTACAGCGAATTCTTCTTCGACTCCGCCGCTATGACTTCGAACTTGTCTACACGCCAGGCAAAGAGCTGATCATTGCAGATGCCCCATCCCATTCATCACCACACCGTGTGAACAAGGTGACTTCATCTGCCACATAGAAGCGCAAGTGCAATTGTGTGCCTCCAACCTCCCAGCCTCTGACGAAAGGGTGGTCCAAATTCATGAGGAAATGGCCAAGGATCCTTTACTGCAGCGTGTGATGCAGCACCTTACCCATGGCTGGCAGAAGGGACAATGTCCCCAATTCTTTAATGTTAAAGACGAGCTGACGGTTGTGGAGGGAATCCTTCTGAAACTCGACAGGATCGTTATTCCTCAAAGCATGCAGGCTATGGCGCTGGGTCAACACCATGAGGGTTACCTTGGAGTCGAGAAAAGCCGACGCAGAGCTCGGGAGGTGGTTTACTGACCGGGCATTAACCAAGATATTGCCAACACGGTCCTCAACTGCCCCACCTGTCAGAAGTTTTAACCGGCTCAACCCAAGGAAACACTGCAACAGCACGAGATCGTGACCTCTCCGTGGTCTAAAGTAGGTGTAGACCTTTTTCACGCCAAGGGGCGTGACTACGTACTCCTGGTCGACTCCTTCTCCAGTTACCCAGAAGTGGTGAAACTGTCCGACCTCACGTCGAAGGCTGTCATCGAAGCCTGCAAAGAAACGTTCGCCAGGCACGGGATACCGCTCACGGCAATGAGCGACAATGGTCCATGCTTTTACAGCCAAGAATGGTCTGATTTTGCACAGTCCTACAACTTCCGTCACGTTACCTCCAGTCCCCACTACCCGCAATCAAACGGGACGGCCGAGAAAGGGGTCCATATTGTCAAGCGGTTGCTGTGCAAAGCTGCAGACTCAGGCTCCGACTTCAGCCTGGCAATGCTGGCATACAGGGCAACCCCACTGTCCACTGGGTTGTCTCCAGCGCAGAATCACACTCTGAGGACCACAGTTCCAGCCATCCATGTTCCAGACCTTGACCACCTCACAGTACCACAAAAGGTGCAGTAGTCCCGGACCCAACAGAAGGCCACATATGATGCTCATGCCACGGATTTACCTGAGCTGGCTCCAGCCGATCATGTTTGCGTCCAGTTGACTGAGGGCGGTTGGTCAGCCACAGCTGTTGTTGTCAAACAAGTTGCCCCGAGATCTTTCATTGTTCGCATGGCTGATGGCTCCCTGCTACGGCGCAACAGACGGGCATTGCGAAGAGTTCCACGCCCACCAGCTGACCGCAGTGCTCCGCCGGCTATCATGCTTCCTCCGGACATACCCTGCCACGAGGCCACCGATCTGCCAGCGATCCTGCCGGCCCACATGACTACCGCAATGGCAGCGATCCCACCTCTCCACATGCAGGCGGCTCCTGATCCACCTCTACGGCGATCGACAAGAATTCATCGCCCGCCACAAAGACTAAATCCATCGACTTAACTCTTGTAAATATTGCTTAGTTTGCCATATATCTGCACTATCGACACCTTCCCATGTATATACGTTTGTTCAATCACCGTTTGTATATAGTCAGGCATATATATATATACACACCTCAGTATTTATTTAACTCAAAAAAAGGGGGGAGATGTCATAATATCCACTCATGTATATAATGAGATGCAGACAGGCAGTGATTGACACATAGGATGACCAGTAACAACACATCACAGCCAATCACCAGACAGGACACTACCACTATAAATGCAGAGGGCACTAGGTTTGCCGCTCTCTCGGGACCCAGCTACTGAGACAGTCAGAGTCCATGAGCCAGCAAGCACAAACACCATGCGGTAGCTAGTAAGTCTGGTCAGGCTACTACAAGGTCACTAGTCAGATCAGTATAGTGTTGACCCATAGCTGAATATGTACAGCAGTTCATCTAGTTGAATGAAACAGTGTTGGATCTTCTCCTGTGTTAGACGTCTGTTTCTAACTTCCCTGCATCGAGTGCAGTCCACATCGAACCAACCTGCCTAACATAGCAACAGCCATGCACAGTCTCCCTCTGAGGAGAGAGGGCAATGACAAAGATGCTCCAATTGGCATGGACTGAAGGCCTCTGGGATCACTTTAGGAGACACAGTACTTAGATCAGCAGCAGAAAATATGCGGATATGTGGCAGAGTTCCCCAAGGCAATGTGAAGTCACGCACTGTGAGAGGAGGAGTCCGTCACGGTGCTGATTTCCACTTTATCTTGGGGCTCGACTTTGTGAGAGAATGACTAATATCATGGATAGACACATGCAACATCACTCAGAATGGATGCAAGAGCAGCCTAACTCCCTGTGAAGGTTAAGAGGCTCACCAAGTAGCCTGTTGCAGTTCACTTAGAGTATGAGCTCTGACCTCCATAGAATACATGTGGAGCTGTATACCCATAACAGAACTTTCTCGCTAGTGGCACAAGATTTGCTGGAATGAATGACTGCTGCGGTCCAACCCTCTAGAAAGCACCCAGGACTTAAATGGTTGCAGAGAAGGAAGAGGGTGCTAAGAGCAGTTCTACGGTCTTATCTTCCATGGCTTCCCTGGTCCTGCTGTCAGATCCCTTATCTATGGTACATGTTCCAGTGACCATAATTGCCCCTGCAGAACGGCAGTACTTGCAACTCAGGTGCGTCCGCTTCAGGTGCCTACATGAAGAGGCCAGTCACGATGCTCCTTAATGTCTTATATTAAGATGAACAGCGTGCCTCCACCTCCTATGAGGCAACGCATGGGCACTACTGTTCGCTAGCACAAAATGCCATGGCAACTCGATCACTGATGGGTTCGCATGTGGTGTCATATCTCACATTGTAAAGCAGAACTTTTACATCCTCTGCAAATGTACCATCTATATCAAAGAATTGAAGTATTGGCCTCTACTTGCTGAGTGACACATACAATAACTGAATAAACATAAAACTGCATGTTCTTACCACTGTCAATGAAGATTGCAGCCAGAAACCTGGGCGTGATTCTCCGCTCCACAGCCGGTTGGGAGAATCGCCTGGGTCGCCAGATTTTCCCGCGACGCCGGTCCGACGCCCTCCCGCGATTCTCCCAAGCGGCGAGAACGGCCCCGTCGAGTTCCGCGCGGCGCAGGCCGGAGAATCGCCCGAGACACCCAAAATGGCGATTCTCCGGCACCCCTGCTATTCTCAGGCCCGGATGGGCCGAGCGGCAAGCCTAAAACGGCGGGTTCCCCCCAGCGCCGGTCACCCCTGGTCGCTGCCGTCGGGAACAGCGCGGGAACGCTGGGGGGAAGCCTGCGGGGGGGTGAGGGGGGATCCTGCACCGGGGGGGGGGCCTCAAATGGGGTCTGGCCCGCGATCGGTGCCCACCGATCGTCGGGCCGTCCTCTCTGAAGGAGGACCTCCTTTCTTCCGCAGCCCCGCTAGATCCGTCTGACATCTTCTTGCGGGGGGGACTCGGAGAGGACGGCAACCACGCATGCGCGGGTTGGCGCCGGCCAACCCGCGCATGCGCAGGTGACGCAAGTTATGCGGCGCCGGCCGCGTCATGTATGCGGCACCGCCTTGACGCGGCTCCAAGGCCTGGCGTGTGTAAATGACGCGGCGCCGCTCCTAGCCCATTATCGGGCCCTGAATCAGTCGGGATAGGGGCCGTTTCGCGCCGTCGTGAACCTCGACGGCGTTCACGACGGCGCGAACACTCTGCCTCCATTTTGGAGAATCCCGCCCCCTATCTTTCAGTCATGTGACACTTGTGAAGAGGTGTGGTGGTCATACTATTATAATGATATAATCCTTGCGAACCGTCATAAGGGATTGGTAAACAATTGTGGGCTAATTTATTAAGTCTAGGCACATTAGAACAGTTATACATAGGTATAAAGCTTGATGATATCAGAGCTATGTATGCTCTGCTCAAAGCAAAGCCGAAATTAAGACTAGATTGCATGATGCATTTCTGTTATAATGATGTCATGCTGCTATCCCATAAAGGCAAATGGCACCATATTTCTTTTTAAAGATACTTTTCTCCTTCCAAAGAAGCATAACTATTTGCAATACATGTTCCTGCTTAGTAACCATTACATTAGTGTATAGAACTGATGAATGTACGATTCTCTAAAGCATAGAGGGAATCTGCAGGTACACCCGGATGTTATAATGGTAACCTGGATGTTTCTTGAATCTGTGGGATTGTCATTATTGGGGTGTTGTTCCTGGTTGCATTTTGGATCTTGTCCTGGACCATACAGTGGATGGGGAGTTGGAATGGATAGGATTTGTCCTTTGTTACATCTCACCATTGCACATGTGTGTGTAATAATTTCATAGGACCTTGTTTCTGAACAAATCCTTGTCACCTTGAATGGTTGCCACGTACCTTCTGTGGGACCCTGACTGCAAATCTGTTATTCCAACTGTAAACACGGCAATTCAATACCTCACCTGCATTCTTATTGCGTATGGTGGTCATCTTCTCTTGTAGTTTCAAATGTTGCTCTCTGGCATCTGAGAAAGTAGATTGGGTAAGGTGAGTAGATTGGTATGCATTGGTCTGCCAAACATGAACTCTACTGGTGTTGAAATAGTTGTACGTAAAAGTTTCGCTCTCAGATATACAATTCCAATATATAGCAAGATTAATAAAGAAATTGTTATATATTAAATTTCTTTGTTTAAATGTTAAAACTAATTTGGCAGGGGAATGGGAACCGGATTTGTAGTCCAGCAACTAAGGTAGCCGATATTCAGGACGCCAAAGCGTGTAATGAGGCAGTGGGGAAGGGAACACTGACAAAGGAGAGTACTTGCAGGCACGGAGATGGGTTGAAGTGTGTATACTTCAACACAAGAAGCATCAGGAATAAGGTGGGTGAACTTAAGGCATGGATCGGTACTTGGGACTACGATGTGGTGGCCATCACGGAAACTTGGGCAGAAATGGTTGTTGGAGGTCCCTGGTTATAGATGTTTCAATAAGATTAGGGAGGGTGGTAAAAGAGGTGGGGGCGTGGCATTGTTAATTAGAGATAGTATAACAGCTGCAGAAAGGCAGTTCGAGGAGTATCTGCCTACTGAGGTAGTATGGGTTGAAGTCAGAAATAGGAAAGGAGCAGTCACCTTGTTAGGAGTTTTCTATAGGCCCCCCAATAGTAGCAGAGATGTGGAGGAACAGATTGGGAAACAGATTTTTGAAAGATGCAGAAGTCACAGGGTAGTAGTCATGGGTGACTTTAACTTCCCAAACATTGAGTGGAAACTCTTTAGATCAAATAGTTTGGATGGGGTGGTGTTTGTGCAGTGTGTCCAGGAAGCTTTTCTAACACAGTATGTAGATTGTCCGACCAGAGGAGGGGCAATATTGGATTTAGTACTTGGTAATGAACCAGGGCAAGTGATAGATTTGTTAGTGGGGGAGCATTTTGGAGATAGTGACCACAATTCTGTGACTTTCACTTTAGTAATGGAGAGGGATAGGTGCGTGCAACAGGGCAAGGTTTACAATTGGGGGAAGGGTAAATACGATGTTGTCAGACAAGAATTGAAGTGCATAAGTTGGGAACAGAGGCTGTCAGGGAAGGACACAAGTGAAATGTGGAACTTGTTCAAGGAACAGGAACTCCGTGTCCCTGATATGTATGTCCCTGTCAGACAGGGAAGAGATGGTCGAGTGAGGGAACCATGGTTGACAAGAGAGGTTGAATGTCTTGTTAAGAGGAAAAAGGAGACTTATGTAAGGCTGAGGAAACAAGGTTCAGACAGGGCATTGGAGGGATACAAGATAGCCAGGAGGGAACTGAAGAAAGGGATTAGGAGAGCTAAGAGAGGGCATGAACAATCTTTGGCGGGTAGGATCAAGGAAAACCCCAAGGCCTTTTACACATATGTGAGAAATATGAGAATGACTAGAGCGAGGGTAGGTCCGATCAAGGACAGTAGCGGGAGATTGTGTATTGAGTCTGAAGAGGTAGGAGAGGTCTTGAACGAGTACTTTTCTTCTGTATTTACAAATACGAAATCTTACAACACCAGGTTAAAGTCCAACAGGTTTGTTTCGATGTCACTAGCTTTCGGAGCGCTGCTCCTTCCTCAGGTGAAGGAACTGAGGAACCTGAGGAAGGAGCAGCGCTCCGAAAGCTAGTGACATCGAAACAAACCTGTTGGACTTTAACCTGGTGTTGTAAGACTTCGTACTGTGCTCACCCCAGTCCAACGCCGGCATCTCCACATCATCGTATTTACAAATGAGAGGGGCGATATTGTTGGAGAGGACAGTGTGAAACAGACTGGTAAGCTCGAGGAAATACTTGTTAGGAAGGAAGATGTGTTGGGCATTTTGAAAAACTTGAGGATAGACAAGTCCCCCGGGCCTGACGGGATATATCCAAGGATTCTATGGGAAGCAAGAGATGAAATTGCAGAGCCGTTGGCAATGATCTTTTCGTCCTCACTGTCAACAGGGGTGGTACCAGGGGATTGGAGAGTGGCGAATGTCGTGCCCCTGTTCAAAAAAGGGACTAGGGATAACCCTGGGAATTACAGGCCAGTTAGTCTTACTTCGGTGGTAGGCAAAGTAATGGAAAGGGTACTGAAGGATAGGATTTCTGAGCATCTGGAAAGACACTGCTTGATTAGGGATAGTCAGCACGGATTTGTGAGGGGTAGGTCTTGCCTTACAAATCTTATTGAATTCTTTGAGGAGGTGACCAAGCATGTGGATGAAGGTAAAGCAGTGGATGTAGTGTACATGGATTTTAGTAAGGCATTTGATAAGGTTCCCCATGGTAGGCTTCTGCAGAAAGTAAGGAGGCATGGGATAGTTGGAAATTTGGCCAGTTGGATAACGAACTGGCTAACCGATAGAAGTCAGAGAGTGGTGGTGGATGGCAAATATTCAGCCTGGATCCCAGTTACCAGTGGCGTACCGCAGGGATCAGTTCTGGGTCCTCTGCTGTTTGTGATTTTCATTAATGACTTGGATGAGGGAGTTGAAGGGTGGGTCAGTAAATTTGCAAACGCTACGAAGATTGGTGGAGTTGTTGTCGGCTGCAAAGAGACATAGATAGGATGCAGAGCTGGGCTGAGAAGTAGCAGATGGATTTTAACCCTGAAAAGTGTGAGGTTGTCCATTTTGGAAGGACAAATATGAATGCGGAATACAGGGTTAACGGTAGAGTTCTTGGCAATGTGGAGGAGCAGAGAGATCTTGGGGTCTATGTTCATACATCTTTGAAAGTTGCCACTCAAGTGGATAGAGCTGTGAAGAAGGCCTATGGTGTGCTCGCGTTCATTAACAGAGGGATTGAATTTAAGAGCCGTGAGGTGATGATGCAGCGGTACAAAACTTTGGTAAGGCCACATTTGGAGTACGGTGTACAGTTCTGGTCACCTCATTTTAGGAAGGATGTGGAAGCTTTGGAAAAGGTGCAAAGAAGATTTACCAGGATGTTATCTGGAATGGAGAGTAGGTCTTACGAGGAAAGGTTGAGGGTGCTAGGCCTTTTCTCATTAGAACGGAGAAGGATGAGGGGCAACTTGATAGAGGTTTATAAGATGATCAGGGGAATAGATAGACAGTCAGAGACTTTTTCCCCGGGTGGAACAAACCATTACAAGGGGACATAAATTTAAGGTGAAAGGTGGAAGATATAGGAGGGATATCAGAGGTAGGTTCTTTACCCAGAGAGTAGTGGGGGCATGGAATGCACTGCCTGTGGAAGTAGTTGAATCGGAAACATTAGGGACCTTCAAGCAGCTATTGGATAGGTACATGGATTACGGTAAAATGATATAGTGTAGATTTATTTGTTTTTAAGGGCAGCACGGTAGCATTGTGGATAGCACAATTGCTTCACAGCTCCAGGGTCCCAGGTTCGATTCCGGCTTGGGTCACTGTCTGTGCGGAGTCTGCAGTCCTCCCAGTGTGTGCGTGGGTTTCCTCCGGGTGTTGCGGTTTCCTCCCACAGTCCAAAGATGTGCAGGTTAGGTGGATTGGCCATGATAAATTGCCCTTAGTGTCCAAAATTGCCCTTGGTGTTGGGTGGAGGTGTTGAGTTTGGGTGGGGTGCTCTTTCCAAGAGCCGGTGCAGACTCAGGGGGCCGAATGGCCTCCTTCTGCACTGTAAATTCAATGATAATCTATGATTAATCTAGGACAAAGGTTCGGCACAACATCGTGGGCCGGAGGGCCTGTTCTGTGCTGTATTTTCTATGTTCTATGTTCTATGTTATATCTATTGCAGTACTGTTATTAAAAGCCTGAATTAAGGTATATATTTGTTGTAGTAATATTATTAAAGAACCTAGGTTAAGGTATCCATGCTGTGGGTTTGCTAAAGCTGTAATTAAAGAGTCATAAAATGTGAGGTCATGATTGATTCCAACCACTTACTTGGTTATAGATGAAGGGCTAGTGGGACATTGTTATGATTGCTGGTGATTCCCTGGAGAGTAGAATTATGAGAATTTATGAGAATAATAATCTTTATTGTCACAAATAGGCTTATATTAACACTGCAAATGAAGTTACTGTGAAAAGCCCCTAGTCGCCACATTCCGGCACCTGTTCAGGTACACAGAGGGAGAATTCAGATTGTCCAAATTACCTAACAGCACGTCTTTCGGGCCTTGTGGGAGGAAACCGGAGCACCCGGAGGAAACCCACACAGCACGGGGAGAACATGCAGACTCTGCACAGACAGTGACCCAAGGCGGGAATCAGACCAGGGACATTGGCGCTGTGAAGCAACAGTGCTAAGCACTGTGCTACCATGCCGCACATTAAAGGGTTGTATTTAGCAGGTAATGTGACATCTTAGTGGGATACGGATGATATAATTAATTGGAGGAACCAGGCCTGTTTGTAGTTTTGCAGTTTGCCATAGGGTTTGAGTGTGACAAGATAGAAGGGTTTTAAGTTGAATCGCAGTTTTATCAAATGTGGTTATGTTGAGCAGACGTACACTGAATTTGCTCTTGAAAGGAACTTTTCCTAAAGTCTCTACACAGCTGAGTAAATAATCTGTTTGTCAACATTATTTATGAGTGGCATTTGAACGTATTGGGTTGCGTAATTGGGGTTCGTAGCAGGTATAGATAATAAGTTCAAGATTTTCACTTTGTTTAAGAACAATTTAACTAATTGTAAAGCTATATCTTTGAAGTTCATGTGATTAATTCTATGTTTAAATTAAAGTTTGGTTTAACTGTTATGGGCCAGAGTTTAGAGAACCCTAAAGGATATCATGGAGTTCACCTGACCCACAACTATTAATAGATTGTGGTATGGGGAGCACACGGCCCACTTCAGCAAGTCCATCAGTGGAGCAACCACGCTACAAAACCTTTGCACAAACGTTCGCTCAAATCCACTCATGCCAAGAAATCGCATTATTTCCCTTCGTCTTGAGGGTATCAGAAACTCCTCAAGGAAAGTGACTTGGGCTTTTCCAAATTCACTTTTGGCTAGGTTTATCACCAAACCCACCTCCTGAAGTCGATCAAGTAACTCCATCAGATAGTTTAAATGTTCTTGCCATGTCTGGCTGAAAATTACCAGACCGTCGATGTGTACCGCACAATTGGGTAATCCTGAAACGACTTTGTTAGTTGAAATGTGGCTGGGACGTTTTTCATGCCAATGCATAACTTTGAATTGTTTTATACCATCTGGTGTCACAAAAGCTGAAATCTCCTTCGCCCTTTTGTATAAAGGTACCTGCCTGTAACCTTTAAGTAAATCCAGTTTGGAAACAAAAACTGATTGTCCCACTTTCTCAATACAATCCTCCAAACATGGAATAGGATAAGAGTCCATTCTTGTAACTGCATTAACCTTTCTACAGTCCACACACAACCGTTGGGTACCATCTGGTTTAGGTACCATCACTATAGGTGAGCTCCATTGGCTGCAACCCACATCAATTATGCCAATTTTAAGCATACTCTCAATCTCTTTGTTAACCTGTGCCAATTTTAAAGGGTTCAGTCTATACGGACGTTGTTTGATTGGAACAGCATTTCCCACATCTACAACATGTATAGCCATTTTAGTCCTTCCCAATTTATCTCCACAATCTTGCCCATGTGACATCAATAACTCTTTCAGGTCAGTTCGTTTTTCCTCTGGAAGGTAACTCAACAATTTATCCCAATTTTTACTAGCATCCTCATTTTCCAATTTAATTTGAGTATGTCAAATTCACAGTCATCTGGATTTAGTTTGTCACTTTGAGTTAGAATCATTAAAACCTCCTTTTTCTCTCCTTCCCTTTCAAAGTACCTTTTAAGCATATTCACATGACACACTCGGTGAATCTTCCTTCTATCTGGTGTTTTTACCATGTAATTCACCTCACTTAATTTCCTTTCAATCTGATAAGGTTCACAAAACCTAGCTTTTAAAGGTTCACCTACCACTGGTAACAATACTAAAACTTTATCTCCACTGGCAAAACTACGAGCTTTGGATTTCTTGTACACTACCCGTTTCATCACATTTTGTGCAACTTTTAAATGTTGTCTAGCCAATTCACCTGCTCTATTTAATCGTTCCCTAAAATTTGACAAGTAATCCAATAATGTAATTTCTGATTTCTCACTCACCAATTTTTCCATAATCAATTTAAGTGGTCCTCTTGCCTCATGACCAAAAATTAGGTCAAAAGGACTGAATTTGGTTGACTCATTAGGTGCATCCCTAATTGCAAACAGTACAAATGGAATTCCTTTATCCCAATCCTCTGGATAATCTTGACAATAAGCCCTCAACATTGTCTTTAATGTCTGATGCCACCTTTCTAACGCTCCCTGCGATTCTGGATGGTGTGCAGTTGATTTAAAATGTTTTATTCCTGAGCTATCCATAACTTCTTTGAATAACCTCGAGGTAAAATTCGATCCTTGATCCTATTTTTTTCTGTGGGCAGTCCATATCTAGTAAAGAATTCAAGTAACTCCTCCACAATCTTTTCAGCTGTAATATTACGTACTGGAATGGCCTCTGGAAACCTAGTAGACACATCGATTACAGTCAAAAGATATTGATTCCCACTTTTTGTTTTAGGAAGTGGTCCTACGCAATCAATTAGGACCCTTGTAAAAGGTTCCTCAAATGCTGGAATGGGTATTAAGGGCGCTGGTTTTATCACTGCTTGAGGTTTCCCTATCACTTGACATGTGTGACATGATTGACAAAATTTAGCTACATCTTTATGTAGTCCAGGCCAATAAAAATGTTTTTGTATTTTAGCTTGAGTTTTCCTTATTCCCAAATGACCTCCCACTGGTACCTCATGTGCAACTCGCAACACCTCCTTTCTATACCCTACCGGCAATATGACTTGATGAACTTCTGCCCACTTTTCATCCGCCTGCACATGTAAAGGTCTCTATTTTCTCATCAGGACATCACTTTTACGGTAATAACACTCTGGTATACACTCAGATTCCTCTTCCGTGTATGCTTTCTGATACATCCGGTTTATTTCTATATCTTTTTGTTGTAACTCCGCCAATTTTTCTGAACAAAAAATATCCGCCTCATCCTCCACCTGTTCTTGTTCTTTTTCAACCATCTGATCAAAAATCGTTTCTGATAATTGCACTTCAACTTCATCTTCACTCTTTGATTTATCCTCTTGTCTTAACCTGTGAGTTTGTGACCTTGTTACCACACAATCTGGAAAAATCCCAGGATATTCATCCTTCAACACTTCAGTTGTCTGATTTTTCACTGGCTTATCAACCACAGTAGGCATCACTCCAACCTGCGATCCAGTTATATCAATACCAAAGAAAAACTGTATTCCTGGACAAGATAGTTTCTCTATTACTCCTACTACCACTTCACCAACCTTATCTTATATAATTGAACACTACTCCTCTCACCCTGAATTCCACATATTACCACCTTTTGTGGCAACATTCATCCCAAACTACATAACTCCTCATCTCTTACCATTAAAGGTTGACTAGCTCCTGTATCTCTTAAAATTGTGACTTCTTTACCTACTCCTCCTGATACACATGAGTAAACTTTACCCACACAAGTAAATTCTTTAAAGAGATCTGGCACCTTCTGATCAATCATCCCTTGATCAGGCAGTACAATCTTTTGCACCTCCTTTGCTTCACTTGGGCTTTCCTTTACCACTTTCACAAACCCCACTGTCTTATCCTGTTTTACCACATCAGCCTTCCCAGTGCTTTTCTTCAACCACCAACACTGTGACTTTACATGGCCTAGTTTAATACAGTGAAAACATTTGAAACTTTTCATTTCTTTTCCACCCTCCTTGATTTAAAAAAAAATCTGAGATCTCCCATCAGATCACCTTTACCTTTACCACTTGAGTCTTTCTCATGTCCCCAGTTTCTATCCCTCACAGGCTGAAACTGATGTCGGAAACCAAGCTTTGATTTATGAACTAATTCATAATCATCTGCCATTTCCGCTGCTAATCCTGCAGTTTTCACCCTCTGTTCTTCCACATGAGTTCTCACTACATCAGGAATTGAATTTTTAAACTTCTCCAAAAGTATAATTTCTCTGAGAGCTTCATACGTTTGGTCTATTTTCAAGGCCCTTATCCACCTATCAAAATTACTCTGTTTGATCCTTTCAAACTCCATGTATGTTTGACCAAATTCTTTCCTTAAATTTCTAAACCTTTGTCTGTCGGCTTCAGGCACTAGTTCATATGCACCTAAGATGGATTTTTCACCTCCTCATACGTCCCAGATACCTCCTCCGGTAGTGATGCAAACACTTCACTAGCCCTACCTATCAGCTTTGTTTGAATCAGTAATACACACATCTCCTGTGGCCATTTCATTTGTTTAGCTACCTTATCAAATGAAATGAAAAAGGCTTCAACCTCCTTCTCATCAAACCTTGGCAATGCTTGGACATATTTAAATAGATCCCCACCAAGCCTTCGACTATGACGCTCTTTCTCACTATCCTCATCACTATCATCCAACTGTATGTTTCCCTTTATGCCTGCCAATTTTAACTGACTGTCATGTTTCATGGCCATTTTCTGAAGTTCAAACTCTCTCTCTTTATCTTTTTCCCTGATCTGTATCTCCCTTTCTCTTTCTTTTTCCTCTCTATCTCTTTCGTATTCAAGCTGCTTTAATTCTTTCTCATGTTCCATTTGTTTAATTTGCAACAGAATTTTTGCCATTTTCAATGAGTCAAACTGTATCTCAGGCAACTTTAAATGCTTAGCTACCGCCATAATTACCTCATCTTTTCACATTGTGTCCAGTAATGTTAACTGCAATGTTTTTGCCAAATCTTACAGTCTGCTTTTAGTCTCTGTCCGTAAGGTACTGCGTGTGACCGTCTCCACCCCCAAAAACCTCAGAGCCTCCGAAAGAGCCATTGTCCACAACACACTCCCTATTTAAACTAAAATACCACACCTGAAAAGCAACCACAATATGCTCACCCCTCACTGTCTTTGAGTTCACTAAGCCAATCCAATAGATAGACTTTTATCCCCCTCGAGCCCCCAATTTGTTATGGGCCAGGGTTTAGAGAACCCCAAAGTGTATCATGGAGTTCACCTGACCCACAACTATTAATAGATTGTGGTATGGGGAGCACGCGGCCCACTCTACAGGAATGGTACAGCAGAAATGGAAAAGTATTGTTTTAAGCAAAACTATGTTTATTCTATGAACTCAAGTCAACCTTTTTGAAACATATAGTAAACATCTTAGCAACCATTAATTCAAATACAACCCCCAAAGAATACAACACCAAGTAATCCTTTTTTGCTTTCCTTTTAACATCCATAAGACTTAAAACACGTTTCACCAGAAGCACATCAGGTTAAAGTCACTACTGTTATTGGTTTTAAATCACCAGGATCGATTTACAGTCTTTAGATTACAGAGAAAGATTCATGCACCTTCTGGTTGTGACTGCAGCTACCCAGCTCTGAAAACGAAACTAAAACACACCCTGCAGCCTGCTCATAAATGAAAGTAAAAAGCTGACAGACAGCCCAGCTCCACCCACTCTCTGATGTCACTGCAGAGGTAAATACCCATTTCTTAAAGGTGCTCTCACTACAGATATTTATATACACATCCATTTATAAACACCCATTTCTTAAAGGTATTCTCACATGACATAACATACAAGATACATGTTGGTCAGAATCATCATTCCTGGGGTGAAGTATCCTTCCTCACAGTTTTACAAATTTAAAGAATTGTTTGGGGTTCTCATCCTTTATCCTAACAAGTGTCGAGGTCTGGTCTGGTAGGTCTTGCTTGCTTAGTCTACATTTGACAATTTCAGATTTAACCTCGAAAATCATCTGTTCAGATAGGCTTTTAGAGCGAGGATCGAGGGTAATGAAGAGAAGAAGTAGTGTGATTGATATTCCACTTCTCCCACGTATCCAGAAATGCTTACCAATAAATTGTAGACCATTCTCAGTAATGATCTCTCTTGGTATTCCAAATAAACTGACAATAGCACTTAAGAGTGCATGCTACAATTCTGCTTGACATATTGTGCAATTTCAGAAAAATGGGGTAGTTGGTCAAGTAGTTAACAATAATTTTTTTAAAAATATATTTATTCTCCTCCTTTTTCAAATTTTTTCCCAAATTTACACCCAACAATAAACAATAATCAGTAACAAGTGCAATGTCAGTCCCGATATCAATAACAACAATCCTATCCTCCCACCAAACCCCCAAACATTAGCACGCATGTTAACATAAACAAATGACAAAAAGGAATCAGGAGTCACCCATAGTCACCAATATCACATACAGTCCCCCTCCCCCCAACCCTCCCAGCACCCCCCCCCCCCCCCCCCCCGGCCTAAAGATCGATGTAATCCAATTCTCGAAAGGGCATAATGAATAACGTTCATGAGTTGTAGAACCCCTCCATCCTTCCCCTCAGTTCAAATTTGACCTTCTCAAGAGTCAAGAATTCCAGCAGGTCCCATCACCATGCCAGGGAACAGGGTGAAGAGGTTGATCTCCACCCTAACAGGACCCACCTGCAGGCAATCAACAAAGTGAAGGCTACAACATCTGCCTCCGCATCTATTTCCAACCCCAGCTGGTCCGACACCTCGAATATGGCCTCCCGAGGGCCCAGGTCCAGTTTCACGTGCGCCACTTTAGAGATTACCCTAAAAACCTCCTTCCAATAATCTTCCAGCTTTGGACAGGATCCAAACATATGAACGTGGTTTGCGGGGGGGGGGCCCCCGCAACATTCACACACATCTTCTACCCCCTCAAAGAGCTGCTCATCCTTGCCCTTGTAAGGTGCACAGTAGCATTGTGGATAGCACAATTGCTTCACAGCTCCAGGGTCCCAGGTTCGATTCCGGCTTGGGTCACTGTCTGTGCGGAGTCTGCACACCCTCCCCGTGTGTGCGTGGATTTCCTCCGGGTGCTCCGGTTTCCTCCCACAGTCCAAAGATGTGCAGGTTAGGTGGATTGGCCATGATAAATTGCCCTTAGTGTCCAAAATTGCCCTTAAGTGTTGTGTGGGGTTACTGGGTTATGGGGGTAGGGTGGAGGTGTTGACCTTGGGTGGGGTGCTCTTTCCAAGAGCCGGTGCAGACTCGATGGGCCGAATGGCCTCCTTCTGCACTGTAAATTCTATGATGATATAACACCTTCAGCTGTATGATCCCCAACCTCACACAGGAGGTGGAAGCGTTCACCCTCCGGAGCACCTCACACCAGAACCCCTCCTCCATACTCTCTCCCAATGCTTCCTCCCACTTTTCCTTGATCGCTTCAAGTGGAGCCTTCTCCTCTTCCAAAATAGCCGCGTAAACTGCCGATATTACCTCCTTCTCCAGTCTCCCTATCGTCAGCACCTCCTCCAGCAACGTGGAAGCCAGCTCTACTAGGAAGCACTGTATCTCCTTTCTGGCAAAGTCTCTAACCTGCATGTATCTAAATATTTCCCCCTGCTCCATCCCATACTTTGTTCCAGCTCCTTCAATCCTGCAAACTGACCCCCAAGAAACAAATCTTTTAGTGTCCTAATTCCTTTCTCCTCCAATCTCAAAAATTTCCATCCCACTTCCCTGGCTCAAATCGATGGTTCCCCCGAATCGTCATTTCCCTTGACCCTGCCCCCAACCCGAAGTGCTGATAAAATTGCCTCCAAATTCTCAATGAAGCTATTATTACCGGACTCACTGAGTATCTCCCTGGGGCTGTCGGGAGCGGCGCTGTTGCTAGCGCCTTCAATGTAGTTGACAATGATGATGAAGTCAGTTTCATGGTCATGAAAGCGGTCGGCTGTCATTTTGGACCAAGGATGAGTAGGAACTTCATGTCGAATCAATTATTTGTTGTGCTAACTTGGCATTTTCTCTTGACATGTTTTGCACTTCTTGACAGTTACATCAATGTCATTTTTCATACTCAGCCAATAGGATGTCTCTCTCGCGAGCCTTCTTGTCCGATCTATGCCCAAGTATGAGTGATGAAGTTGTTGAAGAATATCAGCCTGCATGGGGATTCTGATGTGATGACCTGCTTGCCTTTAAAAATGACTTCGCTGGAGATGCCAAGCTCATCCCTATAAGGCCAAAATGGTCTCAAGTGCTCATGGACATAAATTGAATCAGGCCATCCTTCAATTGTGGTTTTCCACAATTTCTCTAGTGTGGAATCCTCCGCTGTTTCTTATAGCTGCTGTCATTTGCGTTCCGCAACATAAACCACTTCAATTTGAAGAACATCTTCAAGTTCAATGCCAATGTAGTCAACTTGTAGATTAAAGTATATATCTTTTTTTGTTGCTGAGTTAGGCAATCTGATCATCAAGTTATCTGGCTTGTACTTAGTCTCACAGTCACAAGCGTGACCCTTTATCAAGAGATGTAGCAATCTTGGTGGTGCATTGGTCAATGGTTTTCACCAAATCATCTCCAATGGCATGTAGTTGGTCTCAGCCGCAGACTTTTGACAAATAGATTTGCATGAAATTACATGATTCCTAACACTAAAGCTAATGTTACCCACCTGATGTTGGAGTAGTTGGATAGCATTACGGACAGAGGTTTTGAAGCAAGTACAATTGGTTTGCCTTTTTGTACGGTGCATGCTCGCAGACATTTCAGTGAAGCTTCTATCTCCAGGTTATCTCCAAGGATCGTAAAAGTTCAACATTGATGCGTCTGATAATGACAGTTTCTGTACTGCGAGGTTTTGGTCATCTTTGTGCCACGGGAAAGGCATATCCTTTCTCAATAATTCTCTTAGCAAAATTAGGAATGTATGGAGACTCGGTAGCACAGTGATTAGCACTGTTGCTTCACAGCGCCAGGGACCTGGGTTCGATTCCCGGCTTGGGTCACTGCCTGTGCGGAGTCTGCACGTTCTTCCCATGTCTGCATGGGTTCCCTCCAGATGCTCCGGCTTCCTCCCACAAGTTCCGACAAATGCTTGTTCGGTGAATTCTCCCTCTGTCTGCCCGAACAGGCGCCAGAATGTGGCGACTAGGGGCTTTTCACAGTAACTTAATTTGCAGTGTTAATGTAAGCCTACTTGTGACACTAATAAGATTATTATTACAAGAAATTAAGAGAACTAGACATCTTTGAAAATCATCGTTATCTTGAAGAGTTGGTACGGCCTTACTACCCTCTATTTTACTTAGATCGAGACGTATGGCCGCACTGGAATAAATAGAATGAAAGAAGCTCATCTGCTGCATGTTGATGTCACATTTTAGATTGTTGAAAATCAACTCTTCATTACATGCTGTTTGCATCAATAGGTGTTGTCTGTGAAGAGGAGATGGTTTGGGCACAGTCAAAATATATTCCAAGGGCAGCACGGTAGCACAGTGGTTAGCCCAGTTGCTTCACAGCTCCAAGGTCCCAGGTTCGATACCCAGCTTGGGTCACTGTCTGTGCGCAGTCTGCATGTTCTCCCCGCATCTGCGTGGGTTTCCTCCGGGTGCTCCAGTTTCCTCCCACAGGCCAAAGATATGCAGGTTAGGTGGATTGGCCAAACTAAATTGCCCTTAATGTTCAAAATGGTTAGGTGGGGTTACAGGGATAGGGTGGAGGATTGGGGATAGGGTGGAGGTATGGGCTTGGGTAGGGTGCTCTTTCCAAGGGCCGGTGCAAACCTGATGGGCCGAATGGCCTCCTCCTGCATTGTAAATTCTATGATTCTGTAAGGGGGAAAGGTAGGACAAATAAGTGCAGAGCTACCTGGACGATGACAGTAATAGTAAAATAAAACAGAGAAAAGGTGCATACTGTAGTATCAAAGATTGACAAATAGGATATTCTACTGTATAATGGAGATGATGTACCAATAACACTAATCAGTCATGTGTTAGAGAGGTTGGAATCATGCCTGGGAGCAACATGCCTTCTCTGTAACTTGCATAGATGTAGTACTAATAAACAAATGTTAAGCTAATACCAGAGTATGTCTGCTGCCTGTCTGAGAATCAAATCCAATACCGAGAGTCTAAGCAGAAGGACTCAATCTCAAAACATGGTGGAAGTGATGGAGATTAATGTCAAAGACACATCAGTGTTTTCAAAGGATCCACAGAGCGAAGAAACCTTTAAAAGAAGCTCAAAAGATTTTGGTGATAAAAGGAGGCACACTGGAGAGGGGTAACGATGACCATACCTAATGAGCAGTCCCGCCCCTTGCCTCACCCACTTGACTGCCTCAAAGGCCCACAGAGATGGCAGTAGTGGGAGTTATGGAAATACCATTTTGTCTTGATACTGATCAGCATCAGGTCTTCACGAAAGGCACTAAAGCTTCAGGTTGGTTCCTTTCTTTATGCAGTAGGTCTAGTAGCAGGCATTGTTATTCTAAGGCAGAGGTGTGGAGGACTCCACTGCAAATGTTTACTCTGTTCTTAAAGACATTAACACCTATATTAGCCTGAATAAAAATGTAGGAATTGAATAAGCATGTTTTAACCAGCGCTCGCAATGACCTGGGGAATCAATTGAATTATTCCTAACTGACCTATATTGCTTAGCTAGTTCTGGAAGATATGGGACGCTCAAGGACGAGCTAATTCATGATTGCATAGACATGCGTATCCAGGCTGAAAAACTTTCCAGGCTTCTGTAGACCAATGGTGATCTTACCTTGGATAAAGAGGTCCAGTACACGAGGCAGACTGAGCTAAGAGCATTTAATTGGGCGATAATTCTTGGTAACTTCAAGACTTTACATGACTCTTTAGATTGGGTACATCCATGGGCAGTGGCTCCCAAGAGGTCCCAAGCCAAAGTGTGGTAAACTCCACACCGACAGCCATATTGAAATGCTTATTGTGCACAAACCCAGCATCGACGCTAAAACTGTCCTGCAGGGAGCACAGAATGCTTCCAGTGTGGCAAAACTGAATATTTAAAGCGTTTCTGTAAATCCAGTCGTTTTAATGAAAGTCGAAGACCAGAATTTATGAAACACATTCCTTCCAAAGTCATGAAAAAGACAAATTTAGAGTTCCTAAGGAAGTAGATAGCCTTAATCCAGACTACTAATCAATTCAAGGCTTTGATCCCTTTAAAGTAGATATATTAGCGAATGACCTTGACTGGCTTCAGCCAATGACCGTTCCTCCATCAGATAGCAAGTTACAAGATCCAGGGGGTATTGACCTTCCAATTAAAGGCAGGAATTTCTCCTCTTAGCTACAAGGTGTGATAGATCATTGATTCTCTCTGTGTTCTTCACAATCAGTGAACATTCTTATTAAGTGGTAAAGTTGGCATATTTCTAGAAAAAATGCTAGAAAAAACAGATGATGCTCATAATTTAAATGACTCACTGTCTTTCGTGCAACGGTGTAGTATGAAGAGTTAACAGATGGGATATGGTAACTATATGATGTAGATGATGATGTACCAATGACATCAGTCAGTCATGTGTTTGACTTGAGAGAGAGAGTTGTAATCATGCCTGGGAGCACCATCCCTCCTCAGTAACCTGTTTAGATGTAGTACTAATAAATAAGTGTTAAGCTGATACCAAAATCAATCTACAGTCTGTCTAAAAACCAAGTCCCCCACCTAGGGCTGGATTCGCTGTCCTGCCACATTTCTGTTTCAGCACACCGGCAGGATGCTCCGGTACGCCGGCTGGTCAATGGGGTTTCCCATTGTGGGGCAGTCCCACGACGTCAGGGAATCTCTGGGCTGCCGGCAAAATGGAGCGTCCCGCCGTCGGAGAATCCAGCTCTTAGAGTCCAAGATAGAAGGATATATCTTAGAACACATAAGAAGGTTTCAGATGGACAACACAATTGAGAGCCAGGCCGAATAAAGAAAGTTCAGAGGGTGAGTTGAAAAAGAAATAAGAGAAGGAAAGAGAGAGTACGAGACGAGATGGACAGCTAACTTCAAAAGGAATCCAATTGCATTCTATTGGCATGTAAATAGTAAACGGTGGTAAAAGGACAAGTAGGACGAGGGTATTTATGCATTGAGGCAGGGAGCACAGTTAAGATGTTAAATTAACACTTTGTATCTGTCTTTACCAAGGAAAAAAATGTCACCAATTGATAATGAAAGTAGAGATAGCTAAGACATTGGATAGAAATTGCTAAAGAGGTATTGATTACGAGGGATGTACTTAAGGTTGATGTGCCATCAGGGTGAGATGAAATGCGTCCAAGGTAAGGGTGGAAATGTGGAGGCACTGACATAATCTTCCAGCCTCTTTAGATAAATGGCATTGCCAGAGGACTGGAGAATTTAACATGTCACATTTTTACTCAAAAAAGTGTGCAAAGATTAGCCCAGCAACTATAGGCCAGTAAGTTTAGCATTGGTGGTGGTAAAAATGATAATTCAGGGTAAAATTGATAGTCACTGAGACAATTGTGGATTAATTAAGGAAAGTCAGCATGGATCTATTAACAGAAAAATCATGTTGACCCAACTTGATTAAGTTTTTTGGTGAGATAACAGAGGGTTGATCAGAGTCATTTTGGTTGATGTGGAGGACTTGAGCTTCCAAAAGGTATTTGATAAAATTCCACGTAACAGACTTGCGAAAAAAAGTTAAAGCCCATGGAATAAAAGGGGCAGTGATTGGATTGGATTGGATTTATTTATTGTCACGTGTACCGAGGTACAGTGAAAAATATTTTTCTTCAAGCAGCTCAACAGATCATTAAGGACATGGGAAGAAAAAGGAAGAAAAGAAAATACATTAAAGGCAACACAGGTACACAATGTAACTACATAAGCACCAGCATCGGATGAAGCATACAGGGTGTAGTGTTAATGAGGTCAGTCCATAAGAGGGTCATTTAGGAGTCTGGTAACAGTGGGGAAGAAGCTGTTTTTGAGTCTCTTCGTGCGTGTTCTCAGACTTCTGTATCTCCTGCCCGATGGAAGAAGTTGGAAGAGTGAGTAAGCCGGGTGGGAGGGGTCTTTGTTTATGCTGCCCGCTTTCCCCAGGCAGCGGGAGGTGTAGATGGAGTAAATGGATGGAAAGCAGGTTCGTGTGATGGACTAGGCAGTGATCACGACTCTCTGAAGCTTCTTGCGGTCCTGGGCCGAGCAATTGTCATACCAGGCTGTGATGCAGCCAGATAGGATGCTTTCTATGGTGCATCTGTAAAAGTTGGTAAGGGTTAATGTGGACATGCCGAATTTCCTTAGTTTCCTGAAGAAGTATAGGCGCTGTTGTGCTTTCTTGGTGGTAGCGTCGACGTGGGTGGACCAGGACAGATTTTTGGAGATGTGCACCCCTAGGAATTTGAAACTGCTAACCATCTCCACCTCGGCCCCGTTGATGCTGACAGGAGTGTGTACAGTACTTTGCTTCCTGAAGTCAATGACCAGCTCTTTAGTTTTGCTGGCATTGAGGGAGAGATTGTTGTCGCTGCACCACTCCACTAGGTTCTCTATCTCCTTCCTGTATTCTGACTCGTCGTTATTTGAGATCCGGCCCACTATGGTCGGCCTCAATTGCATCTACCTCCACCGCAGTCTCAGGCAGAGCATTGCTGATAGTAACTATACGTCAGCAAACTTGTAGTTGGAGTTGGAACCACATTTTGCCACGCAGTCATGTGTGTACAGGGAGTAGAGTAGGGGGCTAAGTACGCAGCCTTGTGGGGCCCCCGTTGAGGACTATTGTGGAGAAGGTGTTGTTGTTCATTCTTACTGATTGTGGTCTGTTGGTCAGAAAATCGAGGATCCATTTGCAGAGTGAGGAGCCAAGTCCTTGGAGCTTTGATATGAGCTTGGCTGGGATTATGGTGTTGAAGGCAGAGCTGTAGTCAATAAATAGGAGTCTGATGTAGGAGTCCTGATGTAGGAGTGACAGCTTAGTTATAAAGTTGCAGAATGACAGGAAATAGAGTAGTTCTGAATGGTTGTTTTAGGATTGGAGAAATGTAGATAATGGCATCCCAGTGGTCGGTATTAGGACAATTGTCTTTCTTGATCTATATTAATGACCTAAACTTTGGTCTACAGGGACAATTTCAAAACGTGCAAATGACACAAAACTTAGAAATATTGTGAAATATGAGGAGGTGAGTGATAAACTTCATGGGGACTTAGACAGGCTTGTGGGATGGGTGAACAAATGGCAAATGAAATTTAATGCAGAGCAATGTGCAGTGATTCATTTTAGTAGGAAGAATAACGAGAGGTAATATGAAATAAAGCTTACAATTCTAATGTGGCTGAAGGAGCAGAGGGTCCTGGGAGTATGTGTGCATAAATTATTGAAAGGGGCAGGGCAGATTTAGAAAGGATTTAACAAAGCATATATGATATTGGACTTTGTAAAGAAAGGCATAGAATGCAAAAACAAGGAAATTATAATGAAACCACTTCAGTTGGTTTATGTCCAGTTCTGGACAACACACTTCAGGAAGGATGTGAAGGCATTCAAGGGGTTATAGAAAAGATTTGCAAGGATGGTTTCAGGGATGAGGAACTGCAGTTGTATAGATAGATTGAAGAAGCTTGGGCTGTTCTCTTTGAATAAGAGAAGATTAAGAGGAAACTTGATAGAGATTTTCAAAATCACATGGTGTCTGGTCAGAGGAGATAATGGGAAACTGTTTTTATTGGCAGAAGGGCCGACAACCAGAGGACGCTAATTTAAGGTGATTGGCAAAAGAAGTATTGGGAACATGAGGAATAACCTGGTTAGGTGATGTATAGTTACAATCAGGAATGCTCTGCCTGAGACTACGGTGGAGGTAGATGCAATTGAGGCCTACCAAAGAGAACAGGATAAATATTTAAAGTGAAAACATTTGCAGGGGTAGGGGTAAAATGTAAGGAAGATGGATTAGGTGAGTTTCAAAATTGCGTTGCATTGCTAATACGAAGCAGGGGCAGGACATGGAAATGATCCTATTGCAAATCCAACAAGTCCAGATTAACAATAGTTGTGTTATACATTAGGAATGTTCCATTCTGTAGTACTACCATTAAAACACCATAATTATTTAACATAATGTTACAAGAGTCAGACTTACCTTAACATTGAGACTGGAAGTCAGGAACACCATCCCCCGCTGCACTCCAGAGCTTTTGTGCATGAGCAGACCGACAACAGGTTGCACATGCACAGATAGGCATTTAACGTTCCTTGGGCCCAACGCACTGGCGCAAGAAGAAAAACGGTGCAGAAACCTGTTAAGCCATTGGGAAGAGGAGTCCAGGACAGGGGACAGGGAGAGGAGACAGGTAGAGGTAGAGGTACCAAAGGGAGAGGTGACAGGGACAGATCCCTGTGGTAGTCGGTATTAGAGGTATTATGGTACCCTGTAATGCTGTAAGACCATTGGTGTAGGAGGTACTGTTTTCATTGGTTAAGCCTGCCTGCTGGTTCCGCCCTGTAAGGCGGAGTATAAGAGCCCATGTCTCCCCAGCAGCTGCCTCCTGTACCCGCGCTGCTGGGGCAAACATCTAGTGTAATAAAGCCTTCAATTGTCTCCAATCTTGCTTCTGGAGTTATTGATCGAGCATCAATTTATTACACTAGATTTTAAAGAATGGAGCGCCGAATCAAGCCGGAGTGTCTGCAACTCAGCCCCCATGCGGCAAGCTCAGCGGCAACCTTCAAGCACTGGCTGGCGTGTTTCAATGGATATCTCAGGACAGCCACAATTACACCCACGGAGGACCAGAAAATGCAAGTTCTGCACTCGAGGGTGAGCCCAGAGATCTACACTCTCATCAAGGACGCGGACGATTTCGAGGCCGCAATGAATCTGCTGAAAGGACACTATATTCGCCCTGTAAACCAGGTCTACGCTCAACCTCTACTAGCGACGAGGCGACAAATCCCTGGGGAATCGCTGGAGGAGTTCTACCGTGCGCTCCTGGTGTTGGGGAGGAACTGTAACTGCCCGCAAGTTTTGGCCAGCGACCACACAGAACCTTTGATCCGGGACGCATTTGTTGCAGGTATACTGTCCTCCCAAATCTGCCAGTGATTGCTGGAGAAAGAGACACAAGGCCTCAAGGAGGCAATGGCCCTTGCTTACGTCCCCGACCGCGCGGCAGCCCCTTGGGCAGCATGGAACCCCCCCCCGCGACCGAATCTGATGCATCCCCCATCCCCCCCACAAGCTTGTGCTGCGAGACTGCCAGGCAACCCCGGGTGGCCCCGCTGCTATTTGTGCGGGCAAGCCAAGCACCCCCGACAGCGCTGTCTGGCCCGCTCATCCCTTTGCAAAGGATGCGGCAAAAAGGGCCACTTTGTGGCGGTATGCCAGGCCTGGGTGGTCGCTGCGGTCTCTGGAGGCGAATCGGAACCGCCACCACAACCATCTCCACGGGCCATGTGCGGCCAGCGGGCGCCGCCATCTTCCTCCTTCAGGGCCACGTGTGGCCTCCGAGCGCTGCCATCTTGTCTTTTGGACACCACATGTGATGGATCGCGCTGCCATCTTGTGCACCCCCACACATGTGCGACCAGTGGGTGCCGCCATCTTGGCTGGACACTCAGGACCCCGACTCGGATGACCACACACCGCCCGAGGAGAACATCCAACTTCTGCCATGACTAGCCTCAGTGACCCTGGACTAGTCTCGGCCCTGAACACTCTTGACTGCAACGACAACCGTGCTCATCAATGGGCATGAAACATCCTGTCTGATCGACTCTGGGAGCATGGAGAGCTTCATACACGCCAACACGGTAAGGCGCTGTTCTCTCCCCGTTCACCCAGTTAACCAAAAAATTTCCCTGGCCTCCGGTTCTCATTCAGTGGAGATCAAGGGGTTCTGCATAGCGAACCTCACGGCCCAGGTAAGGGAGTTTAAAAATTATCGGCTCTACGTCCTTCCTCACCTCTGCGCTGCCACAATCCGAGGGTTAGATTTTCAATGTAACCTCCAAAGCTTAACCTTTAAATTCGGCGGCCCGATACCCCCCTCACTGTCTGCAGCCTCGCGACCCTCAAGGTCGATCCGCCTTCCCTGTTTGCGAACCACACCCCGGATTGCAAACCCGTCGCCACCAGGAGCAGACGGTACAGAGCCCAGGACCGGACATTTATTAGGGCGGAGGTCCAGCGATTACTGAGCGAAGGTGTCATTGAGGTTAGCAACAGTCCCTGGAGAGCTCAAGTAGTGGTTGTAAAGAAGCATCGGATGGTCATCGATTATAGCCAGACCATCAACAGGTATACGCAGCTTGACGCGTACCCTCTCCCCCGCATATCCGATCTGGTCAACAGGATCGCACAATACAAGGTCTAAAGTCCTCCTATCACCAGCTCCCCATCCGCCCTAGCGACCGCAAATACACTGCTTTCGAAGCCGATGGGCGGCTCTACCACTTCCTAAGGGTTCCCTTCGGTGTCACTAATGGAGTCTCGGTCTTCCAACGAGAGATTGACCGAATGGTTGACCGGTACGGTTTGCGGGCCACGTTTCCGTACCTCGATAATGTCACCATCTGTGGCCACAACCAGCAGGACCACGACACCAACGTCGGAAAATTCCTCCATGCTGCAAAAATCCTTAATCTCACATTTAACAAGGATAAATGCATGTTCAGCACCGACCGTCTAGCCATCCTCGGCTATGTAGTGCATGATGGAGTTATAGGCCCAGACCCTGAATGCATGCGCCCCCTCATGGAGTTCCCCTCCCTCACTGCTCCAAGGCCCTGAAACGCTGCCTGGGACTTTTCTCTTATTATGCCCAGTGGGCCCCCAACTATGCGGACAATGCCCGCCCGCTAATCCAATCCACGGTTTTTCCCCTGTCGACAGAGGCCTGCTGGTGGATGGTGTTCTCACATGTAATGGTGGTATCCATGTCGATGATCTGGCACGTCTTGCAGAGATTGCCATGGCAGGGTTGTGTGGTGTCGTGGTCACTGTTCTGAAGGCTGGGTAGTTTGCTGCCAACAATGGTTTGTTTGAGGTTGCGCGGTTGTTTGAAGGCAAGTAGTGGGGGTGTGGGGATGACCTTGGCAAGATGTTCATCTTCATCGATGACGTGTTGAAGGCTGTGACCACCCACCAGGTACGCGGTACATACTCGTGCGATTCGGCCAACGTTGTCTACCTCATACGCTGTGGGAAAGAATGTCCCGAAGCGTGGTACATTGGCGAGACCATGCAGACGCTGCGACAACAAATGAACAGACATCGCGCGACAATCACCAGGCAGGAATGTTCCCTTCCAGTCGGGGAACACTTCAGCTGTCAAGGGCATTCAGCCTCTGATCTCCGGGTAAGCATTCTCCAAGGCGGCCTTCAGGACGCGCGACAACGCAGAATCGCCGAGCAGAAACCTATAGCCAAGTTCCGCACACATGAGTGCGGCCTCAACCGGGACCTGGGATTCATGTCGCATTACATTCATCCCCCACCATCTGGCCTGCAAAATCCTACCAACTGTCCTGGCTTGACACAATTCACACCTCTTTAACCTGGGGTTACCCCATCTCTGGATCTGTAAAGATTTAATCACCTGCTAATGCTCGTATTTCAAGCATTGTCTGGCATCTTTGAATCTGTCTATATATATGTTTCTGGAACAGACCTCTTCATTCACCTGAGGAAGGAGCAGCGCTCCGAAAGCTAGTGACATCGAAACAAACCTGTTGGACTTTAACCTGGTGTTGTAAGACTTCTTACTGTGCTCACCCCAGTCCAACCGCCGGCATCTCCACATCAGAGATGTCATGGTTGTGTTGTAACTCACCGACTGACCAGTAGGAGTCTCATTCGTATATAAGCAAATGTTAGTCAGCTTACCCCTCACACTGGCTGGAGAATTGGATTTGTTTATTGTTACGTGTACCGAGGCACAGTGAAAATATGTTTCCGCGAGCAGCTCAAACAGATCATTTAGTACATGAAAAGAAAAGAATAGCAACACAAGGTACACAAAAAAGTAAAAGAGGGAGCTTGCATGTGCATGGTTTTGCTGTTGTTCATCTGTCTTGTACATAGTTTACCCACAGTTGAAAATGAAAATGAAAATCGCTTATTGTCACAAGTAGGCTTCAAACTGTGAAAAGCCCCTAGTCGCCACATTCCGGCGCCTGTTCGGGGAGGCTGGTACTGGAATTGAACCGTGCTGCTGGCCTGCCTTGGTCTGCTTTAAAAGCCAGCTATTTAGCCCTGTGTGCTAAACCAGCCCCAGTTAAAGTTAATAAATCATTTATAACTTTCACTACAAGTGTTCTTGTAATAAATCAGGCCATCCAACAAGACCATTGCAGAAATGGTGAGAAGCAGAGCAGTTGGGCGGGTGTTGATGGCACAGTGGTTAGCACTGCTGCCTCATACCGTCAGGACTGCATTCAACACCAGCCTTATGGTGACTGGCTGCATGGAGCTTGCACGTTCTTCATGTCTCTACGTGGGTTTCCTCCAGGTGCTCTGGTTTCCTCCCACAGTCCAAAGATATGCTGGTTAGGTGGGGGTGCAGTGTTACAGGGATAGGACGTGGGAGTGGGCCTTGGCAGAGTGCTTTTTCAGATGGTCGGTGCAGATTTGATGGGCCGTATGGACTCCTTTTGCACTGTAGGGATTCTATGGATCTGCCATTGGCATGACTCTGAGAGGGGGAATGGTTTGACACCTTCATGGGGGGGTGGGGGGTGGAATTCAGAGGACAATGAAGCCAGTTGTAAACCTCATCCACAGCTGAAGGGCCTCTGTCTTCTCCGCGGGTCCTGGTACTGGATCGGGAAGCCTAAGCAGCTTGGCTGCATGGGTGGGTGACCAGAATAGAAATCCTTTAGGAGCCCCAACATTGGGCACAGGGGGTTGCCAGTGATGTAATGACTTATAATGTAAACTTCAATATGGAGCTATGATAGCAATGAGCACACACCTGCCTGCCAGATCAGAAACCCACTAGTCAATTAACATTCCTTAGTTATGACAGATAATTATGCCCACTAACTAAGTACTGATGTATGCTAGTGGCACTGATTGCCATTCCCGAGTTAACCCTTTGAATGATGAGTTTCCATTTAGTTAATTTCATGGCATGCCCTCAGCATTCGCTGAGACGGCAAGCAGGCGTACAGTATCCCAGACAAGGGCCAAAGGTTTCAGAGATCACCAGGCCTCCCAACTACAATGTATTTTTGAAGTGGCATCTACACAGACCATTCCCCTCATCCCCCTCCAAAGGGGTTTACACACAGGGCCTCACTCTTAACCCATGGGGCTGATGCCTTCACCTTTTGCGATGCCTCAGGGCTCAAGAGGATCAGATATCGATGCCCGGTCATTCTGAGTTGGGAGAGCTTATTATGGGGTCTTGGCCAGTGTGAGAGATGGAGCTCAAGTGTTATGGCTGGCACAGCAGTCATGGCCCATTGGGAGGATGCTCCTGTGGTTGGATGGGCAATGGGCTGGGTTATGGACTGGACTCCTCAATGTTCACTTTCTCTCTTTCTTCCCATGCAGTTAGTAGAAAGATACAAACATGGAGCCAGTAGAGTAGGGAGTAATCCTTCTCACTATGTTGCAAGAGAGACAATGCCTGTGTCAATGTGTGGCTCCCTGGAGGCAGGAGGAGAACCCTAAGGAGGAAGGGTGGCAGGGTCTCCTCAGCTTCCAGAGGCTGGGCCACAGAGTATCCACTCGGACGCACCATCATCGGCCCTGAGTTTACAGATAGCAGCTAATTCTCGGAGATGGATGAATATCCAGATCGTCTGCGTCCATGGCAAGCACATCCTGCTGATGTGCTAGGTTCCCAGGGAGCTTCCACGATATATACATCCACTCCCAGATACCAGAGGTATTTGCGGGAGCTTATTGATTACTGGGTTGGATCCTCAGGGAAAGGGGTACTGTTTCGACAACTTGGGCTAGTACGCAGTCAATTCCAGTCCCACCGGCCGCGAAGTCACAACACAAGTGAATTTAACTAATCATTTTCAGGAAAATATTTGGTCCTTGGCTGTCCAATAATTAGTCACCAGGTATATAAATTGAAACACAATAACTGTTTATTTATATTATGTCAGGATAGAGAGGATGAATACGTGGCTCGAGAGATGGTGCAAGAGGGAGGGATTCAAATTCCTGGGACATTGGAACCGATTCTGGGGGAGGTGGGACCAGTACAAACCGGACGGTCTGCACCTGGGCAGGACTGGAACCGATGTCCTAGGGGGGGTGTTTGCAAGAGCTGTTGGGGAGAGTTTAAACTAATGTGGCAGGGGGATGGGAACCGATGCAGGAAGTTGGAAGGTAGTAAAACAGGGACAGAAATAAAAGGCAGTAAGGGGGAAAGTGTAAGGCAGAGAAGCCATAGTCAAAAATCAAAAAGGGCGACAGTACAAGGTACAGTGACTGAGGGGAGCTCAGTGAATAGGACCAGGAATACTAAAAGAAATAAAACGGGAAGTGAAAACATTAATGGTAAGCGATGCGGCAGGTTGTTACAGGAAGATGTGGGTTCGACGACAAGGAAAATTAGGAGAAAGGTTAAGAGGGAATATAACTTAGGAGAGGTTACTGATCGAGGTGTTAAGATTAAGAACAGAGGTAAAAAAGCCAACATAAGTGTACTTACCTGAATGCTCGTAGTATTCGGAATAAGGTAAATGAGTTGATGGCGCAAATCATCATGAATGACTATGATTTAGTGGCCATTACTGAAACATGGTTAAAGGATGGTCACGACTGGGAGTTAAATATCCGAGGGTATCAAACTTTTCGGAAGGACAGAGTGGATGGTAAGGGAGGTGGTGTAGCTCTGTTATTTAAGGATGACATCCGGGCAACAGTAAGGGATAGCATCGGTGCTATGGAGGATAAGGTTGAATCCATTTGGGTGGAAATCAGGAATAGTAAGGCGAAAAAGTCACTGATAGGAGTAATCTATAGGCCACCAAATAGTAACATTATGGTGGGGCAGGCAATAAACAAAGAAATAACAGATGCATGTAGAAATGGTTCAGCAGTTATCATGGGGGATTTTAATCTACATGTTGATTGGTTTAACCAGGTCGGTCAAGGCAGCCTTGAGGAGGAGTTTATAGAATGTATCCGCGATAGTTTCCTCGAACAGTATGTAATGGAACCTACGAGGGAACAAGCGGTCCTAGATCTGGTCCTGTGTAATGAGACAGGATTGATTCAGGATCTCATAGTTAGGGATCCTCTCGGAAGGAGCGATCACAATATGGTGGAATTTAAAATACAGATGGAGGGTGAGAAGGTAAAATCAAGCACTAGTGTTTTGTGCTTAAACAAAGGAGATTACAATGGGATGAGAGAAGAACTAGCTAAGGTAGACTGGGAGCAAAGACTTTATGGTGAAACAGTTGAGGAACAGTGGAGAACCTTCCAAGTGATTTTTCACAGTGCCCAGCAAAGGTTTATACCAACAAAAAGGAAGGACGGTAAAAAGAGGGAAAATCGACCGTGGATATCTAAGGAAATAAGGGAGAGTATCAAATTGAAGGAAAAAACATACAAAGTAGCAAAGATCAGTGGGAGACTAGAGGACCGGGAAATCTTTAGGGGGCAACAGAAAGCTACTAAAAAAGCTATAAAGAAGAGTAAGATAGATTATGAGAGTAAACTTGCTCAGAATATAAAAACAGATAGTAAAAGTTTCTACAAATACATAAAACAAAAAAGAGTGGCTAAGGTAAATATTGGTCCTTTAGAGGATGAGAAGGGAGATTTGATAATGGGAGAGGAGGAAATGGCTGAGGAACTGAACAGGTTTTTTGGGTCGGTCTTCACAGTGGAAGACACAAATAACATGCCAGTGACTGATGGAAATGAGGTTATGACAGGTGAGGACCTTGAGAGGATTGATATCACCAAGGAGGTAGTGATGGGCAAGCTAATGGGGCTAAAGGTAGACAAGTCTCCTGGCCCTGATGGAGTGCATCCCAGAGTGCTAAAAGAGATGGCTAGGGAAATTGCAAATGCACTAGTGATAATTTACCAAAATTCACTAGACTCTGGGGTGGTCCCGGCGGATTGGAAATTAGCAAACGTGACACCACTGTTTAAAAAAGGAGGTAGGCAGAAAGTGGGTAATTATAGGCCAGTGAGCTTAACTTCGGTAGTAGGGAAGATGCTGGAATCTATCATCAAGGAAGAAATAGCGAGGCATCTGGATGGAAATTGTCCCATTGGACAGACGCAGCATGGATTCATAAAGGGCAGGTCGTGCCTAACTAACTTAGTGGAATTTTTTGAGGACATTAACAGTGCGGTAGATAACGGGGAGCCAATGGATGTGGTATATCTGGATTTCCAGAAAGCCTTTGACAAGGTGCCACACAAAAGGTTGTTGCATAAGATAAAGATGCATGGCATTAAGGGGAAAGTAGGAGCATGGATAGAGGATTGGTTAATTAATAGAAAGCAAAGAGTGGGGATTAATGGGTGTTTCTCTGGTTGGCAATCAGTGGCTAGTGGTGTCCCTCAGGGATCAGTGTTGGGCCCACAACTGTTCACAATTTACATAGATGATTTGGAGTTGGGGACCAAGGGCAATGTGTCCAAGTTTGCAGACGACACTAAGATAAGTGGTAAAGCAAAAAGTGCAGAGGATACTGGAAGTCTGCAGAGGGATTTGGACAGGCTACGTGAATGGGCTAGGGTCTGGCAGATGGAATACAATGTTGACAAATGTGAGGTTATCCATTTTGGTAAGAATAACGGCAAAAGGGATTATTATTTAAATGATAAAAAATTAAAACATGCTGCTGTGCAGAGAGATCTGGGTGTGCTAGTGCATGAGTCACAGAAAGTTGGTTTTCAGGTGCAACAGGTGATTAAGAAGGCAAATCGAATTTTGTCCTTCATTGCTAGAGGGATGGAGTTTAAGACTAGGGAGGTTATGCTGCAATTGTGTAAGGTGTTAGTGTGGCCACACCTGGAGTATTGTGTTCAGTTTTGGTCTCCTTACTTGAGAAAGGACGTACTGGCACTGGAGGGTGTGCAGAGGAGATTCACTAGGTTACTCCCAGAGCTGAAGGGGTTGGATTACGAGGAGAGGTTGTGTAGACTGGGACTGTACTTGTTGGAATTTAGAAGGATGAGGGGGGATCTTATAGAAACATATAAGATTATGAAGGGAATAGATAGGATAGATGCGGGCAGGTTGTTTCCACTGGCGGGTGAAAGCAGAACTAGGGGGCATAGCCTCAAAATAAGGGGAAGTAGATTTAGGACTGAGTTTAGGAGGAACTTCTTCACCCAAAGGGTTGTGAATCTATGGAATTCCTTGCCCAGTGAAGCAGTAGAGGCTCCTTCATTAAATGTTTTTAAGATAAAGATAGATAGTTTTTTGAAGAATAAAGGGATTAAGGGTTATGGTGTACGGGCCGGAAAGTGGAGCTGAGTCCACAAAAGATCAGCCATGATCTCATTGAATGGCGGAGCAGGCTCGAGGGGCCAGATGGCCTACTCCTGCTCCTAGTTCTTATGTTCTTATGTTCTTATAACAGGAATAAAGATTAAATATGCGTAATTACAGCTGGATAACAAGCCGGTTAATTTCTACTACCCCCTTTAACTGTTCCACCCTCTACCAACATACAAAAGACAGACAAAGACAGAGGGGTGGAAAGGAGTAAACATAATAAGGATCAAGGTCAAAAGATAAGAGTCCTTGCTTCAGATGATGAGTTCTTTGCAGCACTTTCTTCACAAAATGAATGTGGATTAAAGTATCTGATCTGCAGCTTATAATGATCTTCTTTTCAGCTCAGTAACACATCTTGCTCACAGCTTAACCTGAAGAGGCTTCAGCCTGTTCTTAGAGAGAGTTATCAGATTCTAGTCTCTACTACACATCAGCCTTTTTTTCCCCCACAGAGTTAACAGATACTGGATTCTGTTTGCACTGCCTTCTCTGGAAACAAAAAGTTATCAGATTCTTAGAGTAGTCTTTAGAGGAGAATTGAGCTGGGTCTTTTGGGAGAGAATTAGTGGAAATCCTCCACCCAGATTGCAGAACCAAAAGTGAAACTACAATGGAACCTTGTGGATTTGAGAAACATTCCAGTGAATGTTTCATCACCTGTTATTAATAATATTAATAATAATCATCGCTTATTGTCACAAGTAGGCTTCAATGAAGGTACTGTGAAAAGCCCCTAGTTGCCACATTCCTGTGCCTGTTCGGGGAAGCTGGTACGAGAATTGAACCCATGCTGCTGCCTTGTTCTGCATTACAAGCCAGCTATTTAGCCCAGTGTGGTAAACCAGCCTCTGTACCAGGCAATGCACAGACCTCTGGGTCCATTCATTGGCCACCAGCCACATCAAACAATCCCAGTCATCACTGATGTCAGTCTAAAACAGCACAGCTTTCTACTCGAACAAAAGGCACAAGCCACCTTCCTTAAAGACATGTCCATAAAACATCCATGGATCAAAAATGTAACAGCAGAAATAAAAGAAAGGGGAATTAATAGGGAATAAACAGGAACAAACAAGAAGGACCCTCACAGTATTCCCTCAGGACATGGCTGATGATGCCTGTGAAGGCCACAGAATTCAGCAGAGACCCGATATAATAAGGTTCATGCTGCAATTTGCATTTTGATAGAGTAGACCATTGGGATATTAAAGGTGCGGTTCCGGTTCCTGGACTGGTCAGGTGGAGCCCCCCAAAATAGCCCGCAGAGAGTGCCACGCATCAGTGCTGTTTGCTGCGCCCTCCACAACCTGGCACGACAATGGGGCAAGGAGCTGGCAGAGGAGGATATGGATGAGCAGCACATATCCTTTGATGAGCACATAGAGGAACACACCAAGGGGAACCTCTGGAGGAGGCAGAGGAAAGCAGTCAGGTGATGGCAAGGGTCTGAATGGGGAGGAGTTCAGAATGCCCTGATAAGCTCCCGCTTTACGGATAATCAGGACTAGGCTGGACACAGAAGTTCCATCAAGGGGGATGCCCCTTCTCCACTGATTGGTGGCAGTGCAATCCCAACCTTACAATTTCTCCTGACATGGGTAGGGTGCGGTTGCCCCGACACTGGAGGATGATGACCACTTGCAATGAGAACAGAGTATTAATCCTCAAAGAGCTACTGCGAATGTCTGACTCCTGTCTGGCTTAGGACAGTTAATAATAATAATAATAATAATCTTTGTCACAAGTAGGCTTGCATTAACACTGAAATGAGTTAATGTGAAAAGCCTCTAGTCGCCACATTTTGGTGCCTGTTCGGGCACACAGAGGGAGAATTCAGAATGTCCAAATTACCTAAAGCAGTCTTTCGAGACTTGTGGGAGGAAACCAGAGCACCCGGAGGAAACCCACGCAGACACAGGGAGAATGTGCAGACTCCGCACAAACAGTGACCCAAGCCGGAATCGAACCTGGGACCCTGGTCCTGTGAAGCAACAGTGCTAACCACTGTGTTACTCCCTATGACCAGGGTAATATCAGAGTTATGATGGGCGTCAGATGCATCTACCCTGATGCAGGCATCTCCTTAGTTCGGGATGATGAGGACCTGTGTGACAGTGATGCCAGAGAGACAGCTCTCAGAAGCAGGTAGCCGTTGGGTTCCCTGTGCTGCATTCAGTCAAATGACTGGGTTAAGTGGTGGGCCTGACCACTTGTGGATTGGGGGGGGCGTGGTGGCTCCTCATTACCAGCATGACACTGGCACGAATGTGTGTGCCAGTGTGAGGGAACACCAACCATTGAGCTGACATCCTCGCTGACGGGAGATGGAGGCGGTGATGTTTGTCAGCATCTAGTCTATGCGTTAGATGGACGCCGTTGTGTAAGCGGCAGGTTATGGAGTTATGGAATGATAACAAGAAAGCACAAGGAGGGAGCCAAAAGTGAGGTTTAATACGTTAGAGGTATTCAAATACTTACATCAGTTCCCACTGAGTGGCTTCAAGTGGCTAAGAGCACCCGGGCCCACACTGTGCAACTACAATTTCTTAATCTTTCTAAACCTCCTGCTACATTTTGGATTCACAGCGGAGGTGGAGGTGGCCTGCTATCTGTTATGCCCTGTTTTTGAGATGACATTGGTGGTCATCCTTCGGAGGGCCATGAGCTGGAGGGGCCCAGCCTGCTTGTGGCTGCACAGGTATGGTGGTGCCAACATCTTCGGTGTGCGGGGCTGGAGCTGTGTCAGTTACAGGAGCAAGATGGGCTCCACATTGCCAGGCTCTCCTGGGTGGAAGGCCCTGAGCTGTGCACCGGCTGATCTTCCTCCTTATGGGTGTTCGAGGCTCCCTGGTTGCTCTTTGGGATAGAGGGGCAGCGGGTCCAATGCTCTAAAGCTGGATCGACCAGGAGGCACCCCTGGCTGTAGTCCAATGCTGTACTGCTGGATGGGCCGAGTTGCTCCCTTGGCTGCTGTCCAATGCGCTACTGCTGAGTGGATCAGGCTGCACCACTGTTTTTCCTGTAAAGGAAGGGGGATGGCATTAGTGTATGTGGTGCGCAATCAATTGAAAATGAAATGAAATGAAAATGAAAATCACTTATTGTCACAAGTAGGCTTCAAATGAAGTTACTGTGAAAAGCCCCTAGTCGCCACATTCCGGCGCCTGTTCGGGGAGGCTGTTACGGGAATCGAACCATGCTGCTGGCCTGCCTTGGTCTGCTTTCAAAGCCAGCGATTTAGCCCTGTGCTAAACAGCCCCTGTTACACTCAAGACAAAGTGATTCCATAATTGAAGGCTTTAATCTGCGAGAACTCTTCCCCAGCAGCTTCGATACAGAAAGTGAAGGCTGCTGGGACGGCACCGGTTCTTATACTCCGCCACTCAGGGCGGAGCTATGTACAACAGTCAATGGTAGACTCCTGGGTCTAACCAATGGTCATCCACCTCTTAGGTACCGCAATACCTGGTACTACCAAATTCACCCCCTGTTAAAAAAGAGCCCGGTGGGGGTGGTGGCCAGCGGTAATAGACGCCTTTCGCATGGTATGACCAGGTATGGAGGTACCATGATGTCGAGGGTATTTACAAAGTGTTCGTAATGCAGCAATCAGTCGATCGGGTGGCCTGGTCGTCCTTCTGGAGCGTCTGGGCCTCGGCGGTGATTCTGATGGGGGTCCCGGCGGTTGCGACTCCGGGAGCGTGATGTCGTCCTCCCTGGCAGCTTCGTCACCCCTAGGCGGCGCTGTTGGGGCAAAAGGTGGACAGGGGGGGGAAAGCGCCCATAGGGGGCGTCGGTGTGTGGTCGGGCCTAGGCAGGAGCGGCGGGAGTACTGACCCTCCAGTTAGGTGCTGTGGGGAGGGTGGGGGTGCCGGCCGTCAGGGAACGCTACGTAGGCGTACTGGGGGTTGGCGTGCAGCAAGTGGACCCTCTCGACCAACGGGTCCAACTTGTGCGCTCTCACATGTTTCCGAAGCAGGATGGGTCCGGGTGTCGCTAGCCAGGTTGGGAGCGAGGTCCCGGAGGAGGACTTCCTGGGGAAAACAAGGAGACGTTCGTGAGGTGTCTGATTTGTGGTTGTACAGAGCAGCAACCGGATGGCGTGGGGGACCACCGGGAGGACTTCCTGCCAGCAGGAGACTGGGAGATTCCTGGACCGTAGGGCCAGCAGGACGGTCTTCCAGTCCGTTCCGTTCTCCCTCTCTACCTGTCCGTTTCCCCGGGGGTTGTAACGTGTCATCCTGCTCGAGGCGATGCCCTTGCTGAGCAGGAATTGAAGCAGTTCGTCGCTCATAAAGGAGGACCCCCTATCACTGTGTAAATGGAAAAAGCGAGTGACCCCCGGGTGGCAGAGGTCCTCGTGGAGGGATCGGAGGCGGTCCACTTGTGCGGTGGCACATGTGCCGCGGGATAGGGCATCAGGAGGCTCGTTTAGCTTCCCCGGATGGTACAAGATCTCGTAATTGAAGGCGGAGAGTTCTATCCTCCACCGCAAGATCTTGTCTTTCTTAATCTTGCCCCGCTGTGCATTATCGAACATGAAGGCAACCAACCGTTGGTCCGTGAGGAGAGTGAATCTCCTGCCGGCAAGATAATGCCTCCAGTATCGCACAGCTTCTACTATGGCCTGGGCCTCCTGTTCGACCAAGGAATGACGGATTTCCGAAGCATGGAGGGTACGGGAGAAGAAAGCCATAGGCTTGCCCACTTGATTTAGGATGGCCGCCAGAGCTACGTCGGATGCATCGCTCTTGACCTGGAAGGGGTGGGGCTCGTCGATGGCGCGCATCGTGGCCTTAGCAATGTCTGCCTTGATGCGGCTGAAGGCCTGGCAGGCCACCGTTGACAGGGGGAAGGTTGTGGACTGGATCAGGGGTCGGGCTTTGTCTGCGTAATTGGGAACCCACTGTGCATAATAGCTGAAGAACCCTAGGCAGCGTTCAGGGCCTTGGGGCAGTGAGGGAGGGGGAACTCCATGAGGGGCCTATGACTCCACTTCGCACTACGTAGCCTAGAATGGCTAGACGGTCGGTGCTAAACACGCATTTCTCCTTATTGTAGGTCAGATTAAGGATTTTCGCGGTCTGGAGGAACTTGCGGAGGTTGGTGTCGTGGTCCTGCTGGTCATGGCCGCAGATGGTGATGTTATCCAGATAGGGGAACGTTGCGCGTAAGCCGTACAGGTCAACCATTCGGTCCATCTCTCGCTGGAACACCAAAACCCCATTAGTGACACCAAAGGGAACTCTTAAAAATTGATAGAGCCGCCCGTCTGCTGCGAAGGCAGTGTACTTGCGGTCACTAGTGCAGAGGAGTAGCTGGTGGTAGGCGGACCCGAGGTCCACCGTGGAGAAAACCTTGTATTGTGCGATCCTGTTTACCAGGTCGGCTATACGGGGGAGAGGGTACGCATCCAGCTGCGTAAACCTGTTGATGGTCTGGCTGTAGTCGATGACCATCCTATGCTTCGCCCCGGTCTTTACCACCACTACCTGAGCTCTCCAGGATCTGTTACTCGCTTCGATGACCCCTTCCCCCAGCAGCCTTTGGACCTCGGACCTGATGAAGGTCCGGTCCTGGGCACTGTACCGTCTGCTCCTGGTGGCGACGGGTTTGCAATCCGGGGTGAGTTTCGCAAACAGGGAAGGCGGGTCGACCTTAAGGGTCGCGAGGCCGCAGACAGTAAGGGGAGGTATAGGGCCGTCGAATTTAAAAGTCAGGCTTTGCAAATGGCATTGGAAAGGAAATCCAGCCCCAGGAGGGTAGCCGCGCAGAGGTGTGGGAGGACGTACAGGCGGAAATTGTTGAATTTCCTACCTTGGACAGTGAGGTTTGCTAGGCAGAACCCCTGTATCTCCACCGGGTGTGACCCGGAGGCCAGGGAGACCCTTTGATTTACAGGGTGGGTTACAAGTGAACAGCGCCTTACCGTGTCGGTGTGATCAAAGCTTTCCGTGCTCCCAGAGTCAATCAGGCACGACGTCTCGTGACCGTTGATGAGGACCGTCGTTGTAGCCGTTGCGAGTGTCCGAAGTCGACTTTGGTCCAGTGTTACCGAGGCCAGATGAAGCAGTTGCGAGTTCTGATCGAGCAGCGTGTGGTCGACCGAGCTGGGGGCCTGGGGCCCCATCCAAGATGGAGTCACCCATGGGTCGCACATGGTGTCCGAGGATGAAGATGGCGTCGGTGATGGACAAAATGGCGGCGCCCACCCATCCAGCGTGGGGTCCGGGGGGCAAGATGGCCACGCCCATGGGTCGCACGTGGCATTAGGATGGGGGGGGGGGGGGGGGGGGGGGGAGTGGTGAGCGCTGGCCGGTCGGGGCCTGAAGGGAGGGTTGCCGCGGCGGCCCATAGCCGCTGGAGACCGCAGCCATGGCACGGGCCTGGCAGACCCCCACATAGTGGCCCTTCTTGCCGCACCCTTTGCAGGTGGCGGTGCGGGCCGGGCAGTGCGGGCGGGGATGATCGCCTGCCCGCAGAAGAAACAGCGGGGTCCGGCGGCGTTAGCGGGCCGTCTCGCCGCGCAGGCTTGCGGGGTCAGAGGGAAGGTCTGAGGGGCTGCCGCTGCGGTGTGCCACGCAGCCCAGGGGGCCGCCGTGCATTGGATGCAAAGGACAGCGCGTTTTTATAGGCAATGGTCCATGGACCCTGCCAGGGCCCGTGCCTCTGTAAGTCCCAGAGTGTCCCTTTGTAGGAGCCTTCGCCGGATATCGGGGGAGGTCATACCTGCCACAAAAGCATCCCTGATCAAAAGTTCCATGTGCTCGCTCCCCGAAACTTGAGGGCAGCCACAGTTTAGGCCCAGCACCAGCAGCGCCCAGTAGAAGTCTTCCAACGTTTCCTCGGGGCTTTGCCGCCTAGTCGCAAGCAGGTGACGAGCGTAGACCTGGTTTACCGGGCGGATGTAATGTCCTTCCAACAGTTCGATAGCGGCGGCAAAGTTCTCCGCCTCCTCGATAAGGGGGTAGATCCCGGGGCTGACCCGGGAGCGCAGGAGATGCATCTTCTGTCCTTCCGTGGGGGTGCCTACGGCCGTGTCGCGGTAGCCCTTAAAGCAAGCCAGCCAGTGTTTAAAAATAGCAGCAGAGTTATCCGCGTGGGGACTGAGCTGGAGGCACTCCGGTTTGATGCAGAGATCCATCCTTCCAACTGAAGTTGTAGCAGATTAAATTGATGCGCAATCAATTACACTCAAGACGAAGTAATTCCATAACTGAAGGCTTTAATCTGCTAGAACTCTTCCCCAGCAGCTTCGATACAGAAAGTGAAGGCTGCTAGGATGGCACCGGTTCTTATACTCCGCCTCTCAGGGCGGAGCTATGCACAACAGCCAATGGTAGACTCCTGGGTCTAAACAATGGTCATCCACCTCTTAGGTACCGCAGTACCTGGTACTACCACAGTATGGTAGGAGCATAAGGATATGAGAGAATTCATATAAGGTTGGCGAGATGGATGGTGTGTTCTGTGTTCTCACTTTTTTCTCTTGCGCCAACCTTGCCGCAGTGCAGGATCAATCCACTTACTCTCCGGCAAGCTGAAGGGCTCTTTCCTTGAATGGCGAGAGGACTTTTAATTTGGGCATTCCCACCCTTTTCCTTTTTTTATTGTGAGCCAGCTTGTCCCGCAAGGAGACAGAAGGTTGGGGCTGGAGGGGGGGGGGGCGTTGGGGCGGGGGGGGGGGCTGTAAATAAGCCGTATGCCTGGTCAGATGGTAAGGATGCCCGTCCTCTTGTTCAGGGAGCTGGTGTTTACCAGCCCTGCCACCACATGCTGTGCAATTTGGTAACTTTATCATAGAATCCCTACACTGCAGAACGAGGCCACTTGGCCCATTGGGTCTGCACCATCTCTCTGAAGAGCACTCTAACTAGGCCTACTCCCTGACCCTATCCCTGTAACCCACCTAACCTTTGGACAAGGAGGGACAATTTAGCATGGCTAATCCACCTAACCTGCATATCTTTGGAGTGGGAGGAAACCCACGCAGGCACGGGAAGAATGTGCAAACTCGACACAGACAGTCACCCAAGGTTGGATTTGAACCCGGATCCCTGGCGCTGTGAGGCAGCAGTGCTAACCACTGTGCAACCATGTCACCCTTTGCTGGAGGATCTTCACCCCACTTGAGGGTGCAGGATCTCCCGCCTCGCCTCCACCACATCCAGCATTTTGCTGAGTGCTCCTTCAAAAAACCTCGGGGCATCTTCCGAGCAACCATCTCTTGGCTGCACATGGAAAAACTGCTGGGGACACGTTTAAATGGTGCGCCCTGCCTGATTCAAATGCCAAGTGATATCGGGGTGGACAAATCAGAGTGAGCCACCACTGGCGTGGCGTGAAACTCGTGCAAAATTAAATTCTTTCAAAGTGCTTAAAAATACGGCACAGAAACCCGCCAATGCTGCAGACGGGCGCTCTCAGCTTTTCTCACCCAAAACGACACTTAGCCCCAAAAAAGGGAAAATTCTGTTCATTATTTTGTCACAACAGCAAAACATGTACAGTTCACATTTTCTTGCATGTATATCAGGTGCTGCTTTGATCATAAACAGTAAAAGCTAAATTATATTTCCTTGCAATCCATGATCATGATATCTTATATTTCCATGGCTAATATATTTTTATTGACTGTGTCAGACTCTATAAGTACATTGTAGATATGCACATATTTTGTGAAGCTTAACATCGACACAGGTCCAAATAAAGCATAAAAAGCTGAAATCACACTATTATTAATATTTTGAAGTCCCACAGTCTGGACCTCTTGTAAAATATATCAGTCAAATATCAGACAGGCCATATTACAGAATGACAGCCATTTCCCAGGAATTGTAGGCTTTAGGTTTTAAACTTGATCTAACAAACACTATTTATGGAATGTTAACTTCAACAAACAAATGCTTTTTGACTGACTTCAGTTACTTAGGATATCATTCGCCGAGAACTGCATTCTAGATTTAGATTTGTCACATATACCGAGGTACAGATTACTGTATACACGAAAACATAGAACATACGATAAACACACAAAGTAAATGCATAAACATGGAACATGGACATCGGGTGAAGCATGTGGAATATAGTGCTACAACTGTAGAGAAGATACGTAGAAAGATCAATTCAGTCCATTCAGGAGTCTGGCAACAGCGGGGAAGAAGCTTTTAGTGCGTGTTCTCAAACTTCTGTAGGATGGAAGAGGTTGGAAGAGAGAATAACCCGTGTGGGAGGTGTCTTTGATTATGCTGAAGCTTTCCCAAGGCTACGAAAGGTGTAGACAGAGTCGATGGATGGAAGGTGGGTTGGAAAATGGACTGGGCTATCTATGTTCACGACTCTCTGTAGTTTTTTATGGTCTTGGGCCAAGAAGTTGCCATACCAAGCTGTGATGCAGCTAGATAGGATACTTTCTGTGGTACATCTATAAAAATTGGTAAGAGTCATTGTGGACATGCCGAATTTCCTTAGTTTCCTGAGGAAGTATAGACACTGTTGTGTTTTCTTGGTCATAGCGTCGACGTGGGTGGACCAGGATGTTTACACATACGAATTTGACGCTGTCAACCATCTCCACCTTGGTACCATTGATACAACAGGGGAGTGGACAACACTTTGTTTCCTGAAGTCGATGACCAGTTTCTTAGTATTGCTGACAGTGAGAGATTATTGTCTTGCACCATACCACTTAGTTCTCTATCTCTCTCCTGTACTCTGACTCGTCATTGTTTGGGATCCGAACCATGATGGTATTGAGGATTATCGTGGAGGTGTCTTTGATGTGTATCCTTATTAATTGCAGTCTGTGGGGCAGGAAGTCGAGAATCCAGTTGCAAAGGGAGGATCCGAGTCCTAGGTTTTGGAGTTTGGATATGAGCTTGGCTGGGATTATGGTGTTGAGGGCGGAGCTGTAGTCAATGAACAGGAGTCCGACGTAGGTGGCCTTGTTGTCGAGGTGCTCCAGGGATGAGTGTTGGATCAGGTGTGGACCGGTTGTGGCAGTAGGTGAATTGCAGTGGATCAAGGCAATCTTGAAGGTTGGAGTTAATGTGACTCGTAACCATCCTCTCGAATCACTTCATAATAATAGATATAAGTGGCCACCGGTCAGTAGTCATGTAGGTACGTTGCCTAGTTCTTCTTTGGCACCAGTATGATAATAGTCTTCTTGAAGCAAGTGGATACCTCGGAATGGAGTAGGGAGAGGTTAAAGATGTCTGCGAATACACCCATCAGTTGGTCCATGCAGTATCTGAGTGCACGACCAGGGACTCTGTCAGGACCAGTTGCTTTTCGTGGGTTCACTTTCGAGAAGGCCGATCTAACTTCTGAGGCTGTGACTGTAGGTATGGATGTGTCCGAGGACGTTGGGGCAGGTGACATCAGTTCGTAGGTTTCCTGCTCAAAAGGATCAGAGAGTGCATTGAGTTCATCGGGGAGGCTTTTACATGCATCAGCTGGATCAATTCTTTCAAAAATAGCTCACTACTTCAGGACACCACACTCTACCAGTTTTCCAACATCCCATGCAAAATAAAAATAATTTGTCTCTTTGTTTCTTTCTCCAATATTTTAGCTGCCAATAGTAATTCTCATATAACCATCCATAACCTTGTTTAATATGGACATAGTTGCTTTACCAGGAAAGGTTTACATTCTAACTTACAATGGTGCATTATTTTTAAAGATATCATTGCGATGTATGTACGCTATATCTCATTAGCTAAGGGTGTTGCCTCTGCTCGGTGGTGAAACTGATGACCCATATTACTGGCAACTCACTATCAGAAAGAAACAGCTGGTTCCAAGTTGATGTCAACAGTGGTTTGGTATCGGTGACATAGTAATAAATTATCAATTGTTGCTAAGTAGTAACACTCTTGACTCTGAGTTCGAAGGTTTATGGATTCAAGCCCCACTCCAGGAAGTGGAGTACATAATCCCGTTTGGCAGTATTGAAAGAGTGCCATGTTGTTAGAAGTGCCATCTTTGGACAGCACGGTGGCGCAGTGGTTAGCATTGCTGCCTCACGGCGCCGTGGTCCCAGGTTAGATCCCGGCTCTGGTCAACTGTTGTGGTGGTATGTATTTGGGGTATTAAGGTACCCTGTGATGCCGAGAGGCTATTGGTGTATAGGCACTGGGTCCCGATTGGATCAGCCGCCTGCTGGCTCCACCCAGTAAGGCGGAGTATAAGAGCCCGGGTTCTCCCAGCAGCCGCAGTCTGTAACTGTGCTGCTGGGGAACACGTCTGCGTAATAAAGCCATCGTTCGACTCCTTCTCATCTCGCCTCGTGAGTGATTGATTGTGCTACAACTGTCCATGTGGAGTTTGCATATTCTCCCTGTGTTTGCATGGCTTTCGCTCCCACAACCCAAAGATGTGCAGGGTAGGTCGATTGGCCATGTTAAATTGCCCCTTAATTGGAAAAGATTAATTGGGTACTCTAAATTTATTTTTAAAAAAGAAGTGCCATCTTTAAGATGGGAAATTAAAGGCAGCACGTTCTCTCAGTATCTGCGATAGGTTTCCTTCGGTTGCTCCAGTCCAAAGATGTGCAGGTTAGGTGAACTGGCAACACTAAATCGTCCCTGTTGTCCAAGGGTGCAGGCTTGGTGTGGATGGGGAATGGGCCTGGTGGGGTGCTCTTTTGGGGGTTGCTGCTGACTCAGTGGGCCGAATGACCTCCTGTAGGAATTCTATGGTTGTATGGAAATGTTAAAGTAAGATCCTGTCTGATCTTTTAGGTGGTGAAAACATCCCACAGCATTACTCAAAAAAAAGAGTAGAGAAATTCTCCTGTCTGCCACCCCTCCACCTACCCTCCCCCCCACTCCCCCCCCCCCCCCCCCCCCACACACACACACATTTATTTCTCAAACAATTATATATTTTTTAATAGATCACATGGTAAGTTATTTAATTGCTGTCTTTGGGGCCTTGTATGCAAATTAGCTGCTTCAATTTTTACAAAAAATCTTTTTATTCTCATTTTCAACATTTTCATTAATAAACAACCAAAGAAAAAACAAACAAAAACAAATACAGTAACAATCCCCCACACACAAACCGCCACCCTTCGCCACCACCCCCCCCCCCCCCCCGCCCAATATACAGACCAAAACATCCACCCGTACATTCCAGGTAAATAAACCCACAAATTAACAATCCGGAAACAGTGTAAACAAAGACAACAATACCACCAACCCCCCACTTTCCCCCTCCCTAATGGTCAATGCCAACCAATTCTCGGACATACATAATAAACAGCCCACAGGAATTGTGAAACACTTCCTTAAACCCCTTCAGCTGAGACTTCACCTTCCCGAGAGTCGAAAAAATTCAAGTAGGTCCCCCCGCCAAGCCGTGTCACAGGATGGAGAAGCTAACCTCCACCCAACAGGACCCACCTCCGGGCAATCAGCAAGGCAAAGGCTAATATCTGCCCCTGCACCCGCTCGCCACCCGATCCAGTCCGAGCCGGTCCTATCCACCATCCTCATAACTCCAGGCCCTGCCCACTGAGCTTGGCCCGCCCCCTCCCATTGATACCATCGGGTTCCTCCACCACTCCCAGAATCCTCCCCTCCACTTCCTCGCAAAAATACCTCACCCAGTATGTAGCCACCTGGGTTGGCCAACCCGCGATGTAAAATGGAGAACAGCAAAGGCTGAAGGGAAATTCAGCCAACAGAGGCAGAAACTAGCAGGTGCAAGTTACTGTGTATTAAACTCTGTAAAAGCCCAGACAGCATCGATACAAGCAGCCATCTGCAGAATAATGTAGCAGCCATCTACATACTGATGAGCGATCCCCGGGAACAATCAAAACATTTGGGATAAACAAGGCCAAGCCAGACTCCTCAGCGCCAGAAGGAGCCAACACAAAAGAGGTTAACGGACACCTCAAGACCGCCCATCGATCAGGGAACCGCTCCAGTATTGGAGAAATCGAACCAAGCGATTGGAACAAAGTCCAATCACTTGGAACCAGGTACAGGGTCCGCCCCGAAAGGCGGGAAGCCCCTGGGGACTATAAAGTTAAGCCCCCAAGTTCAAATCATCCTTCTTGACCGGGTCACTCAGCAACGCGAACCAACCCTTGACAGTGACCGGTTCAGCTGCCGCCAAGATCCAGTAAGTCTTAAGTCAACGCTCGCTACGAGATAGGCGCTCCTAGCTACCAGTCCGTACCAACTTCGAATCCCGCAGACTCAGAACCCGAACAAAAGGCCATTTGTTCTCCTGACCTGGTGGGCCAGTCCGAAGCTAAGTATAGGCCTATTAGTTATAGAAGTAGCTTAGCAGTAGAATTTATGCATGAGTAGCGATTTACTGTGTATAATAAATGTGCTTTGATTTGAATCTTACTAATTGGTGTATTGAGTTATTGATCATTACTTGAACTTGAACCTCGTGGCGGTATCATAAAGATACCTGGCGACTCGAGAGCAAAGGTTAGAAAACAGAGCCAATTGAACCAACCAAAAGTTAGCAACATATTACTGGCGACATCTGACGGGACCCGATCTAGCAGTGGCTTAACCACTCCGGGAGAACCCAAAAATTTGAATTAGAGATCCAATTGGGAACAGAAAACCACAAGTGTTCAAGCAGTTCTGATCAATCCTCATAATTCGGAAGTGTGTTAAATGCATGCATAACTAACAGGGCTATAAGGTAAACTGATAGATTTTTTTGTTGCGACAAAACTGTCGGGTGTTTGTATTTCGGAAAATAGCGAAAGCCATACCTGTAATTACAGCACCGCCTTAGTACCCCTTGTTCCAAATTTTAAAAGAAGCATTCAGATAGGAAAGATGGCAATGCAGGCAATGCAACGCCTCATGAACATCGAAGATTTCGTGGTCGCAGCGACCAGCAACAGTAGAGTAGGACAGTGTCCCGTATGGGAAGAAGAAATCAGGGAGTACCTCAAAGGGAAAGGATGGCCCCTTTGGAGCAAATTCTGTAGCAATGAGGAAACAGGTCCCGGAAGTATAGGACATACTTGGTGGGAGAACCTGAGCGAGATTCACAAGAAGAGCTTAGGAGAAGCTCGCAAGCCGATGGCAATCGTGTCCTGCTTGGCACAATTGCGAGGCACAGAGGAGGTCGTTAGGACGCTCCGGAAAGAGATAGAAGTCATACATCGAAGGAGGAAGGTCGATGTCAGTGAGGTAGAAAGAGAGAACGTAGAGTTAAGGAGGAAGTTGGCAGCAAAAGACGGCGAGGTGGATGATGCTAAGTGGGCACATCAGTCTTGTCTGGCGCACTTAAGCAGCTTCCAGTCCCAGTACGAAAAGGCCTATCAGGACACGCAACGTGCAGTCCTGGTACGAGAGGAAACCGAGAAGCAGGTAGAGGCATTGCAGAGGCAGTATAGTGACCTGAAGGCAGCGTTAAGAGCACTCCATGCTGCCACCACGGAGCAAAGACAAAGCTCATTAGACCACGCAAAGTGCCGGAAGCAGATTGCAGAACTGCAATCTCTGCTTTCAGTTCAAAAAGGGTTCCAGGAAACCTTTGGATCCCAGTTTGATGAGGAAGACGGCCCTGATTGGGAAGAGTTAAATGAGACAGCGCAGAGATATGTTCAGGGAACATGTGCGCAGGGAAAGCCCCAAAAGAGAAAAGCGCCCCAACCCCCCACAGAGCAGATAGTTCAGGTTCCAATGAACCCAGTCACCACCCACTGCACAGCCACATCGGACGACACGGAATTTCTGTACACCACCCCCTTAACAGTGACCCAATTACGGGACGCGTGCGAGAAAATCACACCGTTCCTCCCCACCTCAGAACCCCACCACTTCTTTGCCAGAGTAAAGCAGCAGGCGACCATGTAAGGCCTGGATGAGCGAGAGCACGTAAAGCTCACAGTTTTGAGTTTAGACCCTTCGGTCATAGCAGCCCTTCCCGACCCACAGAATGTAGGAGGCACCCTTGCAGAAATGTCAAAGACGCGATCGGGTATAACCGGGGTGACCCCGTAGATGGCCTCAATAAATACAGGCAAAAGAAAACCAAGCAGCCCACAGCGTTTGCTGGACGCCTGTGGATCCATTTTGCAGCAGTTTTTGGAGACTTAGACCACGTCCATTTGTCCCCAGACAACATGGCCAAATGGACCCACACCCTTATCTCCCATGCCACAGAAACAGGACAAAAAGCTTGTGCGAATTATGATCCGTCAGAGGAGGCTCATAATGAGAAATAGGTCGTAAAAAGATTGTCCCGCACCTGGGATCAGTCTGTACAAAACAAACCCGCAGTTAAAAATCCCGAAGGAAAGCAGGCAGAAGCGGACATACAAGCAGTTAAGTCACACCAGAACCATGCATGGGTAAATGAAGGCAAGAACAGCCTCCCACAAAAGTCACATGAGTGTTACAACTGTGGCCATTTAGGACACTTTGCAAGAGAATGCAATGCCCCAAGAAAGCCACAGAGAGCCCAGCAGACGGGCACTCTGAATAAGAATAGGACAGAGCCCATACATAGTGTGAGCACCCGTTCAGATCAGACGGACCTGAATGGAACGGACTGACGGTGTTCGGGCTCCCCCAGTTGGGTCTGCGACACCCTTTGGGATAGGTCCGGACGACCGGTAGTCGCAGCAAAAATACGGGGACAGCCCATCGAGTTTCTCTGGGACACAGGAGGGTCCCGCACCACAATAAATTCCTCCACCATGTTTCAAAAGGACACGTGGCCCACTACAGCCACTATCACCCTCAGCGGCTTTACAGGCCACTCACAGCAGGGACACATCACAGCCCCTGTACCCATTCAAATCGGCAACATCACCACCACCGTAGTTTTAGTCGACCTACCCCACACAGCAGAACACATTTTGGGCATAGACTTTATGAATTCCCACAATCTATCCTTTGATCCAGTCAACCAATGTGTCTGGAAAATCTGCAAGAGCTCCCGCAACGCTCCCCATAGGAGAATATGCCAACAAAATTAGCGCAGTAGGCAAATTTTGGTTCAACCCGACAACAATTAGCACGGACAAGCAGGTTAGGGCAGTGTTACAAAAGAACAGGATACCATTCGCGACCCACAGACACGACTGTGGCCGGATGACTGGTTCAGTACAAATCACAGGACCTGACCCTAGACCCCAAAAGCAATATGGATTTCCCCAAGAGGCAGAGGGAGAAATCGCAAACGTAATCGACAGCTTATTAGAGCAGGGCGTACTTAGATCAGTAGCCTCCACTAATAATGCCCCGATTTGGCCAGTGAGAAAGCTCGATGGATCATGGCGACTGACCATCGATTACCGGGAACTCAACAAAATCACCCCCGCAGCAGCCCCCACAGTAGCCACAAGTCCCGAGGCCATGCTCAAGCAGGGACTCAATTCCCGATACTTTACGGTTTCGGATATCAGTAATGGATTCTGGTCCATTACATTGGCAAAGGCGTGCCAGTACAAATTTGCCTTCACCTTTAAAAACCAACAGTACACGTGGGCATGCCTTCCACAAAGATTCCACAACCCCCCCTCCATTTTCTACCGACAGCTGGCAAATGGTTTAGCCAAATATTCTCGCCCCGAATGTCTGGTCCAGTACGTAGACGACCTACTACTGCAGACAGACACCAAGGACGAGCACATCGAGCTTCTGTCCGAACTCCTGGAACTCCTACAAGCAATTGGATGCAAAGTTAACCCCCAAAAAGCCCAGATTTTGGAACACAAAGTGATATATTTGGGTACAATTATCACACATGGTAAACGCGAGATCGAGCACAAAAGGATTGACTCGATTACCAAATTGCCCCTTCCCCAGAACGTTTCAGCCCTCCGGTCGTTTTTAGGACTGGTTGGCTACTGCCGAAACCATATTGACAGTTTCGCCAGCAAGGCAGCACCCCTCTCAGACCTCCTCAAGAAAGGAGCCCCCTGGGAATGGCTTCCGCAGCATACGGATGCTGTGGACTCTTTGAAACAAGCACTCATAGCAGCCCCCGCACTACAAGTTTCAGACCCGCTTTCCCCCTATGTGATAGAGGTAGCAAGCGCAGACTGCACCCTTTCGGCCGTGCTCCTTCAGGAACGGCACGAACAGTTAAGGCCCGTGGCTTACGCCTCCAGAGTGTTAGATGCTGTGGAGCAGAGATTTTCAGCCTGTGAAAGGCACCTGCTTTTTTTTTTTTTTGCACTGAGTGCCGAATTTGGTGCATTTCAGTGCTATAGTGAGAGTTTGGTGACTGAGGGAGTATAAGGCTTCATTTTTAACTAAAGTCTAGTCTTTCTTTTATTTAGTTAATTAACTTAAAAGTTGCTGTTTGGTTTAGAAGAAGGTGAATTTTCAATCAGCTTTAAACAAAGCTTCTACTTGTAGGCACTTGCAGCTGGAGCTTGTTAATTAGTTAATTGGATTAGGCCAGTTTTCAGAAGCTAGATTCACAGTGTAAAAGTGATCCCCTACAGTGCAGACTTTGTTTGCACTGAGTGCTGAGTTTGGTGCATTTGAGTGCTATAGTGAGAGTTTGGTGACTGAGGGAGTATAAGGGGAGGAGGGAGTAAGGTGCTCCTTTCATTTTGTTTCCTACATTTCCGCAAAGAGTGAGAAGATTGCCAGGAGTTTACAGAGAGTGCAGCTGACTGGGAGCAGAGTCGGAGGGCGGAGATCCAGTTGGTCCACAGGGCAGCTAAATTCTGTAAGGTAAGAGGGGATGGAGGCTAGGCCAGTTGCATGCTCCTCCTGTAGGATGTGGGTGGTGAGGGATACCACCGGTGTCCCCGCTGACTATACCTGCGAGAAGTGCACCCGACTCCAGCTCGTCAAAGACCGTGTTAGGGAACTGGAGCTGTAGCTGGATGAACTTCAGATCATCCGGGAGGCAGAGGGGGTGATAGAGAAGAGTTACAGGGAGGTAACCACACCCAAGGTACAGGACAAGAATAGCTGGGTTACAGTCAGGGGAAAAAAAACAAACAGGCAAACAGTGCAGGGATCCCTCATGGCCGTTCCCCTTCAAAACAAGTATACCGTTTTGGATGCTGTTGGGGGGGGATGACCTACCGGGGGAAGGCCCTAGCAGCCAGGTCTCTGGCACTGAGTCTGGCTCTGGGGCTCAGAAAGGAAGGGGGGAGAATAGAAAAGCAATAGTTGCAGGAGATTCAATGGTTAGGGGAATAGATAGGAGATTCTGTGGTCGCGAGCGAGACTCCCGGAAGGTATGTTGCCTCCCGGGTGCCAGGGCCAGGGATGTCTCGGATCGTGTCTTCAGGATCCTTAAGGGGAGGGGGAGCAGCCAGAAGTCATGGTGCACATTGGTACCAACAACGTAGGTAGGAAAAGGGGTGTGGTGGTAATAAACGAGTTTAGGGAGTTAGGCTGGAAGTTAAAAGCCAGGACAGACAGAGTTGTCATCTCTGATTTGTTGCCAGTGCCACGTGATAGCGAGGCTAGGAATCGGGAGAGAGTGCAGCTGAACACGTGGCTGCAGGAATCGTGTCGGAGGGAGGCTTCAGGTATTTGGATAATTGGAGCGCATTCTGGGGAAAGTGGGACCTGTACAAGCAGGACGGGTCGCATCTGAACCAGAGGGGCACCAATATCCTGGGAGGGAGGTTTTCTAGTACTCTTCGGGAGGGTTTGAACTAATTTGGCAGGGGAATGGGAACCGGATTTGTAGTCCAGCAACTAAGGTAGCCGATATTCAGGACGCCAAAGCGTGTAATGAGGCAGTGGGGAAGGGAACACTGACAAAGGAGAGTACTTGTAGGCACGGAGATGGGTTGAAGTGTGTATACTTCAACACAAGAAGCATCAGGAATAAGGTGGGTGAACTTAAGGCATGGATCGATACTTGGGACTACGATGTGGTGGTCATCACGGAAACTTGGATAGAAGAGGGGCAGAAATGGTTGTTGGAGGTCCCTGGTTATAGATGTTTCAATAAGATTAGGGAGGGTGGTAAAAGAGGTGGGGGGTGGCATTGTTAATTAGAGATAGTATAACAGCTGCAGAAAAGCAGTTTGAGGAGTATGGGTACCCCGGTAGGTCATCCCCCCCAACAGCATCCAAAACGGTATACTTGTTTTGAAGGGGAACGGCCACCAGGGATCCCTGCACTGTCTGCCTGTTTTTTTTCTTTCCCTTGACTGTAACCCCGCTATTCTTGTCCTGTACCTTGCGTGTGGTTACCTCCCTGTAACTCTTCTCAAAGGTACTGAGGTAGTATGGGTTGAAGTCAGAAATAGGAAAGGAGCAGTCACCTTGTTAGGAGTTTTCTATAGGCCCCCCAATAGTAGCAGAGATGTGGAGGAACAGATTGGGAAACAGATTTTGGAAAGGTGCAGAAGTCACAGGGTAGTAGTCATGGGTGACTTTAACTTCCCAAACATTGAGTGGAAACTCTTTAGATCAAATAGTTTGGATGGGGTTATGTTTGTGCAGTGTGTCCAGGAAGCTTTTCTAACACAGTATGTAGATTGTCCGACCAGAGGAGGGGCAATATTGGATTTAGTACTTGGTAATGAACCAGGGCAAGTGATAGATTTGTTAGTGGGGGAGCATTTTGGAGATAGTGACCACAATTCTGTGACTTTCACTTTAATAATGGAGAGGGATAGCTGCGTGCAACAGGGCAAGGTTTACAATTGGGGGAAGGGTAAATATGATGTTGTCAGACAAGAATTGAAGTGCATAAGTTGGGAACATAGGCTGTCAGGGAAGGACACAAGTGAAATGTGGAACTTGTTCAAGGAACAGGTACTACGTGTACTTGATATGTATGTCCCTGTCAGGCAGGGAAGAGATGGTCGAGTGAGGGAACCATGGTTGACAAGAGAGGTTGAATGTCTTGTTAAGAGGAAAGAGGAGACTTATGTAAGGCTGAGGAAACAAGGTTCAGACAGGGCGTTGGAGGGATACAAGATAGCCAGGAGGGAATTGAAGAAAGGGATTAGGAGAGCTAAGAGAGGGCATGAACAATCTTTGGCGGGTAGGATCAAGGAAAACCCCAAGGCCTTTTACACATATGTGAGAAATATGAGAATGACTAGAGCGAGGGTATGTCCGATCAAGGACAGTAGCGGGAGATTGTGTATTGAGTCTGAAGAGATAGGAGAGGTCTTGAACGAGTCCTTGTCTTCTGTATTTACAAATGAGAGGGGCCATATTGTTGGAGAGGACAGTGTGAAACAGACTGGTAAGCTCGAGGAAATACTTGTTAGGAAGGAAGATGTGTTGGGCATTTTGAAAAACTTGAGGATAGACAAGTCCCCCGGGCCTGACGGGATATATCCAAGGATTCTATGGGAAGCAAGAGATGAAATTGCAGAGCCATTGGCAATGATCTTTTCGTCCTCACTGTCAACAGGGGTGGTACTAGGGGATTGGAGAGTGGCGAATGTCGTGCCCCTGTTCAAAAAAGGGAATAGGGATAACCCTGGGAATTACAGGCCAGTTAGTCTTACTTCGGTGGGAGGCAAAGTCATGGAAAGGGTACTGAAGGATAGGATTTCTGTGCATCTGGAAAGACACTGCTTGATTAGGGATAGTCAGCACGGATTTGTGAGGGGTAGGTCTTGCCTTACAAGTCTTATTGAATTCTTTGAGGAGGTGACCAAGCATGTGGATGAAGGAAAACTAGTGGATGTAGTGTACATGGATTTTAGTAAGGCATTTGATAAGGTTCCCCATGGTAGGCTTCTGCAGAAAGTCAGGAGGCCTGGGATAGTGGGAAATTTGGCCAGTTGGATAACAAACTGGCTAACCGATAGAAGTCAGAGAGTGGTAGTGGATGGCAAATATTCAGCCTGGATCCCAGTTACCAGTGGCATACCACAGGGATCAGTTCTCGGTCCTCTGCTGTTTGTGATTTTCATTAATGACTTGGATGAGGGAGTTGAAGGGTGGGTCAGTAAATTTACAGACGATACGAAGATTAGTGTAGTTGTGGATAGTGAGGCGGGCTGTTGTCAGCTGCAAAGAGACAGATAGGATGCAGAGCTGGGCTGAGAAGTGGCAGATGGAGTTTAACCCTGAAAAGTGTGAGGTTGTCCATTTTGGAAGGACAAATATGAATGCGGAATACAGGGTAAACAGTAGAGCTCTTGGCAATGTGGAGGAGCAGAGAGGTCTTGGGGTCTATGTTCATACATCTTTGAAAGTTGCCACTCAAGTGGACAGAGCTGTGAAGAAGGCCTATGGTGTGCTAGCGTTCATTAACAGAGGGATTGAATTTAAGAGCCGTGAGGTGATGATGCAGCTGTACAAAACTTTGGTAAGGCCACATTTGGAGTACTGTGTACAGTTCTGGTCGCCTCATTTTAGGAAGGATGTGGAAGCTTTGGAAAAGGTGCAAAGGAGATTTACCAGGATGTTGCCTGGAATGGAGAGTAGGTCTTATGAGGAAAGGTTGAGGGTGCGAGGCCTTTTCTCATTAGAACGGAGAAGGATGAGGGGCGACTTGATAGAGGTTTATAAGATGATCAGGGGAATAGATAGAGTAGACAGTCAGAGACATTTTCCCCGGGTGGAACAAACCATTACAAGGGGACATAAATTTAAGGTGAATGGTGGAAGATATAGGGGGGGATGTCAGAGGTAGGTTCTTTACCCAGAGAGTAGTGGGGGCATGGAATGCACTGCCTGTAGAAGTAGTTGAGTCGGAAACATTAGGGACCTTCAAGCAGCTATTGGATAGGTACATGGATTACGGTAAAATGAGATAGTGTAGATGTATTTGTTCTTAAGGGCAGCACGGTAGCATTGTGGATAGCACAATTGCTTCACAGCTCCAGGGTCCCAGGTTCAATTCCAGCTTGGGTCACGGTCTGTGCGGAGTCTGCACATCCTCCCCGTGTCTGCGTGGGTTTCCTCCGGGTGCTCCGGTTTCCTCCCACAGTCCAAAGATGTGCGGGTTAGGTGGATTGGCCATGATAAATTGCCCTTATTGTCCAAATTTGCCCTTTGTGTTGGGTGGAGGTGTTGACTTTGGGTAGGGTGCTCTTTCCAAGAGCCGGTGCAGACTCAATGGGTCGAATGGCCTCCTTCTGCACTGTAAGTTCAATGATAATCTATGATTAATCTAGGACAAAGGTTCGGCACAACATCGTGGGCCGAAGGGCCTGTTCTGTGCTGTATTTTTCTATGTTCTATGTTCTATGCTCGCAGCTTTTTGGGCAGTACAGTATTTTTTGTACATAACCGGACTGAACCCCATCACAATCCTCACGGAACACACCCCCACCCAACTTTTACTGGATGGACGACTCAAGGACGGTACAGTTAGTCAGATTAGAGCAGCTAGATGGACCCTTCTTTTGCAGGAACGGGACATCACTGTTAAAAGGTACCCCGGAACCCCCCATGAATGTGAAATTATCTCTCCACACCACAACACAGGCCCCTTTATTGCTAAAACACCCCCCAGAAAGATAGGTAGTTCAACCCAGAGCCCCAAGCACACAGACACGTGCGAACCCATTAGGATATATGTGGATGGTTCTTCCACAGTATTAGAAGGGAAGCGCATAACAGGATGCGGCATTTACGTCGAGGACGCGCAGGGACGCACCCTAGAAGAAATAGCAATAAAACTTCCAGGACACTTAGGCGCGCAGGCAGCAGAACTTTAGGCCATCGCATACATAGTGGAACACCCAGATTCCTTCCCCAGCCCAGCAGACATATATTCGGACAGCCTCTATGTCTGCAACAGCTTTACAGAATTCCTGCCCCTGTGGAAAGCAAGAAGATTTGTTTCCGCAGACGGAAAACCCCTCCCTTCAGCCCCATTGCTCCATCACGTTTTAGAGAGAGCGCAGAACAGGACTTTTGGAATAGTTAAAGTTCATAGTCATCATCGTTCCTCCCCCCCTGGAAATGTAAAAGCCGACGCACTGGCTAAAGCAAGTTCCAGGCATGGATATTTTTGGACACCCCCCCGAAAGCACACCAGTGAATGCAGTTCAGGTCTCGCAGACTAATTTCGAGGATTTAGTGCAGGCCCAGAAGCAGGACAGCAATCTCAGGGAGATTTTAAAAGGAAACTATCCAGCACCCTATGATAGATTCAAAAATGCTCTGACCACACATGGCAGTGTGGTGTTAAACGATACCCTTTATGTGGTTCCTGAACAGGACAGGAATCAGATCATTTGTTTGTTCCATGACAGTCATGGACATCAGGGAATTGATCCCACTACAGTCCACCTCAGGCAGCTCTGTTGGTGGCCGAGTTTGAAAGAAGATGTAACGCTCTACGTTGAGAATTGCCTTATCTGTGCCCAGAACAACCCGGACAGATACTCCAAAAAGGCTCAGTTCAGTCACACCTGACCCGTTAATGGCCCCTGGATTAACCTCCAGATTGATTATATTGGTCCATTGCCCCCTTGCAGGAATGGTTATAAATATGTACTCGTGGTGATAGACACGTTTACAAAATGGGTGGAAGCATTCCCATCCAGAACAAACACGGCAAAGACCACAGCCAAGATCCTAACCCACCACATCTTTACGAGATGGGGACTCCCCCGCAGCATTGAATCCGACCAAGGTTCCCATTTTACGGGACGTGTCATGAAGAACGTCCTCACGATATTTGGCATTACCCAAAAAATCCACATTTCATACCACCCCCAGTCAAGTGGTATCGTGGAGCGCATGAATCGGACTCTAAAATTCACTCTCAGAAAAATGGTGCAGCAAAATAACACCACTTGGGACTCAGTCCTCCCCTTTGCACTGATGTTTTTGCGAAATACGGTTTCCACATTCACAGGTTACACCCCACACACTCTCATGACCGGACGCCCCATGAAAGGCACAGAATTTGTATTAGGATTAGATTTTACCAGCCCCGAAGTGACGGCCCTCACACACGAGAAAGCAGTAGAACAATTAGTGGCGAATGTAAAAACGGCTCAGCTAGCAGCCACAGTGAAATTGGGCACAAGAAAGAAACAGAAAAAGGCCTGTTTCGATAAGACAGTGCATGCGACTGAGTACAGTGTAGGACAGCAAGTCATGCTCTCCGTATACAACCCCAGCACATTCCTGTCACCCAAGTATTCGGGTCCGTACCCCATTGGAAAGACTGCGTGGTTTCATATCAGCCAGCTGAAGGCATTGGAACACAGTCTAACCACGCACATCATGTCAAGCTCGACGCAGCAGACCACGCCCCGCCCACAGCCAACGTAACCCTCCCCTCCCCCAACACGTCCAGCCCAGCCATAGACTCAACCCCGACTCCACCCCCGAAATATACACTCTGCCCCGGAACGCCCACAGACAGCAGCTGCAGCGACAGCGACTGTGACTCGGACAATAGCCACAGCACGCCTCCCTACTATCCCCATGCAACAGGCCCCACACCCACCGAAACTGAGCATGATTTGAGTGACCCCTTCATGATCACTTTCCTAAACAAACCCCACCAACGACCACCGACCTACAATGACGACCCCGATTCCGTCCCCACAGAACTAGACACCACCTTTTGGCACCGAGATAATTCGTACAGACTCGTCCGGAACGACGAGAGTGATCCAAAATCACACCAAGCAGCCCTATCAGCGCTGATACACTCGAGAGTTTGGCATCCGGGAGAAGATGACGACTTTGAGTCTGACTCCCAAAACGAAAACCCCTTTGCGACCCTGTTCGCAACCGATAACTGAGGTGTCCAGATGATGTTTTAAAAGGAACCGCTTGGGAGAAAACGGTGTCCTTTCTGATGGAACCTGCAGCATGTTTGATGCTGTTTGTACTTGTACTGTTAAATGTTGTATGTTAGACCGGAATTTTTTTTCCACCGCCCCACGACACCACCCTTTTGACACCCACTGGCAGTTAGAGAAACTAGTTTGGCCAGACGCTAGTTCAGCGGAACTAGCTTGTCCACAGAGACTTGTTAAGGTCCCAGACGCCAGTTCATAGGAACTCGTCTGTCAACGGAACACAGACACCCGTTCGTAACTGCCCTTCTGGTTCGAAGGAAGAACCAATACGGCAACCCCCCACGATGACGACATTTCTTGCCCGTTCTTGTCGGTTGCTCAGGCAGTGGAAAAACGGCATTGGGACCCGCCCTGTCTGGGAACCCCCCCTCTGGTCAGCTATGCTTGGGTAGAGCACACACGGCATTGGTCGCCGTCCTACCCGGGGACTCCATCCAAATCTTACCCGTCGCGGCCCATACGCACCTCATTTCGGCAAGTTTTGTTCAAAAAGTTTTTGTTTGTTTTCAGGTAACCCTTAGGTTTCCAACCCTCTGCTATTTACATCCTCAAACATTTGGATGGTAAATCGCAGGGCTCTGGCTCACCGGGGCAATCGCCTCCTCCACCAGCACCTTCAATACTCCCATCATCTCCATCCTCATCACCTCCATGTGCTTTGCAAACTGTTTTTCAAGTTCCGCAACCATCACCTCGGTCATCTTTTCTGCCGTGAACAGTGCTGCCCCACCCAGCGACCCGGCCTCCACCATCCTTCCAGTTGCTGTGCCGACCCTTCCACTCGACTGCAATTCTTCATTCACCCCCTTTTTCACGGCAGCTTTCCTTTAGGTTTTAGACATCCTTCTTCCTTATGTCTTCCTGCCCTTATTTAACCAAAAACTGCCCCTGGGACAGGGCATTAAATTCTAAAAAATCAAGCCTCGAGCAGGAGCCATCCAATGTGCGCCCTCCTCCTACATGCCGCCACTGGAAGTCCAGCTGCTTCAATTGTTATACTACAACAGTGATTACATGTCAAAAAGTTTTTTATTAACTGCCTACATGGTTTGAGAAGTCTCAAACCACTACATAAATGAATGTTATTTCAATCTTTTAGCTGGCTGGCCAGGTTGATATCCAATTATCTTTCCTCTCTTTCTGTGCTCCAGTACCCTGCCTGAGGTTGCTGCCTTGCCTAATAAACACCTGAAATTAGGAACATAACATTTGAGGAATCGGGCAGCATGGTGGCGCAGTGGTAGCACTGCAGTCTCACGGCGCCGAGCTCCCAGGTTCGATCCCGGCTCTGGGTCACTGTCCGTGTGGAGTTTGTACGTTCTCCCCGTGTTTGCATGGGTTTCGCCCCCACAACTCAAAAGATGTGCAAGGTAGGTGGATTGGCCATGGTAAATTGCACCTTAATTAGAAAAAATGAATTGGGTACTCTAAATTTTTTTAAAAATAACATTTTAGGAATCATTCCGAATATATAAGTCAAAAAAGACAATGCTAGATTTGAGTACATTACATATGCTATTACAAAGGGACAGGTTAGTTTCATCTGTGCTATGATACAGAACTCTTTGAATTACTGGGGTCTTGCGATTGAAAGGTACATTTGATAATCTAACAAATAAATTTATGGTAAGCATACCATTTAAAAATAAGCTCAATTTGTTGTTAATCATTAAAATATTTCTTCATTTTCAAAGTGTATTGGGAAATTGAAAAAATAATGGAATCTTTATTTAAGTGTTAAATTATACCATTTTTAAAACAGGTTGTGAAAAAAAATTGGCAAATTGAACAGTAATTGTCTTGTAGAAATAGCTGAGCAGAGTTCTGGGTACCAGCATACAACTCTGCCAATCTCACACCCGACAGGGAAAACATATCCATGGCAACAGTGTGTGAAGCTTTAACCAGCAGAGACAATTCTCCCAGATTTTACCTTTCAAATATTCTATGCACAGCATGTTATAAAGGTTTTATTTAATGCACGCTTTGATAATGCTACAGCTCGTAACTGTGGACATATTCAGATAAAAATGATTTTCACTTCAGTAAGCTTTTCTTAAATTCCTTTGGCACCTTGCAACAATATTCACTTTGACTGCTCTCCTGGTGTAGCACATAATTTAAATAAAATATCATGAATATAGTGTCAAAGAAGAAGTCTCCTGAAATTAGCTCTAGTGAGCCCCCTATTTACCATTTGGATCACATAATAACTTACATCTGGGGAACCATATATTCATAAGACACCAATTAAAACAAAAACTGTAATTGATTCTCTTGAGAATATTTCTGGAAAGAGATCTGAGATGAGAAAAACCTAAATGAAGATCTATATCCATTGTCAAGAGTCAAATTAAGCACATGTCTCAACTTCAATCTTTCAAACAATTGTATGTAATCATATAAAGTGAAGTCTAAACTGTAAGAGTAATGCACATTATATTCATAATGTTTATCAACACTAAGAAAATAAATTTCAGTTGAACAATTTGTAACTGCAACATTTCCAAGCACCAATTTAAAATTACATATATGTCATTATAAAATGCATGTTTAAGAATCTGCGGTCAACTATATAAAACTATGAAGCAAATTGAGTTCATCCTGGAGCAGAATCATGCATGGGTAGACTGTAGAATTTATTCAGAGTTAGATATCTAAGAAGGTCTCAAACAAAATGGTAAGCTGCAAGATCTCCTTCAGAACATTTATGTCTGTACATATTCTTCTAGTTCAAGATAGAAAGTATCCTCATAGAACTCTGACATCTTTCTATAGTGATATAATTTAATTCAGTGGCTCAAAACAAGTGGGTAAATATATATGCTATTGTGTACAACACTGGGGGCATTTTTTTTAAAAATGGTGCACTGCTTCATGTCATTGCATGTATACTGTGATTAATATTTGAATGCATGTATAATGACATGAATAATAAATCATCATGTTCATCATCACATCATTGCAACTATCATGGGGGAATCAAAAAATATTGTGTAAATTCATGATCTTATAACACACCTTAAAAAAGGCATAACTTTCACCATTATTGGGGGAAAATTCAACAGATGAGTCCATCCAAATCAAGTATTCCTTGACTGCTGAGCCTCATAAATTCAAATTATCACCAACAATCCTTTGGCTTATCTGGCAGTTTTTAACACATCCACTGAGTAGGGATTTACTCTGAAAAAGATTAAATGCCACAGCAAAAATTAAGTAATAATAGTAATTGAGAAACATGTTATGGTGTTTCTCTACTGCTTCTCAACAGTGTGTGTGTGTGGGAGAAAAGGTGTATCTGGGTTGGGGAGAGAAAAAGAGAGTGACAGAGTGGAAGGGATAGAAATGCAAAGATTAGGAAAGTTTTGCAGTGGATTAGGATTAGGTTCAGTTGTCCTTTTCTAGTTTACTTATTAATGTATCTCTGCATGTCCTTGACTTTTAACTTGGTTCTGTTTTTTCTGTCCTGTGAATATGCCATGAAAACTATGATGGAGTTCAGATGAAAAACATTTTTTTAATAGTTCTCAATTTAAAAAGACAAGCATGGAGACAAAAGGTGAGGTAATCCAAGGTAAGGGCAGCACGGTAGCATGGTGGTTAGCACAATTGCTTCACAGCTCCAGGGTCCCAGGTTCGATTCCGGCTTGGGTCACTGTCTGTGCGGAGTCTGCACATCGTCCCCGTGTGTGCGTGGGTTTCCTCCGAGTGCTCCGGTTTCCTCCCACAGTCCAAAGATGTGCAGGTTAGGTGGATTGGCCATGATAAATTGCCCTTAGTGTCCAAAATTGCCCTTAGTGTTGGGTGGGGTTACTGGGTTATGGGGATAGGGTGTAGGTGTTGACCTTGGGTAGGGTGCTCTTTCCAAGAGCCGGTACAGACTCGACGGGCCGAATGGCCTCCTTCTGCACTGTAAATTCTATGAAAACAGCACTCCAGCTCTGCAATAAAGATTACTCATTAAAAATATTGCATTAGTCTTATGAAACAGGAATGTCGTAGTTGTGCAGGTGCCATGTGACTCCAGATCCACAGCAATGTGTTTGACTCTTAAATGGCCTATCAAGAGTTCTGCCATGGAGCAGCCCTGCAGCTCCCTGGTTCGAATCTCGCTTCTGGCAGGCGCTGTGTCCATTAAATGGCCTATCAAGCAACTCAGCAATTATTGATGAGCAATAAATGATGGGCCATCCAGTGACACTCACATACAATAAATAAAAAAAGGACTTAGTTGCAGACTTAAAGGAGGTGGTGTTGCCATTCGGTTGCTGCTCTTGTCCTCTGGATGGTACAGGTTGCGGGTTTGAAAGATGCTGTTTAATCGGGTTTGGTAAGTTGCTGTAAAGCATCCTGTACACTGTAGTTATTGTACATTGGTGGTGGGAGTGAATGTTCAAGGTGCTGGATGGGGCGCCAACCAAACAGGCTACTTTGTTCTGGATCTTGTTGAGTGTTGTTCGGGCTACACCTAAGTTTGACTCCAGCGAGTGGAGTTTTCCCATTGCTTCCCACTGATTGACAATTTTGGTAGGGTTTCCTGATGCCACATTTGGTCAAGGATGGTATTCTCACCTGGACTGCAAGGGACATTATCAGATTGTTCTTGTCAAGTATAAAACATTTTTTTAAATTCCCAATTAAGGGGCAATTTTAGTGTTGCCAATCCACCGACCCTGCACATCTTTGGGTTGCAAACTCCACACAGTGACCCACGGCCAGGATTGAACCCGGGCACTCGGCATCGTTAAGTGTAAAATGATGTATCGGAATAAGTGATTGAAGAATGGTGAGAGTGATAACTGTTGATTACCTAGATTATCTGGCAGAAACAAAGCTGGAGGGCAGTTAAAATGGCCTTTGGGACCGACCTGCAATAATCCCACTGATGCACGATCAATGACCACTAAAGCGAGGTTGTAGTCCAACTGAAGGCTAAGCTAGATGTTTCCCCCAGCAGCTCAGGTACAGAATGAAGGCTGCTGGGGCGGCACGGGCTCTTATACCCCACCTTGCAGGGCGGAGCTACCATACAGTTTGACCAATAGGAAACATACAATATCTACCAATGGTGTTCCAGCATTACCAGGTACTCGAATACCTCTACAGACTACCACATTCACCCCCTGTTAAAAAAGAGTCCGGCGGGGGTGGTGGCCTGATTACAACATGGTAACGTGGTAGAAATTATTGTTATGGAGGTACCGTAATATATCCGTCAAGCGCTTTGTAACTATTTACAATTCTATTTACTATTTACAATTTATGATTCATAATTAACTATACACTTTAAAATTAAGCAATCAGTCGATCGGGGGCCCTGGTCATCCTCTGTGATCGTCAAAGCTTCGGTGGTGACTCCAGTAGAGGCTCGGGCATCTGTGACTCCGGGAGCGTGGCCTCGATCTCTGTGGCAGCTTCGACACCCCTAGACGGCGCTGGTGGGGAAAACGGTTGACCTGGGAAGGGAGCGTCTGCGGGGTGCGTCGGTGGGTATGGAGGGCCTAGACAGGACCGACAGAAGGACCGATCCTCCTCTAAGGTGCACTGGTGGGAGGGAGGGTGGGACTGGTGGCTGGGGTGTGCGTGGGGCTCCGGCGGGCACCAGATCTCATAGTGAGACCGTATCTTGTCGGCCGTCGGGGTACACCACGTAGGCGTACTGGGGGTTAGCGTGGAGAAGATGGACCCTCTCGACCAATGCGCCCGCACGTGTTTTCGGAGCAGGATGGGACCAGCCAGGTCGGGAGCGAGATCCCAGAGGAGGACTTCCTGGGGAAGACAAGGAGACGTTCGTGAGGTGTTTGGTTGGTTGTGGTACAAAGCAGTGACTGGATGGAGTGGAGGGCATCCGGGAGTACTTCCTGCCAGCGGGACACTGGGAGATTCCTGGACCGTAGGGCCAGTAGGACGGTCTTCCAAACCATTCCGTTCTCCCTTTCTACCTGTCCGTTACCCCGGGCATTGTAACTGGTCGTCCTGCTCGAGGCGATGCCATTGCTGAGCAGGAATTGATGCAGTTTGTCGCTCATAAAGGAGGACCCCCTGTAGCGCACAAAGACTCCGAGAGACGAATAGAGTGAAGTCGATGAGGCTTTATTAAGCGTGACTGTTCCCCCGCAGTTTAGTAGTTGACTGCCTGCGGGGGAGGACTCCTGGTACTTATACTCCGCCTTCAGGGCGGAGCTAGAGGTCAACATCCAACCAGGACCCGGGATCTGTCAGCCAATGACATCACGGCTTCACAGTCCCACATGACCCCTAATGCATACTACCACATTCACCCCTTGTTAAAAATGAACCCGGCGAGGTGATGCTTCGCATGGTGGTAAGGGTTTACAAGGCTGGTCCTGGGAGGAAAACTTTCGCATGTTATTACAGTATGTACAAGGTTTTTTTTTGTTTCGAACTATTTACAGTAATCGTCAGGAAAAAAGACAAAATGTTCTCGTTAAAAGTCCACATATTGTAGTGTTAGATCGACGCCACGAGTCGGTCGGGCGGTCTGGTCGTCCATGTCGATCGCCTCGGCGGTGGTGGTGCTTGTTCCGGTGTTGTCGTCTCCGGGAGCCTTACTGTTTCAGCTTGGGCTTCACTCCTGGTCGGGCCTGGGAGGAGGACCGATCCTCCTGGGAAGGGGGCGGTCGCGGGGTGCGGCGGTGGCAGGAAGGGGGTGATTGGTGTCGGGGGGGGTGTGTGTGTTGCCGGCGGGTGCCAGATCTCGCAGGGAGACCGTGTCCTGTCGGCCGTCGGGGTACTCCACGTAAGCGTACTGCGGGTTTGCATGAAGGAGGTGAACCCTTTCGACCAACGGGTCCGACTTGTGCGCCCGCACATGTTTTCGGAGCAAGATGGGTCCTGGGGCTGCCAGCCAGGTCGGCAGCGACGTTCCAGAGGAGGACTTCCTGGGGAAGACAAGGAGGCGCTCATGAGGCGTTTGGTTAGTGCTAGTACACAGTAGTGACCGGATGGAGTGGAGGGCGTCCGGGAGGACCTCCTGCCACCGTGAAACTGGGAGGTCCCTGGACCGTAGGGCCAGTAGGACGGTCCTTCAGACCGTGCCGTTCTCCCTCTCTACTTGCCCGTTCCACCGGGGGTTGTAGCCGGTCGTCCTGCTCGAGGCTATACTGTTGCTGAGCAGGAACTGGCGCAGCTCGTCACTCATGAAGGAGGACCCCCTGTCGCTGTGGACAGTGTGAATATGGTGTTCAGGGCTTTAATGACTGTGGCCGCGGTCATGTCAGGGCAGGGGATGGCGAATGGGAAGCGGGAGTACTCGTCCACCACATTAAGGAAGTATATGTTGCGGTCGGTGGAGGGGAGGGGTCCTTTGAAATCCAGACTAAGGCGTTCAAAGGGGCGGGAAGCCTTAATCAGGTGCGCACCATCCGGCCTGAAAAAATGCGGTTTGCACTCTGCGCAGATGTGGCAGTTCCTTGTGACTGTACGGACCTCCTCTAAAGAGTATGGGAGGTTGCGGGACTTAATAAAGTGGTAGAACCGAGTGACCCCCGGGTGGCAGAGGTCCTCATGGAGGGTTTGGAGGCGGTTAATTTGTGCGTTGGCACATGTGCCGCGGGATAGGGCATCGGACGGCTCGTTCAGCTTTCCTGGACGATACAAGATCTCGTAGTTGAAGGTGGAGAGCTCGATCCTCCACCTTAATGTCTTGTCGTTTTTGATTTTGCCCCGCTGTGCATTATCGAACATGAAGGCTACCGACCGTTGGTCCGTGAGGAGAGTGAATCTCCTGCCGGCCAGGTAATGCCTCCAATGTCGCACCGCTTCCACTATGGCTTGGGCTTCCTTTTCCACTGAGGAGTGGCGGATTTCTGAAGCGTGGAGGGTTCAGGAGAAAAAGGCCACGGGTCTGCCCGCTTGGTTAAGGGTGGCCGCTAGAGCTACGTCGGAGGCGTCGCTCTCGACCTGGAAGGGGAGGGACTCGTCGATGGCGCGCATCGTGGCCTTTGCGATATCCGCTTTGATGCGGCTGAAGGCCTGGCAAGCCTCTGTCGACAGAGGGAAGGTCGTGGTCTGTATTAGGGGGTGGGCCTTGTCTGCGCACTGGGGGACCCACTGGGCGTAGTATGAAAAGAACCCCAGGCAGCGTTTTAGGGCTTTTGAGCAGTGCGGGAGGGGAAATTCCATGAGGGCGCGCATACGTTCGGGATCGGGGCCTATTATCCCATTGCGCACTACGTAGTCCAGGATGGCTAGCCGGTTTGTGCTAAAAACGCACTTGTCCTCGTTGTACGTGAGGTTCAAGGCTTTAGCGGTCTGGAGGAATTTTTGGAGGTTGGCGTCGTGGTCCTGCTGATCGTGGCCGCAGATGGTGACATTATCGAGAGACAGGAATGTTGCCCGTAAACCGTACCGGTCAACCATTCAGTCCATCTTGCGCTGGAAGACCGAGACCCCATTGGTGACACAGAAGGGAACCCTTAAGAAGTGATAGAGCCGCCCATCTGCCTCGAAGGCAGTGTATATGCGGTCACTAGTGCGGATGGGGAGCTGGTGGTAGGCGGACTTAAGGTCCACCGTGGGGAAGAACTTATAATCCTGTTTACCAGGTCGGATATGCGGGGGAGAGGGTACGCGTCCAGCTGCGTAAACCTGTTGATGGTCTGACTGTTGATGACCATCCTATGCTTCTCCCCGGTCTTTACCACCACTACTTGAGCTCTCCAGGGACTGTTGCTAGCTTCAATGATTCCTTCCCTCAGTAGCCTTTGGATCTCTGACCTAATAAAAATCCGATCCTGGGCACTGTACTGTCTGCTCCTGGTGGCGACGGGTTTAGGTTCGCAAACAGGGAAGGCGGATCGAACTTGAGGGTCGTGAGGCCGCAGACAGTGAGGGGGGGGCGGGTAATAGGGCTGCCGAATTTGAAAGTTAGACTTTGGAGATTACACTGGAAGTCTAAACCTAGGAGTGTGACCGTGCAGTGGTGGGGAAGGACGTAGAGCCGGTAATTTTTAAACTCCCTTCCCTGGACTGTGAGGTTTGCTACACAAAACCCCTTTATCACTGCTGAGCGGGAACCGGAGGCCAGGGAGATTTTTTGACTAACGGGGTGGACGAGGAGAGAACAGCGCCTTACCGTGTCGGGGTGTATGAAGCTCTCCGTGCTCCCAGAGTCGATTAAGCAGGACGTCTCGTGCCCGTTGATTAGTACTGTTGTTGTAGCAGTTGAGAGTGTTCGAGGCCGGGACTGATCCAGGGTCACCGAGGCTAATCTCAGCAGTTGAGTGTTCTCTTCGGGCGGTGTGCGGTCAGCCGAGCTGGAGTCCTGGGAGTCCATCCAAGATGGCGGCTCCCATTGGTCGCACGTGGCTGGGGGTGGACAAAATGGCGGCGCCCATCCATCGAACGTGGCATCCGAGGGACAAGATGGCGGCGCCCGGGGGCCGCACGTGGCCCTGGAGTAGGTAGATGGCGGCGCCCGCTGACCGCACGGGGACCATGGAGAGGTTTGTGGTGGTGGTCCGCATTCGCCGCCGGAGACCGCGGCGACCGCACGGGCCTGGCATACCACCACAAAGTGGCCCTTTTTACCGCATCCCTTGCAGGTGGATGCGCGGGCCAGGCAGCACTGCCGGGGGTGCTTGGCCTGCCCACAAAAGTAGCAGTGGTGCCCCCCGGGGTTGCCAGGCCACCTTGCAGCACAAGCTTGTGGGGGAATGGGGGATGTCTTGGGGTCGGCTGCGGAGGGGTTCCACGCTGCCCAGGGGGCTGCCGCACAGTCGGGAACGTAAGCGCCATCCAGGGAACCTGCAAGGGCCCGTGCCTCCTTGAGGCCTAGCGTGTCATTTTCCAGCAATCGCTGGCGGATTTGGGAGGAGAGCATACCTGCCACGAAAGCATCATGGATCAAGAGTTCTGTGTGGTCGCTCGCCGAAACTTGCGGGCAGCTGCAGTTTCTCCCCAACACCAGGAGCGCACGGTAGAATTCTTCCAGCGATTCCCCAGGGATTTGTCGCCTCGTTGCTAGCAGATGTTGGGCGTAGACCTGGTTTACCGGGCTGATATAATGTCCTTTTAGCAGCTCTATTGTTGCATCGAAGTCTTCCGCGTCCTCGATGAGGGTGTAAATTTCCGGGCTCACCCTCGAGTGCAGGACTTGCATTTTCTGTTCTCCCGTGGGTGTGTTTTCGGCCGTTCCGAGATATCCTTTAAAACACGCCAGCCAGTGCTTGAAGATTGCCACTGAGTTCGCCGCGTGGGGGCTGAGTTGCAGACACTCCAGCTTGATTTGGAGCTTCATCCTTTTAAATCTAGCTTATTAAATTGATGCACGATCAATGACCACTAAAGCGAGGTTGTAGTCCAACTGAAGACTTTAATAAGCTAGATGTTTCCCCCGGCAGCTCAGGTACAGAATGCTGCTGGGGCGGCACGGGCTCTTATACTCCGCCTTGCAGGGCGGAGCTACCATACAGATTGACCAATAGGAAACATACAATATCTACCAATGGTGTTCCAGCATTACCAGGTACCGTAATACCTCTACACAGGCTACCACACCCACCATCTTCTCGTGGATTCTGATCCTAACCGCTTTTCTGAGTAAGAGAAATTGACATCTGCTGAAATATGCAAATCGGGCTCTGATGTCATCTGATCACAAATTTCATTATACAGCACTGCTAGTGTAGCAAAACAGATGAGGGCTGTTCACAGGAGCATTATCAAATAACCTTTGGCACCAAACCACATACGGGGATGTTAGGACAGATGACCAAATGCTTGGCGAAAGGGGGAGGCAGAATATCCGGGTTTCACCAGGGGTGGGAGTTGTTGCAGGCAGGAAAACAAGTGGGAAAACACGTGGGAAATATCCCCTCAGCACTTTCATTGCGGTATAATAGCAGGCTAACTTTCTCGCTGTTCCATGGACAGCACGATAGCATAGTGGTTAGCGCAATTGCTTCACAGCTTCAGGGTCCCAAGTTCGATTCCCGACTGGGTCACTGTCTGTGCGGAGTCAGCAAGTTCTCCCCGTGTGTGCATGGGTTTCCTCCGGATGCTCCGGTTTCCTCCCACAGTTCAAAGATGTGCGGATTAGGTGGATTGGTCATGCTAAATTGCCCTTAGTGACCAAAAAGGTTAATACATAGAAAATACAGCACAGAACAGGCCCTTCGGCCCACGATGTTGTGCCGAACCTTTGTCCTAGATTAATCATAGATTATCATTGAATATACAGTGCAGAAGGAGGCCATTCGGCCCTTTGAGTCTGCACCGGCTCTTGGAAAGAGCACCCTACCCAAACTCAACACCTTCACCCAACACCAAGGTCAATTTGGACATTAAGGGCAATTTATCATTGGCCAATTCACCTAACCTGCACATCTTTGGATTGTGGGAGGAAACCGGAGCACCCGGAGGAAACCCACGCAGACACGGGGAGGACGTGCAGACTCCGCACAGTCAGTGACCCAAGCCGGAATCGAACCTGGGACCCTGGAGCTGTGAAGCAATTGTGCTATCCACAATGCTACCGTGCTGCCCTTGAGAACAAATAAATCTACACTATATCATTTAACCGTAATCCATGTACCTATCCAATAGCTGCTTGAAGGTCCCTAATGTTTCCGACTCAACTACTTCCACAGGCAGTGCATTCCATGCCCCCACTACTCTCTGGGTAAAGAACCTACCTCTGATATCCCTCCTATATCTTCCACCTTTCACCTTAAATTTATGTCCCCTTGTAATGGTTTGTTCCACCCGGGGAAAAAGTCTCTGACTGTCTACTCTATCTATTCCCCTGATCATCTTATAAACCTCTATCAAGTTGCCCCTCATCCTTCTCCGTTCTAATGAGAAAAGGCCTAGCACCCTCAACCTTTCCTCGTAAGACCTACTCTCCATTCCAGGCAACATCCTGGTAAATCTTCTTTGCACCTTTTCCAAAGCTTCCACATCCTTCCTAAAATGAGGCGACCAGAACTGTACACAGTACTCCAAATGTGGCCTTACCAAAGTTTTGTACAGCTGCATCATCATCTCACGGCTCTTAAATTCAATCCCGTGGGGGTTGCGGGGATAGGGTAGATACGTGGGTTTGAGTGGGTTGCTCTTTGTAAGGGCCGGTGCAGACTCGATGGGCTGAATGGCCTCCTTCCGCACTGTAAATTCTATGAAAATGTCAGGGTGCCCATTTGCATGCATTAATATATCATGAATGACCATCAAAAACACAACTCGTTGGAATCAGTTTCTCCCTCCGAATTATGTGCCATGCCAGCAGAACATTAGACCAATCTGATTCACAACTGGATATAAGTGGTGCACACTTGCCAACCTTCATTTCACTCATGACTTCCAGGTGCGTATAATATTGAAAGTCTATGAGTAGCCATGTTGCTCTGACTTATCACCACTGCCAAAACTGCTCTCTCAGGTTAGTAGGTTTCTCAGGCAGGGCTCTTTGTAGTAGGTGCTGCAGAGCACAGGCAAGGATGCGTGCGTGGGGTGCAGGCAAGGCTGCTCACACAGGTTTCTGCGGGGCACACGCAGGGTTGCTCACAGACAGTGCTGCAGGCCTGTTTGCACTGGGTGCTGCAGGGTGCAGGTAGGGCTGTTTGCACTGGATACTGCAGGACGATGGCAATGCTGCTCACTCAGGGTGCTCTGGGTTGCAAGCAGGGCTGCTCTCTCGGTGCTGTAGGTCGCAGACAGGGCTGTTCACACAGGGTGCAGACGGGGCTACTCACTCAGTATTGTGGGCCATAGGCAGGGCTGTTCACACAGGGTGATGCAGGGTGCAGGCAGGGTTGTTTGCACTGGGAGTTGCAGGCCGCAGGCAGGACTACTTACACAGAATGCTGCAGGGCACAAACTTGGCGCTGCAGGTTTTACGACATTGTGGGCAAGTGTGTGGTCAATTCCAGCACCACTCGTCCCAGAGCAACTCGGCCCAGAGCCACAATACAAGTGAATTAGCCAATAATTCTGATAAAAATTCCCGAAGTCTTTGACCCTTGGCTGCCCAATAATTAGTCATCACGTCTGTAAGTTGAAACACAAATACGGTTTATTTATACCAAGAACTATCATGAAATATGCTGCAAATACAACTGGATAACAACAATGTAATACCTACTATGCCCTTTAACTGTGCCACTCTCTAACCACACACACAAGACAGACAAGCACAGAGGGGGAAAGGGATGAAATATAATAAGGATGAAAGTCAAAGATGGGTCTTTGCTTCAAATGGTGGTTCTTTTGCACACTTCCTAATTAAAGTCTCTGGTTTTCAGCAGGTCATGGTCTTCCTTCTGGAGTCATTTATTCAAAATCCTTGTAGTTTAGAAAAAGAATGCAGTACTCACAGTCAGCAGGTTTTCCAGAGAGACACTTTACTTCTTATCAAACTGGGTCTTCAGCTCAGTGTTCACATTCAGTCCCAGACATTTCTGGAGAGGTACTTTATTTCACATCAAAACTTGCTTCTAGCTTGTGGTTTGACTTCAGGCCTCTGCAGTCTCAGGAGAATGGCATCTAGACTTTCTGGAGAGTCAGCCAGCCCTCACGGTAGACCCTTTTTAGCTGGATCCAGTTTAGCTGGATCTTTTATAAGTTCATAGGTTAGTTAGACCCCCCCTCCCTTTTCGCTGGATCCAGTTTAGCTGGATCTTTTATAAGTTCATAGGTTAGTTAGACCCCCCTCCCTTTTAGCTGGATCCAGTTTAGCTGGATCTTTTATAAGTTCATAGGTTAGTTAGACCCCCCCCCCTCCCTTTTAGCTGGATCCAGTTTAGCTGGATCTTTTATAAGTTCATAGGTTAGTTAGACCCCCCCCCCTCCCTTTTAGCTGGATCCAGTTTAGCTGGATCTTTTATAAGTTCATAGGTTAGTTAGCCCCCCCCCCCTCCCTTTTAGCTGGATCCAGTTTAGCTGGATCTTTTATAAGTTCATAGGTTAGTTAGACCCCCCCCCCTCCCTTTTAGCTGGATCCAGTTTAGCTGGATCTTTTATAAGTTCATAGGTTAATTAGTTCCCCCCCCCCCCCCCCCCCCAGTTTACTAGAATCAAAACTGAAACCAGACTGAAATCTCGGGACTCTAAAAACATATCAGTGGGATCAGTTCCAATCACCATCTGTTATCAGGCAGAGCACAGCCCCCTGGGCCCATTCATTGGCCACCAGCCAAATCAATGAGAAATGATACCGGCCAGGCTGCAATCACCTGTTTAAACCAGGATTCTTCTGTGTGAATTAAAGGTACAGGCCACTTCAGAGTACTTACCTAAAAGTCACAGTCCATTAAATATTCATACATCAAAAGTGCAACAGCAAAAATAAAAGAAAGGGGAAATAAGGAAATAAACAGGAACAAACAGGAAGAACAAAGACCCTTACATACCTCCCCCTCCCCCCCAAAAAAAAGAATGAAATGTCAGGGCACAGACATTTCATTATGAGATATGCAAGACATAAATCACAAACACATATCCATCCAATCCATTCCCATGACACAAGTTACCTTCCCAGTCTCTACATTGGTAACTAGTCAGCTCTTAAACACGTGACAAAGCATCCACAATCACATTATCCTTTCCGGCAATATGTACAATTTTAACATTGAACTGTTGTAATAATATACTCTAACCGCATAACCTTGCATTCCAGGTTTTAAACTTCTCTATAAACACAAGTGGACTATGGTCTGCATAAACAAAATATTGTTTTTTGTCATGTCAGACTTATACTTCAAAGTGCTGCAGGACTAGTAGCAAGAGTTTTTAATGGTGGAATACTTTCTCTGGCACAGATATAGTTTTTTCTGGAAAATACCTGTGGTAAACCACGCTATTGTATTGTATTGTGCATGCCTGTGCTTGTCCAGGCTGGCACCACCTGTGGCCCCTCCCCTCGGGCTTCAGTATAAAGGTGGCAAGTCTCCGCCTCCAGACCCAGTTCGGGTCCAGAGGCAGGAGGCCTGCTGTTTAGTGTATTAAAGCCTAAGTTACGTTCATCACTCGTCATGTGTTATTGATGGTGTATCAATTTAACACACTAAACTGCTAAAGATGAACTCATCACTCAAGCCTGATCGCTTGGAGCTGGACCCATAAGCAGCCGACGCTACAGAAACATTTGAACACTGGCAAAGCTGCTTCGAGGCATACCTCGCATCCTTCAACGAAGACCTCACAGATCTCCAGACGAAGCAGGTCCTCCACGCACGGGTGAGCCCAAGAGTCTTTCCCCTCATCAGGGACGCCCACTTGTACGCGGAAGCAGTAACGCTGCTAAAAGGACAATACGAAAAATTTCAGCCGACACGTGCGACCCACGGGGGCCGCCATCTTGCACGCCATCGCCGCTGACACTCGCCACGCGCGACCCATGAGGGCCGCCATCTTGGATGCCATCGCAGATGCCACCCACCACGCGCGACAAATGGGGGCCTCCATCTTGGGACCACTCCGCAGCCTCCCGGGAGCCCAGCACACCTGACCGTATGCTGGCCGCCGCTACCTCCGACCAGCCTACCGACCGCCTTCCAACACTCGCGTCCATCATACTCGACCAGTCCCGGCCGCACCACCTCGCGAAGTCCACGATGACCGTCCGGATCAGCGGGCACGTGACGGCCTGCCTTTTCGACTCCAGGAGCACGGACAGCTTCATACACCCAGATACGGTAAGGCGCTGCTCCCTCCCCATCCTACCCGCGACCCAGAAAATCTCCCTGGCTTCCGGGTCCCACGCAGTAGAAATCCGGGGGTACTGTGTCGCGACCCTTACTGTACAAGGCGTCGAGTACACTAAATTTAGGCTCTACGTCCTCACCCATCTCTGCGCTGCCCTATTACTGGGGCTCGATTTCCAGTGCGATCTCCAGAGTCTTACCTTAAAGTTCGACGGACCCCTGCCCCCCCCCCTCACCGTCTGTAGCCTCGCGACCATTAAGGTCGCCCCACCGTCCCTCTTCGCAAACCTCACCCTGGACTGTAAGCCCGTCGCTACCAGAAGCAGACGCTACAGTGCCTTTATCAGGTCAGAGGTCCAGTGGCTCCTGCGAGAGGGCATCATTGAGGCTAGTAACAGCCCCTGGAGAGCCCAAGTGATGGTCGTCAAGACTGGGGAGAAGCACTGGATGATCACCGATTACAGCCAGACCATTAACCGGTACACGCAGCTCGATGCGTACCCCCTCCCCCGCATATCTGACATGGTCAATCAGATTGCGCAGTATCGAGTCTTCTCTACAGTCGACTTGAAGTCCGTGTACCACCAGCTCCCTATCCGCCCGGAGGACCGCCAATACACTGCCTTCGAGGCAGATGGCCACCTCTACCACTTCCCTAGGGTCCCCTTCGGCGTCACCAACGGGGTCTCGGTCTTCCAAAGGGAAATGGACTGAATGGTTGACCAGTACGGGCTGCGGGCCACGTTCCCGTACCTAGACAACATCACCACCTGCGGCCATAACCAGCAGGACCATGACGAGAACCTCTGGCGCTTCCTTCACACCGTTAAACTCCTGAACCTAACCTATAATAGAGAGAAATGCATCTTCCACACAACCCACCTAGCCATCCTCGGCTACGTCATGGAACACGGAGTCCTAGGGCCCGACCCCGACCGCATGCGCCCCCTCCTGGAACTCCCCCTTCCCACTGCCCCAATGCCCTGAAGAGGTGCATGGGGTTCTTCTCGTACTATGCCCAGTGGGTCCCCAATTATACGGACAAGGCCCGTCCACTGATCAAATCCACCATTTTTCCCCTGATGGCTGAGGCCCGACTGGCTTCAATCACATCAAGGCAGATATTGCCAAAGCCGCGATGCACGCTGTGGACGAGTCCATCCCATTCCAAGTGGAGAGCGATGCGTCGGACTTTGCTCTGGTCGCTACACTCAACCAGGCGGGCAGGCCCGTGGCCTTCTCCCATACCCTCCATGCCTCTGAAATTTGACACTCCTCCGTCGAAAAGGAAGCCCAAGCCATCATAGAAGCTGTGAGACATTGGAGGCATTACCTGGCCGGCAGGCGATTCACTCTCCTCACTGACCAACGGTCGGTTGCCTTCATGTTCAATAACACACAGTGGGGCAAGATCGAGAATGACAAGATTCTGAGGTGGAGGATCGAGCTCTCCACCTACAGCTATGATATCTTGTATCGACCCGGGAAGCTCAACGAGCCCCCAGATGCCCTCTCCCGCGGTACATATGCCAGCGCACAAGTAGACCAACTCCGGACCCTCCACAACGACCTCTGTCACCCGGGGGTCACCCGTTTTTTCCACTCCATCAAGGCTCGCAACCTGCCTTACTCCATCGAGGAGGTCAGGTCCGTGATCAGGGGCTGTCAGGTCTGCGCGGAGTTCAAACCGCACTTCTATCGGCCAGACAGAGCATATCTGGTAAAGGCGTCTCGCCCCTTTGAGCGCCTCAGCATGGACTTCAAAGGTCCTCTCCCCTCCACTGACCATAACGTGTACTTCCTCAACATCGCTAACGAGTACTCAAGATTCCCCTTCGCCATCCCCTGCTCAGACATGACCTCTGCCTCCGTTATCAAGGCACTGCACATTCTTTTCACCCTGTTCGGGTTCCCCACCTACATCCACAGTGATCGGGGCTCCTCCTTTATTTTATTTTTTTTAAAATATATTTTATTGAAATTTTTTTTCCCTGAACAACATTTTTCCCGCTTACAAAACAAGCGAAACGATAACAGTAACAAAACAGAAATGTTTAAACTTTTTAACAATAATAATAATAATAATATACAAGTAACAAAACCTCGTACTTTATTGACCTATACTCAACTGCCTCCCCCCCTCCCCCCCCCCCCCCCCCTCCCCCCTGGGTTGCTGCTGCTGGTCATCCGCCTTCCCTCTAACGTTCCCCTAGGTAGTCGAGAAATGGCTACCACCGCCTGGTGAACCCTTGAGCCGATCCTCTCAGGGCAAACTTTATCTGCTCCAGTTTAATAAACCCCGCCATATCGTTTACCCAGGCCTCCAGTCCGGGGGGTTTCGCCTCCTTCCACATGAGTAGGATCCTGCGCCGGGCTACGAGGGACGCAAAGGCCACGACATCGGCCTCTTTCGCCTCCTGCACTCCCGGCTCTTCCGCAACTCCAAATAGAGCTAACCCCCAGCCTGGTTTGACCCGGGCCTTCACCACCTGCGAAATCACTCCCGTCACTCCCTTCCAATACCCTTCCAGTGCCGGGCACGCCCAAAACATATGTGCGTGGTTTGCCGGGCTCCCGCCACACCTCCCACATTTGTCCTCCACTCCAAAGAACCTGCTCAATCTTGCCCCCGTTATGTGTGCTCTATGTAGCACCTTAAATTGAATCAGGCTAAGCCTGGCGCATGAGGAAGAGGAATTTACCCTGCTTAGGGCATCAGCCCACATACCCTCCTCTATCTCCTCCCCTAATTCTTCTTCCCACTTTCTTTTTAGTTCGCCCACCGACTCCTCCCCCTCTTCCCTCATCTCTCTATAAATCTCTGACACCTTGCCCCCTCCGACCCACACCCCGGAAAGCACCCTGTCCTGTATCCCCTGTGTCGGGAGCCGCGGAAATTCCCTCACCTGTTGTCTAGTAAACGCCCTCACCTGCATATATCTCAAGAAATTCCCCCGGGGTAACTTATACTTTTCCTCCAGTGCTCCCAAGCTCGCAAAAGTCCCATCTATGAATAAATCTCCCACCTTCCTAATTCCCAACTGATACCAGCTCTGAAATCCTCCATCCATTCTTCCTGGGGCGAACCTATGGTTGTTCCTGATAGGGGACCCCACCAGGGCTCCCCGCACCCCTCTCTGTCGCCTCCACTGTCCCCATATGTTCAGTGTTGCCGCCACCACCGGGTTTGTGGTGTACTTTTTCGGTGAGAACGGTAGCGGCGCCGTCACCAGCGCCTCTAGACTCGTCCCTTTACAGGACCTTCTCTCCAGCCTTTTCCACGCCGCTCCCTCACCCTCCATCATCCATCTACGTATCATTGCCACATTGGCGGCCCAATAATAATCTCCCAAGTTCGGTAGTGCCAGTCCTCCTCTGTCCCTACTGCGCTGAAGGAACCCCCTCCTTACTCTCGGAACTTTACCTGCCCACACAAAACTCGTAATGCTCCTATCTATTTTATTAAAAAAGGTCCTGGTGATTAAAATAGGGAGACATTGAAATACAAATAAGAACCTCGGGAGGACCATCATCTTAATTGCTTGCACCCTGCCCGCCAGCGATAAAGGCTGCATGTCCCACCTCTTAAAGTCCTCCTCCATTTGTTCTACCAGCCGTGTCAGATTAAGTCTGTGCAAGGTTCCCCAGCTCCTAGCGATCTGAATCCCCAAGTATCGGAAGTTTCTTTCCACTTTCCTTAGCGGTAAGCCTTCTATCTCTCTACTCTGGTCCCCTGGATGTATCACATATAATTCACTCTTCCCCATGTTTAACCTATACCCCGAAAATTCCCCGAACCTCCTCAAGATTCGCATAACCTCTATCATACCCCCGCTGGGTCCGACACCTATAGCAATAGGTCATCCACGTATAACGAAACTCGGTGTTCTTCTCCCCCTCTAGTCACCCCTCTCCATTTCCTAGAGTCTCTCAGCGCCATGGCTAGAGGTTCAATTGCCAGCACAAACAACAATGGAGACAGCGGGCATCCCTGTCTTGTTCCCCTATATAATCGGAAATACTCCGATCTATGTCGACCTGTAACTACGCTTGCCGTCGGTGCCCCATAAAGTAGTCTAACCCAGCGAATAAATCCGTTCCCAAACCCAAACCTCCTTAACACTTCCCATAAATACTCCCACTCCACCCTATCAAATGCCCTCTCTGCGTCCATTGCCGCCACTATCTCTGCCTCCCCCTCCACTGAGGGCATCTTTATCACCCCTAATAGCCGTCGCACGTTAACATTCAATTGTCTCCCTTTTACGAACCCTGTCTGGTCTTCGTGCACCACCCCTGGGACACAGTCCTCTATCCTCGATGCCAGCACCTTTGCTAGCAGTTTGGCGTCCACGTTCAATAGTGAAATAGGTCTATAGGACCCACACTGCATCGGATCTTTGTCCCTCTTCAAAATTAGCGATATCGTCGTCTCCGACACTGTCGGGGGTAGTGTCCCCCCTTCCCTGGCCTCATTGAACGTCCTCGCCAACAACGGGGCCAACAAGTCCACATATTTTCTGTATAATTCGACCAGGAACCCGTCTGGCCCCGGGGCCTTCCCTGCTTGCATGCTTCCCAGTCCCTTAATAACCTCGTCCACCTCAATCGGCGCCCCCAGGCCTGCCACCGCCTGCTCCTCCACTTGCGGGAACCTCAACTGGTCCAGGAACTGCCGCATCCCCTCCTCTACCTCTGAAGGCTGAGACCCATAACGTTCTTCATAAAAGGTCTTAAACACCTCATTTATCTTTCCTGCCCTTCGCACGGTGTCTCCCCTTTCATACCTAATTCCTCCTATCTCCCTCGCTGCTGCCCTCTTTCGCAGTTGGTGCGCCAACAGGCGACTAGCCTTTTCCCCATATTCATACCTCCTCCCCTGTGCCTTCCTCCACAGTACCTCCGCCTTTCTGGTGGTCAGAAGGTCAAACTCGGTCTGGAGTCGTCTCCTCTCCCTGTACAGCTCCTCCTCCGGGGTCTCTGCAAATTCCCTGTCCATCCTTAAAATCTCCCCCAGTAATCTATCCCTTTCCTTGGCCTCTGTTTTCCTTTTGTGGGCCCCAATAGAAATCAGCTCTCCTCTGAGCACCGCTTTTAGTGCTTCCCAGACCACTCCCACAGGGACCTCGCCGTTGTCATTGACCTCCAGGTATCTCTCGATACACCCCCTCACTCTTGCACACACTCCCTCATCCGCCATCAGTCCCACATCTAATCGCCAGAGTGTTCTCTGCTCCCTGTCCTCTCCTACTTCCAGGTCCACCCAATGTGGGGCATGATCCGAAACCGCTATGGCTGAGTATTCAGCTTCTTCCACCCTAGAGATCAACGACCTTCCTAAAACAAAAAAATCTATCCGGGAGTACACTTTATGGACGTGGGAGAAGAAGGAATACTCCCTAGCCCTGGGTCTAAGAAATCGCCATGGATCCACTCCCCCCATTTGGTCCATAAACCCCTTAAGTACCTTGGCCGCTGCCAGCCTTCTTCCAGTCCTTGAGCTAGATCTATCTAGTCCCGGGTCCAGCACCGTATTGAAGTCCCCTCCTAAAATCAAATTTCCTGCCTCCAGGTCCGGAATACGCCCCAGCATCCGTCTCATGAACCCCGCATCGTCCCAATTTGGGGCATACACATTAACCAACACGACCTCCATTCCCTCCAGCCTACCACTCACCATTACATATCTACCTCCACTATCTGCTACGATGTTCTTTGCTTCAAATGCTACCCATTTCCACACCAAAATGGCCACCCCTCTGTTCTTTGCGTCCAGTCCTGAGTGGAACACCTGTCCCACCCATCCTTTCCTTAGCCTAACTTGGTCCGCCACCTTTAGGTGCGTCTCTTGGAGCATAACCACGTCTGCCCTTAGTCCTTTCAAATGCGCGAGCGCTCGGGCCCTTTTTATCGGCCCATTCAGGCCTCTCACATTCCACGTGATCAGCCTCACTGGGGGGCTACCTGCCCCCCTCCCGTGTCGACGAGCCATTACCTTCTCGAGGCCAGTCCCACATCCCGCCTCCGCGCTCCCGCTCGCTCCCCCAGCGTCGCATTCCGCCCCCGACCACCCTCTCTTTAGCCATTTCCTTTTGGATTTCCGCAGCAGCAACCCAGTTGACCTAGTATCCTAAGGTTCTTCCTTCGCGCTCCATTTTCAAGGGCCTCAATCCTGTCAGCACACTTTTTATGAAGTGCCTCGTGCGTCTGAGTCTTGACCGCCAGGCCCAGGTCCTCGTCCTCAATACCTGACACCTTCTGCTCCACCACGCGAAGTTCCATCTCCTGGGTCTTTAAAGTCTCCTTAAGCCCCTCAATTGCCTGTAACAACGGGGTCATTACCTCCTTCTTCAGCAGGTCCACGCACCGTCTCACCACCTCGTCCTGCTCAGGCCCCCATGTCACCTGTGGTTTCTCCGCCGCCATTTTGTTACACTCCCTCTGACCTTCTGGCTGCAGATTCTTCGGGCTGCAGCCGCCGCCGCCGGTTTTTCCCTCCGTCTTTTGGGGGGGGCTCCCTTCCCTCGCGCCTTGCACCGGGTTTTACGGCCGTCCAAGTCCCCGTTGGGGCTCTTAAAAGAGCCCGAATTTCCGTCGGAGCTGGAGCCGCCGAAACGTGCGGCTAGCTCATCCCTGCCGCAACCGGAAGTCCCGGGGGCTCCTCCTTTATGAGCAACGAGTTGCGTCAGTTCCTGCTCAGCAAAGGCATCGCCTCCAGCAGGACGACCAGCTATAACCCCCCGGGGAAACAGATAGGTGGAGAGGGAGAACACGACTGTCTGGAAGGTCGTCCTTCTGGCCCTATGGTCGAAAAGTCTCCCAGTCTCCCGCTGGCAGGAGGTCCTCCCCGACGCACCACACTCCATGAACGTATGTTTGCCTTCCCCATGAAGTCCACCTCCAGGGTCTCGCTTCCGTCCTGGCTGACAGTCCTGGGGCCCGTCCTTCTCCGGAGGCATGCCATAAAACCGATCCCCTTGTCGAGTAGGTCCTGCTCCTCCATGCAAACCCCCAATATGCCTCCGTGGCACACCAGGACGGGCAGCAGGACACGGAATCCCTTCGGGATTTGGCACCTGCAGGTTCCCCGGCGACCATCACCACCACCCCCCACCCGACACCGTCTTCCCCCATCCCTGCCCACCTCCCTCACGAACTGACACCCACGGGCCCACCAGCGACAAGCATCACCACCTCCGCCGATACACCGCCCACCCCTTCGCCGACTCAACATCTGGGTGAAGAAGAAGAAGACTGCCGGACTCAGGTCTCGACACCGGCGCCCACACCACAGCCGGGACTGAGGCGATCATGGCGGAAGGTCAAGGCCCCTGACAGACTTGACCTCTGAGACCACTTCACCCCCACCGGACTCTTTTTTTAAACAGGGGGTGAATGTGGTAAACCATGTTCTTGCATTGTATGTATTGTATTGTATTGTGCATGCCTGTGCATGCCTAGGCTTGTCCAGACTGGCTCCGCCTGTGGCTCCTCCCCTGGGGCTTCTGTATAAATGTGGCAAATCTCCGCCTCCGGACCCAGTTCGGGTTCAGAGGCAAGAGGCTTGCTGTTTAGTTTATTAAAGCCTCAGTTACATTCATCACCCGTCGTGTGTTATTGATGGTGTATCAATACCCCACTGGTCTCTCTATTCCTGCATCATCGTCTTGTAGTAGCACTGCCCCTACCCCAGGTCACTGGCATCTATGGCCATTTTAAATGGTCTGGAAATGTTTGGAGCAGCCAGCACTGGTTTGTTCACATTGCCTTCAACTTCTCAAACTCTATTTGGTGCTCTGTGAACCGCAGAGCTTCCGCATGTTTCTGTAATATGACCAATATGCATTGTATGTCAGTCTCTAACTGAACCAGTCCCTGTGGTTTTAGTCGCGGTGGATGTGGCCTTACTGATTCAGAGATTCTTATGCCCACATCATGAGGAGCTAACAGAGGGCTGTAGCGCTCAAAGACTCCGAGAGACGAATAGAGTGAAGTCGATGAGGCTTTATTAAGCGTGACTGTTCCCCCGCAGTTCAGTAGTAGACTGCCTGCGGGGGAGGCCTCCTGGTACTTATACTCCGCCTTCAGGGCGGAGCTAGAGGTCAACGTCCAACCAGGACCCGGGATCTGTCAGCCAATGACATCACGGCTTCACAGTCCCACATGACCCCTAACGCATACTACCACATTCACCCATTGTTAAAAATGAACCCGGCGGGGTGATGCTTCGCATGGTGATAAGGGTTTACAAGGCTGGTCCTGGGAGGAAAACTTTCGCATGTTATTACAGTATGTACAAGGTTTTTTTTGTTTCGAACTATTTACAGTAATCGTCAGGAAAAAGACAAAATGTTCTCGTTAAAAGTCCACATATTGTAGTGTTAGATCGACGCCACGAGTCGGTCGGGCGGTCTGGTTGGCCGTGTCGATCGCCTCGGCCCCGGTGGCGGTGGTGGTGCTTGTTCCGGTTGTCGTCTCCGGGAGCCTTATGGTTTCAGCTTGGGCTTCACTCCTGGTCGGGCCTGGGAGGAGGACCGATCCTCCTGGGAAGGGGGCGGTCGCGGGGTGCGGCGGTGGCAGGAAGGGGGTGATTGGTGTCGGGGGGGTGTATGTGTTGCCGGCGGGCGCCAGATCTCGCAGGGAGACCGTGTCCTGTCCGCCGTCGGGGTACTCCACGTAAGCGTACTGCGGGTTTGCGTGAAGGAGGTGAACCCTTTCGACCAACGGGTCCGACTTGTGCGCCCGCACATGTTTTCGGAGCAAGATGGGTCCTGGGGCCGCCAGCCAGGTCGGCAGCGACGTTCCAGAGGAGGACTTCCTGGGGAAGACAAGGAGGCGCTCATGAGGCGTTTGGTTAGTGCTAGTGCAGAGTAGTGACCGGATGGAGTGGAGGGCGTCCGGGAGGACCTCCTGCCACCGTGAAACTGGGAGGTCCCTGGACCGTAGGGCCAGTAGGATGGTCTTCCAGACCGTGCCGTTCTCCCTCTCTACTTGCCCGTTCCCCCGGGGGTTGTAGCTGGTCGTCCTGCTCGAGGCTATACCGTTGCTGAGCAGGAACTGGCGCAGCTCGTCGCTCATGAAGGAGGACCCCCTGTCGCTGTGGACGTATGCGGGGCAACCGAACAGTGTGAATATGGTGTTCAGGGCTTTAATGACTGTGGCCGCGGTCATGTCAGGGCAGGAGATGGCGAATGGGAAGCGGGAGTACTCGTCCACCACATTAAGGAAGTATATGTTGCGGTCGGTGGAGGGGAGGGGTCCTTTGAAATCCAGACTAAGGCGTTCAAAGGGGCGGGAAGCCTTAATCAGGTGCGCACCATCCGGCCTGAAAAAATGCGGTTTGCACTCTGCGCAGATGTGGCAGTTCCTTGTGACTGTACGGACCTCCTCTAAAGAGTATGGGAGGTTGCGGGACTTAATAAAGTGGTAGAACCGAGTGACCCCCGGGTGGCAGAGGTCCTCGTGGAGGGTTTGAAGGCGGTTAATTTGTGCGTTGGCACATGTGCCGCGGGATAGGGCATCGGACGGCTCGTTCAGCTTTCCGGGACGATACAAGATCTCGTAGTTGAAGGTGGAGAGCTCGATCCTCCACCTTAAGATCTTGTCGTTTTTGATTTTGCCCCGCTGTGCATTATCGAACATGAAGGCTACCGACCGTTGGTCCGTGAGGAGAGTGAATCTCCTGCCGGCCAGGTAATGCCTCCAATGTCGCACAGCTTCCACTATGGCTTGGGCTTCCTTTTCCACTGAGGAGTGGCAGATTTCTGAAGCGTGGAGGGTTCGGGAGAAAAAGGCCACGGGTCTGCCCGCTTGGTTAAGGGTGGCCGCTAGAGCTACCTCGGAAGTGTCGCTCTCGACCTGGAAGGGGAGGGACTCGTCGATGGCGCGCATCGTGGCCTTTGCGATATCCGCTTTGATGCGGCTGAAGGCCTGGCAAGCCTCTGTCGACAGAGGGAAGGTAGTGGTCTGTATTAGGGGGCGGGCCTTGTCTGCGTACTGGGGGACCCACTGGGCGTAGTATGAAAAGAACCCCAGGCAGCGTTTTAGGGCTTTTGAGCAGTGCGGGAGGGGAAATTCCATGAGGGCGCGCATACGTTCTGGGTCGGGGCCTATTATCCCATTGCGCACTACGTAGCCCAGGATGGCTAGCCGGTTTGTGCTAAAAACGCACTTGTCCTCGTTGTACGTGAGGTTCAAGGCTTTAGCGGTCTGGAGGAATTTTTGGAGGTTGGCGTCGTGGTCCTGCTGATCGTGGCCGCAGATGGTTACATTGTCGAGATACGGGAACGTGGCCCGTAACCCGTGTTGATCAACCATTCGGTCCACCTCTCGTTGGAAGACCGAGACCCCGTTTGTGACGCCAAATGGGACCCTTAGGAAATGGTATAATCGCCCGTCTGCCTCGAAGGCTGTGTACTTGCGGTCACTTGGGCGGATGGGGAGCTGATGGTAGTCGGACTTGAGGTCCACGGTGGAGAAGACCTTATATTGGGCAATCCGATTGACCATGTCGGATATGCGGGGGAGAGGGTACGCATCTAATTGTGTGTACCTGTTGATGGTCTGGCTATAGTCTATGACCATCCTTTGCTTCTCCCCTGTCTTTACTACTACCACCTGTGCTCTCCAGGGACTATTGCTGGCCTGGATTATGCCTTCCTTTAGTAGCCGCTGGACTTCGGACCGAATGAAGGTCCGGTCCTGGGCGCTGTACCGTCTGCTCCTAGTGGCGACGGGTTTGCAATCCGGGGTGAGGTTTGCAAACAAGGATGGGGGTTGCACCTTGAGGGTTGCAAAGCCGCAGATAGTGAGTGGGGGTATTGGGCCGCCGAATTTGAAGGTTAGGCTCTGTAGATTGCACTGGAAGTCTAATCCCAGTAATGTGGGGGCGCAGAGTTGGGGAAGGGCGTAGAGCCTGTAGTTTTTGAACTCCCTCCCTTGCACCGTTAGGGTAACTATGCAGAAGCCTTTGATCTGTACGGAGTGGGATCCTGCAGCTAGGGAAATCTTTTGTGCGCTGGGATGGATGGTCAAAGAACAGCGTCTTACCGTGTCGGGGTGGATAAAGCTCTCCGTGCTCCCGGAGACGACCAGGCATGGTGTCTCGTGCCCGTTTATCTGCACCGTTGTCGTCGTCGTCTGGAGCGTCCGGGGCCATGCTTGGTCCAGCGTCATTGAAGCCAGACGTGGTTGTAATGGTTGAGCGTCTTCTTCGAACCCCGTGGAGCCGTCGACACTGGGGTCCGTTGTTGCCGTCCAAGATAGCGTCGGGGGTGAACAAGATGGCTGCCCCCATACATGGCACATGGCTGGGGGGTCACAAGATGGCGGCGGGGGTGGACAAAATGGCCGCCCCCATGCGTCGCACAGGTCTGGGGTGGTCCAAGATGGCGGCGTCCTTCTTCCCCTCGTGGTGGCTGGGACCTAAAATGGCGGCGCCTGCGGGTCGCACATGGGGCGCTGGGGGGGTTGGGGAGCGTTAGGAACGCGTGGGGCTCCCTCCTCTCTGGGGACAGCGGTGGCCGGGACCCAAATTAGTAGCGCCGGCGGGTCATACGTGGGGCGCGGGGGGGGGGGGGGGGGTTTGGGGAGCGTTAGAGACGCGCAGAACTCCCTCTTCTCTGGGGAGAGCGGTGGTCGGGACCCAAAGTGGTAGCGCCGGCGGGTCAGACATGGGGCGCGGGGGGGGGGGGGGGGGGGTTGGGGAGCGTAAACGGCGTGCAGGGCTCCCTGTTCTCCCGGGACAGCGGCGACCTCGCGGGACCGGCACACAGCCGCGAAATGGCCCTTTTCCCCGCAGCTCTTACAGATCGCTGTGCGGGCCGGGCAGCGCTGCCAGGGGTGTTTCGCTTGGCCGCAGAAATAGCAGCGGGCTCCCCCGGAGCGGCTTGGCGTTTGAACCGCGCAAGCCTGTGGGGTGTCCGGGGGGGGGGGGGGTGGGTTTGTCGCGACGGGTGCGTACGGAGCCCAATGGGCTGCCGCGCGGTCGGGGCCGTAGGCGCGGTTATTTCGCGCGGCCACGTCTAGGGAGGTTGCTAGGGCCCGTGCCTCTGAGAGTCCTAGCGACTCTTTTTCTAGAAGTCTTTGGCGGATTTGGGAGGAGTTCATACCTGCCACAAAAGCATCGCGCATTAACATGTCTGTGTGTTCGTTTGCGTTCACCGGCGGGCAGCTGCAGGCCCGTCCCAAAATTAGTAGCGCGGCGTAGAATTCATCTATCGATTCTCTGGGACTTTGCCGTCTCGTTGCGAGTTGATAGCGAGCGTAGATCTGGTTTACTGGGCGAACATAGAGACTTTTTAGTGCTGCGAACGCTGTCTGGAAATCCTCTGCGTCTTCGATGAGGGAGAAAATCTCCGTGCTTAACCTCGAGTGCAGGACCTGTAGTTTTTGGTCTTCTGTGACCCGGCCGGTGGCCGTTCTGAGGTAGGCCTCGAAACAAGTCTGCCAGTGCTTGAAAGCTGCTGCTGCGTTCACTGCGTGGGGGCTGATCCTCAGGCATTCCGGGATGATCCTGAGCTCCATAGTCCTTTAGTCACGCTTAATAAATTGTAGCGCACAAAGACTCCGAGAGACGAATAGAGTGAAGTCGATGAGGCTTTATTAAGCGTGACTGTTCCCCCGCAGTTCAGTAGTAGACTGCCTGCGGGGGAGAACTCCTGGTACTTATACTCCGCCTTCAGGGCGGAGCTAGAGGTCAACGTCCAACCAGGACCCGGGATCTGTCAGCCAATGACATCACGGCTTCACAGTCCCACATGACCCCTAATGCATACTACCACAAGGGCACCCTGGAATTCCCCCACGACTCAGTCTATACTCCCTCCATCTCTCATATAATGCAGTCTCCTTTCTGATTGAATATTCATTGGACAACCAAACTTCGAGGATCACCTGCAACTAAACTGCAAATAGTATTGTCAATGCGGAGAGAAACATTGGATTCATGTTTAACCAATAAACTCTTCAACCCATCCAGCTTTAGATTCTCTCTAGTCCTTCACATGGTTCACAAGTTCAGCTGAGGGTTCAATCCTCTCAGAGTTAGTTGACTTTTATATAAACCATTCTTTACCTCCTCATCAGAGTTTTCGTAATCACAGCCCTTATCTCCATGTGATAATACAGACTGAAACAATTTGTGCTTTCTAGAACTCAATTGTTTCTCTTTACTTGCAGAATTAGAGGATAGCACGTTATTGGAGCCATGAACTTTCTGGTTGTTGTTAAGATACGGTGGCAGAACCACTTTGTGATTCTTCATCCACCTAGATGGGCTTTAGAGTGGTTTCACAGGTCGGCGCAACATCGAGGGCCGAAGGGCCTGTACTGCGCTGTAATGTTCTATGTTTTATGTTCCCCTTAATTTTTAAAAAGGAATTGTTTATTCATTAGTTCACCTCCTTTGCAGTTTGCTTCTTTTACCTTGAAGAGGCACTGTGCACTTTTAAAAGAATATGGGTTAACCATTTGCTTGGTGTCACTTCATAGTCCTTACTGGCCTCGTCCTGACTAACTGATGCCATGCTTTGTATACTTTCCTTCAAAGCAGGCATGCGCTGTGAAATATTTGCACCTCATGTGAATGGCAAGAGGTTGTAGCAAATTACCTTTGGAAAAGTCCAAGTCTCTTTCTTCTTCTAATTTGCTGTCTTCTTTCCTAGCTTTGGAAGAATTTCTTGCCATTTGATCAAGATTAGTTAGTGACGGGACTATTCGGTAACAGCTGTTTATCATGACTTCATAATCAGAATCAAAATTGGACTCAGAACTCGCATCTGACTCTTCAAAACTGCCAATACAATTAGATTTGGACTCCTCTTTCTTCTGGTAACCTTTGGTCTTAGATTTCTCAGAATCTGGGTTTCTACTAAATTTTATCTTCGGCTTATCTCTGAGGAATCATTCTCGTTGAGATAATTTCATCAGTATCAACCAAATCAGATTCACTACCATCGTCACTTGATATGTGATCAATTTTAACATGTATTTCTTTGAGTCACTGACTGCCCAATGAGTTTTCCTAATTCCTCCATGCCCTACTGATGGCATCTCATGTGCTAACTGCTGTACTTCCCACGGACTCTCTGTAATCATGGGTGAAGGTACAACCTTCACTCCCGCCAAATAATTTCCAAAAAGTAAGTTTACTCCATCCATTGGGAAGTCCTTAACTACTCCGACAGCTACTGCATCCGACACTAAATTGCACTCTAATATAAGCAAGATGGCACCGGAGTGTGGCGACTCTCTGTGCACCCTCCCCCACAGATCCGCTTCCTACATATCTTATAACCGTACTAATCTTCTGAAACTTATTTCTAACACTATTATCTCCAACCATGTTCTCTTATGTTTACTCACAGGTCTGTAGGACCTTCGAATTCCATGGACCAACCTATATGACCCAACCCTACCCAACCTGGCAGGACTTGATTAGCGAACCAACCATGACCTGAAGCGGGAGAGGCCCGACCCCAACCTCGCCTGGCACTCCAGCCGGCATCTAGAGTCCCGACCCGGCTCCCGACGTGCCCGGCCCCGCCTCCAACCACTCGACCCGGCCCGATCCGGAGAGTCCCGCCCAGCGCCCTGACTCACCAGAAGAAGAGGCAGGAAATCGACCAAAGCCTAGTTGGAGTGCCCGACTCGACCACGTGACCCGGCTCGACCCAGGAAGACTTTACCAGCATCTCAAATGCATCATAATCACACCCAAAGCAGAGAAGACCCCAAGCAAGAACCCAAACACACTGGAAGACCCGACCTCGCAGAACCCCGAGGCCCGACTGGATCGTGAACATGCCTTCCCAGTGACCCTGAAATTGCAATCAGAGACCAGGACCCCTCCAGACGTAACCACATAGCTTCCACATGGTCAGACATCTCTCAACGGATTCTGGGACCACCCAGAAGCATCCGCTGCCTAGGAAACGAGGGAAAGATACCGGTCTGCAGGTGAAACTAAAACAACACGGTTTCAAGTCTCCTCCCCCCAGCATACTCATAGCAAACATCTGAGCAATCAAAAACAAGCTGGACGAGTTTAATGCTAAATTTACCTCTCAGAGGTAAGTGAGAGACTGCTGTGTGCTCAGTTTCACAGAGACATGGTTCACTACTGCCTCACCGGACTGTGACATACAACCCAAGGGTTTCTCAATTCACTGGATGGACCACACGGCGTCCTCAGGCAAAACGAAGGGTGGAGGGGTTTTCCTCCTCATCAGCTCCTCCTGGTGCGGACATGGCAACCCTGGCGAACTAATCCTCCCTGGACCTGAAATACTTGACTGTGAAGTTCCGCCCATTCTTCTGCCATCATCACAGCGATCTACATTCCACCACAGGTGGAACTGAAAAAGGCGCTTGATGAATCGGACACGACTATAAACAACCTGGATACGGAATGCCAGGAGGCCTTGTAATCATGGCCGGGGACTTCAACAATGCCAAACTCAAGAGTCTCCTGCCAAAATTCTACCAACACATCTCCTGTCCCACTAGGGGCCCTACCATTCTTGGCCACTGCTACACAACCATCAAGAGCACCTACTGCTCCATCCCCCAACTGTATTTCAGAAAATCAGACCACAAGATGGTGTTCCTTCTCCCAGCATACAAGCAGAAACTTAAACGGGAGGATCCGGTTAAGAAGGTAGTGTAATGCTGGTCCGAGGCAAAGGAAGAGCTCCTACATGACTGCTTGGAGTCAGTGGACTACTCCATATTCAAGAACTCGCTGGCTAATCTAGACGAGTGTGCCGCTACCATCATAGACTTCATCAGTAAGTGCACTGAGGACTGCGTGCCAAAGAAGATAATACGTGTGTTCCCAAACAGTAAACCATGTTCACATTGGATGTTCCAGGGTGCAGGTAATGCTGCTGGCAGAGGGTGCCGCAGGGCACGGTGGGGCTGTTGCCCCTTGGTGCTGTAGGGCGCAGGTATGGCTGCTCACACAGGATGCTGCAGTGCTGTTCCCACTGGGTGCTGCAGGGTGTGGGTAATGCTGCTTGCAAAGTGTGCTACAGGATACATACAGGGCTGTTCCCACTGTTTTCTGCAGGAAGCAGTTGTGTAGTAGTACTGTCACTGGACAAGTAATCCAGAGAGCAAGAGTATTGCTCTCTGACGGGTTCGGATCCCACCACAGCAGATGGTGAAATTTGAATTTGATAAACACAAGAATCTGGAATGAAAAGTCTAATGATGACGAGGAAACCATCGTCGATTGTCATGAAAATCCATCTGGTTCGCTAATGACCTTTAGGGAAGAAAATCTGTCGTCCTTACCTGGTCTGCCATATATCTGACACCAGATCTACAGCAATGTTGTTGACTCTTAAATGCCCTCAGGGATGGGGAAGAAATACTGTCCCAGCCAGCAATGCGCACATCCCATGAACTAATTTTTAAAAAACACAGGTCGCTGCAGGATCCAGGCAGGGCTGTTCACACTGGGAGCTGTAGGGTGCAGGTAGTGTTGTTCACTCTGGGTGTTGCAGACCACAGGGAGAGCTATTCAAACTGGGTGCTGCAGGGTGCAGACAAGGCTGTGTGCGCACTAGAATCGGCAGAGACATGAATGTGAAGGAAAGGTGAAGGAAATGGGGGAGGGGTGGGGGAGGGCAGGCAGACAGGTGACTAGGAGGAGGGGGGAGGAGGTTTAGGAATAATGGAAGGATGGGGAATGGCAGAAGGGGGATCAGGGGAGATGATAGAGGGTGAGCATACTGGAACTCAACATGGAAAGAGCATGTAGATTCAGGAGGGGACGGGCAGGCTTGGTGGGTTGAATGAGTATGGCATGAGCGGGAAGGGGTGGACGCAGACTCTAGTCCGGGGAATTAGAGTGTTGTTAGGGTTCCACAAGAGGACTGTCCCCCTTTGAAATGAAATGAAATGAAAATCGCTTATTGTCACAAGTAGGCTTCAAATGAAGTCACTGTGAAAAGCCCCTAGTCGCCACATTCCGGCGCCTGATCGGGGAGGCTGGTACGGGAATTGAACCGTGCTGCTGGCCTGCCTTGGTCTGCTTTAAAAGCCAGCGATTCAGCTCAGTGAGCTAAACCCGTGCCTGATGCCATTATGAGTGAGAGAGTTTGGAGTGAGGGTTGACTTATCCTAGCGGAGTGGATTAGATCAGTTGTCCTCTTCCTACATTACAGGACATTTCCTTTCTGGGTCCCAATGGAAGAGATCTCTGCTGTGACCTCCTTGCAGGCCAGTGACGTTAGGTTGGTGGACTTCCTGGTTTCATCCCCTGGGAAGAGGACATTGATGTTTGCGAACCATGTTGTGAAGAACCACTAGAGAGTGGCGGATGGCCTTTGGGTGCATGGCTTCTTTATCCTGGGGGCCATCTCAAGAAATCCAGATCCCACAGCTAGGCTGCAGAATGAATGTGTTTGGCTGATGTTCAAATATGACGTCAGCACCAAACCACCAGGTGATGACAGGGTGGATTAATCAGTGCCTGCCCTGCCATGCGATTTGATGAGTAGCTCACCGATGCACAATTAATAAGTTTCCAGGCATGTAATTGGGCACGAGAACCCACCACACCGCCCAATGGAAAATACACCACTTATCCAGCCTGCCACCACACTTAGCATCCAGAATGGAAAATTCTTCCTGTGGATTTTAAGAAGGGAGTGAAGTGGTGAGATTTAGGGAAAGAACTCCAAAGCTTGGAACCTCAGTAGCTGAAGGCATGACCACCAATGGTAGAACAATTAAAATAAGAATGTGCAAGAGGTTATATTTAGAAGAGTGCAAAGATCTCAGATGGTTGTAGGACTAGAGATTACAAAGATAGGCAGGGGTGAAGCTATGGAGGCACTTGAAAATAAAGCTAAGAATTAATGCAGTGTAGGAGTAGATGGTTATTATTGTAGGAGTAGATGGTATATATACAACTGCTGTGGTCAGCAGCAGATGTTGTGGAACTAAGTGTGGTAGTATGTATTAGGGGTCATGTGGGACTGGAAGCCCTAATGTCATTGGCTGACAGATCCCGGGTCCTGGTTGGCCGTTGACCTCTAGCTCCGCCCTGAAGGCGGAGTATAAGAAGCCGGAGTCCTCCCCCGCAGGCCATTCGACTATCGAGCTGCGGGGGAACAGACACGCTTAATAAAGCCTCATCGACTTCACTCTATTCGTCTCACGGAGTCTTTGTGCGCTACAATTTATTAAGCGTGCCTAAAAAGGACTATGGAGCTCAGGATCATCCCGGAATGCCTGAGGATCAGCCCCCACGCAGTGAACGCGGCAGCAGCCTTCAAGCACTGGCAGACTTGTTTCGAGGCCCACCTCAGAACGGCCACCGGCCGGGTCACAGAAGACCAAAAACTACAGGTCCTGCACTCGAGGGTGAGCACGGAGATTTTCTCCCTCATCGAAGACGCGGAGGATTTCCAGACGGCATTCGCAGCACTAAAAGTCTCTATGTCCGCCCAGTTAACCAAATCTACGCTCGCTACCAGCTCGCGACGAGACGGCAAGGTCCCGGAGAATCGATGGACGAATTCTACGCCGCGCTGCTGATTTTGGGACGAGCCTGCAGCTGCCCTTCGGTGAACGCAAATGAACACACGGACATGTTAATGCGCGATGCTTTTGTGGCAGGTATGAATTCCTCCCAAATCCGCCAAAGACTTCTAGAAAGAGAGTCGCTAGGACTCTCAGAGGCCCGGGCCCTAGCAGCCTCCCTAGACGTGGCCGCGCGTAATACCCGCGCCTACGGCCCTGACCGCGCGGCAGCCCATTGGGCTCCGTACGTACCCGTCGCGACAAACCCCCCCCCCCCCCCCCCCCCGCAGGCTTGCGCGGTCCTAACGCCAAGTCGCACCGGGGGCGCCCGCTGCTATTTCTGCGGCCAGGCGAAACACCCCCGGCAGCGCTGCCCGGCCCGCGCAGCAATCTGCAAGAGCTGCGGGAAAAAGGGCCATTTCACGTTTGTGTGCCGGTCCCGCGAGGTCGCCGCTGTCCCGGGAGAACAGGAAGCCCTGCAAGCCGTTTACGCTCCCCAACCCACCCAGCGCCCCATGTACGACTCGCAGGCGCAGGCGCTCTGGGTCCCGACCACCGCGGTCCCGGGAGAACAGGGAGCCCTGCACGCCGCTTACACCCCCCAAACCCCCCCCCCCCCCCCCATGTCTGACCCGCCGGCGCTACCAACTTGGGTCCCGACCACCGCTGTCCCCAGAGATGAGGGAGCCCCGCGCAGTCCTAACGCTCCCCAACCCCCCCAGCGCCCCATGTGCGACCCACAGACGCCGCCATTTTGGGTCCCGGCCACCACGAGGGGAGGAAGGGCGCCGCCATCTTGGACCACTGCAGACCTGTACGACGCGTGGGGGCGGCCATTTTGTCCACCCCCGCCGCCATCTTGTGACCTCCCAGCCATGTGCGATGTATGGGGGCAGCCATTTTGTTCATCCCCGACGCCATCTTGGACGGCAACAACGGACCCCACTCCACTACTACAACCACGTCTCGCTTCAATTACGCTCGATCAAGCTCGGCCCCGGACACTCCAGACGACGACGACAACGGTGCTAATAAACGGCCACGAGACACCATGCCTAGTCGACTCCGGGAGCACGGAGAGCTTTATCCACCCCGACACGGTAAGACGCTGTTCCTTGATCACCTATCCTAGCGCACAAAAGATTTCCCTAGCTGCAGGATCCCACTCCGTACAGATCCAAGGTTTCTGCATAGTTACCCTAACGGTGCAGGGGAGGGAGTTCAAAAACTACAAACTAAACGTCCTTCCCCAACTCTGCGCCCCCACTTTACTGGGATTAGATTTCCTGTGCAATCTACTGAGCCTTACGTTCAAATTCGGCGGCCCAATACCCCCACTCACTATCTGCGGCCTCGCAACCCTCAAGGTGCAACCCCCGTCCTTGTTTGCGAACCTCACCCCGGATTGCAAACCCGTCGCCACTAGGAGCAGACGGTACAGCGCCCAGGACCGGACCTTCATTCGGTCCGAAGTCCAGCGGCTACTAAAGGAAGGCATAATCCAGGCCAGCAATAGTCCCTGGAGAGCACAGGTGGTAGTAGTGAAGACAGGGGAGAAACAAAGGATGGTCATAGACTATAGCCAGACCATCAACAGGTACACACAACTAGATGCGTACCCTCTCCCCCGCATATCCGATATGGTCAATCGGATTCCCCAATATAAAGTCTTCTCCACCGTGGACCTCAAGTCCGCCTACCATCAGCTCCCCATCCGCCCAAGTGACCGCAAGTACACAGCCTTCGAGGCAGACGGGCGATTATACCATTTCCTAAGGGTCCCATTTGGTGTCACAAGCGGGGTCTCGGTCTTCCAACGGGAGATGGACCGAATGGTTGATCAACATGGATTGCGGGCCACGTTCCCGTATCTCGACAATGTAACCATCTGCGGCCACGACCAGCAGGACCACGACGCCAACCTCCAAAAATTCCTCCAGACCGCCAAAGCCTTGAACCTCACGTACAACGAGGACAAGTGCGTTTTTAGCACCAACCGGCTAGCCATTCTGGGCTACCTAGTGCGCAATGGGATAATAGGCCCCGACCCCGAACGTATACGCGCCCTCATGGAATTTCCCCTCCCGCACTGCCCAAAAGCCCTGAAACGCTGCCTGGGGTGTTTTTCATACTACGCCCAGTGGGTCCCCCAGTACGCAGACAAGGCCCGCCCCCTAATACAGACCACGACCTTCCCTCTGTCGACAGAGGCTTGCCAGGCCTTCAGCCGCATCAAAGCGGATATCGCAAAGGCCACGATGCGCGCCATCGACGAGTCCCTCCCCTTCCAGGTCGAGAGCGACGCCTCCGACGTAGCTCTAGCGGCCACCCTTAACCAAGCGGGCAGACCCGTGGCCTTTTTCTCCCGGACCCTCCACGCCTCAGAAATCCGCCACTCCTCAGTGGAAAGGGAAGCCCAAGCCATAGTGGAAACTGTGCGACATTGGAGGCATTACCTGGCCGGCAGGAGATTCACTCTCCTCACCGACCAACGGTCGGTAGCCTTCATGTTTGATAATGCACTGCGAGGCAAAATCAAAAACGACAAGATCTTAAGGTGGAGGATCGAGCTCTACGAGATTTTGTATCGTCCCAGAAAGCTGAACGAGCCGTCCGATGCCCTATCCCGCGGCACGCGCCAACGCACAAATTAACCGCCTCCAAACCCTCCACGAGGACCTCTGCCACCCGGGGGTCACTCGGTTCTACCACTTTATCAAGTCCCGCAATCTCCCATACTCCTTAGAGGAGGTCCGTACAGTCACAAGGGACTGCCACATCTGCGCGGAATGCAAACCGCATTTTTTCAGGCCGGATGGTGCGCACCTGATTAAGGCTTCCCGCCCCTTTGAACGCCTTAGTCTCGATTTCAAAGGGCCCCTCCCCTCCACCGACCGCAACACATACTTTCTTAATGTGGCGGACGAATACTCCCGCTTCCCATTCGCCATTCCCTGATCTGACATGACCGCGGCCACAGTCATTAAAGCCCTGAACACCATCTTCACACTGTTCGGTTGCCCCGCATACATCCACAGCGACAGGGGGTCCTCCTTCATGAGCGACGAGCTGCGCCAGTTCCTGCTCAGCAACGGTATAGCCTCGAGCAGGACGACCAGCTACAACCCCCGGGGGAACGGGCAAGTAGAGAGGGAGAACGGCACGGTCTGGAAGACCGTCCTACTGGCCCTACGGTCCAGGGACCTCCCAGTTTCACGGTGGCAGGAGGTCCTCCCGGACGCTCTCCACTCCATCCGGTCGCTATTATGTACGAGCACTAATCAAACGCTTCATGAGCGTCTCCTTGTCTTCCCTAGGAGGTCCTCCTCTGGATCGTCGCTGCCGACCTGGCTGGCGGCCCCAGGACCCATCTTGCTCCGAAAGCATGTGCGGGCACACAAGGCGGACCCGTTGGTCGAAAGGGTTCACCTCCTCCACGCGAACCCGCAGTACGCTTACGTGGAGTACCCCGACGGCCGACAGGACACGGTCTCCCTGAGGGATCTGGCGCCCGCCAGCAACACACACCCCCCCCGACACCATTCGCCCAACCCCCCCCCGCCTTCCTGCCACCGCCACACCCCGCGACCGCCCCCTTCCCAGGAGGATCGGTTCCCCTCCCCTCAGGCCCGACCAAAAATAAAGCTCAAGCTGAAACCGTAAGGCTCCCGGAGACGACAACACCGGTACAAGCACCACCACCACCACCGGGGCCGAGGCGATCGACACGGACGACCAGACCGCCCGACCGACTCGTGGCGTCGATCTAAATCAATATAATGACTTTTCACAAGAACATTTTGCTTTTCTCCCGATACCTTCTGTAAATAGTTGAAACAGGACAAAATTGTACAATACTGTATTGCCACGTGAATGTTTTCCTCCCAGGACCAGCCCTGTAAACCCGTACCACCATACGAAGCATCACCCCGCCGGGTTCATTTTTGACAAGGGGTGAATGTGGTAGTATGTATTAGGGGTCATGTGGGACTGGAAGCCCTAATGTCATTGGCTGACAGATCCCGGGTCCTGGTTGGACGTTGACCTCTAGCTCCGCCCTGAAGGCGGAGTATAAGAAGCCGGAGTCCTCCCCCGCAGGCCATTCTACTATCGAGCTGCGGGGGAACAGACACGCTTAATAAAGCCTCATCGACTTCACTCTATTCGTCTCACGGAGTCTTTGTGCGCTACACTAAGTTAAAGTATACGTGAAAAACAACACAAGTTCAGTTACTCAGCAACTGACATCACAGAAAGCACAATAGATTGTATGTCATGAAGACATAAACCCAATCAGTGGGGGTAACGTCCCACTGCGGCATATTGCAACCAATCTTGTGTAAGGAACTGACACTCTCACAGCCATGACTCTGAAAGGAGTTATAAAAGTTGTGAAAGTTGTCAGCATTGAAGAGAAAGATGTGATATCAGCATGTAATGTTGAAGACTGAATAAAGTTTTGTACAATCATACCACAACTCTGGCTCAAGTCTCGTGAGTATAACAGTAGGTGTGTGAGCACAGGGATCATGGGTGAAATATACTTGGTAGGAGCTGAGATATGGGCAGCAGACTTTTGGATGAGTTTAGGCTTATGGAGGCTGCAAGATGGAAGGCTCACCATGAGAATATTGGAATAGTCAAATCTAGAAGTGACAAAAGCATGGATGAGGATTTCAGGTTTAGGTGAACTGAGGTGGGGTGGAGGGCAAGATTACAGAAATGTAAATAGGCATTCCTTAGGATGGAGATGTTCAGGGTTGGATGTTAGCTCAGGGTCAAATCGGTTGACAAGATTCCGAACAGTCTGGATCAGCCTCTGACAGTGGCCAAGGTGATGTATAGAGTAGGTGAGAGGGTACAGAGTTGGAACAGGGACTGAGACAATGGGCAGAGTTCTCTCTACCTGCCCATGGTGGATGGATGTTGAGAATCCGGCATGAGCCAAAAATTCAAAAACACGGCGGCATAAAATTACGTTGCAATTCTCCTGATGGCAGTTAATGATATGTCGGTCTTCTCACTGGCAAGTGGGGGGCATGCTATTTACATTCGGTTGCATCTCATGAATGCTCATTAAAACAATTGCCTGCCGGTGTCCCATCAGGCCTTCCAATCTTGCATCACGCCAGTGTGAAATCATATTGGCATCAAAACTGATTGCTAAAGAGTGGATTGCACAAGTCGACCCTCAGTTCACCAGAGACATCAAGGTGAGCACAACAAAGTTTTTCTGCCATAGTGCTGTGTTTCTCATGATGTAATGTTCACCGCTCTACTGTGACAGACTGGTTCCTGCCCTCCATCTATAATCCAAGCTGGCCTTCATGGACAGCAAGGTGCTGCGAGACCCATGGACCCACCTGTGTCTCCGTCTCGGTTCAGGACTGCCCTGGGGGTTGAGAACTACAGGGGTCTCCTTCCCCACCATGGTGCCACACACCAGTGTCTATCTGAACAGCACTGTGCAGTGGACTCATGCAGCCACCGCAACAAAGGCGTATAGAGGACGATAGAGCAAGGGCTCATAATGTCAAGCACAGGGGCTTACAATGTCAGGCACACGGGGCAAGGAGGTGGATGAAGGTGAAGTGGAAGGTAGCAGATAGACGAAGGAGAGGGAAGCTGAACCCAACAAACGGGCATGAAAAGCTCACAAACAAGGGGGTGAAAGGGACCTTTTAAATAATTCATTTTTGGGATGTGGGTGTCGCTGGGTAGGCTAGCATTTATTGCCCATCCCTTTTCCTTGAAACACAGTACGAAGTCTTACAACACCAGGTTAAAGTCCAACAGGTTTGTTTCGATGTCACTAGCTTTCGGAGCGCTGCTCCTTCCTCAGGTGAATGAAGAGGTCTGTTCCAGAAACACATATATAGACAAATTCAAAGATGCCAAACAATGCTTGGAATGCGAGCATTAGCAGGTGATTAAATCTTTACAGATGCAGAGATGGGGTAACCCCAGGTTAAAGAGGTGTGAATTGTCTCAAGCCAGGACAGTTAGGGTGGAAGCTGGAGAAGTGGAGCATCATGAGGTTATCCGTGGGTTTGCGGTAAAGCGAAGTGCTGAGGTGACCGTCCTTGATGGAGACGAGTGTGTCCAAGAATGCAACTGATTTTGGAGAGTAGTCCATGGTGAGTCTGATGGTTGGGTGGAACTTATTAATGTCATCGTGTAGTCGTTTCAGTGATTCTTCGCCGTGGGTCCAAAGGAAAAAAATTTCATCGATGTATCTGGTGTATAACATTGGTTGAAGGTCCTGTGCGGTGAGTAGGTCCTGTTCAAACTTGTGCATGAAGATGTTGGCGTATTGGGGTGCGAATTTGGTCCCCATGGCTGTTCCGTGCGTCTGGATGAAGAACTTGTTGTCGAAGGTGAAGACGTTGTGATCCAGAATGAAGCGGATGAGTTGCAGAATTGCGTCTGGAGATTAGCAGTTGTCGGTGTTGAGTACTGAGGCTGTTGCAGCAATGCCGTCGTCATGGGGGATGCTGGTGTGGAGTGCCGAGACGTCCATTGTGACGAGGAATGTTCCTGGTTCAACTGGTCCATGGGTGCTGAGTTTCTGTAGGAAGTCCGTCGTGTCGCGACAGAAGCTGGGTGTACCTTGTACGATGGGTTTCAAGATGCCCTCGATGTAGCCAGAGAGGTTCTCACACAGGGTCCCATTGCCTGAAACGATTGGGCGGCCTGGTGTGTTGGCCTTATGTATTTTTGGGAGGCAGTAGAGATCTCCAATGCGGGGAGTACGTGGGATGAGAGCACGTAGGGTGCTCTGAAGATCTGGATCCAAGGTCTTGATCAGTCTGTTAAGTTGGCGGATGTGTTCCTTGGTCGGATCTGCGGGTAACTGTCTGTAGTGTTCTTGGTTGTTCAGTTGTCGGTATACTTCTTTGCAGTAGTCCGTTCTGTTCAGTACGACTTTGCCCCCCCTTTGTCTGCTGGTTTGATGACGATGCTGTGGTTGGTCTTGAGAGCGCGGATGGCATTGCGTTGTGCTTGGGTGACGTTCGGGGTTGTCTTGTGAACGCGACTGATGAATCTGGCATTGACGCGACTCCTGACGGCTTGAGCATACATGTCGAGTCTAAGGCAGCGGCCTTCCGGAGGGGTCCAATTCGACTCTTTCCTCTTCGGTTGCCGCACCGCAGATCTCTCGGTCTGCTGTTCTGGTTCATTGGTAGTCTGCTTGGGTTCGCTGTTGGCCTCTTGGGGTCTGTGGAAGAATTCCCGGAGCCTCATTCGCCTGATGAATTCCTCCGTGTCTGCCGCGAGACTGATGGGGTCCATTTTGGTGGTGGTGCAGAAATTAAGCCCTCTGCTGAGGACTTCGATTTCGTCTGGTTGAAGGGTGTAGTCTGACAAGTTGACAATAGATTTCCCTGTATTGTTTTCTACTGTGACACCGGGGGTGGCTTGGTTGCTGCCGGTGGTGATGCCATGTTTCTCAAGCTTTCTGTTCTTGGTATGCATATAGGTGGCATAGTATTGTTGTCTCATCTGTTTGGCGGTGTTCCGCAGCTGATCTGCTGCGTCCTGAGCGCAAGTTGAGAATATGGCCTCTATCTTGGTTTCCAGGTTGCGTCGTCTGCTGTAGAGCTGGCGGACGAGGTGGTTGAGGAGTGTGAGAGAGGTGCGACGGCAGAGTCTCTCAGCGAAGTCTGTGTTGTAGGTCGACTTGAGTGGGTTTGTGATCTGTAGCCCTTTCGGGATCTTGTCTGCTTTCTTGCATCTTTGTAGAAACTTAATGTCAGTGTCTATATGCGCGATCTTCCTGGAGATCTTTTCCTTGAAAAGGTGTTAGTGAGCTGCCTTCTTGAACCGCCTCAGTCCCCGAGGTGTAGGTACACCCACAACGTGGTAGTAGATTCCAGGAACCTGACCACATTATTTCCTGAAAGGAGATGTATGAAGGCACTAGAGGGCCTGCCAGGAGAGTCAGAGGATAACTCACCTTTGCATAATTAATGAGGTTCCAAGCACAGAATGTGGCGTGAGATCCCACCATTTTGGTCAGGACAGGCGCCACCTGAGTTGCCCGCCACACAGTCTCAAAATCAGATAATTCCATCCCACCGCCCAATAGCTTCAGTTTTCTGAATAGTTAATTGGAGGAAATTTATGCTCATCCAATACAGATAGCGGACAAATGGTATAATAAATCAGAAGCAGTGGAGGGTGTTAAAGCAAATCTGCATGCCTCTATAGAATTGGGCATGCCTCTACTGTCCTTGCTCAAGATGACACTTTAACAAACTGCTGCCGTCCATGCTGAGATGGTGCAGACCTTCCAGATCTAAAGCTGCCCAAGGATTTCCTCCATATTCAGCAGGCTTCTATGAGCCAAGCTGCAGCCACTGGGATAGCACTCTGTAGGGGAGATGACAGTGCAGCGATAATGTCACTGGACTAGTAATCCAGAGGACTAGGCCAATGCTGTGGGGACACAGATTCAAATCTTATCAAGGCAACTGGGGCATTTTAAATTAATTTAATAAATCTAGAATTGAAAGCTAATTTCAGTAATGGTGATGATGAAACTATCATTGATGTTGTTAAAACCCATTTGGTTTACTATTGCGCTTTAAGGAAGGAAATCTGCTGTTTTTACCTGGTTTGCCTACACATGACTCCAGACCCACAGCAAAATGCTCAAATCTTAACTGCCTTCTGAAATGGCCTCACAAACTACCCAGTTCAAGGGCAACTAGGTATGGGCAAGAAATTCTTGCCTTGCCAATGACACCCACATTCCATGAATCCATAGAATCCCTACAGTGCAGAAGGAGGTGATTTAGCCCAGCGAGACTGCACCTACTCTCTGAAAGAGTATCCTTCCTAGGCCCACTCCTCATAACCCCATCTAACCTGCACTTTGGACTGTGAGAGGAAAATGGAGCACCCGACGGAAGCCCATAGAGACACAGGAGAACGTGCAAACTCCACAGAGACAGTCACTCAAGGCCAGAATTGTACCCGGGTCCTTCGCAGTGAGGCAGCAGTACTAACCACTTGAGCCACTGTATGAAAAAGGAGCACTGAGATAGGCAAAGGCTCATGAAGACAGACATGAAGGGAATATTGAATATGTATGGTTTCATTGATAAATTTGCTTTGGAGTGCTTATAATTTTTGTACTTTCTTTGCCTTTTATTTTGCATTGAAGCCTGGAGGATGATGTGATGGTCAATGACAGAGGGAAGGTAAGGAGTATGGGAATTGGATTAGATTGGATTGTCACGTGTGCCAAGGGACAGTGAAATGTATTTTTCTGTGTACAGCTCAAACAGATCATTTAGTACTTGAAAAGAAAATATGTAATAGGGCAACACAAGGTACACAATGTAAATACATAGACACCGGCATCGGGTGAAGCATACAGAGACCATTCATGGCTGCTGAAGCACGGGCCATTGTCACTCATGACAGTGAGTGGGATACCATTGCCTGGAGAATGTCTCCTTACAGGCCTTGATGATGGTCCGAGATGTGAGGTCTGAGAGCTTCACGACTTCAGGGTAATTGGAAAAGTAATCAATGATTAACACATAATCACGACCATTAGTATGAAAGAGGTCGTTGCCAGCCTTGGACCATGGAGAGGTTTCGATTTCATGCTGCCGAAGTGTCTCCTTACTCTGCGCTGGCTGGAAGCGTTGACAGGTCGCACAGTTAAGGACCATGTTCGCGATGTCCTGGCTGAACACGGGCCAGTAGACAGCCTGCCTGGCTCTGCGCCTGCACTTTTCCACATCCAGGTGGCCCTCATGGATTTGACGGAGCACCAAGCTCTGGAGACTGTGTGGACTACAATCCGGTCCAGTTTGAGGAGGATACCATCAACCACCGTCAGGTCATCCTTTACATTGAAAAATTGAGGGCACTGCCCTTTTTGCCAGCCATTGGCTAGGTGGTGCATAATATGCTGCAAGAGGGGGTCCTTGGCTATCTCCTCACGAATACGAATCACCTTCTCATCAGATGCCGGGAGGGTGCTAGCACACAGCTGCACCTGTGACTCAATTTGTCGGATGACGTTCAGTGGTTCACTCGGCATGTGATGGAGCGGGACAGTGTATCGGCAATGATGAGCTCCTTGCCAGGCGTGTAGACCAGGTCAAAGTCGTACCTTCGGAGTTTGAGGAGGATGCGCTGCAACCGAGGCGTCATGTCATTAAGGTCCTTGTGGATCATGTGGACCAGGGCCCTGTGATCTGTCTCGACTGTGAATGTTGGCAGGCCGTAGACATAGTCGTGAAACTTGAGAATGCCAGTGAGAAGGCCCAGGCATTCCTTCTCGATTTAAGCATACCTTTGTTTGGTGGGCGTCATTGCCCTTGATGCGTAGGCAACCGGTGCCCAGGATGAAGTGTCATTGCGTTGCAGCAGGACCGCACCGATGCCATCCTGGCTTGCATCTGTCGAGATTTTCGTTTCCCTGTCTGGGTCGAAAAATGCCAAACGGGTGCAGTGGTGAGCTTGGCTTTCAGCTCCAACCACTCTGCCTGATGGGCCGCCTTCCACTCGAAGGCAGTGGACTTCTTCACTAGGTTCCGTCGGGTCATGGTGTGTGAGGCCATGTTTGAGATGAACTTGCCCAGAAAATTAACCATGCCCAGGAAGCGCAATACTACCTTCTTGTCTTCCGGGACCTTCATGGCTGCAATGGCCTTGACCTTGTCTGTGTCGGGGCACATGCCCTGCTGAGACATCTGGTCTCCTAGGAACTTGAGTGTCGACATGCCAAAACAACATTTGGCCCTGTTCACCTTCAGGCCATTGGCGTGGACACGGCGGAATACCTGCTGGAGACGGGAAACATGCTCCTCAGGGGTCGTGGACCATATGATGACGTCATCCACGTACACACGAACCTCTTCGATGCCCTCCATCATCTGCTCCATGATGCGATAAAATATCTCCGTTGCCGAGACGATGCCGACCGGCATACGGTTATAGCAGTACCTGCCAAACGGTGTGTTGAAGGTGCAGAGCCTTCTGCTGGGCTCATCCAGCTGGATTTGCCAGAATCCATGTGACGTATCAAACTTCATGAAAAACCGTGCATGTGCTATCTCACTGGTGAGTTCCTCCTGCTTCGGGATGGGGTAGTGTTCACGCATTATATTCTGGTTCAGATCCTTGGGATCAATGCAGATGCGCAGGTCTCCAGAGGTTTTTTTTTACCACCACCATCGAGCTGACCCAGTCAGTCTGTTCGGTTACCCTGGAAATGATCCCCTGCTGCTGCAGCTCCTTGAGCTGTTCCTTCAGGCACTCCTTTGGCAGAGCCGGGACACGGCGTGGTGCATGGACCAGTGGCTTGGCATCAGGTCGCAGTAAGATCCGGTACCGATATGGCAAAGTGCCCATCCCGTCAAACACATCTGGATACTGAACGAGAATGTCGTCAATGCCAGCTTGAAGATCCATGTTGGGGGATGTCGTTGAATAAACCCGCTGCACTAGGTTCAGCTTTTTGCAGGCATGCGCGCCCAGTAGGGTTGCCCTGTCCGGCTTGACAATTTCAAACCTTAACCGTGCATGGGTACTCCGGTTGGAGACGAGTAGATGGCAGGACCCGAGTGCCGTGATGGCGTTACCGTTATAGTCCAGGAACTGGCAGGCTGTTGGAAGGACCTTGGGGGGCTTCGTGATGCGTTTGAAGTCTGCCTGTGAGAGGAGGTTGGCAGAAGCACCTGTGTCCAGCTTGAACTGGATGGAGCAGCGGTTAACCTGCATCACCGCACGCCATTCGTCCTCTGAATCCACAGCGAGGATGGACTGAATGCGAGATGAGTTAGGTGTAGCATGTTCACGTGTGGTAATGATGCCCACTCGGTAGGCGGACTCCAGGCACTCGTCCACTGAATCCGTTGTTCTGCCAGGATCAGAATCCTGTAATTGTCGTTGCACATTCTGGACGCGCTGTTGTCGGAATTGGGAGCGCTGGCCTCTGACTGGTGGTGCAGACCTGCAGAAGGCTGCATAGTGTCCAGGCTTCCCGCAGTTTAAACATCGCCTGCCTCTTGCAGGGCAGTGTCCCTTTAAGTGGGCATTGCCACAGTTCGGGCACGTAATGACGTCGTCACACATGCGCAGTGTGGATGTCGGCCGCCTCGTTATCCCGTTCGCATCGTGCATGCGTGGGGCTCCCAAAAAAGCACGCGAAATGGCCGCTTTCATCAATGCTGAGGCGCTGCATCCAGGAGATGGCCTGCACACTCACTGCCTCGTGGGAGGCAAGTTTCTCATTTTCAGCCGATTTCTATTGGGAATACCGGTTTTTTGCGTGTTCATGCACTGTACATGTTTCAATCGCGACTGGCAGAATCATACGCTTGATTTTTAAGAGCTGCTCTCTCAGAGGATCAGAGTGAACTCCAAACACGATTTGGTCTCTAATCATGGAGTCAGCAATATCAGAGTGAACTCCAAACACGATTTGGTCTCTGATCATGGAGTCAGCAATATCACCAAAGTTGCAGGACAGCGCTAGCAGGCGGAGGCTAGTTAAGAAGGCATTGAAAGATTAATCTTTACCTTGAAGACGTTGTTTGAATATGTAGCGCTCGAAGATTTCATTGGTGTCCACTTCACAGTGTCTATCAAACTTGTCCAGGATGGTCTCCTGGCCTTCGATGAAATTAAACGAGTTGAAGAGTTTGATGGCTTGATCACCAGCTGTTGAGAGGAGAAGCGCGATCTTTCTGGCATCAGACGCACCCTCGAGGTCTGAGGCTGCGATGTACAGCAGAAACTTTTCCTTGAATGTCCGTCAGTTGGCATTGAGATTGCCAGAGGTCCTGAGCTGGTGAGGAGCCTGAATCTTCTCCATGGTGCCAGGATACATTTGCTGGTCGTCACGGAACAGACGGAGGTAAGCCACCTTAAATTAGTAGTCTCCTGGTATCATGTCGTGTTAGGTACACTGGTAAAACACTGGCTGCAACTGGATGCAGCATAGACCAAAAAGATACTCCAGACCTTGAAGTTAGTTCAATCAGGTTTATTAATCTAATAGCACAGTCAGCACAGTTCTCTGTGAGTTCGACTCTCTGCTAACTTAAGTGTGGTTACTCTGTCTGACTGAACCAGACTAGCTCTTAGCCACGTGGTTGGGGGGGGGGGGGGGGGGGGGGGAGATTGTAACAACACCCTTGACTGACTCTCTAGATGTTCATCAGTGGAAAGAGGTGGAGTGTGACTGCATTGTGTCTTTTATAGTCAGATCCCACCCCTGAGTGTCCTGCCTGCTTATTGGTCATGTCCTGTTCTCTGTGTCCATTAGCTGCTTGTCTGTATATCATTATGTGTGTGTCTGCATATCATGACAGATGGGAGGTGGGTTTGTGTGATGGACTGGGCAGTGTACATGACTCTCTGAAATTTCTTGCCACCTTGGGCCAAGCAGTTGCCATACCAGGCTGTGATGTAGCCAGATAAGGTGCTTTCTATGGTGCACCTGTAAAAGTTGCTAAGTCAGTGTGGACATGCCGAACTTCCTTAGTTTCCTGAGGATGTCTCGGCGCTGTTGTGCTTTCTTGGTGGTAGCGTCGATGTGGGTGGACCAGGACAGATTTTCCGTGATGTGCACACATAGGAATTTGAGGCTGTCAACCATCTCCACCTCGGTCCCATTGATTCAGACAGGGGTGTACAGTACTTTGCTCCCTGAAGTCAATGGCCAATTCTTTAGTTTTGCTGGCATTGAGAGAGAGATTGCCGTTACACACTCCACTAGGTTCTCTATCTCCCACCCGAATTCTGACTCAACATTGTTCGAGATCCGGCCCACTACAGTCGTGTCATGAGCAAACTTGTAGGTGGAGTTGGAGCCAAATTTTGCCATGCAGTCATGTGTGTATAGGGAGTACAATAGTGGGCTAAGTACGCAGCCTTGTGGGGCCCCGGTATAGAGGACCATCATGGAGGAGGTGTTGTTGTTTATTCTTACTGGTTGTGATCTATGGGCCAGAAAGTGGAGAATCCAGTTGCAGAGTGAATTGCTGAAATCATCTGAAAATACATCAAATTCCAGCTGTATGCTGACATCTATTTCTACTCCACCTTTCTTGACCCCTCCACTGTCTCTGGTTGTCAGAACCCAGTACTGGCTGATCAGAAATTCTTGCAACTAAATATTCGGAAGACCAGCCATTGCCTTTTGATTTCTGCCACAAACTCCATTCCCTAGCTCCCTCTCGCTTGGGATTTAGGCTAAACCAGACTGTGTGCAACCTTGATGCTGAACTTCTGACTATATATCTGTTTCATCATTAAGATTGCCTTCTTCCAGCTCTGTAACAAAGCTTGATGTCACTCCTGCCTAAGCTCATCTATTGCTGAAACCCTCATCCATGATTTGTTACCTACCGAAATCACTTTTTCCAACACATTCCTGGCCAGCCTCCATAAAGAACAAAGAACAATACAGCACAGGAACAGGCCCTTCGGCCCTCCAAGCCTGCACCGATCATGACACCAACCTTTGCCAAAGCCCTCAGCACTTCCTTGTGCCGTATCCCTCTATACGGCATTTGCACAAATGACTTACCACCCTCTGCGTAAAAGGTCTGCCTCACACATCTCCTCCAAAGTTTGTCCCACGGACCATAAACCTATGCCCCCCGATGACTGACCCCTCCACCCTGGGAAAGAGTGTCTGCCCATCTACTCTATCCATGCCCCTCATCATCTTGTAGACCTCTTTCAGGTCACCCCTCAACCTCCGTCTTTCTAATGAAAACAGTCAGAGTCTATTCAGCCTCTCAACATAGCTAACACCCTTCAGACCAGACAACATCCTGGTAAACCTCCTCTGCACCCTCCACTTCCTTCTGGTAGTGTGGCAACCACAATTGTACGTAATATTCCAAGTGCGGCATTACTAAGGTTCTACTCAACTGTAGCATGACTTGCCAGTCAACTGTACCATGACTCGATGCCCTGTCCAATGAAGGCAAGCATTCCTTGTGCTTTCTTGACTACCTTGTCCACTTGTGTTGCCACCTTCAAAGATCTGTGGACCTGCACACCCAGATCTCTCGGACTTTCTATATTCCTAAGAGTTTTACCATTTACGGTATATTCCCCCTCTATGTGAGACCTACCAAAATGCATTACCTCACATTTGTCTGCATTAAACTCCATTTGCCATTTCTCTGCCCAAGTCTCCAACCTATCTATGTCCTGCTGTATCTCCTGACAATCCTCAACACTATCTGCCACTCCACCAACCTTGGTGTCATCCGCGAACTTACTAATCAGACGGGTACATTTCCCTCCAAATCGTTTATGTATACCACAGAGGCCCAAGCAACGATCCCTGTGGAACACCGCTAGTCACAATCTTCCATTCAGAAAAACATCCTTCTACTGCTACCCTTTGCCTTCTGTGACCAAGCCAGTTCTGTATCCATCTTACCACCTCACCTCTGATCCTGTGCGATTTCACCTTTCATATGGTTTAGCTCAGTGGGCTAGACAGCTGGTTTGTGATGCAGAACAAGGCTAGCAGCGCAGGTTCAATTCCCGTACCAGCTTACCCGAACACGTGCCTGAATGTGGCAACTAGGGGCTTTTCACAGTAACTTCATACTTGTGACAATCAACGGTTGTTATTATTACGGACCCTGTCAAAGGCTTTATTGAAGTCCATGTAAACAACATCCACTGCCCTCCGCTCATCAATCATCTTTGTCACCTCCTCAAAAAACCTAATCAAGTTAGTGAGGCTCGACCTCCCCTTCACAAAACCATGCTGTCTATCGCTTATGAGTCCATGTGTTTCCAAATGGGTATAAATCCTGTCCCTGAGAATTCTCTCCAATAATTTACCTACTACCAATGTTAGACTCACCGGCCTATAATTTCCAGGATTATCTCTGCTAGCTTTCTTAAACAGTCGTACATTAGCTATTCTTCAGTCCTCTGAGATCTGAGCTGTAGCCAATGAGGATACAAAGATGTCAGTCAAGGCCCCAGTAATTTCCTCCTTTGCTTCCCTCAGTATTCTGGGATAAATCCCATCTGGCCCAGGAGACCTATCGACCTTAATATATTTTAAAAGACCCAATACCTCCCCCTTTTCGATGTTAACATGATCCAGACTGTCCACATACCCTACACAAGAATCAACTTCCACAAAGTCCCTTTCTTTCCTCTGGCTCAACACATAAGGACAGTGGGGGAATCTAAGTGGTCCAATCCTTTCCCTGGCCACCCTCTTGCTTTTTACATATGAATAAAAAGCTTTGGGATTCATCTTAATCCTACTTGCCAAGGACTTTTCATGACCCCTCCTAATTTCCCGCTTCAGTACCTTCCTACTTTCTTTATACTCAAGGGTTTTGACTGTTCCCACTCTTCTAGACCATACAAAAGACTCCTTTTTCATTTTGACGAGTTAAACTCATCCAAACTCTGCTGCCCAGATCCACATGCACACCAAATTCAGTTCACCTAACAGTCCTGTCGTTGCTAACCAACATTGACTCTTTGTTGTCAAATAAAGGCCTTTATTTTAAAATTCTCAGCTTTGGTTTCAAATTCTACAATCCATTGCCTCGCCCCTCCCCACCTCTGTAACCTTCTCAAGTCTTGTAAACTTCTAATACATCTGTATTCCTCCAATTCTGTTGTGTATCTCAATTTTAATTCCCCCACCATTGGCAGCTGGGCCGTTAGTTACCTAAATGCTGGGATTTCCACCTTTAAGATGCTGCCTAAAACTGACCTCTCTGACCAAGTTTTTGCTCAGCCTCTCACATATCTCCTTATGCAGCTCGGTATCAAAAATTGTTTGATACCACCTGTGAAGAGGCTTGATACGTTTTATTACATTAAAGGCACTTATGTATTTCTTTCCACATAAGAAAAGCATTGACAGATGGTGACTTTGTATTGGTTTTAAATAAAGCACTTAATTTCAGAAATGATACTATTAAATAATTGTCTTATCTGTTTTCCATCAAATATAAATTATGCAGTGCGTTCTAAAAGTAGAGAATTCCTTCCAGACTGCATACTATATTGCAAAACTGCTAATTGTCCTATACTGCAACAGAGCCTGATTTAAGTGCTTTCATAGTACCTACTAGCTATTTCTGTTGTCATAAGATGGCAAAAAATTCAAAACACACAGAACACTAGCTTTTGATGTTAGTTGGATGCGTATGGCACAGACACAATGTAGAAATGTAATAGAACATGTTCTGACTTGAAGGTAACTTGAGTAAATAAGACAGACCTGATTAGGGAGTCTCTAACAAGATTCTGCTTACCTTTCCCAGCATGTTGGTAGCTGCCTTTGTAACTCCCTCCGCACGATATATACATTCTGTCAGAAGTCTTTGACAAAGGTCTTATTGCTGGAGTCTCTTTCTACCTGTCCATTTGATTCTTTTATCTATTTGTCTGGGATTGTACATGCCCATCTGCATTCCAAACAAACAGACAGAATTGAGTACTAGTAAAATGTCATTGTGCATAATGTGCATAATTCATTTTATTTTCTGCACACTTAAAATGTAGAGACATTCTGTAATAAACAATTTTCTGTTCATTTAGAGTTTGGGAAATGCAAACACTCAATTTGTTTACTTCTCAAAAAAAATGCTTTAATGAATAAATATTACTTCTGAGTATTTTGAAATAAATATTGTGCTTTAGCACAATAAATTCCAGGAATTTTCTCAGCATTTCATATATTCCTAACTTTGGCTGAAATTTGAAGGAAGTCTGTTTATGCAAGTGACAGTGGTGGTACAAAAGAAGTTCTGAGAAAATTTCAAGTGAGTCATTTTCTAGGTTTTTTTATCGACACGTAATCTGTTGATCCTTTGTGTTCATTCTGGCAACTACAAATAAATGAGAGCCTCATTGCATTTCATAAACAGCATGCATATGATATAAAAGTTAAACAGAAAACTACTGATAATTTACAGGAGTTTCCAAAAATTGTAGAAGCGCAATCTAACTTCTGCATGCTTGCTTGCATTTTGAAGATGTTCTCAACTAGTTATAGTGCTTTTGCTTCCTTTATGGAAAGGAAGAGTTTCATTTCATATACATGGCAAACTTACATGCATCAACCTAATTACCATACTTGGTTAGCATAGAAAGAAAAAATGCACAAATATTGCACAAATATATAAGCAATGAGACCTCGCCAAGCAGCACAAACTATAAGGATCTTCCCTGCCCATAACACACTTGAGTTTTGCGTTCGGATTTGTATTGGCACAATTAATAAAGCCATACCTCAAGAAATCATAATACTGCTTTGTTCCCGATTTCAGGTTCTTCTTAATGGGATGCTCATCAGAGGCCCTGGAGCTCACACCACAACTGCATTGTCTTGCCATGGACTCTCCTGAGCCCTCTCCAGCAGATTCAATTGTGAGATCCTGGCCTGTTTGTGTCCTGGTCCTCTCTTCCTTATTACAAAATGATCCATCCTCAGTTCTTCAGTCCTGTTGCTTGCTTGCTGGCAGCTACAAAATGGAGGAATCTCTCCTCTGATTTCACACTCATCAAAGCATGGACCGCTTGACGTCAGTGTACATACCGGACGTGTGATCTGCTCTCTGCCGCCGCTTCGGGCAGCGCGGTAGCAGTGGGCGGCATGGTAGCATAGTAGTTAGCACTGTTGCTTCACAGTGCCAGGGATCTGGGTTCAATTCCTGGCTTGGGTCACTGGCTGTGCGGAGTTTGCAAGTTCTCCCAGTGTCTGCGTGGGTTTCCTCCGGGTGCTCCAGTTTCCTCTCACAAGTCCCGAAAGAATGCTGGTTAGGTGAATTGGACATTCTGAATTCCCCTTCAGTGTACCCGAACAGGCGCTGGAGTGTGGCGACTAGGAGATTTTCATTGTAACTTCATTGCAGTGTTAATGCAAACCAACTTGTGACCCTAATAAAGATTAATATTAAAAAATAAATTTGGTCCTGGGACACTGCGCTGACGCCAGGAGACGACGGTACTGGGACAGCACGCTGACATCAGGAGGAGGCAGTCTGCCCCACTAACATAATGTACAGGACATTAGTGAACCAGATTAGTTTTATGACAACCGACATGGTCATCATTAGACTTTCAATTCCAGATATTTTTTAATTGACTTCAAATTCCACCTTCTCTGGTGGGATTCGAACTTGAGTCCCCAGATTTTTACCAACAATACCACTACACTACTGCCTCCCCGAACATACTTAATCAACTTAACTTGTCCAACAGAAGTTATAATTCACCACTACAAAATGAGAGGATGGAATGTAATTGTATGTAAAACATAACTTTCATAGATAAGGGCTATAACATGCAAGATTATTTATATTACAGTAGCATCAAGAACCCATTTATGATGCACCAATGGCTGTCTTTTGATAGTAAAGTCAAAATTAAGTGAGAATTTAAAAATCCTTCAGTGTTTGCCACATACGGCAACATTTGAAGCGACTGTTGTTACTGGTGGAATATTTCAAATCTGTTAGAAATATAATTCCTAACCAGCTGATTAAAAAACACTCCCTACAAAACAATTAATTAGTTGCAGAATTTCAAACTTGCAAGAGGATTCTGAAACCTTGATTTTTTTTGTATTGTTATGATACTTGGCCAGACTCCAGATTGTGGGGAGTGAGACAGTTAGGGACCGATGATGTTTTGTTTTTAGCAGATAAAGCTGGATATTCAAGAGGCTATCAAGTGAATAAAGTCACAAGGGTTTTTGAACAAAAATAAACTTTACTATACAAGTTCTGTAAGATAAAACGATGTATAACTATTTATCTTATCATCTAACATTCAGGCTAAGCAAGAGGCAGATATGAATTAACAAGCCTGTGGTCAAATACATCACACTGCACAGTAAATTTCAGGTGCAACAAAATCTGATTCCACCCAGACATTTGCTTCATTGTGAGCAAACCAATCTCACTGAAATTTCATCTTTCGCACAAAGGTTTCCAATTTCCACATTTGAAGACCCTGTCTTGGAATTCTCTCCAAAGGTCGCTCCCACTTGGACGTTTTAACAATGGCCCACCTCGTAAAGTTTTAATCTCACCTTCCAAGATTCTCTTTCCCTGGATTTTCCAGTTCACTCAAACACGAGCTTAAAAGCATACTTTCAGATCTATGTTTGTGAAAAGCAGAACACCACTGTTCCAAAGAAGTACCGTTGCCCTAATGGCAGTCTATCAGTTTGAGCCTGTTTCCCTGCTCCTTTCTTGTAACTTAACTAAGATTGGTTTCTGTCCATTTTGGCTTTGTGACACTTGTTGGTTGGCAGACTGCTTCAAGATGAGCAGCTCACTGACCACTGAACCGATCTGGTGACCTATCAAAACACTAGAGGGTTCCACCCTTGTTGATTGGAAGGACGAATGCAACTAGTTTGGGAACATTCAGTACCTTAAATGTTAAAGTCTCCACAGACTGATAAATTAGCAACCAGGGACACAGGATAAATTGGATTCATAACAATAGGCACTTTTGTATGTCCTGCTTCTCCCGTGGATGGAGTGTTGTGTGTGAAGATCAAACCCGAGAGCAAGCGTGACAATACTGAGAGAGGATCCCACAGGTGCAAATGGGCTATACCTTCAAAACAGGAATGAAAAGATTCAAAATTAAGCCGAAAGCTACTTTTATGCTGCATGAAACACATTGCCCAATAGTGGCAACTGTACCTGATACGTTGCACAGCAGACCAAAAATATTCTTGAGATGCACATCAGATCGTCTGACACAAGCCATAGCATATTCAAGCAAACCTACTTCCCAGTAATAAACAGGTATAAAACCACTGTATATGAGCTTTAGAGCACAAATAGGCCATTCGGCCTATTGTGACTGCACCAGCAATTAAGCACCTGTCAATTCTAATACCATTTTCTACCACTTGATCAGTAGCCTTGTATACTATGGCGTTTTAAGTGCATCTTAAATGTTGTGAGTGTTACTGCCCTTTCAGGCAGAGTTCCAGATTCCCACCATCCTCTGGGGGAAAAGTCTTTCCTCAAATCCCCTATAAATCTTCTGTCCCTTACCTTAAATCTATGGCCCCGGTTATTGACCCCTCTATTAAAGGGAAGAGTTCCTTCCTACCTACACTATGTCCCTCATAATTTAGTACAACTCGATCACCTTCAGCCTTCTCAGCTCTGAAAAAAATCCAAGCCTAGCCAGCCTCTCTTCATAGCTGAAACGCTCCAGATAGGCAATATGCTGGTGCAAGGACATTAATCTTCTAACTCTGGCACCTAGTTTGATTTTATTTTTATTTTTATTGTCACATGTACCAAAGTACAGTGAAAAGTATTTTTCTGCAGCCGAGGAAACGTACACAGTACGGATATAGTAGACAAAAAGAATAATCAACAGAGAACATTGACAAATGGTACATCGACAAACAGTGATTGGTTACAGTGCGGAACAAAGGGCTAAACAAAGCAAATACATGAGCAAGAGGAGCACAGGCGTCGTGAATCGTGTTCTTACAGGGAACAGATCAAACCGAGGGGGAGTCGTTGAGGTGTCTTGTAGCTGTGGGGAAGAAGCTGTTCCTATGTCTGTTTGTGCGGGTCTTCAGACTTCTGTACCTTCTGCCTGATGGAAGGGTCTGGAAGAAGGCAATGCCTGGGTGGGAGGGGTCTCTGATAATGCTGTCTGCCTTCCTGAGGCAGCGGGAGGTGTATACAGAATCAATGTGGGAGTGGCAAGCTTTCGGCCATGATCATTATCTTATTCTTTTATAGTAGTCTGTATTTCTAAATATTTAGAAACTTAGTAAGATACAGGATTACCAAAAAAAAATCACTTTGGTCCATTTGACTAGGTCCAGGTTTGAGTTGAAAATTATTTTTCTGCTGGTCATCTTTTCATGTGGTACCTCACAGTTAATTTCTTGATTTTGGTGTTTGTAAACTGAAGGTAATGATTGAGACAAAAGGTTTTTGCAACTGCCAAATAGATTTTTACTTGTGGTAGTTCACAAGAATGATCCCTGGACCTCCCAAAGGTGATAGGTGACGATCAGATGGGATTTGTGAGAGGGAGACAGCTCTTTTCGAACGTTAGGAGGGTATTGAACGTGGTTATGGCACTGGCGGGGGAAGGAAACAGATGTGGTTGTGGCATTGGAAGCCTAGAAAGCGTTTGACCGGGTAGAATGAGGGTACTTGATGGCAGTTGTGGAGCGGTTTGGGATTGGACCAAGATTTGTGGACTGGGTAAAGCTGCTATATAAGGAGCCGAGGGCGATAACATCAGCTCAAGATACTTTTCTCTCCACTGTGAGACTCGGCAGGGATGTCCTCTGTCCCCCCTGCTGTTTGCACTTGCGATTGAGCCGTTGGCTATTGGGTTAAGACGTTTGGGTGTATGGAAAGGAATAGTGCGGGGGGGTAGAGCACAGGGTGTCGTTATATGCCGATGACTTGTTGTTATACGTGTTGGAACCAAGTGTGTCAATAGGGAGAATATTGGAGCTGCTTCGGGTGCTTGGGTCTTTCTCGGAGTACAAATTAAATTGAGACAAGAGTATTTTGTGGTATCTCGGCCAGGGGTGGGGTGGTTGACATTCCGTAGAGCAGGCATTTAAAATCAACGTGTTTCCGCGATTTCTGTTTATTTTCCAATGCCTGCCAATTTTCCTGCCAAAGGCATTTTTAGAGAGATTGAAGGAATGATTACCTTATTCATACGGGGAGGGAAGGTGGCCAGAGTTAGAAAGGTGCTGCTACAGAGGGGAAGGCAGGGGTTTGGGGTCTTCCGAACCCAATGTATTATTACTGGGTGGCGAATGTGGAACAGGTGCGGAGCTGGGTCGGAGGGGTTGATTCCCAGTGGGTCAGAATGGAGGAGAGTTTGTGTAGGGGGTCGGGATTGAAGGCGCTAGCAACAGCGCCACTCCCGATGGCCCCTGGGAAATACTCAGGAAGTCCAGTAATAATAGTTTCATTGAGAATTTGTAGGCAGTTTCGCCAACACTTCGGGTTGGGGGCAGGGTCAGGGGAAATACCGATTTGGGGGAACCACAGATTTGAGCCAGGGAAATGGGATGGAAATTTAAGGAAATGGAAGAAGGGGATTAAGACACTAAAAGATTTGTTTCTTGGGGGTCGGTTTGCAGGATTGAAGGAACTGGGAGTAAAGTATGGGCTGGGGCAGGGGGAAATGTTTAGATAAATGCAGGTTCGAGATTTTGCCAGGAAGGATACACAGAGCTTCCCGGTGGAGCCGGCCTCCACATTGCTGGAGAAAGTGCTGACGACAGGGGGACTGGAGAAAGGGGTAGTGTCAGCGGTTTACGCGGCTATTTTGGAAGAGGAGAAGGCACCACCGGAAGGGATCAAGGCAAAGTGGGAGGAAGAGTTGGGAGAGGATATGGAGGAGGGGTTCTGGTGTGAGGTGCTCCGGAGAGTGAACACCTCCACCTCGTGCACGAAGTTGGGGCTGTTACAGCTGAAGGTGGTACATAGAGCACACCTCACAAGGGGGAGGATGAGCCGGCTCTTTGAGGGGGTAGAAGATGTGTGTGAACGTTGCGAGGGGGGGGGGGGCGGTCGCAAATCACATTCATATGGTATCGTCCTGTCCAAAGCTGGATTACTGGAAGGAGGCTTTTCGGGTAATCTCCAAAGTGGTGCACATGAAACAGGACCCGAGCCCTAGGGAGGCCATAGTCAGGGTGTCGGACCAGCTTGTCCGACATTTCTGGGGTTGGAAATGTGTGCGGAGGCAGATGTTGTAGCCTTCGCTTCATTGATCGCCCGATGGTGGATCCTATTGGGATGGAGAGCAACCTCTCCACTCAATGCCCTGGCGTGGGGACCTGTTAGAATTCTTGACTCTTGAGAAGGTTAAATTTGAACTGAGGGGCAGGATGGAGGGGTTCTGTTATGGGCGTTATTCATTATGCACTTTCAAGAATTGGATAACATTGAACATTAGTGGTGGTGGTGGGGGGGGGGGGGGTTGGGAGGAGGGGGAGTGTATGTGTTAATGGTGTCTATGGGTGATTCCTGATTCCTTTTTGTTATTTGTTTATGTTAACATGCGGGCAGGTGTTTGGGGGTTGGGATTGGGAGGATGGGATTGTTGTTGATATGGGGATTGACATTATATTCGTTACTGCTTATTGTTGGTGGGTGCAAATTTGGAAGAAAATGTGAAAAAGGAGAATAAAAATATATATTTTTAAATTATCCCTGGAATGAAGAGCTTGGCATATGAGGAACGGTTGAAGACTCTGGGTCTGTACTGGTTGGAGTTTAGAAGGATGAGGTGGATCTTATTGAAACTTACAGGATTCTGAGAGGCCTATAGTGGACGTGGAGAGGATGTTTCTCCTAGTAGGAAAAACTAGAACCCGGGCCATAGCCGCAGACTGAAGGGAGGATCCTTTTAAACTGCGATGAGGGGGAATTTATTCAGCAGTGGTGAATCTGTGGAACTCATTGCCATGGAGACCAAATCAGAGTGTCTTTAAGACAGAGATCTATGGGGGGGGGGGGGGGGGGGGGATGGAAGAGTGTGGATTCATCATTAACATGTGTGGAGATAACAAGTTTTTGGGATGCAATAATATTAATTTTGGTAAAGAGCTCTGACCTAAAGGATTTAATAGGCCCTATAAAAGTTATACGCCAATTGGCAATCAACATTGGTTTATGTTAGAAAAAACTATGATTTTGTAGCAAAGGCAGCAGCAGGATGACCAACTTTGGGGGGGGAGCGAGTTTCTTATTACACCGGAGAAGGGATGTGTCTGGGCCCACCCCCTCATAACTGCCCAATCCAATTCCCCTCCAACCGGAGCTGACCTCAGCCCTCCCTCCCCGAACTCAAGCAGAAATGCAGAGCTGGTCACCTTGAGAAGACAGGGCTATTTTGCCTTCGTGACAGTAATGCATTTGCAGCATCCTATAATGTTATCCTTGCCTTTACTTCCAGCTGTTTGCTCCACCCACCACCTTTTCTCCGTTCCATCTTTTGACGTTGAGTTCAAATGCACCGACATTCTAAAACCGTTAGAAATCCCGGCAATGCCTTCCCTCTCGCGAGTTCCCTGGCTGTCTCCGATTGGATGAACGCTTCTCCATACGTCAGTAGGAGGTGGGGTCAGGTGGCGAGGAGCCAGATTGAAGGGGGCTGGCAGAGACCGGAAGCGTCGCCAGGTGGGTGTCAGTGTGACTAAAGTGCTGTACTTGCAGAAATGAATCTTTTTTGCAGCGGGTGATTGCCTTTTTGGGTGTGTGTAGTAGCAGTAGCGAAATCCCTCTGCCCGGGGTTTTAGTGTGCGAGGAACTTCATTGCGGACATGCCACTTAAACCGCCGGGTCCTCGTGTTTCCAGGGTTTTGTGTGCGGATGGTTCCAGCTGTCACCTCTAATACAAGGCGGCCCCTGACTTTTACAGAGGTGTTTTCTGCAGACCGAGTGGAGCTATTTGTGCTTCTGTGATGTTCACACTGCTCTTCGCGCGCAATATAGGTGTCAGCTGTGGCTCAGTTTATCCCATTCTGAACCTGAAGTTCAATTCCACTAGTGGACTTGGCCCAAACATCAATACGCTCTATTGCGGTATTGAGGGACTGTTGGCGATGCTGTTTTTGGATGAGATATTAAACCGAGCCCCTGTTTTGAATGTAAAATATCCCATATCACTGTTTTTGTGTAGGAGAGGAAGTTGTCTAAATGTGCCTTGGCCAATCTCTCCGTCAAAGTCACAACAGCAGATCACTTGGTCTTTATCAGAATGCTATTTGTGGGAGTGTTTTAATATGCAGATTGGCTGGTGTGTTTTCTGGAGTACAACGGTACTTAAGAAGTATTTGACTAAAGTGCCGTGTGTCCATTTTGCAAGTCTTTCTTAAACTAATGGTACGAAGTCTTACAACACCAGGTTAAAGTCCAACAGGTTTGTTTCGATGTCACTAGCTTTCGGAGCGCTGCTCCTTCCTCAGGTGAATGAAGAGGTCTGTTCCAGAAACACATATATAGACAAATTCAAAGATGCCAAACAATGCTAGGAATGCGAGCATTAGCAGGTGATTAAATCTTTACAGATCCAGAGATGGGGTAACCATTAAAGAGGTGTGAATTGTCTCAAGCCAGGACAGATGGTAGGATTTTGCAAGCCCAGGCCAGATGGTGGGGGATGAATGTAATGTGACATGAATCCCAGGTCCCGGTTGAGGCCGCACTCAAGTGTGCGGAACTTGGCTATAAGTTTCTGCTCGGTGATTCTGCGTTGTCGCGGGTCCTGAAGGCCGCCTTGGAGAACGCTTACCCGGAGATCAGAGGCTGAATGCCCTTGACTGCTGAAGTGTTCCCCGACTGGAAGGGAACATTCCTGCCTGGTGATTGTTGCGCGATGTCCGTTCATTCGTTGTCGCAGCGTCTGCATGGTCTCGCCAATGTACCACGCTTCGGGACATCCTTTCCTGCAGCGTATGAGGTAGACAACATTGGCCGAGTCGCACGAGTATGTACCGCGTACCTGGTGAGTGGTGTTCTCGCGTGTAATAGTGGTATCCATGTCGATGATCTGGCACGTCTTGCAGAGATTGCCATGACAGGGTTGTGTGGTGTCGTGGTCACTGTTCTGAAGACTGGGTAGTTTGCTGCAAACAATTATTCGTTTGAGGTTGCGCGGTTGTTTGAAGGCAAGTAGTGGGGGTGTGGGGATGACCTTGGCAAGATGTTCATCGTCATCAATGACGTGTTGAAGGCTGTGAAGAAGATGACGTAGTTTCTCCGCTCCGGGGAAGTACTGGACGACGAAGGGTATTCTGTCGGTTGTGTCCCATGTTTGTCTTCTGAGGAGGTCGGTCCGGTTTTTCGCTGTGGCGCGTTGGAACTGTCGATCGATGAGTCGAGTGCCATATCCCATTCGTACGAGGGCATCTTTCAACGTCTGTAGATGTCTGTTACGCTCCTCCTCGTCTGAGCAGATCCTGTGTATACGGAGCGCTTGTCCATAGGGGATGGCTTCTTTAATGTGTTTAGGGTGGAAGCTGGAGAAGTGATGACGATGAACATCTTGCCAAGGTCATCCCCACACCCCCACTACTTGCCTTCAAACAACCGCGCAACCTCAAACGAACCATTGTTTGCAGCAAACTACCCAGTCTTCAGAACAGTGACCACGACACCACACAACCCTGTCATGGTAATCTCTGCAAGACGTGCCAGATCATTGACATGGATACCACTATTACACGTGAGAACACCACCCACCAGGTACGCGGTACATACTCGTGCGACTCGGCCAATGTTGTCTACCTCATACGCTGCAGGAAAGGATGTCCCGAAGCGTGGTACATTGGCGAGACCATGCAGACGCTGCGACAACGAATGAACGGACATCGCGCAACAATCACCAGGCAGGAATGCTCCCTTTCAGTCGGGGAACACTTCAGCAGTCAAGGGCATTCAGCCTCTGATCTCCGGGTAAGCGTTCTCCAAGGCGGCCTTCAGGACCCGCGACAACGCAGAATCGCCGAGCAGAAACTTATAGCCAAGTTCCGCACACTTGAGTGCGGCCTCAACCGGGACCTGGGATTCATGTCACATTACATTCATCCCCCACCATCTGGCCTGGGCTTGCAAAATCCTACCATCTGTCCTGGCTTGAGACAATTCACACCTCTTTAATGGTTACCCCATCTCTGGATCTGTAAAGATTTAATCACCTGCTAATGCTCGCATTCCTAGCATTGTTTGGCATCTTTGAATTTGTCTATATATGTGTTTCTGGAACAGACCTCTTCATTCACCTGAGGAAGGAGCAGCGCTCCGAAAGCTAGTGACATCGAAACAAACCTGTTGGACTTTAACCTGGTGTTGTAAGACTTCGTACTGTGCTCACCCCAGTCCAACGCCGGCATCTCCACATAATTTAAACTAATGGGAATTAAGAGTTCCCACAGTGAGCTCAGGAGGTTATTTAGGTTTTCGTGATTGGACTCGATGAAGAAGACGTAGATACAACTCCCACTTTTGTTTTAGCTGCCTGTTGCACCCTAACCCCATGTAGGATCCACGGTCAGGTGAATGAATGCCTCTCGTGTTCTCTTTTTAAGATGTCCCTTAAATTCAATGTCTTTGAACAAACCTTTGGTTATCTATCAACATTTTACAATGCTCCTGTGACTATAATGCCCCTTGTGATGTTTTATTATGTAAAGATGTATGCTGTTGTTTATAATTTGTAAGTAATGGCTATATGCCCTGCAATTTTTCGTTTTTAAATTGCTGTGCAGCCATTTTTCTATGCCTTCTATTTTACTGGTAGAAAATAGGCCAATTGGAAACTCTGTATATTAATTTTAAATTCCTGCTTAAGCTTTCTAAATTTTATTCTATTGGTTTGAATACAAATGTTAGTCAATACATTTGGAAGAGTAAGATTGCTTGCTTTGAAGAGCGACATGAGATCTTTACATCCACCTGAGAGCAGATAGGCCGTATTGGCTTGTCTAAGTGTTATCTCCAACTGTGCAGTATTATCTCCGTATAGCACTGAAAGAGCTGAGATTTGGAGGTGAATTTAACCCTACACTTGAGTGGAAATAGAACATATGGTCATTTAAAATAACTTGGGTAACTCGCCTACCCTGAAGTTGTCAGCAGCTGATGGTAATGCCTGATTTTCATCTGCTCAGTTGAGCAGGCAGCAAGGATATCTGCCTAAAGCTGGCAGCGCCCTTTTGTTTCAGGTACAAAAATACTAAGAAGTAAGAGTAGGCCATGTGGCCTCACGAGTTTGCTGAACCATTATGTCTGATTTTTGATCTCAACTCCACTTTCCCACCTTAACTCTATACACCCTTGATTCACTTAAAGCTCAAAAATCTATCAATCTCAGCCTTGAATATACTCCAGGATTGAGAATCCACAGTCCTCTGGGATAGAGAATTCTGAAAATCCAGAGCCCTCTTGAGTCAAGAAATTTATCCTAATTTCTGTTCTAAGTGGGCAATCATTTATTCTGGGACTATGCTCCATCGCATTTCAATTTTTTTCTCACTCAAAGGGTCGATGAGTGTTTTTCCACAACATTAAAGTGAATTTAAAAGAAAACATCAATGTCAAAGCAATAAATTAATCATTTAAAAATAAGTGATTAATTAAAACGTGCCAAGCAACAGAGCTAGTCAATACAACCTTTCTTGATTAAGAGACAGAGGTAGAGAGATAGATCAGCCTCAATTCCAGGTCACCAGGGAAGGGGTGGGGACCGGGACCAAGCTAAGGTATTGGATTTAACTAATGCTGATCTTGCATTTGTCTCTGAAAGTGCATACTCTCAGCTAGCCATGGGATAATTCGTATTAAAGCGGGGGTCAGAGCTGGCTGCCTTTCAGACTGGGTTTTCCTCCTGTGTGTTTTTGCTTCACGCATTGATATAGACACACACTGGCATACACAGATTCAAACACAGGACTACATTTCATGTGGCCCCGTCCGACAGGGGCTGCACATAAAATAGCACAGGTGCCCAAACCTACCCACCCACCCCTGAACTCACCCCTAAAATACCCTGAAACTGGCAGCCCATCTGCCATATGTAAATGGCAATCAACGGGGGTTCCTTGCTGCACTTTTGCAGTCCCAGCAGCACCCACTAACGTGGTCTTGATGCAAACACCAATTTACTCACATGCACACGCGCTCTTGCATTCTTCGACTGACCTTCACACATTGCACGCCCTCACTCGTCACACCACACACCCCTGATCCTATTAGGTTTAGACACTTTACCATTGAATATGAATTTGGGGTGGCTGTGATGGTGCAAATACGTGCTCCTTCGCTCGAGGGAAGACCCCAACTGCCCCATGTGGGGGCTGGGCTGGCCAGATGCTCAAACTGTAACTGCTGTTCTTTGTTTCGTTCACCCGTTTCACCATCTTGACGCCTGTGCTCCTTTAAGGACCAGTGCCTGCGAAAGAGAGAATACACTGTGGCCACTCGCCTTCAAACTGTTTGTTGCTCCTCCAACCACACTGTTTCTCGCCTGCATTTGCTGCTGATTGGCTCACTGGTGAGGAATATCAAAATTAATGGACTTTTCATCCATGTTGCTGATGTGACATAATTTGGCTTTTGTTTTGGCTGTTATCTAATGGAGAATATCTGGAAGCTAGAAGTTTTGGCATTGAGGTCTTTTGGTAGTCTGCTGCAACTCTAGACATTGTTGTTTAATAAAGCAGCTGTTGCTCTGAAATCTTTGGTGAATTTGGTTTTATTTGGCCCACGCAAGTGTGTGTACACGTTGCATTTCTGGTGGCGATTTAACCATTTGACAATTTTCGAGGTTCCATTCTGAAACATGCTGCTCAAGATCAGACCAGTGGCTTGCCTGGTGCATTTTACCTTGGGCATCTTCTTCAAGACTGATTTCCCCCTTTATCCATTCTTGCACCAGTATTTCACTACCACTGAATTCCCTCGCTGCAGCACAGTTATTTGACTCGTTAATAAATGTAACTATTTTTTAGCTTGAAGCCAGCTTCACGCTTCATTTATTTTATCGGAAGACTCCTATCTCTCTTTTCACCATGTGTAGTCTGCTCCGTGTGGGCATGCTTTAAAGTCCTGTGCATCTTCACCACACAGCCCAATTACCTGCTTGATCCCTTGTGCCAAGTTATAAGATACTGTGGGGAAGGATGGTAGCACTGTGGCTTCACAGCGCCAGGGTCCCAGGTTCAATTCCCCGCTGGATCATTGTGCGGAGACTGCATGTTCTCCTCGTGTCTGCGTGGGTTTCCTCCGGGTGCTCCGGTTTCCTCCCACAGTCCAAAGACGTGCAGGTTAGGTGGATTGGCCATGATAAATTGCCCTTAGTGACCAAAAAGGTTAGATGGGGTTATGGGGATAGGGTGGTGTGAGGGCTTAAGTGGGTCGGTGCAGACTCGATGGGTCGAATGGCCTCCTTCTGCACTGTATGTTCTATGTATTACTATCTATGTAAACCAGTGAGTAAAACATGCATTTGTGGAGTGAAAAACCATAAATAGGAGTACAGCACTTCAAGGCGGAATAAGGGAATCGATTTATGCATTTGAGAATAACGCAAAAACAGGATTTTGGGGGGCTGGATAAATGAGATCACCTTGTATGCCATGTCAACTTGTACATTACTATCTACGGTACATTACTCTAAGCTCCTTCAACTAAATTGTTAGTATAAATAATTTTTTTTTAAATGTTCATGGGATGTGAGCATCACAAAGCCAGCATTTGAAAATGAAATGAAAATGGAAAATGAAAATCGCTTATTGTCACAAGTAGGCTTCAAATGAAGTTACTGTGAAAAGCCCCTAGTCGCCACATTCCGGCGCCTGTTCGGGGTGGCTGTTACAGGAATTTCCATTGACTTCAGTCTTGCTCAGGCTCCTTGATGTCATAGGTGAACTACTGCCTTGTCAAGCAGTCGCTCACACCTCACCTCTTGAATTCAGCATTTTTGTCCATGTTTGAATCAAGGCTTTAATAAGGTCAGGAGCTGAATGGCCCTGGCGAAACCCAAACTTGGCATCTCTGTATTGATGTGCTTAATACTGCTGTCAACAATACCGTCCATCACTTTACTGATGATCAAGAATGGATTTATGGGACAGTAATTGATCTGCTTTATTGGATGAGATCTCCCTGGGAAATTTTCCACATTGTCAGCTAGATGCCAGTTGTAGCCGTTTGCAAACAGCTTGACTAGTTATGGAGACAAAGGTATGGCTTTTAGTACAACTGCCGGAATATTGTCAGGGCCCACAGACTTTGCTGTATCCAGTGCCTTCAGACATTTCTTCACATCAGGTAGACTGAATCCAATTGAAGACATGCACCTGTGATGTTGGGGACCTAGGAGGGGGCTGAAATGGATCATTCACTCGACATTCCTTGCTAAAGGTAGTTGTTTGTCTTTTGCATTGAAGTGATGGGATCCCCCATCATTGAGGATGGGCTTACTTGTGGTTTGTTTGGTTTGGTAGCATGCATGGTGTCTTGTGTTGCAGCTTCACCAGCCTAGCACTTCATCTTTAAATGTGCGTAGCGCTGCCCTGGTTTGATGGTAATGATCGAGTGAGGGTCATAAAGTTACAGATTACAGAAAGTCTGATGGCCCGCAGCACCTCATTTATAGTAGATAGAATCTCTATAGTGCAGCTTGATCGGCACTGGGGCTCTGGAGGCACTCTGCATGGCCGTCTTAAATGCCTGCCCCAAAAGTACATTCTGTTTTCTTGCTCAGTGCTTTTTGCAAGCGGTGTTCAACATGAAGGAGTACTAATCCATCAACAGAGTGATGCTCTTATTAACCTTAGTTTTATTAGCTCTGATTATGTCACCTTTGCTCACGAGTTGCCAGGTATCGTTCTGATACCGCCACGTGGTTCAAGTTCGAGTTATGATTAATAAGACAGCACACCGCTTAGTAAGATTGAAATCAATGGTCATTTATTATGTACAGCAATAAATACTTACACAATAACCCTACTTTCTATATCACTACCTACCACTACTGGCCAATACTTAACTTTTGGGAATGGCCCACCAGGTCAGGGAAACGAATGGCTTATCGAATTGAGTCTGGCCTGCGGGATTCAAAAGGCTGATATGGGTCGATGGCTAGGAGTCTCTATCGGGTAGCAATTGCTGGAGTCAAACTTACGGTTTCTTGTCGATGGTTCTTGCGAAGGTTGCGAGCAGGAGAAGAAGGGAGAGAAGGGTCAATCTGAACTTGGCCTCTCAATTTATAGGGCCCAGGGGCTTCCCGCCTCTCTGGGCGGACCTTGACCCTGAGTCCCAAGTGATTGGACTTGTTCCCAATCACTGGGTTCGATATGCTCCAATACTGGGGCGATTCCTGGATCGGGGGGTGGCCGTTCACCTGTCTTTGTCTCGGCCACTGCTGGCGCCGAGAGGTCTGGCCCGTCATTCAATTGCTAATGTTGCAATTGTTCCCGGGGATAGCCGATTAAACTGCAGATGTCTGTGTTGATGTGCTGCTAATGGTCGCAGGTATCGATCTGGGCCGACTTACCCAGAGCCGAATACGCTATTCTGTCCGTTTGTGCCCTGTTGGCTGCTTTTCCCATCAGCCTTTTCGGTTAGCCATTTTATATCGGGTTTTGGCCAAATTGATTGAGAATCAGCCATTTTAGGTGGCTACAAGAGGGAGTGTGGTTGGTGGTAATCAATAGGAGGTTTTCTTGTCTGTAGTGGATCTGAGCACTGGTAGGGCCAATTCCTCCCCCTCCAATGCTGCCAGCTCTGGTGGATCTATTCTTCCACTGGTTCTGGACATATCTAGGAATAGTAGTTTGGTGGCACAGAACTTGAGTCTTGTTGAAAAAAGAGACACGCTGTTGAAGCTTTTTTTCTTGTACTGATAGGGTCACTGCAAGAATACCATTTGTAAAGCAAATAACAATTTATACTGCGTGAGAAGAGAGCACTGATTAGTTGGCAAGTGGACTCTGGTAGAGGTGTTGCCAGGGAGACTGTACCGGGGACAGTTAATTGAATTTAACTTGCATCAGCTGCCGTTGTGGGATTTAAACCAGTGTCCCCAGAGGAATAGCCTGGGCATCTGGATTACTGGTTACGGTACAGTAAGTCCTCGCTTTAAGTCACCCCCAACACCCCACCCCCAAATGCTATTTCCTTTTATTCTTTGGGGCCTATCTTTTCAAATTTGTGTCGCCATTTTCATCCTCTGTCCCAAAGAAACAAGCCCAGCCTGTCCAATCAGCCCATATAGTTTACATTTTCCAGTCCTGGCAACATCCTTGTCAGTTTCTCCTGTACTATCTGTAGTGTGATCACATTCTCCCGGTAATGGCAAGTTGTTTGCCAGAGGTAAAATGATGTGTTTTACACTGAAATTGCCCATAATATTGTTCTGTGTTTTATTTCTGATTACAGAAGTGAATATTGAATGATGTTCGAAGATGTTTAACAACAGCACTCAGAAGAGATGCTGGATTTTTCAGAGCGAGGAAAAATTGGAAAATATGAGAATTGAAGCCAATAAGAAATTTCAGTCAACGGTTCTGGCATGTGGAAAGGTAAAGTATACTTTTGTATGTTTGCAGAAATATCAAATGTAGAATTGTACTTAGTAACCCAGAAATTGTACAGCAAAATTGTCAGCGCTCACCACTTATGAAACTGACAACTTCTGGCATCTGAAGATGTGCAGTTAAACACACACAATCAGAAGTTTATGTCAGTCCTCTGTCCCAAAGTTGATGTTTTCCACTTCACAGGTGCACAATTGAAGTCCACACAAGTGGAATCTTGGAAATCATTTGATGTGAGCTTCCACTTTTTACACTATTAATTTGGTAGGAAAAATCCTTAAAAACATTATACTATGTTGAATGAGTTGTAAATGCGCTTTTAAAAGTGTAATAAGTTGTAATTACTGTTGATCACTCTCTCCCTGACCTGAAAAAAATCATTTATATTTGTGAAATGTAGGGCAACACGGTGGCGCAGTGGGTTAGCACTGCGGCCCCATGGCGCGAGGTCCCAGGTTCGATCCCGGCTCTGGGTCACTGTCCGTGTGGAGTTTACACATTCTCCCCGTGTTTGTGTGGGTTTCGCCCCCACAACCCAAAAAGATGTGCAAGCTAGGTGGATTGACCACGCTAAATTGCCCCCTAATCAGCTGCTACAGTAAGTCCCCATTTAAGTTTCTCTGTTTAATGAGACAGTGAGCTGGAGGGTTGGGGAGGAGGAGAGGCAACACACTGGGGAGTGGGAGAGGCAGCGAACCCGAGGAAGTAGAAAGAGTTGGGGTATTTCTTTTATATTTTAAAACTTATATTATTTTGTACATTGCTAAATGCAAACTATTTCAACTAACAGGGTATAATGTTTTAAACATTTTCTGATGAGGAGGTTCCTACAGAACCCAACTAGAGCTTTTCATTGGTTAAAATGGGAAAAATCCGGTTCACTTAATGTTGTTTAATTTAAAGTTGCACTTTTTTGGAACGTAACTACAGTACAATGTCCAGTGAAGACTTGATGTACCTTTATTCCATGTGTATACTCTTTATTTCATTTCTGTTATGACCGAAGGTAATGACTCCACACTTAGCCATTCAGTCAGGATACAACAAGGTTTATTCTACTATTCCACAATACAATACTCGCTCACTCGACACTCCCCCTCAGTGTCCTCTTCCTCAAATTGCTCCCTGCCAGGGTTTATATCCTATGGGGGCTCCTCCAATTGGGAGGAAGCTCCGTCCCCTAATCACCTGGGGAGTTCGTATTCCAGGGTGTAGGAGGGGAATGTAGTACAATGTTGTTGAGAGGGGGTCTGACCTCAGTGGGCCACGGGGATCTCCTTTGGCAGCATTGGGTACACGGTGCCTGGAACCTGAGTGGGGTCTCCGGATGTTGCTCCGGCGGCTCCTGGTCCCATTGACGCATGTGGTCCAAGTGGCGGTGTGCTTCCTGGTCCTGTTGCGCGGACCACCACAGCAGGGATCCAATTGGCTCCTGCCCCTAAATTTCAGACATAGACCTCATCGCCTATCTCAAAGTTGCATATCTTTGGGACCCGACGTGAGTCCCTCGTCGAACGGTCCTGGCGCTGATTGACTCGCTTCCTGACGGCAGGGAGTACGAGACTAAGGTCATGACATGTGCTGCTGTGCGGTAATGGGCAAGGAACGCAGCAACGGCGTCTCCCAGGATCCTGTGGGTATTTTTTTCATTGCCCACTTAAAGATTTGGACCACTCGTTCGACCAACCCGTTTGAGGCCAGGTGATACGGGGCAGTACGTACAATCCAGATGCTGTTCACAGCTATAAACTCGCAAATGGCTGGTGAGTGCCGTTCTGTTATCGGATACCAGGACTTCGGGTAACCCGTGCGTGCTGAAGATGCTCCACAGTCTGTCTACAGTGGCTCGTGTGGTTGCAGTGGGAACCTAGTGTACCTCTACCCATTTCAGAGTGGACATCCACTAATATGATGAACGTGGCCCTCTGGAATGGACCGGACTGGCACAGTCTATGTTGACTCGCGACTATGGCTTCCCGGGCCACTCCCAGGGTGCATCGGGACTGCCAGTAGGGCTTTTCTGTGCTCCTGGCAGGGAGCGCAGTTGTGGGCCACATTCTCAATCTGAGTTTAATCTCGTTCTCCAAATATAACTGCGGGCTAGCATTTTCACCTTTGCCACCATTGGATATCCGCTGTGGAAGTCGATAAATAAAAATGTGCGACCCTGCTCGGGCACAATCACTTGCGCCCCCCCCCCCCCCCCACAAGTGGGCGTCATCCTCGACGCTCAATTCTGGCAGCTTTGAGGTGTAGGCCATCAGTTTGTCCGGAAGTGCCCTATGTTGGGCCCCGTACTGGACCGAGTGCCGGACCTGTTACAATTTCTGGTCCGTCTGGGTCCACTCATTTTATGCGGGCTGCTGTAACCGGCAGCGTGTCAAGGTGGGGGGCAGCTATCATCTCCGTGGCCGCATTGGGTGCTGGCAGTCTTGAAGGGCCGACAGCTGTGTCGGCATGCAAAATCCTTTGCCCGGACGATGCCCCAGGGTATTTTTTTTATTTAAAAAAAAAAAAAAAACTTTTTTTATAACATATAAACAAAAACAAAACTGAGTGGCAACTGCCTTGTCAAAAATAGTTACTCTCCAAAGATACAATCCAATATACATTACCTATAACAAGTGTCTATACATATACAATGACATCCCTGAGAGTCCGTCCGGTTCCTCCCCTCCCCCCTGGGTTGCTGCTGTTGTCTTCTTCTTTTCCATTCCGTCTTATCTTTCTGTGAGGTAGTCGACGAACGGTTGCCACCGCCTGGTGAACCCTTGAGCCGAACCCCTTAATACGAACTTGATCCGTTCTAACTTTATAAACCCTGCCATGTCGTTTATCCAGGTCTCCACACCCGGGGGTTTGGCTTCCTTCCACATTAACAATATCCTGCGCCGGGCTACTAGGGACGCAAAGGCCAAAACATCAGCCTCTCTCGCCTCCTGCACTCCCGGCTCTTCTGCAACCCCGAATATAGCCAACCCCCAGGTTGGTTCGGCCCGGACCCCCACCACCTTCGAAAGCACCTTTGCCACCCCCACCCAGAACCCCTGTAGTGCCGGGCATGACCAGAACATGTGGGTGTGATTCGCTGGGCTTCTCGAGCATCTCCCACACCTATCCTCTACCCCCAAAAATTTACTGAGCCGTGCTCCAGTCATATGCGCCCTGTGTAGAACCTTGATTTGTATCAGGCTTAGCCTGGCACACGAGGACGATGAGTTTACCCTACGTAGGGCGTCAGCCCACAGCCCCTACTCAATCTCCTCCCCCAGCTCTTCTTCCCATTTCCCTTTCAGCTCATCTACCATGATCTCCCCCTCGTCCCTCATTTCCCTATATATGTCCGACACCTTACCATCCCCCACCCATGTCTCTGACATCACTCTATCCTGCATCGGGAGCTGCGGGAATTCCCTCACCTGTTGCCTCGCGAAAGCCCTCAGTTGCATATACCAAAATACCTTGGGGCAACCCATATTTTTCCGTCAGCGCACACAGACTCGCAAACGTCCCATCTACGAACAGATCTCTCAATTGTACTACCCCAGCTGTTTGCCATGCTCCAAATCCCCCATCCATTCTCCCCGGAACAAACCTATGGTTATTTCTTATCGGGGACCGCACCGAGGCTCCCGTCTTTCCCCTATGCCGTCTCCACTGCCCCCAAATTTTCAATGTAGCCACCACCACCGGGCTTGTGGTGTATTTCTTCGGTGAGAACGGCAACGGTGCCGTCACCATTGCTTGTAGGCTAGTCCCTCTGCAGGACGCCCTCTCCAATCTCTTCCACGCCGCTCCCTCCCCTTCTCCCATCCACTTACACACCATTGAAACATTGGCGGCCCAGTAATAGTCATTTAGGCTCGGTAGTGCCAACCCCCCCCTGTCCCTACTACGCTGCAAAAATCCCCATCTCACTCTCGGGGTCTTCCCGGCCCACACACAACTCATAATACTCTTCTCGATTCTCTTGAAAAAAGCTTTCGTGACCACCACCTGGAGGCACTGAAACACAAAAAGGAATCTCGGGAGGACCACCCTACCTGCCAGTGACAGGGACACCATGTCCCATCTCTTAAAGTCCTCCTCCATCTGTTCCACCAACCGCGTTAAATTAAGCCTGTGTAATGTACCCCAATTCTTGGCTATCTGGATCCCCAAGTACCGGAAGTCCTTTGTTACCTTCCTCAACGGTAAATCCTCTATCTCTCTGCTCTGCTCCCCTGGATGCACCACAAACAACTCACTTTTCCCCATGTTCAATTTATACCCTGAAAAATCCCCAAACTCCCCAAGTATCCGCATTATCTCTGGCATCCCCTCCGCCGGGTCCGCCACGTACAACAACAAATCATCCGCATACAGAGATACCCGGTGTTCTTCTCCTCCCCTGAGTACTCCCCTCCACTTCCTGGAACCCCTCAATGCTATGGCCAGGGGCTCAATCGCCAATGCAAACAATAACGGGGACAGAGGACATCCCTGCCTCGTCCCTCTATGGAGCCGAAAATAATCAGACCCCCGTCCATTCGTGACCACGCTCACCATCGGGGCCCTATACAGCAACTGTACCCATCTGATATACCCATCTCCAAAGCCAAATCTCCTCAGCACCTCCCACAAATAATCCCACTCCACTCTATCAAATGCTTTCTCGGCATCCACCGCCACCACTATCTCCGCTTCCCCCTCTGATGGGGGCATCATCATTACCCCTAGCAGCCTCCGTATATTTGTGTTCAGCTGTCTCCCCTTCACAAACCCAGTTTGGTCCTCATGAACCACCCCCGGGACACAATCCTCTATCCTCGTTGCAATTACCTTGGCCAGAATCTTAGCATCCACATTCAGGAGGGAAATGGGCCTATACGACCCGCATTGCAGCGGGTCTTTTTCCTTCTTTAGGAGGAGCGCTATCGTTGCCTCTGACATAGTCGGGGGCAGCTGCCCCCTTGCCCTAGCCTCATTAAAGGTTCTCATCAGTAGGGGGGCCAGCAAGTCCATATATTTCCTATAGAATTCCACTGGGAATCCGTCTGGTCCCGGGGCCTTCCCCGCCTGCATGCTTCCAATCCCTTTCACTACTTCCTCCGTCTCAATCTGTGCTCCCAGTCCCGCCCTCTCCTGCTCTTCCACCTTAGGAAATTCCAGCTGATCTGGAAAGCACATCATTCTCTCCTTCCCTTCCGGGGGCTGAGCTTCATATAATCTTTCATAAAATGCCTTGAACACTCCGCTCCCCGCTCCATCTCTCCCTCCTCATCTCTCACCCCCCCCTTATCTCCCTCGCTGCTCCCCTTTTCCTCAGTTGGTGGGCCAGCAACCTGCTCGCCTTCTCCCCATATTCGTACTGTACACCCTGTGCCTTCCTCCATTGTGCCTCTGCATTACCCGTAGTCAACAAGTCAAATTCTACATGTAGCCTTTGCCTTTCCCTGTACAGTCCCTCCTCCGGTGCCTCCGCATATTGTCTGTCCACCCTCAAAAGTTCTTTCAACAACCGCTCCCTTTCCCTACCCTCCTGCTTTCCTTTATGTGCCCTGATAGATATCATCTCCCCTCTAACCACAGCCTTCAACGCCTCCCAGACCACTCCCACCTGAACCTCCCCATTGTCATTGAGTTCCAAGTACCTTTCAATACACTCCCTCACCCTTAAACCCCCCCCCCCCCCCCCCCCCCTCATCTGCCAATAATCCCATGTCCATTCTCCAGGGTGGGTGCTGTTCTTTTTCCTCCCCTATCTCCAGGCCCACCCAATGTGGAGCGTGGTCCGAAATAGCTATAGCCGTGTACTCCGTCCCTGTCACCTTCGGGATCAGTGCCCTTCCCAAAACAAAAAAGTCTATCTGTGAATAGACTTTGTGGACATAGGAGAAAACGAAAACTCCTTACTCCTAGGTCTACTAAATCTCCAGGGGTCTACTCCTCCCATCTGCTCCATAAAGTCCTTGAGCACCCTAGCTGAAGCCGGCCTCCTTCCGGTCCTGGACCTCGATCTGTCCAGCCCTGGGTCCAGCACCGTATTAAAATCTCCACCCATTACCAACTTTCCCGCCTCTAGGTCCGGGATGCGTCCCAACATACGCCTCATAAAATTGGCATCATCCCAGTTCGGGGCATATACGTTCACTAAAACCACCGCCTCCCCTTGCAATCTGCCACTCACCATCACGTATCTGCCCCCACTATCCGCCACTATGGTCTTTGCCTCAAACATTACCCGCTTCCCCACTAATATAGCCACCCCCCCTGTTTTTTGCGTCTAGCCCCGAATGAAACACCTACCCCACCCATCCTTTGCGAAGTCTGACCTGGTCTATCAGTTTCAGATGCGTCTCCTGCAGCATAACCACATCTGCCTTAAGTTTTTTTAGGTGTGCGAGTACCCGTGCACTATTAATCGGCCCGTTCAGCCATCTCACGTTCCACGTGATCATCCGGGTTGGGGGGCTCTTTACCCCCCCCCCCTTGTAGACTAGCCATCTCCTTTTTCAATCCAGCTCCTCTCCCGGTTCCCATGTTGCCGTATCTCCCCCCAACGGCGCCCTCCCTCCCCGATCACCCCACCCCATACCAGCTCCCCCTTCTCCCCAGCAGCAGCAACCCAGTTAACCCCCCCCCCCCCGCTAGATCCCTTTCTAGCGGAATTGCACCCCCATGTTGCTCCCAGAAGTCAGCAAACTCTGGCCGACCTTGGCTTCCCCCCGTGACCTCGGCCCCCACTGTGCGAGGCCCCCTCCTTCTTGCTTCCCTGTTCCCGCCATGATTACCATAGCGCGGGAACAAAGCCCGCGCTTCCCATTTGGCCCCGCCCCCAATGGCCGGCGCCCCCAGCTCCCCATCCTCCCTCCCCCACGACATGGGGAAGAGAGAAAAGTTACAGGGTCGCAGGATTAACAACTTGGGAAATCATCTCTTCCCCCATTTCCCCCCCCTTCACCCCACGTAATCACCCCACCACTTTGTCCCAATCGTTCTTTTTCCAGCCCGCTTATTCCAGTTTCTCCTCGACAATAAATGTCCACGCCTCTTCTGCCGTTTCAAAGTAGTGGTGTTTCCCTTGATGTGTGACCCTCCGTCTTGCCGGCTGCAGCGTTTCCAAATTTAACCTTCCTTTTGTGCAGCACCGCCTTGGCCCAATTAAAGCTTGCCCTCCTTCTCGCCACCTCCGCACTCCAATCTTGATATACACGGATCACCGCGTTCTCCCACCTACTGCTCCGGGTTTTCTTTGTCCATCTGAGAACCATCTCTCTGTCCTTGTATCGGAGAATTCTCACCACTAAGGCTCGAGGAATTTCTCCAGCCCTCGGTCTTCGCGCCATAACTCGATAAGCTCCCTCCACCTCCAACGGGCCCGTCGGGGCCTCCGATCCCATTAACGAGTGAAGCATCGTGCTCACATATGCCCCGACGTCCGCCCCTTCTGCACCTTCGGGAAGACCATGAATCCTTAAATTCTTCCTCCTCGCATTATTCTCCAGCACCTCCAGCCTTTCCACACACCTTTTGTGTTGTGCCTCGTGCATCTCTGTCTTCACCCCCAGGCCCTGTATTTCGTCCTCATTCTCAGCAGCCTTTGCCTTCACGACCCGAAGCTCCTGCTCCTGGGTCTTTTGCTCCTCCTTTAGCCCTTCAATCGCCTGTAATATCGGGGTATAAGAATCTTTAATTTGTGGGATCTTATCCTGTCGAACTACGCCAAGTTTGGGGGAAGCTTAGTTGATGAATCAAGTCCTAGCGCAATACGACAAGTTGTAAGATTTGTACTATTTCTGGACTTTGCCAAGTTGTTCGATTCCTTGTATTATTCGACTGTGTATAGTTGAAGGAATTTATATCATCTCTGCTATTCGGTTATCAGTAGCACTTTGCGAATACTGGAACTCAGCAGAAATTTGCAGTATAAACTTCTCAGGTGCCAAAAAGGATTGTTTTATTTGTAGTCGCTTGATTACAATTTGAAAGTCATTTAAAAGGCAATTCGTAGACAATTCGAAGCTTTCAGAGAATTACAGGCATTATCTTTCTTTGCTTAGGCAGACAGCTCGAAAGTAACTTTTAAAAGGTCAAAGTCTGGCAATGAAACATGAAGAGAGAGAGAAAGCTAATCTTCAGCTAAACTCAAACTCAAAGTCAAAAGTGGACTAACATCACTGACACAGACTGTTAGACTGACATAACCCCCCAAAGACAAAAACTAAAATGGAGACTATAAAGGACAAAACTGACTAAACTAACAGAAAGACAACACAAAGACATCTCCTCAACGCACACACCCCCAAAGACAATACAACAACACATACCCAAAGACAATACACTAAAATGGTGGGCGGAAACTTTTCAGTTATACACTTTCATATCTGTCTTAAGTCATCTAATTACACCCCAATATAATCCTAATTGGTTTGGGTTAGACTCCAACACATTTGATTTGATGGCAAGCCGTCCATCTTCAATGTGCAACATCAACTTTTTAATTGTTTCATGTCTACATGTTATGGAATGTGATATTTTGCTAATCTTTTAGCTGGCTTGGCTAATGTAACAATTGAGACTTCATATCGAGAGAATATATATATATATATATATATATATATATATATATATATATATATATATATGATTCAATGCTCTTACAAACTGCATTGGACTCTTGCCACCTAGTTGCCATGGGACTCAGTCCTTGGCCTTGACAATTAGCACAAGCAGTGTCAAATTGTCTTGCAACTGTGCTGCTATAATCTTATAATGGAATTTTATGCTGTTTCATGTATCATATTGAAGTCCTGAATTTATGTGTGCTGAAATTCTCATTTTTAAAAATGAGTACTTAAACAGCTATCTTTTACCTATACTTCCACGCAGCGCCGCAGGAACTCCGGGCCCCATATTAAACTGCCACCTTCCGACGCCATCTTGCTTTGTGCTTGCCTTCCTGGCCGCTGCTCTACAGGATCCACCGCACTCCGGCCACTTTCCGCTCCTTTTTCCATCCGTGTCCAGGGGGGATTCCCTTCTGGTATACCGCACAGTGTTTTTAGCCGTTAAAATTGCTGTTGGGGCTCCTATTAAGAGCCCAAAAGTCCGTTCCACCGGGAGCTGCCGAAACGTGCGACTTAGCTGGTCATCGCCGCACCCAGAAACCTGGGTGGCGAGCAGCAACGCCCATTGCTGGACCCGGGCAGGTGGAATTGGCGGAATCACTCGATCCCCTTTAAACAACCCCAGCAGGGGCTTGTGGTCTCTGCATGTCGTGAATGCGTGTACAGAATTGTTTTGCTGGAATTTTTGCACCGCGAATACGATGGCCAAATCTTCCTTTTCCATTTGCGCGTAGTTCCATTCGGCATCCACAAGTGTGCGGGACGCAAAGGCTATCGGCCGCTCCAAGCCGTCGGGCATGCGGTGTGCCAGTACCACTCCGATACCATACAGTGAGGCATCGCATGCAAGGAGCAAAGGCTTGGATGGGTCGAAATGTGTTAGTAAATCGTCCGACGAGATTCGCAATTTGATTTCTTGGATAGCCCCGTGGTGCGAGGGGCCCAGTCCCATCGCTGTCCTTCAATAGTTGGTGGAGCGGTTTGAGCAACATAGCCGTGCGGGGAATGGATTTTCCATAATTGTTCACCAGACCTTGAAAAGAGTGGAGCTCGGTTGGGTCACGAGGGACGGGGGGGCGGCTTGGCCGATTGCCCATGCCTTGTCTTTCATCGAATGCAGAACTCCGGAGAGTGAATGCCTCCACCTCTTGCGCGAGGTTGGGGCTCATACAGCTGAAGGTGGTATACAGAGCATACCTCACGAGGGCGAGCATGTGCCGATTCTTTGAAGGAGTAGAAGATGTGTGTGAACGTTGCCGGGGGTGGGGGGCACTAATCACGTTAATATGTTTTGGTCCTGGCCAAAGCTAGAGGATTACTAGAAGGAGGTTTTTAGGGTAATTTCTAAAGTGGTGCACGTGAAACTGGACCCAGGCCCCCGGGAGGCCTATTCAGGGTGTTGGACCAGCCAGGGTTGGAAACGGGTGTTGCCTTGTTGATCGCCCGAAGGCGGATCCTGATAGGTTGGAAAGCAACCTCTCCACCCTGTGCCTTCGCATGGCGGGGGGACCTGTTGGAATTCTTGACTTGAGAAGGTTAAGTTTGAACTGGGGGGGAAGGATGGAGGGGTTCTACAATTCATGGGCATTATTCATTACGCACTTTCAAGAACTGGATAACATCGAACATTAGTTGGGGCGTGTGATTTGGGGGGGGGGTGCTGTGTGTGTTAATGGCGACTATGGGTGATCCCTAATTCCTTTTTGTCATTTGTTTGTGTGAACATGCGGGCTAATGTTTGGGGGTTTGGTGGGAGGATGGGATTGTTATTATTGATATGGAGATTGACATATTTGTTACTGATTATTGTTTATTGCTGCTGGGTGTAACCTTGGGAGAAAATGTGAAAAAGGAGAATAAAAAAATATTTTTAAAAAAGAAAGAAGAAAAATGAGTGCAATCAATTAAAAATGGCGAAATTATAAATTTTAAATGATGAGGTTTTGGAAAGAGCAGAGTAGATTTGGTTAGAGCTCCCTCTCTTTCACCTCCCCCTGCTTGCCCCATTCCCTTCCGAAATGTAGAAGTTCAACTTTGTTAAAGGCTCCTGCCATTGGTATTGAAGAGTGGAATATAATGTGCAGAGCTGCTATACTTCTCAATTGTTTGTCCTAATAACAATTGCTTTGGTTTTCCTGAACAGCTTTCTCCGGTGGCTTTACTGGAGCCTCATGAAGAGGAGGTACTGCGTAAATATTATGAAAAAAGACTCTTGGAGTTCTGTTCTGCATTTAAACCCATTATGCCCAAATCTGTGATGGTGAGAATACATACCTTTATGTTGATGTAGACATTGAGAATTGTTTTGTGATTTACTAACTGATCATGCATTTTAACTGTTTATGCAAATTTTATGACCATATAGGTGATGTAAAAGATCAAATGTAACATTTCAAAACGTAAATAATCTGTTACAAGTATGATGGATTTTGAGAACATTGTTTATTTTTTTTAGGGTACCGCAAGCATGTATTTCAAGAGATTTTTTTTGAATAACTCTTTAATGGAATATCATCCAAGGACTATTATGTGAGTTTTTGTCTTATTTGCTTGCTGACCTAGTTGCTGTTGCCACAGTTGAGTTAACGTCCCATGATAACTGGTAATTTTTCAACAGCTGATAGATAATGTGGCTCCATTTTATTCCTATTTTTAATCTATGATATTATCAAAACCTAACATTAAATGACAATTCTTCCCAGATTACTAATAGTGATCAATGCAGTTGAAGCTTTAAATATTCATTTTTTGGGAGGGGAGGGTGGGTAAATGGAAAGGTTATGGAAATACGTATTTGAAAAATAAAGCACAGGAAATAGGAGTAGACCATTCGGCCCTTCGAGCTTGCACCGCCATTAAATAAGATCATGGCTGATCTGATTCTGATGTCCACTTCACTTTCCTGTCTGGCCCTCATAACCTTTGACTCCCTGTCTATCAAAAATCTATCAAACTCAGTTTGAATAAATTCAATGACCCAACCTCCACTACTTTCTAGGGAAGAGAATTCCACATTAAAAACTCTGAGGAATAAAAAAATTCTCCATATCACTGTTTTAAAATGGAAATCTCTTGAATCAGTGGAGCCCAGTTCTAGTCTCCTTGACAAGAGGTAATAGCCCCCAGTAGCCACCATATCAAGTCCCTTCAAAGTCTTATGTTTAAATAAAATCTCGTCTTGTTCTTCTAAACTCCATTGGATGTAGTCCAAAGCTCCCCAAACTTTCTTCATAAAATACGCCCATCATCCAATGAGTCAAGTGAACCTTCTCTGTTGCAGCAAACCGAATGGGTACGGCTTAACACACAAAAAAGAAGAGTCCCGTTTTGGGCGCCTGCAGTACTGAGAATGACCCTGTGGTGATATGCATCACTGTGTAAATACACAAGGGGTTAATGTAAATACACTAAGACTAAGTAAACATCAGAGGGAGCACCAGAGACATCATGACATGCAGACATACAGCTAATGAACACATAGAATAGGACACGGCCAATGGGAAGTCAAGACACCCGGAGGTGACACTACCACAAGGGGGCAACCCATATAAAAGGATAGGGCACACATGCTCTGCCTCTTTCCACAGGCGACACTCAGAGAGAAGGTCAGGGGCAGATCAGAAGCATCACACCCACCGCATGGCTTAGAGCAGACTGGTTAGTTAGACTGAGTTACTATAGCAAGATCTGCAGGAGAGTCGAACTCCAGTAGGAGAATTGTTAACTGTTCAATAAATGTGTTAAACCTATCTCCAAGTCTGAACCTTCCTTTGTCAGAGCATACATCAAGGAAGCAGCTTATGCTACATGAAGAAGCATAACACAACATGGTACCAGTGAGTGCCTGTTGAATCTATATAGTTGAACTCTAGATCCATGACTACCAGCAACAGCACCCAGGCAAGATGTTCGAGATTCCGGTTCCTCAGCAGCTCGGGTACCACGGCAATCTCAGTGCCAATGGCCGTGCATTCAAACAGAGATTTGAGATTTACATGGTAGCATCCGACCTAGATGGCATGGCCGATGCTGAGAAGATGAAGAGTCTACTCACCATTGCGGGTGAAAGTGCAACAGAGATCTTCCACTCCTTCAGGTACTCCAAAGGGCAAGACAAGAGAGACTTCCAGACAGTCCTGGACAAGTTTGAAAACTACTGCGAGGTGAACACAACACAAGAAATCGGTAAAACTGGCACCTGTACTCACCACGAGGCAAAGGTAGGCTTGCAGCAGAGGAAAACAGCAGTTTTGATTGGCAGCCATCTTGAGAAAGGAGCCGCACATGCGCAGTTCCCCAGAAGACGTGAACCGGCAAAACCGCGTTTTGCACATGCACGCGAAGCCGCGCATGCGCATTTGCACAAAGAGTGCACAGTAAAGGAAAAGCGATCCGCGCATGCGCAATCCATTCCTACGCTCTACGTCACAAGCGTCATGATGTCAGAGGCTCCGGACCACGCCCACTTAAAGGGGAAATGCCCAAAAAGAGTGAAAAAGAATTTTAATGCCAGAAAACACAATTCTTTCACCTGGAACAACAGCACAATGCCCTAACTTCGGCCAGTAGCTGAAAGTAACTTCCGCAGAACCTGAACAAGCAGTTAGCACCGCCTTAAGAGATGGTTTAGTCCTTGAAGACTACGACTGCGACATTGATTTCTTCCTTGGACATAGCGAGCACAATGACAGCTCCGACACAAAAAGTGATGATATGGTCCTTGAAGACGACGACTCGGAAGATGATTTCATCTTTGGACGTGGCGACCTCCGTACCAAATCCGAACCGCAACGTGATGGTGTACATTACAGAATCCGACACCGACATGGATGAGTTCTTTGGATTTGAGGATCCTCAGCCCAGCATAGACGACATCCCAACCCGTGAGTACAGGATTCTGCTGTGGCCTGAAGCCAAGAGACCGATAGCGGTACAAGCCCACAGAGAATGGCCTGACGCCAAGACACCGGGAGGTACAAGCCCACAGAGAGCGAACTGACGCCAAACCAGTGGTCCACGCACCACAAAGAGTCCCCCAACTCCACACACCGGGTGGTCCACGCACCACAAAGAGTCCCCGACTCCCCCCACAAAGCAATGACAGACTCCACAGCGAGACCACTGCATGACTTCGTTGAGAGCGCACAGATCGACTCCACAGCGAGACTACTGCATGACTCCACACAGGGAACGATGCCAGACTCCACAGAGAGAGCGGTACAAGCCTCCACAGGGAGCTCGTGGACAGACTCCACGATGGAAGCAACGCAAGACTCCAGAGCGCAGTCCTTGCATGAACAAGACTATGAAGGTCTAGCAACCTTATCTGAGCAACCAGCAGCAGACAATGCAAGTCTGCCACGCTCAAGTGCACAGCAAGACGACCATGACAGTCTACCACGCTCACGTGAACAACAAAAAGACTATGACAGTCTACCCAGATTATCTGAGCCACCAGAAGAAGACTGACCGACAAGAAGACACTGAAGGTCTACCCATTGTATGTGCGACAAGTGACAAAGGCTTCCCAATTCCCATACAAGATGTGCGACATCTCAGCGAGGCTGACAGACCTCAGCTAGTATGTACAGAGGCACTCGACGATCAAAGTGAGGTTACTAGTGACTCCAGTGGCACCACGTTAAGTCAAACCTCATCCACTCGAGCCTATCCACAAGAAAATGCATTCCTGAACGTTTTGACTCTGGACGGGGAGCATCAAGACACCTCAGATGATTCAAGTGACACCTCTGATGATTCAAGTGAACCTGAAATGACTCCGGACGTGGAGTGTCAAGAAACCAAAGCTGATTCAGGTGAACCAGAAAGGACTCCAGACGGGGAGCATCGACAAGCCAAAGATGATTCTAGTGAACCGGACATGACTCCAGACGTGGAGCGCCGAGGAATCAGAGACGGCACACTCAATGAAATAGCAGATGCCACAAAGAACACTGACACAAGTAACTTTGTGAAGGACTTGAATCCTCCACTCAGTGTGGTCATTGAATGCAACAAACACAACAACAAAACCTACAAAAACACCAACTAAGATAACAAGAAGAAGCATACCAAAGGCACCAACGTCCACAACAAGCATGACAAAAACAACAACACTGGAACAACGACTGGTACGACATGGTACAACTCTGCAAATGCAGGACACTAAGACAGCACAGCTCAAGACTATGGCGAGTGTGCAGACATATGGCATGTCAACGCATCTTACAAATTCATATTTGCGACACTACAAACAAGCAGACCAGCTTTCAAGGCAGCTGACATACGGCATCAATATCGCAATCACAAGAAACAGTCCAGGTCGGACAACACAGATGACTGCATCGCTACCACAAGCATAGAAAAATAGAGTCCAAATCAGACAACAAAGTGATTTGACCATTTGCACACCTCCTGATGACTTCTTGGTTCCTTGAGCACAGGGACACTGACGGCGTTCACAAGGAAATGACAAGATCAACATCGACACGTCAATAACAAAACAAGAAAGCCACTTGACCATATAACTTCATGAACTTTGGAGTCATACATATTATTTGGTATTGTATAATCATCACTGTCATGACTTGTACATGTCATCACTTATCTACTGTTTTGTTCAATTTTCTTTGACACTGTACAGAAAATTATGTAACATGAAAAAAGGGGGATGTGGTGATTGCATCACTGTAAATACACAAGGGGTTAATGTAAATACATTAAGACTAAGTAAACACTAGAGAGAGCACCAGAGACATCATGACATGCAGACATACAGCTAATGAACGCATAGAATAGGACGCGACCAATGGGCAGTCAAGGCACCCAGAGGTGACATTACCACAAGGGGGCAACCCATATAAAAGGGCAGGGCACACATGCTCTTTCTCTTTTCCACAGGCGACACTCAGAGAGAAGGACAGGGGCAGACCGGAAGCATCACACCCACCGCATGGCTTGGAGCAGACTGGTTAATTAGACTGAGTACTATAGCAAGATTAGCAGGAGAGTCGAACTCAAGTAGGAGAATTCTTAACTGTTCAATAAATGTGTTAAACCTATCTCCAAGTCTGAACCTTCCTTTGTCAGAGCATACATCAAGGAAGCAGCTTATGCTACATGAAGAAGCATAACACAACAGACCCCGCTATCAAATGGGACTATTGCCTTTTCTGGCCTCGGCGGGGAGCTAATCCGTGCAGGAAAAGATCAGGCTGCCATTTTAAAATGCCGCCTGATCTCTCAACCCCCCCCCCCAGTTGGACACCCCACCTCAGGCTCCAGAATCCCCCCCCCCCCCCCACTCCACTGCCCCAGCTTACCTCTTAAGGAATCCTCAAGCCCCCACCTCATAAGGGCAGGGCACACCCACTGGTCTGTTCCCTGGCACGGGTAACTGAGCATCTTGGCAAATGCACTTTGGCAGTGCCAGGACAGCATTGCCAGGGTGGCCAGGTAGTGGTGCCAGGATGGCAGTACCAAGGTATCCAGGTGCCAGTGGAGTGCCAGAGTACCACCCTTCCCAGAGCCCCTCAACCCGGGGTCCTAGGAGACCCTCCAACCCCCAATGTGCCATTATATCTGGTCCTTGTTTGTGTGGACCACTGGTATACGGCGCCTTGGTGCGTTCTCCCAGACTTGGGCATTCATTCCCGGGCCTCGGGAGAATCGGGCACCGACATATTTAAATAATAAGTCTAAAGGGGTGAGATCCAGATTGCGGCCTCTCACCAGAGTTAATGACCTCGTCGCATCACCGAGTTGGGCATGATGTCATTCAATTGCGCCCAATATTATTTTTGAATTAAGGCGACCAACTGTACACATTACTCCAGATGTGGTCTTACTAAGGCCCTGTACAGTTGCAGTAAAACCTTTTCTACTTTTATATTCCATCCCCTTGCAATAAACACCAACGTTCCATTTGTCTTCCTAATCACTTGCTGCCCTACATACTAACTTTTGTGATTCATACACGACAGAGGTCTGCGTTCTCTCCATTTAAATATTGTACTGCTTTTCTAACCTTGCTGAAAATGAACAAGTTTTCATTTTTCCACATTTTACTGAAAAATATTTTTATTCCAGGCATTTTAAGATTATGTGCAAAATACACAATATTTGTGCACGTATTTCTTGCCTGTCCCACTTTGTAACTACATTTTACATCCGATATTTTTTTTTTTTAACGTCCTTTAAAAATTGACCGGGAACACCTCTCTCTTTCCCACTTTAAGCTTGTATCCCGAGAATGAAATGAAATTAAATGAAAATCGCTTATTGTCACAAGTATGCTTCAATGAAGTTACTGTGAAAAGACTCGGAATGAGCCGAATTTGAGCAGAATCGCCAAAATCTGATCTATGCTGGAAACCAAATCTGTGGCACATAACAGCAGGTCATCTGTATACAGGGAGACTTGGTGCTCCACCCCATCCCTGCAATTTCTCTCAACTCTTGTCGATGTCCTAAGCGCCATTGTCGATGCCCTAAGTGTTATTGCCAGTAGCTCAGTCGCCAGTACAAAGAGCATCGGGGACAGTGGACATCCTGTCTTGTTCCTCGCTGCAAGCTAAAATAACCCAAACTGATGGTGGTTTCTACACGTTAGCTGTGGGGGTTCTATATAACAGTCTAATCCAGCCAGAAAACCCTGTCCCAAGACCAAATCATCCTCCTATTTCAAAAAGACATTCCCCCTCAACCCGATTAGAAAGCCTTTTCAGCGTCCATAGATATTATTATCTCTTTCCCGGCATAACAGGAGCGTCATAACATTAAAAAAAGGGGGGGGGGGTAGATATGCATTTGGGTGCCGGAGAGACAATTACAGAGGGCAATACTCAAATGGGTCTGGTGCTGGTGCTGTCCCTTGCTTTTCCCGGACGGATTTCACTGCCGTTGTCGTTTCGTGCTCACTTCCGCTTCAGCCGGACCTCCCATCTTCTGCCTGTATTCTCCTTTTTCTGTGTTCCTGTGGATGCCAAGTTTGTTAACGTTTCCCTGCCTCCCCCCCCCCCCCCCCCCCCCCCCCCCCCCCAACCTCCCTGGCTCTCCTCTATTGTTCCCTGTCTCTTCCCTCTTTCTTCTCTCTCTCCCCCCCCCCCCCCCCCTGGTTTATCTCTCCCTCTCATGCTTTGGCTACTTTCCCCTGGTTCTTGGCTACCTGGCTATTCTTCTGCTTGTTTGTTGGCCACAAACAGGTCCCGGAACAATTGGGTGAATGGCTCCCACGTTCTGTGGAAGCCGTCGCCTGACCCTCAGATGGTAAATTTGATTTTCTCCATTTGGAGAGATTCCGAGAGGTCGGACAGCCAATCTACAGCTTTGGGTGGTTTTGCTGACCGCCAGCCGAACAGCATTCTACGGCGGGCGATCAGGGAGGCAAAGGCATGGGCGTCTGCCCTCCTCCCCAGGAATAGATCTGGCTGGTCTGAAACCCTGAAGACCGCCACCTTCGGGCATTGCTCCACCCTCACCACTTCGGACATTGCCTCGAAGAAGGCTGTCCAGTTCTCCACAAGTCTGGGGCAAGACCAGAACATGTGGGCGTGGTTGGTCGGGCCTCCTTGGCACCGTTCACATCTATCCTCCACCTCCGGGAAGAACCTACTCATACGGGTTCTTGTTAAGTGGGCTCTATGTTCCACTATTAGTTGCGTCAGGCTGAGCCTTGCGCACGTGGAGATGGAGTTGACCCTATGCAGTGCTTTGCTCCAGAGTCCCCACACTATCTCGATCCCCAGGTCCTCCTCCCATTTCATTCTTGTTGCGTCCAGTACGGTGTCGGTCCTCTCTACCAGTCGGTCATCCATGTCGCTACAGTTTCCTTTCTCTAGTATGCTTGCGTCCAGTAACTCTTCCAGTAATGTCTGTCGTGGCGGTTGTGGGTATGTCCTTGTCTCCTTTTGTAGGAAGCTTTTGAGTTGCAGGTACCTTGGCTCGTTCCCCTTGGCTAGCTGGAATTTCTCGGTCAGTTCATCCATTGTTGCGATCCTGCTGTCTGTGTATAGGTCCCTGACTGTCAGTGTCCCTCCGTCCTGTCCCCACCTTTTGAAGGTGGCATCAGTCAGCACTGATGCGAACCTATGGTTGTTGCAGATGGGAGCTTTGTCCGACATTTTGGTCAGGCCAAATTGCTACCGTAGTTGGTTCCACGAGTGGAGGGTGGCTGTTACCACTGGGCTGCTGGACTGTTTTTTGGGTGGGGATGGGAGTGCTGCCGTGGCGAGGGCCCAGAGGGAGGTCCCCCTGCCAGAGGCGTCCTCCGCGCGCGATTAGTTTGTCTAGTGCTTTGAAAAAGCCTTGTGAATGTCGATCGGGATAGATCTGAATAGGAAGAGGTATCTGCGCAGCACGTTCATTTTGATCGTCTGAACTCTCCCCACGAGGGAGTGTGGGAGCGTGTTCCATCTTTGCAGGTCTTTTTTTTACTTCCTCTGTCAGACTGGTGATGTTCCATTTGTGGATCCCTTTCCAGTCATGAGCTATTGTGTTGGGCTTGTTTAAACGGCAGTCCCGTTAGTGCTGCCCCACCTACTGGTGGGTGTACCGGGAAGATCTCGCTTTTGCTCATGTTGAGTTTGTAGCCCGAGGAGGCGCCAAACTCTTTCAGGAGCGCGATGATTCCGTCCATGCTGCTTTGTGGGTCTGAAATGTAGAGGAGCAGGTCATCTGCATAGAGTAAGCCTCTGTGCTCTCTGCCGCCCCTTTGGATCCCCCTCCAGCGTTTTGCTGCTCTGAGTGCAATTGCTAGTGGCTCGATCGCTATAGCGAACAGCAGCGGGGACAGTGGGCATCCTTGTCTGGTGCAGCTGGGAGTTGGCGTTGTTTGTCCATACGCTCGCCATGGGAGCGTTGTATAGGAGCTTTACCCAGGAGGTGAATCCTGTTCCAAGCCCGAACCGCTCCAGTACCTTGAGGTATTTCCATTCGACTCTGTCGAAGGCCTTTTCTGCGTCGAGGGAGACGACCACCTCTGGTGTTCTCTCCCCGGATGGGGTCATTATCACGTTCAGCAGGCGCCTAATGTTCGAAGTAAGCTGTCTACGTTTGACAAAGCCCGTCTGATCCTCTGCGACCACCTCTGGCACGCAGTCTTCTAGCCTTTTGGCTAGAATCTTGGCCAGTATTTTGGCATCTGTTCAGCAGTGAGATGGGTCTGTATGACCCACATTCCGTTGGGTCTTTATCTTTCTTAGGTATCAGCGAGATTGAGGCCTGTGCTAGTGTGGGTGGCAGTCTGCCATTAGCCAGCGAATCTGTGAACATCTCCCGCAGGTGCGGGGCCAGTGCTGTTGCAAATTATTTTGGAGAAGTCCACCGGGAACCAGTCTGATCCCGGCGCCTTCCCCACCTGCATGGGGCTAATGCTGTCCATGATCTCTCCCAGCGCTAGTGGTGCTTCCAGGCCCCGTTTTCAGCCCTCCCCCACGACTGGTATGTCCAGTCCATCAAGGAACCGTTTCATCCCAGATTCCCCCATTGGGGGCTCTGAGGTGTACAGCCCTTGGTTAAAGTCCCTGAAGGCTTTGTTGATCTTTTCTGGTTCTGTTTCTAATATGACTCTTGTATCCCTGATTTGTGCAATTTCTCTGGTGGCTGCCTGCTTTCTCAGCTGGTGTGCCAGCAGGCGGCTGGCTTTGTCTCCGTGTTCATACAGGGTCCCACGTGCCTGGCAGAGTTGATGCACTGCCTTCCTGGTGGAGAGCAGATCAAAGTTCCTTTGTAACTCTTTCCTCTCCGCCAGGAGCTCTACGGTCGGGTCATCGGAGTATTTACGGTCTACCTCCAGTATGGAGTCGACCAGCTGCTGCCTAGCCACCCTTTCCTCCCTATCTCTTTGCGTGTTGAAAGCGATGATTTCCCCTCTTATTATGGCCTTTAGCGCTTCCCAGAACGTGGAGGGTGAGACCTCCCTATTCCGGTTGTTCTCCGTGTACTCGGCTATGGCTCGCGATATCTTTTCGTTGAAGGCCTTGTCAGCTAGTAGGGCAACGTCCAACCTCCATGTGGGGTGTTGGGCCCTGTCCGTCTTCAGCCTCATGTCCATGTAGTGTGGAGCGTGGTCTGATATCACAATTGCGGAGTATTCCACTTTGTCTATCCCCGGAAGCACCGTTTTCCCCACCACAAAGAAGTCAATTCTGGTGTATACGTTGTGTACTGGGGAGAAGAAGGAAAACTCCTTCTCCCCTGGGTGGGTGAACCTCCAGCGGTCCACCATTCCCATCTGTTCCATAAAGTGACCGAGTTCTCTTGCCATGCTTGAGATTTTCCCCGTTTTGGCGTTTGATCTGTTGGTCATTGGATCCTGTACACAGTTGAAGTCTTTCTTCCGCCCCCCCCATGATTAGTTGGTGCGTCGCTATGTCAGGGATTTCTGCCATGGTCTTCTTGATGAAGCTCGTGTCGTCCCAGTTGGGTGCGTACACGTTAACTAGTACTACCGGTGCCCCATCCAGGGTCCCGCTGACCATGACGTACCGCCCCCCCCCCTGGGTCCGTAACCGTCTTTGTTGCCCTAAACATCGTCCATTTGCTGATCAGTATTGCCACCCTCCTGGCTCTCGTCCCGTAACCGGAATGGTAGGCCTGTCCCACCCAGCCCTTTCTTACCTGCAGTCGGTCCTGCTCTCTCAGGTGTGTCTCTTGGAGGAAGATTATGTCTGCCTTCATGTTTCTTAGGTGGTTGAGGACTCTGGATCTTTTTACTGGGCCGTTGAGTCCCCTTACGTTCCAGGTGACTATCCTGGTGGGGGGCATTTGTCCCCTCGCTCCTGTGGGATTAACCATATTTACCTGGTGGACGCGTCCCTGCCCTCCAGGGTTCCCCTTTTTTAGGGGGCCGTCCAGGATGGCCACTGTCACTGCTCTCTCCATGCGGTCGGGCCCCTGCACGGTTTCCCTTCGTCCAGGGGGCACCCGACATGGCTGCCCACTGTGCGACCGCCACGCGGGTAGCCCCCTGCACTCTGGAGTCTCCCTTCGCCCAGAGACCGTACTGGGTGGATGCTTACAGCGATTCCCTGTTCCGAGCCCTTGGTTGTGGCACTTTGTAGCCCTATTGCTGTCCATTTTCTAGCCTTGTCTGTCCCTCCCTTTCCTCCTTTTTCTCCCCCTCTCCTGTATCTCCCTCCTTTGTCCCTCTTTCCCCTGTTCCTATCCCCGTTTGCTCTCCCCCCTCTGAGTGGTCTCCCCCCCCCTTCTGCCTGCGCCTTCTCTTTTTCCCCCCCCCCCCGGTTGGGGAGGCGCTGCCGCCCTGCTTTGTTGCATGTCCCCAGTCCTAGCTTTCTTGCTAGTGCGGTGACCCCTCTCTCGGTAGTTACTGTCTCGCTTCCCCGTTGCCCAGCCTCTGCGTTTTTCTGCCCGCTCTTCCCCCATCCTACCCTGCGCTCCCCTCGCTTGCTCTCCCTTCTCTGCTACTCTCGTTCCCTCGTGCTGGGGCCTGGTCTCCTACCTGTGGCGGTCCCTCGGGTAGTGGTTCGCTTTTTGTTCAGGGTGCACTCGCCATGGTGGGGGCGGGGGGGGCCTGGCGTCACCACCCCCCCCCACCCCCACCCCTCCGTCGGCGTGTTGTTGTCCCTTGCCAGCGGCTCCGTATTTCTACCCTCGCTGTTGGCTTTCCAGCCCGTGTTCCTCTATAAACTTGTTTGCTTCGGCGGAGGCTGTGAAGAAATACTCTCTTTCTTGGTATGTGACCCAGGGTTTCGCTGGGTACAGCATACCAAAGCGCACATTATTCTTGTGAAGAGCTGCTTTCGCTCGATTGAATTCAGCCCGTCTCCTGGCGAGGTCTGCCCCACCCATGTCCTCGTAAACTCTAATGAAGTCTCCTTCCCATTTGCAAGTTCTGTTTTGCCTGGCCCAGCGCAGGATTGTTTCCCTGTCATGGTGCAGGTGCAGTTTAGCTATAACTGCCCTCGGGTAGACCCCTGCCCTGGGCTTCGGGCGCAGCGACCGGTGTGCTCTGTCCATTTCTGGTGGGTTGGGGTAAGTTTCCCTCCCCACTAAGTTGCTCAGCATCTGGGCCATGTAGGCTTGTGTGGTTTCTACCCTCGATCCCCTCTGGTAGGCCCACTATCCTGACATTTTGTCTTCGAGTGGTTTTTCTGATCATCCATCCTGCCCTTCAGGCTCCCCTGCGTTGTTCCCAATCTCGCCACCTCTTTCTCCAGGGCCGTGATCCAATCGCTCATGTCAGTCATGGCTTTTTCCAGCTCCTTAATGGTCGCCTCTTGGGTTTCCAGTTTCTCCTCTTGGACTTGCAGTTTCTTCTCTGCTCTGCCCAGGGTGAGCTGCACCCCCGCCAGGGCCTTGGCCATTGCTGCCTGTACTGCAGCCTCTATGTCTGCTCTGGTCCCTGCCTTGTTTTCCTGCTGATGTTCCCTCAGCACCTCGGCAAAGACTGCCTTCCAGTTCCAGTTCCCCTCTGGCCCAGGGGGGAAATACTCCTGTCTGACCAGTTCTTTTTGTTGCGGCGAGGCTTCCGTTTCCCCGCTTTGTGCGCCGATTAACTCGTCTGAACGGGCTTGCATATTGCCCCGTTTGCTTTTGGTGCCCTTTCTCCCTCTGCTTTGGCTCACTTCTGGCATTTTTTTCCCCCCTCTTTTCTTTTTCTCCCCCTCTTTTTTTTTTCCTTTTATTTCCCCCCCCTTCTAAAAAGACTCTCTTCAGGTAAGTTTTTTTTAAAAAAGTGGAAAAACAGAAGAAACTTTCTCTGCCTTTAACAGTTTTCTTTTCAAAGTTTTTTTTTGAAAAAGAAGAAGTTCTTCATTTCTTTTTCTCCTCCTCACTCACCCAGGCTCGAGAGGGAGAGAGAGGCTTCTGGTCGGGCCGGGAGACCCTCTTTATTCCGCCGCCTGCCTCGTGGTGGTTGCCTCCGGGGGGGTGGGGCGGCGGGAGGGTCAGTCCTTTTTGCTGGCTCGGTCCCCACTTGGCTTGGGCCGCCGCTCGTCCTGCCCCGCGTTTTGTTGCCCCGTGCCCTGATGCCGCGGGTGGGGGTGTTCGCAGGTCGTTCCTGCTGGCTCGGTCCCCACTTCGGTGCCGCTTCTCCTCGGCCGCCCATGTTCTGCTGTGTGGGGGGGGGTGGCTCGGTCGGGCCGGCTCGCAGGCCTGCGCTCCAAGGCACTAGCTCCGTTTGGGGGGGTGCGACTCTTCCCGGCCGCTTCCAAGGCTCCGACTCCTCTCACACACCTTTCCCTCCTTTCCTCCCATGGGCCACAGCTTACCGGTCCGGCCCCTTGCTGCCTCTTCTCTTTTTCTCCTGCTCGTACTTCCGGGTGAGCGCTGAGTGGGTCCTTTTTTTTCCCCCCTCCATTTTAAAAAAAATGTGCACAAAAATAAAAACCCACAAGGATTAAGAGGAACACAAACCCCCCCCCACCCCCGGACAAAACAAGCAAAAAACAAGGAAAAAAAACCCTGAGAACCGAGTCCTGTAGCGGGAGCTGCCCCGTGTACATCTTCCCCCTACAGAGCCCTACCAGAAGTCTGGGCGAGGCTGTTTGAGGGAAAATCAACATCTGGTATGTGGGAGGCTTTCAAATGTCAGTTGATTAGAATTCGGGACTGGCATGTAACTGTGAGGACGAAAGATAAGGGTGACAAATATCGGGAACCCTGGATAATGAGGGATATGATGAACCTTGTCAAAAAGAAAAAGGAAGCATTCGTAAGGTCTAAAAGGCTAATGAAAGATGAAGCCCTTGAAGAATATAAAGCAAGTAGGAAGGAATTTAAGATGGGAGTTAGGAAGGCTAAAAGGGGTCATGAAATGTTGGCAAACAGGATTAAGGAAAATCCTAAGGCGTTTTATATGTATGTAAAGAGCAAGAGGGTAGCCGGAGAAAGGGTTGGTCCATTCAAGAATATTGGAGGGAATCTACGTATGGAACCAGAGGAAATGGGAGAGATACTAAATGAATACTTTGCCTCAGTGTCCATCAAAGAGAAGGACTTGGTAGATGAGGAGTATAGTGTAGAGTATGTAGATATTCTGAGTCATGTTGATATTAATAGAGGTGTTGGTCATCTTAAAAAGCATTAAAGTAGCTAAGTCCCCAGGGCCTGATGGGATCTACCCCTGAATACTGCAGGAGGCAAGGGAGGAAATTGCTGGGGCCCTGACCGTAATCTTTGTATCCTCATTGGCTACAGGTGAAGTTCCAGAGGACTGGAGCGTGGCCAATGTTCTTCCATTGTTTAAGAAGGGCAGCAGGGATAATCCAGGAAATTATAGGCCGGTGAGCCTTGTGTCAGTGGTAGGGAAATTATTGGAAAAGATTCTTAGACAGGATTTACTCACATTTGGAAACAAATGTACTTAGCGATGGACACCATGGTTTTGTGAAGGGGAGGTCGTGCCTCACTAATTTGATCAAGTTTTTCGAGGCAGTGACAAAGATGATAGATGAGGGAAAAGCAGTAGATGTTGTATACATGAACTTCAGTAAAGTCTTTGACAAGGTATCTCATGGCAGACTGGTACAAAAAGGTGAAGTCACATGGGATCAGAAGAGAGCTGGCAAGTTGGATGCAGAACTGGCTTGGGCACAGAAGACAGGAGAACAGTAGAAGGGCGCTTTTCTGAATGGAAGGCTGTGACTAGTGGTGTTCCACAGGATCAGTTATGGGGCCTTTGTTGTTCGTAGTGTAAATAAATGATTTGGAAGAAAATGTAGCTGGTCTGATTAGTAAGTTCACAGAGGGCACAAAAATTGATGGAGTTGCGGATAGTGAAGAGGATTGTCAGAGGATACAACAGGATATACCCGTACCAGCCTCCCCGAACCGGCGCTGGAATGTGGCGACTAGGGGCTTTTCACAGTAACTTCATTGAAGCCTACTCGTGACAAGCGATTTTCATTTCATATAAACTGGTTGGAGTCTTGGGCAGAAAAATGGCAGAGGAGTTTAATCTGGGCAAGTATGAGGTACTGCACTTTGAAAGGTCCAATGCATGTAGGAATTACACAGTAAATGGCAGAACTATTGCGAATATTGACAGGCCGAGAGATCTGGGCGTGCATGTCCACCGATCACTGACAGTGGCAACGCATGTGGATAAGGTGGTCAAGAAGGCATACGGCATTCTGGCCTTTATCGGTTGGGGCATTGAATACAAAAATTGGCAAGTCATGTTGCAGCTGTACAGGACCTTATTAGGCTTCATTTGGAATATTGTGTACCATTTTGGTCACCATACTACCAGAAGGATGTGGATGCTTTGGAGAGGGTACAGAAGCCTGGTATGGAGGGCATTAGCTATGAGGAGAGGTTGGATAAACTCGGTCTGTTCTCACTGGAACGATGGACGTTGAGAGGTGACCTGATAGAGATCTACAAGATTGAGTGGCATGGACAGAGTGGATAGTCAGGTGCTCTTTCCTAGAGTAGGAGAGCCAAGTACTAGGGGACATAGGTTTAAAGTGTGGGGGAAAGGTTAGAACAGATGTGCGAGACACATTTTTTACACGAGGGTGGTAAATATAACACGTGTGGGCAGCACGGTAGCATTGTAGATAGCACAATTGCTTCACAGCTCCAGGGTCGCAGGTTCGATTCCGACTTGGGTCACTGTCTGTGCGGAGTCTGCACATCCTCCCCGTGTGTGCGTGGGTTTCCTCCGAGTGCTCCGGTTTCCTCCCACAGTCCAAAGATGTGCAGGTTAGGTGGATTGGCCGTGATAAATTGCCCTAAGTGTCCAAAATTGCCCTTAGTGTTGGGTGGGGTTGCTGCGTTATGGGGATAGGGTGGAGGTGTTGACCTTGGGTAGGGTGCTCTTTCCAAGAGCCGGTGCAGACTCGATGGGCGAATGGCCTCCTTCTGCACTATAAATTCTATGATAACGTGCTGCCTGGGGAGATGGTGGGAGCACGTACGATAGCGGCATTTAAGGGGCATCTAGACAAATATATGAATAGCATGGGAATGGAAGGATACGGACTCTAAGTGCATGCAATTTTAGTTTGTGCAGGTACCATGGTCGGCACAGGCTTGGAGGACTGAAGGGCCTGTTTCTAGAACATGGAACGTAGAAAAATACAGCACAGAACAGGGCCTTCGGTCCACGAAGCTGTGCCGAACTTTTGTCCTAGATTAAGAACAAATTAATCTACACCCCATCATTCTACCATAATCCATGTACCTATCCAATAGCCGCTTGAAGGTCCCTTATGTTTCCGACTCAATTACTTCCACAGGCAGTGCATTCCATGCCCCCACTACTCTCTGGGTAAAGAACCTACCTCTGACCCCCCCCCCCCCCCCCCCCCCATTCCCCTTAAATTTATGTCCCCTTGTAATGGTTTGTTCCACCTGGGGAAAAAGTCTCTGACTGTCTACTCTATCTATTCCCCTGATCATCTTATAAACCTCTATCAAGTTGCCCCTCATCCTTCTCCGTTCTAATGAGAAAAGGCCTCGCACCCTCAACCTTTCCTCGTAAGACCTACTCTCCATTCCAGGCAACATCCTGGTAAATCTCCTTTGCACCTTTTCCAAAACTTCCACATCCTTCCTGAAATGAGGCGACCAGAACTGCACACAGTACTCCAAATGTGGCCTTACAATGGTTTTGTACAGTTGCATCATCACCTCACGGCTCTTAAATTCAATTCCTCTGCTAATGAATGCTAGCACACCATAGGCCTTCTTCACAGCTCTATCCACTTGAGTGGCAACTTTCAAAGGTCTATGAACATAGACCCCAATATCTCTCTGCTCCTCCACATTGCCAAGAACCCTACCGTTAACCCTGTATTCCGCATTCATATTTGTCCTTCCAAAATGGACAACCTCTCACTTTTCAGGGTTAAAATCCATCTGCTACTTCTCAGCCCAGCTCTGCATCCTACCTATGTCTCTTTGCAGCCGACAACAACTCCACCAATCTTCGTAGCGTTTGCAAATTTACTGACCCACCCTTCAACTCCCTCATCCAAGTCATTAATGAAAATCACAAACCGCAGAGGACCCAGAACTGATCCCTGCGGTACGCCACTGGTAACTGGGCTCCAAGCTGAATATTTGCCATCCACCACCACTCTCTGACTTCTATCGGTTAGCCAGTTCGTTATCCAACTGGCCAAATTTCCCACCATCCCATCCTTACTTTCTGCATAAGCCTACCATGGGGAACCTCATCAAATGCCTTACTAAAATCCATGTACACTATATCCCCTGCTTTACTTTCATCCATGTGCTTGGTCACCTCAAAGAATTCAATAAGACTTGTGAGGCAAGACCTACCCGTCAAATCCGTGCTGACTATCCCTAATCAAGCAGTGTCTTTCCAGATGCTCAGAAATCCTATCCCTCAGTACCCTTTCCATTACTTTGCCTACCACCGAAGTAAGACTAACTGGCCTGTAATTCCCAGGGTTATGCCTGTTCCCTTTTTTGATGAGGGGCCCGACATTCACCACTCTCCAATCCTGTTGACAGTGAGGACAAAAAGATCATTGCCAACGGCTATGCAATTTCATCTCTTGCTTCCCATAGAATCCTTGGATATATCCCGTCAGGTCTGGGGGACCTGTCTATCCTCAGGTTTTTCAAAATGCCCAACACATCTTCCTTCCTAACAAGTATCTCCTCGAGCCTACCAGTTGCTTTCACACTGTCCTCTCCAACAATATGGCCCCTTTCATTCGTAAATACTGAAGAAAAGTACTCGTTCAAGACCTCTTCTATCTCTTCAGACTCCATACACAATCTCCCACTACTGTCCTTGATCGGACCTACCCTCGCTCTAGTCATTCTCATATTTCTCACGTGTAAACGGCCTAGGGGTTTTCCTTGATCCTACCCGCCAAAGATTTTACATGTCCTCTCTTAGCTCTCCTAATCCCTTTCTTCAGTTCTCTCCTGGCTATGTTGTATCCCTCCAGTGCCCTGTCTGAACCTTGTTTCCTCAGCCTTACATAAGTATCGTTCTTACTCTTAACAAGACATTCAACCTCTCTTGTCAACCATGGTTCCCTCACTCGACCATCTCTTCCCTGCCTGACAGGGACATACATATCAAGGACATGTAGTACCTGTTCCTTGAACAAGTTCCACATTTCACTTGTGTACTTCCCTGACAGCCTATGTTTCCAACTTTTGCACTTCAGTTCTTGTCTGACAGCATCGTATTTACCCTTCCCCCAATTGTAAACCTTGCCCTGTTGCACAAACTTAGCCCCCTCCATTACTAAAGTGAAAGTCACAGAATTGTGGTCACTATCTCCAAAGTGCTCCCCCACTAACCAATCTATCACTTGCCCTGGTTCATTACCAAGTACCAAATCCAATATGGCCTCCTCTCTGGTCAGACAATCTACATACTATGTTAGAAAAGCTTCCTGGACACACTGCACAAACACCACCCCATCCAAACTATTTGATCTAAAGAGTTTCCGCTCAATATTTGGGAAGTTGAAATCACCCATGACTACTACCCTGTGACTTCTGCACCTTTCCGAAATCTGTTTCCCAATCTCTTCCTCCACATCTCTGTTGCTATTGGGGGGCCTATAGAAAACTCCCAACAAGGCGACTGCTCCTTTCCTATTTCTGACTTCAACCCATACTACCTCAGTAGGCAAATCTTCCTCGAACAGCCTTTCTGCAGTTGTACTATCTCTAATTAATAATGCAACCCCCCCACCTCTTTTACCACCCTCCCTAATCTTATGGAAACATCTATAACCAGGAACCTCCAACAGCCATTTCTGCCCCTCTTCTATCCAAGTTTCCGTGATGGCCACCACATCGTAGTCCCAAGTACCGATTCATGCCTAAACTTCACCCACCTTATTCCTGATGCTTCTTGCGTTGAAGTATACACACTTCAACCCACCTCCATGCCTGCATGTACTCTCCTTTGTCAGTGTTACCTTCGACACTGCCTCACTACACGCTTTGACGTCCTGAACATCGGCTACCTTAGTTGCTGGATTACAAATCCAGTTCCCATTCCCCTGCCAAATTAGTTTAAACCCTCCTGAAGAGTACTAGAAAACCTCCCTCCCAGGATATTGGTGCCCCTCTGGTTCTGATGCAACCCGTCCTGCTTGTACAGGTCCCACCTTCCCTAGAATGCGCTCCAATTATCCAATTACCTGAAGCCCTCGCTACTACACCAATCCTGCAGCCACGTGTTCAACTGCACTCTCCCTATTCCTAGCCTCGCTATTACGTGGCACCGGCAACAAACCAGAGATGGCAACTCCTGTCTGTCCTGGCTTTTACTTCCAGCCTAACTCCCTAAACTTGTTTATTACATCCACACTCCTGTGCTGTATTGTTCTTTGTGCACCTACAATCTGCCACTTACCATCACTCATCTACACGCTGGATTTCCCACTATGTTGCTCGCCGAAAACCACTCCCCTCTCATCTTTGGGACCAGCCCCTAGTGGAACACTTGTCCTGCCCATCCCTTCCTCAACCTCGTTTGGGTCTTTGATCTTAAGGTGAGTTTCTTGCACAAACACCATGTCTGCCTTCAAACTTTTTAAGTCGGTGAACACTCAAGATCTCTTCATTGGCCAATTCAATCTTCTCTCATTCCATGAGATCAGTCAGAATCGTCCACACACAACCCCCACCCCAATCAGTCATATTTGGAACCCAATGAGCTGTTCTCGATCCCTGTCTCACCCGTCTTCCTCATAGTGTTTGCCTCCATCTCCATCCATCCAAAGACTCTATAAAAAGACCTTCAATGCCAGTAGCTCAGACCTCCCCCATAGCCAACCGCAGCTTTCTCCCCTACTTCACTTCCATTAACCAGCATGTCTGCGACTCCTACTCGGCGTTAAAAACAAATTTCACTCAAATCAATATTTCTAAGTGCCCCCCTCTGACCCACACTATTCAACTCCTAAATTGTTAGTTTCCCTTCCTCACCCCACACCTCCCTCACTCCACATATCCAACCAAACTCCAAATATATTTGAGACCTCTAATATTTATACCTCGAAAAAGAGGCAGCCAAAGTTGCAAATCACTATAACTAGATATCAACAGTCCAAAGTTAATATCAATAACAATGGTGAATACTACAACACTACAAATTCATATAACCAGTATTAAGTGAATAATGACAACAACGGTAAATGCTACAAGATTCTATCACTATTTATGAACAGTGTAAAGTTAATAACAATAATAACGACCCCCCCCCCCCCCCCCCCCCCCCGCAGAACAATACCACTTTTTAGTCTTTTAGGTGAACCCACATGACGGCCAGCATCCTCATGCATTCCCCAAGCCATGATCTTTTTATAAACTTATCCATCCTGCATGTCAAACTTGTGTTCCTTTCCGCCATATGTTACCCGCAAACCAGCCGGGTTTATCATGCCAAGTGGAATCTTGTTCTTTAAAAAGTATAGCTTTGGCCTTATTAAAACTAGCCCTTCTCTTGGCCAACTCTACTCCAAGTTCCTGGAAGATGTGTACTGGGTGGCCGCCCCAAGAACATTTGCGGGTCTCCTTGGCCCACTTCAGGATCTTCTCCTTGTCAAGGTATCGGTTCATGCTCAGAATAATTGCACGTGGCCGGTCTCCTGATTTTTTTTCTCCCCAGAGACCAATGAGCGCAATTCACTTCGGGAGGGTGGTCGAAGATTCCTTCCCCAACCAGCTTTGTCAACATTTTGGCCACAAATTCCGTAGCACTTGTACATTTGGTGCTTTCAGGTAGACCTACAATCCTTAAGTTCTGCTTGCATGAGCGGTTTTCTAGGTTGTTAGCTTTCTCTGTGCCTCTGCCATTACCATCATCTTGGCCTCTAAAGAGGCAATCCAATCCTCGTTGTCGGCCACTGATTCTTCAACCTTCCAGATCATTGTCCTCTGCGACTCAAGACTGCTCTAGTCTCTTTTTATGGGTTCCACAACTCTCGCAATATGCTCCGAAGCCGCCAATCTCTGCTTCCTAAATTCAGCTGAAATACATTCCTGCAGCTGGTCTGTAGACCGATGTGTAGGGCTGCCCGCCATTTTTTCCATTCCAGTGCCTCATGTACTCTGCTGATTTGAGGAGTACCCATTACTCCTCGATTTGAAAAAACACCTTTGGTGAACACCCACCTTGTGCACGGCCACCTACTCCATGGCTACCACCGGAGGCCCATTTTCCCACATTATATTCCATCTGCCAAATATTTGACCAATCACTTAACCTATTGATATTCCTTTGCCGATTTTCTATCGCCTTGTGAAAACTTACTTCCCAAGCTACTTTGGTGCCATTGGCAAATTTAGCTACCATGCGTTCAGTCCCTTCCTCCAAGTCATTGATATAGATTGTAACTAGATGAGCCCCCTGCACTGATCCAAGTGATACTCCACTAGTTACAGCTTGGGAACATGAAAATACCCATTTTTATCTGCTTCCTGTTAGCTAACCAATACTTTATAAATGCTAATGTCCCTATGCTATGTAACATTATCTCGTATAGTAACCTTTGATGTGGCATCTTATCAATGTCTTTTGGAAATCCAAGTGCATCACATGTATAGATTCCTCTTTATCCATCTTGCTTGGTACTTCCTCAAAAATCTCTAATAAATTAGTTCAACAGTATTTTCAATTCACAAACCCACGTTGACTTTGCCTGATCCCATTGTGATGCTCTTATTGTCCTGTTATAAACTCCTTAATAATGGATTCTAGCTATTTCCCTGTGACAGATGTTAGGCTAACTGGCCTATAGTTTTCTGTTTTGTATCTCCCTCCTTTCGCAAATATAGATATTCCATTTGCTATTTTCTAATTCGCTGGAACCCTTTCAGAATCGAATGAGGTTTGGAAGTTTATAACCAATGCCTCTATCTATCTCTGCAGCCAATTTTATTAAGACTTTAGGATGCAGGCCACTAGTCCTGGGGACTTGTTAGCCTTTAGGTCTAACAGGTTTCCCAGTACCTTTTCCCTGGTGACGGTGATTGTTTTAAGTTCGACCCTCCCTTTCTCGCCTCTTGATTTTCAAGTATCTTTGGGAAGATTTCTAACTCTTCTACAGTGAAGGCAGACACAAAATCAATCGGACACAAATTCAACGTCTCTGCCATTTCCTTGTTATCCATTATCAATTACTCAGGCTCACTCTCTTCAAGACCAATACCAGCGTTCGTTATTCTTTTCCTATGTAAATACTTGTAGAAACTCTTACTATCCATATTTATATTGCATACCAGCTTTCTCTCATTTTTAAAATCTGCCCAACCTTCTGGTTTACCACTAATCTTAGCAGATTTGTACAATATTTCTTTCAATTTTGATATAATCGTTAACTTCCTTTCAGCCACAAAAGATTCATTCTTCTCAAAGATTCTTTTTCACTGAGATAAATCTTTGCGGAGTATTTTTTTTTTATAAATGTTTTATTGAAAATTTTTTCCCAAACAACAATTTTTCCCCTCTTACAAAGCAAACGCAACAATAACAATACAGAAATTTTAAACAATACACAAGTAACAAAACCCCTTTATCTTTGACCTAAACTAAACCCCCCCCCCCCCCCCCCTCCCCCTGGGTTGCTGCTGCTGGTCATCTGTCTTCCCTCTAACGTTCCCCTAGGTAGTCGAGAAATGGCTGCCACCGCCTGGTGAACCCTTGAGCCGATCCTCTCAGGGCAAACTTTATCTGCTCCAGTTTAATGAACCCCGCCATATCATTTACCCAGGCCTCCAGTCCGGGGGGTTTCGCCTCCTTCCACATGAGTAGGATCCTGCGCCGGGCTACTAGGGACGCAAAGGCCACAACGTCGGCCTCTTTCGCCTCCTGCACTCCCGACTCTTCCGCAACTCCAAATAGAGCTAACCCCCAGCCTGGTTTGATCCGGGCCTTCACCACCCGCGAAATCACTCCCGTCACTCCCTTCCAATACCCTTCCAGTGCCGGGCATGCCCAAAACATATGTGCGTGGTTTGCCGGGCTCCCGCCACACCTCCCACATTTGTCCTCCACTCCAAAGAACCTGCTCAATCTTGCTCCCGTTATGTGTGCTCTATGTAGCACCTTAAATTGAATCAGGCTAAGCCTGGCGCATGAGGAAGAGGAATTTACCCTGCTTAGGGCATCAGCCCACATACCCTCCTCTATCTCCTCCCCTAGTTCTTCTTCCCACTTTCCTTTTAGTTCGCCCACCGACTCCTCCCCCTCTTCCCTCATCTCTCGGTAAATCTCTGACACCTTGCCCTCTCCGACCCACACCCCTGAAAGCACCCTGTCCTGTATCCCCTGTGTCGGGAGCAATGGAAATTCCCTCACCTGTTGTCTAGTAAATGCCCTCACCTGCATATATCTCAAGAAATTTCCCCGGGGCAACTTATACTTTTCCTCCAATGCTCCCAAGCTCGCAAAAGTCCCATCTATAAATAAATCTCCCACCCTCCTAATTCCCAACTGGAACCAGCTCTGAAATCCTCCATCCATTCTTCCTGGGGTGAACCTATGGTTGTTCCTGATTGGGGACCCCACCAGGGCTCCCCGCACCCCTCTCTGTCGCCTCCACTGTCCCCAGATATTCAATGTTGCCGCCACCACCGGGTTCGTGGTAAACTTTTTAGGTGAGATCGGTAGCGGCGCCGTCACCAGCGCCTCTAAACTCGTCCCTTTACAGGACTTTCTCTCCAGTCTTTCCCACGCCGCTCCCTCACCCTCCATCATCCATTTACGTATCATTGCCACATTGGCGGCCCAATAGTAATCGCCCAAGTTCGGTAGTGCCAATCCTCCTCTGTCCCTACTACGCTGAAGGAACCCCCTCCTTACTCTCGGAACTTTCCCTGCCCACACGAAGCTCGTGATGCTCCTGTCTATTTTATTAAAAAAGGTCTTAGTGATTAGTATAGGGAGACATTGAAATACAAATAAGAACCTCGGGAGGACCATCATCTTAATTGCTTGCACCCTGCCCGCCAGTGATAGAGGCTGCATGTCCCACCTCTTGAAGTCCTCCTCCATTTGTTCTACCAACCGTGTCAGATTAAGTCTGTGCAAGGTTCCCCAGCTCCTAGCGATCTGAATCCCCAGGTATCGGAAGTTTCTTTCCACTTTCCTTAGAGGCAAGCCTTCTATCTCTCTACTCTGGTCCCCTGGATGTATCACAAATAATTCACTCTTCCCCATGTTTAGCCTATACCCCGAGAAATCCCCGAACCCCCTCAAAATTCGCATAACCTCTATCATTCCCCCCGCTGGGTCCGACACGTATAACAATAGGTCATCCGCATATAACGAGACTCGGTGTTCTTCTCCCCCTCTAATCACCCCTCTCCATTTCCTGGAGTCTCTCAACGCCATGGCCAGAGGTTCAATTGCCAACGCGAACAACAATGGAGACAGCGGGCATCCCTGTCTTGTTCCCCTATATAGTCGGAAATACTCCGATCTATGTCGACCTGTAACTACGCTTGCCGTTGGAGCCCCATAAAGAAGTCTAACCCAGCTAATAAAGCCGTTCCCAAACCCAAACCTCCTTAACACTTCCCATAAATACTCCCACTCCACCCTATCAAATGCCTTCTCTGCGTCCATTGCCGCCACTATCTCTGCCTCCCCCTCCACTGGGGGCATCATTATCACCCCTAATAGTCGTCGCACGTTAACATTCAGTTGTCTCCCTTTTACGAACCCTGTCTGGTCTTCGTGCACCACCCCCGGGACACAGTCCTCTATCCTCGATGCCAGTACCTTTGCCAACAATTTGGCGTCCACGTTCAACAATGAAATGGGTCTATAGGACCCGCACTGCAACGGATCTTTATCCCTCTTCAAAATTAACGATATCGTCGCCTCCGACATCGTCGGGGGTAGAGTCCCCCCTTTCCTGGCCTCATTGAACGTCCTCACCATCAACGGGGCCAACAAGTCCACATATTTTCTGTAATACTCCACCGGGAACCCGTCTGGTCCTGGGGCCTTCCCTGCTTGCATGCTTCCCAGTCCCTTAATAACCTCGTCCACCCCAATCGGTGCCCCCAGGCCTACCACCCCCCGCTCCTCCACTTTCGGGAACCTCAATTGGTCCAGGAACTGCCGCATCCCCTCCTCTCCCTCTGGGGGTTGAGACCTATACAGTTCCTCATAGAAGGTCTTGAACACCTCATTTATCTTTCCTGCCCATCGCACCGTGTCTCCCCTTTCGTCTCTAATTCCTCCTATTTCCCTCGCTGCTGCCCTCTTTCGCAATTGATGAGCCAACAGGCGACTCGCCTTTTCCCCATATTCATACCTCCTCCCCTGTGCCTTCCTCCACAGTACCTCCGCCTTTCTGGTGGTCAGAAGGTCAAATTCCGTCTGGAGTCGTCTCCTCTCCCTGTACAATTCCTCCTCCGGGGTCTCTGCAAATTCCCTATCCACCCTTAAAATCTCCCCCAGTAATCTTTCCCTTTCCTTGGCCTCTGTTTTCCTTTTGTGGGCCCCAATGGAGATCAGCTCTCCTCTGACCACCGCTTTTAGTGCTTCCCATACCACTCCCACAGGGACCTCGCCGTCGTCATTGACCTCCAGGTATCTCTCAATACACCCCCGCACTCTTGCACACACTCCCTCATCCGCCATCAGTCCCACATCTAATCGCCAGAGTGTTCTCTGCTCCCTTTCCTCTCCTAATTCCAGGTCCACCCAATGTGGGGCATGATCCGAAACCGCTATGGCTGAGTACTCAGCTTCTTCCACCCTAGAGATCAACGACCTTCCCAAAACAAAAAAATCTATCCGGGAGTACACTTTATGGACATGGGAGAAGAAGGAATACTCCCTAGCCCTAGGTCTAAGAAATCGCCATGGATCCACTCCCCCCATTTGGTCCATAAACCCCTTAAGTACCTTGGCCGCTGCCGGCCTTCTTCCGGTCCTTGAGCTGGATCTATCTAGCCCCGGGTCCAGCACCGTATTAAAGTCCCCTCCTAAAATCAAGTTTCCTACCTCCAGGTCCGGTATACGCCCCAGCATCCGTCTCATAAATCCCGCATCGTCCCAGTTTGGGGCATACACGTTAACCAACACGACCTCCATTCCCTCCAGCCTGCCACTCACCATTACATATCTGCCTCCGCTATCTGCTACGATGTTCTTTGCTTCAAATGCGACCTGTTTCCCCACCAAAATGGCCACCCCTCTATTCTTTGCGTCCAGTCCTGAGTGGAACACCTGTCCCACCCATCGTTTCCTTAGCCTAACTTGGTCCGCCACCTTTAGGTGCGTCTCTTGGAGCATAACCACGTCTGCCCTTAGTCCTTTCAAATGCGCGAGCACTCTGGCCCTTTTTATCGGTCCGTTCAGGCCTCTCACGTTCCACGTGATCAGCCTCACTAGGGGGCTACCTGCCCCCCTCCCGTGTCGACTAGCCATTACCTTCTCTAGGCCAGTCCCATATCCCGCCTCCGCGCTCCCGCTCGCTCCCCCAGCGTCGCACACCATCCCCGCCCACCCACTCTTTAGCCATTTCCTTTTGGATTTCCGCAGCAGCAACCCAGTTGTCCCCCCCCTTCTCCCTCCCTCCTCCCCTCCCCGCTAGATCTCTTTCTAGCTTGATTGCTCCCCCCATATTACTTCCGTAAGTCAGCTGACTTCAACTGACCCCGGCTACTCCTGCTCACTCCTCGACCCCCCCCCATGTGGGGAACTCCCATCCGCCTTGCGCCTGTCTTCCCGCCTTATTCTTTCTGGTGCGGGAACATCCCTTTACCTGACCCGCCTCTTATGGCGCAGCTCCCTTTCCCCTCCCCCTCCCCTTCCCCATTCTCCGACTATGTCCCGTCTTTCCCCCCTCACCGGCGCCCACATTTCCCCAATGTCTCCCCCCTTCCCTGTTTACTTCTCAATTAACTTCCACCGTAACATTAACAATAACATTTCCTGCAGCATCAGTCCCTCAGTTCCGATCCAATTTCTCTTCTTTGATGAAGGTCCATGCTTCCTCCGCCGTCTCGAAATAATGGTGTCTCTCCTGATACGTGACCCATAGTCTTGCCGGCTGCAGCATCCCGAACTTCACCTTCCTTTTATGCAACACCTCTTTGGCTCGGTTGAAGCTCGCCCTCCTTCTCGCCACCTCTGCACTCCAATCCTGGTATACCCGTACCACTGCATTCTCCCATCTGCTACTCCGCACCTTTTTAGCCCATCTCAGGACCTCTTCTCTATCCTTAAGGCGGTAAAATCGCACGATTATCGCCCTGGGTGGTTCTCCCGCTTTTGGTCTTCTCGCCGGAATCCGATTTGCCCACTCCACCTCCAAGGGGCCCGTAGGGGCCTCAGCACCCATCAGTGAGCTCAGCATCGTACTTGCGTACGCTCCACAGTCCACTCCTTCCACACCCTCAGGGAGACCCAGTATCCGAAGGTTCTTCCTTCGCGCTCCATTTTCTAGGGCTTCGATCCTTTCAGTACACTTTTTATGAAGTGCCTCGTGCGTCTGTGTCTTAACCGCCAGGCCCAGGATCTCGTCCTCAATATCTGTCACCTTCTGCTCCACCACACGGAGCTCTGTCTCCTGGGTCTTTAATGTCTCCTTGAGCCCCTCAATTGCCTGTAGCAACGGGGTCAGCACCTCCCTCTTCAGCAGCTCCACGCACCGTCTCACAATTTCATGCTCAGGCCCCCATGTCGCCTGCGCTTTCTCCGCCGCCATCTTGTACTTCTCTCTTTCTGACCCTTTGGTCGACGATTCCTCGCGCTGCAGCCGCCGCCGGTTTTTTCCTCCTTCGTTTGGGGGGGACTCCCTTCTCACACGCCCCACACCGGGTTGCGTCGTCGAAAAATTCCCCGTTGAGGCTCTTAAAAGAGCCCGAAGGTCCGTCGGAGCTGGAGCCGCCGAAGCGTGCGGCTAGCTAGGCATCACCGCAACCGGAAGTCCCTTCAGTGGCCTTGATGAGGTCTTTTCACAGTTGTTCCCTCTGCTGCTAGAATTCACCTTTGATACAGGCCCTCAGGTCAGCTTGCAGCTTTAAGCTTGCCCTTCCCCCGCCTGCATGCTGGAAGAGGCCCTGTTTATCCTGTAGTTGCAGCCAAATCTTTCACTGTTTCTGCGTGTGTCTGGCAACCAAGAGACATACCCTTCCTGGGGGACACTGTCGGGGGAATATTGCCGCCTTCTTCCCACACCGGGAAATGTCAAACAAATGCCGTGGGGGCCCTGTAAAAGAGCCCAAAAGTCCGTTCCAAGCAGGAGCTGCCGAATATGCGACCTAGCTCTGCATAGCCGCACCCGGAAGTGTCTTTGCGGAGTATTATTACACATCTTCTCTACCACAGCATCTCGACTATACTATCTTTTAACCCAGATTACCAGTTCAGCTTAGCCGGCTTTATGGTCATACTCCTATAGTTAGTTTTATTTGGACATAAAACAGTAGTCTTCGACTGACATTCTCCCATGCTAAGATCGCTGTTACCTAGAGGCTACTTTACCATGGAAGTAATCATGTCTCATTGCACATTACCTTTTGACACTAAGGGGCAATTTAAAGACCCAATCCACCTAACCTGCACATCTTTGGACTGTGCGAGGAAACCGGAGCACCCAGAGGTAACCCATGCAGACACTGGGAGAACATGCAAACTCCACACTGACAGTCACTCAAGGTTGGAATCAAACCTGGGTCCCTGGCACTGAGGCAACCGTGTTAGCCACTGTATTGCCCAATTTATCTGTTTGTTTACTGGCAGAAGGGGTTTGTTACAGTTTGGACCTTGTGTGATTTGCAGAGAATTCCTGGAGAGCTGAACAGATCACAATGTTGCTGGGTCTGTGTTGAAGAGTTTTAGGGCTCAAAAGAAGTCTTGGAAGCCATTTATAGTTTGATGTAGCTGGCAGACAGGAGTTCGAGGAAGAGAAATCGGTGACAATCGGTAGGGCGTGAGGCTGATGGACGAATGGGGTGGTTTTGGGATATGTTTTTAAAACATTTAAAAAAAAATCTAGATCCATCTTTAGTTTCTTGTCCCATAACCATTTAATAACTCCTGCCTTCTACCTGTATATTTTTAGCCTCCTGTCCCTTGAATCTCTATATGAGCTTGCTTAAAACCTGTTATATTGCAGTACACCTCTAATTTTGCCAGTTCTGACTGAAGATCATTGACCTGAAATGCTAATCTTGGCTCTCTCTCTCCACTGCTTAATATTTCTAACATTTTATGTTTATATTTTACATTTCCAGGATTTTTATTTTGTTTTAGCAGGAAATAAATGTGTTCAAATATTTAATTAATTTAATAAGTGGGCGGGTGATGTGCCAAGGCTTGAGCTATATGGATGAGAAGAATTGAATAATAAAGAATTTAGTGCAGGCTCATTTATTTATTTTTTTTAAAGTCAAACTTAATGTAAAGAAAGAAGGAAACTACAAAAATTATTAGGCTAAGGAATTATCAGAGCACAAATAGCAATAAATATGAAGTTTTTCTCTGCGGATATTAGCAAGAAGACAGTAAGGATGAGGAAGTTGATAGTTTCAGACACAAGCTGAGTATTATGATTATAGCACCATCAAAGAAAGGTGCAAATGAGTTATTTGTAAGATGAATAAAAGCGAAGTACTGTGGATGGAAAGTGCTGGAAAAACTCATGTCTGACGTGGAGAAGGAAACCGATTTATTTTTTTGAGTGCAATATGAGTCCTTCAGAACTGAAGGAAGGCAGAAATGTGATGGGTTTTATGATGTTCAAAGGTGGTGGGGGGGTGGAGGGAGTGGGAACGAAATGAAGGTCTTGGATAGGTTAGCAGGTGGGAGAGATTAAATAACAAAGCTGTCATGGAACAAAAGGCAAAGGAGTGATAATGGTTGTAGTAAAGAAACAAAGCAGTCGTCCAGAGTAAGTGGTCATGACAGAAAATTGACAGCTCTGTCTGAAAGCAAAATCATGAAAACAAGCTACAAACTGGCACTTGGCAAAAACAAATCAAAATAGAGGGAAGCGTTCATAGTCTGTTCTAGTTGTTGAACTTTATGTTGTGTCGAGAAGGCTATTACGTTGAAAGATGAACACATAAATCACTGCTACTGCTGAAAGGGATGTCTAGGGTCTTGGACAGTGAGGAGAGAGGCAGTAAAAGGGCTCCTTCAATGGCATGGGAAGGTGTTGTATGGGGAGCGGATAAGGTGTTGGGAGTGAAAGAGGAGTGGACCTGGTTGTCGCAGAGAGAATGGTCCCTTCGGAATTCTGGTAGAGAAGGGCAAGATATGTTACGTGGTGGCTTCATGTTGGAAGTGGCAGGATGATTACTTGAATGCGGAAGCTAGTGGTGTGAGAAGTAAGGACAAGGGTACCTTATCACAAATCTGGGAGGGAGGGGGTGGGCTGAGAGCAAAGTGCTGACAATGGATCGGACACGAGGGCCCTGTCAACCAGAGTGGGAGGGAATCCTCGGCTGAGGATAAAGATCAGAAGCGTTTTTGTGAAGGTTGCATATCAGAACAGCTGTGACGATGGAGAAACTGGAGAATTGCGTCCGAACATGAATCAGTAAGTGTAGTTGAGGTAGCTGTAGAAGTTGGTGAACTTATAATGAATATTCATTATCAGCCCACTGATTCCCACAGCTATCTCAATATCCCAGTGAAGAAGGATTATTTTAAGGGGATAAATCAATCCTGGTTAACCAAGGAAGTTAAGGATAGTTTTAAACTAAAAGAGAAAACATTAAATGTAGCAAAAATAGTGGTAAGCCACTGGTAGATTGAATGCTATGTTGTTGTGCTGTTATCTAATTAATTTGGAACCTTTTATTAAATCTTATTCTCATTCTGATTTAGGTTGACAAGTGTATACTTAGCGTGTAAAGTGGATGAATTTAATGTCTCCAGTTCCCAGTATGTTGCTAATCTGTGGGAGAGCCCTGCGGGTCAAGAGAAAGCTCTGGAACAGATCCTTGAGTATGAACTGTTGCTTATTCAGCAGCTGAACTTTCATCTTATTGTCCACAATCCATTTCGACCTTTTGAGGGTTTTCTTATTGATCTAAAGGTACCATGCCAACTGTGACTAGATTTGTTTTGTATCTCTGAAGTCTTGAGTGTATTGAAAGTTTGAAACAAAAAGGGCGCGATTCTCCCCCAAAATGTTTAAGTTAATTTCTGGCGGGTTTTTACAAGGAGTTTCCCACCGCTATTCAACGACAAGCCAATCACTTTTTTGGGCCCTGGGGAGTTTCTCACCGGTTTAGCTCACACTTAGAACTTAGCACTGGGGAGCTGAACTCCGAGATTGGGCTGCCATTTTGAAAGGGTACCCCGATCTCTAAGAGAGCTTGTGGGACCCCCACCCATGGACAATGTCACCCGCCACACACATGGACACTACCCCCACCCCCCCCCTCCCCCGAGGACCCCCTCCCTCTAAGAGGCCCTTACATACCTGCCGTCCACTTCCCCCACCCTTCAAAACCCCACTCCTCCACCTTCATTTCATGGGCAAGGCCCGCCTTGCCCCCTGACCCTTGACAGTGCCACCCCTGACCCTGACAGGGCCCCGTTGCACTGGCACCCAGGCAATGCTCCTGCTTGTTTGACAGTGCCATCTAGGCACCTTGGCAGTGCCAGGGTGGCAGTGACCAGGTGCCAGCTGGACAGTACCAAGCTGCCTGCGTTCCAGGGGACCACCCTGCACTTACCCTGACCATCTAGGGGACCCCTTGTGTGCAAATCCGCCTGAGGTTGTTAAATCTCGCGAGAGGCATCTCGTGAGATTTACGATGCTCATTAAATCTCGCAAGGCACCGTGATCTGGATCCCGTCCTCAATGGGCAGGGTCCAGATTTGCATATTCAAGTGAGTAGTTGGTCTCACTTGAATATGTGTGCGCTGGCACACGATCGAATGGCCTCACCTCAGAGACCCTGCCCTGACACCATTCAGCTCTGGTTTCCACAGACATGGACCAGACATAACAGCACTTGTTGGGGAGTCTCCGAGGCAATCGGAGGCCCTGAGTTGTCCTGGCTCTGGGCAGGGTGGTACCCCCCGAGGTCACCGGACACTGTGGCATTGTCAGCCTGGAACCCTGACACTGCCACTCTGGCACTTCCAGGGTGCCCAGGTGGCACTGACAGGCTGGCTTGGTTGCTGACAATGCCAAGGTGCCAGTGTGCCTAGTTACCTGTGCCAGGGATCGAGCCCGGGGATGCCCTGCCCTTATGAAGTTGGGTGCGGGAAGGGGAGTTGGAGGATATAGGATTTTCACAGTAACCTCATTGCGGTAATGTAAGCCTACTTGTGACACTAACAAAGATTATTATTATTATTGTTATTCGAATTTGGTCCATCAAGTGTGCTTCGCTATTCGATTATGGCTGATATATTCCTCATCCCCATTCACGTGCCTTCTCCCTGTAACGCCATATTTTCAAATTAATCAAGAAATCCCCTTATTGATCACAAACACCATATTTGCGCTTGGGATGCTGTTACCTACAGTGTTACAGTCTAAGAGCTGGATGGTGAAATCAGCCAGAGTAGTTCTTTCTTAGAACACATGAGCTAGGAGCAGGAATAAGCAAGTTAGCCTCTCGAGACCGCTCCACTGTTCAATATGATCATGGCTGATCTCATCCTGGCCTTAACTCCACCGTCCTGCCTGTTCTCCATAACCTTTCAACCTCATGGACAGATTTTTTATTGGCAACTCCTCAAATTTACTCATCGTCCCAGCTTCCACTGCACTTTGGGGTAGCGAATTGCACAGATTCACAACCCTTTGGGAGAAGTAGTTTCTTCTCAACTCTGTCTTAGGATGAGAGATAGCAAAATTAAAGCAATGATCTCTCATTCTAGAGTGCCCCACAAGAGGAAGCATCCACTCCACGTCTACTTTACCCATACCTTTTTTTCATCTTTTTCTAAACTCTAGAGTATAGGCCTAAACTGTTCAATCTCTCTTCATACGACAAACTCCTCGAGGACCCCCTAATTGTTAAGTTCGGGCATTGGGGTGGTCCGGTGGGGAGGGGGTCAAGTAATCGGGGTGCCATGCACTGGTGAGCTGAGCTTGTCAGTGCATGAAATTTGTCTTAATCACCGTGGGGGGTGGGGGGGTTTAGCCTCCTCCCATTTATTAAATGTTATTTCTCACAAGTGTAGAAAGCCAAGGGAAAACCCCAAGGCGTTCTACACTTATGTGAGAAATAAAAGGATGATCAGAGTGAGAGTAGTGATAGTGGAGGGGACCTGTGCCTGGAGTCTGGGGAGGTAGGGGAGGCCCTAAATGAATATTTTGCTTCAGTATTCGCTGGAGAGAGTGACCTTATTGCTCGTGAGAACAGCGTGAACCAGGTTAATAGGCTCGAACAGGTTGATATTAAGAAGGAGGATGTGCTGGAAATTTTGGGAAAGCATCAGGATAGAAAAGTCCCCTGGGCCAGATGGGATATACCCACGGTTACTACGGGAAGCAAGGGAGGAGATTGATGCGCCGTTGGCAATAATCTTTGCATCCTCACTCTCCACTGGAGTAGTACCGGATGATTGGAGGGAGGCGAATGTTGTTCCCCTGTTCAAGAAAGGGAATAGGGAAATCCCTGGGAATTACAGACCAGTCAGTCTTCTGTCTGGTGAGCAAAATACTTGAAAGAATTCTGAGAGATAGCATTTATGATTATTTAGAAAACATAGTTTGATTAAAAACAGTCAGCATGGCTTTGTGAGGGACAGGTCATGCCTCACAAGCCTCATTGACTTCTTTGAGGATGTGACGGGACACATTGATGAAGGTCGGGCAGTGGATGTGGTGTGTATGGCTTTCAGAAAGGCATTTGATAAGTTTCCCCACGGTAGGCTCATTCAGAATCAGTGGGCATGGCATGCAGGGAAATTTGGCTGTCTGGATACAGAATTGGCTGGCCGAAAGAAGACAGCGAGTGGGAGTGGATGGAAAGTATTCCGCCTGGAGGTCGGTGACCAGTGGGGTCCCACAGGGATCTGTTCTGGGACCTCTGCTCTTTGTGGTTTTTATAAGTGACTTGGATGAGGAAGAGGAAGGGTGGGTTAGTAAGTTTGCCAATGACACAAAGGTTGGTGGAGTTGTAGATCGTGTCAAGGGCTGTTGCAGGTTACAACAGAACATTGACAGCATGCAGAGCTGGGCTGAGAAGTGGCAGATTGGGTTCAACCTAGATGAATGTGAAGTGATTCATTTTGGAAGGTCGAATTTGAATGCTGAATACAGGGTTAAAGGCAGGATTCTTGTAAGTGTGGAGGAACAGCGGGATCTTTGGGTCCACGTACATGGATCCCTCAAAGTGGGTGCAGAGGAGAGTTACCAGGATGCTGCCTGGACTGGAGGGCATGTCTTATGAAGAAAGGTTGAGGGAGCTAGGGCTTTTTTCACTGGAGCAGAGAAGGAAGAGTGGTGACTTGATAGAGATGTACAAGGTGATGAGAGGCATGGATAGAGTGGATAGGCAGAGACTTCTCCCCAGGGTGGAAATGGCTGTCACTGGGGGACATAATTTTAAGGTGATTGGAGGAAGGAATAGGGGAGATGTCAGAGGTAGGTCCTTTATACGGAGAGTGGTGGGTGTGTGGAATGCACTCTCAGCGGAGGGGTGGAGTCCGAGTCATTGGGGACATTTAAGCGACTCTTGGACAGGCACATGGACAGCAGTAAATTGAAGGAGTGTAGGCGAGGTTGATCTTAGATTAGGATAAATGGTTGGCACAACATCGTGGGCCGAAGAGCCTGTACTGTGCTGTACTGTTCTATGTTACGAGGGTCTCTGCCTCCATCACTCTTTCAGGCAGTAAATTCCACACTCTCACCAACCTCCTGGGTAAAACGTTTTTCCTCGCATCCCCTCTAAGCCTCCTGCCTCTAACGTTAAATCTATGCCCCCTGGTCATAAAACCATTCCCCAAGGGGAAAAGTTTGATCCTGTCTATTCTATCTATGCCCACCATAATTTTATACATCTCAATCATGTACCCCCTCAGACTCATCTGCTCCAAGGTAAACAATCCAGTCTATCCAATCTCTCTTTGTAACTAAAACTCCTGGTAAATCTTCCCTGCACCCTTTCCAGTACTATCACATCCCTCCTATAATGTGGATTCCAGAACTGCACACACTACTTTAGCTGTGGCCTAACCAGCATAACCTCCTTGCTCTTAAACTCTATGCCTCTGCTAATAAAGGCAAGTATACCAGATGCTTTCTTAACCACTGTATCCACCTGTTCTGCTATGTTAAGGGATGGGTGTACATGCACACGAAGATCCCTCTAATCCTCGGTGTTTCCCAGGGTCCTGCCGTATATCATGTAATCCCTTGCCTTGTTTGTCCTACCCAAATGCATCACCTCCTACTCATCCGAATTCATAGAATTTACAGTGCAGAAGGAGGCCATTTGGCCCATCGAGTCTACACCGGCCCTTGGAAAGAGCACCCCACCCAAGCCCACACCTCCACCCTATCCCTGCATCCCAACCCAACCTTTTTTGGACATCAAGGGCAATTTAACATGGCCAATCCACCTAATCTGCACATCTTTGGACTTGGATTGAATTCCATTTGCCACTGATCAGCCCAATGTAATTAAAATCTGTCAATATGTTTTCGAGATGTATTGTTTACATGGGTGAAAACTCTGCCCAACTTCAGTGGCAGAGGGTTCAAAAATAACTGCTTTTAACTGCTACCATGAAGCTGATTAGCTGAAGTTACTCCACCTGGTGGACACCTTTGCTGCTCTACAGAGCATTTCACATTGGAGGTCACACTGAAAGCACAATGGATGTGAAACTTGGTTTTTAACTCAAAAGAAAATGAACTCACTTCCAAAATCTGTACTTTTGAGGGCTTACGCACATTTTAATATTGTGAACAGATATTTGTTTTCTCCTGACCTGTTGGGATGTGGCAAAGGCACATGATCACTACTTCCAAATGCCTTTTTCAGTTGCTAAAGTGCCATTGAATATTTACTCTTGCTTTATGTGAAGAAATTCTTCCAATTTCCTGGTGTGCAGGATAATGATTGGCTGAAATGGAGAGCTTTCTCCTGCCAACCCTAATTCACAATTAATTAACTTTGTCCTAATTATAAAAATTAAGCAATTGCAAAGGTTCAACTTCCAAATAAATCTGAAATATAATTTTATCTAAATAGCTTAGTGATGAGATTGTCTGTTATGCCACTTTTGGTGGATTACTATCCAACAGAACATTAAGACAGATGTTTTTTGAGACTAAATTCCACTGTGTGGCCATGATATTGCTCAGGGAGGAATTCCTGGTCTAAGTGGTTCATTTTATACTGTTGGTATTGATAGGAATAAGGCAGCAAAACTTGGTATGGGCAGCTTGATTATTGTTTTATTCCACAGTTGAAGCTGACTGCAAATAGTAATTTTCTGGAAGACATGAAAATTTGCGCTGCCTTTTATGTAATTTTAAAAGTGTGACAATTCACTCTACATAGGATCTGAAGTTATGCATTTGGGAACCTAGCTTCAGGTTTTGGGGATCCATCTGCACTTGGTTACATTTGTATAGGTTGCAAGTTATAAGTGCATTGAAAAAACGGTAATAAATCAAATTAATGTTTTTCCTCAAACACTGTATAACTACTGATGAGAGCAGATATGGGGGAAAAAGGGGAAGCTTTTCAGTTCGAAAAAAGATGAAATATTACATCGGCTATTATTATTAATTGCAATTTGTGGAAATACATTTTTCTACACTTGTCATTTTTTTCCTGTTTAGACTCGATACACAGCTGTAGAAAATCCAGAAGTTTTGCGAAAAACAGCAGATGAGTTTCTGAGCCGAGCAACTATGACTGATGCTGGTCTTCTCTTTACACCATCGCAGATAGCAATAGCAGCTATTCATTTCAGTGCCTCCAGAGCCGGCATTAATATGGATAGGTATGGTACCCTTTAAAATTTCAACTGTTTTATGGCTTTACGAAAATAATTTTTATCAAACAATCATGCTTATATATTTTTGAAATCTTTCTAATTCTCTGTAGAGGGCTCCATTCCATATTATATATTTTGCATTCTAACTTAAAACCAATTTAAATGCTAGCTAAGATGGAAGTATAATTCTCTTCAGTGCTTGAAGTTTTAGAAACTAGCAACCTGTGATATTTAGGCAAAGGCAAACCATTGATAAATGCAAATAAACCAAGGAGAATTGTAAGTTTTGCAGAATACAGTTGAGGATAATAAAATTAGTGTCTATAATAGAAGAAAATAGAACATTTAAATTGCGATACAGTGGATAAAAAAGCTAACGTGTGCATGAAGTAGCTGTAGTTGTTTTCATGTTCTGTTGTTTTCATGTTCTGGAAGTTAGAGTTGAAGAGGGTGGAAATATGTAGGAATTAGAAATGACAGATGCACTAAATTCTTTTTGTAATACTTGAATGAATGAAAATCTAGAATTCTAGATTGTTCAGGTGTTATCAAATTCCCTTTTGAAAGCGGGACCAAAAGATCCCACTGCGAGCCAACAGAAGGCCACCCCCCTCCGCTGAGAAACATGCCATTATGTTGCCATGCAGGAGTGAAATTATCTCTTTCATATACTCACTGCAGCATTGATCTTAATTTAATTTTTCTATTTTATACTTTAGCTACTTAACAGAATGCCTTATGCTAAAAGACAACAATGAATGCCTGTCAAAGCTGGTTGAAGGAATCAGATGTAAGTAATCTTGATAGTTACTGTGGAAGATTGAATTTACATTACTTGTAATTGTAATTAATCCAAATCAATTATTTGTCTAACGTGACAGCTTTTGCTTCAGATCAAACATCTAATGTTATAGTTTTTAGTTGTAATGTTTGGAATGTTGGAATGCAGTATTCCTCCATGTGTTTTTAAAACAAAATTTTCATGGTATGGGCATCGCAGGGAAGGCCAGCATTAGGCCCATCCCTAATTTCACTTAAACTTGCTGGGTCACTTGTGAAGGCAGTTAAGAGTCAACCGCATGTAGGCCAGACCGGGTAAGGATAGCAGATTTCTTTTCCTAAAGGACATTCATGAACCAGATGGGTTTTTAATCGGCAACGGTTTCATAATCATCATTCGATTTATAATTCCAGATTTTTATTGAATTCAAATTTTGCATTTACCATGATGGGATTCAAACCGTGGGACTTTGGATTACTAGTCCGGTGACAATACCACTACACCATTGTCGTCCTCCTATTCTATTATCATTGAATTGGAGTGCTACTGCATAACAATGATATGGTCCATCGCGTTTGCTTAATTCCACCTTGATATATTCTTTTTTGAGTAGATATCTAATTCTATTTTTAAAGAATTGCTGGACAATGCTTCAATATAGTTTGAGGTAGAGGATTCCACATTTTTATCACCCTATGTGTAAAGATTTTATTCTAACCTCTGATTCTTTTTTACAATGGTCTTTATTTTTTCCCTAATATTGTCTTTCTAATGATCGCTATTTACGTATCCTAACTTCATAATCTTTAAAACCTTGTAACTCTCTCCTCTGGCAAAATTGGCCCTAATTTCTGAAGTCTGACTTTGAAACTACAGCTCCCCATTCCAAGTCTGTTTGTCAATCTACACAGCATCTATTCCAATAGTTTTTTTTTCTATAATGGGCTGCATGCAATAGAATCATAGGAGGTAGCTATGAAGCCCATGGTGCCTGTGTAAGCTCTTTTTGAAATAGCAATCCAATTAGGCCCACTCCCCTGCTTTTTCCCCATATTCCAACAAATTTATTTTCTAAATGTTTTCAAATGAAGTAAATTGTTGTTTGATGAAATATGAAGTAATAGTTGATTAGGATAATGTAAATCATGCGGACTTCTGGAAAGTGTTTAATTAAAGGGCCACAGTAGATGTTTTAGCAATATTTAACTCTGAGATTAAAGAATATAGGCAGCTTGGATGCAAAATTATCTAAGGGACAGAAAGCAGAAGAGTAATAGTGGATGATTGTTTTACAAATATGATTGAGGTTTACAGTGCTGTCCACCAGGGATTGATATTGAGACTAGTGTTCTTTTGGTATAAAGGGCACATTTCAAAGTTTGCAGATGATATGAAACTCGAAAATGTAGACAGTGAAGACAGAGTTTTAACAGATTTCAGGAGGGCATTGACTGGTGAAAGAGGCACACATGGCAGATGAAGTTTAATGCAGAGATGGGATACAAAGCTTTGCAAATCTCTGGTTAGGCCTCAGCTGAAGTTATTGTGTCCAAGTTTAGTCAGCACACCTTGGGAAAGAACCGTGGAGAGGGTGTAGAGGTTCATCGGGATGATACCCGGGATGTAGAGAGTCTATTGATGTGTTCAAAATCATAAGGTGTTTTCATAGAATAAATAAGGAGAATTTGTTTCCTGTGGCAGGAGGATCACTAACCACAGGATTTAACTTAATTGGCAAAAGCACCTGAGAGGAGATGACAATTCTAACTGTGTTAATATGATCCAAATTTTGTGCAGTGGAGGCAGTTTCATGAGCTTTGAGAAGAACATTGGATATTTACTTGAAAGGGGAAGGGGTTATGGAGAAAAAACAAGGTAGTGGTTATCAAGAGCTGGTAGAGACAGGAACGGTCAGATAACCTCCTTTTGTATTGTATGTTCCTGGCACATATCCAATTCTGTTTTAAAAGTTACTGTTGGATCTTCCTCATCTTTTCAGGCAGTGCATTACAGATCACCATGGCACTAATTGCAGCCACACTAACAAGTTCAATATTAGGTCCATGTTTTTGTATTATCATAGAATCATCGAATTTACAGTGCAGAAACAGCCCATCGGCCAATCAAGTCTGCACTGGCCCTTGGAAAGAGCACCCTACTTAAGCCCATGCCTCCACCCTATGCCCGTAACCCAGTAATCCCAACTAACCTTGAACATTAAGGGGCAATTTAGCATGGCCGATCCACCTAACCTCAACATCCTGGGGGGTTACCCTTGATCAGAAACTGAACTGGACTAGCCAAATGAATACTGTGGCTGCCAGGGCAGGTCAAAGGCAAGGAATTCTACGGCGAGTAACTCGCCTCCTGACCCCCCCCCCCCCCCCCAAAAAAAAAGCCTGTCCACCATCTACAAGGCACAAGTCAGGAGTGTAATGGAATACTCTCCACTTGCCTGGGTGAGTGCAACTCCACCAACATTCAAAATCTTGACACCATCCAGGACAAAGCAGCCCGCTTGGTTGCTCCTCCTTCCACAAACATTCAAACCCTCCACCACCGACAAACAGTGGCAGCCTTGTGTATCATGTACAAGATGCACTACAGTAACTCACCAAGGTTCTTTAGACAGCACCTTCCAAACCCAGGACAAGAGCAATAGATACCTGGGAACCCCCACCACCTGGAGGTTCCCTCCAGGTCACTCACTACCCTGGCTTCAAAATATATCACCGTTCTTTCACTGTCACTGGGGCAAAATCCTGGAACTCCGTCCCTAACAGCATAGTGGGTGTATCTACACCTGAAGGACTGCAGCGGCTCAAGAAGGCAACTCATCACCTTTTGAAGAGCAACTAGGGATGGGCAATAAATGCTGGCCTTACCAGTGACGCCCACATCCCGTGAATGAATTTTTAAAAACCTGCACATCTTCAGACTGTGGGAGGAAACCGGAGCACCCAGAAGAAACCCACACAGACACTGGGAGAAAGTGCAAACTTCACACAGTCACCCGAGGCTGGAATTGAACCCTGGTCCCTGGAGCTGTGAGGCAGCCGTGCTAACCAATGTTCAATCATGCTGCCTTTAGAAATAAAGACCTGTATTTTGTTTGCCTTTGTCATGCTTGTCAATTGCACTCTGTATCTGTAAACGTCACTCTGTTCTCGTGCATTTCAAAAAATAATAGCAAAACTATGAATTCATATTTTTCTAAACTGCATTATAACCATCCAGCTTGCTGGCCTTTCTACATCCTGCAGTTTTTCCACAATCCATCATCCATTTGCAATTCCATAATTAGGTGGAGTCAAAACATCTTGGGAGTGATTCTCTCCCAAAATTTCTCAGTTTATTTGTGGCGGGATTTTCAGGGAGTTTCCTGATGGCTCTCCTGGCGAGTTCCTCATTGCTATTCAGTGACACTCAGTCACTTCTTTGGGCCCTGGAGAATTTCTCACCGGTTTAGCCCACACTTTTTTTTAGCACTGGGGAGCTGAAATATGAGATCGGGCCGCCATTTTGAAAGGGTGTCCCAATCTCTAAGTGAGCTTGTGGGTCGTCCACTCCCCCACCCATGGGCAATGTCACCCCCCACACACAGTCACTACCCCACACCCCCCAAGTGAGCACACCCTGCTATCGAGTCCTCCTTCTTCAGTCTCCCCCAAGCCCCCTTACAGCACCCACTCCCTTCTAGCACCCCCCCACCTATCACCCACCCACCCTTTTGGAGGCTCCTACTTACTTGCCCTGCACTCCTCCACCCTTCAAACCCACCCTCCACCCTTATTTCATGGGCATGGCCCGCTTGCCCCCTGGCCCTTGGCAGTACCACCCTGGAACTTGGGCACCCTGGCACCTTGGCAGATCCAGGGCAGCAGTGCCAAGATGCCAGCTGGGCAGCAGTGCCAAGGTGCCCGGTTTCGGGGGAGAGTCATGGAGCCACCCTACACTTATCCCGACCTCCAGGGGTCTCCAATGGCCCTGGATCTCTTTTCTCTCTCTCTCTCTCTCTCTCTCTCTCTCTCTCTCTCTCTCTCTCTCTCTCCCCCCCCCCCCCCCCCCCCCCCGTCTCGCAGAACTTCGTAGAATCTCACGAGGCGCGGAGCCTGTCGGGAGGCACGCCTCGGGCCTCTCCTGTGTTGCACTCAAGTGAGAGTTCAACGCGGCCAGAGAATCATGCCGTTGTCTCCCTGTCCCACCCCACCAGATTTCTGTCCAAATCGTTAATGCATTTAGTATATCAGAGCAACCCAGTGCAAACTTCTTCCTGTGGGAAACAATTCTTGACTGTTTCTTTTACCTTTACATTTTGCTAATGAAGTCCAACTGACATGACCATTCCTATTGCAAGTCTTTTCATATGGTACCTTCAAAATACTTCCAATAAATCTGTGTAAAGCACCTGAACAAGTACTTCCAATGAATCCATGTAAAGCACAGACACTACATTTTGTTTTATTTGCTCTGTTTTTATATGGTAATTTAATGACATTTAGTCCTGTAGTTTACTTTGCATTTTCGTGTTTTCTTTAAGAACTTGTAAAATGTTTGATGTTGAGCAGGTATAAAGAACCTGGTGAAGAAATATGACCCACCCAAACCTGAGGAAGTTAATCTTCTGAAACAGAAACTTGAACATTTACACTGTTTGGACCTAGGCATCATTACAAGTTTGTAAGTATTGACAAAAAAAGCAAACAAGTCAAATTATTGTGGTTTCAATTGTTTTATAAATCCAGCTAGGTTTTAGTTATATTAAGCCAAAGCCTGAAGATTGGCAGGCAAAACTTTAAGTGAGCAATGGGCTGCCTTTAAAGAGGAGATAGTTTGGGTCGAGGTAGCCTTTCTTGATCTGAATGAGAACCTAGACTTGAGTGAGGAAGACAAAACTTCAAGTATTGTGAATGTTCCGATAATAGATTTTAAAAGGATATAGGCTTGTGGAATGGGCAGATACATTGCACATGAAATTTAATACTGAGAAATGTGAAGTGATACACTTTGGTACAAAAGCAAAATAAAACTGCTGCTGCAATCCTTATTTGCTTTTGTTACTTCCAGACTAGCGTCTGTTTTCCTTGTGCTTGGATATAAAGTGCCTAGGAAAATTATTTACATTAAAGATGCTGGGTGAGATTCAATGCCTTGTTGCGCTTCAGTGAGAGCACGACAAGGCCGGTGAATAGTGGGAGAGGCCAAAAATGAGAACCGCACTGGGTGCCAAACAGTTTGGGATGCAACCGGCCCCCTCCTCTAGGTGAAATTGGGATCCCAGTGTAGTGTGGCGAGAAACCGCTGGTCTCCACTGAAGCCCTATCTCCATACAATTAACGGGAGACACCTCGCATCCAATGGCCTTCCGTGATCCAGCAGCCTCCCAGCAAGTGGTCACACTGGCGCCGATTAGTACCTTTTTTAAAAATGTGAAGCTGGAGGAAGGGCTGCTGCGGGGACCCTAGGAGGCGAGTAGCCATCTTTTCTCACAGGCAAAGAGCCTGGGGCACTGGGCTTGTGCTGTCCCTGTGCTTGGAGGGCGGTGTGGGGGGGCAACAGGGGAGGGTTGGGGGTCCACCATGGGGGTGGGGGGGATCGGGATCTACTGGGTGGGCAACCGCACACTGATCTGCCATGCCAACCCGTGGATCGCGTGTACCCGTTCCGAGGGCAACCCTAGTCCCTGTCTCTCTGCCCCACCGACTACCCATGACCCCCACTAACCGCAGAGCCCTCTGACTGTGCTGCTGAAGGCTATTGCTAAAAACAAATTGGCAATCATAGTTAATGAGCACTTCATACATCCCAAATGGATTCCCGTAGGTGGGCGTGCCATTTAGCATGTGGGGTTATTGCCTAGCATTCCAATCAGACCGTGATGCCTGGACACTGCCTAAACACTGCGGGAGGCAACGCCACATGAAGCAGCCAACATCCAGGGCCCTGGAGACATTTCCGCTGCCAGAGGATGGGTTTGTGCAATGGGGAAGGGACCAGTGCCCAGTCCAGGTCACATTATGTGCGGGCTTCAGGGGTACAGGGTCTGGGGTCCAGTGAGCGGAGGTCCTCGCTGCGGTCGGGTGTGCGTGGACAGAGCGTGCTGGGGGAGGGGAGTGGGGGGGATCGATTGGGGAATGGAGGGTCCCGGGGTGGAAGACAACGCTGTTTGTTAGTCTCGCACCCTCTCTCAATTCCTTACAGATATTGAACTTTATGGATGATATTTTGGACGCCGCTGAACTTGCCCTAGTGATGCTGATGACAGGCTGGTCAGCCAGGCGCTAAAGATGTCGGTAGCAGCAGCAGCGTAAACAGAGGCTCATGGTGGCGTTCTATGTGCAGGACTCTGGCCCGCACCCAGAGGAACTGGCCGCCCGTCAGGCCAGGATGAGACCCAGGCGAGGCCCGCGACGGACCAACGAATACAGGCGTCGCTGGTCTTTCGAGCAAATGACAGGCAGCGCGTGTAGCAGAAGGCTTCACCTCAATAAGCAGATGGTGCGGCACCTGTGACATGTCCTCACGGACTTAGCACCACATGGAGGAGGAGGAGGACACCCGCTTCCGTTGGCCGTCCAGGTCACCGCAGCCCTGAACATTTACTCCTCAGGATCATTCCAGGGCTTGTGTGGCATCTCTTTGGCGAAAGCCCGCAGGTGCATCTGACAGGTCACGGATGTCCTGTTTGCCCAGGCAGAAAATTATCTAAACTTTGATGACACGGCCCAAGCCCAACAAGATGCCCGGGCTGCAGGACTCTCGCCATCGCCAGTTCAGTCCAGGGACTGATGGGGTGCACGCATGTTGCCTTGCACTCACCTGTCCATCTGCGTGTGCCCTAAGTCAACAGGAAGGGGTTCCACTCACTGAATGCCCAGCTCGTGTGCGACCAGTACGTGTGCGCACGCTTCCCAGGGAGTGTGCATGACAACTACATCCTGGCGCAGTCAGACATCCCCAGCTTCTTGGAGGAGCACCCCAGATGGTTGGTTGGCTCTTGGGGGATAAGGGGATTAGGACCTGGCTAATGACGCGAGTACTGAGGTCAAGACCAATGCGGAGACTCGATATAACAGGGTTTGGAGGTCGGCCCACATTGCGGAAGAAAGTGACAGAGCATAGTGCAGAAGGAGGCCATTCGGCCCATGAAGCCTGCACTGACCCACTTAAACCCTCACTTCCACCCTATCCCCGTAACCCAGTACCCCCTCCTAACCTTTTTTTTTGGTCACTAAGGGCAATTTATCTTGGCCAATCCACCTACCCTGCACGTCTTTGGACTGTGGTAGGAAACCGGAGCACACGGAGGAAACCCATGCAGACAAGGGGAGAACGTGCAGACTCTGCACAGACAGTGACCCAGCCTGGAATCGAACCTGGGACCCTGGCGCTGTGAAGCCACAGTGCTAGCGTGCTGCCCACGTGACCGAGGTGTCATTCTAATTGTGGTGAGAGTTAATGTATCACAGATGTGTCCACCACTGCTTCACTTTCCCTATGCTGCCGCCGCACTCCCACCAACAATCTTCCCCCATCCCCATGCCCTCTGTGATCCTTGGCATGCCTAGCGTCCCTCGCTCCATTACTACATCTAGATGTTTCCCTAGATGCACATCAGCGGTGGAGGCAGACTGCTGCTTACCACGTCCCATGGCCTTCAATGCCCCTGGTTGGGGGGCTCTGGGGCTGGAGGACCCTGGCGTACTTGACGACAGTTCATGCATAGCCCTGCCACCCTGTCGGGTGCTGACTGCGAGATGCGGCGTCAGCGGGGTGGAACTCTGGGGAGTTGGTGGGCACCGTCGCCACTCCTTAGGACTGGTCTGGGTTGGCACCCAGCAGTCCCTCCTCCCAGTCGGTGCCCATAGGGCCCTGGGGTTCACCTCGGGACGGAGGGGCAGTGGACTGAGCCCCTGGGAGTCGGTGGCGTAGTCCTATTGTCACTGGACTAGTAGACCAGAGACCCAGGCTAATGCTTTGGGGACCCACGTCTGCATCAGCTCCGGGTAAACCTGGTCCAGAGGTTCCGCATCTGGCTGGGACCCAGCTGGATCCTGGGATCCAGCAGACTTCCAACTGCTGTCTTGCTTGGCCATTACAGCCTCCACCTGATGTGCATCTGCAACTGCGTGGTGCTCACCAGAATATGCCCCAGAAGCTTGATCACTTACGTTGCCCACCGAAGTGCGTGTGCTGGTGGATGTTGGGGATAACCACTGTAACGCATGTACGGTGGTCCTTGGAGCTCTCCTCAGGTGTTCTCATGGGAGGGTGGGGTGGGGGGTATTCCCGGTTGGGCCGGCACCATCGCCTAGAGGTACTGCGGGAGAATGGACATGTGGTTAGTGACGGGTTGGTCAGATCGAATGGCATTAAAACTCATGTTTGACAGTCCATCTGTAGGTCCTCACTTATGCGCTGCCTTCGCGTTGGTGACCACTCTGTCCTCAGCCACCTCTGTAACCTCCAGAGCCTGTTCCTCGAAGGTGGTGAGGATTCTGATGACCGGCACTCTTACCGCCCGCTTGAGCCCTCTCCCACAGGTTGTGGGACAACTTGTCCTGTGGGGACACAGAGGGCATCGTTAGCTGCTCAGGTGGTCCACCATGGTGGGGGGAGGGGGGGGGTCTTGAGTGGGGGGTGGTTGAAGGTCTCGGGGAGGGGGTTGAGGAGGGCTGGCATGGGTGGCCCAGGGCACAGCATGTTGTTGGGCGAGGGTGGTGCCAGGCGCAGTGTCATTGAGGGTGGGGGGGGGGGGGGGGGGGTGGCCAACTCACCCGTGCGGCCCGGTGTAGGTCGTTGACCTTCTTGCGGCACTGGGTGCCGGTCCTTCTGGTGACACTGCCCGAGCGGACGGCCGTTGCCAGCTCCTCCCAGTGGGCACTGGCTGTCCAGTGGCTTGCCCTCTGAGATCCTCAAGGGAATAGTACATCCCTCCTGGCCTCGACTGTGATGAAAAACATTTAATAAAAATTGCAGGGTAAGAGTTGTCACTCCGCACGGCAGTGGTTATATCACAGTTAGAGTACTTGTCCATTTTTGGACCCCGCAGATGGTGGTTGATGTAGTGATCTTGGAAAAGTTGCAGGTGGTTTCTCGCTTAAAGAATCTTGGCTCCTTGGGCTCAAGCATCATGCACTATTTTACTCAGTTTGGAAAGCTATGTTAATGCTTGCAGGCATGTCTCTGGTAGCTTCCTTGAGCATTGTATCGAGGAAGAGATTGAATAGTTCGGGAGCTGTGACATATTCTTGCTTTCTGTTGGTCCTTCGTGCAAAGGCATCGGACATCTTGCGCAGGCACAAACACATCCAACCACGCTCTCCTGTAGTAGGTGCAGGATTTTGACAAACCTGTTCATACATCCTAGCTTGGAGAACAAGTGCCATAGACCATGTCAACTGACTGTCAACAGAATGGGTGGGATTTTCTGGTCGCGCCTGTCCCTGACTGGAAATTCCTGTCCGGGGTCAATGGACCTTGAAATGGTCCATCAAATTGTCTGTCCCACCCACGGTTCCTGCAGTGGTTGGGACCGGAAGATTTACCCCATAGTCTATGAACAGCATATATAGATCTTATTGTTGCACTTTTCTTGTAGTTGTCTTGCTACAAGAACCATCATAGAATTTACAGTGCAGAAGGAGGCCATTCGGCCCATCGAGTCTGCACTGGCTCTTGCCAAGAGCACCCAAGGTCAACACCTTCACTGTCCCCATAACCCAGTAACCCCACTCAACACTGAGGGCAATTTTGACACGAAGGGCAATTTATCATGGCCAATCCACCTAACCTGCACATCTTTGGACTGTGGGAGGAAACCGGAGCACCCGGAGGAAACCCACGCACACACTGGGAGGATGTGCAGACTCCGCACAGACAGTGACCCAAGCCGGAATCGAACCTGGGACCCCCTAAAATTAAGTTACTGTGAAAAGCCCCTAGTCGCCACATTCCGGCGCCTGTTCGGGGAGGCTGCTACGGGAATTGAACCATGCTGCTGGCCTACCGTGGTCTGCTTTCAAAGCCAGCGATTTAGCCCAGTGTGCTGAACAGCCCCTGTTGTCTGCTCCACGGTTCGCCATAAAACCACACTGATCCTGGAAGGGCATTTTCTGAGATTTTCTAGTTGATGATCTAACAGGGATAGCAATCACAACTTTTATGCGCAGTTGACTCTGCCCGAGCTGCGCACAAGGAAGAATGGTGATTATGGCAAAAAGATTCTCTGGCACTGCCAAAAACGTTGTTCTCCAAACCATTGTCTCCAAGACCGAAGTTATGTTTCAGCCAGCACTGGGCACACACTGAAGCACGAAACATTACTGTTGATGGCACCTGTCTCAAGGCTGTAGAAAAATGTTCATAACTTGGCAGTGTGTTTTCTAGGGGTATCATTACTTATGAAGGTATGTACGTGCATCCAGAAAATAAGTTCTGCCTATGGTGATTCTGTGATGTCTGGAAGCAGCATGGCATTAAGCTGAAGACTAAAATCAAACTCCAGTCGTCATAGAATCATACATCACAGAAGAAGCTGTTCAACCCATCCAGTATGCATCAACAAAACTATACTAATCCCACTTTCCAGCACTTGGCCCATAGCCTAGAATGTTATAACAAGAATAATCTTTATTATTGTCACAAGTAGGCTTATATTAATGCTGCAATGAAGTTACTGTGAAAATATGACATTTCAAGTACTCATCCACGTACTTTTTAAAGGTTGTGGAGGTTTCCCACCTCTGCTACCTCCCAGGCAACACATTCCAGACTCCCACCACCCTCTGAATGACATTGTTCCCAAATCCCCTCTTAAACCTCTGCCAATCACCCTAAAATTATGCCCCCTCATTATTGATCCTTCAACTAAGGGGGGACAACTGCTTCCTGTCCACCCCCCTCATAATCTTATACATGTCAGTCAGGTCTCCCCCCTCCACCTTCTCTGCTCTAAGGAAAATGATCTGAGCCGTTCCAGCCTGTCTTCATAGGAAAAATGCTCCATCCCAGGCAACGCCTTGGTGAATCTCCTTTGCACTCTCTTCAGTGTAATCACATCCTTGGTCAGCGCGTTAGCATTTTCTACATATTGACATAAAAAGATCTCCTGAATACATTTCAAGACATCCTTCCCCTCTAAACCCTTTACACTATGACTATCCCAATTAATGTTGAGGAAGTTGAAATCACCTCATATAATTACCCCATTATTTTTACACATCTTGGTGAATTGTCAACACATTTGCTCCTCTATTTCCCACTGACTGTTTGGGGGCCTATATTACGCTCCTAGCAATGTGACTGCCCTCTTTTTATTCCTACTCTCTACCCATTGAGGATACTTCCAAGATATCGTCCCTCCTTATTGCAATTACTCCTTAATTAATAATGAGACATCGCCTCTTATACCCTCGCCTGTCTCGCCTGAGGATCCTATACCTCCTGAATGTTGAGTTGCCAGTCCTGTCCCTCCGTCAACCACGTCTCTGTGATGGCAACAATATCACAATTCCACATGTCAATCCACATCTTTAATTCATCAGTCTTACCTATCAGGCTCCTAGCATTAAAGTAGAGGCCATCCAGCCTCGCCGTACTCCCTTGGGACTCAACATGGCTGAACTCCCTCTGTCTTAGTTCCTTTTACTATAGTATGCTGTGTCCCTATTGTACTAACTCTGTGTCCCCTCCCCCTGCTGAACTAGTTTAAACTTCTCTCAGCAGCAGTAAAAAAAAAACACTCGCAAGGATCTTGATCCATTCTGGTTCGGGTCCAGACCGTCCTGCTTATACATGTCCTACCTGCTACAGAAATGGTCCCAGTGATCCAGGAATCTCTCCTCCCTCCTGTACCAACTCTTGAGCCTTGCATTCACCAGCCCTATTCTCCTATTTCTGTGTTGCTAGCACATGACACTGGGAGTAATCCGGAGATTGCAATTTATGAAGTCCTGGGACGGTATTATCCGTTTCTGAGACTAAGTGTAGACGCGGGGCAGAATTCGCGAACTTTCACAGCTGCATGGCTGCCTTGCTGGCTGTGGTAGTGTTCAGTGCCTGTCCACCTCCTGCCCACCTCCTGCTACTCCTCTCAGCCCTGGCGGAAGCCCTTGCCAGCGGCACAACTGTCAGCAAACTACGGCGATGTTGGACACTTTCCGTATCCCCTCTCCCTCCACAGCCACGACACTGGTTTCTCGATTTCTAAAAGCACAAGAAAACCGTGCCGTCAGGAACTCAGCCCATTGGAGGCGGAGCGTCACGGAGGCCTTGGAGAATACTGGGTCAGGCCCGCTAATGATATGCAAACGGTGTTTACTGCACATTACCCTGGACATGTTAGTGTAATCCCGTGCCCATCCGGGATACCTGTGGCTGGAACTACCCATGCGAGTGCAATGCTCTGCGGTCCCTGTCCTGCTCCCTATGTGCAGTCTACTGAGGGTGACCTCCTTGGGTGGGCTGTGTGCTACCCGCCAGCAGAGTAGCACCTGGTTGTGGGGTGGGGGCCGCGGTGGGGTCACTGGTGCCATGCTTGGTGGCAAGTGTGTGGATAACATCAATGGATGGGGCTGAGCACCCATTGGGACCATTGCTGCGGTGTGCCATGGGCCCTCTTTGCACTGCATGGGTAGTGCCTATCTGTTCAGATGCAGGCTGGATGGGGCGAAGTGGTTAAGCGGGCGTGGTGACAGCTGGTGGTCCTCGGGGTGACCTAGCTGATAGTGCCACTGGTAGGGCATCCGCCCTGGGGGAGCAGTGTGCCAGAGTGAATGGCAAAGGCCATGGTTCATGCGTCTGCGTTTGGCGTGGGCTCTACTCTTCCCCCTGCTCCCTTTGCAGTGGGGAGGTGCCTCAGATGGGTATACTTGAGGGCTGCCAGCACCTGGTGGGTCACTGGCTGCGCTGGTCTATGCCCATCCCGTTGATGGGTTGGCTGGGGTCTCCTAAGGTTGTGGCCTGGGTGGTGGGGCACCCATACGATTGGTGGCGCCCCGACTCTGGCAAATGCCTCCCAGCCAGCGGCACATCTTTCAGCCCACTGTTGCGCCTTGGAAACTTTTCTTAACTCCTCTCCCTCCCTCAGCAGCCACGGCACCCGGTCCCCGTTTTTAAATACCACATGAGAACCATGTGGCATCAGCTCTGCCTGGCAGAGGCGTAGCATCGCAGGAGGCCGGAGACTACCGAGTCGGACCTGTTGATATGTTAACGAATGCTGCGGACGCTTTGCATGCCCACCCCAGCACGGGGCTTGGAACACATTCACTCCGCCCATTGAGGCACTGGTTGGGCGCCGACCTTTTTTTCGGATGATGCCCGATCGCGATTCGTGATTCCATCGTTGCTGGATGGATACCACCTCCCCCTTCCCTTCATTCTACCTGTATTGTTGGTACCAATGTGTACCATGACCTCTGACTTAACACCCTCCCCCCTTTAGGAAGCCCTGTAGCCGTTCAGTGACGTCCTTGACCCTGGCCGCAGGGAGGCAACACACCATCCTGGAGTCACGTTTGCGGCTGCAGAAACGCCTGTCTAGCCCCCTAACTAATGAACCCCTATATCACTATTGCGCCTTCGTTCCAAATCTCCTGTACAGCCAGGCCGCTTATGGTGCTAGAAGCTTGGATCTGACTGTACTCCCTTGAGGAACGAGTAAGGTTAAAAATGGAAACCTGATTTGAGAGCAGGACCCCAGGGGACTCTGCACTATCTGCCTGTTTCTCATGATCTGCCTGGTGATCACCCTTCTTTCCTCCAGTCCCTTGAGCTGCGGCGTGGCCACTTCTCTAAATGTGCTAGTCAGCCTCGTGGATGCTCCACAGTCTCCAGCCGCCACTCGAGCTCAAAAACCCAGAGCTTAAGTTTCTGCAGTTGGGAGTACTTCCTGCACATGTGATCATTTAGGATGCTGGTAGTCTATGAATTCCCACATATATGACAGGGCATACTTTCCAATTGGCTGACCTCAATGTCTTAAACTTAAATGTACTTTGTCTTGCCAACATTTCTTTTTTTAAAAATAAATTTAGAGTACCCAATTCATTTCAATTAAGGCGCAATTTAGCATGGCCAATCCACCTAGCCTGCACATTTTTGGGTTGTGGGGGCGAAATCCACGCAAACACGGGGAGAATGTGCAATCATCACACGGACAGTGACCCAGACACTGGATCGAACCTGGGACCTCGGCGCCGTGAGGCAGCAGGGCTAACCCACTGTGCCACCGTGCTGCCCCACTTGCCAACATTTCTAATTACTCGGTCTACTTATCCTTGTATTGTTTATTCTAATTACTTGTCACTTTATTCATAGAAAGTTCATAGATTTTACAGTGCAGAAGGAGGCCATTTGGCCCATCGAGTCTTGCACTGGCCTTGGAAGGAGTGCCGTACCCAAGCCCACACCTGTAACCCCACCTACCCTTTTTGGCACTACGGGTAATTTAGCATGGTGAATCCACCTAAGCTGCACATCTTGGACTGTGGGAGGAAACCGGAGCACCCGGAGGAAACCCATGCAGATGCTGGGAGAAAGCTCAAACTCCGCACAGACAGTGATCCAAGCCGGGAATCAAACCTTGGAGCTGTTTTCATTTTCATAGAATTTACAGTGCAGAAGGAGGCCATTCGGCCCATCGAGTCTGCACCGGCCCTTACAAAGAGCACCCCACTCAATCCCACATATCTACCCTAATCCCGTAATGCAGTAACCCCCACTTAACATTTTTGGACACTTCTCGGGCGAGGGCAATTTATCATGGCCAATCCACCTAACCCGCACGTTTTTGGACTGTGGAAGGAACCCGGAGGAAACCCACTCAGACACTGGGAGAAGTGCAGACTCCGCACAGTGACCCAAGTCGGGAATCGAACCTGGGACCCTGGAGCTGTAAAGCAACTGTAAAGTTGCAAAGCTAACTACTGTGCTACCGTGCTGTCCACAATATTCTAGTTCTGACTTTTACTTATCCCGGTGCTTCAGTTGATCCATTAATATTAGACTTTTCTAATTTACTACTATTTAGGGTCAGGCCCTAATAGTAGTTCCTTACCAGTCAGGTCTGAGTCACCTGACCTCACTCACCCAATCAGTTACTTCCTCTTGCCTCCGCGTCACTTTCCGAATCCTGACTTCGTCTCAGGAGCTCCGCCTCTGCATTCAGTGAAGGTTCACAGTGCTACTCTTCTTAAAGCGCCGTCGCTGCTCTGATCAGCTGCTCCACACCAGGTTCGCTCTCTCTCTGGCCTCCAGTGCTCTGTACGAGATCATTATCCTTACCACCTTGCTGTATGGTGCAGAATCCTGGGTCTGTTAAAAGCTTCCATCAAAGACACCTGAGGTCCTTCAAGAGAATCATAGCATTTACAGTGCAGAAGGAGGCCATTTGGCCCATCAAGTCTGCACCAGCCCTTGGAAAGAGCACCCTACTTAAGCCCACACCTCCACCCTATCCCCGTAACCCAGTAACACCACCTAATCTTTTGGACACTAAGGGGCAATTTGACATGACCAACCTAACCTGCATATCTTTGGACAGGGGGAGAAAACTGGAGCACCCGGAGGAAACCCACGCAGACACGGGGAGAAAATGCACACTCCACACAGACAATCACCCGAGGCTGGAATTGAACCTGGGACCCTGGAGCTGTGAGGCAGCAGTGCTAACCACTGTGCCACCCATAGACGTGTGATGGCAGAACAAACAACGAGGTCCTCGAACAACATGAGATCACCCTCCAAAAAATTGAACGTAGATGGACATGTCTCTGCATAGATGACTATGAACATGTCTCCACATAGATGATTGTCCAGTACGTAAGCAGATCTAAAATGAGCAAACAACATCACGGTGGTCAGTACAAATGATATGGGTCCCTACAAAAAAGCCTTCCAACCTCAGCATTGCAGATCCTCTTTCTTGGGCAAACAGTGCCTCCAAGTGGGCCAATTGGTTACAAGCACTCAAATTTGCCTCTGCTTGTTTCAATAATCATCTATGCCAAACTTGCAACATTTGACATGGCCAGAGATGGCACAGCTGAGTGCTGAATTTGGTGCATTTGAGTGCTATAGTAAGAGTTTGGTGACCGAGGGAGTTAGGTGAGGAGGGAGTAAGGTGCTCCTTTCATTTTGTTTTCGACATTTCCGCAAAGAGTGAGACGAGAGCCAGGAGTTTACAGAAAGTGTAACTGACTGGGAGCAGAGTCGGAGGGCGGAGATCTTGTTAATCCACAGGGCAGCTATATTCTGTCAGGTAAGAGGGGATGGAAGCTAGGCCAGTTGCATGCTCCTCCTCTAGGATGTGGGTGGTGAGGGATACCACCGGTGTCCCCGCTGACTATACCTGCGGGAAGTGCACCCAACTTCAGCTCCTCAAAGACCATGTTAGGGAACTGGAGCTGAAGCTGGATGAACTTCGGATCATCCGGGAGGCAGAGGGGGTGATTGAGAAGAGTTACAGGGAGGTAACCACACCCAAGGTACAGGACAAGAATAGCTGGGTTACAGTCAGGGGGAAAACAACAAACAGGCAGACAGTGCAGGGATCCCTCGTGGCCGTTCCCCTTCAAAACAAGTATACCGTTTTGGATGCTGTTGGGGGGGATGACCTACCGGGGGAAGGCCCTAGCGGCCAGGGCTCTGGCACTGATTCTGGCTCTGGGGCTCAGAAGGGAAGGGGGGAGAATAGAAAAGCAATAGTTGTAGGAGATTCAATGGTTAGGGGAATAGATAGGAGATTCTGTGGTCGCGAGCGAGACTCCCGGAAGGCATGTTGCCTCCCGGGTGCCAGGGCCAGGGATGTCTCGGATCCTTAAGGGGGAGGGGGAGCGCCAGAAGTCGTGGTGCACATTGGTACCAATGACATAGGTAGGAAAAGGGGTGTGGAGGTAATAAACGAGTTTAGGGAGTTAGGCTGGAAGTTAAAAGCCAGGACAGACAGAGTTGTCATCTCTGGTTTGTTGCCAGTGCCACGTGATAGCGAGGCTAGGAATAGGGAGAGAGTGCAGCTGAACACGTGGCTGCAGGAGTGGTGTAGGAGGGAGGGCTTCAGGTATTTGGATAATTGGAGCGCATTCTGGGGAAGGTGGGACCTGTACAAGCAGGACGGGTTGCATCTGAACCAGAGGGGCACCAATATCCTGGGAGGGACGTTTTCTAGTACTCTTCGGGAGGGGTGAAACTAATTTGGCAGGGGAATGGGAACCGGATTTGTAGTCCAGCAACTAGGGTAGCCGATATTCAGGACGCCAAAGCATGTAATGAGGCAGTGGGGAAGGGAACACTGACAAAGGAGAGTACTTGCAGGCACGGAGATGGGTTGAAGTGTGTATACTTCAATGCAAGAAGCATCAGGAATAAGGTGGGTGAACTTAAGGCATGGATCGGTACTTGGGACTACGATGTGGTGGCCACCACGGAAACTTGGATAGAAGAGGGGCAGAAATGGTTGTTGGAGGTCCCTGGTTATAGATGTTTCAATAAGATTAGGGAGGGTGGTAATAGAGATGGGGGGGTGGCATTGTTAATTAGAGATAGTATAACAGCTGCAGAAAGGCAGTTCGAGGATATCACCCTACTGAGGTAGTATGGGTTGAAGTCAGAAATAGGAAAGGAGCAGTCACCTTGTTAGGAGTTTTCTATAGGCCCCCCAATAGTAGCAGAGATGTGGAGGAACAGATTGGGAAACAGATTTTGGAAAGGTGCAGAAGTCACAGGGTAGTAGTCATGGGTGACTTTAACGTCCCAAATATTGAGTGGAAACTCTTTAGATCAAATAGCTTGGATGGGGTGGTTTTTGTGCAGTGTGTCCAGGAAGCTTTTCTAACACAATATGTAGATTGTCCGACCAGAGGAGGGGCAATATTGGATTTAGTACTTGGTAATGAACCAGGGCAAGTGATAGATTTGTTAGTGGGGGAGCATTTTGGAGATAGTGACCACAATTCTGTGACTTTCACTTTAGTAATGGAGAGGGATAGGTGCGTGCAACAGGGCAAGGTTTACAATTGGGGGAAGGGTAAATACGATGTTGTCAGACAAGAATTGAAGTGCATAAGTTGGGAACATAGGCTGTCAGGGAAGGACGCAAGTGAAATGTGGAACTTGTTCAAGGAACAGGTACTACGTGTCCTTGATATGTATGTTGCTGTCAGGCAGGGAAGAGATGGTCGAGTGAGGGAACCATGGTTGACAAGAGAGGTTGAATGTCTTGTTAAGAGGAAAAAGGAGACTTGTGTAAGGCTGAGGAAACTAGGTTCAGACAGGGCATTGGAGGGATACAAGATAGCCAGGAGGGAACTGAAGAAAGGGATTAGGAGAGCTAAGAGAGGGCATGAACAATCTTTGGCGAGTAGGATCAAGGAAAACCCCAAGGCCTTTTACACATGTGAGAAATATGAGAATGACTAGAGCGAGGGTAGGTCCGATCAAGGACAGTAGCGGGAGATTGTGTATTGAGTCTGAAGAGATAGGAGAGGTCTTGAACGAATACTTGTCTTCTGTATCTACAAATGAGAGGGTCGATATTGTTGGAGAGGACAGTGTGAAACAGATTGGTAAGCTCGAGGAAATACTTGTTAGGAAGGAAGATGTGTTGGGCATTTTGAAAAACTTGAGGATAGACAAGTCCCCCGGGCCTGACAGGATATATCCAAGGATTCTATGGGAAGCAAGAGATGAAATTGCAGAGCTGTTGGCAATGATCTTTTCGTCCTCACTGTCAACAGGGGTGGTACCAGGGGATTGGAGAGTGGCGAATGTCGTGCCCCTCTCAAAAAAGGGAACAGGGATAACCCTGGGAATTACAGGCCAGTTAGTCTTACTTCGGTGGTAGGCAAAGTAATGGAAAGGGTACTGAAGGATAGGATTTCTGAGCATCTGGAAAGACGCTGCTTGATTAGGGATAGTCAGCACGGATTTGTGAGGGGTAGGTCTTGCCTTACAAGTCTTATTGAATTCTTTGAGGAGGTGACCAAGCATGTGGATGAAGGTAAAGCAGTGGACGTAGTGTACATGGATTTTAGTAAGGCATTTGATGAGGTTCCCCATGGTAGGCTTCTGTAGAAAGTAAGGAGGCATGGGATAGTGGGAAATTTGGTCAGTTGGATAACAAACTGGCTAACCGATAGAAGTCAGAGAGTGGTGGCGGATGGCAAATATTCAGCCTGGATCCCAGTTACCAGTGGCGTACTGCAGGGATCAGTTCTGGGTCCTCTGCTGTTTGTGATTTTCATTAATGACTTGGATGAGGGAGTTGAAGGGTGGGTCAGTAAATTTGCAGACGATACGAAGATTGGTAGAGTTGTGGATAGTAAGGAGGGCTGTTGTCGGCTGCAAAGAGACACAGATAGGATGCAGAGCTGGGCTGAGAAGTGGCAGATGGAGTTTAACCCTGAAAAGTGTGAAGTTGTCCATTTTGGAAGGACAAATATGAATGCGGAATACAGGGTTAACGGTAGAGTTCTTGGCAATGTGGAGGAGCAGAGAGATCTTGGGGTCGATGTTCATACATCTTTGAAAGTTGCCACTCAAGTGGATAGAGCTGTGAAGACGGCCAATGGTGTGCTCGCGTTCATTAACAGAGGGATTGAATTTAAGAGCCGTGAGGTGATGATGCAGCTGTACAAAACTTTGGTAAGGCCACATTTGGAGTACTGTGTACAGTTCTGGTCGCCTCATTTTAGGAAGGATGTGGAAGCTTTGGAAAAGGTGCAAAGGAGATTTACCAGGATGTTGCCTGGAATGGAGAGTAGGTCTTACGAGGAAAGGTTGAGGGTGCGAGGCCTTTTCTCATTAGAACGGAGAAGGATGAGGGGCGACTTGATAGAGGTTTATAAGATGATCAGGGGAATAGATAGAGTAGACAGTCAGAGACTTTTTCCCCAGGTGGAACAAACCATTACAAGGGGACATAAATTTAAGGTGAAAGGTGGAAGATATAGGAGGGATATCAGAGGTAGGTTCTTTACCCAGAGAGTAGTGGGGGCATGGAATGCACTGCCTGTGGAAGTAGTTGAGTCGGAAACATTAGGGACCTTCAAGCAGCTATTGGATAGGTACATGGATTACGGTAAAATGATAAAGTGTAGATTTATTTGTTCTTAAGGGCAGCACGGTAGCATTGTGGATAGCACAATTGCTTCACAGCTCCAGGGTTCCAGGTTCGGTTCAGGCTTGGATCGCTGTCTGTGCGGAGTCTGCACGTCCTCCCCGTGTGAGCGTGGGTTTCCTCCGGGTGTTGCGGTTTCCTCCCACAGTCCAAAGATGTGCAGGTTAGGTGGATTGGCCATGATAAATTGCCCTTAGTGTCCAAAATTGCCCTTGGTGTTGGGTGGAGGTGTTGAGTTTGGGCAGGGTGCTCTTTCCAACAGGCGGTGCAGACTCAAAGGGCCGAATGGCCTCCTTCTGCACTGTAAATTCAATGATAATCTATGATTAATCAAGGACAAAGGTTCGGCACAACATCGTGGGCCGAAGGGCCTGTTCTGTGCTGTATTTTCTATGTTCTATGTTCCCCAAGCACCAACAATGACAATCTAAATTGGCAATTCAATAGATGTCCATACCAAGCTTACATCGGACTCTTCAGTCATGAGAGGACCCATGTAAGACAATGAAATGATTAACAACTTGGGCATGCTCAAACTATGAGGAATCAACCCTGATTTTACTTAAGAGCAATGTAAACATAAAGGTGACAAGTTCTATAAAATAACAAAAGAGGTGAATAGCGTGTTGCTAGATTATTTAATTTTAGCAGTTTATATCCCTTGGTCCTACCTAATCTTTTTTTTTTTAATAAACATTTTATTGAGGTTTTTTTTGGCATTGTAACAGCAGCAATATATACAATGTACATAAAAATATAACCATAGTGCAAATACCGCCTCCCTTCCCCACAGGTCCCACCATTATTTAACCCCCTATTCTATGCTAACCTTCCCCCCCCCCCCCCCCCCCCCCGCCACCCCTTCTGCTGCTGATTAATTCTCTGCGAAGAAGTCGTTGATTGGTTGCCACCTCTGGTGAACCCTAACAATGACCCTCTCATGGCGAACTTAATTTTTTCCAGGCAGAGAAAGTCAGCCATGTCCAATAGCCAGGTCTCCGACTTTGGGGGCTTTGAGTCCCTCCATGCTAGTAATATCCGCCTCCGGGCTACCAGGGAAGCAAAGGCCAGAACATCTGCCTCTTTCTCCTCCTGGATTCTCGGATCCTGCGACACCCTGAAAATCGCCACCCCTGGACTCCATGCCATCCCTGTATTTAATACTTTGGACATGATGTCCGCAAACCCCTGCCAAAATCCCCCAAAGGCCCTCCTCTCTCCTTGGTCTGCGTCTCCTCTGATCCCATAAGCTCCTTGTAAATGTCAGAAATGCTCCCCTCTCCTATCCATCCTCTAGAAACCACCCTATCCTGAATCCCCCTTAGCGGCAGGAGTGGGAAGGTTGATGCCGGTCTAGCAGAAAGTCCCGCACCTGCAGCAATCGAAATTTGTTTCCCCCTGCCAATGTAAACTTCTCCTCCAGAGCCCTCAGACTTGGAAAACTCCCCTCTATAAACAAATCCCCCATCCTCTCAATCCCCGCTCCGCCAAATTCAGAACCCCCTGTCCATCCTGCCCGGGACAAACCGGTGATTATCACAGATTGGGGACCAGACCGATGCTCCCACATGTCTCCTCCACTACCCCAGACTCTCAAGGCCGCCTCCACCACGAGGCTGGTGGAGTACCGTGCCGGCGGGAACGGCAGAGGCGCAGTTACCAGTGCCCCCAGACTCTTGCCCCTGCAAGAAACCACCACCATACGCACCTATGCCGGACCCCCCCCCACCCCCCGGCCACTTCCTAATCATGGCTATGTTAGCCGCCCAGTACTAATTGCTAATGTTCGGCAGCGCCAGCCTGCCCTCCCCCCGACTCCGCTCAAGCATTCCCCTCCTCACTCGCGGGAACTTTTCCGTCCCCCCCATACAAAGCCCGCTTTAACTTTATTGACCCACTTAAAAAAGGACCGCGGGATGAAGATGGGGAGACATTGAAAAACAAACAGGATTCGCGGGAGGACCCTCATTTTCACCATTTGAACTCTGCCCCCAGAGACAACGGGAGCGCATCCCATCTCCGGAAATCCTCCTTCATCTGATCCACCAACCGGGCCAAGTTCAAAAATGTCGCCGGTCCCAATTCCGCGCCATTTGGATACGTAGGTATCTGAAACTGTCCCCTACCACAACAGCAGTTCACCCAGTCACCTCTCCTGACCCCATGCCTGGACCACAAACATCTCGCTCTTCCCCATATTAAGCTTCGAAAACCGACCAAATTCCCATAATTTTTTCCTTCCCCTCAATTGGATGCGAAACATACAAAAGCAGGTCGTCCGCATACAGCGAGACTCTGTGCTCCTCCCTCTCCCCCCCCCCCCCCCCCCCCCCCCCCCCCCCCCCCCCCCCCCCCCCCCGCAGACCAGCCCCTTGAGGCCTTCAGAGCAATTTCCAACGGCTCTATAGCCAGCGCAAACAGCAGTGGGGAGAGGGAGCATCCCTGTCTCGTCCCCCGGTGCAGTCTAAAATAGTCCAAAGTCGTCCTATTCGTCCGTACACTTGCCACGGGAGCCTGGTACAGAAACATGACCCAGTCAATAAAGCCCCTCCCAAATCCGAACCGCTACAGAACCTCCCATAAATAGTCCCACTCAAGCCGGTCAAAAGCTTTCTCCGCATCCAGCGCGACCACTACCTCCACCTCCCTACTCTCCGGAGGCATCATGATCACATTTAACAGCCTTCTTACATGGGCCACCAGCTGCCTGCCCATAACGAACCCCGTCTGATCCTCCACAATGACATTCGGCACACTATTCTCAATCCTAGAGGACAAAATTTTGGCCAGCAGTTTGGCATCTATGTTCAACAGGGAAATCGGCCTGTAAGACCCACATAGCTTCAGGTTCTTGTCCCGCTTCAGGATAAGCGAAATCGTGGCCTGTGACATCGTCCGGGGCAGAACCCCCCTTTCCCTTGCCTCGTTGAACACCTTCATCATCACCGGTCCCAATATCCCGGAGAACGTTTTATAGAACTTTGCTGGGTACCCATCCGGTCCCGGGGCCTTACCCGACTGCATGGCCTTCAAGCCCTCCACTATCTCTTCCAACCTGATCGGGGCCCCCATCCCTTCTACCAGCTCCCCGTCCACCTTCGGGAAAGTCAGCCCCTCCAGGAAGTGCCTCATCCCCTCCGGCCCGCAGGGGGTTCCGACCTGTACAACCTGCTGGAAAAATCCCGAAACACCTTCCTCACCCCTGCCAAGTCCCCAACTAAGTTCCCATCCCCGTCGATAACTTTCCTTATTTCTCTAGCTGCCTCCCTCTTTCTGAGCTGCTGTGCAAGCATCCTGCTGGCCTTCTCACCATGCTCATATATCGCCCCCCTCGCCTTTCTGAGCTGTTCCACTGCCCTCCCTCTGGTTAACAAACTAAACTCCGCCTGTAGTCTCCACCGTTCCCTTAAAAGCCCTATCTCTGGAGTCTCCGGGTACCTCCTGTCGACTTGTAGAATCTCTTTCACCAGTCGGTCCGTCTCTGCCCTGTCCATCCTGTCCTTGTGAGCCCGGATCGAGATCAGCTCTCCTCTCACCACTGTCTTCAGCGCTTCCCAGACCACTGCTGCTGAGACCTCCCCCGTATCATTTACCTGCAGGTAATTTTGTATGCATTTCCTCAGCCTCTCGCACACCGCTTCATCCGCCAATAGCCCTACATCCAACCTCCATAGCGGGCGCTGATTGCTATCTGTACCAACCTCCAGGTCAACCCAGTGTGTCGAACTTGGTCCGAGATCGTAATCGCCGAATACCCCGTGTCCACAACCCATGCCAGCAAGGCCCTACCCAAAATAAAGAAATCGATCCAAGAGTATACCTTCTGTACGTGGGAGTAGAAAGAAAACTCCTTCACCCTCGGCTGCCTAAATCTCCATGGAACCCCCCCCCCCATCTGCTCCATGAACCCTTTCAGTTCCTTTGCAATTGCTGGCACCCTGCCTGTTTTCGAGCATGACCGATCCAGGCCGGGATCAATAACTGTATTAAAATCCCCTCCCATGATCAGTTTGTGCGAGTCCAGATCAGGTATCTTCCCTAACACCCTCTTTATAAATTTCCGTCATCCTAATTTGGCGCATATACATTAACCAGCACTACCTTCACCCCATCCAGCTTACCACTAACCATAATATATCGACCCTCCACATCCGAAACTATTCTACCCACCTCCAATATCACCCGCTTATTAATCAAGATCGCAGCCCCTCTAGTCTTTGTATCCAACCCCGAGTGGAAAACCTGACTGACCCAGCCTTTCCTCAACCTAACCTGGTCCACTACTCTAAGGTGCGTTTAGTGATGGAAAGGGATAGGTATATACCGCAGGGCAAGAGTTATATCTGGGGGAAAGGCAATTATGATGCGATGAGGCAAGACTTAGGATGCATCGGATGGAGAGGAAAACTGCAGGGGTTGGGCACAATGGAAATGTGGAGCTTGTTCAAGGAACAGCTACTGCGTGTCCTTGATAAGTATGTACCTGTCAGGCAGGGAGGAAGTGGTCGAGCAAGGGAACCGTGGTTTACTAAAGCAATCGAAACACTTGTCAAGAGGAAGAAGCAGGCGTATGTAAAGATGAGACATGAAGGTTCAGTTAGGGCGCTCGAGAGTTACAAGTTAGCTAGGAAGGACCTAAAGAGAGAGCTAAGAAGAGCCAGGAGGGGACATGAGAAGTCTTTGGCAGGTAGGATCAAGGATAACCCTAAAGCTTCCTATAGATATGTCCTGAATAAAAGAATGACTAGGATAAGAGTAGGGCCAGTAGCGGGAAGTTGTGCGTGGAGTCCGAGGAGATAGGAGAGGTGCTAAATGAATATTTTTCGTCAGTATTCACACAGGAAAAAGATAATGTTGTCGAGGAGAATACTGAGATTCTGGCGACTAGACTAGAAGGGCTTGAGGTTCATAAAGCGGAGGTGTTCCCTGGGCCGGATGGGATTTATCCTAGGATTCTCTGGGAAGCTAGGGAGGAGATTGCTGAGCCTTTGGCTTTGATCTTTAAGTCATCTTTGTCTACAGGAATAGTGCTAGAAGACTGGAGGATAGAAAATGTTGTCCCCTTGTTCAAGAAGGGACGTAGAGACAACCCCGATAACTATAGACCAGTGAGCCTTACTTCTGTTGTGGGCAAAATCTTGGAAAGGTTTGTAAGAGATAGGGTGTATAATCATCTGGAAAGGAATAATTTGATTGGACATAGTCAACACGGTTTTGTGAAGGGTAGGTCGTGCCTCACAAACCTTATTGAGTTCTTTGAGAAGGTGACCAAACCGGTGGATGAGGGTAAAGCAGTTGATGTGGTGTATATGGATTTCAGTAAAGCGTTTGATAAGGTTCCCCACGGTAGGCTACTGCAGAAAATACGGAGGCATGGGATTCAGGGTGATTTAGCAGTTTGGATCAGAAATTGGCTGGAAGAAGACAAAGGGTGGTGGTTGATGGGAAATGTTCAGACTGGAGTCCAGTTACTAGTGGTGTACCATAAGGATCTGTTTTTGGACCACTGCTGTTTGTTATTTTTATAAATGACATGGAGGACCTGTAGAAGGATGGGTGAGTGAATTTGCAGATGACACTAAAGTCGGTGGAGTTGTGGACAGTGCGGAAGGATGTTACAAGTTACAGAGGGACATAGATAAGCTGCAGCGCTGGGCTGAGAGGTGGCAAATGGAGTTTAATGCAGAAAAGCGTGAGGTGATTCATTTTGGAAGGAATAACAGGAAGACAGAGTACTGGGCTAATGGTAAGATTCTTGGCAGTGTGGATGAGCAGAGAGATCTTGGTGTCCATGTACATAGATCCCTGAAAGTTGCCTCCCAGGTTGAGAGGGTTGTTAAGAAGGCGTATGGTGTGTTAGCTTTTGTGGCAGAGGGATTGAGTTTCTGAGCCATGAGGTCATGTTGCAGCTGTACAAAACTCTGGTGCGACCGCATTTGGAGTATTGATTGCAATTCTGGTCGCCGCATTATAGGAAGGATGTGGAAGCATTGGAAAGGGTGCAGAGGAGATTTACCAGAATGTTGCCTGGTATGGAGGGAAGGCTGAAGGACTTGAGGCTGTTTTCTTTAGAGAGAAGAAGGTTAAGAGGTGACTTAATTGAGGCATACAAGATGATCAGAGGATTGGATAGGGTGGACAGTGAGAGCCTTTTTCCTCGGATGGTGATGTCTAGCACGAGGGGACATAGCTTTAAATTGAGGGGAGATAGATATAGGACAGATGTCAGAGGTAGGTTCTTTACTCAGAGTAGTAAGTGTGTGGAATGCCCTGCCTGCAACAGTAGTGGACTCGCCAACACTAAGGGCATTCAAATTGTCATTGGATAGACATATGGATGATAAGGGAATAGTGTAGATGGGCTTTAGAGTGGTTTCACAGGTCGGCGCAACATCGAGGGCCGAAGGGCCTGTACTGCGCTGTAATGTTCCATGTTCTATGTTCCTGCAACATTACCACATCCGACTTCAGTCCCCTAAGATGCGCGAACACACGTGCCCTCTTAACCGGCCCATTTAACCCTCGAACATTCCAAGTGATCAGCCTAGTTGGGGGCAATGTGCCCTCCGCCGATCAGCCATCCCCTTTCTTGGGCCCGCCTCCAGCCCCTGCGCCGTGCCTCCGGCCTGCCCCCCGGTGGCCCCTGCCACCGACCTCCTCACTGTCCCTCCACCGAAGTCCCTACCTCGTCAGCAGAACCACTCTCTTCTCTCTCCCCCCCCCCCCCCCCCCCAGCAACACTACTCTAAAACCTAACCCATATAGTAAACTAAACATATGCACACACCCCCACTACGCTTCCGTGAGCTAGCTCACCCAGCTAGCTTGGTGGCCCCTGCCCCCGGCGCCAAAAAGTCTCCCACCTATTGTCCCCTTGCTCCCCTCCCCCCACTCGTACAAACAAATTCCCTCATCTAACAATCCCCACACAATCACCCAGCTGCAAAATTAAAAAAACACCACCCACCGAATCTCAAACAAGCACGCCTCCATCCCACAAAAGTGCACATCAACAAAATAGACATTGCCAACATCCACCGAAAAGAAAACCCGCAAACGAAAAAACTCCCCCCCCCCCCCCCCCCCACCCTTCTTAAACCGAACACAAAAACAGAAGAGAAAAAATAAGAGGAGAAAAAACAAATTTAAAAAGGAAAGAGGCCCAATATAGGCCAACAAGTTGCCTCAAAGTTTGAGAGTTCTCAGCCCCCCACCAGTACTTTTTTCTTTTAGCAAATTCCAACGCATCTTCGGGCGACTCAAAATAATGATGCTGGTCCTCATATGTTGTCAAAGTCAATATTTTCCCGCTTCTGTAGTAGAAAGATTCAACACACTCGTTAAGACAGAATAACAAGCTTTATTTTTGAAAACAACTGCATGCAGTAATGGCTGAAACTTGAAGTCCGAGAGCAGTAAACAAAACTGCTGAGTCTTTCACAAGTTCTATGCTTTCGCGGAGAATTAGCTCAATATTTATACATTATCATTATCAAGATTATGTGACAACAGTATATCAGGAGTTTGATCGGAAATACAAACGGAAGCATAGACCAGACCATGTTTGGTCATATCACTCATACCATTATTTGGTCCTTGGAGGGAACATTGAAAGGTCGGAATAGACTTGTTTCTTCCTGAACTTATCTTGTTTTAAATTCCTACGGTCCTGGGTTATGACGAGTTAGTTTTATCAGGAGTTGCCGAGGTCCGGTGTTTTGGAATGGCTCGACCTTCGCTGATCTTTTCAGACTTCAAGTTATGCAGAGTTCTGAAAATGGTTATGGCAGCATTCTTTACCTGGGCCTGGTGAGCTGGAATGAGTAGTTTCAGCCTTTCTTGTATTGTATCAAACCTTTTGACCAGTCTTCCCATTGACCAGTTTTCCCATCATGCCATTACTTAATTCGTGCCATATCACAATGTGACCCAAAGACGAGCCGGATACAGCAGTCCAAACCTCACCTGTTTCTTGAAGAAAATTGACTTAACTTGGTTGAAGCCTGCCCTTTTCCTAGCCACCTCCACATTCAGGTCCTGGTACACCCACAGGATACTGTTGTCCCACTTACAGCTCTGTGTTCGCTTGGCCCACTGAAGAATACATTCCTTGTCCAGGAACCACCATTCCCCTCGGAGGGTCCCCCGCTCGTGGCCTCCTCGCAAGCGCTCTACGCCCTGTCCACCTCCAAGGGTCTGGAGAATGTCCCCTCCCCCAGCAGCTTTTCAAACATACCCGCTACGTATGCCCCAGCATCCGCTCCCTCAGCCCGCTCCGGGAGCCCGACAATTCTTACATTCTGCCGGTGGGACCTATTTTCTCGGTCCTCCACCTTCTCCAGAAGCCATTTCTGCTGGTCCCGCAGCATCCCCACCTCCAGCTCGACCGCTGTTTGATGCTCCTCCTGCTCAGCCAGCGCCTTCTCAGCCTTCTGGATCGCCCGATCCTGGGCATCCAATCTGTGCTCCTGCCGATCAGTCGATTCTTTAATCGGGTCCAGACAGTCTCGTTTCTGCTTGGCAAAGCCATCCTAGGTGACCTGCATCAACTGCTCCGTTGATCGCTGCACCGACACCCCAGGGGTCCGGTCCTCGGCCATGCTGTCTCCTGCTGCAGCTTCAGCACAGCTCTTGCCTATCTTCCTATTTCTGCCTTTTCGTGCACTTCTGGTTCTTTTCTCCATACACTGGTATGTGGAAACGGTGCCCAATTCCCTCAGCCTTCGAATTCACCGTTTAAAACCGGAAAAAAGTCCGAGGGAAAGGTCCGAAAGTCCGACCAGAGCGGGAGCCACCAAGTGTGCGACTTACTCCTTCATAGCCGCCACCGGAAGTCAGTCCTACCTAATCTAAGTGTAGGAGTAGATTGCAGATGATTCTTCTTATTTCCGAGAGTAATGAGCCTCTGGAATACATTGCTGGCTGGTGTGGTAGGTGCTGTCTCTGCATGTCTTTAGGAGTTCTTGACTGGAGCAGAGATCACATCATATAAAATCAAATGGATTAACAGATAAAAATACATTGTCCATGTTTAGATTGGTAAATTCTGAGCAAATCTTTCTGTGTTTTTTCTTATCTTTCCCAGATTACATCCCCGTTGGAGGTTGAGTGGGAAATATTTATAGAATCATAGAATTGACAGTGCAGAAGGAGGCATCATACTCCAGCTAGCATGAGATATGAGCAAGTGTAATGAACGTTTTTTCATGCCCATCAATTTTGTACGTTCACCTTCTGACTATGAAATTACATTGCTTCATTCAGGCAGTTACAATTAAGTTACATTTTGTGCAAATGGAAGAGAATATTTTTATACTTGTCTTCCACTTGCACATTAGTGTACACTGAGTCAGTGAATGTGTGTTATCCAACTTTGCTACTGTGTTCAAAACAGAAAGAAGAGGAAAGGTTATGAGGAAGATGGAACAATTTCAAAAAAAGCAAAAGTGGAAGAGGTCAGTAGGATCCATTTGTAATATTGGTTGACACAGCATTTTATGTTAACATGGGACATTGCGATGTTAAATGATATTTAATGCTTCCTCAATTTTGAGAATTTTGTACATGAATAGTGTTATTTCGGTCAGACAATATCAGCTGTGGTTCGAGTCAGGCTAGGCTTGTCCTTTGGGTTGTCAAAGCCATTGTCATATTGCATTGCTTGTTGACCGGATTAAAAGATGAATGGAAGACATCTGTAATGACAGATTATGACGAAATGTCCTTCAGCTTCAGCCATAGGTTTCCACAGGTAAGGAAAGGCCACTACAGCAGTTGTAATAGTGCTATTTCTAATTGCATTAAGATTGTGTGTTGAAGAATGTTGACTCTGGTTGTACATTAGGCATACCTGCTGAGGAGATACCCCTGAGCTGGACTAGTATAGGTTGACGACTCAAATCACTTATTACCAATGGTACATCTCTTCAAAATGCCTTGGTCGAAGCACCCATTGTGACATTGGCCACAGGAAATATTTAATCTGCTCCAAATGGGGCTCAATAATATTGGGTAAAAGTGTGGGCCAGTGCTATTGGCAGCTTGGGTGAGCCTTTGGGTGACCATCTTCTAACCAGTAGTTGAGAGCAGAGAACGTAAGTGCATGCTGATGGGACTTTTTTTTTTTTAAACTCTAATTCATGCTTTATGTTCACTGATTATTCAGTACCCATGTAAAAAATATATATAATATTGTTTTGTATCTGGTTTGCTGTCAACATTCACTAGTTTTGAAGATTCTACTCTCCTACCACCTATGTCAAGTTACTAAAATCCATTTGATCCCCATCAGCCTATAAAAGCATTAGTACCTTTAGCTATTGAGAAATTACTGAACTTTTGTGATCCAAATACTGTTCGTAGCACAGTTGCTGAAATCCTTAAGCATGCTGTTTTTTCCCAACCTCAACTCAATTATTTAGTGTTGTCCTTGCTATCCTTACATTAACTCCAACTTGTTTGAAACTCAGTTGATTGCCCTTGCCCATTACCCCTATGCTCATTGACTTATCCTCATCTGTAAATTGCCCATTTGCTGCTGCACTGTGTCTCAGCAAATATATTTCACCTTCGATCCTGCTCTTTTCAGATTTGTCCATGCATTGTGCTCCCTAAATCCCATTGCCTCTCCATTCCTCCATCAATTTTTGACTAACTTTGGTCATTGCTCCTAATTCTGATGATCTGTTCCTTCATTTATTTTATCTACATTAACATTTTGTTTATATTAGGTAGCTTTGGGTATTGTAAAAATTCTTTTGTCTTATTTGTAGGAGGAATGGAGTGATGATGATCTAATTGATGCAATGTAAATTGCTGCTTGACTTGCATTTTGAAAGTAGTCGTGGAGAAACAGCTGCTGTGGTTGTGATTTGGTATTTATTCTGAGGAATGACAGGCAGACATGAGTTTGAGTAAAACAGGATGTGCCTTTGGATACAAGTTAGAAGTCGAGTGAAGTCAAAAAGCCAACGAAAGCTGAAGACCACAGAAACCACAGTACTTCTAATGTGAAATATTTTGTTCTGTAAACTATTTTGATCTGTTTATTTTTATCTCAACCAAAATAAAGAAGGTTCTGAAAGTACTGCAACAAACTTCAAAGCAAATTTTAAATGATTGCATTACAATGTCGTATGTAATTTGTTTTGGAAGCATGTTTTAAGTGTCCTGTTCTCACACTCTTATTTGAAATAAAATTTTGTATTGTCTTCATGACTTAGGACATGTCTTTTGTGTTTCAAGGAAAGTTTTGGTTTTATTCACTGCTCAGAATATATGTAAAAAATATATTTTTCGACTGAATTGTTTACTTGACTACCAATTATATTCTGCATTTTGTGAAACTGACCTGTGATAATTCCATGATCTCTATCACAATACTGATTAACTGATTACTTGGAATTATTTGCAATAATTGATAGATGAAAGTGTAAATCATGCATCAACAAAAAAAAACTTTTATTTACCATTTTTTGTTTTGCTTAGATTTATGTTCATTTCTTTGTAACAGATTCATTCCTATGCCCGGGCAGCACGGTAGCATGGTGGTTAGCACAATTGCTTCACAGCTCCAGGGTCCCAGGTTCGATTCCGGCTTGGGTCACTGTCTGTGCGGAGTCTGCACATCCTCCCCGTGTGTGCGTGGGTTTCCTCCGGGTGCTCCGGTTTCCTCCCACAGTCCAAAGATGTGCAGGTTAGGTGGATTGGCCATGATAAATTGCTCTTAGTGTGCAAAATTGCCCTTAGTGTTGGGTGGGGTTACTGGGTTATGGGGATAGGGTGGAGGTGTTGACCTTGGGTAGGGTGCACTTTCCAAGAGCTGGTGCAGACTCGATGGGCCGAATGGCCTCCTTCTGCACTGTTTAAAAAAAAAAATAATAATAATAATAATAATTCTATTATAGAGAAAATTTAAGGCTGATATTTTACTTATCAGTCACCTGTAGCCTGGTTCAAGTGGTGTTCAGATCAAGCATATTCTTCCTAAGATGGATGAAGAGGTGGGTTCCAGATACGTATATATCTCCTTCCTTAGATGAATATGAATCTTTGCGGGTAATTAAAGAGGAAGGAGCTGTGCTCCGAATGCTAGTGCTTCGAAACAAACCTCTTGGATTTTAACCGAAGGCAGAGGAAAAGCTTCAAGGACACTCTCAAAGCTGTTGCCTTTTTTACTTGATATAAATATGCCAATTGATGAGGTTGTCCTTTCTTTGGATATCGATATTATATTGCTCAGAATTGCCAGGTATCAAATCGTACCACCACAAGGTTCAACCGGATAGCGATTAAAGAGCCAAACACCCGTTAGTTCAAGATCAATGGTACTTTATTTATACACCAGATTAATCATGCAACATAAACACTACTTATGACAACCTGTACTTAACTTCAGGCACCCAGCTTAGGTCAGAGGAACAGTGGCCTTTGTTCGAATTGGATCTACTGGACCTGGAGAAGTAACTGCTGCTCAGCTGGGCTCATCCGTCTGGTAGCGGCATTGAACTTGAACTTGCTTCTCGTGGTGCTGCAATTGGAGGTGGACGTTGCCGGAGCGCCAGGTCCAAACGAGATCGAACACATGGCAGTGTCTCTATCCTTGGGGAGTTTTGCGCTCTTTTGGGAGGTCCTTAGGTTTGGACCCAATTAATTGGGCAGTTCTCGATCACTGCCTTCGATCTGAGCCAATAAAGGAGCGGGTGCCTTGATGGCTGGGGCGTGTTCTAAGCGGTCATTGACCCTGTTGTTGATGCTTCCTGAGTAAAGGGAGTGGCGCCAAAATGTCTGGGATTGTATTGGTTACTCGAGTATTAATCCTTTGTCTTGCCGAGATGGGCCATTAAATTGCTAATCGGTTGGGGTTTCGATGCTGTCTGGATTCTTTGCTCACAAATATACATTCAGGCTCTGCCTGCCTGAATCTTACATTGTCCATATTTCCCTTTAGGCTTTGCGAACGCCCATGTTTCGTGTTGTAAGTGGCCATCCCAGATGGCTACAGTCCGTCCTCTTGATCCTAAACGCGAAGCATGATGGATCACACTACTGAATCTTCTGTTCTCTAGTATGCCGGGTACCCTCAATCAAGGTCAGGTTCTATCCTACTCTGTCCTATGGATTGGAACATTTACCTAAGTTTTAACACATTGCACACATGTATATTTAAAAAAATCTCGGGGCACTATCACATTCAATCACACATTTCAATTTCTTTACACAAACGGGAACCTCTAACTGTCCTTATCTAAACTACACTTATGCTGCTATCTAATAACCAAAGGAACTTATATTACAGTACAAAATAAACAATAGCAGCATCACATTTCTACTTAACACTTATGCCAATTTACAGCAAAAGTAATTTTATTAAAACAGCGGAATTTATTAGAGAGAAAAAGGGTTCAAAAAGTGGGGTTTGTTGAAGTCTGAGAAAAAGAGCTCGGAGTGTATATTGAAGGCAGGAGGCTCTCCTTCGCCATTTCCAAAGTCTGAGTGTCTGGACAACACTGCAAAGTATTGCTATAATCAATAGGGCTTCTACCGTCTACGAATGGGAATACCACTTTATGATATCGCACCATGTGGGGGTAACAGTGGCTGTTTCTATGTGTGGTGTAGTGTCCGGGCTAGGGGTATAGTGTTGGGTGGTCATGTTTCGGGCCTGTGTGGTGAAGAGTACCGGGGCTGATAACGCGTGCAACTGCAGTGATCCAACGACGATCATGATGCAGGTCCGTCAGGTTTTGTCTTTGTTTTCCTCTGTCTCCTGGTATATTCATATCTTCCTGGGGGTACAAGCATAATATATGTTATTGTTGTTTTATATCTCGTTTGTCTTTCTGTTTCTCTTTAACATCAATTTCCCATTTAGAATTGTCACCATATGTGACTCCCTCATTTTTTTTTTAAACCAACCATTTGGGAGACGAGACATCCGAAAAAGAAATTCTGTCACAGTGCGAGTACTCTCGCAGCCTGTCGCGGTGCCATTGTTTCTTATCCTGTAGGGGCAAGGGGGTGTCGCTATCGTCGGGTGGTGGGTCAGGTTCTGGTGACGGCAAATAAATTGTCTCTGAGGGGCCGAACATATCGTGGTCGGTATCTCTGGGGCTATAGTGACTGGGGCCTGGTCTGTTTATCCATTGGTCGGGAGTATCAAGGGCGTCCGTTGTGATTTCGCTGTCGCTATCGCTAGCTGCCGAATCAAGTGTGAGGGTGAATTTGGACTCTGGGGCGGAGTCTAGGTTGTGTCGGGGGATGTGCTGTCCTGGCTGGGGGAGGGCTGGATTGGGTTGTCAGTGGGCGGGTCTTCATTGTCTGCCATTGCCAGTGAGTGGCTGCACTGCGTTCCATAAACCTTATCTGGTTTATATAGAACCATCCTGATTTTCTGGCTTACTTTAACTGGCTTACTTTATCGGAAATTGAGTAGGGACCTGCAAATTTGGGGGAGAGAAATGAACTAAGATTGTACAGGGAGATCATGACTTGCTGTCCAACTGTATATCGGGTGTACTGTTTTATCAAAGCAGGCCTTACTCTGCATTCTCCTAGCGCCTAGTCGAACAGCTGCAGCGAGCTGTGCTGTTTTAATATTCTCCATTATGTTTTGGACCGCTTTTTCGTGGGTAAGGGCGGTGACTGTGGGGCTGGCCAAATCAAGTCCAAATAAATACTCGGTACCCTTCATGGGTCGTCCGGTCATGAGGGTATGGGGGATGTATCCTGTCGAACTCGACACCGTGTTTCTAATAAACATCAGTGCGAATGGGAGCACTGCGTCCCATGTCGTATTATGCTGCTATACCATCTTCCTAAGTGTTGCGTTCCACAATGCCACTGGACTGTGGGTGAGAGGCAATGTGAAACTTCTGTTTTATTCCGAAAATCGTCAGGATGTTTTTCATTACTCTGCCTGTGAAGTGCGAACCTTGGTCCGATCCAATACTACGGGGGAGTCCTCATCTAGTAAAAATTTGCTCGGTTAGAATTTTTGCCGTGGCTTTGGCCGTGTTTGTTCTTGAAGGGAATGCTTCTACCCATTTTGTGAAGGTGTCGATGACGACCAACACATATTTGTATCCATTTCTGCAGCGGGGGAGGGGACCAATATGGTCTAACTGAAAGTTCGTCCATGGGCCATTAACAGGGCGGGTGTGTCTTAACTGACCTTTCTTTGCATATCTGTCCAGGATGTTCTGGGCGCAAATCAAACAATTCTCAATGTAATGGGTTACGCCGGTTTTTAAATCTGGCCACCAGCAGAGAGGTCTGAGGTGGGCAAGGGTGGATTCCTATCCCTTGGTGTCCGTCATGGAATTGGCAAATAATCTGGTTCCTGTCCTGGGTGGGGCCACATAAATACCATCCTTTAATATGATTCCCTCGTGTATCGTTAAAGTGTCTTTAAACCTATCATAGGGAGCTGGGAAGTCTCCTTTTAAAATTTCCTTTAGCGCGTCATCTTCCTTCTGTGCCTATGCTGAATCTTGAATATTGGTCCCTGAGACCTGGACCGCGTGTATTGGGGCACTCTCGGGGGGGGGGGGGTTGCCAAAAGTGGCCATGTCGTGAGCCTGCTTTCGCCAGGGCGTCTGCTTTCACGTTATCGGGTCGGGAGAACGATGGTGACTTCTAACTTTTATGATTCCGTATTTTCGACCTTTCGCTGTCTGGAGAATGTGTTATAGTAACGGCGCTGAGGGTAGGGGATTTCTGTAGGCAGATATAAATCCTCTAGATTCCCACAGGGGCAGGAATTCTGTCAAGCTGTTGCAGACATACAAACTGTCTGAATATATGTCTGCTGGGGTCGGGAACGAATCGGGGTGCTGGACAATGTAGGCAATGGCTGCTAACTCGGCTGCCTGCGAACCTAAATGTCCAAGCAACTTTAACGAGATTTCCTATAAAGCGTGTCCCTGCACGTCCTCTACAAAAATACCACATTCTGTGATCCTTTCACCATTTAGAACTGTGGAGGAGCCTTCTACATAAATTTTTAGAGCTTTATCTGTGGGCTGGGTCGTCTGCCTGTCTTTTTCGGCACTGATTTGGGAACAAAGGGACTTTTGTTGTGTTTGGCTGCAATGATCTCGCACTCATGTGGGGTTCCTGCATAGTGTAAATTGTCGGCCAGAAACGTGTGCGCCTTTGTCCTTTTTACCGCAATGTCACGTCCTTGTAGGAGTAGGGTCCAGCGCGCTGCTCGAATTTGGCTTACTGTGCCATCTTTTAGCCTACCCTCTAATAGTAGCTGTGTCGGGGTGTGCTCGGTCAAAATGGTTATGGGGTTGAGTCCTGTTATGTATGAGAAGTATTGGACAGCCCAAAAAACTGCGAGCAAGTGCCTTTCGCAGGCAGAAAATCCTTGCCCTACCGGATCTAAAACTCGTGAGGCATAGGCTACGGGTCCTAAACGATCGTGCCTTTCCTGGAGAAGTATGGCTGAAAGGGTTCGGTCGGTGGTCGCTACCTCTATTGCGTATGGGAAATGTGGGTCTTGTTGTGCGTTTTCTCTTTACTATGCTCTTTACTCTGGCTCTGTCCCAATTAGGGCAATCAGTGAATTTGCCCTTCTTTCTATATTGTCTATGTCCGAATGCTTAGAGTCGCCAGGTATCGAATGATAGCACCACAAGTTTCAACTGGCTAACGATCAAAGAGCCAAACACCAGTTAGTTAGTTCAAGGTCAAGGGTACTTTATTTACAGACAATCAATCATGCAACATAAACACTATTAGTTAACTACCCCTATTACTAAGACAACCTGTACTTAACTTTGGGCACCCGGTTTAGGTGTGGCCGCTGTTCAGGATCTCTTAGGTTCGAAGTGGTAACTGCTGCTCGGCTAGGCTCGTCCTTCTGGTAGTGGACGTTGAACTCAAACTTGCTTCTGGTGTTGCTGCAGTTGGAAATGTCCGTGACTTCCAAGTCCAGAACGGGAAAGAGGCCGGCGGCAGCCAGGGCCTTGTGGGAGTTCATGGGCCAGATGGGGGGAGTGGACCCCTGGAGGTTTACGCGGCCAAGGACGAAGGAGTTTTCCTTTTTCTCCCATGTCCATCGAGACTATTCGCGAATAGACTTCTTTGTGTTGAGTAGGGCGTTAATCCCGAGGGTGGAGAGGGTAGAATACTCAGCCATTGCGGTCTCGGACCATGCCCCGCACTGGGTGGACCTGCGACTGGGGGCGGAATGGGGTCAGCGCCCTCTCTGGTGACTGGATGTGGGGCTGCTGGCGGACAAAGAGGTGTGTGGGCGGATAAGGAGGAGTATTGAGAATTATGTGGGAGCGAATGACACAGGAGAGGGGACTGTGGCAGTGGTTTGGAAGGCTCTGAAGGCGGTCATTAGGGGAGAGTTAATCTCCATTAGGTCCCACAGAGAGAAGAAGGAGAGGGAGAGACTGGTGGGAGAGATACTCAGGGTAGTTAGGAGAGGTACGCGGAGGCCCCAGAGGGGGGGGGGGGGGCTGTTGAACGAGCGCTGGAAATTACAGGTGGAGTTTGACCTGCTGTCCACGGGGAAGGTGGAGGCGCAGCTGAGGAAAGCGAAGGGGGCAGTTTATGAGTATGGGGAGAAGGCGAGTAGGATGCTGGCGCACCAGCTGCGCAGGAGGGAGGCGGCCAGAGAGATTGGGGAGAGCGGGATAGGGAAGGCAACATGGTGCTGAGCCCAGAGAGGGTCAATTAAGTCTTCAGGGAGTTCTACGGAAGGTTATACAAGTCGGAAACCCCCCCCCCCACCGGGGAGGGGGAAGGGATGAGGCGGTTCATGGACCGGTTGAGGTTCCCAAGGGTGGAGGCAGAGCGGGTGCAGGGACTGGGGGCCCTGATTGGGTTGGAGGAGGTAGTCAGGGGGCTGGCAGGCATGCAGACGGGCAAGGCCCCGGGCCCGGACGGCTTCCCCGTAGAATTTTATAAGAAGTTCTCGGAGCTGTTGAGCCTGCTCCTGATAAGAACCTTCAATGAGGCAAAGGAGAAAGGGACCCTCCCTCTGACAATGTCGCAGCCATTGATCTCGTTTATCCTGAAGAAGGAGAAGGATCCGCTTCAGTGTGGGTCCTACAGGCCGATATCGCTCCTGAACGTGGATGCCAAGCTGTTGGCAAATATTCTGGCCACCAGAATAGAGGACCGTGTCCCGGGGGTGATTGGGGAGGACCAGACAGGTTTTGTTCAGGGCAGGCAGCTGAACGCGAATGTGAGGAGGCTCCTGAATATTATCATGATGCCCTTGGAGGAGGGGGAGGTGTAGTTGGTGGCTGCGATGGATGCGGAGAAGGCCTTTGACAGGGTAGAGTGGGAGTATCTGTGGGAGGCGCTAGGCAGGTTTGGATTTGGGGAGGGATTTATAGGGTGGGTCCAGCTGCTGTATCAGGCCCCTGTAGCGAGTGTGTCCACAAACCTGCTGAGGTCGGAATATTTCAGGCTGCATCGAGGGACGAGACAGGGGTGTCCCCTGTCCCCGTTGCTATTTGCCCTGGCAATCGAGCTGTTGGCCATTGCGCTCAGGACTTCGGGGGATTGGAGGGGACTGGTGCACGGAGGGGAGGAGCACCGGGTCTCCCTCTATGTGGATGACCTGCTGTTGTCTTTTCGGACCTGTTAGAGGGGATGGGGGAGGTCATGCGGATCCTGGGGGACTTCGGGAGGTTCTCGGGGTATAAGTTGAACGTGGGGAAGAGTGAGCTGTTGGTGGTCCACAGTAGGGGCCAGGAGGAGAGACTGAGAGAGCTCCCGCTCAGGATAGTGGAGAGGAGCTTTCGGTACTTGGGGATACAAGTGGCCAGGAACTGGGATGCCCTGCACAGGCTCAACTTAACCCGGCTAGTGGAGCAGATGGAGGGAGAGTTTAAAAGGTGGGATACGCTCCCGCTTTCCTTAGTGGGACGGGTGCAGACTGTGAAGATGATGGTTCTCCCCAGGTTCGTCTTTGTGTTTCAGTGCCTCCCCATTTTCATCCCCAAGTCCTTTTTCAAGCGGGTGAATAGGATTGTTACGGGATTTGTGTGGGCGAATAAAACCCCGCAAGTCAAAAGGGTATTCTTGGAGCGTAGCCGGGGTGGGGGCGGGGGGGGGGAGGACTGGCTCTGCCGAACTTCTGCGGTTTTTACTGGGCGGCCAATGTGGCCATGATCAGGAAATGGACGATGGGGGAGGGGGCGGCGTGGGGGCGGTTGGAGGCGGAGTCGTGTAGAGGCACCAGTCTAGGGGCACTTGTTACGGCTCCGCTGCCGTTCTCGCTGGCGCGATACATCACTCGTCCGGTGGTGACAGCGGCACTGAGGATCTGGGGGCAGTGGAGGAGACACAGGGGAGAGGAGGGGGCCTCGGTGTGGACCCCGATACGGAATAACCACAGATTTGCTCCGGGTAGGTTGGATGGGGGTACCAAGGCTGGTAGAGGGCAGGTATTAGGGCAGGTTTATCGACGGGACATTCCCTAGCATGCAGGCGCTGGAGGAGAGGTTCGGCCTACCCTAGGGCGGTGGAGGCCGGGACATTGAGTGTCTTTAAGACAGAAGTTGATAAATTCTTGATTTCTTGAGGAATTAAGGGCTATGGAGAGAGAGCGGGTAAATGGAGTTGAAATCAGCCATGATTGAATGGTGGAGTGGACTCGATGGGCCGAATGGCCTTACTTCCGCTCCTATGTCTTATGGTCTTACCCCCGGGGAATGCGTTCAGGTACCTCCAGGTTCGGGACTTTCTTAGAAAACAGGTGGGGACATTTCCACTGCTGCCACCGCGTAGGATCCAGGTCAAGGTGGTATCTGGGATCTGGGTAGGGGAGGGGAAGGTGTCGGACATATATCAGGAACTGCAGGAGGTGGAGGAAGCCTCAGTGGAGGAGTTGAAGGGCAAGTGGGAGGAGGAGCTGGGTGAGGAGCTGGATGAGGGCCAAAGCCCTGGGCAGGGTGAACTCCTCCTCATCATGTGCCAGGCTCAGTTGAATTCAGTTTAAGGTGGTGCATCGGGCGCATATAACGGCGGCAAGAATGAGTACGTTTTTGGGGGTGGAGGACAGGTGCCCGAGATGTACAGGGAGTCCGGCGAACCATGCCCATATGTTTTGGGCATGCCCAGCGCTTAAAGAGTTCTGGCAGGGGTTTGCGAGGGTGATGGCTAGGATTTTGGACACTTGGGTGAAGGCGAGTCCAACAGTCGTGATATTTGGGGTGGCGGAGGATCCGGGAGTGCAGGAAGCGAAAGAGGCCGAGGTACTGGCCTTTGCCTCCCTGGTAGCCCGGAGACGGATCTTGCTAATGTGGAAGGACTCAAAACCCCCGGGTGTGGAGTCCTCAGCCTGGAGCGAATAAAGTTCGCCTTGAGAGGGTCCTTGATGGGGTTCTCCCGGCGGTGGCAACCTTTCCTTGACATTCTAGGGGAGCAGTAAGTGTCAGCAGCTGCAGCATCCTGGGGGGGGAGGGTGGGGGTTCAGGTGGGGGTTCAGGTGGGGTGGGGGGGGGGTACTGTTGATATAATGTGAGTTGGGCATGGAGACAAAACCAACCTTGTTCTGTTTTTAAAAAGGAAAAACTTTTCTGTTGTGTAAGTAGTTTCACTGTGAGCTTTGGGATATGTTGATTGTTATTTCTTATTACCCGTATTTCTATTTTTGTTATGTAAAAACGCTCTTTGGAAAAACATTAATGAAACATTTATTTAAAAAAGGAAATGGCCGTGACCGGGGTACCAAGGCCAAAAGAGAGCGAACATATGGCGACCTCTTCCTTTATACTTGGGGGCTTTCGCGCTCTTTTGTGCGGCCCTTCGATTTGGGCCTTACTAATTGGGTGATCCCTGATCACTCCGTTCAATTCCTTAGCCAATAAGTGGGCGGGGATCTGGATCATTGGGTGTGTCCCAAGCGGTCATTGACCCTGTTGTTTGTGTTTCCCTTGGATAGGGAGTGGCGCCGAAATGTCTGGGACTGTCCCGGTAGCTGGAGTACCAGTCCTTTGTGTTGAGGGAGATGGGCCATCACCTGCTAATCGGCCTGATTAACATGTTAATGGAACGGGGGTTCGATACCGTCTGGATTGTGCTGACGAATATGCATTTCAGGCTCAGAACCCGCCTGACTCTTGGCTTGTCCATTTTACCCATCAGTCTTTGCGAGTTGCTCTGTGCTTAGTTGGAAGTAGCCATGTCAGATGGCTACACTCGTCCTCATGATCCATAACGCGAATCGTGAAGGATCACAGTACTGGGTCTTCTTTGTTCTCTTGGGATGCCGGGTGCCATTAACCAAGGACAGGTTCTACTCTACTCTGTCCTATGGGTCCAAAAACATTTACCTAATTTCCCTAAACAACACATGTCTAAGAATCTCTAGGGGGCCATTTAGCATTCAGTACAAAGGGGAAACTCTAAAGGGGAAGCTTTGAGCAGGTCAAGGAGACACAGCCTGAGTGAGACACATCCAGAGTGGGAATTGGAACTTGGTAGTTTGGTGCAGTGAGGTAATTCAGTGCAGAGTGAGAGAAGGTGCTTTTTCCCTAGTGTTTTGTTCTCTTTCTTCTGGCCTGTAACTTTTAATCTGCAGGGAGAGAACCAGAGAGCATCCTGGGAAGGTAAGTGATTTTTATTTTTATTACCTTTTCAAATTGTGTGGGGGGGGGAAACTGAAGTGACATCACAGTAAAGCTGTGACCTGATTGGCTGGTTGGGAATCTACACTAAATTTAAAAATTAAACATTGTTAAACTAATTAAACATAATTACTTAATAATAATTTAGAGGTGTGGCTAAGTCAGAGATTGGAGAGTACTGTATTTAGCATTCACATTTATAGTAGAAAATGTAGTGCGAGGAAACATATAGTTAACAGTAACTTTTTTTTTTTTTAATTGTAAAATTTAATTTACTAATTAATTAATGCAATGTCAATTAGAGGGGTGCAATGCTCTGACTGTGAGATATGGCAGGTCCAGGAGGCTTCCAGCATCCCGGATTGCTTCATCTGCAGAAAGTGTACCCAACTGGGATTCCTCACAGACCACGTGGTTCGGTTGGAGCAGCAGTTGGATGCACTTAGGAGCATGCAGGTGGCAGAAAGCATCATCGATAGCAGTTATGTAAATCTGGTCACATTCAAGGTGCAGGCAGAGAAATGGGTGACCACCAGAAGGGGCAGGCAGTCAATGCAGGAATCCCCTGTAGTTGTCCCCCTCTCGAACAGGTATGCCCCTTTGGATACTGTCGGGGGGATAGCCTATCAGGGGAAAACAGCAGCAGCCAGAGCAGTGGCACCACGGCTGGCTCTGATATTCAGCAGGGGGGGTCAAAGCGCAGAAGAGCAATAGTCATAGAGGACTCTATAGTCTGGGGCACAGATAGGCGCTTTAATGGTCATGAAAGAGACTCCAGGATGGTCTGTTGCCTCCCTGGTGCCAGAGTCCAGGATGTCTCAGTACGGGTAGCGGGCATCCTGAAGGGGGAGGGCAAACAGGCAGAGACCGTTGTACATATTGGTACTAACAACATAAGCAGGAAGAGGCATGAGGTCCTGCAGCAGGAGTTCAGGGAGCTAGGCAGAAAGTTAAAATACAGGATCTCTAGGGTTGTAATGTCGGGATTACTCCCTGTGCCACGTGCCAGTGAGGCTAGAAATAGGAAGATAGAGCAGCTAAACACGTGGCTAAACAGCTGGTGTAGGAGGGAGGGTTTCCATTATCTGGACTACTGGGAGCTCTTCCGGGGCAGGTGTGACCTGTATAAGAAGGACGGGTTGCATCTAAACTGGAGAGGCAGAAACATCCTGGCCACGAGGTTTGCTAGTGTCACACGGGAGGGTTTAAACTAGTATGGCAGGGGGGTGGGTACCGGAGCAATAGGTCAGAAGATGAAAGCATTGAGGGAGAACTAGGGAATAGGGCCAGTATGGCTCTGAGGAAGAGCAGACAGGGAGATGTTGCTGAAAACAGTGGGTCTGGTGGCCTGAAGTGCATATGTTTTAATGCAAGAAGTATTACGGGTAAGGCAGATGAACTTAGAGCTTGGATTGTACTTGGAACTATGATGTTGTTGCCATTACAGAGACCTGGTTCAGGGAAGGGCAGGATTGGCAGCTAAACATTCCAGGATTTAGATGTTTCAGGCGGGATAGAGGGGGATGGAAAAGGGGTGGCAGAGTTGCGCTGCTGGCTAGGGAGAATATCACAGCTGTACTACGGGAGGACACCTCAGAGGGCAGTGAGGCTATATGGGTAGAGATCAGGAATAAGAAGGGTGCAGTCACAATGTTGGGGGTTTACTACAGGCCTCCCAACAGCCAGCGGTGGTAGAGGAGCAGATAGGTAGACAGATTTTGGAAACAAGTAAAAACAACAGAGTTGTTGTGATGAGAGACTTCAACTTCCCCAATATTGACTGGGACTCACTTAGTGCTAGGGGCTTAGACGGGGCGGAGTTTGTAAGGAGCATCCAGGAGGGCTCCTTGAAACAATATGTAGGGACTTCCGGTGGCATGGGCGAACAGGGCGGCCGCAATAACAAGAGCTCCCGCCGGTGGCTGCGATTCGCGGCGATTTCGGGGAAATCCCCGAGTCCTCACGCACTCCCCGACTATCGTCGGCCTTTGGGGCCGCCACGAGCAGCCAGAGGGGCCGGTTTAAAAACTGGCGAAGAACCAGGCGCAGGGCCTGGCAGGTCAGAGCAGCGGGGGTGGAGCTACGAGGAGGCTGAGGCGGCAGGCCCGAGGCCAGGGCGCCATGTAGGGAGGGTGCTCCACGTCGATGGCTCCCACCTAGGAAGAAGAAAGAAGGTTGAAGCCTGGTCCCAGGTGAATGTAGAGGAGAAAGAAAGAAGATTTAAGGAAGTTTGGTAAAAGTTTTTTTTTCAAAAAAGAAGAATGTCAGATTGATGACGGGCAGGAGGGTGAAGGGGGAGAGAGGAGAAAGGAAAGAAGATAAAACACAATAAGCCGCTAAAGGATGCGAAAAGCGGCGTCGAAGAAAGGAGGAAACGTGGGTTCGCCGCCGAAGGAGAAGACGAGCAAAAGCAAAAGTGTTGACAGGATGGCGGAAGCCGAACTGCAAGGCGGGACCGCACTACTTACGGTGGAGAAGATGACCGAGGTGATGGTGGTGGAGCTGAAAAAACGTTTGGTGAGGCACATGGAGGTCCTGAGGAAAGAGATGGCGGTCGTGTTGAGGTCATTGTTGGAGGAGGCAATCGGCCCGATGAGGGTGGAGGTGGCAAAGGCATCGGCCGAGGTGCGAGAGCAGGGCGAGAAGATGAAGGAGGTGGAGGAGGCCGTGACACGACACAGCGACCAGGTCACCTCGATGGGGGACGTGCTGCGGAGGATGGTGGAGGTTTACAGAGGACTCCGAGCAAAGCTGGAAGACTTGGAAAACTGCTCAAGGCGGCACAATTTGAGAATTGTGGGCTTGCCCGAAGGGACAGAGGGCCCAAGGCCAACGCAATACTTCGCTGAGAAGTTGGCGGAGCTGATGGGGGAGGGTGAGAACCCCACCCTGTACGAGCTAGACCGAGCTCATCTGTCATTAAGGCCGAAGCCCAAAGTGAACAAGTCGCCAAGGGCAGTAATTATCTGCTTCCATAAGTTTTGCATGAAGGAGAAGGTATTAAGCTGGGCGAAGCAGGAGCGTGAGGTGCTGTCGGATGGTACTGCGGTTCAGATCTATCAGGACTGGACGGTGGAGTTGGCAAAAAGACGAGCGGCATTTGGGCGAGTGAAGGCGGCTTTGTACAAGAAGGGGGTGCGATTTGGTGTGGTGTACCCGGCGAAGTTGAGAGTAACATATAACGCCAAAGACTTTTATTTTGAGACTGCGGAGGCGGCTGAGGCGTTCGTGAGGGCAGAAGGCTTGGGACAGACGTGAAGAGCGGAACTGGAAGAGAGACTGTGGACTGTGTTTGAGCGGCTGGAAAATGTACAAATGTTACAACTTTCTTTTTACTGATTTGTATTGATATTTACTTCCCTTTGCATTGTTACAGAGTTCAAGTTAATGGTGTTCTGTGTTGCGACAGTTAAATGTTATGTTAGTGAATTGTACGGGTTGGATTGTTGGGTTTGTTTTGGTGTTTCTTTCTCTGGGACTGGGCGGAAGGGGGCGAGAGGTATTGGCGGGGGGGGAGCCACCCGCGCTAGCTAACTAAAGTCAGTTAGTGAACGGGGTGAGGTGAGAGGAGGACTGCGGACGTTGGAGCCTGGATAGCAGGCTTCAATGGGCCTACGAGGTGAGCAAGAGGGGATGGATGTTGGGGGATGTTTTTGTAGGGGGGGTTCTTGGGAGGGGGGGAAGGGGTTCGATGTTAACAATGGACAGGGGCGGGTCAGGCTTATGGGGCAGGGCCCGGTGGTATGGTGATGGTGGATAAGAAAGGTGGGGGGCGGGGGGAGACCCCCAGTAAGGATAATCACGTGTAACGTGAGAGGGCTGGGAGGTCCGGTCAAGAGGTCAAGGGTGCTTGCACATCTTAAACGTTTGAAAGCCGATGTAGCAATGCTGCAGGAGACTCACTTGAGGGTGAAGGACCAGGTGAGACTTAAAAAAGGCTGGGTTAGCCAAGTGTTTCACTCCGGATTTGATGGAAGGGCTCGAGGGGTAGTGGGGCTGGTCAGCAAAAGGGTACGCTTCCAGATGGAGAAGGTAGTGGCAGATCAGGGGAGTAGATATGTGATTGTGGCAGGGGCACTGGAGGGGAGATTAGTGGCGCTGTTAAGTGTATACTGTCCCAATTGGGACGATGTGGGATTCGCGAGGAAGGTGTTTGGGGCTATTCCCGACTTGGACACGCATGAGCTGATTGTGGGAGGGGACTGGAACTTGGTGCAGGAGCCAAGGTTGGACAGATCATGGCCGCGCTCGCTGGTCCCATCAGGGGGGGGGGCGAAGGCGCTGGCTGGGCTAATGGTTGAAATGGGAGGGGTGGACCCTTGGAGGTTCCTGCACCCAAGGGAACGGGAGTATTCATTTTTCTCAGCGGTCCATAAGGTATACTCGCGGATCGACTTTTTTGTGGTGTGGAAGGCTTTCCTGGCTGGAGTCAAGGGGTCGGAATACTCTGCAATTGCAGTGTCAGATCACGCTCCACATTGGGTGGATATGGTGCTAGAGAAGGGGGCAGTGCAGAGACCGGGGTGGAAACTGGATGTGGGGCTTTTGGGGAACCAAGTATTCTGTGAGAAAATTGAAAAGGTAATTAAGGAATATGTAGGTTTCAATTGTACGAGTGAGGTGTCGAAGGCAGTCGTCTGGGAGGCTCTAAAGGCGGTGGTGCGAGGTGAGGTAATTTTGTTTAAGGCCAGGGTGGATAAAGAGGAGAGGTTGGAGCGGCAGAGGGTAATAGGTGAGATGTTGGAGGTAGATAGGAGGTATGCAGAGGATGGGGACCCGGCGAAGCTGGAAAAGAGGAAGGAACTACAGGCGAGCTTCGACTGACTGTCCACCAGGAAGGCGGTGCGCCAACTGAGATGAGCAAGGGGTGCAGTTTATGAACATGGAGATAAGGCAGGTGTGTTAGCAGGTCAGCTCCGGAGGGAGGCAGTGGCAAGGGAAATTCTTCAGGTGAAGGATAGGGCAGGGAAGTTGGTGGTGGCCCCAGTGCTGATTAACAAGGTTTTTGAGGAGTTTTATGAGAGGTTGTACAAGTCAGAGCCACTCGGGGGAGACCGTGAGATGCAGGAATTTCTAGATGGGTTGGAGTACCCGAGGCTAGGGGAGGGGGAAGGGCTACATTAGAAGGAGCATTGGTGGAGCAGGAGATAAAGGATGCGATTGGGAGGATGCAGTCGGGGAAGGTGGCAGGGCCGGATGGGTTTCCGGTGGAATATTATAAAAAATTTAAGGATAGGTTGGCACCCCTGATGGTGGGGATGTTTGAGGAGGCGATAGGGAAGGGGGTGTTGCTGCAAACCTTGGGGCAGGCATCGATTTCCCTGTTACTAAAAAAAGATAAGGATCTGACGGAGTGTGGGTCGTATCAGCCCATATCACTTCTGAATGTGGATGTAAAAGTGTTGGCGAAGGTACTGGCGGGTAGCTAGAGGAGTGCCTTCCGAAGGTGATAGGGGAGGATCAGACGGGGTTCGTGAAAGGGAGGCAGCTGTTTTCGAACGTTCGGAGGGTTTTGAACGTTGTTATGGCACCGGCGGAAAGAAAGGGAACAGAGGTAGTTGTGGCATTGGACGCCGAGAAGGCGTTTGATCGGGTAGAATGTGGGTACCTGATGGCAGTGCTGGAGCGGTTTGGGATTGGACCAAGGTTTGTGAACTGGGTAAAGCTATTATATAAGGAACCAAAGGCGAGTGTCCACACAAATAATATCAGTTCAAGATACTTTTCTCTCCACCGTGGGACGAGACAGGGATGTCCTCTGTCCCCCCTGCTGTTTGCACTTGTGATTGAGCCGTTGGCCATCGCATTGAGAAGTTCGGGAGCATGGAAAGGAATAGTGCGGGGGGGGATAGAGCATCGGGTGTCCTTATATGCCGACGACTTGCTGCTGTATGTGTCGGAGCCGAGTGCGTCGCTAGGAGGAATATTGGAGCGACTGCGGGTATTTGGGTCTTTCTCGGGGTACAAGTTGAACCTGGACAAGAGTGAGTACTTTGTGGTGTCTCAGCCGGGGGTGGGGGCAGGGGTGGGGGGGCTGCCATTCCGTAGAGCAGGGACACATTTTAGGTATCTGGGGGTGCAAGTTGCCCGGGAGTGGGGGAGGCTTCGCAGGTACAACATCACTAGTTTGGTGGGGAGAGTGAAACCGATCTGGCAAGGTGGGATGGCCTTCCTCTGTCACTGGCGGGTCGGGTACAGGCGGTTAAAATGAATGTGTTGCCGCGATTCCTGTTTATTTTTCAATGCCTACCGATTTTCCTGCCAAAGTCTTTTTTCAGGGAGATTGAGGGAAGGATTACCTCATTCATATGGGGAGGGAAGGTGGCCAGAGTGAGAAAGGTGCTGCTACAGAGGGGAAGGCAGGCAGGGCGTTTGGGTCTCCCGAACTTGTTGTACTACTACTGGGCGGCGAATGTGGAGAAAGTGCGGAGCTGGGTCAGAGGGGTTGATTCTCAGTGGGTCAGAATGGAGGAGCGTTTGTGCAGGGGGTTGGGGCTGAAGGCACTTGCAACAGCGCCGCTCCCGATAGCTCTGGGGAAATATTCAGGGAGTCGGGTAATAATAGCTTCATTGAAAATCTGGAGGCAGTTTCGCCAACATTTCGGGTTGGGTTTAGGGTCAAGGGAAATGCCGATTCGGGGGAACCACAGATTTGAGCCAGGGAGGTGGGATGGAAGTTTTCGGAAATGGGAAGAGAAGGGGATTATGACGCTAAAAGATTAGTTTCTTTGGGGTCGGTTTGCAGGATTTAGGGAGCTGGAAGCGAAGTATGGGCTAGAGCAGGGAGAAGTGTTTAGGTACATGCAGGTTCGGGATTTTGCCAGGAAGGAGATACAGAGCTTCCCAGAGGAACCAGCCTCCACATTGCTGGAGGAGGTGTTGACGAAAAGGGGACTGGAGAAGGGGGCAGTGTCAGCGGTGTACGGAGCTATTTTGGAAGAGGATAAGGCACCACTGGAAGGGATCAAAGCAAAGTGGGAGGAAGAGCTGGGAGAGGTTATAGAGGAGGGGGTCTGGTGTGAGGTGCTCCGGAGAGTGAATGCCTCCACCTCATGTGCGAGGTTGGGGCTGATACAGCTGAAGGTGGTATATAGAGCGCACCTCACGAGGGCGAGGATGAGCCGGATTTTTGAAGGAGTAGAGTATGCGTGTGAGCGTTGCGGGGGAGGGGGCCGCGAATCACGTTCATATGTTTTGGTCCTGTCCAAAGCTCGGGGAGTACTGGAAGGAGGTGTTTAGGGTAATTTCCAAGGTGGTGCGTGTGAAACTGGACCCGGGTCCCCAGGAGGCCATAGTCGGGGTGTCGGACCAGCCAGGGTTGGAAACGGGAGCGGAGTCAGATATCATAGCCTTCGCCTCGTTGATTGCCCGAAGGCGGATCCTGATGGGATGGAGAGCAGCCTCTCCACCCAGTGCCCTGGCGTGGCGGGGGGACCTGTTAGAATACTTGACCCTTGAGAAGGTTAAGTTCGAACTGAGGGGAAGCTCGGAGGGGTTCTGCAAGTCATGGGCACTATTTATTATGCACTTTCAAGAACTGGATAACATCGAACATTAGTTGGGGGGGGGGGGTTGGGGGGGGGGGGGGGGGGGCTGTGTAGATTATGGGTGACTACGGGTAATCCCTAATTCCTTTTTGTCATTTGTTTTTGTAAACATGCGGGCTGATGTTTGGGGGTTGGTGGGTTTATGGGATCGTTATTATGGGGATTGACATATCTTGCTGATTATTGTTTATTGTTGATGGGTGTAAATGTGGGAGAATATGTGAAAAAGGAGAATAAAAATATTTTTTTTTAAAAACAACAATATGTAGATAGTCCAACGAGGGAAGGCGCTGCACTGGACCTGGTATTGGGGAATGAGCCCGGCCAGGTGGTAGACGTTTCAGTAGGGGAGCAGTTCGGGAACAGTGACCACAATTCAGTAAGTTTTAAAGTGCTGGTGGACAAGGATAAGAGTGGTCCTAGGGTGAATGTGCTAAATTGGGGGAACTGAAGAATCTAGATTGGGGGTGGATGTTTGAGGGTAAATCAACATCTGACATGTGGGAGGCTTTCAAATGTCAGTTGAAAGGAATTCAGGACCGGCATGTTCCTGTGTGGAAGAAGGATAAATACAGCAAATTCCGGGAACGTTGGATAACGAGAGATATTGTAGGCCTTGTCAAAAAGAAAAAGGAGGCATTTATCAGGGTTAGAAGGCTGGGAACAGACAAAGCCTGTGTGGAAGTAGGAAGGAACTTAAGCAAGGAGTCAGGAGGGCTAGAAGGGGTCACAAAAAGTCATTGGCAAATAGGTTAAGGAAAATCCCATGACTTTCTACACGTACATAAAAGCAAGAGGGTAGCCAGGGAAAGGGTTGGCCCACTGAAGGATAGGCAAGGGAATCTATGTGTGGAGCCAGAGGAAATGGGTGAGGTACTAAATCAGTATTCACCAAAGAGAAGGAATTGGTGGATGTTGAGTCTGGAGAAGGGTGAGCAGACAGCCTGGGTCACATTGAAATCCAAAAAGATGAGGTGTTGGGCATCTTGAAAAATATTAAGGTAGATAAGTCCCCTGGGCCTGATGGGATCTACCCCAGAATACTGAAGGAGGCTAGAGAGGAAATTGCTGAGGCCTTGACAGAAATCTTTGGATCCTCACTGTCTTCAGGTGATGTCCCGGAGGATTGGAGAATAGCCAATGTTGTTCCTTTGTTTAAGAAGGGTAGCAAGGATAATCCAGGGAACTACAGGCCAGTGAGCCTAACGTCAATGGTAGGGAAATTACTGGAGAGAATTCTTTGAGACAGGATCTACTCCCATTTGGAAGCAAATGGACACATTAGCGAGAGGCAGCATGGTTTTGTGAAGGGGAGGTCGTGTCTCACTAACTTGATAGAGGTTTTCAAAGAGGACACAAAGATGATTGATGCAGGTAGGGCAGTGGATGTTGTCTATATGGACTTCAGTAAGGCCTTTGACAAGGTTCCTCATGGTAGACTGGTACAAAAGGTGAAGTCACACGGGATCAGGGGTGAGCTAGCAAAATGGATACAGAACTGGCTAGGTCATAGAAGGCAGAGAGTAGCAATGGAAGGGTGCTTTTCTAATTGGAGGGCTGTGACCAGTGGTGTTCCGCAGGGATCAGTGCTGGGACCTTTGCTGTTCGTAGTATATATAAATGATTTGGAGGAAAATGTAACTGGTCTGATTAGTAAGTTTCCAGACGACACAAAGGTTGGTGGAATTGCGGATAGCGATGAGGACTGTCAGAGGATACAGCAGGATTTAGATTGTTTGGAGACTTGGACGGAGAGATGGCAGATGGAGTTTAATCTGGACAAATGTGAGGTAATGCATTTTGGAAGGTCTAATGCAGGTAGGGAATATACAGTGAATGGTAGAACCCTCAAGAGTATTGAAAGTCAGAGAGATCTAGGTGTACAGGTCCACAGGTCACTGAAAGGGGCAACACAGGTGGAGAAGGTAGTCAAGAAGGCATACGGCATGCTTGCCTTCATTGGCCGGGGCATTGAGTATAAGAATTGGCAAGTCATGTTGCAGCTGCATAGAACCTTAGTTAGGCCACACTTGGAGTATAGTGTTCAATTCAGGCCGCCACACTACCAGAAGGATGTGAAGGCTTTAGAGAGGGTGCAGAAAAGATTTACCAGGATGTTGCCTGGTATGGAGGGCATTGCTATGAGGAGCGGTTGAATAAACGCGGTTTGTTCTCACTGGAACGACGGAGGTTGAGGGGCAACCTGATAGAGGTCTACAAAATTATGAGGGGCATAGACAGAGTGGATAGTCAGAGGCTTTTCCCCGGGGTAGAGGGGTCAATTACTAGGGGGCATAGGTTTAAGGTGAGAGGGGCAAGGTTTAGAGTAGATGTACGAGGCAAGTTTTTTACACAGAGGGTAGTGGGTGCCTGGAACTCGCTACCGGAGGAGGTGGTGGAAGCAGGGACGATAGTGACATTTAAGGGGCATCTTGACAAATACATGAATAGGATGGGAATAGAGGGATACGGACCCAGGAAGTGTAGAAGATTGTAGTTTAGTCGGGCAGCATGGTCGGCACGGGCTTGGAGGGCCAAAGGGCCTGTTCCTGTGCTGTACATTTCTTTGTTCTTTGTTCTATGGGGGCACGCCTCACCAGGAAACGGGTGCGGCGGGATGGAGAATCCCACCCCATAACTATCATCTGAAATTTTAGTGCAATGTAAAAGTCAAATAGGTGACATATATAGTCATGAAATTGCAGTCTGTCATTATTAAACACGTTGTGTAGTTTTGAAAAATGCATATCAGAGTAAAGAAAAGCTAGAAAATAAGACCACAAAGGTGTTTAGTAGCCCTCAGCATAAGGGTCCAGTGAAGAAGATCAGTGAGCTGAGTGCCCAGATAGACATTTGGACAACTATTATTGAAACATGGCTTAAAACAGGGCAGGAATAGAATTTCACCATTCCTGGTTACAGGGTTTCAAATGACATAGGGGGGTTAAAAAAAAGGGATATTCACAATATTGGTTTAAAAAAAAGAATTAGAGCTATGAGGAATGATATGCCAGTAGGATCATCAGATGGGGCTATATGGGGTGAACTGAAGAAAGACTTGTATGTGTGTAACTTTTTCATGATCATCGAACATTGCAAAGTGCTTTTGGAATGTAGCCAATAATGTTAGAAATGCAGCAACCAATTTGCACACAGAAAAATCCTGGAAACAGCAATGTGAAAATGACATAATAATCACTTTTGAGACGTCTTGCAAGATTCATCTGAACCTTGCGAGAAGCCACAATCTCACCTGTGCTGAGTGAGGTCCAGATTAACATATTTAAATGAGCAATACGAATAATTTAAATATGTCTGCACCATATTCTCCCAGGGCTTGTGAACTAATGGCCTCGCCAGCGAGGCCTGGACCAGGCACTGTTTAGTATTGGTCCACACAAATCTGGACCAAGCCTAATGGCACCTGGGTTATCTTCCGAGCCTTTGGAGACTCCTGGTTGGCAGGACATGATGGCCCCCCTGGCTCTTCCTTTGACACCTTGGCATGGCCACCCTGGCTCTGCCAAGGTGTCCAGATGCCACTGCCAAGGGGGGGGGGGAGGAGAGATGAAGGGCAGACATGAGGGTTGGGTGGGGGGGTGAAAGAAGGGGCACAAAAGGGGTGTGTGGAGGTATGAAAGGGGAAAGGGCTCTCAGCGACCCCATTGTGGGGAGTCCTCAGGGGTTGGGGTAATACTCATGTATGTGGGTGTGACATTGCCGATGGGTGGGGTAGGGGTGTGGGGGATCCTCAAGCCCACTTGGAGATAGAGGCACCCTTTCAAAATGGAGGCCCGATCTCTGAGGAGCTGATCTCACCGGTAGGAACAGCTTCCCCAGCGTTGAAACAATTTGTAAAGGCGCGATACTCTTCCAGCTCAAGTGAGAGCACAACGGGCCGAGAATCCCGGGAGAGCTCACCAGCAGATCTCCCGACAGTCCTGCGAGACGTCGGAGTCGAAGCTCCGGCAAAATTGGTGCAAACCAAATGATGCTCACGGAAGTAGGTCGTAAACCTATTTACGACTTACCTGCCCAGGATTCACCGTCCTCCATCGATTCTTCGGCCTCTCCAGTGAGACTGCAGCTGGGCGCCCATCAGTGCTGGTCCACACAAACGTGAACCAGGTGGAAAGTCACCTGTGGTGTCTCCTGGGCCATCGGAGACCCCTCGGTGCTCAGGGTAAGCGCAGGGTAGCTCCCTGGCCCTCCCCTTGGAAGGTGGGCACCTTGGAACTGCCCAGCTGGCACTTTGGCACTTCCACCCTGGATCTGCTAAGGTGCCCGGATGGCACTGACAAGCCGGAGCACTGCCCGGGTGTCAGGGCGGCAGTGCAAACGTGCCTGAGTGCCAGGGAGACAGGGACATGAGGGTGGAGGGGGCTTTGAAGGGTAGGGGAGTGCAGGGCAGGCAAGTAGTGGCCTCTGGGAGGTTGGGTGGGTGATAGGTGGTGTCCTAGAAGGGAGGGTGTGCTGTAAGGGGGCTTGAGGGGCCTGAAGAGGGGGGACCGTATAGTGGGGTGTCCTCACTTGGGGGGGAATGTGATAGTGCCCATGTGTGTGGGGGGTGACGTTGCCCATGGGTGGGGGACCTAGAAGCTCACTTCGAGATCGGAGCACCCTTTCAAAATGGTGGCTTGATCTCGGAGATAAGCTCCCTAGTGCGAAAGAAAATTTAAGTGTGGACTAAACCGGTGAGAAACTCCCCAGGGCCCAGAAAAGTGACAAAGGGCACGATCTTCCGGCCTCATTACATTCGCGCTCACGCGTAACAAGAGCGGTGAATAGCGGGAGAGGCCAAAAACGAACTGTGCCAGGTGCCAAACAGTTTGCAATCAATCGGCCCGCTCTCGTAGGCAAATTCGCCTTAACGTGGCGAGAAACCAATTATCACCACTTAAGCCCAATTTCCATACAATTAACGAGAGCCACCCACCATCCAATGGCCTCCTGTCATTCACCGGCCTCCTGTCATTCACCAGCCTCCCCAGCAAGTGGTCATGCTGGCGCCGATTAGTACTCCTTTCGAAAAATGTGAAGCTGATGGAATAACTTCCGTGGGGAGCCGAGGAGGGGAGTAGCCATCTCTGTTCACAGGCAAAGAGACCAGGGGCGCTGGGCTAGCTACCCCAGTGCTTGGCAGGGGTTGGGGATCCTAAGAAGGGATGACCGCCATAGGAGGGTGGGGGGTGAAGGAGGTGCTGCGTGTGGTGATATACTTCACTGTAAGCACACAAAGGGTTAATGTACATACACTATACCTAGCTAGACACTAGAGGGAACACCAGAGACATGACACACAGACAGTTAACCAATAGGTCAGTAAGATAGGACACGACCAATGGGCATTCATGATACACACAGAGGTGACACTACCACAGGGGGCATTACACCAACCCATATAAAAGGACACATCACACATGTTCAGTCTCTTTCCAGTGGAGACTCTCAATGAGTACAGACACAGGATTGATTGAAACACATCACTCCCACCACGTGGATTGTAGCAGACTGGTTAGTCAGTCTGAGTAGGTAAGGAAGGATTAACAGTAGCGTTGAACATCCTTTAACACGTTTATTAAACTATTAACAATTCTCCGACTTGGATTCAACGCTACTGTTAATCCTTCTTTACCTACTCAGACTGACTAACCAGTCTGCTACAATCCACGTGGTGGGAGTGATGTGTTTCAATCAACCCTGTGTCTGTACTCATTGAGAGTCTCCACTGGAAAGAGACTGAAAATGTGTGATGTGTCCTTTTATATGGGTTGGTGTAATGCCCCCTGTGGTAGTGTCACCTCTGTGTGTATCATGAATGCCCATTGGTCGTGTCCTATCTTACTGACCTATTGGTTAACTGTCTGTGTGTCATGTCTCTGGTGTTCCCTCTAGTGTCTAGCTAGGTATAGTGTATGTACATTAACCCTTTGTGTGCTTACAGTGAAGTATATCACCACACGCAGCACCTCCTTCACCCCCCACCCTCCTATGGCGGTCATCCCTTCTTAGGATCCCCAACCCCTGCCAAGCACTGGGGTAGCTAGCCCAGCGCCCCTGGTCTCTTTGCCTGTGCACATCAAGGAAGCAGCTTATGCTACGACAAGAGCATAACAAAACATGGTTCCAGGGGTGAACTGTTTCAATCCATATAGTTTAAACTCAGCGAACAGTGACAACGAGCAACAACTGCCAGGCAAGATGATGTTCGGGATTCCGGTGCCACAACCGCTCAGGTACCAAGGCAATCTCAGTGAAAACTGGCGTTGATTCAGGCAGAAATTCGAGATCTACCTGGTAGCATCCGACTTAGGTGGCGTGGCAGATGCAGAAAAAATAAAGCTTCTATTTACCATTGCGGGTCCAGAAGCAGCTGAAATCTTCCAAACCTTCAAATACTCAAAGGGGCAAAACAAGAGCGATTTCCAGGCAGTCCTGGACAAATTCCAAGAATTCTGCAAGGAACATACAAGAAGAAAAGGTAAAAGAGGCACCAAAACTCACTGCGAGGTAGGCTTGCAGCAACGAACGGCAGTTTTGAATTCCAGCCATCTTGGAAAAGGTGCTGCACAGTTGCGAGAAGAGCGCACAGAACGGGAAGGTCCGTTTGCGCATGCGCGAGAAGCCGCACATGCGCAATTGCGAAAAAGGCCCCAAGTAAAGGAACAGCGATCTGCGCATGCGCAATCGCTTCCTACGCTCTATGTCACAAGCGTCATGAGGCCAGAGGCCCCAGACCATGCCCACATAAAGGGGAATTGTCCCAAAACCTTTAAAGCCTCAAAACCATATTCTTTCACCTGGAACGACAGCACAATGCCTGAAATTTGACCAGTAGCTGAAAGTAACCTTCGCAGAACCATACAACAAGCAGTTAGCACCACCCAAAGAGATGATACAGTCCTTGAAGACTATAACTCAGACTTTGAATTCTTCTTTGGACATCGCGAGCCCAATGCCAGCTCCGACACAAAATTATATGGTCTTGGAAGACGACTCAGACGAAGCTTTCACCTTGGGAGGCTACCCCAGTACTAAATCCAATCCGCAACTAGACGTGTTGCACATTGACGACCCCGACGACGAGTTCTTCGGATTTAAGGATCTTCAGCTCAGCAAATATGACATCCCGACTCGTGACAGGATTATGCTGCGGCCTGACATCAAGAGACAGAGAGCGGTACAAGCCCACAGAGAGCGGCCTGCTGCCACACAGAGAGTGGTCCATGCACCGCGAAGGTTCCCCGACTCCACACAGAGATTGTTCCACGCACCACAAAAGGTCCCAGCCTCCACACAGAAAGCGATGAAAGACTTCAAAGCGAGCTCGTGTACAGACTCCACGATAGAAGCAACGCAAGACTCCACAGCGCAGTCCTTGCATGAACAAGAAGTGACTCGAGTGACACAAGCCTCCACAGAGAGCTCGTGGAAAGACTCCACGATAGAAGCAACGCAAGTCTCCAGAGCGCAGTCCTTGCATGAACAAGAAGTGATGACAGTTTCCACAGAGAGACCAATGCACAATTCCACACAAGGAACACTGCAAGACTCCACAGAGGGAGTGACACAAGCCTCCACAGAGAGTTCGTGGACAGCCTCCACGATAGAAGCAATGCAAGACTCCAAAGCGCAGTCCTTGCATGAACAAGACAATGAGGGTCCAGCAACCTCCTCTGAGCAACCAGCAGCAGACAATGCAAGTCTGCCACGCTCAAGTGAATACCAGAAAGACTATGACAGTCTACCATTCTCCAGTGAACAAGAAGACTCTGACAGTCTGCCATGCTCAAGTGTACAGCAAGCAGACTATCCCAGTCCACCCAGATTATTTGAGCCACCAGAAGACGACTCTGACGGTCTACCCAGCTCAAGTGAACGACAAGAAGACACTGAGGCTCCACTCACTGTATGTGCGACAAGTGACGACGGCATCCCACTTCCCATACAAGGTGTGCATTGTGACAGACCTCAGCTAGAATGTACAGAGGCACTCGACAATCACAGTGAGACTACTGGTGAGTCGGTGACACCACGTTACTTCAAAGCTCACTCGCTCGAGCCTCTCCGCAAGCAAATGCATTCCTGACTGTTTTGACTCTGGATGGTGAGCATCACGAAACTTCAGAAGATTCAAGTGAACCTGAAACAACTCCGGACGTGGAGCATCAAGAGACCTCAGAAGATGCAGGTGAACCTGAAATGACTCCGGATGGGGAGCATCAAGAAGCCAAAACTGACTCAGGTGAAACAGACCAGACTCCAGACGGGGAGCATCGACAAGCCAAAATTGATTCAAGTAAGCTGGACATGACTCTAGACGGGTAGCGCTGCAAACTCAGTGACAGCACGCTCAAGGAGACAGCAGATGCCACAAAGCACGCTAACATGAGTAACTGTGAAGGACTCGTATTATCCACAGAGTGTGGTCCATGAGCGCAGCAAACACGGCAACAAAACCAACCACAACAACAACATCGAAGACAATAGCAAGAAGCGTACCAAAGGCAACAACGTCGACAACAAGCACGACAAACACAACGCCTATGGAACTACGACTGGTACGACATGGTACAACTCTGCAAATGAGGGACACTGTTACTGCTCAGCTCAGTACAATGACATGCCATGGCAGGACGATGCATCTTACCAATTCACGTTTGCTGCAATACCAACAGGCAACCTGGCTTTCAGGACAGATGCCATCAAGAATTACACCACAAGCATCGAAAGAAAAAGAATAGTCCAAATCCGACAACGAAGTGATTTGACCACTTCTTGGTTCCTTCAGCACAGGGGCATTGATGGTGTTTACAATGCAATGCCACCATCAACATCACCAACTCACCAACCAAACAAGAAAGCCACGCGACCATAATAATTAATGATCTTTGGACTCATGCATATAATTTGGACTTATTGTTTAATGATCACTGTTATCATAACTTGTACAGAGTATCAGTCATCTACCTAGTTTGTTCAATTTTCTTTAACACAGTACAGAAAATATGTAACATGAAAAAAGGGGGGATGTGGTGATATACATCACTGTAAGCACACAAAGGGTTAATGTACATACATTACACCTAGCTAGACACTAGAGGGAACACCAGAGACATGACACACAGACAGTCAACCAATAGGTCAGTAAGATAGGACACGACTAATGGGCAGTCACGATACACACAGAGGTGACACTACCACAGGTGGGCATTACACCAACCCATACAAAAGGACACATCACACATGCTCAGTCTCTTTCCAGTGGAGACTCTCAATAAGTACAGACACAGGGTTGATTGAACATCACTCCCACCACGTGGATTGTAGCAGACTGGTTAGTCAGTCTGAGTAGCTACAGAAGGATTAACAGTAGCATTGAATCCAAGTAGGAGAATTGTTAATAGTTTAATAAACATGTTGAAGCTATCTCCAAGTCTGAACTTTCCTTTGTCAGAGTGCACATCAAAGAAGCAGCTTATGCTACGACAAGAGCATAACAAAACACTGCGGGGGCAACAGGAGGGGCAATCGCTTGCGGCACCATGCCAACTCTTGGTTCCCAACCCTATTCCGGAGGCAACCCCTGTCCCTGCCCCATCGATCACCCATAATCCTCACCATCTGCTGAGGCCTCTGGCTGGGTGGCTGAAGGCAATCTCTAATAGGGAATTGGCAATTATGGTTCAGTGAGCACCTGACATGCCAAGCAGTTTCCTGTGGGTAGGCAGGCCATGTAGCATTTGGGAGTCATTGCCGAGCATTCCGATCGCACCTTGATGCCTGGACACCGTGTGGGAGTCAAAGCCACACATGCAGCAGCCAACATCCGAACACTCAGGGGATGGGATCCCAGCTCCAGGGACATGACCACGGCCGGAGGGTGGGTGGGTGCCACGGGGAGGGAGGTTGCTTGGAGAGACAGGCAAAGTGTCCGGGGGTCAGCCAGCATTGCAGAGGAAAGTGACAGATGCATCATGTTTGTGCAAAGAGTTGTTTAATGTCCTGTATACTACCCCATTTCAGATAGTGCCGCCCCGCCAAACTCCATCCCCTCCCCACCCTGTACCTAACCCCTACCCCGGTGCCCTCAGTGATGCTCAACGCGCCTGGGCTCCAAGCTCTACCACTATGTGGGCACAGCTGTCATCCCCACCCTCCACCAGTGCAGATACACACACCTAGGTGGGAAATGTTAGTGGTCAGGCTTCTGGGTAGAGAAGCCAGCTGCTTGCCTCATCCCGTGGCCTTCGATGCCCCTGGCGGGCACCTGATGGGGGCTCTGGGGCCGGAGGGCCCCGGCCCACTTGTTGACGGCACATGCATAGCCGTGCCGCCCTGCACCGTGTGCTGACCCTGACACACGGCCTCATCAGGGGGGTGGAACTCAGGAGTGCTGGTGGCTACTATCACCGGCCCAGGTTGGCACTCAGTGCCCCCTCCTCCCGGTCGGTGCCCATAGGGCCCTGGGGTTCACCCTGTGATGGAGAGGTAGCTGGTTTGGACCTCGGCTGCCCCTGCATGATCTGGCTGTGCCAGCCCTGGGGGTTCCCCATAGTCAGCCCTCGGCGGTGCTCCTCAATGACAGGGACAAACCCCCAGTGACCGGGCAATGCTCTGCAGTGCCTCAGCCGTGCCTACCTGCCATTGGGCCAAGCTCTACAGCACCTCGTCCATTCCCATCTGAGAGCGGGACGTGTCCAACAGAATCCCAACAAGGTTGGCCTGGTACTGGGTGACATTCCCCCAGTGAGGCAGACATACTGCCGAGACCCTCAGCCATGGTCGTCACCGGCTGCGCGACACCTTCACTCATGGTGCTGACGTCGTGCTCCAGGCTCTCCACGTCGGTCGCCACCCGAGCAGTGTTGGCTTCAGTGCCACTCATTGCTGGCACCATCTCCTACGCCCGTGGCCTCTGGAACTCTCCCAATCGGCTATGGATCTGCTGGAGTGACGCTGACATCTCCCTCTGAATGCCCAGGTTGGTCCCTATCATCCCCATCAGCTCCAGGCGACCCACTTCCACAGACTCAGCATCAGGCTGGGACCCAGCAGACCTCCAGCTGCTGTCTCACCTGGGGGTTCCTGCTTCCACCAGATGTACATCAGCAGCAGTGTGGTGCTCACCAGATTGTGCCCCAGAAGCCTGACCACTGACATTTCCCACTGAGGTGTGTGTCTCTGCGCTGATGAAGGGTGGGGATGACAGCTGTGCCCACGACTATAACAGTTGCATCCTTGGAACTTCCCTGAGGTGTTCTCCTTGAAGTCAGGGGAGGGGGCCACCCGGGATGGGCCAGCGCTGTCGGCTGCTGGATCTGCAGAAGACTGGACATGTGGTCAGTGGGACAGTTGGGTCAGTCAGGAAGGCAATCTACTTACGTTTGACAGGTCCTCCGGGTGAAGCCTGGTGGTCGTCACCTCTGCGACGTCCGCCAGCCTCCGCATGGGTGACCGCCCTGTCCTCGGCCACACCGGTCACCTCCATGGCCCCCCTCCTCGGAGGTGAGAATTCTCAGGTGCGGCACCTCACCGCCAGTCTGGCCCTGTCCTGCTGATCATGGGAGAGCTTTCTCTGAGGGGACACAGAGCGGGCATCGTTAGCCACACGCGTGGTTCACAGCTGTGTGGGCGGGTGTGAAGGGAGGGTTGGGGTTGAGGGAGGGTTGAACGGCTGGGTGGAGGGAGTGCTGAAGGGGGAGGGGGGTGGAGGGAGGGTTGGCAGTCGCCTGGGGGGATGCTCCCTTGGGGATTTGATGTTGGTGTCTACTCACTCGTGCTGCCCGGTGTAGGTCGTTGACCTTCTTCCGACACTGGAGGTCAGTCCTCCTGGTCACACTGCTCGAGCTGACTGTTGCCGCCACCTCGTCCCAGGCAGCACTAGCTGCCTTGTGGCTCACCCTCCAGGACCCTCAGGGGAACAGGACACCCCTCTTGCCCTGCACTGCGACCTGGGGCCTCCCCAGGTCAGCATCCCCGAATCTTGGGAATGGTCTCCCGGCGCTATTGTTGCGAGCTGGACGGGGTTGGCTGAGCAGGTGCAGCATAAGTGCTGTTCGATGTCAGTAGCGCTGGCGAGCGCGATCCTGGTGAATCAACTGGCGAGCCGGCAATCGGGGCGAGAAGCCCGTGAGGTCTCGTTAAGTGCAGCAAATAACGTTGAATAGTGCAGCCGGTTTCGGTGGGATGAGCGCCGGGAAACCCGCGGCAATTCCCGATTGCCACTGCACAGCACAAAATCGTGCCCTAAGTGTCATTAAAAGAGGCGGGGAACTCAGCGGCAGGAAACACCCTGAAAAACCCGATACAAATTAACTTAGGGTGCGATTCTCCCCCAAAAGTTCTGAGTGTTGGCTTGACCAGGGAGAAACTCTCCAAGGTACAAAGTGTGGTTGAATAGCGGTGTGGATCTCACCCAAAAAGCCAGTGCAATGCACCCTGCCAAACTTACCCAAAATGACACTTATACATTTTTGGTTGAATCTCGCCTCAGTTGTAAAGGCCAATTCTGTAAAGCTGAGATGCGATTTAGTAAAAGTGGGTTGGAAATCACATCGTGAAACTAAACCAGTCTCTCAGCAGTTTGAGGTATTTGGGAGAAGATAGTGAAGCTCAGAACAAATGTTCCCACAAAGAAAAAGTGTGGGGCTCCCTTGGATGTCGAGATTACAGGTTAGGATAAGGCAAAAAAAAGAGATGTTTAATACTGAATGCTCAATATGGCAGAATGTCGAGGAGTATAGAAAATATAGGTGTTAATTAAAAAGTATGATGTGGAGATGCCGGCGTTGGACTGGGGTGAGCACAGTACGAAGTCTTACAACACCAGGTTAAAGTCCAACAGGTTTGTTTCGATGTCACTAGCTTTCGGAGCGCTGCTCCTTCCTCAGGTGAATGAAGAGGTATGTTCCAGAAACATATATATATAGACAAGTTCAAAGATGCCAAACAATGCTTGGAATGCGACCATTAGCAGGTGATTAAATCTTTACAGATCCAGAGATGGGGTAACCCCAGGTTAAAACAGTTGGTAGGATTTTGCAGACCAGATGGAGCGGATGAATGTAATGCGACATGAATCCCAGGTCCCGGTTGAGGCCGCACTCATGTGTGCGGAACTTGGCTATAAGTTCCTGCTCGGCGAGTCTGCGTTGTCACGCGTCCTGAAGGCCGCCTTGGAGAACGCTTACCCGGAGATCAGAGGCTGAATGCCCTTGACTGCTGAAGTGTTCCCCGACTGGAAGGGAACATTCCTGCCTGGTGATTGTTGCGCGATGTCCGTTCATTCGCTGTCGCAGCGTCTGCATGGTCTCGCCAATGTACCACACTTTGGGACATCCTTTCCTGCAGCGTATGAGGTAGACAACGTTGGCCGCGTCGCACGAGTATGTTAAAAGTAAATTGGGAAACGAGGGGAATTTAAAAAGTAAATTTGGAGAGCAGAGGTGGCATGAAAAATTTTGATAAGGAAAACTCAAAGATGTTTTCTGATGCATAAAGAGCAAGAGGATAGCCAAATGTAGGGTCTGTTAGAGACCAAAAAAGATGACCAGTGTATGGAAAATGAGAGCATGGTTCTTAACGAATACTTCGTATTTAGAAATGAGGGGAATGATGCAGACATTGCAGTTAAGTATGAAATATTGGATGGGATAGATGGAGAGAAAATATTAAGGGATCTAGCATCTTTGAAGTAGACAAATTGCTATGCCTGGATGAAATTTACCCGAGGCTGTTATGCCAATGGAGAAAACAGCAGAGGCTGTGACCGTCATTTTCTAATCCTCATGGGAGACTCATCATAAAAAAGGCCAGGAGATCCATAGGAAAGTAGCAAATTCATCCCAAATTGGCTGTGGCAAGAAGGCTATGGTATTTTGTGTTTTCTGGAAAGCGGTTTCCCAGTAGGACCCTGCAGGGCTTAGTAATAGGTTCCTTCCTTTTCCAATTGATTATATATTCATGATCAGGACATATGTGTAGGGGTATGATTAATGCAAAAAAATGGCTGTGTGGTTGACACTGAGGAAAAGAGCTGTAGATTGCAACAAAAAAAACAAAACAATAGACTGATCTGGTGGGGCTAAAAAGTGCCAAGTGGAATTCAATTTGGAGAAGTGCATTTGGGAGGGCAAACAAGGCAAGGAAATGCATAATAAATTATAAGATACTGAGTAGTGTAGAGGGGCATAGCAATGCATACTCACAGATCCCTGAAGGTAACAGGGCAGGTAGATAAAGTGATTAAGAAAGCATACAAGATGCTTTATTAGCACAGTCATAGAATATAAGAATCGGAAGGATATTGTAGAAATGTACAAAACACTTCTTAGACTGCACCTAGACTACTGCATACAGTTTTGGTCACTTAACAGGAAGAATTAGATTGTACTGGAGAGGGTACAGACACTTATCAGGATGTTACCAGGACTGTAGAATTTTAGTTACAAAGAAAGATTGGATGGGTTTTGGAACAGAGGAGGCTGAGAGGGAACTTAGTTAAGGTGTAAAAAATAATGAGGGACCCAGATAGTCACTAAGAAAGACATATTTCCCTTAACAGGTAGGACAATAATAGTTAAGGTGTATAAAATAATAAGGGGCCCAGATAAAGTAACTTGGAAAGACAGATTTCCCTTAGCAGATCAGACAATAATCAGGGGGTATAGATTTAAAGTATAGAATTGGAGGGGGATTGTGAAACTTTTCATCCAGAGGATGGTGGGTGTGTGGACTGCCTAAAAGGTTGGTAGAGGGAAAATTCCTCATCGTATTTAAATATAGTTAGAAAAACACTTGAAGTTTTGTAATCTACACACTAAGGACCAAGAGCTGTAAGTTATATTAGGCTGGTAGTTGTTTCTTGGTTGGCACAGACATGTTATACCAAATAGCCTTGTCCTGCGCCAAAACTTTCTGTTTCTATACTTTGCTGGCGGCTCATATCACACATTGGGGATGGGGAAATAGGGCTGTATTTTCAGTAATCGGTCCTGTGAGTCACATTTGGTAATAAAATTAGGTTTATAATTAAAAATAAACTGAGTATACAATATATTCTCGTTAAAGATTTTGCATACTGCAGTTTTAACATTTTGGATAGCAGACGGAATCTTAACACAGATGTGTCAACTCCAAAACTGAGCTTGCATCAGTTTGTCAGTTAGCCATAAATGTGGCCTGGCTTTTAATTATAATGTTCTTTACCTGATACTGCTTTCAGTATTTATGGGTTGAGAGGCCTATCTTATCTGGAGAGATTGTAGTCTGACTCAGGTAGTTACTTCAAACTGGTTTATTTACACTATGTACATTATATACATGATGAGCTAAGTAGGCACATATTTCTCAAGTGCTGACTATTCCATCTGCTGTACAGTCTCTAGCATGATTGCTGATGTCATTGTTACATCATGGTCTACATCACTCAATCCTGTAACTATTCTATGAACACATTACACTACATTCAATTTATGTATATAGATAATAAAAATATCCTATGAACATTTACTACTTCGTCATATTGTGAACTTCAATATAAATTTAATTGGCCATATCTATAATGGAAATTGCAGATGTAAATTTATCAACTGCCACCTTTACATTTTCATAGATGTTTAATCTTGCAGTAAATTAGCTTTTAATCTTAGTTTAAACCAGTGTTATAGAAGAAATCATAATACAAGTGAACAAACTCCAAACGTTTAACCATCAACAGTTATAACATAGGAAGAAAAGCATACATGATTTAAAATACTTGGACAAATGTGTTTTTTGAACTACCATGAAACCAACATACAAAACATTAAATGCATGTACATAAATGGAATGAGTGAAAGAAACTTGCATTTGTACAGTGCCTTTCTAAAGTAGGTTATAGCCAATTATACTTTTGAAGTAGTTACGTCTTTTTAAAAAATTGTTCGTAGGATTTGGTTATCACCGACAAGATCACATTTTTGCCTATCTCTAATTGAGATTGACTTCTTGAATTGCTGAAATCCTTGTGGTGTAGTTACACCAACAGCACTGTTAAGAGGACATTCCAGTTTGACCCAATGACAGTGAAGGAACAGCAATATATTTCCAAGTCACGATGGTCTATGGCTTGGAAGGAACTTGCAGAAACTGATGCTCCATGAACCATTGTTCTTCTCGGTGTAGAGGTTGCAGGTTTGGAAAGTACTGTCAAAGAAGCCTTGGCAAGTTGCTCCAGTGCATAGATATTGTGCACCGGTAGTAGAGGGGGATGGTGAATGGGGACCAGAAAAATGGGCTGCTTGACCTAATGGTGTTGAGTTTGTTGTGTTGCACAAACTCTATTCATCCAGACAAGTGGGGTGTACTTCTATAAATAGATGGTTTCTAAGTTTTGGAGGCTGGGGTTCAAAAGATGGGTTACTTGCCACAGAATTCCAAGCCTCCTGACCTGCTCTTGTAATATTCATGTCACTAGCCCAGTTACATTTCAAGGATATTGATATTAATAAAGCCTTTGAATGTCCAGGGGAGATGATCTCTGCACTTATGTGGCAAAAATGTTACTTGCAATTATCATCCCAAGCCTGAATGTTGTCCAGATCTTGCTGTAGGTGGGCACAGACTGCTTCATTATCTGAGTTAAGAATGGTGCCGAGCAATCTCCATCAAACATCCTCACTTCTGAACTGATGTTAGAGGGAAGTTCATTGATGATGCAGTGTAAGATAGTTAGGCCTAGGACACTGCCAAGGAATCAATGTCCTGGGCCTCCAACAACTACAACCATCTTCTTTTTCACCAATTCCCACTGAACTCAATTTTACTAGGGTTTCTTGATGTCATTCAGTCAAATGCTATCTTGATGTCAAGAGCAATCACTCTCACTTTATCTCTGGAATTCAGCTCTGTTCGGACCAAGGCTGCAATTAGGTCTGAGTGAGTGACCCTGGCCAAATCCAAACTGAGCATTGTTAAGTTCTCACTTCATAGTGATGTTGATGGCACCTTTCATCATTTTACTGATCGAGAGTAGACAGGTGGGTTTGTGCTGTTTTTAGTTCGCAGTGCTATTGTGGACAAGGTAAATTTTCCACATTGTTGGGTAGGTGCCATGTTATAGCTGCACTGGGACAGCTTGACTATGCGGCTAGTTTTGGAATTGTACAGCTGAGTTTATCTGAGCCAATAGATTTTGCTGGATCAAGTAGGTTCAGCTGTTTATTGAATGAATTGAATTGGCTGGATCAGTGTTCCTTGTAAGCTTCAGACCATGCAGTAATTGTGTAGGTAGCTCATAAATACAGGCTGCTCACAAGTTCACCCCTCTCAGATACTGTGTGCGCACAGCGGTGCAAAAAAAATGTAAAGGTATCTCACATTCAAATGAACAGACCAAACATAATGAAAAATTGTTAGGGGCAGGGGGATGGCACAGAAGACTGATAGCCACTGTTGTAATGTAATTTACATCCAAAGTCCCCAAGTAAGGGATAACTATGGGCCAGGATCGTGGGCAGGATTCCTGTGTGTTTGACTAGTGCCATCAAACATTTAACTAGTTTGTAAATGGCAGAAGGGGGGGGGGGGGAATAGATTGAATAGCTAAATAGTTGTATTTAAACAAGTAGTAGAAACAATATTTACTTCACAATTCAACATAGTTTACCATACTTATTCCTGATAAAGTTTTGACCGGTAGCTAAAGTCCAAAGTCATTAAAATAGATTAACTGAATGGGTTTGAATTGGTGTTGGTTTCAACACTGCTGTTAATTTATTGAAACAAAAAAATCAAAATAACAGGCTACTTTACAAAATGGTTTAATAAGTGCATGCATTTCCAATACAATGATCAATAAATTTATTCAACTATTGAATTTGTTTACATCTGTAAACATTGTACATACAAAGCTTTTGATTAAGTAACTTTAACAGAGCTTTTCTCACTATTGTCTTTGATGGAAGACTCAACCAATCATACAGTGTAATTAAACTGATCAAAATTAGTGGCACAACAAATGCTGTGATCTCTCCGCACATTCGTCATGCGGTGAATGCTTGTTGCAGAGTTCTTTTCTAGAGTATAAAATAACCAGTCTTTAGTGAGGAACTGTGGTATTTAAAGACATTTCGAACAAACTGTCAATATAACCAGAGATTAACGATGTATGCAATCTGATCCATAAAGGTAGTCAGTCAGAAACTACAGTATAAACATACTCCAGTTGTAACAAACACAAGTAGTTCAACTTGTTTCTTCATCTTGTCAGTTGACTGGCATTTCAAACTGCAGCTCTGGATAGATCTCGGGAACTTTGGCAACTTGAAATATTAAACACCTTAAAAGTCTATGTTGTGGATTCACCTAGCTTTGTGAAAGGTGACTGGTACATCAAGGCTCAGCAGCTAGTGATTGGTTCAGAGAAGGAAGTGCAAAAGGTGGCCTGCACAAATGGCTGTAACTGATGCAAACATCAACCAGCTGTTTTTCTGTTGCATAGTTCACACTCTAGAAGGAATGTTGGATATGGGTGTTATTTCAGAAGAAACAAAAGAAAGTGAGATTGCTGAGTTGCCCTCTGACAAATTTGGGACATGTAAATCCATGCAGAATTCTCTGAACAGGAAGGCTGCTACCTATTAGATGCAGAATACTGGTTTCGCTTCTGCTGCAACAGTTCTGTAATCGCCAGAAGTTTTTTCAAGACATGCTGAAAAAGACAGGAATTGCATCAGATATGGTTACCAATACATGAAAAACTCATCCAACAATTTATTATACAATGCTAATTTACTTGCTTAATGCTTAATTTGCCGAAAGAGTATGCCAAGAGATTAATGGCTGAATAGGAAGGACCAGAGCTGGGGTTCAGATGTCACGATAGAAAGGAATGGGTACAGAGCAGAGATTCAAAAAGAACGCCATGAGATCAGATTTAAAAAACATAGGAACTAGAACAAACATGCCAGGGTATGGAGAAACAGAAAGGAAGCTAATAATCTAAGTATTTTAAGATCATAAGAGTTAAGTAAAAAATTACAGTTAATCTTCCTATAAAATTAGAAGCAGCTCATTCACGAGTAGCTGTGAGTTTTTATTTAAGTAGTAGTTGAATAGTCTCACATACAGAGGAATGGCAGGGCAACTTAAACTGTGGAGTTCATACAGCAGGATGTATGAATTCCAGGACAATTCCCATGTTTTTGATAACCAAATGTGCAGGATGTGTCATCAGCTGCAATAGCTTGAGCTCCGGGTTTACTTATGAATTAGGAGCAGGAGTAGGCCACTTGGCCCCTTGAGATAGCTTTGCCTTTCAATGTCATAGCTGATCTAATTGTAACCGTAACTCCATATTCTCACCTACCCCCATAAGATTTTCACCCACTTGCTTATCAAGAATTGATCTACCTCTGCCGTAAAAAATATTTAAAGGGCCTGCTTCCAATGCCTTTTCAGGATATAAGTAACAAAGACTCACGACCCTCAGAGAAAACATTTCTCATCTCAGTCTTAAACTGGCAACCCCTTATTTTTAAAAAGTCGCCGCTGGTTCTAGATTTTTCCATAAAAGGAAACATTCTTTCCACATTCACCCTGTCAAGACCACTCAGGATCTTAAATGTTTCAAACAAGGTGCCTTTTACTCTTTTAAACTCTAGCAGATACAAGCCTAGACTGTCCAGCCTTTCCCTGTAAGACAATCCACCCATTCCAGTCCGAGATTAACTAATTTTGAGGAAATAAAGCAAACTGGACTGGGGTTTGAATACTACCATTTGTCAAACAAGAAATGGTGAGGACTACTGCACAGGCATTAAATTTACTGCCTTTCCTTTTTTAAAAATTCGTTCATGGAATGTGGCTGCCGCTGGCCAGTCAGCATTTATTGCCCATTCAAATTACCCACAAGATGGTGTCAGTGAGCTGCCTTTTTGAACCACTGCCGTCCATGTGGTGTAGGTACACCCACAGTACGATTAAGAAGGTTAACCAGGATCGTCCAGGTTAACATGGAGTCAGTACAGTAATCACTAATTGGTTTTGTGGTAATATCCCAGGAATTGGTTGAAACAATTTAACTAGCTTTAATTAAAAAATTGGTTCCAGTCCAATGTCAGAAAAGTATAACAGACAAAAGGTCTGGTTTAGAAAGGCACACAAGATGCTTTCCTTTCATTCTATCCACCTAAACTGAGTGAAAAGTAGGGATATATCCATTGGTCGATCATTCGTGGACAAAACACATCTAAAGATCATTGGAGTTGGCCTTAAATGCTGATTTAAAAACAATATTCAGGTGTTTTTCAAAACAGTGGAAGTATTAAATTGAAATCAAAAACCAGGGTAAATTTGGAGAAACTGAGTTTTTATTTACAATATTACTACACCAGAAAGTGGTGGAGGCGTGGTCATCGAATATTTTTAAGGACTTCTGGTGGCGCGATGTGAGGGGAAGATGCACGAGGTGGCGCATGCTGCAAACCTGACATTTCTACCCTTTTTCCTGGAGCCACAGGTCTTACAGAAAAAAACCCTGAAACTATCTGGATAGAGTCCTCGGGCGGGATTCTCCGACCCTCCCGCCGGGTCGGAGAATCGCCGGGGGTCGGTGTGAATCCCACCCCCACCAGCCTCCAAATTCTCCCACCCCCCAAAAACCGGCGTGGCGTGATTCGCGTCGCCCGCCTCGGAGAATGGCGGGGTCCAGCGCGTCTCAATGGGCCCCTGGGCCGCCCGAATTCTCCGGCCCACGATGGGCCGAAGTCTCGCCCGCCCGTAGCCGTTCCCTCCGGCGTAAATTGGAGTTGGTCCCTTACCGGCGGAACCTGGCGGCGCGGGCAGCCTCCGGGGTTATTGGGGGGATCTGGCCCCCTCGGTGGCCTGGCCCGTGGTCAGGGCCAACCGATCCACGGGCGGGCCTGTGCCGTGGGGGCATTCATGGTCATCTGCCATTCCCGGTGCGGAGGTGACTCCATGTGCGCATGCGCGGGGGTGACGTCAGCAGACACTGACGCTCCCGCGCAAGCGCGGACCCGCGCCGGCCGACGGAGTTCCTTCGGCCCTGGATGGTGCGGCGCCAAAGGCCTTCCACGCCGGCCGGCGGGGCGCAAACCGCTCCGGCGCCGGCCTAGCCCCTGAAGGTGCGGAGGATTCCACACCTTTGGGGAGGCCCGACCAGAGTGGTTCTCGCCACTCCACTGCGCCGTTTCTGCCCGCCCCACCGATTCCCGGAGAATCCTACCCCAGATCTCTGTGATGCCCAGGAGAGGCAAAGCCAAAACAAAAATTGGCCCGAATTTCAACGACAAACATAGACTCTGAATCCTCCCACGATTCAACTGGAGGCAAGAGGGTGACTTCTTCTCCAGCCACTCCAATATCGTCCAAAGCACTCACCAAAATCTTGGCGGTTGAACTCAAAGAAATATCTACAATGTTTGACTTTGCATCTTAAAAGATCAATCGAGGAGGCCGTGGCTCCTATTTGTTCAATTCTCGAGATCACAGGGCAGCTAGACCGTCGAAGCACAAGGAACTACATTCAAGGACATGGAGACTGCATTGTCTGACCATAGTGACAGAATCACCTCCTTGGAGCCTTACCGTGCCGCTTTGATCACGGATAACATGACATACATCCAAGCTGGATGACCTGGAGAACAGATCCTGAAGGCAAAATGTTCATGTTGCCGGAGGTGACCGAAGGCCACACCCCCTACTCAGTATTTCTCAGACCTGTTCCACAAAATGGTGGGTGAGAACATATTGCCATCTCTCCCAGAGTTAGACCAGGCCCACCATTCACTCCGTCCCAAGCCTCGCTCTGGAGATCCTCCTCATGTTGCAATCACAAGGTTTCACAGCATTAAGGAGAACAAGCTGGTGTTTGATGGGCAAGAGAACGCCATAAGGCCACTCCATCAGATTATACCAGGACATGAGTGCAGACCTAGCCAAGAAAAGAACCACCTTGAGCAAAGATAAATCTTCCCTGTACAAGAATGGAGTACACTTCGGGATGATCTATTCAGCCCGCCTTCGTGTAACATTCCGTGAAAAGGACTATCTTTTTGACTCGCCGGAAGTTACAGACTCATTTGTCCAGAAGTACAATTTGTGCTCCGTTGAATCTGGTCGATGGCTCTTTTCAGGTCTGTTGTTTAGGTGTATTCGTGATGACCTTCATTGTATAGGAGAGATTTCTACTTTATGCTTCTTACAATAACCTATTTTCCTTCTTTTTGTTATTACTATTTGGAACGACTTTAAGTCACCCTCGTGGCGCTCTAAGTTAAATAAGTCGGGTTGAGCAAGTTTTTCATTCCAGTTTTATAAGCAGGGCCAGGGGCACGGCCATTTTGATCATCAGGAGTCCAATTTTCCTCATCTCATATTGTGGCCAAACAGTCGATATATAATCATGTGCTGCTCCCTATTGAACAACCCAGTAGTTTTGGTCAACATCTCTGCCCCTAATTAGGATGATACAAATTTAATCAACTCTTTGTTGTCTTCCCTCTCCAACCTCGACACACATCATCGTATTTTAGGAAGCGACCTGAACTGTGATCTGGACCCAAAATTGGATCAATCAAAACCCAAATGTTTTGTCCCATCAGGGGTGGCCAAGGCTGTCTTCCTTCATGGCTCAGATGAGAGGAGTAGACAGATCCCTGACGTTTTTTTGCATCTGAACGACATAGATTTTTTCTTTTTCTCTCATGTTCACAATATGTACTCTCGCATTTATATTTTAATTCTGGATAAGGCTCTCCTCCCATCGATGGTGGCAGCTGAGTACTCAGCAATTGTACTCTCTGACCAAGCCCCACACTTTGTTGATCTGTGCTGGAGTCCACACCGGAATTATATGCAAGCAGACAAAAGTTGCTGACTCAGTTTGAGCTACTGACCACCAATAAAGACGAATGTCTGTGCTTCAGGAGTACTTTCTACGAATATGGAGAAGTCCAGTCGTCTTTTAGCAAACCAACTTAAACATCAATCGGCCTCCTATGAGATCCCCTAGATACCCAACCCGGACGACAACCTCATTGCTGCTCCTCTCCAAATCAATGCGGCTTTTACATCCTACTACTGTGACCTGTACAAATCTGAGTCTCCCACAGTCAAGTAGATAATGGCTAACTTTCTGGACAGCCTGCCCATCCAATTTGTGGAACAGTCAAGAGTTAAGAGTTGGACTCACCATTAAGATTCTAAAGTGCATTGATCTTATGCAGGCTACTAAGGCCTCTGGCCCAGATGGCTTTCCGACCGAGTTTTATAAGAAATTCTCGGAACAACTGTTAGACATGCTCAGCGACTCCTCATCCCGCAGTTCATTGCCTCCAACCCATACTGAGGCCTCCATTTCCTTGCTCCTCACGAAGGACAAGGACCTGACCGATTGCAGTTCACGGCGCCCCATCTCGCTCTTAAATGCAGACGTTAAGCTGCTCGATAAGGTTCTAGCACTCTGGTTGGAATCTTGCCTTCCAATCATAATTTCTGAGACCAAACATGTTTTGTAAAGGTCAATTATCAGCGAATTTATGTCGCCTTTTGAATGTCATATTCTCCTGCACCCGAACCAGAAGTGATAGTATCTTTAGACACAGAGAAAGCATTTGACAGGGTAGAATGGGACTTTTTGTTTGAGATTCTTGGAAGGTTTGGGTTTGGCAAAAAATGTGTCTCATGGATTCATTTGCTATACAATGCCCCCTACTGCCAGCGCTCACACAAATACTTTATATTCAGACTATTTCCCCTGAATAGGGGCACTAGGCAGGGCTGCCCACTCTCCCCACTTTTATTCACCCTGGCAATAGAGCCTCTCTCTGTAGCCTTGAGAGCTTCCTATCAATGGAGGGGTATTAATTGGGACAGGGTAGAGCATCGGGTACCTCGTTGTAGATTACCTACTTTTATATATTACAGACCCAGTTCCTTCCATCAGTGGCATAATTAATACACTTAATACTTTTGTCTCCTTCTCGGTCAATAAATTAAATCTAGGTATTAGTAAATGTTCCCCCCACCCCCTGCATTTTGGAGAAAAGACCATTTGGGCATGTTACCCTTTCACCTCTCCAGTACAAGGTTTTGTTACGTAGGGGTCGGTGTGGCCCACAATTGCGCCTCATTGCACAAATTGAATTATTCCAGCCTGATTAACAATGGTAGAAAAGACCGACAGAGATTGAACAACCTTCCTTCATCTTTGGCTGGTAGGATTCAAGCAATAAAAATGAACATACTCCCTAGACTTTTTTTTTAATGCTTCCCCATTTTCCTGCCCAAATACTTTTTTTTACCAAGCTTAACAAATTGTTATCCGCCTTTAACTGCGCGGACAATAATCCCAGAATCCGCAGCGCTCTACTCCAGAGGGAAATACAGACAGGACTGCTTGGCCCTCCGAAACCTATTGTTTTATTACTGGGCCACTAATATCCAAAAAATCTTACTGTGGATCAGCGATCCCGATTCAATTTCGGGCCAAATAGAGTCTCACTCTTCCACTACATCCACTCTCCTAGCCATAGTTACTGCACCATTGCCCTTTTCTCCCACTAGATTTTCCTCAAACCTAGTGGTGGTCTCCTCTCTTAGAATCTGGAAACAGTTCCGACAAGTTTTGAAACTCCTGTCCTTGTCTTCACTGGCTCCCATCTGTAACAACCATTTTTTCTTATGTTCAGGGCTGGACTTTAATTTGTGGAAATTGAAGGGACTCGAGCTCTTTGGTAACCTGTTCATAGTCATAGAGGGGAGGTTTGCCAGCTTTTGAGAACAAGCGAATGAATTTCAGCTACCCAGCTCAGTCCTTTTGCTACTTTCAAGTTCCCGATTTTACTCACGAGGTTTTTCATGCCTTTCCTCTGGCTCCATCTTACTGGACAGGATTCTTTCCTCGACCTGGCCAGGTGGTGGGTCTATCTCAGACCTATATGGCCACTTTCTCTCATCTGACCCCGCCCCACTAAACTGGTGAGGATGAAATGAGTGTGAGAACTGGGCCCTACACTCACTAGTGAGGTTTGGGAAGAGGCCCCATACAGGGTCAACTCCATGTCCTCATGCGCCCGATTGAGCCTAATTCAGTGCTACATAGAACACAGTTGACCAAGATTAAGAGGGTCCCTTCTGAGTGTTGAGACCAGATGTGACCGCAGTTCGCTTGCCCCTGAAGATCACGTGCATATTTTTTGTGCCCTGCCCCAGACTCGCAAGCTTCTGGGCTTGTGTAATGTTTTCCAACTAGATTTACAGCCGTGCCCGCTGACGGCCAGTTTTGGGGTTTCGGACTCTCCAGCAATTCCCTCTGGTAGAGGCGGACAATATCACCTTTGCCTCATTGATAACATGGAGCACAAAGGGGGATACTGCTTGGTTGGAAGTCTCCTGCTTCGCCTAGTGCCTCTGACTGGTTAGGGGACTTGATTTCTTTTTTGCATTTGGAAATCATTTAATTTACCATCAGGGGTTCAGTTGAGAGATTCTGCCCAAGATGCCAATCGTTTATCTCCATTTTTAAAGATCTAGACACCACCAGCTGTTAGGGATAGAGATTGTTTGTATTATTGGGAAAATTTATTTTTGTTCTTATATTTGCTCTATACTGTACCTGTTTTGGATTGAAAATGTGTTTGTTGCGTTATTTGGAAAAAAATAAATAACCCAATAAAAACATTAAAAAAAAAAAAGAATATTTAAGTCTGAATTAGATTCTAATCTGCTGGATAGATTCTTCTAATTCTAATGCAATATATGTTTGTAATATATATGAATGACTGAAGAAAACGTAGCGGGTCTGATTAGCAAGTTTGCGGATGATACTAAGATTACTGGTATTGCAGATAGTGATGAAGATTGTCAGAGAATACAGCAGGATATAGAGAGGCTGCAAAATTGGGCGGAGAAATGGCAGATGGAATTTAACCCAGACAAATACGAGGTGATGCATTTTGGTAGATTCAATTCAGGTGGGAGCTATGAAATAAATGGCAGAACCATCAGGAACATAGACACATAGAGAGATCTGGGCGTGCAGGTCCACAGATCCTTAAAAGTGGCAGTACAGGTGGATATGGTGGTAAAGAAAGCATATGGCATGCTTGCCTTCATCGGACGAGGCGTAGAGTGTAAAAGTTGGCAAATCATGTTATAGTTATATAGAACATTGGTGAGGCCACATTTAGAATACTGGGGGCGATTCTCTGAGCCCCGCGCCGGAGAATCGCTGCAACCGAGCCACGACGTCGGCGCGCGATTCTCCGAGGTGCGGAGAATCGGTGCCATTTGCGGCGGTGGGTTTGACACGGCGCCGGTCACTGGAATCGGCGGGGCTGCCGATTCTCCGGCCCGGATGTGCCGAGCGGATATGACAGAGTCCCACCGGCGCCATTCACCCCTGGTCGCTGTCGGCGGGAGCTCTGCGCGAACGGTTGGCGGGGCCCTTTCACCGGGGTGGCCTCCGATGGGGTCTGGCCCGCGATCGGGGCCCACTGATCAGTGGGCCCGCCCCCCACCCGGGCCTACTTCCCTGCGCGGCCGGCCCCTGAACACCGATGCCATGTTGAGTCGGGGCCGGTACGCTAAAGAAGTCCCCCGCCATGCGCAGGTCGGCGGGGGCCAACTGCGCGTGCGCGGGTTGGCGCGGCGCCCATTGGCGCCGGGAAAGGAGGCTGGAGCGGCGTGAACTGCTCCATCACTGTGCTGGCCCCCTGTGGAGACAGAATAAGTCGTACCTGGACCCGGTTTGCGCCGTCGCATTACGACGGCGCGAACACTTGGGCTCCATTTGGGACAATCGCCCCCACTGTATGCAATTCTGGTTACCACTTTGCCAGAAGGAGGTGGAGGCTTTGGAGTGCGTACCAAAAATGTTTCCCAGGATGTTGTCCGGTATGGAGGGTATTGGCTATGTGGAGAGATTGAATAAACTGGGATTGTTCTCCCTAAAAACACATTGGCTGAGGGGCGACCTACTAGAAGTTTATAAAATTATGAGGGGTATGATAGGGTGAACAGTTTGAAGCTTTTTCTCTGGGCAGAAATAACAATTACAAGGGGCACAAGTTGAAGGTGAGGGGGGTGGATAGGTTCAGTGGAGATGTGCGGGGGAAGTTTTTCACAGAAGGTGATGGTGCCCTGGAATGCACTGCCAAGTGAGATGGTTGAGGCAGATATGTTAGTGACCTTTCAGACTTATCGAGATAGACACATGAACTGATGGGGTATAGAGGGATACAGGCGGTTGGTCTCGATAGGACACGTGATCGGTGCAGGCTTGGAGGGTCGAAGGGCCTGTTCCTGTGCTGTACTGTTTTTTGTGTTGTAAAATACAAGGCAATCAGATCTCTTGCTAAAATGACTTCAACTTTTCCACTCCCTTAATAGAATTTGGTACTGAAAATTGTGACCCAACACACACATGCAGCACTTACATTTGTACACCACGCAATCTGCATGATGCATATACAACTTGGAATCCACAAAGACTAGAGAGAATTTGGGGTTCTTTTGACTGGAATTCAGGAGTAATTTTTCTGTTCATCCAGATTTGGAAATTATGTTAAAAAATGCAATTAAAAAATGTGGTTAACCCAAGTAGCCAGGAAATGAGGCAGGAAAACTGCAGACAAAGAATCAACAAAAGTCATGCCAATCCTCATATTGAAAATGGAGTGTGGTTTTGGACTTTAGTGGAATGCTTAAGTTGGAGCGTGGTGATGGGGGGTTGCTGAGAGAATTAATTCAAAGCCTAAATTAAGGGTTAATTTCTATCTAAAGTCTAACCTTTCTTTACTTCAGCAGTTAACTAAAAATTGCTGTTTGGGATGGAAGAAGGCGAGTTTAAGAAAAGCTTTAACACAAGGGTTTGTACAGATCCTACTTGCAGCTGCAACTAGAAAATTAGATAACTGCCTTAAACAGGTTCCAGAGGCTACATTTAGTTGAGTATAAAAATAGGCCATCTTAAAGTGCAGCTTTGGAGTGTAGCAGAGTGCCTATGTTGGAGTGTGGTGAGGAGGGAATGAGGTGCTTCTTTCCTTTTCTACCTTTCCTCAGAAAGAAGAGCAGCTGTCTTGGCAAGTAGGACTTGGTGAGTATTTCCCCTGTTCTTAATATACCCCAGAGTAGGTAAAAATAAAGGGACTAATATAAGGGCAAGTCACGGCAGGGCAGCTCAGTCATGTGGAATGTTCCTCTTGTGCGATGTGGAAAGTCAGGGACACTTCCGCTGTCCAGGGAGGCCATGTGTGTGGGAAATGTCTCCAGCTATAGCTGCTCCATTTGCGTTTTGGACCTGGAATTGTGACTGGAATCACTGTGGAACAGCTGCAAGGATGAGATCTTTGTGGATAGCACATAAAGTGAGGTGGTACCACTGCAGGTAAAAGTACACAGGCAGAAAGGGAATGGGTGACTGCCAGACAGAGCAAAAGCATTAGGTAGGTAGTGCAGTTGTCCTCTGGGTCCATCTCCATCTGTAACAAGTTTTCCATTTTTGAAACTGTTGAGGAAGGTGGTTTCTCAGTGGAATGCAGCAAGAGCCAGGTCTGTGGCACCACAAGTGGCAAGGTTGGCATGTTGCTTCTCTGGTGCCAGGATCATAGATGTTACTGATCAGCTGCAGGACATTCTGAAGAGGGAGCCTGAACAAGCATAAGTAGGTAAGAGGAGGGATGTGGTCCTGAAAGCAGAATATAGGGAGCTAGGAAATAAATTACCTCAAACTGTAGTAATCTCAGGATTAATCCAAGTGTTATGTGTTAGCGTGAGCAGGAATACAAGAACAGACCAGATGAATGAGTGGCTGGAGAGATGGTGCAGGAAGGAGGGATTTTGATTCCTGAGGCATTGGGACAGATTCTGTGAAAGATTCACCTGTACAAGCTGGACGGATTGCACCTCAGTAGGACCAGGACCAATATCATCACAGGGGTATTTGCTTGGGTTGTTGTGGAAGGTTTAAACTAGAGTAGCAGGGGGATGGGAACCTGAGCGGGGAGACACAAGAGAGAAAATAAAGGTAGAAATGGAAGACAAAAAAGTAGAAAACAAAAGGGGAAGGCAGAGGAAATGAGGGCGAGCAGCAAATTGGGCCATGGTACAAAAAAAACTGTGTAAAAATGTTATAAAGACAAGTCTAAAGAAAGGCACTGTGTCTGAATGCATGGAGCATTTTCAATAAGGTAGTTGAATTAATAGCGCAAATTGATATAAACAGGTGCAAATGATTGCATTGTGAAGATGTGACTGTAAGGTGACCAAGACTGGGTACTCAATAGTTAGAAGGATAGGCAAAAAGGAAAAGGGGGTAAAGTGACTTTAGTTAAGGATGAAATCAGTACAACAGTGCCAGAGGATATTGGCTCAGAAAATTTAGATGTAGAATCAATCTAGGTGGAACTAAGAAGCAACAGGAGTGGAAAAGTGGGAGTTGTCTATAGATCTCCAAACAGTAATGGTATGGTAGGGCATGGCATTAAACAGAAAATTAGGATACATGTAACAAGAGTGCTGCAGTAATCATGGGTGACTTTAATCTACCTAGAGATTGGGCAAATCAAATTAGCAATAATACTGTGGCAAATGAATTCCTAGAGTGTGTATGTAATGGGTTTTCTTTAAGACTAGTATGTCGAGGAACCAACGAGGGAACATACTATCCTAGTTTTGATATTATATTATGAGAAGGGGTGAATTAATCATCTTTTTGTGCAGGGTCCTTTAGGAAATACTGACCAATACACAATATAATTCTTCATTAGAATGGAGAGTGAAGAAGTCCAAAGGATATACTTGCCATAAAGGGAATGGAGCGAAGGTTCACCAGACTGATCCCTGGGATGGCAAAATGAACATCTGTATTCATTGTAACTTAGAAGCATGAGAGGGGATCTCATTATATATACAATTCTGACAAAGCTGGACAGACTGGATTCAGGGATGTTGTTTTCTCTTGCTGGGGGCTCTAGAATAAGGGGTTGCCATCTCAGGATATGGGGCAGGCCATTTAGGACTGCGATGAGGAGAAACTTCTTCACTCGGAGTGTGATGAATCTGTGGAATTCTCTATCGCTAAGGCTGTGGAGGCCAAGTCACTTGAATATATTTAAGGAGGAAATAGATTTCGAGACTCTAAAGGTGGCCAGGGGAGGATGCAGGAGTATGGTTTTGCGATAGAGGCTCAGCCATGATCACATTGAATGGTGGAGCAGGCTTGAAAGGCTGAATGGCCTGCTCCTATTTTCTAAGTTCCTATGGGCCTTGACAATGAATGGTAACAATTTAGTTGGTCATGAAAGGAACTTGCATCAAAAGTGCCTCATCTTACATTCATAAATGTACACGTTTCAAGATGATGTACTGGGTAACAATGAGTCAGAACTATGAATTACTGCATACTGACAGATTCCTTCATCCTAGCTTGCAATATTTTTAGGACCTACTGTGATTAATTGGTTTGACCTAGTTCAATTACTTGACCCGCTAATCTAGAAAATCAGGGGGGGGTTAACAATTATGCCTCAATTTGTATGAATTCAGTTCCCGCACACCACTGATCACAACACTTCCCGCTCATGAAACCAAAAATGCAATTCAAAATTCTTTGTAACATTTCAATTTTGAAGAAGCAGCTGAATTAAAAATACAGGTTACCTGCTGAACTCCGCGTTCATTGCTTAAGGTGCGAAGTTCGTCTGAATGTGCTGCACAAACTTCATGCAAAGCTGCCAGGTCACGTGACAAGTCAGTCCTAAAGTGCTCTGTAGTGTCAGGAAGCTCTGGGACATTCTGAATATAAAATAAAACCTCTTTTAATAAAGAAACATACGGAAATCTGTTCCCCAAATAGAAATGGGTTCCAAGCTGGAGCCAACATCAACAGTGCAGCTTTTGTTTCCTAAAGTAAAGCTAAACGTGTTGTGATGTCTGCATTTTGATAGAAACAGATCGATCTAAAAAGGACAACACAGTAGCACCACGTGAAACATCCAACATTCTGGAGTATGTATTTTAACTGTAGTGTCTTAATTATTGAATGGAGTTGCACTCCATTCAATAATTAAGACACTACAGTTAAAATACAAATGGAATAAACAATCAATTAAACTAGGAGGATTCTGAAATGCAGATGACCCCTGATATTTGATAAAGCAGCTGTGTCAGACCTGTGCCCATTACTTTCAACTTTGCATCTTTTTTCATTCATTGGATGTAGGTGTTGCTGGCAAGACGAGCATGTATTGCCCATCCCTAATTACTATTGAACTGAGCGGCTTTCTAGGCCATTTCAAAGGGCTGTTTAGAGTCAACCACATTGCTGTGGGTCTGGAATCACATGTAGGCCAGACCAGGTGAGGTTGGCAGACTTCCCGAAAAGATATTAATGAAAAGGACATGAATGAGTCAGATAGGTTTTTACTACAATCGACAGTCATTGTTAGACTTTTAATTCCAGATTTTTATTAAATTCAAATTTCACCATCAGCCATGGTGGGATTCAAACCCAGATCCTCAGAGAATTACCCTGGGTCTCTGGATTATTACTCTCGTAAAAGTACCACTGTGCCACTACCCCCACCTTCTCTTGGCCTCTTCTCTCCTGCCTCCTCCTCTTATCACCAAGCCATGACACTTTGCATTTGTCAGGAACCTAATTTCTACCCTAACTTATTCTCATCTTTCTACTACTAATATGATGACATTCTAATCTTGATTGATAATACCCAGCTATCCTCTATGCCCCTTGGCATTCTCTAAATAATCCAGCAAGGCACCTATTGTCTCTGCTTCATTACGTCCCAATTGCCTTTCTTGCTGGAATGAAACTATTGGCAATGAGCCATGAACTCTTTTGTCTCCTGCTATCACACCTATCACCAGACTTTCCTTTCTGTTTTTCCCCACGCTATCCTCTTAGCACAGTAGTTAGCATTGTTGCTTCACAGCGCCACGGACCCGGGTTCGATTCCTGGCTTGGGTCACTGTCTGTGCGGAGTCTGCACATTCTCCCTGTGTCTGCGTGGGTTTCCTATGGATGTTCCAGCTTCCTCTCACAAGTTCCGAAAGACGTGCTGGTAGGTGAATTGAACATTCTGATTCTCCTCAGTGTCCCGAAAGGCGCCAGAGTTTGGCGACTAGGGGGTTTTCACAGTACCTTCACTGCAGTGTAAGCCTACTTGTGACATTAATAAAGATTATTATTTCACTTGCATAAAACTTAATACATCTTCAACTTTTGCCAAAGATTATCAAACAGAAACATTAGCTCTGTTTCTACAGATACCGTGAGACCTGAGTATTTCCAGCTTTTTCTGTTTTTATTTCAGATTTCTAGAATCTGAAGATTTTGCTTTTTGCATTAGATTTCAATTCACTGCAAATATTCTCCAAGGATTGCCCAATTTAAGTTCATCGTTTCTCATGGATGGGATTTCCATCTCTTTTATCGTATACCCTTCATTGCTTTCTACTTCCTGTCTCATCTTTGACAGGTTATATACTGAACCTCTTTTCAACACACATCTTCCTCAGCAACTCTATACAGCTCTGATTTATTCCATGTGGATTCCACTGAAAACCACCCTTTGTGCTTCAGATCCATCCACAATTACAAAATCTCCCAAGGTATTCAGTTCTCGTCAAACTGTTGCTCTTGTTTCATCTGGAGATGCCCAATCAATGCCATGCACAGTCACATGCACACTCCCAATCTCTCTGCCATTTTGCTTTGAGTGTCGGGAGTTAAGGTAAGAGTAGAAGTTTAGGGAAGTGGGGAGCCGAGATTTAAAAAGAGCGGGAGCCGACAATCAGAGCGGAGATTTTAAAAGGGCGGAGATTTAAAAAGAGCGGGAGCTGAGAGGGATGCCTCTGGGTAGCGGGCTGAGTTTGAAAAACAATCCAGGAGTGGTATCAAAGGAAAACAGCAAGTTCATCGGCTGGTAAGTAACTGCTAATTTGCATTACCTATTCTAAATTGCTTTCAGATTAAAGATAGAAAGAGAAATATTTTACACTACGAAAAACCATCTGGAGATTTAAAATAAAAAACAAATTAAAAAAAACAGAGATGCAGGGCCAGGTGATGTGTTTTACTTGCACGAAGCGAGAGCTGGTGAACCACATTGTGGTTCCCAGTGAACACATCTGTAGCAAAACATTTGCTTGAAGAACTTTGGTTCAGAGTTGATGAGCTGGAGTCTGAGCTTCGGACACTGCAACATATCAGAGAGGGGGAGAGTTACCTGGACGCTGTGTTTCAAGAGGCAGTCACACCCCTTAGATTAACTACCTTGAATTTGGCCAGTGGTTAGGGACAGGAGGGTGTGATTATGAGTGAGGGAGGTAGAGGAATCCAGGAGGTAGGATTGCAGGAGCCTCAGTTCCTGTCCAACAGGTTTGGGACTCTTGCTTCATGTCTGGATGACAGCAGGGACTGTGGGGGGGGGGGGGGTGTGGTGAATGTATAATTACTGATAATTCACCAGTGCACTATGTTATGTTATTAACCCTTTGGGCTCTACCTATGGGCCATTGTGTGGCTTCACCCACAGGGGATATGTTGGGGCATGTACGGGCTCCGACAATGGCTCCACCCTCCTTTACAGGAAGTATAAGAACTGCTGATCTGCGGGGCCGCCTTCAGTGTTGTACCGGTCGCAGGCAGGCTCAGTTCTAAGCTGATTAAAACCACGGTTTACTTCTCCACGTGTCTTCAAGTGAATTGATGGTCGCATCAATTTAATCAGCTTAGAACTGAGCCTGCCTGTGATTGGTACAACACAATGCAGGGCTTCAATGACAGTGGGGGTGGTCATATCAGGGCAGGGGATGGCAAACGGGAAGCGGGAGAACTCATCTATGATGTTAAGGAAGTACGTGTTGCGGTTATTGGAGGGGAGGGGCCCTTTGAAATCGATACTGAGGCGTTCAAAGCGCCGGGATGCCTTTACCAGGTGGGCCTTATCCGGTCGATAGAAGTGTGGTTTACACTCTGCACAGATTTGGCAGTCTCTGGTTATAGCTCTGACCTCCTCGGTGGAGTACGGCAGGTTGCGGGCCTTGATGTAATGGGCGAGCCGGGTGATCCCCGGGTGGCAGAGGTCATCGTGGATAGCCTGTAGTCGGTCATCTTGCGCGCTGGCGCATGTGCCGCGGGACAGGGCATCTGGGGGCTTGTTGAGCTTCCCAGGACGATATACTATATCGTAGTTAAAGGTGGAGAGTTCGATTCTCCACCTCAAGATCTTATCATTCTTGATCTTGCCCCGCTGCGTATTGTCAAATATGAAGGCAACCGATCGCTGGTCGGTGACGAGGGTAAACCTCCTACCAGCGAGGTAGTGCATCCTGTGCTGCACGGCTTCCACGATGGCTTCGGCTTCTTTGTCGACCGAGGAGTATCGGATTTCGGAGGTGGTGAGGGTGCGTGAAAAAAACGCTACCGGTCTGCCTGCTTGGTTGAGGGTGGTGGCGATAGCGTCCTCTGAGGCGTCGCTCTCCACCTGGAAGGGGATGGACTCGTCCACCGCACGCATCGCAGCTTTGGCAATGTCCGCCTTCATGCAGTTGAAGGCCTGGCGGGCCTCGGCTGCCAGTGGAAAGAGGGTGGCCTTAAATAGTGGGCGGGCTTTGTCCGCATACTGGGGGACCCACTGGACGTAATAGGAGAACATAAGAACATAAGAACTAGGAACAGGAGTAGGCCATCTGGCCCCTCAAGCCTGCTCCGCCATTTAATGAGATCATGGCTGATCTTTGTGGACTCAGCTCCACTCTCCGGCCCGTACACCATATCCCTGAATCCCTTTATTCTTTAGAAAGGTATCTATCTTTTTCTTAAAAACGTTTAAAGGAGCCTCAACTGCTTCACTGGGCAAGGAATTCCAGAGATTCACAACCCTTTGGGTGAAGAAGTTCCTCCTACACTCCGTCCTAAATCTACTTCCCCTTATTTTGAGTCTATGCCCCCTAGTTCTGCTTTCCCCGACCAGTGGAAACAACCTGCCCGCATCCATCCCATCTATTCCCTTCATAATTTTATATGTTTCAATAAGATCCCCCGCATCCTTCTAAACTCCAATGAGTACAGTCCCAGTCTACTCAACCTCTCGTCATAATCTAATCCCCTCAACTCTGGGATCAACCTAGTGAATCTCCTCTGCACTCCCTCCAGTGCCAATATGTCCTTTCTCAGGTAAGGAGACCAAACCTGAACACAATACTCCAGATGCGGCCTCACCAACACCCTATACAATTGCAGCAGAACCTCCCTAGTCTTGAACTCCATCCCTCTAGCAACGAAAGACAAAACTCGATTAGCCTTCTTTATCACCTGTTGCACCGGCACACCAACTTTTTGCGACTCGTGCACCAGCACACCCAGGTCCCTCTGCACAGCAGCATGTTTTAACATCTTACCGTTTAAATAATAATCCATTCTGCCGTTATTCCTTCCAAAATGGGTAGCCTCACACTTGGCAACATTGAATTCCATCTGCCAGACCCTAGCCCATCCACCTAACCTATCCAAGTCCTTCTGCAGACTTCCGGTTTCCTCTGCACTTTTTGCTTTACCACTCATCTTAGTGTTGTCTGCAAACTTTGACACATTGCACTTGGTCCCCAACTCCAAATCGTCTATGTAAATTGTGAACAACTGCGGACGCAACACTAATCCTTGAGGGACCTCACTAGTTACAGGTTGCCAACCAGAGAAACACCCATTTATCCCCACTCTCAGCTTTCTGTTAGTTAACCAATCCTCTATCCATGCTACCACTTTAGCCTCAATGCCATGCATCTTTAGTTTATGCAGCAACCTTTTGTGTGGCACCTTGTCAAAAGCGTTCTGGAAATCCAGATATACCACATCCATTGGCTCCCCGTTACCTACTGCACTGGTAACGTCCTCAAAACATTCTACCAAATTAGTCAGACACGACCTACCCTTTGTGAACCCAAGCTGCGTCTGCCCAATGGGACAATTTCCCTCCTGGTGCCCCGCTATTTCCTCCTTAATGATAGATCCAGCATTTTCCCTGCAACCGAAGTTAAGCTTACCGGCCTATAATTACCCGCTTTCTGCCGACCTCCTTTTTTAAACAGTGGTGTCACGTTTGCTACTTTCCAATCCTCTGGGACCACCCCAGAGTCTAGTGAATTTTGATAAATTATCACTAGTGCGTTTACAATTTCCCTAGCCATCTCTTTTAACACTCTGGGATGCATCCCATCAGGGCCAGGAGACTTGTCTACCTTTAGCCCCATTAGCTTGCCCAATACTGCCTCCTTAGTGATTACAATCATCTCAAGGTCCTCACCTATCATATCTTTATTTCCATCAGTCACTGGCATGTTATTTGTGTCCTCCACTGTGAAGACTGACCCAAAACACCTGTTCAGCTCCTCAGCAATTTCCCCGTCTCCTATTATTAAATCTCCCTTCTCACCTTCCAAAGGACCAATATTTACCTTAGCCACTCTTTTTTGTCTTCTATATTTGTAGAAGCTTTTACTATCTGCTTTTATGTTCTGAGCCAGTTTACTTTCATAGTCTACCTTACTCTTCTTTATAGCTTTTTTAGTAGCTTTCTGTTGTCCCCTAAAGACTTCCCAGTCCTCTAGTCTCCCACTAATTTTTGCCACTTTGTATGTTTTTTCCTTCAATTTGATATTCTCCCTCACCTCCTTAGATATCCACGGTCGATTTTTCCCCTTTCTACCGTCTTTCTTTTTTGTCGGTATGAACCTTTTCTGAACACTGTGAAAGATCACTCGGAAGGTTCTCCACTGTTCCTCAACTGCTTCACCATGAAGTCTTTGCTCCCAGTCTACCTTGGCTAGTTCTTCTCTCATCCCATTGTAATCGCCTTTGTTTAAGCACAAAACACTAGTGTTTGATTTTACCTTGTCATCCTCCAACTGTATTTTAAATTCCACCATATTGTGGTCGCTCCTTCCTAGAGGATCCCGAACTATGAGATCATTAATCAATCCTGCCTCATTACACAGGACCAGATCTAGGACCGCTTGTTCCCTTGTAGGTTCCATTACATACTGTTCCAGGAAATTATCCCGGGCACATTCTATAAACTCCTCCATAACCGCTGTACCATTTCTACATGCATCCGTTATTTCTTTGCTTATTGCCTGCACTACCATCCTGTTACTATTTGGTGGCCTATAGACTACTCCTATCAGTGACCTTTTTGCCTTACTATTCCTGATTTCCACCCAAATTGATTCAACCTTGTCCTCCATAGCACCAATATCATCCCTTACTATTGCCCGGATGCCATCCTTAAACAACAAAGCTACACCACCGCCCTTACCATCCATTCTATCATAGAACATAGAACATAGAAAATACAGCACAGAACAGGCCCTTCGGCCCACGATGTTGTGCCGAACCTTTGTCCTAGATTAATCATAGATTATCATTGAATTTACAGTGCAGAAGGAGGCCATTCGGCCCTTTGAGTCTGCACCAGCTCTTGGAAAGAGCACCCTACCCAAACTCAACACCTCCACCCAACACCAAGGGCAATTTGGACATTAAGGGCAATTTATCATTGGCCAATTCACCTAACCCGCACATCTTTGGACTGTGGGAGGAAACCGGAGCACCCGGAGGAAACCCACGCAGACACGGGGAGGACGTGCAGACTCCGCACAGACAATGACCCAAGCCGGAATCGAACCTGGGACCATGGATCTGTGAAGCAATTGTGCTATCCACAATGCTACCGTGCTGCCCTTAAGAACAAATAAATCTACACTATATCATTTTCCCGTAATCCATGTACCTATCCAATAGCTGCTTGAAGGTCCCTAATGTTTCCGACTCAACTACTTCCACAGGCAGTGCATTCCATGCCCCCACTACTCTCTGGGTAAAGAACCTACCTCTGATATCCCTCCTATATCTTCCACCTTTCACCTTAAATTTATGTCCCCTTGTAATGGTGTGTTCCACCTGGGGAAAAAGTCTCTGACTGTCTACTCTATCTATTCCCCTGATCATCTTATAAACCTCTATCAAGTCGCCCCTCATCCTTCTCCTCTCTAATGAGAAAAGGCCTAGCACCCTCAACCTTTCCTCGTAAGACCTACTCTCCATTCCAGGCAACATCCTGGTAAATCTTCTTTGCACCTTTTCCAGAGCTTCCACATCCTTCCTAAAATGAGGCGACCAGAACTGTACACAGTACTCCTATCCTTTTGTATAGTCTGATACCCTTGGATATTTAACTCCCAGTCGTGACCATCTTTTAACCATGTTTCAGTAATGGCCACTAAATCATAGTCATTCACATGATTTGCGCCATCAACTCATTTACCTTATTTCGTATACTACGAGCATTCAGGTAAAGTACACTTATGCTGTTTTTTATGTCTTTGTTATGAATCCTAACACCTTGATCAGTAACTTTTCGCAAATTATTTTTCCTCTTACCCTTTCTCCTAATTTTCCTCGTCTTTGAACCCATATCTCTACATAATAACCTGTCACGTAACCTGCTGCCTTGATCTCCATTAACCATTATACTGTCCATAGCTTTACACTTCCCTTCCCCCCAACTTGCTAGTTTAAAGTCCTTGTGACCAACCTATTTATCCTATTCGCTAGAACACTGGACCCATAATGGTTCAGGTGAAGACCGTCCCAATGGTACAGGTCCCTCCTGCCCCAGTACTGATGCCAATGCCCCACGAAATGGAATCCCTCTTTCCCGTACCACTCCTTTAGCCACGTGTTAACTTCCCTAATTTTCTCAACCCTATGCCAATTGGCACGTGGCTCGGGTAGTAATCCAGAGATTATAACCCTGGAGGACCTGTTCCTTAATTTAGTCCCTAGTGTTTGATAATCCCCAAACAGGTCCTCTTTCCTAGTCTTACCTATGTTGTTAGTCCCAATGTGGACCACAACAACTGGATCCTCCCCCTCCCTCTCCAAAATCCTTTCAAGCCGATCAGAGATGTCCCTCATCCTGGCACCGGGCAGGCAACATACCATGCGGGACTCTCGATCTGGCTTACAAAGGATGCCATCAATCCCCCTAATTATAGAATCCCCTACAACTACCACTTGTCTTTTTGCTCCCCCCTCTTGAATTGCTTCCTGTACCACGGTGCAGTGGTCAGTCAACGCAGCCTCCCTACAGCCCTCTTCCTCATCCACACAGGGAGCAAGTACCTCATACCTGTTGGACAAGGTCAAGGGCTGAGGCTCCTCTACTCCTAAACTCAGGATCCCCCTACCTGCCTCCCTTGCAGTCACACCACTCTGTCCCTGACCACTGTCCGAATTAACAGTACTTATTCTACCGGGTGTGACTGCCTCCTGAAACAAAGCGTCCAGGTAATTTTCCCCCTCCCTGATGTGCCGCAATGTGTGCAGCTCAGTCTCCAGCTCATCAATTCTGAGCCGAAGTTCCTCGAGCAGCCAACACTTGCTGCAGATGTGGTCACTGACGGTCTCAATGGGATCCACCAGTTCCATCATCATACAGCAACAGCACATCACCTGTCCAGCCATATTCAATTAGTTAATTAATTTAAATAATAATTAAAACATTTTTTTAATATAACCTCAAGGATAAACCCGAACACCAACAAAAACACAGCCCTCTCTCGCCACTCACCCAAACTCAGTCACTCACCTAAACTCAGATGCACTCTGTTCCAATCAGCACTACGTGTCTAAAGGCACTCCTGCCACACCTTTTGTGCACTAACCTCTCCCAGCACTGTCCCGGCTCTCTCCTCCCGCGCTTTTTAAATCTCCCGGCTTTCTCCTCCCGCGCTGTTTTCGCTGTCCCGGCTCTCTCTCCTCTCGCGCTGTTTTCGCTGAAAAATCCAAGGCACCTCTTCAGGGCCTTGGGACAGTGAGGGAGAGGGAGTTGTAGGAGGGGGCGCATACGGTCAGGTTTGGGCCGTAGGACCCCATTTTCCACGACGTAGCCGAGGATGGCTAGTCTGGTTGTGCGGAAAACGCATTTCTCCTTGTTGTAGGTGAGGTTGAGTTTTTGGGTGGTTTGGAGAAATCGGTGGAGGTTGGCGTTGTGGTCCCGCTGATAATGGCCGCAGATGGTGACATTGCCCAAGTACGGAAACGTGGCCCGCAGCCCGTACTGGTCCACCATTCGGTCCATCGCTCGTTGGAACACCAAAACCCCGTTCGTGACGCCAAAGGGGACCCAGAGGAAATGGAAAAGGCGGCCGTCTGCCTCAAACGCCGTGTAGCGGCGGTCCTCCGGGCGGATTGGGAACTGGTGGTAAGCAGACTTCAGATCCACTGTGGAGAACACGTGGTAATGTGCGATCTGATTTACCATGTCTTCACCCTGTTTGGTTTCCCCAGTTATGTCCACAGCGACAGGGGCTCGTCGTTCATGAGCGACGAACTGCGTCAGTACCTGCTCAGTAAGGGCATCGCCTCGAGCAGGAATACCAGTTATAACCCCAGGGGAAACGGGCAGGTGGAGAGGGAGAACGCGACGGTCTGGAAGATCGTCCTACTGACCCTGCGATCCAGGAATCTCCCAATTTTTCACTGGCAGGAGGTCCTCCCCGTTGCGCTCCACTCTATTAGGTCCCTCCTTTGCACGGCCACAAACCAGACTCCTCATGACCGTTTGTTTCTTTTCCCTAGGGGACCTACCTCAGGGGCCTCGCTTCCGCCCTGGTTGATGACACTAGGTCCAGTCCTCCTCCGAAAACATGTTCGGAGCCATAAGACGGACCCCCTGGCAGAGAGGGTCCAGCTCCTGCACTCCAACCCATACTATGCGTACGTCGAACACCCCAATGGCCGGCAAGATACCGTCTCCCTCCGGGACCTCGCGCCCGCAGGCTCCAACACCACTCCGACTACTGCATCCCCCACACTATGTCCCGTCCAACCTCCCATGTTCATGCCCCCACCCCTAATATGGTTCCCGCGATCCCTCCCACCCGCCGCACCGGTCCACAGGAATGAAGCTCCGGAAGAGCCGCTCCCGGAGTCCACGCCTATGCCTGCTCCGGACCCACTTCCACAGCCACCCGAAGCGGCTGCAACACCAGTGCTTCGGCGGTCGCAACTTACGATCCGGGCACCGGACCGACTGAATCTATGAGCCCGGGTCGGAGAATCGCCGGGGGCTGGCATGAATCCCGCCCCCGCCGGTTGCCGAATTCTCCACCACCGGATATTCGGCGGGGGCGGGAATCGTGCTGCGCCGGTTGGCGCCCCCCCCCCCCACCCCCCCGCGATTCTCCGGCTCGGATGGGCCGAAGTCCCGCCGCTAAAATGCCTGTCCCGCTGCCGTAGATTAAACCACCTACCTTACCGGCGGGACAATCCGGTGGTGGAGAATTCGGCAACCAGCGGGTGCGGGATTCACGCCAGCCCCCGGCGATTCTCCGACCCGGCGGGGGGTCGGAGAATCTCGCCCCTGGTCACTAAGAACAGTGTCTATGCCCCTAACTACACGATCCCCAATTACAACTACATTTCTTTCTTCCTAACCCTCCCCCCACCTCTCCCCACCCCCGGCATGTGAATGGCTCCCTGTACCATGGTACTGTGGTCAGTTTGCTCATTCCCCCTGATGCGACCATCAATTCACTCGAAGACACGTGGAGAAGTAAACCGTGGTTTTAATCAGCTTTAAACTGAGCCTGCCTGTGACGGGTACAACACTGAAGGCGGCCCCCTGGGGCCAGATCTCCCCGCGCCCCCCCCAGGATCCCGGAGCCCGCCCACGCCGCCTTGTCCCGCCGGCGCAGATTAAACCACCTACCTTACCGGCGGGACAAGGCAGCGCGGGCGGGCTCCGGGGTCCTGGGGGGGGGGGGCGCGGGGCGATCTGGCCCCGAGGGGTGCCCCCACGTTGGCCTTGCCCGCGATCGGGGCCCACCGATCCGCGGGTGGGCCTGTGCCGTGGGGGCACTCTTTCCCTTCCGCCTTCGCCACGGTCTCCACCATGGCGGAGGCGGAAGAGACTCCCTCCACTGCGCATGCGTAGGAATGCCGTCAGCGGCCGGTGACGCTCCCGCGCATGCACCGCCTGGAGATGTCATTTCCGCACCAGCTGGCGGGGCACCAAAGGCCTTTCCCGCCAGCTGGCGGGGCGGAAATTCGTCGGGCGCGGGCCTAGCCCCTTAAGGTTGGGGCTCGGCCCCCAAAGATGCGGAGCATTCCGCACCTTTGGGGCGGCGCGATGCTGGACTGATTTGCGCCAGTTTGGGCACCAGTCGGCGGACATTGCGCTGTTTCCGGAGAATTTCGCCCCAGATTCGAGAGTCCCAAAGGTTGTATTGTCGATCTGGTGCTCGGGTTCGGGATATCTCATTTGGGTTGCAGTGGAACTTTGGAGTGGGAGGATAAAGATCCAGTTGTCATTGTCCTGTCGGTCGCAACGACATAGGTAGAATAAATAAGGACAGAGGATCTGCTGAAGGAGGGGGGTTGAAAGTTGATGATGGGGATTTTAAACTAGTTAAGGGTGAGTCTCAGGAGAGGTTACTAAAGTTTCCAGAACGAGTTATAGAACAGAGTGTGGAAAGTGGCAGGAATCTAAGCTGATAAGAGGACAATTATGAGAAGTGAGGCGGACAATGCAGTACTGACAGTGCTGTACCTAAGTGTGCTCAGTATACAAAACAAGGTAAATGAGCTTCTAACATACTTCGAAATTGGCAGGGATGATGTTGTGGGCATCACAGAGGCGTAGCTGCAAGGGAATCAGAGCTTGGATTGAAATATCCAAGGATATGTGTCCTTTTGAAAGGACAGGCACATGGGGCGGGTTTCCTTGTTTAGTAAGAAATGAAATTAATTTGATAGCAAGAAGCGATGAAGGGTTGGGAGACATAGAATTTGTGTGGGTAAGAGTTGAGGAATCGGAAAGGCAAAAAGACCCTGATGAGAGTTATGTACAGACCCTCTAGTCAGGATACGGGGCAGAAAATAAATCAGGATATAGAAGAGGATATATAAGAAAGGAAATATTAAAATCATCATGGGGGACTTCAATACTTTTCAAATTCATTAATAGGATGTGAGCATCACTGGTTCGGCCAGCATTTATTGCCCATTCCTAGTTGCCCTTCAGTAGGCAGTGGTGAGTTGCTTTCTTGAACCGCTGCAGTCAGGTGTAGGCACACCCACAGTGCTGTTAGGAAGAGAGTTCCAAGATTTTGACCCAGTGACAATGAAGGAACGTCGATATATTTCCATGTCAGGGTGGTGAGTGACTTGGAGGGGAACCTCAAGGTGGTGAGGCTTCCCAGATATCTGCTGCTCTTGTCCTTTTTGATGGTAGTGGTTGTGGGTTTGGAAGGTGCTGCCTAAAGAACCGTGGCAAGTTCCTGCAAAGCACCTTGTAGATGGTATAATATGCAGGTGGACTGGGAAAATCAGGTTGGTAGCATATCCCGAGAAAAATAATTTGGGGAATGTCTACGAGATATTTTTTTGGAGCAGCTAGTGGTAGAGCCCACGAGGGAACAGGCATTTCTGTATTTGGTGATGTGTAATGAGGCAGACTTGATTAGGGAACTTAAAGTGAAGGAACCCTTAGGGGGCAGTGACCACAATATGGTAGAATTCACCCTGCAGTTTGAGGGGGAGAAACTGGAATCAGATCTAACGATATTACAATTACGATTGAGTAAAGGTAACTACAAAGACATGAGGGAGGAGCTGGTCAGAGTTGATTGGAAGAGAAGCGTAGTAGGGAAGACGGTGGAACAGCAATGGCAGGAGTTTTTCGGTAGGCACAACAGAAATTCATCCCAAGGAGGAGGAAACATGCTAAGGGGAGGACAAGGCAACCATGGCTGACAAGGGAAGTAGGGACAGCATAGCAAGAAAAAACATACAATGTGGCGAGAATTAGTGGGAAGCCAAATGTTTGGGAAGCCTTAAAAGCAAGCAGAGGACATTGAAAAAACAATAAGGGGGGAGAAGATGAAATATGAGTGTAAGCTACCTAGTAATATAAAAGAAGATTTCAAGTTTTTGTCAATATATAAAAGGCAAAGGAGGCAAGAATGGACATTGAACCATTGGAAAATGAGGCTGGAGAAGTAGTAATGAGGATCAAAGAAATGCCAGAGGAATTAAATAGGTACTTTTCATCAGTCTTTACGGTGGAAGATACCAGTGGCATACCAGAACCTCAAGAGAGTCAGGGACAGAGGTAGTATAGTGGCCATCACTAAGGAGAAGGTGCTGGGGAAGCTGAAGGGTCTGAAGGTGGATAGATCACCCAGACCGGATGGACTACACCCTAGAATTCTGGAGGAGATAGCTAAGGAGATTGCGGAGGCATTGGTAGTGATCTTCCAGGAATCACTGGAGTCAGCGATTGGAAATGGCTGGAAATGGCTAATGTAACACCCCTATATAAGAAGGGAGGGAGGCAGATGGGAAATTATAGGCTGGTTAGCCTGACTTGGTCATTGGGCAGCACATGTGGCTAGCACTGTGGTTTCACAGCGCCAGGGTCCAGGTTAGATTCCCCGCTGGGTCACTATCTGTGCAGAGTCTGCACGTTCTCCCCGTGTCTGCGTGAGTTTGCTCCGGTTGTCTCCCACAGTCCAAAGTTGTGCAGGTTAGGTTGATTGGCCAGATTGCAAGAAACTGCAGACTGTGGTGAACTCAGCCCAACGCATCATACAAACTTGCCACCCCCACATTGATTCTGTATACATCTCTCGCTGCGCCAGGAAGGCAGACAGCATTATCAGAGACCCCTCCCACCCAGGCATTGCCTTCTTCCAGACCCTTCCGTCAGGCAGAAGTCAGAAGACTCGCACAGCCAGACATAGGAACAGCTTCTTCCCCACAGCTAGATTCCTCAACAACTCCCCCTCGGACTGATCTGTTCCCTGTAAGAACACTATTCACCACGCCCTATGCTGCTCTTGCTCATGTATTTGCTTTGTTTGGCCCCTTGTTCCGCACTGTAACCAAACACTGTTTTGTCGATGTACCATTTATCAATATTTTCTGTTGATTATTCTTGTGTCTATGTACGCACTGTGTACGTTTCTTGGCCACAGAAAAACAATTTTCACTGTACTTCGGTACATGTGACAAAAAATCAAATCAAATCAAAATGCTAAATTGCCGCTAGTGTCCAAAAAGATTAGGAGGGGTTATTGGTTTACGGGGATGTGGTGGAAGTGAGGGCTTAAGTGGGTCGGTGCAGACTCGATGGGCCGAATGGCCTCCTTCTGTGCTATATGTTATAGTTCTTGGTAAGATTTTAGAGTTCATTATTAAGGATGAAATTGAGGAGTACTTGGAAATGCATGATAAAATAGGGCTGAGTCAGCACGGCTTCGTCAAGGGAAGCTCCTGCCTGACACATCTGTTAGAATTCGCCGAGGAGGTAACGAGGAAGAGAGCCAGTGGACGTGATCTATTTGGATTTCCAGAAGGCCTTTGACAAGGTGCCATACAGGAGGCTGCTAAATAAGGGCAAGGTACTGGCATGGGTAGAAGATTGGCTGATTGGCAGAGGCATGAGAGTGAAGTTAAAGGGGTCTTTTTCAGGATGGCAGCCGGTTCCGCAGGGGTCAGTTTGGGGACCAAAACTATTCACATTATACATTAACACTCTGGAAGAAGGAACTGAGGGCATTGTTGCTACATTTGCAGATATGTAGAGTCCAGGTAGTGTTGAGGAAGGAGGCTGCAGAAGGGCATGGGCAGGCTAAGAGTGGGAAAAGAAGTGGCAGATGGAATACATGTGGAAAAGTGTGAGGTTATGCACTTTGGTAGGAAGAGTAGAAGCATAGACTATTTGGAAATCTGAAGCAATGGGTGGTACAGTGGTTAGCACTGTTGCCTCACAGTGCCAGAGACATGGGTTCAATTCCAGCCTTGGGTGACTGTCTGCGTGTAGTCTATGGGGGCGATTCTCCAAAATGGAGATGAAGCGATGGCGGGAAATGGGCACAGAGACGACCGATTCTGTCCCCCACAGGGGGCCAGAACGGCGCTGGAGCGGTTCACGTCGCTCCAACATCCCTTCCGGCGCCAAATGGGCACAGCACATGTACAGTTGGGCTCCGCCAACCTGCGCATGCGCGGGGGACTCTTCAGCGCGCTGGCCCCAACTCAACATGGCGTCGGCGTTCAGGGGCCGGCCGCGCAGGAAAATAGGCCCGGGGGGGGGGGGGGGGGGGGGGGGGGAGAGGAGAGGCCAGCCCGCCGACCGGTGGGCCCCGATTGCGGGCCAGACCCCATCGGAGGCCCCCCCCCCCCCCCCCCGGTGAAGGATCGCTTTCCCCCACCCAACAGGCCGCCCTCCGACAGCGACCAGGGGTGAACAGCGCCGGCGGGACTCTGTCGTATCCGCGCGGCCGCTTGGCCCGTCCGGGCCAGAGAATCGGCGGCCCGCCGATTCCAGCGGCCCGCGGCCGACGCCACGTCAAATGCCCCAGCGCAAATGGCACCGATTCTCCGCACCTCGGAGAATCGCGTACCGGCGTCGGGGCATCGTGGTGTGGTTGCGGCGATTCTCCGGCCCGGCGTGGGGCTCTGAGAATCGCCCCCAGTATTTTCTCTCAGTGTCTGTGTGGGTTTCCTCCGGGTGCTCCTGTTTCCTCCCACAGTCCCAAAGATGTGTAAGTTAGGTGGATTGGCCATCCTACATTGCAGCTTAGATGGGGCTATGGGGTTACAGGAATCAGGTGGGGGAGTGGGCATAGGTAGGGTGCCCTTTCAGAGGTTCAATGCAAACTCGATGGGCCAAATAGCCTTCTTCTACACTGTTGGAATTCTATAACTCCAAGTTCAGCATTCTCTTAAGGTTAACATGCAAGTTCAGTTGGCAGTTAGGAAGGCAAATGCTATGTTAGCATTCATTTCGAGAGGGCTAGAATACAAGAGCAGGGATGTTGCTGAGGCTGTATAAGACTCCGGTCAAACCCCATTTGGAATATAGTGTGCAGTTTTGGGCCCAGTATCTAAGGAAGGATGTGGTGGTCTTGGAGCAGCTCCAGAGGAAGTTCACAAGAATGGTCTCGGCAATGAAGCGTTTGTCATATGAGGAGCAGTTGAGAACTCTGGGTCTGTACTCAATGGAGTTTAGAAGGATGAGGGGGAAATCTCATTGAAACTTACAGGATACTGAGAGGCCTAGATAGAATGGATGCGGAGAAGATGTTTCCACTAGTAGGAGAGACTGAAGGGCCGATCCTTTAAAACTGAGATGATAAGAAATGTCTTTAGCCTGAGAGTGGTATATCTGTGGAACTCATTGTCACAGAAGCCTGTGAAGGCCAAGTCACTGAGTGTCTTTAAGAGAGAGATAGATAGGTTCTTGATTAACAAGGGGATCAGGGGTTATGTGGAAAAACAGGAGAGTGGTGGTGGGAAACATATCAGCCATTTTTGAATGGCGGAGCACTTGATGGGCCGAATGGCAAAATTCTGCTCCTACATCTTCTGGTCTCTCTCACAGATTTGTCAGGCAGGAGCTTCCCTTGACGAAGCCGTGCTGACTCGGCCCTATTTTATCATGCACTTCCAAGTACTCCTCAATTTCATCCTTAATAATGAACTCTAAAATCTTACCAAGAACATATAACATACAGTACAGGCCATTCGGCCCATCGAGTCTGCACCGACCCACTTAAGCCCTCACTTCCACCCCATCCCCTTAACCCAAACTCATGTGCTGGAATTCTGCTCCAGGAATGTACTGGGAAGGTAGGTGTAGCGGATATTTGTGTTATTAAAATGTTGCAATGGCAGAGATTTTAAATTTTTTCATGGGATATGTGCATCTCTGGCAAATCAGCATTTGTTGCCCATCCTTTATTTCCCTTAAACTGAGTGGCTTGCGAGGCCATTTTAGTCAATCACATTGCTGTGGATCTGGAGTCGCATATAGGCCAGACTAGGTAAGGACAGCAGATTTCCTTCCTGAAAGGACATTAGTGAACCAGAATGTATTAAAAACAATAACTGATAATAATTCCGGATTTAAAAAAATTAATTGAATGGGACCAACAAATTCAGTGAACCCTGGATATCAAGGAATATACAGCATTGGATCAGGAGAAAAAGGGAGGTTTATGGCATATATTGAGGGTTCAATACAGCAAAGCCCTAGAGGTGTATAAAATGTGCAAGAGGGGACTTAAAAAGGAAATTAGGAGAGCAAAAAGGGGACAGGAAAGGATACTGGCAGGTAAAATAAAGGAAAATCCTATCCTAGCTGTTTTACATTAAGGGTAGAGGGAAAGAGTAGGGCCCATTAATGACCACAGTGATAATTTGTTTGTGGAGCTGGAGGATGTAGGTAGGGTTCTAAATGAATACTTTGTGTCAGAGTTCACTCATAAATGGGACAGTGTGGGACTGTAATAAAATTAAAAAGATTAACATAGACATAGAGGAAATTCTGAGTGATCTGGCTGACTTAAAAGTAGACACATCTCTAGGGTCGGATGAAATGTATCACAGGCTGCTGAGTGAGAAATAGCCGGGGCGCTGGCAAAATGTTCAATTCCTCTCTGGCCACAGGAAAGATGCAGGAGGATTGGACGATAGCCAATGTGGTACCATTATTCAAGAAGGGAGGAAAGGATAAACCAGGAAACTACAGGCCTGTCAGTCTAACCTCAGTGGTGGGGAAACTATTGGAAGCACTTGTGAGAGACAGAGTTGATCTGCATTTGGAGAGGTAAAAACAGTCAGCATGGTTTTGATAAGTAGAGATCATTTCTGACCAAATTGATTGAATTTTTCAAAGTGACAAGGTGTGTAGATAAGGAAAATAAATTTGATGTAGTCTACCTGGACTTCAGCAAGGCTTTTGATAAGGTCCCACAAGGGAGACTGATAGCGAAGGAAAAAGCACATGGGATCCAAGGAAATTTGGCAAATTGGATCCAAAATTGGCCGAGTGGCTGGAAGCAGAGGGTGAAGGTCAAAGGGTACTTTTCTGACTGTAAGTCTGTGTCCAGTGAGGTCCTGCAGGGATCGGTGTCGGGGCCCTTGCTGCTGTGGTTTATATAAATGATTTAGACATGAATTTAGGAGGGTTGATCAGTAATCTTGCGGATGATTCGAAAATTGGTGGGGTGGTAATTAGTGAAGAGGATAGCATTCGATTACAGGAGGATATAGACAGGCTGGTCAGATCAGTGACAAATGGAATTCAATTTGGGTAAGTGTGAGGTGATGCACTTTGGCAGGGCAAACAAAGCAAGGGAATATATGATAAATGGCAGGACCGTGAGAAGCACCGAGGATTAGAGTGATCTTGGCGTGCATGTACACTGGTCCCTTAAGGTAGCAGGTGGATAAAGTGGTTAAGAAAGCATATGGTACACTTGCCTTTATTAACCGAGGCACAGAGTTTAAGAGCAGGGAGGTTATGCTGGAGCTGTATAAAACGTTGGGTAGGCCACAGCTAGAGTATTATGAGAGTTCTGGAATCCACATCAGAGGAGATTTACCAGGATGTAACCTGGATTGGAGAGTTTTGGTTATGAAGAGAGATTGGATAAACTTGAATTGTTTTTCTTGGAGCACAGGAGACTGAGGTGGGACATGATTGAGATGTATAAAATTATGAGGGGCATAGATAGAGTAGACAGGAACAAACCTTTCCCCTTGGTAGATGGGTCAATGACCAGGGCGCATAGATTTAAGGTCAGGGGCAGAAGGTTTAGAGGGGATGTGAAAAAAACCTCTTTACCCAGAGTGCGGTGGGAGTTTGGAATTTGCTGCCTGAAAGGGTAGTGGAGGGAGAGACCCTGGGCTGGATTCTCCGCACCCCGACCCCGACGGCGGGGTGGAGAATCTATTTCCCAACACTGAATCGGGACCGACGCCTGTTCCCCGATTCTGCGGGCCCCGAAAAGCTCCGCCCAGCACCTACCTGGTGCCATTGATGGAGGACTGCTCCGCCATTCTCCGCCCCCGACTGGTCAAAGGCCAGATGGCGTAGATCTAATATGGTCCAGCTGGTTGGGATACTCGCTTGGCGGCTGCGGATTCAGTCCATGGCTGCCCTGATCGGGGGCAGGCCGATCGGAGGGCAGGGGGAGCCTTGTACGCGGCAGTGTCCAAGTGCAGGGGCCCGTATTTGCAGCAAAAACTGCCAGATCTACGCCGGGTTCCTGCTAGCCCCCTGCAGGGCTAGGAATATGTGGCCCTTTCATGCCTTTTTCTGGCGTGAAAGTCCACAGTTCTGACGACGGCATGGGAACATAGTCCCAATAACGGAGAATCCAGCCCCCTGTATTTAGATGTGTACTTGCGATCCAAGGGCATTCAAGGCTATGAGCCAAGTGCCAGAAATGGGATTAGAATGGTTAAGTGGTTGTTTTGACCGGCGCAGAAGCTAATGGGCCGAAGGGCCTTTTCTGTGCTGTATGATTCTATATTTCTATGACTCTTGACCCCTCCACCCCTCAAGTCTGCTCTGCCATTCTGTAAGAATTTTTAAAATTTGGAGAATCCAATTTTTTTTCAATTAAAGGGAAATTTAATATGGCCAATCCACTTATCCTGCACATCTTTTGGGTTGTGAGGGTGAGACAGACGCAGGCACATGGAGAATGTTCAAACTCCGCACGGACAGTGACCCAGGGCCGGGATTGACGTGTTAATAACCTCAACACATTCCTGCCTACCCATATATCCTTTCACCCCTTTGCTTATCAAGAATCTATTTCATCCCCTTGCTTCTCAAGAATCTATTTAAGTCTGCCTTAAAAATATGCAAAGATTCTGTTCCACCAACCTTTGAGGAAGAGAGTTCCAAAGATTCATGGCCCTCAAGAGAAAAAAAATCTTCTCACCTTGATTTTAAATGGAAGACCCCTTATTTTTAAACAATGACCCCTAGTTCTAGATTGTCCCACAAGAGGAAACATCCTCTCTACATCCACCTTGTCAAGATTCCTCAGGATCCTATTTGTTTCAATCAAGTCACCTCTTACTCTTCTAAACTCCAGAGGATACAAGCCTAGCTTGTCCAACTCTTCCTCATAAGATAACCCTCCCATTCCAGATGTTAGTCTCGTAAACCTTCCTTAAATGGTTTCAATGCGTTTACACTCTTCCTTAAATAAGGAGACCAATACTGTACAGTGTACTCCAGTTGTGGTCTCACCAATGCCTTGTATAACTGAAGCATAACCTCTATATTGTGAGGTAAATTAAATACAAAAGTGAACAATAACATTGTATTAGCTTTCCTAATTATTTGCTGTGCCTGTATACTAACCTTGTGTGATTCATGCATCAAGACACCAAGATCCCTCTGCATCTCAGAGCTGTGCAATCTCTGACTATTTTGATGATATGCTTCTTTTTTATTCTTCTTTCCAAAATGAACAATTTCACATTTTCCCACATTATACTCCATTTACCAGATCTTCGCTCACTTACTTAACTTATCTATGTCTCTTTGTAGCCTCCTTATGTCCTCTTCACAACTTACTTTCCTACCTATCTTTGTGTCATCAGATAATTTAGCAATCATCCATTGGGTCCCTTTATCCAAGTCATTCATATAAATTGTAAAAAAGTGAGGCCCCAGACCGATCACTGTGGCTCACCACTCGTCACATCCTGCGAACTAGAAAAAGACCCATTTATGCCACTCTGTTTCATGTTAGCTAGCCAATCTTACATCCATGCCAATATGTTACCACCTATACTATGAGCTTTTATTTTCCACAATAACCTTCGATATGACACCTTATCAAATGCCTTCTGGAAATCTGTACAACCACTCATTCCCCTAAACCACAGCATGTCACCCATCCCAAGAATTGACTCAACCATATGCACAGCTATTATGCTTCATTCTACTCTGCCAAAACTACTAACCCTCCAAGATCATTCTGGATGGCAAAGATAGCCCTCGCATTTCTCAATTAATCAACAGTTAATGTCTTTAAACTGCTGCTTTGCCACTCTACCCTCTGCCTCAATGAGTGCAAGGAGCTTATGGAATTTCTCGTCACTAAAATTGATCTGTTCAGCGACAGCCCATTTTCCCCATCAAAGCAAACCTTTGTGTAGGCTTCTGCTCCATCCCAGCCTTCAATGCTTCTCTCCCATCATGCCCTCTCAGCATGAAGCTTGTCCATGAGACCGTCTTTTTCTCACTTGATCATTATTTCCACTAAATGGCTGATCGCTCAACTTATCTTTCTGGTCTTCATGTTAGCTAATATTTTACATGTTTCCTTCTCTTCAGTTACTACCTACCTTCTTCCGTTTTAAAACCACCAATCTCCTTGATCCATTAGTCTTTTAAACTATTGTATCCCTGCTATCTCTTTCCTATTCAAAGTCATTGAACTGGTTATTGTCTCCAAAATTTATGCTCACTTTGTCCACAACTCCCCCATCTGAACTTCTGCAGATTAGTGGTACCCGCCCTACAACCAAAAAGCTAAGGTCACAAATAACTTTTATTGTGACCATGATGCATTAGCCCTCCTTGTCCTCCATAGCCCCTGTGCAGCACTTGACACAGTTGACCAGAATATCCTCCTCCAATGCCTTTCCTCCACTGTCACTGCAGAGAGATTGCTATTGAACAAAAGAGGAAGAGAGAAAACAGGGAGTGATAGGCCAGTTAGCCTGACATCAGTTATTGGGAAAATGCTGGTATCTGTTATTAAGAAAGTCTTAATAATATACTTTGAAAAACATTATATGATTAGAACAAGCCAACATGGTTTTACAAAAGGGCAATCCATTTTGACAAATTTAATTTTCGAGGATGCAACTGGTCAGGTAGATAAAGGGGAACAAGTAGATGCAGTACACTTGACTTTGAAATGAAAATCGCTTATTGTCACAAGTAGGCTTCAAATGAAGTTACTGTGAAAAGCCCCTAGTCGCCGCATTCCGGCATCTGTTTGGGGAGGCTGGTACGGGAAAGGCATTCGATAAGGTGCCACACAAGTTAACGGCCCATGAAGTTGGAGATAATATATTGGCATTGATAGAGATTGATCAACCAACAGGATGGAAAGTAGGAATAAATGGGGCATTTTCACGATGGCAGGTTGTGACTACTGGAGTACCACAAGGATCAATGCTCATCTGCTATCTACAATCTGACAAAGATGCATAACTCGTCTCTTCATCTAAGTTTACTGACCATAAGAAAAGCTAGGTTTTAATGCAAGCTGTGAGAAGACCACAAAGAGGCTGCAAAGAAATAAAGACAGGTTAAGTAAGGGGGTATAAGGGGACAGATGGTCTATAATGTGGGTAAATGCAAGGTTATTCACTTTCGTCATAACTTGTAAATAGCATGTTGGCCTTAATTGCAAGGGGATTGGAATATAAAAACACAAAGTCTTGCGACAACTGCATGGGACTTTGGTAGACTGCATTTTTAGACTACGGTGTGCAATTTTGTCTCCAAATTTAAGGATTTGCATTGGAGAAAGTACAGGCAGAGAGTTGTTCTGTGACGGGAGACTGTGTAAACTGATTCTATATTCTCTGAGGTTTAGGAGAATAAGTTGTTTCTCCTGACTGGGACATCTAGAACAAAGGGGTACAGTTTCAGGGTAAGAGGCTGATTATTTAGGACTGGGATGAGGAGAAACCTATTCACTCAAAAGGTTATGAATTTTGCAACTCTTTATCCCAGAGGGCTGTGGATGCACCATCATTGAATGTATTTAATGCCAAGATAGACAGATTTATGGGGCAAAATTCTCCGTTATCGGCGGAAAGTCCGCCGATCGGAGCAAAAAACGGCGCAAATCCGAATTGCGTCACGTCGGAAAAATGGGTCGATAGTCTCCGGCCCGAAATGGGCTAGCAGCGACGTAACGGGATCCGCGCTTGCGCAGTGGTTCACGCCGTGCAGCGTCATACGCGCTGCACGGCGTGACGGCTCATAAGGCCGCGCTGCTCCCCCCCACCCGACCGCAACACCCGACTGGATGGCTGGCCGTCGCTCAGCCCCGAGGTCCGAGAGACGCGATGTGGAGGCGCTCCTGGACGCGGTGGAGCAGAGGAGGGACGCCCTGTATCCCGGGCACGGCCGCAGAGTTGCCCCACGCCACAGCCGGCGTCTGTGGAGGGAAGTGGCAGAGGCCGTCACCGCTGTGGCCCTGACACCACGGACAGGCACCCAGTGCCACAAGAAGGTGAACGACCTCGTCAGAGCAGGCAGGGTGAGCCTCCCCATATCCCCCCCTCCCCATATCCCCCCTCCCCATCCCCCCTCCCCCATATCCCCCCTCCCCCATATCCTCCCTCCCCATATCCCCCCTCCCCCATATCCCCAAGTGAATCCAGCCCTAACCTTAACCTCTGCAATGCACGCGCAACCGATGGCGTGCATTCATATACCTGCCTAACACTGTTGCCTTTTACCACTGCCCCCCCCCCCCCCCCCCAGGAGAAGCGCGCACACAACAATAGGGAGCATGTGAGGACTCGAGGAGGGCCCGCTGATGAGAGGCCACTGACCGTACACGAGTAAAGGGCCCTGGAACTGGCTGGCGGACCTGAGGACCGGGAGGTTGCTGATGCAGAGGTCGGGGGCGTACTAGCGAGTGAGCCACCGACAGCCCGTCCCCATATCCCCCCTCCCCCGTATCACCTGATCACTGCCTGATGTCTAACCATACATGCTTCATTGTGTATCGCAGGACCAAACGTCCAGGCACCCATCCCCGCAGATGCAGACCGCCCGCAGGATGCCCCTCGGAGACCACAGGAGACGGAGAGACCCGCACCCTCCAGCATGCGACGCCCGCAGGATGCCCCTCGGAGACCACAGGAGACGGAGAGACCCGCACCCTCCAGCATGCGACACCCGCAGGATGCCCCTCGGAGACCACGGGAGACGGAGAGACCCGGACCCTCCAGCATGCGACGCCCGCAGGATGCCCCTCGGAGACCACGGGAGACGGAGAGACCCGGACCCTCCAGCATGCGAGGCCCGCAGGATGCCCCTCGCACACCACGGGAGACGGAGAGACCTGGAGCAACAGTGAGACGACACCCCCGTCACGTGCGGGAGCGACCACCCAGCGACGAGGGGGGCAGCCACAGGCCCCCGCCACATCCGAGCCAGGACACCACTACCCAGGACACCACTACCCAGGACACCACTACCCAGGACACCCCTACCCAGGACAGCACTACCCAGGACAGCACTACCCAGGAAGACAAAATACCGGACAGTGACTCAGAGTGGATGGGTGGAGACGAACCCCCACCCCAAAGTGCCATGGACTCAGAGTGGGACGAAGAGCACGACACAACGCCACTGCTGTCACCAACACCCTCCACCATCGCAGAAACACTCACCACGGTTGGGCACTTTAGTGATGAGGCGTCTGGTACACTCACTGGTGCGCACAACACAGCCGTCCCGGTACAGCAGGTGGAGGTAGGAGCAGCAGAGGGACCGGGCGGTCGGAGGGCAGCCCAGGCCAAGCGAACATCTGCCGCCCAGATGGATCCCGGGTTCCTGCAGTTACCACACCCACACATAGATCCGATGCAACCACCGACCCGGAGACGAGCGAAGAGGGTGACGGGCGGCTTGCGGCGGTCGCAGGTGGAGGAGTCCACCCGCGTCCAGGAGCTGGGAGTGGTGCCGGTCATGCGTGCCACCCAGGCCGACACCGCACGGGTGGCGTCCGCGGTGGAGGCAATGGGTGCGACGGTGTCAGACATGGGGAACGGTTTGCGAGGCCTGGGGCCTTCCGTGCAGGTGGCGCCTGTGGCCCAGGAAATGGCTGCCCTCTCACAGGAGGCCATGAGCCAGTGCCAGCGCCAGATGGCAGAGGCGCTCAACGCCATAGCCCAGTCTCTGCAGGCCATGGCCCAGTCTCAGCAGGCCATGGCCCAGTCTCTGCAGGCCATCGCTGAGGGCATCGGCGTCAGTGGCCATGTGCGAGCCGGCGTCGCACTGTTACAGACAGGGTTTGCCAACTCCCTGGGCTCCATGGCTGCAAACCTGGAGACTCCTGTCGATACCAGCACGGGCCTCCAGGACTGGCAGCGCCAGATGTCGGGGGGGCGTCGGATGGCCAGTCCGTTCGCATCCCCCACCCATGTAGAGGCCTGGGGGCCATCGGGCACCCCGAGGGAGGAGGAGGTGGTGTGGTCCGTCCCGGCTCCCTCTGTAGGGGAGGTCCCGGTACACCGCGACACCTCGGACTCCCCCCTCCTGTCCCAGGTGCATCGGGTGGGCAACGGGCAGGACAGGCTGGCAGCTCGCCATCCCAGTCGCCCGGGCCGCAGCCTGGCCCATCTAGGCCAGGACGCCCCAGGAAACGGCCGCCAAAGGGATCCAGTGTCAGAGGGCAGGAATCACAGGAGTCCACCTCCAGTTCTGCTGTACCGTCTGGGGAACCACGTAGACATAGTCAAAGGGCCCGTAAGGCCAAACAATTAGACACTGAGTAAGTTGGCACGGGTGCAGGGCACAGATGAGTTTTAGGGGCTAGGGCACGTGCATGAACTCGTTTGGTTATTAAAGTCAATGTTACACCTACCGAAGCTGCCTTTGTGCTCTGTCCAAAGTGTGCGGGGGTGTCATGTACGTTGAGCGCAAGTGTGTGTGTGAGGGGTGGTCTTACCTCAGCCCCAGGTGAGTCTGCCCCCTTCCCCCTGGGCCGCCATCAACATCCCCCGGGCAGAGGACGGGACCGTGCGCTGCAGTATCACAGCCGCATGCAGGGATGGTCCGGGTGGATGGTGGTACTGTGGCCATGGGTCAGACATAGTCCAACGATGTAGAGCCAGGAGCTCATCGCAGGGCGGGTTGTCATCATCCTCCATGGCCTGCGATAGACACGCGTCCACCCGCAACTGTGTGAGCCCGGCCCGTTGTGCCGCAGGTGGATCGGCAATGGGGGGGCGGGTGGTGTGCATGCGGGTGGGGTGGGTGGGGTTGGGGAGGGGGGTGAGGGTGCTGGGTGGGTGGATGGGTGGGGGGTGTGGTGGTCGGCTGTTTCCATGGTATGCAGTCTATGGCCATACTACCCGATTCCCACGCCCATCTAGTCAGTGAAGCGGGCGTCTATCAGTCTGTCCCGTGCCCGCTGGGCCAGCCGGTAACGGTGGACAGCCACCCGCCTGTGTCTACCCCGTCTGCCCTGACCATTGCCCCCATCCCCCTCATCTGGGGAGGACTGGGCCTCTTCCTGCTGCTCCTCCACTCCGCCCTCCTCTGCCTGCGGCACATCGCCCCTCTGCTGGGCTACGTTGTGCAGGATGCAGCACACCACAATGATGCGGCCGACCCTATCTGACCGATACTGGAGGGCGCCCCCAGAGAGGTCTAGGCACCTGAAACGCATCTTCAGCACGCCAAAGCACCTCTTGATCACTCCCCTTGTCGCTACATGGGCATCATTGTAGCGGTTCTCCGCCTCATTGCGTGGCCTCCGTATAGGCGTCATCAGCCACGATCGCAATGGGTAGCCCCTGTCGCCCAGCAACCAGCCCCTCAGCCGGGGATGGTGTCCCTCGTACATGCCGGGGATGGATGACCGCGACAACACGAATGAGTCGTGTACACTGCCTGGGTGACGGGCGCAGACGTGCAGGAACATCATGCGGTGGTCGCAGACCACCTGTACGTTCATCGAATAGGTCCCCTTCCTATTAGTGAACACGGCCCTTTTATCGGCAGGTGGCCGCACGGCGACGTGCATCCCATCGATCGTGCCCTGGACCATGGGGAACCCGGCCACGGCAGAGAAGCCCACGGCCCGGGCATCTTGGCTGGCCCGGTCCACGGGGAAGCGGATGTAGTGGTGCGCCATGGCAATAAGGGCATCTGTCACTGCCCGGATGCACCGGTGCACCGATGTCTGCGATATGCCGGACAGGTCCCCACTCGGTGCCTGAAATGACCCCGTTGCATAAAAGTTCAGGGCCACCGTAACCTTGACGGACACGGGGAGAGGGTGTCCCCCGCCAGTGCCACGCGGTGACAGGTGTGCCAGCAGGTGGCAGATGTGTGCCACGGTTTCCCGGCTCATCCGGAGTCTCCTCCTGCATTCCCGGTCCGTGAGGTCCTGGTATGGCTGCCGGGGCCGGTACACACCGGGCGCCCTCGGGTGCCTCCGTTGCCGTGGGGCCGCGACGTCCTCCTCCCCCTCCTCGTCCTGTCGGTCAGGTGTCCTTTCAGCCTGGGCGGCTGCCGCCTGCCCCTCTGCGGCAGCCTGCGCCGCCTCTCTGGCACGCTCCTCCTCCTCCTCCTCATCCAGGGCAACATAGACATGAGCAGCTGCCATCACGGCGGCCAACATCGCTGGATGATCTGAAAACATGACGGCCTGGTTGGGGGGGGAGGGGAACGACGACATGTCATCATTGCCCATATCCCCTCCTCCCCCCAGCCAGGTGGCATGGACCGCATGGGTCCAACTGTTGGAGGCTGGCACCTGGCCAGGTGGACCAACTCACTTGCCCTTCCATCCCCCTCCTCGGCACGGACCAACCCCCCCCCAACCTCCACCCCCCCCCCCCCCAACCTCCACCCCGCCACGGCACGGACCCCCCCCCAACCACCACCCCAGCACGGCACGGACCCCCCCCAACCTCCACCCCGGCACGGACCCCCCCGCCCCAACCTCCACCCCAGCACGGAACCCCCCCAACCTCCACCCCGGCACGGCACGGACCCCCCCCCAACCTCCACCCCGGCACGGACCCCCCCCAACCTCCACCCCGGCACGGACCCCCCTCCAACCTCACCCCGGCACGGACCTCCCCCCCCACCCCAACCTCCACCCCAGCACGGACCCCCCCCCCCAAACTCCACCCCGGCACGGCACGGACCCCCCCCAACCTCCACCCCTGCACGGACCCCCCCCCCCAACTTCCACCCCGGCACGGACCCGCCCCCAACCTCACCCCGGCACGGACCCCCCCCCCCCAACCTCCACCCCAACAGGGACCCCCCCCCCCCAACCTCCACCCCGGCACGGCACGGACCCCCCCCCAACCTCACCCCGGCACGGACCCCCCCCCCCAACCTCCACCCCAGCACGGACCCCTCCCCAACCTCCACCCCGGCACGGCACGGACCCCCCCCAACCTCCACCCCGGCACGGACCCCACCCCGCCAACCTCCATCCCGGCAAGGCACGGACCCCCCCCCCAACCTCCACCCCGGCACGGGCCCCCCCCCCAACCTCACCCCGGCACGGACCCCCCCCCCCAACCTCCACCCCAGCACGAACCCCCCCCCCCACCTCCACCCCGGCACGGACCCCCCCAACCTCCACACCGGCACGGACCCCCCCCAACCTCACCCCGGCACGGACCCCTCCCCCAACCTCCACCCCAGCACGGACCCCCCCCCAACCTCCACCCCGGCACGGCACGGACCCCCCCCCAACCTCCACCCCGGCACGGCACGGACCCCCCCCAACCTCCACCCCGGCACGGCACGGACCCCACCCAACCTCCACCCCGGCACGGACCCCCCCCCAACCTCCACCCCGGCACGGACCCCCCCCCCCCCAACCTCAGCCCGGCACGGACCCCCCCCCAACCTCCACCCCAGCACGGACCCCCCCCCCCACCTCCACCCCGGCACGGACCCCCCCCAACCTCCACACCGGCACGGACCCCCCCCCCCAACCTCCATCCCGGCACGGACCCCCCCCAACCTCACCCCGGCACGGACCCCTCCCCCAACCTCCACCCCAGCACGGACCCCCCCCCCCAACCTCCACCCCGGCACGGACCACCCCCAACCTCCACCCCGGCACGGCTCGGACCCCCCCCATCCTCCACCCCGGCACGGCACGGACCCCCCCCAACCTCCACCCCGGCACGGACCCCCCCCAACCTCCACCCCGGCACGGACCCCCCCCGCCAACCTCCACCCCGGCAAGGAACGGACCCCCCCCAACCTCCACCCCGGCACGGACCCCCCCTCAACCTCACCCCGGCACGGACACCCCCCCCAACCTCCACCCCAGCACGGACCCCCCCCCCCCACCTCCACCCCGGCACGGCACAGACCCCCCACTAACCTCCACCCCGGCACGGACCCCCCCCCAACCTCCACCCCAGCACGGACCCCTCCCCCCAACCTCCACCCCGGCATGGCACAGACCCCCCCGGCACGGCACAGACCCCCCCCAACCTCCACCCCGGCACGGACCCCCCCCAAACTCACCCCGGTACGGACCCCCCCCCACAACCTCCACCCCAGCATGGACCGCCCCCAACCTCCACCCCGGCACGGACCCCCCCCCAATCTCCACCCCGGCACGGACCCCCCCCCAACCTCCACCCCGGCACGGACCCCCCCCAACCTCACCCCAGCAAGGACCCCCCCCCCTACCTAGCACGGACCCCCCCCCCCCCAACCTCCACCCCGGCACGGACCCCCCCCAACCTCCAACCCGGCACGGACCACCCCCTCAACCTCCACCCCGGCACGGACCCCCCCCCCCAACCTCACCCCGGCACGGACCCCCCCCCCCAACCTCCACCCCAGCACGGACCCCCCCCCCAACTTCCACCCCGGCACGGACCCCCCCCCCAACCTCACCCCGGCACGGACCCCCCCCAACCTCCACCCCAGCACGGACCCCCCCCCAACCTCCACCCCGGCACGGCACGGACCCCCCCCCCAACCTCACCCCGGCACGGACCCCCCTCCCCCCCCCACCTCCACCCCAGCACGGAACTCCCCCCAACCTCCACCCCGGCACGGACCCCCCCCAACCTCCACCCATGGCACGGACCCCCCCCAACCTCACCCGGCACGGAGCCCCTCCCAAACTCCACCCCGGCACGGACCCCCCCCAACCTCCACCCCGGCACGGCACGGACCCCCCCCCCCAAACTCACCCCGGCACGGACCCCCCCCCAACCTCCACCCCAGCACGGACCCCCCCCAACCTCCACCCCGGCAGGGACCCCCCCCAACCTCCACCCCAGCACGGACCCCCCCCCAACCTCCACCCCGGCACGGACCCCCCCCCCCAACCTCCACCCCGGCACGGACCCCCCATCCACCTCCCCGGCACGGACCCCCTCCTGGCACTCCCCCGGAGCCCAGCCTACTCTAACCACCCCCCCCCCCCCCCCCCCACCGCCGCACACACACAACCCGAGACACACCTCTCCTCACGCATTCAGACTGCGGCCACGCCATTGCCTGCCCAGAGCCAACCCCCCAGGCCGTCACTCACCTCCACGCTGGTCGGCGTGAGCCTGGAGCACCGGGTCACGCCGATGAAAAGGAGGTTTAATTTACGTCGACGTGAACGGTCATCGCGTCGACGGGACTTCCGGAAGGGAGAATATCGGCAGGCCGAAAATCGGCTGCCTTGCGCAGACCTGTGACATTCTCCGCGGCAGCGGCGACATTAACGCCCCGCCGACTTTTCTCCCTTCGGAGACTTCGGCAACCGGCGGGGGCGGGATTCACGGCGGCCAACGGCCATTCTCCGACCCTCTGGGGGGTCGGAGAATGACGCCCCTGATCTCACGGATAAGGGGAGTGGGTGGAAAATGGAGCAACGCCCAAAATTGTCCACAATCATATTGAATGACACAGTAGGCGCGATGAGCCGTGCGGTCCTCTCCTGCTCCCATTTTTTATCTTATTCCCTGGATTGGTTCTACTCTTGACATTCTTGCAAATGGCTTTTCTTCTCATCCTGTTAACTCTAGCTTTCTCCAAGATTCCATTCTTGCCCCACCCCACACCCCAGTTTGGCTTTGGAGACATGAATTATTAAGGTGGGGGTCCCATATAAGTTAATGACATGCAGTTCTATCTACCCACCAGCTTGCTTGATCTCTCCCCTGTCTCTGTTATCGTCTTCTTGGTGGACATTCATTTTTGAATGAGTAGCAGCTTACTTCAGTTAAAACCTGAAGATGAAACCCATCATCATCAGCATCCCTCTGCCCATACATCTTTTAATTAATTATGGGATGTGGATGTTGCTTGTAAGGCCTGCATTTATAGCCCACCCCTAAGCGTCTTAGAAGGTGATGGTGAGCCACTTTCTTCAGCCACTGCACGTCCTTCTGATACACCTACAGCATTGATGGTGAGGGAGTTCCAGGATTTTGATCAGGCAATAGTGAAGGAACCATGATAATATTTCCAAGTCAGGATGTTGTGTAAGTTGAAGGGAACTTGCAAGTGGTTGTGGTTCCCATGTGCTTGTGGCCCTTGTTCTAGGGAGTAGGGATAGGAGGTTTTGAAGGTGCTATTGAAAGAGCCTTGCCAAGCTGCTGAGTACATCTTGTAGATGGCACAATGGAGTGAAAAAAATATTTAAGGTGATGTACGGGTTGCCAATCAAGCAGGCCTTGGTGTCCTGGGAACGGTGTTGAGCCTCACAAGTGTTGTTGGAACAACACTCACTTCGAAAAGTATGGAGTATTCTATCACACTCCGAACTTGTGCCTCACAGCGAGAGGAGACATTGGGGGGGGCAGATTTTCTCCGATATTGACAAAGGCCGACGTTGGGTGGGAAAGCGGTGTTGAAGCCACTGACGGCAATGGCGTTTTTTTTCACCATATGGTCCAGGACTTTGAAGGAAAAGGCAGGCAGGGGTTCCACATCATATTGCTGGCTGGTGACCCCCGATTTGCCCGCACCATCAACTCAGCAAATCGTTGATCCGGGGGCCATTTTTAAAGGCTGCAGGAGCACACAGGAAGCATAATCTGGAAACAATCTTCACTCGGGTCAACCCACCACTGGTATTACTGTGGGCGCGGTATTATTCTGGTTTATGGGCCTGATCATGATATGTTAATATATTACAATAAGGTTTCCAACAATGAATGGCAGGAAACATGGCCCGCTACTCTGGCGGGGGTGGGGAGAGGGGGTACTATTGCTTCCCGCTTTTGCATCAACTTGAATCGCAAATTTGGCCTTCTGATATTTTCCGCTTGCATCGCCAAACCTGCTTGACTTGAACGTGAGGGGAAATCCCGGCCGGAGTGTGGGGAGTCAAGAAGTGAGTTATTAGATTTCTCAGCGCTGGACCGGCTGTTAGAACCATAGTATTAATGTGTTTGGCCCAGTTAAGTTTCTGGTTAATTGTAATCCCCAAGATGTTGACGGTAAGGGTTCATTGATGGTAATGCCATGAATTGTCATGGGGATCGAGTTGGATTCTCTCTTGTTGGAGATGGTCAATGTCGAGCACTCAAGTGACAAGTAACATTTACATCACAATCAACTGAAACCTGAATGTCATCTAGTCTTGCTGCGTTCTGCAGATTATATTGCATCAGGTTTAATCACTTAAAATCTCTATGCTGAGTTTTTCATGCCCACAATTTTACCTACCTAACAAAGCAACTTCCACTTTATCTACTGATGAAACCCTCACCCATATCTAGTCACCTCTAGAGTAACTATCACAATACTCTGCTGAGCGGCCTCTTACACTGCAATTCGTTTCTTATCAAATATGCCCAGCTCACGTATCGCCCCAGCCATGTTGTGCTATGTTGGATCGCACTCCCCACAACAATTCTCAAATTCCAAAATTCCCAATCTTTGTTTAGCCTCATTTTTCCCCATCACTGCTTCCTCTACACCTCCAGCCTCTTGGAACTCTCCCTCGAATTCTGATTGCTTTCTGCATCCAAAATAGCTTCACCCAACGGTTGTGCCTTTGAGCAGTCTAGGTCTAATCCCTGGAATTCTCTTCTCCAGCCTCCCTGCCTATCTATTCCCCTTTCTTCATTAAATGCACGATCTTGACAAATATTTTGTCACAACTCCTTTTACCTCTTCTTTGACTTGGTGCATATTTTTCTGCGTTAAAGATAACAAAAACTTGTCATTGTGGGCAGCACAGTGGTTAGCACTGCTGTCTTACAGCGCCAGGGACCTGGGTTAATTCAGGCTTTGGGTGACTGATTGTGTAAAGTTTGCACGTTCTCCCCCTGTCTGCGTGGGTTTCCTCCGGGTGCTCCAGTATCCTCCCACAGTCCAAAGATATGCAGGTTAGGTGAGGTTACAGGGATCAGGCAGGGGAGTGGGCCTAGGGAGGGTGCTATTTCAGAGGATTGATCTAGACTTGATGGGTCGAATGGCCTCCTTCTGCACTTTAAGGATTCTGTGGACCTTGTTAATTAACTAATTTTAGAATAAAATAAAGCACGGTTAGAAAAAAACATGTTTTCATCCAGAAATTCCAATTGCTGTCTTCAAGAGGGTTGCTTTTGGAGCAACTATGCAATGGTAAATGCACTTACCCCTAATTCATCTAAGAACATAATCATTTGATGTTTGTTGTTCTTGATAAATGGGTTTACACCTTCCATGTAGGGCTCCTATAATAAAATAAATATATACCATTATAGGATGTTTTCCCTCAGATGTTGAATATCATGTAGTTTACAGAACATTACATATTCAAGTTGCAAACTCACTTTTAATCGCAATTATCTGAACAAATTCTGCTAAAGGTTTTCCTGTCCCGTGCCAACTTACTTGTTAATCAACAAATTAACCAAGAACATTATCCTGGTACATTGTTCCAAACATTTAGCTGTCTTTAAAAATAGGTTTTAAAATTATTTCAGCAATATAAATGTTGGATTTGGATTGTCACATGTACCAAGGTACAGTGAAAAGTATTTTTCTGCGAACAGCTCAACAGATCATTAAGAACATGAAAAGAAAAGGAAATAAAAGAAAATACATAATAGGGCAACACAAGGTTCTGGTTTTACATTCTTTATTTCTATTCCAAGGTTCTGGTAATATGTCCCAATCATTTTCTTTCTAATTGCTTCTTCACAGTGATGAGACATTGAAAACAATGACTCAGTGATCACATTTCCAGGTCTCTTTCTACACTTCCCACTATAAATGCATGTGTTAGTTGCACAGCATACAGAAACATCAGCAAATATTTTGTTACATTCTCTATCTGCACGGTTTTCCCCATGGAATCTATTCAACTCACAAACTTCCTAGCAGCTATTTTGTTTTATTGTAGAATGCTTATATTACTGAAATGGCACTGACCCTGTTGTAATGGAGAAAATGGATGTTTTGATATGATGTCACTCTGATTTGAAACATTACCGAAAAGCTGTTAAATAATTATCTAGGGTGCAAAGCGGTAAAGAAAATTAATTTATTTTGAATTTGTAAGATTCAAATTGTGTACCTTGGCTCCAAATTCCACTAAATTTGCTAAATTTTGAAGCGACTTTGCAACAAGAGTGAGAGTCCTTGCAGCTGTGGACGAAGGAGGATCTGAAAAAGAAAGCAGGAATAAAAATTTCTTATTACAGTTTGCATTATGTCATTACATATTTTACTAAAATCTTGTCTGATTTCTGCAAAATTAATCAATGATCATATATTCAGAAATAATTTTGCAAATCACAAGCATGGGTATACAGGGAATGATTTTAAAGTCTGCAGACGACAAACTCAAATGCAGTAAATAACATGAAGGCCAGTAACGGATTTCAGATCGGTGAAGTGAACAATCAAATGACAGATGAAATTTAACATAGAGAAGAGCAAGTCATACATTTTGGCAGGAAGAATAAGGTGAGAGAACATATACTAAATGGAACAATTTTAAAGAGTGCATGAAAAGTTGAGGCGGCCAGTAGGTTTATTGGCTTTACTAATAAAGGTAGAGACCAAATACAAGGAGGTTTTGCCAAATATATAAAATACTGGTTTGGCATTGGGTACTCGAAATTTATATTTAAAAAAAAATACTGGTTCATTCTTTTGCATTGTGGGGTATGGTGTTTAATTCTTTACAAAGAATGCCAGGCCTTAATGAGAGCACAGAGGAGATTACTAGAATGGTGAGGGGTGACAGACTCCAGTTATGCGGAGACACTAGAATATTTACACTGTAGAAGCAGGCCATTTGGCCCATAAAATCTGCACTGGTTCCCTGAAAAAACAATTTACCTAGTCCCTTGCCTTATCCACACAACCTTGCACATTCTTTCCAATTAGCAATCCAATTCCTTTTTGAATACCTCAATCAAACCTGCCTCCACTGCCCTCAGGAAGTTCGTTCCAGACTCCAACCACCCTCTGGTGAACAATTTTTAACCTCACACTACTTCTACACCTTCTGCTAATTATTTTGAATCTGTGCCCTCTAGTTCTCAATGCTCTCGAGTGGGAACGGTTTCTCTCTATTTACCGTATCCATACCCATCACTATCTTTGAATACCTCTATTAGCCTCCCCTCTATTAGCCTCCTCTGTCTTTTTTTCCAAACAAGGCAGTCCCAACCTCTCCAATTTATCCCTAGCATTCTTTATCCCGGAAATCATTCTTGTGAATCTCCTCTGTACTCTCCCTTCACATCATACCTCAAGTATGGCTCCCAGAACTGTATGCAGTACTTCTGTTGAGGCCTAACTTGTGTCTTATACTGTGGTTGTTCTTGGAGCAAAAAAAGACCAGGAAGAGATTTGATAAGGGGTGTTCAAAATTATAAATTGTTTTTAACAGCAAACATATTTCAGTGGCAGAAGTGTTGATAACTCAGCAACACAGGTTGAAAGTAAATAGTGCAAAAAAGACAGGTGAAAATATTTTGATTTGAAATGCATTGCCTGAAGTTTTGACACCAGCAGGTTTAGCAAAACCATGCCGATAGAGATTAGATAAAGGGAAACACTGAACAGGCCTGTGGGTAAAGAGCAGAGGCGAGTGGAATAATTCTACCACGGTGCTGGCAGAGGCATGATGGACAGAATAGCCTCCTTCTATCCAGTATAGCATAATGGATTGAAATCAGCTGACAAAATACACAAATTAAAATTTGAGAAAATATTTAACTCGTTACTTAATGGATAGGCCATAACATTAACTTTGTAAAGAAGGGACAGGACAAACCTTTGCAGCTGTGTACAAATGCAAACGTCGAAAGTAAAGTGAGTTGCATATATGATGGGTAATGATATAAGCCCAAGTGCAGAAAGATTCAAGGTCTACCCTACGCATAAAACGCAAAATCAGTTCCATGCTCCTTCTCCCTCATAACCTGCCTCCTTTATTCTCATTTACACTCTATCTTTTACTTTCTGACCTCCTTTTCGCACTTTTTCTGGCTGTCTCTCTTTCTCCCACTCCATCCAGACCAAATGTGCCCTATCACCTTGCGATCACCAGTATATCTTTAGAATGACTTTTATAAAAAGACAAAATGGTGCAAATACTAGAAAAATCAGCAGGTTCTGATGCAAGGTTGTTGACCAGAAATATTGGATGGGATTCTCCGATCCTGGGGCTAAGTGACGCCATTGTAAACGCCGGAGCGTTTTACGACGGCGTCAACAGGCCCCTAGAATCAAGTCCTGCGCCGCACAGGGGGTCAGCACGGCAATGGACAGCCTCACACTGCTCCAGCTGCTGATACGGATGTCAGGACAGGTGCCGCGGGTCCGAGTTCATGCATGCGCGCCACAGCCGGCGCGAGTTCGCGCATGCACATGGGTTGCCATCTCCGCGCCGGCCCCGACGCAACATGGCAGAGAACTACTGGGGCCCGGCGTGGAGGAACATGGGCCCCCACAGAGATAAGCCCGCCCGCCGATCGGTAGGCCCCAATCGCGGGCCAAGCCACCGTGGAGGTCCTCCCCCCCGCCCCCCGCAACATGAATGGCGAGGTCCCGCCAGGTAGGGCCATACGAGAACAACGCCGGCGGGACTCTGTCTAACTCGGGGGGCACTTGGCCCATCGCACGGGGAGAATCGCTGGGGGGGGGGCCACATTGAGCGGCCCCCGAATGGCGCCGCGCCAATGCCGCCGATTCTCCGGTCGGCAGACTGACATCGGAGCGGCGTTGTGTGATTCGCGGGTCCCCCGCCGATTCTCTGACCCGGCGCGGGGTCGGAGAATCCTACCGATTAACTCTTATTATACAGTGAATGGTAGAACCCTCAAGAGTATTGAAAGTCAGAGAGATCTAGGTGTACAGGTCTTCAGGTCACTGAAAGGGGCAACACAGGTGGAGACGGTCGTCAAGAAGGCATACGGCATGCTTGCCTTCATTGGCTGGGGCATTGAGTATAAGAATTGAAATGAAAGGGCAAGTCATGTTGCAGCTGTATAGAACCTTAGTTAGGCCACACTTGGAGTATGGTGTTCAATTCTGGTCGCCACACTACCAGACGGATGTGGAGGCTTTAGAAAGGGTGCAGAAGAGATTTACCAGAATGTTGCCTGGTATGGAGGGCATTAACTATGAGGAGCGGTTGAATAAACTCGGTTTGTTCTCACTGGAATGACGGAGGTTGAGGGGTGACCTGATAGAGGTCTACAAAATTATGAGGGGCATAGACAGAGTCGATAGTCAAAGGCTTTGCCCCAGGGTAGAGGGGTCAATTACTAGGGGGCATAGGTTTAAGGTGCGAGGGGTAAGGTTTAGAGGAGATGTACGAGGCAAGTTTTTTAACAGAGGGTAGTGGGTGCCTGGAACTCGCTGCTGGAGGAGGTGGTGGAAGCAGGGACGATAGTGACATTTAAAGGGCATCTTGACAAATACATGAATAGGATGGGAATAGAGGGATATGGACCCAGGAAGTGTAGAAGATTTTAGTTTAGACGGGCAGCATGGTCGACACGGGCTTGGAGGGCCGAAGGGCCTGTGCTGTACTTTTTGTTCTTTGTTGCTTTCCTCACAGATGCTGCACAGTAACCCAATAAGTCACAGTGTATGCATGGTCACGTAAAAAAAAAAATTGAAGGCTCAAAGGGCAATGTACTGACTGGACCACGGACAATAAAGATACCATGGATATTTTGCAGCTCAGTATTTCCAGCATTTTCTGTTTTTATCTTAGAAAGATTGTATTGAATTCAAAAATGTAGCTCTTCTAGTTATAGCCACAAATGTTATAAGTGATGCTCTTTGAAGGACTATTAAGGCAGTTTTTGATTGTCCAAACCTCCAGACCAGGTAATTTTAATTATCTATTGCATTTCAACAAGATGTTGAAATTGGTTATACCTACACGTACAAAGGAGGAGGAAACTTGTAAGCTTCATAAGTTGGATCAAAGATGCTGTGGGACCATCCAAGTGGTGAAAAACATCATGGGCTGGATTCTCCGATTTTGAGGCTATGTACGGAGGAAGTGTCTAGTTCCACGATAAAAAAATTGGCGAGGCCCCAGCACCGACTCTCCGATTGGTGAGGGGCTAGCAGCCGCGCCACATAAAACACACAGCCCTTGCAAAATAAACGGCCAGAGAATTGCCGGGTCCGTGGCCGTGAATGCGCAAGGCGATGACCTGCAGTAATTGCGCCTTACAGCATGGCGCCGGCCGTGCGTAGACCCGACCTGCCAGATAGTGCCCCCTTGGACCACCCCCCACCAGTCCCCCCCATCACTCGCCGAAGCCCACCGGCCAACGGCACGCCCCCCCCCACTGTGGTGGCATTGGACACAGTTCGCAGCCGCCACGCCAGGTTAACGGAAACTGAAAGCACATGTGTCCCGTGCCGTTGTGAACTCGGCTCTTCGGGGCCACAGCATAGGAAGAGGGTCTTCAGGTAACGTTCTGAGGCCGGACCAAAAACGTGCGACGTACTCCCTGATTACGTCGTTTTGGAGGGGGCACCGCCACCGATTCGGTCGTAAAAAGGGATTCTCTGCCCAATCAGTGATTACGATATTGGTGTCGGGAAACGGAGAATCCCACCCCATAGTTTTAAAGTATAAATCAACGTAAATTTTCACCAGATATAACTCACCCAAAATGATACTGAACATCCGTGGATTAAGAATGGCCGGACAAATCAACCGCAAGAAAACAAATCCACTACAATAGGGAGGGGGGAAAAGAAAAAATAGCAAACATTACATACACTTCACCAAATACATTTCCGTAAATAAAATAGTCCACATACGCAATGAGCATCTAATGAAAGTACTTTTCTCCAGATACACGAAGCAACTTGACAAAATAAGGAGTCAACATACACATTTTTCAATCTCAGTTCTAGTTAAACGAATGCAGAGATCTTGGAGGTTAAAAATGGGATTAAAAACAATTGACTGCAGGGTACGTGTTAAGATATTGAAGTAAAAGGCTTAGTTATCAGTGTTAATATAGTAACAAATTTAAGAGTTCAATTAAAACTGGTTAAATTTCCAGACGTTTGAAAACTGAGGGTAGGAGAGAAAGCACAATTGAACCAGAGAAGCCCATCCAAGGACTGATGAAATGAGCTAGCAAGATATGCAAGTGAATTGTGGCAGGTGCAAGTTAACATATACAGGTCTAAAGTGTTGTATATTGTTACGATCCCTGTAGAGATGGATAACTTTTAAAAGGAGGTGAATTTTCCAATAACCTATGTAAAGCATCACACAAGATTTCACGTTTTAAAACTTACTGAATATACCAACTAAAGTCAACATCAACTAAATATTACTCAGGAGGTAACTAATATGTTAAACTACAGTACTTGTAACTTAACATAAGTGAAAATCTCATGCCATGGTTATACATTCACCATGTCTTAAATGTAAAGCCCAAAGCCTCTCCAGGCATTAACAGAATTTCTTTTCCATGTTTCACCATGGTGAATCTTCCAGTATTCTTTTAAACAAAGCCCCCTTCACTCAACACTTTTGAGCATAATTGAATGCACTTTCTGTTGCAAGATATCCTCTGGTGATACTGTGGTCGTTAACACTTCACAATCCTCGTTTCCTCAAATATGCATCCGTCTTCCCTAGCCCTCTGCTTGGTGGTTACCCCAAAAGCAGTTATTTTCTTCTGCCTGGCATGACAGCACCTGTTGCAAGTCGTCTTCCCCGGAAAACGTTCCGGCTGACTGACTGACTGAGTCTGTTGGGCTGTATAGTAGTAAAGCCAACTGCTTCTTCCAGTTTGTCTAAGTTTAAAGCTTGTACTGGACTTTCAATAAACTTTGATCTGCGCCTCTGGCCCATCCCCATGGCAACCAAGTCACATTGGTTTATTACCAGGGAGAATTCAATACATTTCAAACCATCCCCTATTCTGGAGCATTGCATTTTATCTTTAGTTTAAAGAGGCAGATTAAAACAAATTGTCTTATCAAGTCCATCGGTTATAACATAGTGGGCGCGATTCTCCACTCCCGCGCCGGTTGGGAGAATCGCCTGGGGCGCCAACATTTCCGGGGACGCCGGTCTGACGCCCTCCCGCGATTCTCCCAAGCGGCGGGAACGGCCCGGTCGAGTTTCACGGGCCACAGGCTGGAGAATCGCCGGAGATACCCAAAATGGCGATTCTCCGGCACCCCCGCGATTCTGAGGCCCGGATGGGCCGAGTGGCCAGGCCAAACCGGTGGGTTCCCCCCCGGCGCCGTCCACACCTGGTCGCTACAGTCGTGGGCGGTGCGTGAACGCTGGGGGGGCGGCCTGTGGGGGGGCGAGGGGGTGGTACCTTAAATGTGGGGTGGCCTGCGATCGGTGCCCACCGATCGTCGGGCCGTCCTCTCTGAAGGAGGACCTCCTTCCTTCCGCCGCCCCGCAAGATCCGTCCCCCATCTTCTTGCAGGGCGGATGTGGACAGGACGGCAACCACGCGTGGGGGTGGAGAATCGCGCCCAGTATTCCCACCTTGGGTGGGGGTGCATAAATCCTGCCTCGAGTCTCAACCACCAATAATTTCAGCAATTGATCATCTGTTAATTCTCTGTACGGTGCATTCAGATGTTTCTTCTGACGATTGGAATAAAAGTACGGTATCACTTTACGTGACCACGGAACTACTGGATTTTCATCAAAACCCATCTGGTTCACAAGTGTCCTTTCGGGAAAAATATGTTGAGCACAACATGTTGAATACGACTTAGAAGGAGCACTTAGCTTAACAAGGATGTACTCTGAGTGAGGAACTTCAATTTCCATCACCAGCGATCATAAAGCGCTTACGAAACATATGTACGCTTTTGGTTTGTTATGTCCATGTTGACTCTCTGCAAAATCAACTCCGCGCAGCCTTGTAAATATTCTCTCTTAGATTTAAAAAAATTTGTTAATGGGCGAATCCATCCCAGCCTCCTCTTGACCAGGATCAGAGCTGACAGGCTTCAGCGAATTCAATTAATTCAAGAAACTACTGAATGTGTTGGCCGCATTAGAAGGCTAGGGCTGACAACATTCAAGTTGTGGTGTTGAAGAAATGCTCCAGAACTAGCCACACCCCTAGCCAAGTTGTTCCAGTACATATATAACATTGCCATTAACCTGACAATGTAGAAAATTACCCGGGTAGGTCTCACAAGAGGTTATTTGCAAAATTAATGCTCATGGGATTGGGAGTTGTAGCCATCTGGGATGGCCACTTCCCGATTACAAAATGGACACTTTGCAAAGATTGCAGGGAAAATGGACAATACTGAGAAAACAATCAGGTTCAGGGTTTGTCTGTATATTGGAGGCGCAGCTCCCAGACAAGACCAAAACTGGAGGCCCATTGGCATACTAAGAGCCCATCTCTGGGAACAAAAGAGTAACATTTGAGTAACCGATACTAAGGCAGACACCCGGCGCCAGAGGAGACCGAAACAAAGCAGGCCAACGGCCACCTAGGACATGCCCAACCATCAGGGCACCCACCCTTTTATTGGACAGATCAGTATGAATGATCAAGAAACGGCCCAATTGACTGGGGCCAAGTTCAAGGCCCGCCCAAAAGAGCGCGAAGCCCCTTTGGGTATAAGAAGGAGCCCCCAAGAGAGAATTGTTCTCTTGGACCCGGCTCTCACCAAGGAGAGACCTGTCCACCAGCTGCACTAGAAGCAAGTAAGTCCAAGGTCAACGCACGCTACCAGACAGATGACCTTAGCTGTTCCCCCGTACCAGTTCGACCCCAGCAGCCTCAGAACCGAACAACGGCCATTGTTCCTCTGACTGAGTGGGCGCCCGAAGCTAAGTATAGGCTTTAGCAGTAGTGATAGTTTAGTCTGTAGAGTTTTGTGCATAAGTACATTTAACTGTGTGCGTAAATAAATAAGTATTGACTTTGAACTAACTAACTGGTGTATCGAGTCTTGGATCAGTATTCGGGTTTGAACCTTGTGGCGGTATAGAAAGATACCTGGCGACTCTAGAGCAAACGTAATTAAACTTAAGGAAGACAACCATATTGACCACCATATTCATAACCAAATAAATATAGCAACATTTACTGGCGACCTCTGACGGGACTCGACCTAGATGTGGCCTAGCCACTCAGAGAGAATCCAAATTTGAATTGGAATCCAATTGGAAACAGAAAAACCACAAGTGTGAGAACGCTACTGATCAAACCTCTGAGATTCGGAAGTGTGTTAATGCATGCGTATTAATAGGGATATAAGGTAAACCCGAGAGATTTTGTTGCGTAAAACTGTGAGGAGTTTTGTAGGCCGGAAAATAGCGTAAGCTGTACCTGTGTTTACATCGCCACTTTATCACTCCCTGTTCCAAATTCAGTAGAGAACCCAGAGATAGAGAGAAAGTGGCAATGAAGGCAATGGAACGCCTTATGAACCCCCAGGAATTCGAGGTCGCAGCGACCAGTAGAGTAGGACAGTGTCCCATATGGGAAGAAGAGATTAGAAAATATCTCAAAGGGAAAGGATGGCCCCTTTGGAGTGAATTCTGCGCCAATGACGAAACAGGTCCCGGGACTATAGGACATACTTGGTGGGAAAACCTGTCAGAGATTCATAAGAAGAGCTTAGGGAAAGCTCGCAAACCGATGGCAATCGTGTCCTGCTTGGCACAATTGCGAGGCACAGAGGAGGTCGTTAGGACGCTCTGTAGAGAGATTGAGGAGAGAGACAGAAATAGTGAGGGAGATGTGAGCGAATTTGAGAAGGAGAATAAGGAATTAAGAGAACAGTTAGCAGCGAGGGACAGAGAGGTGGATGATGCCAAGTGGGCACACCAGTCTTGTCTTGCCCATTTGAGTAGTTTTCAGACCCAGTACGATAAGGCCTACCAGGACACACAACGCGCGGTCTTGGTAAGACAAGAAACCGAGCAACAGGTAGAGCAATTGCAGAAACAGTGCAATGATTTAAAAGCAGCCCTACACGCATTCCACACTTCCACGACGGAACAAAGGCAGAGCTCTGTAGATCACGCAAAGTGCCGGAAGCAAATTGCAGAATTACAATCTCTGCCTTCTGTCCAGAATGGGTTTCAAAGTACGTTTGGACCCCAGTTAGACCAGGAAAACGGCCCCGATTGGCAGGAGTTAAATGAAACTGCCCATAGATACGTACATGGGACATGTATGCAAGAAACACCCCAGCACCCCAACCCTCGACTGAACAGACAGAACACACCCCCATGAACCCTGTAACCACACACCTTAGGGCCGCAGTAGAACGAAACGCAGATTTCTTATATACAACCCCATTAACCATGACGTGTGTGGAAAAATTACACCGTTCCATTCCACTTCACACCCCCACCAGTTTTTTGCTCGAGTTAAACAGCAGGCTATCATGTACGGTCTGGACGAAAAGGAGCAAGTGAAGCTCACAGTTTTAAGCCTCCATCCTTCAGTCGTGGCAGCCCTTCCCGACCCACAGAATGTAGGAGGAGTTACACTCCAAGAAATACACATAGCGATCCTGGATGCGATCAGCTATAACAGAGGAGACCCCGTAGAAGGCCTAAACAAGTGTAGGCAAAAGAAAACAGAGCACCCCACAGCGCTTGCTGACGCTTGTGGATACATTTCACAGCAGTATTTGGAGAGTTAGGCCGCGCCCATTTGTCCCCAAATAATATGGCCAAATGGACTCGAATCCTAGTCACTCATGCGACAGAGGCAGGACAGAGAGCTTGCACAAATTACGACCCCTCAGACGAGGCCCACAACGAAAAATGGGTTTTGAAAAGATTGTCCCGCTCTTGGGAACAATCCGTCCAAGGCAAAACCGCATTTGCAAAACCAGAGGAAGAGCAGGCAGACATGCATTCAGTTAGGACGCTTCAGAACCCCGCATGGGTAAATGAGGGCAGGAACAGCCCACCGCAGCCTAAATCCCAGGAATGCAACAATTATGGACAATTAGGACACTATGCACGAGAGTGCAACACGCCCCAAAAACAGCAGAGAAACCAACAGACAGGCACCCTAAATAAGAATAGGGCAAAGCCAATCCATAGTGTTAGCGCCCGTTCAGAGAACGCAGACATGAACGGGACCGAGTGACGGTGGTCGGGTTCCCCAACTTGGGTCTGCGACACCCTTTGGGACAAGTCCGGTAGACCGGTAGTAGCAGGCAAAGTCCGGTAGAATTTCTTTGGGACACAGGAGGGTCCCACACCACGCTCAATTCCTCCACGATGTTTCAACGAGACACGTGGCCCACAACACACTCAGCGGTTTTACAGGTCATTTACAACAAGGACACATCACAGCCCCTGTAGTGATACAAATAGGGAACATTACGACTAAACACCCCGTAGTTTTGGTCGATCTACCCCAGACAGCTGAACACATCCTAGGAATCGACTTTATGAGATCCCACAAACTCTCATTTGTTCCGGTAAATCAATGTGTATGGAGAATGGCAAAGGCAGCACAAGCCCCCGCCATGCTCACAGTTGGGGAGTATACAAACAGAATCAGCGCAGTAGGAGACTTCTGGTTCGACCCCCGAGCCATTAGTCAGAATAAAGAAGTTAGGGAAGTCCTGCAGCAACACAAAGCATCATTTGCACAGCACAAGCACGACTGTGGCAAGATAGCTGGCTTAGTGAACATTACAGGTCCTGACCCCAGACCCCAAAAGCAGTACGGTTTTCCCCAAGAAGGTAGATTGGGGGAGACTATTGGCAGGCAAAGGGACGGCTGGTAAATGGGAGGCTTTTAAAAATGTGTTAACCAGGGTGCAGGGTAAGCACATTCCCTTTAGAGTGAAGGGCAAGGCTGGTAGAAGTAGGGAACCCTGGATGACTCGAGATATTGAGACTCTGGTCAAAAAGAAGAAGGAGGCATATGACGTACATAAGCAACTGGGATCAAGTAGATCCCTTGAAGAGTATAGAGATTGTCGAAATAGAGTTAAGAGGGAAATCAGGAGGGCAAAAAGGGGACATGAAATTGCTTTGGCAAATAATGCAAGGGAGAATCCAAAGAGATTCTACAGATACATAAAGGGGAAAAGAGTAACTCGGGACAGAGTCGGGCCTCTTAAGGATCAACAAGGACATCTATGTGCAGAGCCACAAGAGTTGGGTGAGATCCTGAATGAATATTTCTCATCGGTATTCACGGTGGAGGAAGGCATGGATGTTAGGAAACTAAGGGAAATAAATAGTGATGTCTTGAGAAGTGTGCATATTACAGAGGAGGAGGTGCTGGAAGTCTTAAAGCGCATCAAGGTAGATAAATCCCCGGGACCAGATGAAATGTATCCCAGGATGTTGTGGGAGGCTAGGGAGGAAATTGCGGGTCCCCTAACAGAGATATTTGAATCATCGGCAGCCACAGGTGAGGTGCCTGAAGATTGGAGAGTGGCGAATGTTGTGCCCTTGTTTAAGAAGGGCAGCAGGGAAAAGCCTGGGAACTACAGACCGGTGAGCCTAACGTCTGTAGTAGGTAAGTTGCTAGAAGGTATTCTGAGAGACAGGATCTACAAGCATTTAGAGAGGCAAGGACTGATTCGGGGCAGTCAGCATGGCTTTGTGCGTGGAAAATCATGTCTCACAAATTTGATTGAGTTTTTTGAGGGAGTGACCAAGAAGGTAGATGAGGGCAGTGCAGTAGACGTTGTCTACATGGACTTTAGCAAAGCCTTTGACAAGGTACCGCATGGTAGGTTGTTGCAGAAGGTTAAAGCTCACGGGATCCAGGGTGAGGTTGCCAATTGGATTCAAAATTGGCTGGACGACAGAAGGCAGAGGGTGGTTGTAGAGGGTTGTTTTTCAAACTGGAGGCCTGTGACCAGTGGTGTGCCTCAGGGATCGGTGCTGGGTCCACTGTTATTTGTGATTTATATTAATGATTTGGATGAGAATTTAGGAGGCATGGTTAGTAAGTTTGCAGATGACACCAAGATTGGTGGCACAGTGGATAGTGAAGAAGGTTATCTAGGATTGCAACGGGATCTTGATCAATTAGGCCAGTGGGCCGACGAATGGCAGATGGAGTTTAATTTAGATAAATGTGAGGTGATGCATTTTGGCAGATCGAATCAGGCCAGGACCTACTCAGTTAATGGTATGGCGTTGGGGAGAGTTATAGAACAAAGAGATCTAGGAGTACAGGTTCATAGCTCCTTGAAGGTGGAGTCGCACGTGGACAGGGTGGTGAAGAAGGCATTCGGCATGCTTGGTTTCATTGGTCAGAACATTGAATACAGGAGTTGGGACGTCTTGTTGAAGTTGTACAAGACATTGGTACGGCCACACTTGGAATACTGTGTGCAGTTCTGGTCACCCTATTATAGAAAGGATATTATTAAACTAGAAAGAGTGCAGAAAAGATTTACTAGGATGTTGCCGGGACTTGATGGTTTGAGTTATAAGGAGAGGCTGGATAGACTGGGACTTTTTTCCCTGGAGCGTAGGAGGCTTAGGGGTGATCTTATAGAGGTCTATAAAATAATGAGGGGCATAGATAAGGTAGATAGTCAACATCTTTTCCCAAAGGTAGGGGAGTCTAAAACTAGAGGGCATAGGTTTAAGGTGAGAGGGGAGAGATTCAGAAGGGCCCAGAGGGGCAATTTCTTCACTCAGAGGGTAGTGAGTGTCTGGAATGGGCTGCCAGAGGTAGTAGTAGAGGCGGGTACAATTGTGTCTTTCAAAAAGCATTTAGATAGTTACATGGGTAAGATGGGTATAGAGGGTTATGGGCCAAGTGCGGGCAACTGGGACTAGCTTAATGGTAAAAACTGGGCGGCATGGACTGGTTGGGCCGAAGGGCCTGTTTCCATGCTGTAAACTTCTATGATTCTATAAGAAGCAGAGGGAGAGATCTCCAAAGTAATAGAGAGTGTGCTTGATCAAGGCGTACTCCGATCACTAGCCTCCACGAATAATGCACCAATTTGGCCCATCAGGAAACCCGATGGATCATGGCGACTGACCATTGATTACCGGGAACTGAACAAAGTAACCCCAGTAGCAGCCCCCACCGTAGCCATGAGTCCCGAGACCTTGCTCAAACAGGGACTCCAGACAAAATTATTTTTGGTTTTGGACATTAGCAATGGCTTTTGGTCCATTCCATTGGATAAAGCGTGCCAGTACAAATTTGCCTTTACATTCCAGGCACAACAATATACGTGGACGTACATTCCACAAGGCTTCCACAACTCCCCCTCCATTTTCCACCGACAGCTGGCAAATGGACTAGCAAAATTATCCCGACCCGATTGTCTGGTCCAGTATGTAGATGACTTGCTACTACAGACAGACACAAAGGGAGTGCACATTGCGCTTCTCGCCAAACTCCTAGGACTCCGAAAACAGATTGGATGTAAAGTCAACCCCAAGAAGGCCCAGACTTTGCAGGAAAAAGTGATTTACTTGGGTACAGTAATCACTCATGGTAAACGCGAGATCGAGCAAAAGAGAATTGACTCGATTGTCAAATTGTTCTCAGCAAAGGACTTGGCTTTGTACCCTTATGTCCCCACCCCTATGAATTCCGGGCTCGACATGATGTTGAACTCTTCTTCCATCGCCTTTGTGTCTTTGCCCACTTCTTTGGGCAAGAGTCCTCCTCCCGTTCCACAGATCCTGTCATGTGCGTGCAACATTCTGCTTCAAATTGGACACCCCCGCTGGGACAATTACCTGCCCTTGATCTCTTCATTGAGAACAGTTGACGGCACGTTGGCTGTCTTAATTTTCCTGCCCCCTCACCCATTTCAACCTCTTTTTCCGAACTTTCTGCTCTTCACTCCAGATCTTCAGATCCAAATCCGACTTTGTCATCAGACCTGCCAACAAAGGGTGTGCTGTTGTCGTCTGGCGTACTGACCTCTACCTCACAGAGGCTTAGTGCAAACACTCAGATACTTCCTCCTACCTCCCCCTGAACCATGACCAGACCACTGAACATCAAGCCATCATCGCCAACACCACCAGCGACCTAATTTCCTCCAAATGCCTTCCCCCTATGGCTTCCAACCTCGTAGTCTCCCAATCCTGGACAGCCTCCTTTTACTTACTTCCCAAAATCCACAAAACAGACTGTTCCGGAAGGCCCATTGTGTCAGCATGCTCTTTCCCCACCAAACTTTTTCCTCTTATCTTGGCTCCATCCTCACTCCTCTGGTCCATTCCCTCCCCACCTACATCCGGAATTTCTCTGATGCCCTGAGTCATATTGATAGCTTCTCGTTTGCAGGTCCTAATGGCGTCCTATTCACCATGGATGTACAATTTCTCTACACTTCCATCCCACACCAGGATGGCCTGAGAACTCATCGCTTCTTCTCGAAAAGAGGACGGGACAATTCCCATCCACCACCACTCTCCTCCGCCTGGCTGAACTTGTTCTATCTCTCAACAACGTCTCCTTTAACTCTTCCCACTTTCTCCAAATCAAAGGTGCAGCAATGGGTACCTGCATGGGTCCTAACTACACTTGCCTTTTTATGGGGGTACGTGGAACATTCCTTGTTCCAGGCCTACCCAGGTTCCCTCCCACAACTCCTTTACCAGTAAACCGATGACTATTTTGGTGCAGCTTCATGCTCTCGTCCGGACCTGGAAAAAATCATTAACTTCGCTTCCAGTTTCCACCCCTCCATCACTTTCACCTGGCCCATCTCAGACACTTCCGTTCCCTTCCTTGACCTTACTGTCTCGATTTCCGGCAATAGACTATCTACTAATATCTATTACAAACCCACTGACTCCCACAGCTATCTGAACTTCAGCACTTCGCACCCTACACCATGTAAAGACTCTATCCCTTTCTCTCAGCTTCTTTGCCTCCGTCGCATTTGTTCCAATGATGCCACTTTCCAAAGTGGGGCTTCAAAAATGTGTTCCTTCTTCCTCAACCATGATTTCCCACCTACAGTTGACAGAACCCTCAATAGCATGCGGTCCAACTCCTGTGCCACTATCCTCGCCCTCTCCCCTCCCTCCCAGAACAAGGATAGAGTTCCCCTCGTTCTCACATTTCACCCCACCAGCCTCCGTATGCAAAGCATAATCCTCCGCCATTTTTGCCAACTCCAGGGTGATGCTACCACCAAACACATCTTCCCTTCACTCCCTCTGTCAGCATTCTGGAGGAGCAACATCTCATCTTCCGGTTAAGCATGCTACAGTCTTCCGGTCTCTACATCAAATTCAACAACTTCAGATGATTTGCTCTACCCCACCTCGACCCCTTTGTTTTCATTCCATTTCATTTTAACTGTCTTTTACTGTTTATTTCTTTCTCGTCTTTCTTTATATATATATTCCCCCCCCCCTATCCTATCCTCTCTCTCCTTACCTTTTCTCCCCTTTGCTTCTCCCTTCCACCCTACATCTGTCCCACCTTAGCCTCTGATTTAAGTTTCTCTGCTGTTTGACCTTTCACACCTTTTATTCTCTCTGGGGACTGCCATTAGCACTCTTTTTCTTTGGTTTCTGTGGCTATGACTCCACTTTCATGCTCTCACCCCACAGTATAAACGTCTCCCATTTTCTATGCTTTTTAGCTTTTACAAAGGGTCATCTGACCTCGAAATGTTTGCTCTTTTCTCTCCCTCCAGATGCTGCCAGACCTGCTGAGATTTTCCAGCATTTTCTCTTTTGATTAGGGAGTTGTCCATGGTGTCCTGACAAATGGTCAATAAACATCACAAAATAATGGCTTATCTGAATATTGTCATATTGCTATTTGTATGAATTTATTGTGTGCATATAGGTTGCTACATTTTGAAGTGTAGTCACTGTAAGAAAAGTACTTCATTGGCTGTAATGCACTTTGAGACATCCTGTAGTCATGGAAAACACCATATAAATACAAGTTTTCTTTGCACTAAAGAGGGCAGAAAAGCTGCTGGGAGCATCAATAAAATGCAACATTAATTTTGTGAAACTATAATACAGAACTACATGCATGCTGAACAGCTAAGTGCTCCTACAACAGACCAGAGCAAAGCTCTGCAAATCCTACCACTTTCAGTTGCGCATGGTGGTGGACAAGTTAGCAGCGAACAGGAAGATGGGACTTCATGAACATTCCCATCATCAATAATGGCAGCACTCATCCTGTGAGTACAGAAGGCAAGGCTGAAGCTTTTGAAAACACCTTCAATTAGAAGTGTCAATAAGATGAAGTTTCTCGACTTACTTCAGCCATACTTCCTATCAGAAATCAGTCCTCAGCCAAATCAATTCACTCCATATGAAATCAAAAATGGGCTAAGTGCACTGGTACAGCAAAAGCTATGGGCCTCAACAACAACCCAGCTAGAGTGCTGATTCCTGTGTGCCAGAATTATCCACACTTCCTGGCAAAGTGATCCAGTACAGCTTCCCCCCATGCATCAATCTGACAACGTGGAATTGCTCAGATATATCCTGCCCACTAAAAAACAAACAAATCCAGCCTAGTCAATTACTGCCCATGAGCTCATTTCCAATCTGCGGCAAAGAGATGGAAGGAGTTATCAACAGTGCTACTAAGCAGCATTTATTCACCAATAGATTGGAGGTAATGCTGTTCAGGCCTCTATCGGCATCCCATTAGTGGGATGTAAATTGGTTTACGGCAACTTCTGGCAGGAATTGCGAACAGCTATGCAGGGCAGGAGAAGATCCCGCCATTATGAAACTCATTTTTGGACCTTCTGTCACTCTTCTCTTCTCTCTCCACTCCCCCCAAGCCCCGGCCAAGATATTGCACCAAGGAGCCCTAGGTGCTTTCTTCTCTTCCAAAATAGCCCCATAAACCGCCGACCATGTAAACTACCCCCTTCTCCAGTCCCCCTGCCGTCAGCACCTCCTCCAGCAATGTGGAGGCTGGCTCTACCAGGAATCTCTGTATCTCCTTTCTGGCAAAGTGGGATCAGAGGAGAGCTTGCAAGTTGGTAACAGAACTGGCTTGGGCACAGACGACAGAGGGTAGCAGTAGAAGGGTGCTTTTCTGAAAAGAAGGCTGTGACTAGCGGCATTCCAAAGGGATCAGTTCTGGGATCTTTGTTGTTCGTAGTGTATATAAATGATTTGGAAGAAAATGTAACTGGTCTGATTAGTATGTTTGCAGACGACTCAAAAATTGGTGGAGTTTTGGATCGTGAAGAGGTTTGTCAGAGGATACAGCACGATATAAACTGGTTGGAGTCTTGGGCGGAGAAATAGCAGATGGAGTTTAATCGGGACAAGTGTGAGATAATGCACTTTGGAAAGGTCCAATGCATGGCGGAATTACACAGTAAATGGTAGAACTCTTGAGGGTATTGACAGGCAGAGAGATCCGGGCGTGCATGTCGTCAGATCACCGAAAGTGGCAACGCATATGTATAAGGTGGCCAAGAAGGCACACGGCATGTTGCAGCTGTACAGGATCTTAGGTCGGCCACATTTGGAAATTGTGTATCATTCTGGTTGCCACACTACCAGAAGGATGTGGATGTTTTGGAGAGGGTACAGAAGTGGTTTACTCGGATGTTGCCTGTTATGGAGGGGCATTAGCTATGAGGAGAGATTAGATAAACTCGGTCTGTTCTCACGGGAACAACGGAGATTGAGAGGCGACTTGATAGAGGTCTACAAGATTATGAGTGGCACTGTCATGTGAGAGTACCTTTGAGAAATGGGTGTTTATAAATGGGTGTGTATATAAATTCTGTAGTGAGAGTACCTTTAAGAAATGGGTGTTTATTACTGCAGTGATGTCAGAGAGTGAGTGGAGCTGGGCTGTCTGTCAGCTTTTTACTTTCGCTTTAGGCTTTTTGCTGCAGGATGGGTTTGGTTTCATTTTAGTTTTGGAGAAGCTGCAATCACAGCAGGATGTATGTGAATCTCTACAAGCTTATGAATGTCCATTTGCAGATTTTTCAACGTGGTAACTGTTCTTAGTAGTGAAGTTAAACCTGAGGTGCTTCTGTTAAAGGTTTTGTTTTTGTCTTGTGGATGTGAAAAGGAAAGCTCAAGGATTATTTAGTGTTGTATTCTTTGGGGGTTGTATTTGAATTGATGGTTGCTAAGATGGTTGCACTGAGTGCTGAATTTGGTGCATTTGAGTGCTATAGTGAGAGTTTGGTGACTGAGGGAGTATAAGGCTTAATTTTTATCGAACGTCTAGTCTTTCTTTTATTTAGTTAATTAACTTAAAAGTTGCTGTTTGGTTTAGAATAAGGTGAATTTTTAATCAGCTTTAAACAAAGGTTCTACTTGTAGGTACTTGCAGCCGGAGATTGTTAATTGGATTAGGCCAGTTTTCAGAGGCTAGATTGACAGTATAAAAGTGATCCCCTACAGTGCAGACTTTGTTTGCACTGAGTGCTGAATTTAGTGCATTTGAGTGCTATAGTCAGTTGTGACTGAGGGAGTGCTGAATTTGGTGCATTTGAGTGCTATAGCGAGAGTTTGGTGACTGAGGGAGTTAGGTGAGGAGGGAGTAAGGCGCTCCTTTCATTTTGTTTCCTACATTTCCGCAAAGAGCGAGAAGGGAGCCAGGAGTTTACAGAGAGTGCAGCTGACTGGGAGCAGAGTCGGACGGCGGAGGTACAGTTGGTCCACAGGGCAGCTATATTCTGTAAGGTAAGAGGGGATGGAGGCTAGGCCAGTTGCATGCTCCTCCTGCAGGATGTAGGTGGTGAGGGATACCACCGGTGTCCCTGCTGACTATACCTGCAGGAAGTGCACCCAACTCCAGGTCCTCAAAGACCATGGGCGGGATTCTCCACTCTCACGCCGAAGTGGCCGCGCCATCGTGAACGCCGTCGAGGTACACGACGGCGCGGAACGGCCCTGGTCCCGACCGATTCAGGCCCTGACAATGGGCCAGGATCGGGCCGCGTCATCTACACGCCCCAGGCCTCGTCGCCCGCGTAAAAGCGGCGCCGCATAGATGATGCGGCCGGCACCGCATAACGGGCGTCATCCGCGCATGCACGGTTGTCGTCCTCTCTAAATCCGCCCCGCAAGGAGATGGGGGACGGATCTTGCGGGGCTGCGGAAGGAAGGAGGTCCTCCTTCAGAGAGGACCCACATTCCAGGTGAAGCCCGGTGCAGGATCCCCCCTCGCCCTCCCACAGGCCCCCCTCCCCCAGCGTTCACGAACCGCCCACGACTGCAGCGACCAGGTGTGGATGGCGCCGGAGGGAACCCGCCGTTTTGGCCTGGCCGCTCGGCCCATCCGGGCCTCAGAATAGCGGGGGTGCCGGAGAATTGCCATTTTGGGTATCTCCGGCGATTCTCCGGCCTGCGGCCCGCGAAACTCGACCAGGCCGTTCCCGCCGCTTGGGAGAATCGCGGGCGTCGGACCGGCGTCCCCGGAAATTTTGGCGGCCCAGGCGATTCGCCCAACTGGCTTGGGAGTGGAGAATCGCGCCCCGTGTTAGGGAACTGGAGCTGAAGCTGGATGAACTCCGGATCATCTGGGAGGCAGAGGGGGTGATAGAGAAGAGTTACAGGGAGGTAACCACACCCAAGGTACAAGACAAGAGTAGCTGGGGAAAGAAAACAAACAGGCAGACAGTGCAGGGATCCCTCGTGGCCATTCCCCTTCAAAACAAGTATACCGTTTTGGATGCTGTTGGGGGGGGGGATGATCTACCGGGGGAAGGCCCTAGCGGCCAGGTCTCTGGCACTGAGTCTGGCTCTGGGGCTCAGAAGGGAAGGGGGGAGAATAGAAAAGCAATAGTAGTAGAAGATTCAATAGTTAGGGGAATAGATAGGAGATTCTGTGGTCGCGAGCCAGACTCCCGGAAGATATGTTGCCTCCCGGGTGTCAGGGCCAGGGATGTCTTGGATCGTATCTTCAGGATCTTTAAGGGGGAGGGGGAGCAGCCAGAAGTCGTGGTGCACATTGGTACCAACGACGTAGGTAGGAAAAGGGTAGTGGAGGTAATAAACGAGTTTAGGGAGTTAGGCTGGAAGTTAAAAGCCAGGACTGACAGAGTTGTCATCTCTGGTTTGTTGCCGGTGCCACGTGATAGCGAGGCTAGGAACAGGGAGAGAGTGCAGCTGAACACGTGGCTGCAGAAATGGTGTAGGAGGGAGGGCTTCAGGTATTTGGATAATTGGAGCGCATCCTGGGGCAGGTGGGACCTGTACAAGCAGGACGGGTTGCATCTGAACCAGAGGGGCACCAATATCCTGGGAGGGACGTTTTCTAGTACTCTTCGGGAGGCTTTAAACTAATTTGGCAGGGGAATGGGAACCGGATTTGTAGTCCATCAACTAAGCTAGCCGATATTCAGGACGCCAAAGCGTGTAGTGAGGCAGTGGGGAAGGGAACACTGACAAAGGAGAGTACTTGCAGGCACGGAGATGGGTTGAAGTGTGTATACTTCAACGCAAGAAGCATCAGGAATAAGGTGGGTGAACTTAAGGCATGGATCGATACTTGGGACTACAATGTGGTGGCCATCACAGAAACTTGGATAGAAGAGGGGCAGAAATGGTTGTTGGAGGTCCCTGTTATAGATGTTTCAATAAGATTAGGGAGGGTGGTAAAAGAGGTGGGGGGGGGTGGCATTGTTAATTAGAGATAGTATAACAGCTGCAGAAAGGCAGTTCGAGGGGTATCTGCCTACTGAGGTAGTATGGGTTGAAGTCAGAAATAGGAAAGGAGCAGTCACCTTGTTAGGAGTTTTCTATAGGCCCCCCAATAGTAGCAGAGATGTGGAGGAACAGATTGGGAAACAGATTTTGGAAAGGTGCAGAAGTCACAGGGTAGTAGTCATGGGTGACTTTAACTTCCCAAACATTGAGTGGAAACGCTTTAGATCAAATAGTTTGGATGGGGTGGTGTTTGTGCAGTGTGTCCAGGAAGCTTTTCTAACACAGTATGTAGACTGTCCGACCAGAGAGGAGCCATATTGGATTTGGTACTTGGTAAGGAACCAGGGCAAGTGATAGATTTGTTACTGGGGGAGCATTTTGGAGATAGTGACCACAATTCTGTGACTTTCACTTTAGTAATGGAGAGGGACAGGTGCGTGCAGCAGGGCAAGGTTTACAATTGGGGGAAGGGTAAATACGATGTTGTCAGACAAGATCTGAAGTGCATTAGTTGGGAACATAGGCTGTCAGGGAAGGACACAAGTGAAATGTGGAACTTGTTCAAGGAACAGGTACTACGTGTCCTTGATATGTATGTCCCAGTCAGGCAGGGAAGAGATGGTCGATTGAGGGAACCATGGTTGACAAGAGAGGTTGAATGTCTTGTTAAGAGGAAAAAGGTGACTTATGTAAGGCTGAGGAAACAAGGTTCAGACAGGGCATTGGAGGGATACAAGATAGCCAGGAGGGAACTGAAGAAAGGGATTAGGAGAGCTAAGAGAGGACATGAACAATCTTTGGTGGGTAGGATCAAGGAAAAACCCAAGGTCTTTTACACATATGTGAGAAATATGAGAATGACTAGAGCGAGGGTAGGTCCGATCAAGGACAGTAGCGGGAGATTGTGTATTGAGTCTGAAGAGATAGGAGAGGTCTTGAACGAGTACTTTTCTTCTGTATTTACAAATGAGAGGGGCCATATTGTTGGAGAGGACAGTGTGAAACAGACTGGTAAGCTCGAGGAAATACTTGTTAGGAAGGAAGATGTGTTGGGCATTTTGAAAAACGTGAGGATAGACAAATCCCCCGGGACTGACGGGATATATCCAAGGATTCTATGGGAAGCAAGAGATGAAATTGCAGTGCCGTTGGCAATGATCTTTTCGTCCTCATTGTCAACAGGGGTGGTACCAGGGGATTGGAGAGTGGCGAATGTCGTGCCCCTGTTCAAAAAAGGGACTAGGGATAACCCTGGGAATTACAGGCCAGTTAGTCTTACTTTGGTGGTGGGCAAAGTAATGGAAAGGGTACTGAAGGATAGGATTTCTGAGCATCTGGAAAGACACTGCTTGATTAGGAATAGTCAGCATGGATTTGTGAGGGGTAGGTCTTGCCTTACAAGTCTTATTGAATTCTTTGAGGAGGTGACCAAGCATGTGGATGAAGGAAAACCAGTGGATGTAGTGTACATGGATTTTAGTAAGGCATTTGATAAGGTTCCCCATGGTAGGCTTATGCAGAAAGTAAGGAGGCATTGGATAGTGGGAAATTTGGCCAGATGGATAACGAACTGGCTAACCGATAGAAGTCAGAGAGTGGTGGTGGATGGCAAATATTCAGCCTAGATCCTGGTTACCAGTGGCGTACCACAGGGATCAGTTCTGGGTCCTCTGTTGTTTGTGATTTTCATTAATGACTTGGGGTCTATGTTCATACATCTTTGAAAGTTGCCACTCAAGTGAATAGAGCTGTGAAGAAGGCCTATGGTGTTCTAGCGTTCATTAACAGAGGGATTGAATTTAAGAGCCGTGAGGTGATGGTGCAGCTGTACAAAACTTTGGTAAGGCCACATTTGGAGTACTGTGTACAGTTCTGGTCGCCTCATTTTAGGAAGGATGTGGAAGCTTTGGAAAAGGTGCAAAGGAGATTTACCAGGGTGTTGCCTGGAATGAAGAGTAGGTCTTACGAGGAAAGGTTGAGGGTGCTAGGCCTTTTCTCATTAGAACGGAGAAGGATGAGGGGCGACTTGATAGAGGTTTATAAGATGATCAGGGGAACAGGTAGAGCAGACAGTCAGAGACTTTTTCCCCGGGTGGAACAAACCATTACAAGGGGACATAAATTTAAGGTGAATGGAGGGGGGGGGGGGGATGTCAGAGGTAGGTTCTTTACCCAGAGAGTAGTGGGGGCATGGAATGCACTGCCTGTGGAAGTAGTTGAGTCGGAAACATTAGGGACCTTCAAGCAGCTATTGGATAGGTACATGGATTACGGTAGAATGATACAGTGTAGATTAATTTGTTCTTAAGGGCAGCACGGTAGCATTGTGGATAGCACAATTGCTTCACAGCTCCAGGGTCCCAGGTTCGATTCCGGCTTGGGTCACTGTTTGTGCGCAGTCTGCATATCCTCCCTGTGTGTGCGTGGGTTTCCTCCGGATGCTCCGGTTTCCTCACACAGTCCAAAGATGTGCAGGTTAGGTGGATTGGCAATGATAAATTGCCCTTAGTGTCCAAAATTGCCCTTAGTGTTGGGTGGAGGTGTTGACCTTGGGTAGGGTGCTCTTTCCAAGAGCCGGTGCAGACTCAATGGGCCGAATGGCCTCCTTCAGCACTGTAAATTCTATGATAATCTATGATTAATCTAGGACAAAGGTTCGGCACAACATCGTGGGCCGAAGGGCCTGTTCTGTGCTGTATTTTTCTATGTTCTATGTTCACTGTATGTTTTAAAAAAGGTTAACTTGAGTTCATAGAATAAACATTGTTTTGCTTTAAAACATACTTTTCCATTTCTGCTGTACCACACCTGTAGAGTGGGCCTTGTGCTCTCCATACCAGAATCTATTAAAAGTTGTGGGTCAGGTGAACTCCATGATACACTTTGGGGTTCTTTAAACCCTGGCCCATAACAAATTGGGGGCTCGAGGGGGATAAAAGTCTATCTATTGGATTTGCTCAGTGAACGTAAAGACAGTGAAGGGTGAGCATATTGTGGTTGCTTTTCAGGTGTGGTATTTTAGTTTAAGTGGGGAGTCTATTGTGGACAGTGGCTCTTTCAGAGGCTCTGAAGTTTTTGCGGGTGGAGACGGTCACACACAGTACCTTATGGACAGAGACTAAAAGCAGACTGTTAGATTTGGCAAGAACATAGCAGTTAACATTACTTCACAAATGCGAAAAGATGAGGTAATAATGGCGGTGGCTAAGCATTGAAAGTTGCCTGAGATACAGTCTGACTCATTAGAAATGGCAAAGATCCAGTTGCAGATTAAGCAGCTTGAACATGAAAAAGAATTAAAGCAGGTTGAATATGCAATGAGAGAAAAAGAAAAGGAGAGAGAATAAAGAAACATAAGAACTAGGAACAGGAGTAGGCCATCTGGCCCCTCGAGCCTGCTCCGCCATTCAATGAGATCATGGCTGATCTTTGTGGACTGAGCTCCACTCTCCGGCCCGTACACCATATCCCCAAATCCCTTTATTCTTTGGAAAGGTATCTGTCTTTTTCTTAAAAACGTTTAAAGGAGCCTCAACTGCTTCACTGGGCAAGGAATTCCAGAGATTCACAACCCTTTGGGTGAAGAAGTTCCTCCTACACTCCGTCCTAAATCTACTTCCCCTTATTTTGAGTCTATGCCCCCTAGTTCTGCTTTCCCCGACCAGTGGAAACAACCTGCCGGCATCTATCCCATCTATTCCCTTCATAATTTTATATGTTTCAATAAGATCCCCCGCATCCTTCTAAACTCCAATGAGTACAGTCCCAGTCTACTCAACCTCTCGTCATAATCTAATCCCCTCAACTCTGGGATCAACCTAGTGAATCTCCTCTGCACTCCCTCCAGTGCCAATATGTCCTTTCTCAGGTAAGGAGACCAAAACTGAACACAATACTCCAGATGTGGCCTCACCAACACCTTATACAATTACAGCATAACCTCCCTAGTCTTGAACTCCATCCCTCTAGCAATGAAAGACAAAACTCGATTAGCCTACTTAATCACCTGTTGCACCTGCACACCAACTTTTTGCGACTCGTGCACCAGCACACCCAGGCCCCTCTGCACAGCAGCATGTTTTAACATCTTACCGTTTAAATAATAATCCATTCTGCTGTTATTCCTCCCAAAATTGATAGCCTCACACTTGGCAACATTGAATTCCTTCCGCCAGACCCTAGCCCATTCACCTAATGGTGAATATCCAAATCCTTCTGCAGACTTCCGGTATCCTCTGCACTTTTTGCTTTACCACTCATCTTAGTGTCGTCTGCAAACTTTGCCACATTGCACTTGGTCCCCAACTCCAAATCATCGATATAAATTGTGAACAACTGCGGGCCCAACACTGATCCTTGAGGGACCCCACTAGTTACAGGTTGCCAACCAGAGAAACACCCATTTATCCCCACTCTCTGCTTTCTGTTAGTTAACCAATCCTCTACCCATGCTACCACTTTACCCTCAATGCCATGCATCTTTAGTTTATGCAGCAACCTTCAGTGTGGCACCTTGTCAAAAGCTTTCTGGAAATCCAGATATACCACATCCATTGGCTCCCCGTTATCTACTGCACTGGTAACGTCCTCAAAAAATTCTACCAAATTAGTCAGACATGACCTACCCTTTATGAACCTATGCTGCGTCTGCCCAATGGGACAATTTCCCTCCAGGTGCCCCGCTATTTCCTCCTTAATGATAGATTCCAGCATTTTCCCTACAAGCGAAGTTAAGCTTACCGGCCTATAGTTACCCGCTTTCTGCCGACCTCCTTTTCTAAACAGTGGTGTCACGTTTGCTACTTTCCAATCCTCTGGGACCACCCCAGAGTCCAGTGAATTTTGATAAATTATCACTAGTGCGTTTACAATTTCCCTCGCCATCTCTTTTAACACTCTGGGATGCATCCCATCAGGGCCAGGAGACTTGTCTACCTTTAGCCCCATTAGCTTGCCTCCTTAGTGATTACAATCATCTCAAGGTCCTCACCTATCATGTCCTTATTTCCATCAGTCACTGGCATGTTATTTGTGTCCTCCACTGTGAAGACTGACCCAAAAAACCTGTTCAGCTCCTCAGCCATTTCCCCGTCTCCTATTATTAAATCTCCCTTCTCATCTTCCAAAGGACCAATATTTACCTTAGCCACTCTTTTTTGTCCTCTATATTTGTAGAAGCTTTTACTATCTGCTTTTATGTTCTGAGCCAGTTTACTTTCATAGTCTACCTTACTCTTCTTTATAGCTTTTTTTAGTAGCTTTCTGTTGTCCCCTAAAGACTTCCCAGTCCTCTAGTCTCCCACTAATTTTTGCCACTTTGTATGTTTTTTCCTTCCATTTGATACTCTCCCTCACCTCCTTAGATATCCACGGTCGATTTTTCCCCTTACTACCGTCTTTCTTTTTTGTCGGTATGAACCTTTCCTGAACACTGTGAAAGATCTCTCGGAAGGTTCTCCACTGTTCCTCAACTGCTTCACCATGAAGTCTTTGCTCCCAGTCTACCTTAGCTAGTTCTTCTCTCATCCCATTGTAATCGCCTTTGTTTAAGCACAAAACACTAGTGTTTGATTTTACCTTGTCATCCTCCAACTGTATTTTAAATTCCACCATATTGTGGTCGCTCCTTACAAGAGGATCCCGAACTATGAGATCATTAATCAATCCTGCCTCATTACACAGGACCAGATCTAGGACCGCTTGTTCCCTTGTAGGTTCCATTACATACTGTTCCAGGAAATTATCCCGGACACATTCTATAAACTCCTCCTCAAGGCTGCCTTTACCAACCTGGTTAAACCAATCGACATGCAGATTAAAATCTCCCATGATAACCGCTGTACCATTTCTACATGCATCCATTATTTCTTTGCTTATTGCCTGCCCTACCATCCTGTTACTATTTGGTGACCTATAGACTACTCCTATCAGTGACCTTTTCGCCTTACTATTCCTGATTTCCACAAAAATTGATTCAACCTTGTCCTCCATAGCACCAATATCATCCCTTACTATTGCCCGGATGCCATCCTTAAACAACAAAGCTACACCACCGCCCTTACCGTCCATTTTATCCTTTCGTATAGTCTGATACCCTTGGATATTTAACTCCCAGTCGTGACCATCTTTTAACCATGTTTCAGTAATGGCCACTAAATCAGTCATTCACGATGATTTGCGCCATCAACTCATTCACCTTATTCCGAATACTGCGAGCATTCAGATAAAGTACACTTATGCTGTTTTTTATGTCTTTGTTATGAATCCCAACACCTTGATCAGTAACTTTTCGCAAATTATTTTTCCTTACCCGTTCTCCTAATTTTCCTTGTCTTTGAACCCATATCTCTACATAATAACCTGTCACGTAACCTGCTGCCTTGCTCTCCATTAACCATTATACTGTCCATAGCTTTACCCTTCCCTTCCCCCAACTTGCTAGATTAAAGTCCTTGTGACCAACCTATTTATCCTATTCGCTAGAACACTGGTCCCAGAATGGTTCAGGTGAAGACCGTCCCAACGGTACAGGTTTCTCCTGCCCCAGTACTGATGCCAATGCCCCATGAAATGGAATTCCTCTTTCCCGCACCACTCCTTTAGCCACGTGTTAACTTCCCTAATTTTCTCAACCCTATGCTAATTGGCACGTGGCTCAGGTAGTAATCCAGAGATTATAACCCTGGAGGACCTGTTCTTTAATTTAGTCCCTAGTGTTTGATAATCCCCAAACAGGTCCTCTTTCCTTACAAAGAAAGAGATAGAGAGGAAAAGGAAAGAGATAGAGAGGAAAGGGAAAAAGAGAGAGCTTGAACTTCAGAAAATGGCTATGAAACATAACAGTGAGTTAAAATTGGCAGATGTAAAGGGAAACGTATAGTTGGAGGATAGTGATAAGGATAGTGAGAAAGAGTGTCATAGTCGAAGGCTTGGTGGGGATCTATTTAAATATGTCCAAGCATTGCCAAGGTTTGAGGAGAAGGAGGTGGAAGCCTTTTTCATTTCATTTGAGAAGGTAGCTAAACAAATGAAATGGCCACAGGACATGTGGTTATCACTGATTCAAACAAAGATGGTAGGTAGGGCGAGTGAAATGTTTGCATCACTACCGGAGGAGGTACGTGGGACGTATGAGGAGGTGAAAAAATCCATCTTCGGTGCACATGAACTAGTTTAGAAATTTAAGGAAAGAATTTGGTCAAACATACATGAAGTTTCAAAGGCTCAAATAGAGTAATTTTGATAGGTGGATAAGGGCTCTGAAAATAGACCAAACATATGAAGCTCTCAGAGAAATTATGCGTAGACCCATGGAGGTTTGCTCGGCCGAGGGCGAAGGAGTTCTCTTTTTTTCTCCCACGTTCATAAAGTTTATTCTATTATAGATTTGTTGTGAGCAGGGTGGAGGGGACGGAATATTTGACCATTGCCGTCTCTGACCATGCTCCGCACTGGGTGGACTTGCGACTTGGTGAAGAGAGAGGGCAGCGCCCACTCTGGAGGCTAGATGTGGGACTGCTAGCGGATGACGAGGTTTGTGGGCGAATAAATAGGAACATCCAAAACTACTTGGAAACAAACAATACGGGAGAGGTAACAGGACTACGGTTTGGGAGGCTCTGAAGGCAGTTATTAGAGGGGAGTTAATTTCTATCAGATCCCATAGGGAGAAGAAAGAAAGAGCGGAGAGAGAGAGAGGCTAGTAGAGGAGATACTCAGGTGCGCGGAGACCCCCGAGACGGGGCTACTTAAGGAGCGCCGGAGATTGCCGGCGGAGTTTGATCTGCTGACCGCAGGGAAAGCGGTAGCACAGCTGAGGAAGGTAAAAGGGGCAGTCTATGACTATGGGGAGAAAACAAGTAGAATGCTGGCGCACCAACTTCGTAGGAGAGAGGCGGCCAGGAAAATTGGGGGAGTTAGGGATAAGGAAGGTAACACGGTCTTGGACCCAGAGGAGGTGAACAACGTCTTTGAGGAGTTTTATGGTAAACTGTACGAGTCAGAACCCCCGGCGGGAGGGGAAGGGATGAAGCAATTCATGGACCAATTGAGGTTTCCAAAGGTGGACGAGGATCGGGTGGAGGGACTGAGGGCCCAGATAGAGTTGGAGGAGATTGTTAAGGGCCTAGAGAGTATGCAGTCAGGCAAGGCCCCGGTGCCGGACGGCTATCTTGTAGAATTCTACAAGAAATTTTCGGAACTGTTGAGTCCACTCTTGCTAAGGACCTTTAACGAGGCGAAAGAGAGAGGGACCCTCCCCCTACCTTGGGACCCTCCCCTCATCAATGTCACAGGCCTCGATCTCACTCATTCCCAAATGGGAGAAAGATCCGCTACAATGTGGGTCCTACAGACCGATATCGCTCTTTTTTTTTTTTATTAAATATTTTATTGAAGATTTTTGGTCAACCAACACAGTACATTGTGCATCCTTTACACAATATTATAACAACACAAATAACAATGACCTATTTTATAAACAAAAAATGAATAAATAATAAATAACAAAAATGAAAACTAGCCCTAATTGGCAACTGCCTTGTCACAGGTAACACTCTCCAAAAATATAATTTAACAGTCCAATATATAATTATCTGTAGCAACGACCTATACATACTATACAGTATATATTAACAACCCTGAGAGTCCTTCTGGTTCCTCCTCCCGCCCCCCCCACCCCTATTCCCCCCCCCCCACCCCCCCCGCCCCCCCCCGATCCTGGGCTGCTGCTGCTGCCTTCTTTTTCCCATTCCGTCTATCTTTCTGCGAGGTATTCGACGAACGGTTGCCACCGCCTGGTGAACCCTTGAGCCGACCCCCTTAGGACGAACTTAATCCGCTCTAGCTTTATAAACCCCGCCATGTCATTTATCCAGGTCTCCACCCCCGGGGGCTTGGCTTCTTTCCACATTAGCAATATCCTGCGCCGGGCTACTAGGGACGCAAAGGCCAAAACATCGGCCTCTCTCGCCTCCTGCACTCCCGGCTCTTGTGCAACCCCAAATATAGCCAACCCCCAGCTTGGTTCGACCCGGACTCCTACTACTTTTGAAAGCACCTTTGTCACCCCCATCCAAAACCCCTGTAGTGCCGGGCATGACCAAAACATATGGGTATGATTCGCTGGGCTTCTCGAGCACCTCGCACACCTATCCTCCACCCCAAAAAATTTACTGAGCCGTGCTCCAGTCATATGTGCCCTGTGTAATACCTTAAACTGAATCAGGCTTAGCCTGGCACACGAGGACGACGAGTTTACCCTGCTTAGGGCATCTGCCCACAGCCCCTCCTCGATCTCCTCCCCCAGCTCTTCTTCCCATTTCCCTTTTAGTTCATCTACCATAGTCTCCCCTTCGTCCCTCATTTCCCTATATATATCTGACACCTTACCATCCCCCACCCATGTCTTTGAGATCACTCTGTCCTGCACCTCTTGTGTCGGGAGCTGCGGGAATTCCCTCACCTGTTGCCTCGCAAAAGCCCTCAGTTGCATATACCTGAATGCATTCCCTTGGGGCAACCCATATTTCTCGGTCAGCGCTCCCAGACTCGCGAACTTCCCATCCACAAACAGATCTTTCAGTTGCGTTATTCCTGCTCTTTGCCACATTCCATATCCCCCATCCATTCCCCCCGGGGCAAACCTATGGTTGTTTTTTATCGGGGACCCCCCCAAGGCTCCAGTCTTTCCCCTATGCCGTCTCCACTGTCCCCAAATCTTCAGTGTAGCCACCACCACCGGGCTTGTGGTGTAGTTCCTCGGTGAGAACGGCAATGGGGCTGTCACCATAGCCTGTAGGCTAGTCCCCCTACAGGACGCCCTCTCTAATCTCTTCCACGCCGCTCCCTCCTCCTCTCCCATCCACTTACTCACCATTGAAATATTAGCGGCCCAATAATACTCACTTAGGCTCGGTAGTGCCAGCCCCCCCCTATCCCTGCTACGCTGTAAGAATCCCTTCCTCACTCTCGGGGTCTTCCCGGCCCACACAAAACCCATGATGCTCTTTTCAATCCTTTTAAAAAAAGCCTTCGTAATCACCACCGGGAGGCACTGAAACACAAAGAGGAATCTCGGGAGGACCACCATCTTAACCGCCTGCACCCTCCCTGCCATTGACAGGGATACCATATCCCATCTCTTGAAATCCTCCTCCATCTGTTCCACCAACCGCGTTAAATTTAACCTATGCAATGTGCCCCAATTCTTAGCTATCTGGATCCCCAGGTAACGAAAGTCCCTTGTTACCTTCCTCAACGGTAGGTCCTCTATTTCTCTACTCTGCTCCCCTGGATGCACCACAAACAACTCACTTTTCCCCATGTTCAATTTATACCCTGAAAAATCCCCAAACTCCCCAAGTATCCGCATTATTTCTGGCATCCCCTCCGCCGGGTCCGCCACGTATAGTAGCAAATCATCCGCATACAAAGATACCCGGTGCTCTTCTCCTCCCCTAAGTACTCCCCTCCACTTCTTGGAACCCCTCAACGCTATCGCCAGGGGCTCAATCGCCAGTGCAAACAATAATGGGGACAGAGGGCATCCCTGCCTTGTCCCTCTATGGAGCCGAAAATATGCAGATCCCCGTCCATTCGTGACCACGCTCGCCACTGGGGCCCTATACAACAGCTGCACCCATCTAACATACCCCTCTCCAAAACCAAATCTCCTTAACACCTCCCACAAATAATCCCACTCCACTCTATCAAATGCTTTCTCAGCATCCATCGCCACTACTATCTCCGTTTCTCCCTCTGGTGGGGCCATCATCATTACCCCTAACGACCTCCGTATATTCGTGTTCAGCTGTCTCCCCTTCACAAACCCAGTTTGGTCCTCGTGGACCACCCCCGGGACACATTCCCCTATTCTCATTGCCATTACCTTGGCCAGGACCTTGGCATCTACATTTAGGAGGGAAATAGGTCTATAGGACCCGCATTGTAGCGGGTCCTTTTCCTTCTTTAAGAGAAGCGGTATCGTTGCTTCAGACATAGTCGGGGGCAGTTGTCCCCTTTCCTTTGCCTCATTAAAGGTCCTCGTCAGTACCGGGGCGAGCAAGTCCACATATTTTCTCTAGAATTCGACTGGGAATCCATCCGGTCCCGGGGCCTTTCCCGCCTGCATGCTCCTAATTCCTTTCACCACTTCTTCTACCTCGATCTGTGCTCCCAGTCCCACCCTTTCCTGCTCTTCCACCTTGGGAAATTCCAGCCGATCCAAGAAGCCCATCATTCTCTCCCTCCCATCCGGGGGTTGAGCTTCATATAATTTTTTATAAAATGTCTTGAACACTCCATTCACTCTCTCCGCTCCCCGCTCCATCTCTCCTTCCTCATCCCTCACTCCCCCTATTTCCCTCGCTGCTCCCCTTTTCCTCAATTGGTGTGCCAGCAACCTGCTCGCCTTCTCCCCATATTCGTACTGTACACCCTGTGCCTTCCTCCATTGTGCCTCTGCAGTGCCTGTAGTCAGCAAGTCAAATTCTACATGTAGCCTTTGCCTTTCCCTGTACAGTCCCTCCTCCGGTGCTTCCGCATATTGTCTGTCCACCCTCAAAAGTTCTTGCAGCAACCGCTCCCGTTCCTTAGTCTCCTGCTTCCCTTTATGTGCCCTTATTGATATCAGCTCCCCTCTAACCACCGCCTTCAACGCCTCCCAGACCACTCCCACCTGGACCTCCCCATTATCATTGAGTTCCAAGTACTTTTCAATGCACCCCCTCACCCTTAGACACACCCCCTCATCTGCCATTAGTCCCATGTCCATTCTCCAGGGTGGGCGCCCTCCTGTTTCCTCCCGTATCTCCAAGTCCACCCAGTGTGGAGCGTGATCCGAAATGGCTATAGCCGTATACTCCGTTCCCCTCACCTTCGGGATCAATGCCCTACCCAGCACAAAAAAGTCTATTCGCGAGTAGACTTTATGGACATAGGAGAAAAACGAGAACTCCTTACTCCTAGGTCTGCTAAATCTCCACGGGTCTACACCTCCCATCTGCTCCATAAAATCTTTAAGTACCTTGGCTGCTGCCGGCCTCCTTCCAGTCCTGGACTTCGACCTATCCAGCCCTGGATCCAACACCGTATTAAAATCTCCCCCCATTATCAGCTTTCCCATCTCTAGGTCCGGAATGCGTCCTAGCATCCGCCTCATAAAATTGGCATCATCCCAGTTCGGGGCATATACGTTTACCAAAACCACCGTCTCCCCCTGTAGTTTGCCACTCACCATCACGTATCTGCCCCCGTTATCCGCCACTATAGTCTTTGCCTCGAACATTACCCGCTTCCCCACTAATATAGCCACCCCCCTGTTTTTCGCATCTAGCCCCGAATGGAACACCTGCCCCACCCATCCTTTGCGTGGCCTAACCTGGTCTATCAGTTTCAGGTGCGTTTCCTGTAACATAACCACATCTGCCTTAAGTTTCTTAAGGTGTGCGAGTACCCGTGCCCTCTTTATCGGCCCGTTCAGCCCTCTCACGTTCCACGTAATCAGCCGAGTTGGGGGGCTTCCTACCCCCACCCCCCCCCTTGTCGATTAGCCATCACCTTTTTCCAGCTCCTCACCCGGTTCCCACGCAGCTGTATCTCCCCCAGGTGGTGCCCCCCCGCCCATCCTCTCCCATACCAGCTCCCCCCTCTCCCCAGCAGCAGCAACCCAGTAATTCCCCCCTCCCACCCCCCCCGCTAGATCCCCCGCTAGCGTAATTACTCCCCCCATGTTGCTCCCAGAAGTCAGCAAACTCTGGCTGACCTCGGCTTCCCCCCGTGACCTCGGCTCGCACCGTGCGACGCCCCCTCCTTCCTGCTTCTCTATTCCCGCCATGATTATCATAGCGCGGGAACCAAGCCCGTGCTTCTCCCTTGGCCCCGCCCCCAATGGCCAACGCCCCATCTCCTCCACCTCCCCTGCTCCCCCCATCACCACCTGTGGGAGAGAGAAAAGTTACCACATCGCAGGATTAGTACATAAAACCCCTCTTTGCCCCCCACATTCGCCCCACCACTTTGTTCGAACGTTCTTTTTAATAACCCGCTCATTCCAGTTTTTCTTCCACAATAAAAGTCCACGCTTCATCCGCCGTCTCAAAGTAGTGGTGCCTCCCTCGATATGTGACCCACAGTCTTGCCGGTTGCAGCATTCCAAATTTTATCTTCTTTTTATGAAGCACCGCCTTGGCCCGATTAAAGCTCGCCCTCCTTCTCGCCACCTCCGCACTCCAGTCTTGATAAACGCGGATCACCGCGTTCTCCCATTTACTGCTCCGAGTTTTCTTCGCCCATCTAAGGACCATTTCTCTATCCTTAAAATGGAGGAATCTCACCACTATGGCTCTGGGAATTTCTCCTGCTCTCGGTCCTCGCGCCATCACTCGGTATGCTCCCTCCACCTCCAACGGACCCGCCGGGGCCTCCGCTCCCATTAACGAGTGCAGCATCGTGCTCACATATGCCCCGACGTCCGCTCCCTCCACACCTTCAGATTGTTCCTCCTTGCGTTGTTTTCCAGTGCCTCCAACCTTTCCACACATCGTTTCTGATGTGCCTCCTGCGTCTCCGTCTTCACCACCAGGCCCTGTATATCGTCCTCATTCTCGGCTGCCTTTGCCTTCACGACCCGAAGCTCCCGCTCCTGGGTCTTTTGTTCCTCCTTTAGCCCTTCGATCGCCTGTAGTATCGGGGCCAACAGCTCTTTCTTCATTTCCTTTTTGATCTCTTCCACACAGCATTTCAAGAACTCTTGTTGTTCAAGGCCCCATGTTAAACTGCCACCTTCCGACGCCATCTTGGTTTTTGCTTGCCTTCCTTGCCGCTGTTCTAAAGGATCCACTGCAATCTGGCCACTCTCTCCTCCTTTTTCCATCCGTATCCAGGGGGGATTCCCTTCTGGTTTACCGCACAGTGTTTTTAGCAGTCAAAATTGCCGTTGGGGCTCCTATCGAGAGCCCAAAAGTCCGTTTCACAGGGAGCTGCCGAAACGTGCGACTCAGCTGGTCATCGCCGCACCCGGAAGTCGAACGATATCGCTCTTGAACGTAGATGCCAAATTGCTGTCCAAGCTTTTGGCCGCTAGAATAGAGGACTGTGTCCCAGGGCAGATAGGGGAGGATCAGACAGGCTTTGTTAAGGGCAAGCAACTGAACTCCAATGTACGGAGGCTCCTAAACATTATTATGATGCCCTCAGAAGGAGGGGAGGCAGAAGTAGTGGCTGCGATGGATGCAGAGAAAGCCTTTGACCGGGTGGAATAGGAGTACCTGTGGGAAAGCTAAGAAGGTTTGGATTCGGTGGGGGATTCATAGGGTGGGTCAAACTACTTTATGAGACCCCCGTAGCAAGTGTATGCACGAACAGGGTGAGGTCGGAGTATTTTAGGCTTCACGGAGGGACGAGGCAGGGGTGCCCTCTCTCCCCGTTACTATTTGCCCTTGCAATAGAGCCGTTGGCCATAGCGCTGAGGGCTTCAAAGAACTGGCAGGGGTTGGTTCGGGCGGGGGGGAAGAGGAGCATCGGGTCTCGCTCTATGTGGATGATCTGGGGTCAGTGGAGAAGGCACAGGGAGGTGGAAGGAGCCTCAGTGTGGACCCCGATATGCAACAATCACAGATTTGTCACGGGCAAGATATTCGGAGGGTTTCAAAGCTGGCAGAGGGCAGGTATTAAAAGGATGGGGGACCTGTTCATAGACGGGACTTTTCCCATCTTGAAGGCGCTGGAGGAGAAATTTAATCTGCCCCTTGGAAATGCCTTCAGATACCTTCAGGTATGTGCCTTTCTAAAAAAACAAGTGGTGACATTTCCATTGCTACCCTCACGTAGGATACAGAATAGGGTGGTCTCTGGCACCTGGGTAGGGGAGGGGAAGGTGTCAGACATCTACCAAGAACTACAGGATGCGGAGGAAGCCCCAGTGGTGGAACTTAAGGGCAAGTGGGAGGAGGAGCTAGGTGGGGAGCTGGATGCGGGCCTGTGGGCGGATGCCCTAAGCAGGGTTCATTCCTCCTCATCATGTGCCAGGCTTAGCTTAGTTCAGTTTAAGGTGGTCCATTGGGCACACATGACAGCAGCGAGAATGAGCAAGTTCTTTGGGGTTGAGGATACATGTGCGAGATGTGCGGGAAGCCCAGCGAACCATGTCCGTATGTTCTGGGCATGTCCGGCTCTCAAAGGATTCTGGCAGGGATTCGCTAAGGCAATGTCCAAGATCCTGAACATGCGGGTGATGCCAAGTCCAGAGATAGCGATCTTTGGTGTGCCGATGATCCGTGTTCAGGAAGTGAAAGAGGCCGAGGTTTTGGCCTTTGCCTGCCTGGTAGCCCGGAGACGGATCCTTTTAATGTGGAGAGACTCAAAGCCCCCGAGTGTGGAGACCTGAGTTGGTGACATGGGTGGGCTTCTCAGTCTTGAGAAAGTAAAGTTTGCCTTGAGAGGGTCCATGATGGGGTTCTCCCAGAGGTGGCAGCCGTTCCTCGACTTTCTAGGAGAGCATTAAAATATCAGCAGCAGCAGCAGTCAGGGGGGTGGGGGGGGAAATGTTCATTCACAGCATATTCTTGTTTTTTTCTTTATATCATGTTCACGTTCACCTTGTTTTGTTAAATGTCGTTAAAGGTTATGTAAAAATTTTTGTTTCAATAAAAATCTGAATAAAAATAATTTTTTTAAAAAAGGTTCTTTGAAAGGGAAGGAGAGAAAAAGGAGGTTTTAATGATTCTAACTCAAAGTGACAAACCAAATCCAGATGACTGTGAATTTGACATACTCAAATTAAATTGGAAAATGAGGATGTTCTTAAAAAATTGGGATAAATTGTTGAGTTACCTTCCAGAGGAAAAACGGGCTGACCTGAAAGAGTTATTGATATGACGTGTGCAAGTTTGTAGCGATAAATTGGGAAGTACTAAAATGGCTAGACATGATGTAGATGTGGGAAATGCTGTTCCAATCAAACAACATCCATACAGACTTAACCCTTTTAAATTGGCCCAGCTTAACAAAGAGATTGAGAGTCTGCTTAAAAATGGCATAATTGAAGTGGGTTGCAGCCAATGGAGCTTACCCATCGTGATACAAAGAACAAAGAAATGTACAGCACAGGAACAGACCCTTCGGCTCTCCAAGCCCGTGCCGACCATGCTGCCTGACTAAACTACAATCTTCTACACTTCCTGGGTCCGTATCCCTCTATTCCCATCATTCATGTATTTGTCAAGACGCCCCTTAAATGTCACTATCGTCCCTGCTTCCACCACCTCTCCGGTAGCGAGTTCCAGGCACCCACTACCCTCTGCGTAAAAAACTTGCCTCGTACATCTACTCTAAACCTTGCCCCTCTCACCTTAAACCTATGCCCCCTAGTAATTGACCCCTCTACCCTGGGGAAAAGCCTCTGACTATCCACTCTGTCTATGCCCCTCATAATTTTGTATACCTCTATCAGGTCTCCCCTCAACCTCCTTCGTTCCAGTGAGAACAAACCGAGTTTATTCAACCGCTCCTCATAGCTAATGCCCTCCATACCAGGCAACATTCTGGTAAATCTCTTCTGCACCCTCTCTAAAGCCTCCACATCCTTCTGGTAGTGTGGCGACTAGAATTGAACACTATACTCCAAGTGTGGCCTAACTAAGGTTCTATACAGCTGCAACATGACTTGCCAATTCTTATACTCAATGCCCCGGCCAATGAAGGCAAGCATGCCGTATGCCTTCTTGACTACCTTCTCCACCTGTGTTGCCCCTTTCAATGACCTGTGGACCTGTACTCCTAGATCTCTTTGACTTTCAATACTCTTGAGGGTTCTACCATTCACTGTATATTCCCTACCTGCATTAGACCTTCCAAAATGCATTACCTCACATTTGTCCGGATTAAACTCCATCTGCCATCTCTCTGCCCAAGTCTCCAGACAATCTAAATCCTGCTGTATCCTCCGACAGTCCTCATCGCTATCCGCAATTCCACCAACCTTTGTGTCGTCTGCAAACTTACTAATCAGACCAGTTACATTTTCCTCCAAATCATTTATATATACTACAAAGAGCAAAGGTCCCAGCACTGATCCCTGTGGAACACCACTGGTCACAGCACCTCCAATTAGAAAAGCATCCCTCCATTGCTACTCTCTGCCTTCTATGGCCTAGCCAGTTCTGTATCCACCTTGCCAGTTCACCCCTGATCCCGTGTGACTTCACCTTTTGTACTAGTCTACCATGAGGGACCTTGTCAAAGGCCTTACTGAAGTCCATATAGACAACATCTACTGCCCTACCTGCATCAATCATCTTAGTGACCTCCTCGGAAAACTCTATCAAGTTAGTGAGACACGACCTCCCCTTCACAAAACCGTGCTGCCTCTCACTAATACGTCCGTTTGCTTCCAAATGGGAGTAGATCCTGTCTCGAAGAATTCTCTCCAATAATTTCCCTACTACTGAAGTAAGGCTCACCGGCCTGTAGTTCCCGGGATTATCCTTACTACCCTTCTTAAACAGAGGAACAACATTGGCTATTCTCCAGTCCTCCGGGACATCCCCTGAAGACAGCGATGATCCAAAGATTTCTGTCAAGGCCTCAGCAATTTCCTCTCCAGCCTCCTTCAGTATTCTGGGGTAGATCCCATCAGGCCCTGGGGACTTATCTACCTTAATATTTTTTAAGACACCCAACACCTCGTCTTTTTGGATCACAATGTGACCCAGGCTATCTACACCCACTTCTCCAGACTCAACATCTACCAATTCCTTCTCTTTGGTGAATACTGATGCAAAGTATTCATTTAGTACCTCGCCCATTTCCTCTGGCTCCACACATAGATTCCCTTGCCTATCCTTCAGTGGGCCAACCCTTTCCCTGGCTACCTACGTGTAAAAAGCCTTGGGATTTTCCTTAACCCTATTTGCCAATGACTTTTTGTGACCCCTTCTAGCCCTCCTGACTCCTTGCTGAAGTTCCTTCCTACTTTCCTTATATTCCACGCAGGCTTCGTCTGTTCCCAGCCTTTTAGCCCTGACAAATGCCTCCTTTTTCTTTTTGACGAGGCCTACAATATCTCTCGTTATCCAAGGTTCCCGAAAATTGCCGTATTTATCCTTCTTCCTCACCGGAACATGCCGGTCCTGAATTCCTTTCAACTGACACTTGAAAGCCTCCCGCATGTCAGATGTTGATTTGCCCTCAAACATCCGCCCCCAATCTATGTTCTTCAGTTCCCACCTAATATTGTTATAATTAGCCTTCCCCCAATTTACCACATTCATCCTAGGACCACTCTTATCCTTGTCCACCAGTACGTTAAAACTTATTGAATTGTGGTCACTGTTACCGAAATGCTCCCCTACTGAAACATCTACCACCTGGCCGGGCTCATTCCCCAATACCAGGTCCAGTACCTAAATCAGATGGTATCCAACGGTTGTGTGTGGACTATAGAAAGGTTGTGGTAGTATGTATTGGGGGTCATGTGGGACTGGAAGCCCTAATGTCATTGGCTGACAGATCCCGGGTCCTGGTTGGCCGTTGACCTCTAGCTCCGCCCTGAAGGCGGAGTATAAGAAGCCGGAGTCTTTCCCCGCAGGCCAGTTTACTATCGAGCTGCGGGGGAACAGACACGCTTAATGAAGCCTCATCGACTTCACTCTATTCGTCTCATGGAGTCTTTGTGCGCTACAATTTATTAAGCGTGCCTAAAAAGGGCTATGGAGCTCAGGATCATTCCGGAATGCCTGAGGATCAGCCCCCACGCAGTGAACGCGGCAGCAGCCTTCAAGCACTGGCAGACTTGCTTCGAGGCCTACCTCAGAACGACCACCGGCCGGGTCACAGAAGACCAAAAACTGCAGGTCCTGCACTCGAGGGTGAGCACGGAGATTTTCTCCCTCATCGAAGACTCGGAGGATTTCCAGACGGCGTTCGCAGCACTGAAAAGTCTCTATGTCCGCCCAGTTAACCAAATCTACGCTCGCTACCAGCTCGCGACGAGACGGGAAGCTCCCGGAGAATCGATGGACGAATTCTACGCCGCGCTGCTGATTTTGGGACGAGCCTGCAGCTGCCCGTCGGTGAACGAAAACGAACACACGGACATGTTAATGCGCGATGCTTTTGTGGCAGGTATGCAATCCTCCCAAATCCGCTTCTAGAAAAAGAGTCGCTAGGACTCTCAGAGGCACGGGCCCAAGCAGCCTCCCTAGACGTGGCCGCGCGTAATACCCGCGCCTACGGCCCCGACCGCGCGGCAACCCATTGGGCCCCGTACGTACCCGTCGCGGCAAACCCCCTACCCCCCCACCCCGGACACCCCACAGGCTTGCACGGTCCAAACGCCGAGTCGCACCGGGGGCGCCCGCTGTTATTTCTGCGGCCAGGCGAAACACCCCCGACAGCGCTGCCCGGCCCGCGCAGCTATCTGCAAAAGCTGCGGAAAAAGGGCCATTATGCGGTTGTGTGCCGGTCCCGCGAGGTCGCCACTGTCCCGGGAGCACAGGGAGCCCTGCAAGCAGTTTACGCGCCCCAACCCCCCCAGCACGCCAAGTACGGCCCGCAGGCGCAGCCGCTCTGGGTCCCGACCACCGCGGTCCCGGGAGAACTGGGAGCTCTGCACGCCGCTTACGCTCCCCAACCCCCCTCCCCGCAGCCCATGTATGACCCGACGCCGGCGCTACCGCTTTGGGTCCCGGCCAACACTCTCCACGGAGAGGAGGGAGTTTTGCGCGTCCCTAACGCCCCCCTAACCCCCACTCCGCGCCCCACGACTGACCCGCCGGCGCCACCTACTTGGGCCCCGACCACCGCTGTCCCCGGTGAGGGAGCTCCGCACGGTCCTAGCGCTCGCGGTCCTAGGGCTCGCGGTCCTAGCGCTCCCCAGCCCCCCCAGCACACCATGTGCGACCCGCAGACGCCGCCATTTTGGGTCCCGGCCACCACGAGGGGAGGAGGGGCGCCGCCATCTTGGACCGCCCCAGACCTGTACGACGCGTGGGGGCGGCCATTTTGTCCACCCCCGCCGCCATCTTGTGACCCCCCAGCCACGTGCGATGTATGGGGGCGGCCATTTTGTCCATCCCCGACGCCATCTTGGACGGCAACAACGGACCCCACTCCACTACGACAACCACGTCTCGCTTCAAATACGCTCGATCAAGCTCGGCCCCGGACACTCCAGACGGCGACGACAACGGTGCTAATAAACGGCCACGAGACGCCATGCCTAGTCGACTCCGGGAGCACGGAGAGCTTTATACACCCCGACACGGTAAGACGCTGTTCCCTGACCACCTATCCCAGCGCACAAAAGATTTCCCTAGCTGCAGGATCCCACTCCGTACAGATCCAGGGATTCTGCATAGTTACCCTAACGGTGCAGGGGAGGGAGTTCAAAAACTACAAACTAAACGTCCTTCCCCAACTCTGTGCCCCCACCTTGCTGGGATTAGATTTCCAATGCAATCTACAGAGCCTTATGTTCAAATTCGGCGGCCCAATACCCCCACTCACTATCTGCGGCCTCGCAACCCTCAAGGTGCAACCCCCGTCCTTGTTTGCGAACCTCACCCCGGATTGCAAACCCGTCGCCACTAGGAGCAGACGGTACAGCGCCCAGGACCGGACCTTCATTCGCTCCGAAGTCCAGCGGCTACTAAAGGAGGGCATAATCCAGGCCAGCAATAGTCCCTGGAGAGTGGTAGTAGTGAAGACAGGGGAGAAACAAAGGATGGTCATTGACTATAGCCAGACCATCAACAGGTACACACAACTAGACGCGTACCCTCTCCCCCACATATCCGACATGGTCAACCGGATTGCCCAATATAAAGTCTTCTCCACCGTGGACCTCAAGTCCGCCTACCATCAGCTCCCCATCCGCCCAAGTGACCGCAAGTACACAGCCTTCGAGGCAGATGGGCGATTATACCATTTCCTCCGGGTCCCTTTTGGCGTCACAAACGGGGTCTCGGTCTTCCAACGGGAGATGGACCGAATGGTTGATCAACATGGGTTGCGGGCCACGTTCCCGTATCTCGACAATGTAACCATCTGCGGCCACGATCAGCAGGACCACGACGCCAACCTCCAAAAATTCCTCCAGACCGCCAAAGCCTCGAACCTCATGTACAACGAGGACAAGTGCGTTTTTAGCACCGATCGGCTAGCCATTCTGGGCTACGTAGTGTGCAATGGGATAATAGGCCCCGACCCCGAACGTATGCGCGCACTCATGGAATTTCCCCTCCCGCACTGCCCAAAAGCCCTGAAACGCTGCCTGGGGTTCTTTTCGTACTACGCCCAGTGGGTCCCCCAGTACGCAGACAAGGCCCGCCCCCTAATACAGACCATGACCTTCCCTCTGTCGACAGAGGCTTGCCAGGCCATCAGCCGCATCAAAGGGGATATCGCAAAGGCCACGATGCGCGCCATCGACGAGTCCCTCCCCTTCCAGGTCGAGAGCGACGCCTCCGACGTAGCTCTAGCGGCCACCCTTAACCAAGCCGGCAGATCCGTGGCCTTTTTCTCCCAGACCCTCCACGCCTCAGAAATCCGCCACTCTTCAGTAGAAAAGGAAGCCCAAGCCATAGTAGAAGCTGTGCGACATTGGAGGCATTACCTGGCCGGCAGGAGATTCACTCTCCTCACGGACCAACGGTCGGTAGCCTTCATGTTCGATAATGCACAGCGGGGCGAAATCAAAAACGACAAGATCTTAAGGTGGAGGATCGAGCTCTCCACCTTCAACTATGAGATTTTGTATCGTCCCGGAAAGCTGAACGAGCCGTCCGATGCCCTATCCCGCGGCACATGTGCCAACGCACAAATTAACCGCCTCCAAACCCTCCACGAGGACCTCTGCCACCCGGGGGTCACTCGGTTTTACCACTTCATCAAGTCCCGCAATCTCCCATACTCTTTAGAGGAGGTCCGTACAATCACAAGGGACTGCCACATCCGCGCAGAATGAAAGCCGCATTTTTTCAGGCCAGATGGAGCGCACCTGATTAAGGCTTCCCGCCCCTTTGAACGCCCCAGTCTCAATTTCAAAGGGCCCCTCCCCTCCACCGACCGCAACGCATATTTTCTTAATGTGGTGGACAAATACTCCCGCTTCCCTTTTGCCATTCCCTGTTCTGACATGACCGCGGCCACAGTCATTAAAGCCCTGAACAGCATCTTCACACTGTTCGGTTACCCCGCTTACGTCCACAGCGACAGGGGGTCCTCTTTCATGAGTGACGAGCTGCGCCAGTTCCTGCTCAGCAAGGGCATAGCCTCAAGCAGGACGACCAGCTACAACCCCCGGGGGAACGGGCAAGTAGAGAGGGAGAACGGCACGGTCTGGAAGGCCGTCCTACTGGCCCTACGGTCCAGGGACCTCCCAGTTTCACGGTGGCAGGAGGTCCTCCCGGACGCTCTCCACTCCACCCGGTCGTTATTATGTACGAGCACTAATCAAACGCCTCATGAGCGTCTCCTTGTTTTCCCTAGGAGGTCCTCCTCTGGAACGTCGCTGCCGACCTGGCTGGCGGCCCCAGGACCCATCCTGCTCCGAAAGCATGTGCGGGCACATAAGGCGGACCCGTTGGTCGAAAGGGTTCACCTCCTCCACGCGAACCCCCAGTACGCCTCCGTGGAGTACCCCGACGGCCGACAGGACACGGTCTCCCTGCGGGATCTGGCGCCCGCCGGCAACACGCACACCCCCCCGACACCATCAACCCAACACCCCCCCTTCCTGCCACCACCGCACCCCGCGACCGCCCCCTTCCCAGGAGGATCGGTTCCCCTCCCCTCAGCACCGACCAAGAATAAAGCCCAAGCTGAAACCGTAAGGCTCCTGGAGGCGACAACACCGGTACAAGCACCACCACCACCGGGGCCGAGGCGATCGACACGGACGACCAGACCACCCGACCGACTCGTGGCGTCGATCTAAAACTAATTATGGACTTTTCACAAGAACATTTTGCTTTTCTTCCCATACCCTCTGTAAATAGTTGCAACAGGACAAAATTGTACAATACTGTATTGCCTTGTGAATGTTTTTTTTTCCTCCCAGGACCAGCCCTGTAAACCCTTACCACCATACGAAGCGTCACCCCGCCGGGTTCATTTTTGACAAGGGGTGAATGTGGTAGTATGTATTGGGGGTCATGTGGGACTGGAAGCTCTAATGTCATTGGCTGACAGATCCCGGGTCCTGGTTGGCCGTTGACCTCTAGCTCCGCCCTGAAGGCGGAGTATAAGAAGCCGGAGTCTTCCCCCGCAGGCCAGTTTACTATCGAGCTGCGGGGGAACAGACACGCTTAATAAAGCCTCATCGACTTCACTCTATTCGTCTCACGGAGTCTTTGTGCGCTACAAAGGTTAATGCAGTTACAAGAACGGACTCTTGTCCTATCCCACATTTGGAGGATTGCATTGAGAAAGTGGGACAATCAGCTTTTATTTCCAAACTAGATTTACTTAAAGGTTACTGCCAGGTACCTTTATCCGAAAGGGCGAAGGAGATGTCAGCTTTTGTGACTCCAGATGGTATATATCAATTCAAAGTTATGCCATTTGGCATGAAAAACACCTCAGCCACATTTCAACGGTTAACTAACAAAGTCGAAGGGCAGTACAATGGCGCAGTGGTAGCACTGCAGTCTCACGGCGCCAAGGACCCAGGTTCGATCCCGGCTCTGGGTCACTGTCCGTGTGGAGTTTGCATTCTCTCCGTGTTTGCGTGTGTTTCGCCCCCACAGCCCAAAGATGTGCAAGGTAGGTGGACTGAGGTAGGTAGGCAGGGTAGGTAGCACACTGGGCTAAATGGCTGGCTTTTAAAGCAGACCAAGGCAGGCCAGCAGCACGGTTCAATTCCCATAACAGCCTCCTCGAACAGGCGCCGGAATGTGGCGACTAGGGGCTTTTCACAGTAACTTCATTGAAGCCTCCTTGTGACAATAAGCGATTTTCATTTTTCATTTCATTGATCACGCTAAATTGTCCCTTAATTGGAAAAAATTATTGGGTACTCTAAATTTATTTTTAAAAATAACAAAGTCGTTTCAGGATTACCCAATTGTGTGGTTTCTATCGACGATCTGATAATTTTCAGCCAGGCATGGAAAGAACATTTAAAACATCTGATGGAGTTATTCGATCGACTTCAGGAAGTGGGTCTGGTGATAAACATAGCCAAAAGTGAACTTGGAAAAGCCTGTCACTTTCCTTGGCCATACAATTGGACAGGGTCGAACGGTCACATGGGATGTGAAACTAACAGTTATTGAGGAGTTTCCGAAACCCTCAAGACAAAGGGAAATAATGTGATTTCTTGGCATGAATGGATTTGATCGAAATGTGTGAAAAGTTTTTGTAGCGTGGTGGCTCCACTGATGGACTTGCTGAAGAAACGTCGAAAATCTCAATGGACAATGGAGTTACAACAGGCATTTGACGGCCTGAGAGCTGTGATAACCAATGCTCTTGTGTTAGCGAATTACAAGCGACTCTGTAATCAGATTGAACTGAAGTATTTGACTTTAAAGAGAAATGCCAAAGCATCGAGAAATGGATGGATCGTGTAGAGACCTTCTTGTTCAAAGAGACTGTCAATCGAGAAGGATTTCAGTTGGAGGAAGAACAAAAAGTGGACTATATTATTATACCTGTTTGCGTATGTTGTTTTTTGAAATGAAAATGTTTATTTACTGTGTGCATTTCTGAAAGGATAGTGAAAAGGTGAAAAATGAAACCATCTTGAAGTTGATGGTTTATTTTCTTTTCTTGGGGGGAGGTGTCATGTGAGAGTACCTTTAAGAAATGGGTGTTTATAAATGAGTGTGTATATAAATATCTGTAGTGAGAGTAACTTTTAGAAATGGGTGCTTATTACTGCAGTGATGTCAGAGTGGGTGGAGCTGGCTGTCTGTCCCCTCTTTACTTTTGCTTTAGGCTTTTTGCTGCAGGGTTGGTTTGGTTTAATTTTAGTTTTGGAGAAGCTGCAATCACAACAGGATGAGTGTGAATCTCTGAAAGCTTATGAATGTTCATTTGCTGAATTCAACGTTGTAACTGTTCTCAGTAGTGAAGTTAAACCTGAGGTGCGTCTGTTAAATGTTTTGTTTTAAGTCTTATGGATGTTAAAAGGAAAGCTCAAGGATTACTTAGTGTTGTATTCTTTGGGGGTTGTATTGTATTTGAATTAATTGTTGCTAAGATGTTCACTGTATGTTTTAAAAAAGGTTAACTTGAGTTCATAGAATAAACATTGTTTTGCTTTAAAAAATACTTTTCCATTTCTGCTGTACCACACCTGTAGAGTGGGTCGTGTGCTCCCCATACCACAATCTATTAAAAGTTGTGGGTCAGGTGAACTCCATGATACACTTTGGGGTTCTCTAAATCCTGGCCCATAACAGGCATGGACAGAGTTCATAGTCAGATGCTCTTTCCTAGAGTAGGAGAGTCAGATGCTCTTTCCTAGAGTAAGAGAGTCATGTATTAGGGGACATAGGTTCAAAGTGCGTGGGGAAAAGTTTAGAACAGATGTGCGAGGCAAGTTATTTTACACAGAGGGTGGTAAATATATGGTCCGCGCTGCCTGTGGAGGTGGTGGCAGCAGGTAAGATAGCAGCATTTAAGGAACATCTAGACAAATATATGAATAGGGTGGTAATTCCGTAAGTGCATACGGTTTTAGTTTAGGCAGGTACCATGGCTCGCACAGGCGGAGACATGGAGAGCTGAAGGGCCTGCTCCTGTGCTGTATTGTTCTTTGTACAGAATGCACACAAGTAATTTGCCAAGGCTGCTTTGGCAGCACTTCCAAAACTGTCGCCTCCACCACCTAGAAGCACAAGGGCAGCAGGTGCATGGCAACAACATCACCGTTACATTCCTATTCAATACGCGAACAGTGCTTACTTGGACATATGTAGTTGTGTCTTTACCAGGTTAACATATTTTAGAAGCACCTTCACCACAGTTAGACATGCACATCCAGAAAATGAATTAAGCACAGGTTAAAACACCAAAAATATTGAGGTTTTAAAAAATGATACCCATAAGATAACAAATCATGAGCTTTAATTACTTTTGCTCAAATGATTTTAAAGAAAAATATAGCTGAGATGCAACCAGGACCAATGTCCTTAGCCCATATGCAGCAATAAATATGATCCTACAGAGTTAATCACAATTCTGTAGCGACTAAAGTCACATGGCAATTTATCATTGTTTTTTTACAGACCCATCAATGCTGTATAGTGCAATCAGTATTCTATAATTTAAGTTGTTTTTCAAAACAGGATGCAAATTATTGCTGCAAACCTACCAGTAATCAAAGGAAGCAGCAATACAAAAATAGTCATCTGAAATGGTGAATCACAAAAAAAGAATTTACAAAATATTTTACCTCACAACTCTGGTTCTCATTGTGGGATTTTCCGGCCATTTCTTCTGGACAGATTTTTGTAAACATCCATAAATATATCTTAAAGCCCTGTGGAAATACAATACATTGGAATAACATATCAAGAATTTACTGAAAGGATTGTATGTAGTTAAAAAACTCTTGATTAAAAATCTAAGTATAACATTTTACATCTCTGAAGACTGGTGATTTATCACATTGCTGCGCACAAAGACTGCTATTTCATTTGGATGCTGAAGTTGACAGTCATAACGTAAGTGCTTCTATTCTAAATGGAGTAAACTATATCAAGTTACTGGATACAAAACCTTTCTCACCCAGGCGAGTTACATAGGCTCCTGTCTGCAATCCTTATTGCTCAATGTTCACTGTTGGGCCATGATTCTTTCAAAAAAGATATACTGTGGGAGTTATTCTAAGTAATCAAAGAAAACCACAAGAACAAATATGCCTCTTTTTTTCTCACTGTAGCATAAAAACACTGCCCTTCAGTTAGAATAGGAATACTGCAGATGTTGGAAATCTGAAGTAAAGACTGAGAGTGGTGGAAATGCTGGACCTGCAGAGTATTTCCAGCATTTTCAGTTTTTATTGGCATCTTCAGTAGTTTTGTTTTACTCTAAAGCTGTGAATGAAAGGATCATAATACGGGAAATCACAGATTACAATCTTATATCTTTCACATACCACGGAAGCATAAAAGCAAATAATTGTGGATACTCGAATCTGAAACAAAAACAGAAATTACTAGACAACCTCAGCAGGTCTGACAGCATCTGTGAAGAGAAAAGGGAGCTAACGTTTCGAGTCTGGATGAACTCTTTGCCAAAGCTACAAAAGCATAATTTAGTTGGGAAATTTTGAAAGTTAATCCTGAAACTTTAGCTTATTTATTTAATGCACGTATACTGAATGACCTGTGCACTTTTTAATTTTCTGTTTTTCTACATATGTGTGGTTATGCACTTAAGGTAGCCTGGCTGCCTTATTGCATGCCTCCCCTACATGTATTGCAGGGACAACATAGTCAAGAGATTCTGCAGTGTTATATGTGGTTTGATGGATTTGTCTGTAGGCGTCAGTCCCATAAACTCCACAACTGAGGAGCTTTCCTTCCACTATGGGGTACTCAACATGGGGAGGCAGTGGCGGAGTGGTATTGTCACTAGACGAGTAATCCAGAGACTCAGATTAATGCTCTGGGTCCTGGGTTTGAATCCCACCATGCAGGTGGTGAAAAATTAGAATTCAATAAAAAAAATCTGGAATTAAAAGTCTAATGCTGATCATGAAACCATTGTCAATCTTCTGGTTCACTAATGTCCTTCAGGGAAGGATATCTGCGTCCTCACCTGGTCTAGCCTACATGTGATTCCAGATCCACACAGCGATGCAGTTGACACTTAACTGCCCCCCACTGAAATGGCCTAGCAAGCCATTCAGTTCAAGGCCCATCAGGAAGTGTTGACAAATATCTAATTAATAGATAACTGATCAAATTTCTCTCATTCAATTTTCTGTTAATTATCCCAAAAGGTCGATGCCAATACAATTTGCCTTTACAAAGCATACATATGATTTGAAGCTCATATTCTGGGTTGTTATTGTTTAAATTAAGTTTGGGAGCTATGAAGGTGAGTAATGACATAGGTGAGCTGGAAATGATATGAGATAAGCTAAGGGGCGGGATACTCTGTCCCGCCGCACTGATCAATGGGATTTCCCATTGTGGGCAGCCCCACGCCATCGGGAAATCCCCGGCTGCTGTCGCAATGGAGAATCCCGACAGCGGAGAATCCAGCCCAAGATTTTTATATGTTGAAATAATTTTTGGAAGGTGGATGTAATAATGGCAGCTTTAAGAATCTTAGAGAATTAGCAGACACAGAATTATGGCTTTCTAGGAGATTATTATCTTTCTCTCTCCCTCTGCATTGTGGTCCGCACAGAATCTTTTTAGCGCTCTTATGCCGTTTTTTACCGATGATATCCCACCCCACCCCCCATAATGATTGCGGGTGGTGTACAACATGCAGTTTAAGATTAATTTTCATAAGACACTGAAGTTACTGTAAAAGCTTCCCTGAAGTGTCATGTTGTCAATATGAAGACCATCTTATACAATCAGAAATGGTTAAAGTTGATGGTGAAAGCATTCAAACGATAAATGAGTTTTTGGCCCTTCATACCGGGAAAAATCAGTGGTAAAATGACAAAGAGTATCAAATGAAAGTGGTAGTTATGGTCACAAATTATTCAAAGAAAGAACATATTTTGGAACCCAATTGAATGGGATCCAACCCAATAGTGGATAGAGATAGCCCTGTCACTTATCTGGTCCAGATTCCAGATACAATTGTAAGGGCCCTTCCTATTTCCCAGTTTATTCTCTTATTTCCCATTTCTTTTATTTTGCTGTTGTACATTTGACCTACGGATGATCAAAGGATATGCCACTTTTAAGACAAGAACCTGTAATGAGCCTGTACCTTTAATTCAAACAGAGGAATCCGGAAGGCTGTGCTGGTTTAAACTGGTGATTGCAGACCCACTGGCATCAGTGAGGACTCAGTCTGATTGAGTTGCTAGTGGCCAATGAATTGATCCAAAACTCTGTGCTCTGCCCAACAATAAGTGGTGATTGGATGTGACCCCACTGGAATATTTTTCAGAGCTCCAAGGGTGAAGTTTTGTTTCAGTTTTGATCTTGGCAGCCCCAGGAAAGGATCTGCTATCCTCCCCTCTCCGTTTTTCTCCAGAAGGGCTGTGTTTCTGAACTGGTACGAGCCTGGATGAATCTAATTACAGGCAGTGTCCAGAATTGACCAACTCTCTCTCCTTAGCAGCCAAAGGCAGAAGCGAATAACTCTCTCTACATAGAGACCAGAATGTGATTGAACTAATGTTTGATGAGAAATCAGGGGCGAGATTCTCCGATCCCCCACCGGGTCAGAGAATCGCCGGGGGCTGGCGTGAAGCCCGCACGTGCCGGTTGCCGAATTCTCCAGCACCGGAGATTCGGCGGGGGCGGGAATCGCGCCGCGCCGGTTAGCGGCCCCCCCCCCCGCGATTCTCCTGCCCGGATGGGCCGAAGTCCCGCTGCTAGGATGCCTGTCCCGCCGGCGTGGATTAACCCTCCTCTCTTACCGGCGGGACTAGGTGACGCGGACGGGCTCCGGGATCCTGAGGGGGGTGGGGGGAGGCGCGGGACGATCTGGCACCAGGGGGTGCCCCCGCGGTGGCTTAGCCCGCGATCGGGGCCCACCGATCCGCGGGCGGGCCTGTGCCGTGGGGGCACTCTTTTCCTTCCGCCTTCGCCACGGTCTCCACCATGGCGGAGGCGGAAGAGACTCCCTCCACAGCGCATGCACGGGGATGCCGTGAGCGGCCGCTAACGCCCCCGCGCATGCGCCGCCCTGAGATGTCATTTCCGCGCCAGCTGGCGGGGCACCAAAGGTCTCTTCCGCCAGCTGGCGGGGCGGAAATCAGTCCGGCGTGGGCGTAGCCCCTCAAGGTTAGGGCTCGGTCCCCCAAGATGCGGAGGATTCCGCACCTTTGGGGCGACGCAATGCCGGACTGATTAGCGCCGTTTATGGCGCCGGTCGGCGGACATCGCGCCGATACTGGAGAATTTCGCCCAAGGTCTCTCTCCAGAAAGCCTGCTGCCTGTGAGTACTCCATTTTCTAAACTACAGGGACCCTGCATGAATGACTCGATAAGAAGACCATTACCGGCTGTACACCAGAGACCTTAATCAGCAAGCTTGCTGTGAAGAACTAAAGAAACACCATCTGAAGCAAAGACTGTTAACTTTTAACTTTCATTCTTATTATTTTTTACGCCTTTCCACCCCTCTGTATTTTTCTGTCTTGTGCATATGGGTAGAACTTGGGACAGTTAATGTGGGTAGTAGGCATTAGCTTGTTGTTAACCAGTTGAATTTACTGCATATTCCATGATAGTTCATGTTATAAATAAACAGTAATTGTGTTTAAACTTACAAACCTGGTGACTGTTATTATTGGGCAGCCAAGGGCCAAAGACTTTTGGTATTTTTATAAGAATTATTGATTAATTAACTTGTGTTGTGACTCTGGGGCTGGAACTGACCGTACACGAGCCAAGGGTGTCGTAACATTATGCCTTATCGTCTTATAAAAGAGGTACGAGAAGTATAAAGTGTTAGGAGTTGTATGCTTGCTGTAGAAAAGGGTCTTACGGATTTTTGGCCTATGTTCGCTGCAGCTAGTGTTTAAATGACAAGTCATGCTTTTTCGAAAGCATGTGCATAATGGGACATTTGCTAATTTTGTAAAACTGGCTATGAGGAAAACAGATCCTCAGTTGGACAGTAATGTAGCTAACACAAGAACTACGTTACCTTCGGGCAAGCCTGATAATATGCAAGGAATGGGAATCTGGTAGTTTGGTTTCAACTTTTTACATGGGTTGGAAACAGTTCTAACCATAGAACCCTTCTGTAAGTGGAACCTTTGTCAGCATACCAACAGTTAAAAGTTAACCATTGAAGAACTGATCACACACAGCTGACCAACCACTGAGTGGCAACTTCTGTAGTTGGAGCAGACAATAGCTTTAGATATATTATTTTCGGCCTTCCACCTTATTTTTTATTCGTATTCAGTTATGGAATGTGGGCATAACTGGCTAGGCCAGCATTTATTTCTCATCCCTAATTGCCCTTCAGAAGGTGGTGGTGGGCTGTCTTCTTGGACTGCTGCAGTCTTTAATGGTCATATTAACTGTTCTTTTAATTTGCTCCTAAATTACATCCTGTCCCTCTTTGTGTCAGAGAGAAGTTCTTTTAGTTATTTCTTCATTGTCCTTTCCACATTCTCTATATGAACCCAATTCCAGACAGCATTCCTGCTAATATTCCTACCCCAATCTTTTTTTTCTTTCTTCTTTCATGGGATATGGGCATCACTGGCAAGGCCGGCAATTGGAGGAGAATGGGAAGTGTTCAAGGTAGAGTTCATGTGGACTTTGGACCAGGGTGTCCATGCATCATATATAGTCCATCCCTCAAACTTGGATCATCCAATGTCAGACCTGAGATAGCCTGACAGTGATGCTCTGGCAGAGGAGGAGCTTAACTGTGCCATTGTGATGTTAGGAATCTGGAACAGCATGCTCATTTGCTTCATCCTGGATCCAGAATCACTCACCCAGATAAGTGTCCAGAAGTGGGAAGAAAAATACATATAACTTCAGATGAGGACCTATTGCATTATAAGCAACGGCAGTACAATGAAACATGAAAATAGTTATGTTCACTTCAAAATGATCTTGTTTTAAGCCCACTGAAATTACAATGATAGGAAGTAATCTCCCGTTCCCATATCCATGCAGAATATCATAGGACTGAAATCTATCTCTCTGCACAACAAAGCTGTCCAGGTTGTATCCCAGTTTGGTCACCCAATTTCCTCATTGTCCTTGAACATTAAATTAATCCTGGATAGAACCAGCACATCAGAAAAACATCTGGTTAAGATGGTCCAACAAAACAAAGAAATGGTGCAGAGAATTCAAATCTAGGAGAGCATGGCTGATTTGAGTTGATCTATAATGATAAGTCAAATTCCCTGGTTAAGGTTGCTGACCTTGTTTTTGGTAATCGCTGAGGGGTTGGTATTGATATTCTAGTAACTTTAGTACGTTATCTATGGTATGGAATCAGGAAATTATGGAAATAAACTTGAAGATTAGAAATAACCAAATATCAGTTATGATAAGTCAATAAAGATATTTTCCATCACAAGGTGGGAAACTAAGAAATGGTAGTTTTAAGACTCTTATACAATTTGCAGGCATAGAATTGTGAACTCCGAGCAAAAGGTTATTTTTCTCTTGCTCACTTTCTCTTCAAAAGCAATTTGTTAGTAGGCAGGGACAGAGATAATAGCCAAGGAGAATGATGCTCTCCAGAGGATTATGTCATGGTCTCATGACTCTTCCTGACACAGGCCTCCATATAGGCATTCCAGAGTTGATAAGATGGAGTCTTACGCCCACTTATCTAGACTAATGGCTGGAAGAAGAAGCTGCCAGGTGACCTCAAAGCAGAGTGATGGACAGGGGAAGCTTTCACCTTGGGTACCTACCACTGATTGAATAAATGGGATCAAACAAGTGATTGGCATGGGATAACCAACAACCAATAAAATAAGGAATTATAAACAGGTATTCGAGAGGGAAGGGTTCAGCCCTTGTTGGATTGAGGAACATGGAGAGAGCTTCCTCACACATCAGTTAGCTCAAGAGGCTGAGAACAGAAAAGCCTGCCACCACTAACTAGAGGGACTAGCACTCCGCGTCATTTGTCATCTGGGATCAGTAAACGATTCTCACCTGTCACAGGTCTCAGTTTTTACTGTCCACCTAGTTGATGTATCATATTTAAACTGAATAAACTGCATTAAAATTACTTACATCTCCAATGCTCGAGCCCCATTTTTGTGTAATCTGTGACTCCCAGGCTAAATTTTATAGGAGGATGGAAGGCTGGCCAAGCAAGCAGTGGAGATGGTAAAGGTAAAGATGGTGGCTTAAGCAGCAGGCGGACTGATGCAGGAGCATACATGGGCAATGTTACTGAGATGAAAGTGAGCTGTCCTTACAACAGAAAGCATATGGAGTTTGAACTGTGTAATTCAGTAAATAAATATGAAGTGTAAAGTGTATTTGAGAATACTGACAGGCACAGAAGAGCAGCAGATGGCTTATTCAAGGGGAAATTGAGGTTGTGCATGGTGGAAGGAATGCAAGAACATGGCTGTTTATATAAGAGTATTCTTAATGATAACTGGTAATGATTGAAACAATTTAGCAACTATAAAACTTTGATTTCTTTTTCACTTCTCTCTCAAGCTACATAAAATTACAGGCTTTGCGTTTCTTACCTAACTCCTCCCTCCCTTTCTGGATGGTTGGAGAAATCACACACTGCCCCATTCAACATGATCATTCTAACAGTGTACAAACAAATTTGAGATCTAGATTTTTTTGGTTCACAATCTATAGCTACATAATTTGTTACTCACTGAGGCAGTTCTTCTGCAGCCATGAAAATCCTTTCCACCAATTCTGAGAGGAGAGCTAATAGGTGTGCCAGATTAGTGTTCACATCTTCATTTTTTTCAAGCTTGGAGGGATTTAGCTGTAAATCAGAGGCTTATTTGATTATGTTTTTCAATTGATGTGACATTATTGAAATAGGCAAACTTTTAGGAAACAAGACGGTCTCTAAATAATGCATTAATGCTGTACATATGAAAAAGAAATTGGACAAAACTTTATTTTTTCTGGCCATCACAAAAATGTCAACAGGCTATGATTGGATTCAGTGAAAACTTATTCTCCATAATCCTTACTAATTTGTCCACAGGAAATCTCTGCATTATTAGCACGTTTTGGATTAAATATAAAATTAAATAAGTTTGATCCATTCCTCGATTATCGTGATAAGTTAGGAGTCCATCTCCAATCAATATTTTTGGAAAGGTGATTTTACACAAAATGCTTCTGATGCACTGCCACAACCTTGGGGGTAATACCTCCATTGATTTTTGATTTCCAGTGATTTAAAGTAAAACCTTTGGCTAAGATCAAGTGTTGTATCTGCTCTGCCTTTTGGCTCAGATCTGGTATGTCTCTCTTGTGGGGACCATAAATTGGATTCAATTTGAATTTGAATTGGTTTTTGGAGCAGGCAAGGAGCTGGATTAGGGGTTCGCCCCTGTCCACACTCTGAGCCCTGGCTTTGTAACTCAGAAAAAGTATTTTTTTTAAAATAAAACCGGAAGTAGACACTAAAGATCAAAAATAAAGACCACAATCTATCTTTGTATACCTCCAGTTTACCTTTAGGGTGTGTAATTCACACTTGGGAGTGAATTTTGACGACATTGTGCAGTTTCTGATGGCAGAACCGAAGTCTATGCATTTCCGCTCTCTGCTTTTTGCCATTTCAAGTGGTGGCTTGCCATTAACATAAGATTTGAGAGCACAAAGGAGCATGGGTGTTTTCAAAATTTAAGTCGGGATTTAACTAAATGAGAACAAAGTGCCATAGCGAGTGCATTTAGCCACGTGTTTCCTGGCGATCGCAGCGCCGAGAAACACAACGTTATAAAATAGCACTCGCATTAGATAGGGCGCCTCAGCCAAGAACGTGCAGCCGAGGACGCACATAGCCCCATTTTGTGCACTGAGGCGTTCCACTCGCCAGAACTCCTCAGTGCAGCGAGAGATCGGGGCGCCATTTCTGTCCCCCGATCACCCCACCCCAACACACTATGGGAGAGTCCCCGGTCTCCCCCTCCCAAAACAAGACCTGTTCACCACCGTGCAAAATAAATGCCTGCTTGGCACTTTGGCAGTGCCAGGCTGGCACCCTGGCAGTGTCCTTGACAGCTGGCAGTGCCACCTGCAGCTTGGCAGTGCTAGGCTGCCACCCAGGTCCCAAAAGGGAACATATCTGGGGCCTTCGATCCTCTGGGAGTCCCCTACGAATGGCGTTACATCGGGTCCCCGTTTGGGGAGACCAGTACTGAACAGCGCTCACCCGAGGTCTCTGAGATGAAGGAGATAGATCCCACGCCTCGGGAATTTGCACATTAAATGGAGACTAGCTTTCTTGCTTTAATATGCAGAGTTCCTAAAAAGTGTGGGCAGGATTTACATCGCAATGTCTCGCAAGATTGCATGAGGCGTTGCGAGCCGGGTAGATCCCGGGAGCTGGGTCTCAAGGTTTCTATCGGCCACGCTGTGCCGTGGCGAGTTGCTTTTCGGGCGCAGCGTGGCTGTAAAATCGCGCCCGAAATTTCACTTGTTAATATTTCACAGTACATAGTTTCACATTAGTCACGTGTGTATCACTGTTATTGCTTGAGTTGGCTTTGGATTTGAGCCAGAAGCCCTATTATCAAGCTTCATTTATGACCAGCTTAGCTGGAGAGCTAAATGTACCTGCATGCATTAGTTGCCATGCACTGGTTAAAAGGACACTTCCTTTATTGTGGAAGAAACAAAGTTGTATTTTTATACACACTTTATTGAATGTTATGTTAGTGTCCAAGAGAATATGGCTGAATTTGCGGGCTCATGCCTTCTATACATTGGTGATGTATGATAATGGAGATAAATGAAATGTAGGTGAATTCAAAACTCTTTAAAGGATTCTGTCAGTCAACACCCTAAGATGGATGGACATTTGGTCAGTACTCACACTGTCCTTACTCACACTGTCCTTTAGGCCCCTCAGTTTCTTACCTTGACTGACTGTTCCCACTAACCATTCTTCCTCCCACCCCCCGTTCCTACCACACCCAACAGACCAGGCCTTTCCCAGTTCACTCCTGCTTGCCCCTGACACCATACATTCCTTCCCTGGATCCCTGTTGCACTCCTCCAAGCCCTCAACCATTCCCCCCATTATCACTCACCACTGGCTCACGCTTGCTAGTGTTGTATCCTGAAGGTAGGACTGAATTAAAAAAGGTTTATGCTAATGAGTATTCATGGAATGCAAATGTATTAAAAGTATGAACTTGCCACAGACTGGTGTGAGGCTCAACTCACCACAATTTTATTGCTGCATCTAAATGAGTGGTTGGGAAATTGAGATTTTGCACCTTGCCATGGTTCCCACTTTTGTGGGCTCCATAAAATTACCTCCTAAGCTTTCAGTCAAGGATTTATGTTTCCCTGTCATGTTAAACAAGAATATTACTGTCCAGCTCTTTACTGATCTTAATTACATTCAAAATGTTTACATGGTGTGCATAATGACAATATTTGCAACAATTTAATATTGAGGCTTAGAGTAATAAAATGTCCAGGAGATCAAGACATTTTCTGGTCATTTTATACTAGTGATTTTGATATCATGCTTCACTTATCCTCGATAGGATAGGAAATAGCACGACACACACTCCCATCATCAATGGTTCCGAAGTGGAGATGGTTGATAGCTTTAAGTTCCTGGGGGCCACCATCACCAACAGTCAGTCTGTAGTGTCTAAAATTGCCCTTAGTGTTGGGTGGGGTTACTGGGTTATGGGGATAGGGTGGAGGTGTGGGCTTAGGTAGGGTGCTCTTTCAAAGAGCCGGTGCAGACTCTATGGGGCGAATGGCCTCCTTCTGCACTGTAAATGAATGGCTTAGATAGGGTGGACATAGAGAAGTTGTTTCCATTAGCAGGGGAGACTAGGACCCGGGGGCACAGCCTTCGAATAAAAGGGAGTCACTTTAGAACAGAGACGAGGAGAAATTTCTTCAGCCAGTGAGTGGTGGGTCTGTGGAATTCATTGCCACAGAGGGTGGTGGAGGCCGGGACGTTGAGTGTCTTTAAGACAGAAGTTGATAAATTCTTGATTTTCTCGAGGAATTAAGGGCTATGTAGAGAGCGGGTAAATGGAGTTGAAATCAGCCATGATTGAATGGTGGAGTGGACTCAATGGGCCGAATGGCCTTACTTCCGCTCCTATGTCTTATGGTAAGTTCTATGATTCTATGTCCTTGTCCACTCACGTTGATGCAAGTCACGAAAGCCCAACAACCTCTCTATTTCGTACGGAAGCTAAAGAAATTTGGCATGTCTGCATCGACTCTCACAAACTTCTACAGATGTGCGATAGAGAACATCCTATTCGGCTGCATCACAGCCTGGTATGGCAGCTGCTCGGTCCAAGATCGCAAGAAACTGCAGAATGTGGTGAACTCAGCCCAATGCATCACACAATTTTGCCACCCCCACATTGATTCTGTAAACGCCTCCCGCTGCCTCAGGAAGGCAGACGGCATTATCAGAGACCCCTCCCACCCAGGCATTGCCTTCTTCCAGACCCTCCCATCAGTCAGAAGGTACAGAAGTCTGAAGACCCGCACATCCAGACATAGGAACAGCTTCTTCCCCACAGCTACAAGACTCCTCAACGACTCCCCCTCGGACTGATCTGTTCCCTTGAAGAATACTATTCACGACACCCTATGCTGCTCTTGCTCATGTATTTGCTTTGTTTGGCCCCTTGTTCCGCACTGTAATCAATCACTGTTTGTTGATGTACCATTTGTCAATGTTCTCTGTTAATTATTCTTTTGTCTACTACGTACGTACTGTGTACGTTCCCTCGGCCGCAGAAAAATACTTTTCACAGTACTTCGGTACATATGACAATAAATCAAATCAAATCATCAAAAAATGGAATGGTGTGGAGATTTCCTCCTCTTAGCATAATTTGACTCTAGATATAAACTACAATTGATGAAAAATGCTCCTCATGGATAATTAAATTGTAATATTAATGCCCCCATAAATATATTGGTTTAGTCCTTGTTGCTGCAATCTTCGCTGCACTCCAGTACCTTACCTCACATGACTGCTTACTCTCCATTATCTTTAGGATGGTTTCTTTCAGAGCATGATGGATAAATGGGGTTGCTGTTGATTTCATATATTGTTCCATAAGTGTGCTTGCTAAGGTTGTGGCACGGAAGAGTGTGGTGGATTCCTCTGAAGAAAAAGTCACAAATAAATTTTAAGAATGTAGATGTCACTTATTGGCAATTCTAGACCCTGGAAGCACAGAGCAGGGGAGATGAGTGTGGGAACATGCACTGAACTTTTCCATTTGATTTTGAAAGGTAAACATCGCCAAACCTTCAACCTCAATAATGAACACTTTTGTTATTACATTGTGCGAAAATGGTTTTTGAAATAAATAATTTTTATTGCTGCAATGGATTTTTGACATCCAGTTTGACATGAAACTTTCCAGCTTAGAGCTTCTAATCATAAACTGCACCCGCTGTTGTTAAAGCGCTGTAACTCCCAACAATATTCATACAAGGCTGGCTGTCTAGATATACTAATTTGCCTTGTATTAAGAACCTGAAAGTGACTTGGGCAAAAAACACCTTGTTGACAATTGCATCCTTGATGGCACAAGGCATTCACAGATGAGGAAGGCCATTCGATACATTAAAGTTAATTCCCCAGAAAGACCCCGGGCGGAATTCTCCCCACCCCCACGCCGGGTGGGAGAATCACCGGGGTGCCACACGTGTCCCGCCACGCCGCCCCGACGTGATTCTACCACCCCCCCAGACCGGCGCGGTGAGATTCACGGCTGGCCGCTGGGAGAATCGCCGCTCACCGTTTGCAACGATCGGCGGGCCGGCCTCTCTGAAGGAGGACCTCCTTTCCTCCGCTCCGCCGCAAGATCCATCCGACATCTTCTTGCGGGGCGGCCTCGGGGAGGACGGCAACGGGAATGCCGTCGCGTCATTTACACGGCGCCGCTTTTTCGTGGGACCAAGGCCCGGCGCGCATAAATGACGCAACGCCGCTCCTAGCTCCCGGGGGCGGGAGAATAGGGGGCTGGGAGCGGGCTCCGATGCCAGAGTGAAACACTCCGATTTTCACTCCGGTGTCAGCACTTAAGACTCCCGATGGGAGAATTGCGCCCCCCAAATCCCTCCATTGTAGCTCTTTCTTGTGTTTAAGAATATAGAACATACAGTGCAGAAGGAGGCCATTCGGCCCATAGAGTCTGCACCGACCCACTTAAGCCCTCACTTCCACCCTATCCCCCTAACCCAATAGTCCCCCCTAACCTTTTTTGGACACTAAGGGCAATTTAGCATGCCCAATCCACCTAACCTGCACGTCATTGGACTGTGGGAGGAAACCGGAGCACCTGGAAGAAACCCACACAGACACGGGGAGAACGTGCAGACTCCGCACAGACAGTGACCCATCAGAGAATCGAACCTGGGACCCTGGTGCTGTGAGGCCACAGTGCTAACCACTATGCTACCATGCTGCCCACTTTTTTGTTTAAAGAATTTTGTTTCCCCAGTTTTATTTAGATCAAGATATTCTTGCCACAGATATTTCTTTGAATAGAATTACATTCAAAAGAAGTGATTATATGAAATTTATTGAATGTCTTGCTGGTTTCGGGGACATGAACTGGCCGTGCTCGGGAGCTGGCAAAAAGAGGTCCCAGACCCAGGGCCACCGGAGACCCCATTGTGGTGAGGGTAAGTGCAGGGTGGCTCCCTTGCCCTCCCCCTGGAATGCGGGCATGTAGGCACTGCCCAGCTGGCATCTTGGCACTGCCACCCTGCTTAGGTGGCTGGATGGCACTGCTAAGCCAGCAGGAGCACTGCCTGTGTGCCACAGCGGCAGTGCAAGGTTGCCCAAGTGTCAGGGTGGCATTGCCAAGGGTCAGGGGCAAGGGGGGCCATGCCCAAAAAATAAGGGTGGAGGGAGCGTTTGAAGCGTGGGGGAGTGCAGGGCAGGTAAGTACGGGCCTCCGGGAAGTTGGCTGGGTGATGGGGGGGGGGGGGGGGTCCTAGAAGGAAGGGGGTGCTGTAAGGGGGCTTGGGGAGGGCTGAGGAGGGGGCACCCCCAGGGACCCCACAGCAGGGTGTCCTCACTTGGGAGGTGAGGGGTAGTGTCCATGTGTGTGGGGGGTGACATTGCCCATGGGTGGGGGACCCACAAGCTCACTTAGAGATCGGGGCATCCTTTCAAAGTGGCGGCCCGATCTCGGAGTTCATCTCCCCAGTGCTAAATTTTTTTTCGAAGTCTGGGCTGAATTCTGAATTCTCCCTCGGTGTACCCGAACAGGCGCCGGAATGTGGCGACGAGGAGCTTTTCACAGTAACTTCATTGCAGTGTTAGTGTAAGCCTACTTGTGACAATAAAGATTATTTATTTATTTTATTTATTTAAACCGGTGAGAAACTCCCCAAGGCCCAAAAAAGTGACTAAGTGTCATTGAATAGCAGTGGGGAACTCATCAGCAGTAAACTTCCTGAAAAGCCCGCACAAATTAACTTGGAAATTTTGGGGAGAATCGGGCCCTCTGTCTCCTGTTGCCAAGCCAATTCTTTATCCATCTAGCTGGCACACCCCGAATCCCTTGCGACTTTACCTTTTGTACCAGTCTGCCATGAGGGACTTTGTCAAACACCTTACTAAAGTCCATGTAGAGGACATCCACAGCTTTTCCCTCATCAATTAATTTTGTCACCTCCTCAAAAACTCTATAAAGTTGGTAAGACATGACCCTCCCTGTACAAAACCATGTTGCCTGTCACTAACAAGTCCATTCGCTTCCATATGTGAATAAATTCTGTCCCTCAGTACATTCTCCAACAGCTTCCCCACATGAGGCTCACTGGCCTTTAATTACCAGGATTTTCCCCGTTTCCCTTCTTAAACAAAGGGACAACATTGGCTATTCTCCAGTCCTCTGGAACCTCGTCTGTGGTCAAAGATGATGCAAAGATATCTGTTAAGGCCCCAGCTATTTCCTCTCTTGCCTCCCACAGTAACCTGGGATATAACCCATCCGGCCCAGGGGATTTGTCTATTTTACTGCATTTTAAGATATCCAACGTTTCCTCCTTCATTACGCTGACATGTCCTAGAGTAGTCACATACCCATCCCTAACCTCAACATCCGTCATGTCCTTGTCCTTGATGAACACCGGTGCAAAGTACTCATTAAGGATCTCACCCAATTCCTTTGCCCTCAAGTGGGCCTACTTTTTCCCTAGCTACCCTCTTGCTCCTTATATATGTATAAAAGGCCTTGGGATTTTTCTTGACCCCGCTTGCCAATGACATTTCATGGCCTCTTTTAGCCCTCCTAACTCCCCGTTTGAGTTTGCTCCTACTTTTCCTAAATTCTTCAAAAGCTTTGTCTGTTTTTAGTTGACTAGACCTAATGTATGCTTCCTTATTCTTTTTGACCAGTCTCACAATTTCCCCCATCATCCATGGTTCCCTAATCTTGCCATTTCTGTCCTTCATTTTTGCAGAGACATGCCTGTCCTGCACTCTAATCAGCTGGTCTTTAAAAGACTCCCACATATCAAATGTGGATTTACCCTCAAACAGCTGCGCCCCATCCACATTCTCCAGCTCTTGCCGAATTCTGTTGTATTTTGCTCATACAGTTATAAAACTCATGTAATTGATTGCATCTGGCAATAGTAAAGCTTTATTAGTTGTAGCAAAGTTTACCAGTATAGTAAAGGTTATTGGGAGTAGCAGTGTTTATAAACTAGAATTAAGAAAATTAAATTTACACATAATAGAGATGGCAGGGCAGGTGGTGGTTTGCAACTGCAGAATATGGGAGCTCCTGGATGCTGGTGCGGTTAAGGGCAAGCACATCTGAAATAAGTGTCTATGGCTTGAGGAGCTTCGGATCCGAGTAACTGAGTTGGAGCTCGAGCTGTAGACACTGCGACACATCAGGGAGGGGCAAAATTACCTCAAGGCAATAAATGCTGGCCTAGCCAGCAATGTCCACACCCAGTAGAAGAAAATAAAGCGCCCCATCAAACCACCTTAAACTCCCTCCACTACTAGCGGCAAGGGGAAGCAGTGTACACTATCTACAAGATGCATTGCTGCAACTCACCAAGGTTCCGTTGACTGCACTTATCAAATTTATGACTGCTACAATCTGGAAGGACAAGGGCAGCATGGGAAAACCACCACCTGCGAATTTCATTCCTAAAACATCCTGACTTGAAACTATATTGTCATTCCTTCACTGTCTCTGGGTCAAATTCCTGGTGTTTGTACCTACACTAAATGTACTCGATGATTCATCATCACCTTCTCAAGGGTAATTAAGGATGGGCAATAAATGTTCATCTTGCTAGTGGCACTCACACCCCAAGAATAAAATTTAAAAAGTCCAGTACAAGCCATTTGGCAAAACATCTCTCCAATTCCTCAGCCAAGGCAATGTATTGTGCTTCTGTGACTGTTAATGAGGTAGCTGTTACTACGATGAGAAATTCTCCTCTTTCATTACAATCTAAGAATGGTCCACTGAGCCAGTCGGTGCCACTTGTAAATGTTGTAACTGCAATTCCTCAGCAAAGTCCAAAAAATGCAGCCTAACAGGTCAGATCAAAATTCCAGAAGCAGCAGATAGTAAAAGATTTGCTGTAACACTTCAGGCTTCAATCAGAATCTCTGAACTATCCATGTCAGTCCTTAATATAGCATCAAACTGGACCATCTGCGAAGAAGAATACTACTCTTGAAAATGTGGAAGTATATTCTTCTATTTTGTGTCACTCCATTGTGCCTATGGGATGTTTGAGATTGATTTTAGCATTAGCATTTAATTTTATAGGTAAACAAAACGCAACTTGCTCTTTTTGAAGAATGGTCTTCATTCACAAAAGAAACATAGAAAATAGGGGGTTAGACCATCCGGCCCCTTGAGCTGGTCCACCTTCATTATGATCATGGTTGATCATACAACTCAGTAACCTATTTCCACCACCACCACCCCCAACTCCCCAATATCCTTTGACCCCTTTAGTCCCGAGAGCTATATCTAACTCCTTCGTGAAAACATGTACAATTTTGGCCTCAACGGCTTTCTGTGGTAGCAGATTCCACAGGCTTACCACTCTGGGCAAAGAAATTTCTTCTCATCTCAGTCCTAAATGGTTTACCACATATCCTTAGACTGTGACCCACTGGTCCTGGACTAGCCTATCATTGGGAACATCTATCCTGTATGATGGTCCTGTTAGAAATTTATAGGTTTATATGAGATCCCCCCTCATTCTTCTAAACTCCAGCGAATATAATCCGAACCAACTCTATCTCTCCTCATAGATCAGTCCTGCCATCCCAGGAATCAGTCTGGTAAACATGTGCTGCACTCCAACTATAGCAAGAACATCCTTCCTCAGATAAGGAGACCAAAACTGCGCACAATATTTCACGTATGGTGTCACCAACATCCTGTATAACTGCAGCAAGACATCCCTGCTCCTGTACTTGAATCCTCTCGCTATGAAGGCCAACATACCATTTGCCTTCTTTACCAACTGCTGCACTTGCATGCGTTGGAGTACAAGGACACCCAGGTCTCGTTGCACATTCCCCTCTCTCAATCTAGTCATTCAGATAATAATCTGCTTTCCTGTTTTTGCTACCAAAGTGGGTGACCTCACACTTATCCACATTATGCTGCATCTGCCATGCATTTGCCCACTTGCTCAAATCTTTAGAAAATAACTATGGAGCGGCAACTGCACCGTGCAATTTTGTTCTTTTGGGATTTAGCCATTAAAAATTGATGAAAAACCAATAGCGGAAACTAAGCTTAAAGTCAAAATCACTCAACTGGCATTTTCTTTATATAGAACACTTCAAATATAAGAAAGTGTCTCAGTGCTTTCCAGCCCAAATAAATTTACATTAAAAATGTATTTAATTCAATAAACAACCTAAAGGGAATAGGTTACTGATTTAGATATAATAGGCCTACCTTCCACGTTAATTTCCCTGTCGTTGAGTATTTGTAGTAACAGTGATTCAAGCTTCTCATGCCGAAAAATTCTCAGTAGAATACTGGCCAGTAATGTGCGATCCTGGCCACACACATGGGATAAGGCATATATCACATGGAACTCTTTCTGAAGAATAAGCTACAAAACAAAAGTGAAGTTAATAAACAAATCAAAATGCAACATATTGGTAGAATGTTTACAAATGTATAATTTATTTAACACCGAGTTCAATTTCAGACCAAATATCCTTGACATCACAAAGACCATCTATTTTCACTGTTATATCATCGACCTCCACCCTTACTGCCAACTCCCACCATCAATTCTTGCAGTTAGTCACCACTAGAATCAACAATTCCGAAGATCTCCAGTCCAGCCTTCTATACCTCATCCTTTATAAAACTACAGCTCAACCAAAGTTGCATAGTTCCGTCCTATTCTGCACTTTATCCTATACATCCATTACTCCTGTCCTTATTAACATATGTTGAAGCACTGGGGTAATGGATGAACAGGTTAAAACGCTCATTCACATCTTAAAATCCCTCCATGGACACACTCTTCGCGTTCTTGTAACCTCATACATTACACCTAAACTCACTATTCTTCTGACACTGGGCTCTTGTGCAAACTCCATCCTTCATCCCAGCATTGAAGCCACACTGGCATAATTCATCTCTCAGTCTTTGCATTTCCCTCTCCTTGGCTAGGTATCCAGTTTCCCCCTTCCAAAATTGGGACTATTGCCACTCTAGGAACACTACATTAATTCAAAATTTTGCTGGCTGCACAGCTTAGCTTTTCAGTGGGCCATCTCACTTTTAAATTAAATTTGGAGGAGGAACTGCTACTGTTTCTTGAGAAACAGAAATAATTGTTTAATGAGTATACTAATTTACAAAGCCTAAAGTGTGACACGATTAATAAATTCTTCTGTAGCACGCTAATAGTTAAAATTATTCAGCCAGCTAATCAAAAGCAACTTCAATCAATTGACTGGGCACTTTCTAGCGTGCTCCTGCAATCTCAGACAAAATCCAGCAGCATCCAGTTTGTGCAAGCACGAGGACTAGCAAAAAATGAATAATGGAGACTCTGCCAGGAGCTTTCATTATTTCTAGGTAAATAAGACAATAATCAATACAGATGTGAAATTAAAAATGAAGCAGCTGGCATTCAGCCCTTAAACTGGAGATTGCAAGGGGGTGGGGAAGGAGGAATGAGGGAGAGACAACGGAAGAGAATTTAGAAAGGAAAGAGCTAGACAAAACAAATTTCAGAAAGGAAAAGCTTGACAAAACAAATTTCAGGAAAGTTATGAGGTGGGGAAAGAATGAGGATGAGGTGAGAAGAACAACATTTTGCCTCAGCCTGGATAACAAGAGGTTGTTTTTGTTGAATTTTGTTGCACTGGGCAAGATGAGAGTTAATTTGGGCCTCGCTGGATTCCAAGTCATTATTTATGTATCAATGGGTGGCAGATGCTTGACTTTCTCTTCTACTCATAGTTGCGCACATTTCTTCGGTTAACCAGTCATACATGCTCTGAGAAATATTTCCCAAAAAAAAAAAACGTTTGGCAGGTTTTATGCATCAAAATTTAAATGCTGATTGGTTTAATATTTTTTCCAGATTTTACAACAGATTTTTCTGAAATCGATGGTTTTTTTTAAAAAAGTGCACTTTTTAAAAACAATACTTTTTTTATTCCCCCCCCCCGACCTGACTGGGGTCCAAAATTACAGAGTATGTACAGTACAGATATATGTAATTCAGCCCAACTGATTTATGCCAGTGTTTGCTTCATATGAGCCTCTTCTGAAATTAGTTAATCTAACCCCATTGGTATGGCCTTCAATTTATTTTTAGATTAGATTTAGATTTGTCATGTGTACGAGGTACAGTGAAAGGTATTGTTCTGCGTACAGTCCAGGCAGATCGCTTCATATATGAAAACATAGAACATATGATAAACATATGAGGATATATAGAATATAGTGCTCCAACTGTAGAGAAGATGTGTAGAAAGATCAGTTCAGTTCATAGGAGGGCATTCAGGGATCTGGCAACAGCGGGGCAGACGCTGTTTTTGAATCTATTGGTGCGTGTTCTCAAACTTTTGTATCTTCTGCCCGTTGGAAGAGGTTGGAACAGAAAATATTCCGGGTGGGAGGGGTCTTTCTCTCTCATGTACGCATTCAGTCTCTCCCTAAATGGATCTATATTATTTGATTCAACGACTCCATGAGGCAGCAAGTTCTACATTCTCGCCATTCTCTGAGTAAATATGTTTCTCCTGAATTATTATTGGATTTATTAATGATTATATTAATGATCCCTAATTTTCGATTTCCCCACAAGTGGAAACATCCCATTTACTCATTAGATCAGCCCTCAGTTTTTTTTCCTTTTGAGTAAATAAGCCATTCTGTTCAACATATCCTGACAGTTCTGACTGGTTCCAATATCATTACTGTAAACCATTTTTCACTTTCTTCAGTGCCTCTATATAATTATTATATCAAGAACAGAACTCTGCATGGTACTCCAAGTGTGCAAATGAGAGTTCATACCAGCCATGCATCTCAATGTCTTGAGTTATTTGTGGAATTAACACATGATGAATAAAAGCAATTACAATTCTGCTGAATTGGGATGCTTTATAATGCATGCTGAGAGACCAAAGGAAAGGATGGTCACTCATTCATGTCTTGAGGGTCTGGAGCATGTTGTTTGGTCACTGTTTATAGTAAGAGTGACTGAAAAGCTTAAGCGGACCATACAACCATGGTAACTGAATCATTGACAGAGACTAAAATGAACATAAACGCATCTTGTTATGTTAGCCGAAATGTGCATTGCATCTCATTTAATGCAGGGTAATTTAATGGTAGCATGCATGGAATGGAATGTAGAGATCAAAAGGTAGAATTGGTATATGTGTTTTGAGTAAACCTCTGCTTGTTGGGAGCAAGAAAAAGATAGGAGGATTAGACATTATAGCCCCGAGTCTGCTTTGCCATTTGATACGATTATGGCTAATTTTCAGCCTCAACTCCACTTCCCCCTCACTCCCTATATCCCTTCATTATCTGAGGCCAAAAATCCATCTATTTCAGCCTTAAAATATATTCAGAAATGGACTACACAACCCCCTGGAGTAAAGAATTCCAAAGGTACATAAACTTTTGAATTTCTCCTCATCTGAGTCTTAAATGATCGGCCCCTTATCTTGAGATTGTAGCCGCATATTCTAGATTTCTAAGTAGGGGAAACAACCTCTCAGTGTCAACCCCATCAAATTCCTTCAAGAATGTTGTATGTTTCAATAAGTTCAACTCTCATTCTTCTAAACTCCACAGAATATAGGCCTGATTTACAGTCTCTCATCAGTCAACGCTCCCATTTTTGTTTTTAAAAATGTATTTATGGGAAGTGGGTGTCGCTGGTTAGTCCAGCATTTATTACCCATCCCTGGTTGCCCTTTAGAAGGTGACAGTGAGTTGCCTTCTTGAGCACTGCAGTCTTTGAGGTGTAGGTACACCTATTGTGCTGTTAGGGAGGGAGTTCCAGGATTTTGCCCCAGCGGCAGTGAAGGAATAGAGGATAGTGAGTGACTTGGAGGGGAACCTCCAGGTGGTGGGGTTCCCAGGTATCTGCTGCTCTTGTCCTTCTAGATGGTAGTGGTTGTGGGTTTGGAAGGAGCTGTCTAAGGACCCTTGGTGCGTTACTGCAGTGCAGCTTGTAGATGGTACACATGGCTGCCACTGTTCGTCTGTGTGGAGGGTTTGAATGTTTGCGGAAGGAGGAGCAATCAGCGGGCAGCTTTGTCCTGGATGGTGTCAAGCTTCTCGAGTGCTGTTGGAGCTCCAAGCAACTGGAGAGTATTTCATTACACTCCTGATCTAGCCTTTGACCTGTCCTGGTAGCCACAGTGTCAATATGGCTAGTCCAGTTCAATGTCTGATCAATGGTAACCCCCCAGGATATTGATTGTCTCACAAACCGAATTCCCCACTATTATACTTCATCTGTCACCTTGTTGCTGATTCACTTAAACTGCCTGTATTTCTTTGCAGCTTCTTTGCGTCTTCCTCATAGCTTACCTACCTTTAAAAAAATTAATTTACAGGATGTAGGCATCGCTGGTTCAGCCAGCATTTATTGCCCACCAGAAGATGGTGCTGAGTCGCCTTCTTGAACCGCTGCAGTCCTTGAGGTGTATGTAAACCCACTGTGTTCTTTTGGAGGGAGTTCCAGGATGTTGCCCCAGCAACAGTGAAGGAACAGCGATATACTTCCAAGTCAGGGTGGTGAGTGACATGGAGGAGAACCTCCAGGTGGTAGGTGCTCTTGACCTTCTAGTGGTCGTGGGTTGGGAAGGTGCTGTATAAGGAACCTTGGTGAGTTACTGCAGTGCATCATGTAGATGGTACACGCGGCTGCCACTGTTCATCGGTGGTGGAGGGTTTGAATGTTTGTGGAAGGGGTAGCAATCAAGCGGGCTGTTTTGTCCTGGTTGGTGTCAAGCTTCTTGAGGGTGGTTGGAGCTGCACTCATCCAAGCACGTGGAGAGTATTCCATTACACTCCAGACTTGTGCCTTGTAGATGGTGGACAGGCTTTGCAGGGTCAGGAGGTGAGTTACTCAACATAGGATTTCAAGCCTTTGACCTGTCCTGGCAGCCACAGTATTAATATGGCTAGTCCAGTTCAGTTCCTGATAAATGGTAACCCCCAGGATGTTGATTGTTTTGTATCGTCAGCAAACATAGATGAAGAAACACGTAGTAATGTAACTATATCATAATTATAGATTGTAAATAGCTGAGGTCTCTGCACTGATCCTTGCAGCAGTCCACTAGTTAACTTGCCAAGTTGAAAATGCTCCATTCTTTGCTTTCCGTCCATTAACCAATCCTCTATGCCAGTATATCACTGCAACTCCATGAGCCCTTAAGTTATGTATTAACCATTGCGTAACACTTCACTGAATGCCTTTTGGAAATCCAAGTATTCTACATGTACTGGTTCATAATTATTTACCCCACTAGCTTAATATTCAAAATGATAATAAATTTGTCAAACACAATTGTGAATTGTGAAATGCAAGTTATCATAAACTCTAATTGTAGTATATAATTTTGGCGAAGTACTCAAATTGGATTGTATAGCGAGGTAACTCAAAACAAGATCTGATTCTGTGGTTGTTACAACTGATGTGTGTGTTTAAAGTAATGATAGAAAATAGAACAGGAAAGCAATTCACCAGTAAGGTTTAACACAATTAATGTACAGGTGCTAAATGTTCCCAAATGCATGATTTTAATATTTGATATCTAGTTGACAGCAAGTACTTTGATTAAAAGTTACAGAACACCATGAACATGCAGCGCTTTGAAAATAAAACAAAATTAAATACCTCTTTGAATTCACTGTATTCTTCTTCTGGCATAATTTTTTCCAATGAATATCGTGCTCTTACCCGTAGAGTACCAGGTTCAATTCCTTTTAGTGGAAAATGTGAACTAAGAGGGAACCACTCATCAATCAGCTGCCCTTTTTGCAACTTATTCAACAAACAACGCATGAATACTGTAAAACAGAAATTTTTCAAGGTCCAGTTCAATCTTCGATTTGCAACTTAATTTGAAACAATAAGAGAAATGTTAGTTTGTTCAGTTTAACATAAGCCAGATTGAATCATCCTTTTTGGTACCCACCAAAAACTGAGCACTTTATCCTTCAATTCTAGCTCCCGCCTAGGTGTATTGACAAGCTGGGCTTCAAACTTTACATTCCCTCATCAAGATCACTGGAGCGCAACACCGCCTACCCTCGAGCTATCTTCAGTGCTGCTGAAAGTCTGATACGTTTCAGTTTGTGTGTGTGAGGGGGGGCAGAAAAAAAAATGATGATAGACTTTGTTATGGGAAAGAATGGACATTTATGATAGAATGACAAAGAACAATTAGAGAGCATGAACTAAAAAGTACACATGAAGCAGAGTTCAGTAAGAGAGCACGCCAAGACAGCCCGGGTACGAGCACAGAAACAATAGATAGCATAAGTGGTTAAATGAGAGAAAAGGAAAAGCATAAATGGAAATGATGGACATAAAGGAGAACTAATGACAGAATTTGAATACGGGTCTCAGAACAAGCAAGCAACCAAGTGATGTACAAAATTTGGGCCAGGATGGCGGACGGTGGGTGGAATTGGGTGTTGGTAGGTAGTGGCATCGTGTCCGTTTCATCTGCGATTTTACAGCGTGGGTAAGATATCGGGCAGCCCGCTAATCAGTTCGCTACCGCAGGGGCAGCCCCAAGCGTCCAGCCTACAAGGTGAAACTTGGCAGACTGATGATCATGCAAGGGGAGTTCTTCCTTTCCAGGCACCCTGTGTCCACTGGGGACCCCACCCCAAAGTTAGTTCTCCCTCTTCCACCCTAAAAATCATGCCCCCTGCCTGACCCTGTTGAGACCCTATTTCTACCTTTAAATTTGGGTTCAATTGACACCTCTCTTTGGGACAACCTGCAGGTCCATCATTGGCCACTGCTCCAGGTGGCACTGTTGCAACACAAAAGCTGCCAAGCCACTGATTGACTGTTAAATACCAATGTTCAAAGATGCTTTCAGGCCCATGTATGTCACAACAGTCCAGCAATCTGTCCTTCAACAGATTGCTCCGATTGTGGAAGTCCGGCCCCAGAGCAGAGGCCGCAGCTCCACGAAGACCACCCTGCTGTTCTCTTTCAGCATGATAGCATTCATCCTCAGACCGCTACCACATTGTCAGTGGCCCGCTGCTGTCAGTCAGCCAGCCCAAATTACCGCTCTCCATATTAAACAGTGCAACCCAAAGCCTAGCATTCTTGGCCTGGAGTTTCTCGAGGCCATCTGTATCTCCCTCTGAAAGTCAGCAGCCTTCAAACAGCAAATGGGGTAGCAACAGGATAGGCAAAAAAGCATCCACTAAAGGAATGCACAAAAAATTATTTGTCAACATTTGTATCAAAGCAACATGTTTTGGATTTATAAATTTGCTTTGGATTGCTTATTTTGTGCTGGTTTTTAATTTTGCATTTTATTACGATCGCCACAGAGACCAATAACCTTTAAAAGGAGATTTGCACTTCGTTATTAGCTAAATGACACACCCAAGATTTCATACTACTACTGTAACAAATAACTAAAATCACTATTGACTAAATTCTATTTCATTTTGTACGCAACTTATACTTTAGCCACAGAAAGGACATTCAGCTGGCACTTATCACCAATCACACACTGTAAGGAATTACAGTCCCTTTCACACAGTCCAGTTATTCAGTTTCCAATGGGATCCTGTATTCCTGTTTCACCGAGTAGCAAGTCACTGTCGCTAGGCGTTTTTTCTCCATTTTCGGCAAGCTTAATTCCACTTCTACCAGTCAAACTTGTTCCAAGCTGATTTTTCTCCCTGGCCATGCCAGAGGAAATCCCCTAGAATCAGTGTAGTATTGCTGAAGAAAGATCTTGTCAAAACTTTTCATCTTGTACTCATCAGAGCAATTGCAAGAAATCAGATATATGGAGAACAACTTTATACTGTGAGAGGATAGAGAGCTGATTGTTGGTAAGTGGACTCACTTGCCATGGAAAATGAACCAGTTCAAGGTAACAGACAGTTAACTGCCAAGTATTGTTTCAAATTTAAGCCAGCAGCTTGACTCTGATTGGTCAAGACATTGCCCTATGGGATGAACCAGCGAATGGCTATCAATTATTTTGTTTAGCTTAAACAGGTGCAGTGTGTGTGCATGTTCATTGTCTGTAAAGCATAGGGCCTTGTTTATTAATATATGTAGCCTCAGGTACACCACCCTGACTGAAATACTAATTTGGTTGTCAGCGTAACTTTTAGCACACCAAGGATTATTTAGCAACTGTTAACCAATCGCGGAATCACATTTAACGTTGGACAACTGTGTTTAGAGTTTTGCAAGCTTGGGTTGGTTAGGTAATTTGTACTTGGTCCGTTGCATAGTGAAAGGAAAATGTTGTTTTATACGATCCGTCAATGTTGGTGACTTACGGCCTACTTACATAGCATCATACTGGCACTGAAATGCATATACCACATTGCTCATTTATGCGGTAGCAGAACATATTTTTGACTTGATGGTAGAATCCTGTTAGTGACAAATGCTATTCGCATCACTACTGCATCGTAGCAGCAAGAAACAGCTAGTTTCACTTCTTGCTCAAACTATTGATATCCCTTGTCCTTCCAGGGTAATCTGAGGTAAGGGCACTTTTCAGGTTGCTTCTTCCGTTTGTATGATATACAGCATGAAACGATCTGATCAGGGTAGCCATTATCCCACAGGATATCTTTGATGCAACCTATTTCAGCATCAAGCCTGCTGTGAGCAAATGGGTTGGGCCCTTGATAGAGTATTGATTTCATAGAATCATAGAATTTACTGTGCAGAAGGATGCCATTCGGCCCATCAATACTGTACCAGTCCTTGGAAAGAGCACCCTATTTAAGCCCATGCCTCCACCCTTTCCCCGTAACTCAGTAACCCCACATAACCTTTTTGGACACTAAGGGAAATTTATCATGGCCAATCCACCTAACCTGCACATCTTTGGACCGTGGGAGGAAACCCACGCAGACACAGGGAGAACATGAAGACTCTGAACAGACAGTGACCCAATCCAGGAATCGAACCTGGGACCCTGGAGCTGTGAAGCAACTATGCTACCGTGCCGCCCCGATATATGGAGAACAACTTTATACTGCGAGAGGATAGAGGACTGATTGTTGGTAAGTGGACTCTCTTGCCATGGAAAATGCACCAGTTCAAGGTAACAGACAGTTAACTTCCAAGAATTGTTTGAAATTCATAGTTTATTTATATAGGGGCTAGTAGAATGCATATAGCTAAATATTAAAAGTGCCTTGACTGTGGAATCCAGTCATCTTGTCTCATATAATGAATTAATCATTGTATTCCAGTGTATTCAGCACTAAGACGTTATTGTTCTCTGTATAATCAACTAATCAGTTACAGCAAAGTCTACGCCGAACTCTGTAACGTGGAGAGTGTGGGAAACATATCCAGTAATTTTCCTAAGACTACGCACGCAGACACTAAACTAGTTTTGATAGGCACCAGTCAATCTTAAGTAATGTCCAATGTTTGATTAACAAATCATCCTCTAAGTAAGAGACACTCATTTGAATAACCCAGGAGGTCTCGGCTGAGAATTAGAAGCCAATGAAAGTAAATGAGGGGTTAAACCAGAGAAAGGAATTCTCTTAAAAGTGGGACCTCGTTGTCGAGGTCTTGCTTCCTGAATTCTTGATTCATCTATTTGTTTGTGTTGAAGTGACTTGTTTTTATGCTTTTTGCCATGTGCTTGACCTTTTTATGTATTGTTTGATATTTTGCTTCTAAGTTTTGGTTCAGTTCTTATTCAAGCGTATTTGAGTGAGTAATTAGCAATAAAGTCATATTTTTGACACCTCCAAGCAACCGGACTACCGGTTCTTATTAGAAGGTAAAATAAGAGTCCCAACAATTTGGCGAGCCAGCCAGGAGTGCCAGAAGGAAGAGACCGAACACCACACCGAGGCATCGGATCAACAGAACCGAGGCAAGAGACCCTCATGTCTGCGGCCGTTTAGAGTCGGGTGACCTCCTACCCCCCACCTTGCGAAAATGTCTGGCTTGAAATTTGCTCAAGTCCCAGTAACAATCAGACATCTGACGATGGTACATATATAGTATATCGCGTTATAGATATAATAACCCCCCGACGAGAGTATAGTCTACGACTTGAGGCCCGGGGTTAGAAAATACTATTTTGGAGTTGAAATGGCGGCCAAAGATCTGCCTACAACTTCTAGGGGCATCCAAGCCCCGGTACAGAGATTGAACAGAAATTTCTAAAGTACAATACTTTCAAAGGACAATTGGTGCTTTTATAATATAAGAAGAATTTGGGGGAAAACTACCCATATGAGAGATAAAAAACAGACCAAATGGTCCCTGATTGTAATGAGTCAGCTCCGAAAGAGAAACGAGACTATAGCAAGTACCAACTATGATTGTGAAATAAAAAAAACAGAAGGCGCAATTACAGGCAGTCTGTGAGGAGCTAGAGGGAGAAAAATACAAAATTGAAAAGCTAGAAAGTTTAGAAGAAGTTGTGAGACTCAGACGTGAAGTCTCGGAGCTGAATTCGGAAAAAGACAAGCTCCAATAAATAAACTGAGTTAGCATTGGTAAATGCGAAGCTTAAAGCAGAAGTATCAGGACTTCAATTGGGAGTACAAGATCTTCTGACCCAGAATAGCAGCACGGTAACATTGTGGATAGCACAATTGCTTCACAGCTCCAGGGTCCCAGGTTCGATTCCAGCTTGGGTCACTGTCTGTGCGGAGTCTGCACATCCTCCCCGTGTGTACGTGGGTTTCCTCCGGGTGCTCCAGTTTCCTCCCACAGTCCAAAGATGTGCAGGTTAGGTGGATTGGCCATGATAAATTGCCTTAGTGTCCAAAAGTGCCCTTAGTGTTGGGTGGGGTTACTGGGTTATGGGGATAGGGTGGAGGTGTTGACCTTGGGTAGGGTGCTCTTTCCAAGAGCCGGTGCAGACTCGATGGGCCGAATAGCCTCCTTCTGCACTGTAAATTCTATGATGATCTGTAAATTCTATGAATAGGGAACTTAAAGAGAAGTTAACGGAAAAATCCCTGATCTGGGGGGGAACCTCTTTTTAACGGGTCCTCAACGCCCATACAACCAAGGCCTATCCTAGAAACAGTAGATCCAACTCCAGAAGTCCCGCCTCCGCCAGCCTGTGAGGTGAGAGAGGCCATTCCCGACGTAAGACGTACGGTCTCAATGAAAAGAAGCCAGCTGACCTCCGGTTGCGGCTATGCGTAGCTAAGTCACACGTTTGGCAGCTCCCGCTAAAAACGGACTTTTGGGCTCTTTTTAGGGCCCGTTACGGCCCTTGTTCGACGTTTCCCGGTGTGGGGCGATTATAAAAGTGGCATTGAAGCAAAGAAAGGTGCGAGGGAGGACCACCAAGATGGCGGCGGGCGGAGACCAGGCAGCGTGGAGGCAGTGGGCGCAAGAGCAGCAGGAGCTTTTCCAGCGCTGTTTTAAGGATCTGAAAGCAGAGCTGCTGGAGCCGATGAAGGCTTCAATTGATAAGCTGCTGGAGACGCAGACGGCCCAAGGGGCGCAAATCCGGGAGGTCCGGCAGAAGGTCTCGGAGAATGAGGACGAGATCTTGGGCCTGGCGGTGAAGGTGGAGGCGCACCACAAGAAATGGCAGGCGAGGTTCGAGGAGATGGAGAACCGGTCGAGGCGGAAGAACCTGCAGATCCTGGGTCTCCCAGAGAGGCTGGAGGGGTCGGACGTGGGTCACCATGCTGAACCATGCCTACGTGGTCACCATGCTGAATTCACTGATGGGAGCAGGGGGTCTTTCAGGGGCCCTTGGAGCTGGAGGGGGCCTACCGAGTGCTGGCGAGGTGGCCCAAGTCCAATGAGCCGCCGCGGGCGGTGCTGATGCGGTTCCACCGGTTTGCTGATCGGGAGTGTGTGTTAAGGTGGGCCAAGAAGGAGCGGAGCAGGAGGTGGGAGAACGTGGAGGTCCGGATCTACTAGGATTGGAGCGCGGAGGTGGCGAAGAAGAGGGCCGGTGACACGCGGGCGAAGGCAGTGCTGCACAGGAAGGGGGTGAAGTTCGGTATGCTGCAGCTGGCGCGTCTGTGGGTCACCTATTAGGACCGACACCATTATTTTGAGTCCCCGGAGGAGGCGTGGGCCTTTGTGCAGGCTGAAAAACTGGACTCGGACTAAGGGTCAGGGACGACGGGTCGCGGTGGAGGGATGGTTGTGTTGTGTTTCGAGGGGGGGTTCTTTGTTTTTCGGGAGTTGATTGGGCATTGTTCTGATTAGGTCCGCCGGGTGGGCTCGTGGGGGGTGTAGGTAAACTGCTTGGGGGGTTGATGGTCGGTAGGGGAGGCGGGGGGGGGGGGGGGGGGAGCGGAGAAGCCCGAGTTGGGTGTAGTGGGACCGGGCCTGGAAAGGCAGCTGCGCCAGAGGAGGCGGGGCCGGGCGAGTAGAAAACACGGGCTTTTTCCCATGCTTAGGGTTGAAGGGGCAGGGCCGGAGCTGGGCAGCGCGGGCTTTTCTCCCGCGCTGGGAGTGGAATGGATGAGAGCCTGCTGGTGGACAAGGGGACGGAAGGGGAAGTTCCACACTGGGGGGGGGGTGGTCGATGGAGCGGCGGGAGTGGCCGGGGTCAGCTGACTTACGGGAGTGCAATGAGGGGAGCAATGCAGCTAGCGGGGGGGGCGGGTTGCTGCTGGAATGGCCAAGGGGGAGCTGGAGCTGGTAGAGGCGGTCGGGGAGGGGTCTGCCGCGGTGGGGAACGGGTCGGGCGGGGGGCGCGTGGCTGGCCTAGGAAGGGCTATGGCTAATGGGCGGGTGAGTAGCCCCCTGATCCGGCTGATAACCTGGAATGTAAGGGGACTGAATGGGCCGGTCAAGCGGGCCCGGGTGTTCGCGCACCTGAAGGCGGATGTGGCCATGCTTCAGGAGACGCACCTGAGGGTAGTTGTAGGGGATTCTATTATCAGGGGGATAGATAGTATCCTTTGTGAGCAGGATAAAGAGTCCCGCATGGTATGTTGCCTGCCCGGTGCTAGGGTGCGGGACATCTCTGACCGGCTTGAAAGGATACTGGAGAGGGAGGGGGAGGATCCAGTTGTTGTGGTCCATGTCGGTACCAACAACATAGGCAAATCTAGAAAAGAGGACCTGTTTAGAGATTATAAAGAGCTAGGATTCAAATTTAAAAACAGGTCCTCAAGGATCATAATCTCCGGATTACTGCCCGAGCCACGTGAAAATTGGCACAGGGAGGCAAGAATAAGGGAAGTTAACACGTGGCTGAAAGAGTGGTGTGGGAAAGAGGGGTTCCTTTTCATGGGACACTGGCATCAGTTTTGGGACAGGGGGGAGCTATACCATTGGGATGGTCTCCACCTGAACCGAGCTGGGACCAGTGTTCTGGCGAAAAGAGTAAATAGGGTGGTCAATAGGACTTTAAACTAAAGATTGGGGGGGAAGGGAAAGTCAGGGAACCAAGAGGTGAAGTAATTAGTGGGAAGCGTAGCTGCTTAGGAATACAAAAAAGCATGAAAAGACAGAACTCAGGAGAGGTTACGATAGTCCCCATCCCACAAAATATGACACAGTGTATGGAAAGGCTCAGTCAACCAAGGTCCACCACACTAAGAAAACAAAAAGGGACGGTCAATAGAGAATTAAAGATGCTATATTTAAATGCGCGCAGTATACGGAACAAGGTAGATGAGCTTGTGGCCCAGATTGTGACTGGCAGGTATGATGTGGTAGGCATCACGGAGACGTGGTTGCAGGGGGTTCAGGACTGGCATTTAAACATCCAGGGATTCACAACCTATCGAAAAGACAGAGAGGTGGGCAGAGGGGGCGGGGTTGCCTTGTTAATTAGGAATGAAATTAAATCAATAGCACTAAACAACATAGGGTCAGATGATGTGGAGTCTGTGTGGGTAGAGTTGAGGAACCACAAAGGCAAAAAACCCATAATGGGAGTTATGTACAGGCCTCCTAACAGTGGTCAGGACCGGGAGCACAAAATGCACCACAAAATAGAAAGTGCATGTCAGAAAGGCAAGGTCACAGTGATCATGGGGGACTTCAATATGCAGGTGGACTGGGTAAATAATGCTGCCAGTGGACCCAAGGAAAGGGAATTCATTTAATGTTTACAGGAGGGCTTTTTGGAACAGCTTGTGATGGAGCCCACGAGGGAACATGCCATTCTGGACATAGTGTTATGTAATGAGCCAGACTTGATTAAAGATCTTAAAGTAAGGGAACACTTAGGAGGCAGTGATCATAATATGGTAGAATTCAATCTCCAATTTGAAAGAAAGAAGGTAGAATCAGATGTGAAGGTGTTACAGTTAAATAAAGGTAACTACAGGGGCATGAGGGAGGAACTGACGAAAATCGACTGGGAGCAGAACCTAGTGGGAAAGACAGTAGAACAGCAACGGCAGGAGTTTCTGTGAGTAATTGAGGACACAGTACAGAGGTTCATCCCAAAGAAAAGAAAGGTTATCAGAGGGGGGATTAGGCAGCCATTGCTGACAAAGGAAGTTAGGGAATGCATCAAAGCAAAAGAGAAAGCATATAATGTGGCAAAGAGTAGTGGAAAGTCAGAAGATTGGGAAGGCTACAAAAACAAACAGAGGATAACAAAGAGAGAAATAAGGAAAGAGAGGATCAAATATGAAGGTAGGCTAGCCAGTAACATTAGGAATGATAGTAAAAGTTTCTTTAAATACATTAAAAACAAACGGGAGGCAAAAGTAGACATTGGGCCGCTCCAAAATGACGCTGGTAATCTAGTGTTGGGAGACAAGGAAATAGCTGAGGAACTAAATAAGCACTTTGCGTCAGTCTTCACAGTAGAAGACATGAGTAATATCCCAACAATTCAGGAGAGTCAGGGGGCAGAGTTGAATATGGTAGCCATCACAAAGGAGAAAGTGCTAGAGAAACTAAGAGGTCTAAAAATTGATAAATCTCCAGGCCCAGATGGGCTACATCCTAGAGTTCTAAAGGAGATAGCTGAAGAAATCGTGGAGGCGTTAATTATGACCTTTCAAAAGTCACTGGAGTCAGGGAAAGTCCCAGAGGATTGGAAAATCGCTGTTGTAACCCCCCTGTTCAAGAAGGGAACAAGGAAAAAGATGGAAAATTATAGGCCAATTAGCCTAACCTCGGTTGTTGGCAAGATTCTAGAATCCATTGTTAAGGATGAGATTTCTAAATTCTTGGAAGTGCAGGGTCGGATTAGGACAAGTCAGCATGGATTTAGTAAGGGGAGGTCGTGCCTGACAAACCTGTTAGAGTTCTTTGAAGAGATAACAAATAGGTTAGACCAAGGAGAGCCAATGGATGTTATCTATCTTGACTTCCAAAAGGCCTTTGATAAGGTGCCTCACGGGAGACTGCTGAGTAAAATAAGGGCCCATGTTATTCGAGGCAAGGTACTAACATGGATTGACGATTGGTTGTCAGGCAGAAGGCAGAGAGTTGGGATAAAAGGTTCTGTTTCGGAATGGCAACCGGAGACGAGTGGTGGCCCGCAGGGTTCAGTGTTGGGTCCACAGCTGTTCTCTTTATATATTAACAATCTGGATGACGGGACTGGGGGCATTCTGGCTAAGTTTGCCGATGATACAAAGATAGGTGGAGGGGCAGGTAGTATGGAGGAGGTGGGGAGGCTGCAGAAAGGTTTAGACAGTTTAGGAGAGTGGTCCAAGAAATGGCTGATGAAATTCAACGTGGGCAAGTGCGAGGTCTTGCACTTTGGAAAAAAGAATAGAGGCATGGACTATTTTCTAAACGGTGACAAAATTCATAATGCTGAAGTGCAAAGGGACTTGGGAGTCCTAGTCCAGGATTCTCTAAAGTTTCTTGCAGGTTGAGTCCGTAATTAAGAAAGCAAATGCAATGTTGTCATTTATCTCAAGAGGCTTGGAATATAAAAGCAGGGATGTACTTCTGAAGCTTTATAAAGCATTAGTTAGGCCCCATTTAGAATACTGTGAGCAATTTTGGGCCCCACACCTCAGGAAGGACATACTGGCACTGGAGCGGGTCCAGCGGAGATTCACACGGATGATCCCAGGAATGGTAGGCCTAACATACGATGAACGTCTGAGGATCCTGGGATTATATTCATTGGAGTTTAGGAGGTTGAGGGGAGATCTAATAGAAACTTACAAGATAATGAATGGCTTAGATAAGGTGGACGTAGGGAAGTTGTTTCCATTGGCAGGGGAGACTAGGACCCGGGGGCACAGCCTTAGAATAAAAGGGAGTCACTTTAGAACAGAGATGAGGAGAAATTTCTTCAGCCAGAGAGTGGTGGGTCTGTGGAATTCATTGCCACAAAGGGCGGTGGAGGCTGGGACGTTGAGTGTCTTTCAGACGGAAGTTGATAAATTCTTGATTTCTCGAGGAATTAAGGGCTATGGAGAGAGAGCGGGTAAATGGAGTTGAAATCAGCCATGATTGAATGGTGGAGTGGACTCGATGGGCCTAATGGCCTTACTTCCGCTCCTATGTCTTATGGTCTTATGGATCAGGTAAGATTGAGAAAGGGGTGGGTAGGGCAGGTGTTTCATTCGGGTTTGGATGCAAAAAAATTGGGGGGGTGGGGGGGAAGAGAGTGTCGTTCGAGGCGTCGAGCATTGTGGCAGACAATGGCGGTAGGTATGTGATGGTAAGTGGCAAGCTGCAGGGGGAGCGGGTGGTGTTGGTCAATGTATATGCCCGGAATTGGGATGATGCGGGGTTCATGCGGCGTATGCTGGGCCGGATTCCGGACCCGGAGACAGGGGGCCTAATAATGGGGGGGGATTTCAACACGGTGTTGGATCCGGCACTGGATCGCTCTAGGTCTAGGACGGGCAGGAGGCTGGCGGCGGCCAAGGTACTGGGGAGGGGGTTCATGGACCAGATGGGAGGAGTGGACCCGTGGAGGTTTGCATGGCCGAGGGCCAGGGAATTTTCATTCTTCTCCCATGTCCACAAGGCCTACTCCCGGACTGACTTTTGTGTCATGAGCAGGGCACTGATTCCGAGGGTGGAGGATACGGAGTACTCGGCGATAGCCATTTCTGATCATGCTCCGCACTGGGTGGACCTCGAGTTGGGGGACTGCTGTGGCGCCTAGAGGTGGGGTTGCTGGTGGATGAGGAGGTGAGCAGGCAGTTCCAGGGGTATATAGAGAAGTACCTGGAGGCTAATGACAATGGGGAGGTGCAAGTAGGGGTGGTCTGGGAGGCGCTGAAGGCGGTGGTCAGAGGAGAGCTGATCTCCATTAGGGCACACAATGAGAGGGGGGAGGGGAGAGAGAGGGAGAGGTTAGTGGGGGAGATGGTGAGGGTGGACGGGAGGTACGTGGAGGTCCCGGAGGAGGGATTGCTTAGGGAGCGGCGTAGCCTCCACGCTGAGTTCGATTTGTTGACCACCAGGAAGGCGGAGGCGCAGTGGAGGAAGGCGCAGGGGGCGGTCTATGAATACGGAGAAAAGGCGAGCCAGATGCTGGCGCACCAGCTTCGGAAGCGAGAGGCAGCTAGGGAGATCGGGGGAGTTAAGGATGGAGGAGGGAGCACGGTGCGAAGTGCGGTGGGTATCAATGGGGTCTTCAGGGACTTCTACGAGGAAATGTACCGGTCTGAGCCCCCACTGGAGGGAGGGATGGGTCGCTTCCTGGACCGGCTGAGGTTTTCGAGGGTGGAGGAGGGGCAGGTGGCGGGGTTGGGAGCGCCGGTTGGGTTGGAGGAGTTGGTCAAAGGGATAGGGAACATGCAGGCGGGGAAGGCACCGGGGCCGGATGGGTTCCCGGCTGAATTTTACAAGTATTCGGACCTGCTGGACCCGCTGTTGGTAAGGACCTTCAACGAGGCAAGGGAAGGGGGGGGCTCTGCCCCCGACGATGTCTAGAGCGCTGATTTCCCTGATCCTGAAGCGGGACAAGGATCCCCTACAGTGTGCGTCATATAGGCCGATCTCACTCCTAAATGTAGATGCAAAGTTGCTGGCAAAGATTTTGGCCATGAGGATAGAGGACTGTGTGCCGCAGGTCATACACGAGGATCAGACGGGGTTCGTGAAAGGAAGGCCGTTGAATACTAATGTACGGAGGCTCTTGAATGTTATAATGATGCTGGCGATGGAAGGGGAGGCGGAGATAGTGGCGGCGATGGATGCTGAGAAGGCCTTTGATAGGGTGGAATGGGGGTACCTGTGGGAGGTGCTGAAAAGGTTTGGGTTCGGGGAGGGGTTCGTCAGGTGGGTGAGGCTGCTATATGAGGCCCCGGTGGCGAGTGTGGCCATGAACAGAAGGAGGTCAGAGTATTTCCGGCTACACCGGGGGACGAGGCAGGGGTGTCCCCTGTCCCCCCTGCTCTTTGCGCTGGCGATTGAACCCATGGCCATGGCGTTGAGGGAGTCGAGGAACTGGAGGGGGCTGGTGCGGGGTGGGGAGGAGCATCGGGTGTCGCTCTATGCGGATGATTTGCTGCTATACGTGGCGGACCCGGTGGGGGGAATGCCGGTGTTGATGAGGATCCTCAGGGAGTTTGGAGATTTCTCCGGGTACAAGCTTAATATGGGGAAGAGCGAGTTGTTCGTGGTGCACCCAGGGGACCAGGAGAGGGGGATTGGTGAGCTCCCGCTAAAAAGGGCGGAGAGGGGTTTCAGGTACCTGGGGGTCCTGGTGGCTGGGAGTTGGGGTGCCTACATAAGCTTAACTTCACGAGGCTGGTGGAGCAGATGGAGGAGGAGTTTAAGAGGTGGGACGTGCTGCCACTCTCCCTGGCAGGTAGGGTGCAGTCAGTGAAAATGACGGTGCTCCCGAGGTTTTTGTTCCTGTTCCAATGCCTGCCCATCCTGATCCCCAAGGCCTTCTTCAGGCGGGTTAACAGGAGCGTTATGGGGTTTGTGTGGGCGCAGAAGGCCCCGAGGGTGAGAAGGGTGTTCCTGGAGCAGGGCAGGGATAGGAGGTTGTCGCTGCCTAACCACTGTGGGTATTATTGGGCCACCAACGTGGCGATGGTGCGTAAGTGGGTGATGGAGGGGGATGAGGCAGCATGGAAGAGGCTGGAGATGGCATCCTGTGTGGGAACGAGCCTGCAGGCGCTGGTGACGGCGTCGCTGCTGCTTCCTCCAATGAGGTATACCACGAGCCCGGTGGTGGCGGCTACCCTCAAAATCTGGGGGCAATGGAGACGTCACGGGGGGAGGTGGAGGCCTCGGTGTGGGAGAACCACCGGTTTGTCACGGGGAGGATGGACGGAGGGTTCCTGAGCTGGCACAGGGCAGGTATTAGAAGGATGGGGGACCTGTTTGTGGACGGGAAGTTCGCGAGCCTGGGTTTGCTGGTGGAGAAGTTCGGGCTCTCCCCGGGAAACACCTTCAGATATATGCAGGTAACGGTGTTTGTTCGGCGGCAGGTGGTGGAGTTCCCACTGTTGCCGCCACATAGGGTCCAGGACAATAAGAAAAGAAGCCGGCCGTGACCACAACCTCTTCTGCGGCAGTTTAATTTCATCCCGAGGTCATCCCAGGATCATGTTATCTGGGGCATGTGATACCCTCTATTCATCATTACCCTTCTCGATTAGAGGTAGCAGGGGGAAGAAGTAAATGTGCCACTACTGCATGTGACAGGTTGTTCGCTTTGTTTGTTCCTTTTCATGGTGATGCCAAGGTAGCCAAAGAGTTTAATAAAATGGTAGTCATCATAGAAACGGTAGCTAATGATACCTCCGCAGACCTATTCAAGATTTCCACTGAAATGCTAGTTATCTGTACTGTGGCCTTGCAAAATCGAATGGCTGTTGATCACATTCTCGCCGAGAGAGGTGGGATATGTGCCCTCATTGGGTCAGAATGTTGTACTTCCATTCCAGATAGCTCCGAAGAGATCATTGATATGGCAAAACACATCCAAAAGGAGTTTGGAAAACTCAATCAACCCAAGTCCAGCACGCTTTGGGGTTGGGCTATTGGGTGGCTAGGGTCCTTGGGAGCCTCAGTGGTGCAAGGCTTGGTCATGTTCTTTGTAGTCATTTTTGTTATGTATGTTTTGTTTCTGATGATCGAACGTACCTGCAAGAGAATTTCAAGAAGGCCGGAAATGATGCCTCTGTATTCGCTTAACAAATACCTCTACAGGTTATGAGCGGTTCCTACTATTAGCCCAAAGTGCTTGTAACTCTTTCAAGGAATGCCCATTCCAGTGTTGAAGGCTATTCCTAAACAAAGGGACCAGCAAAGGTAACGATGAATGTGTTCCCCTTTAGCTTTTATTTTATTTTCCTTTTCGCTTTAGTTTCATTGTGATTCATCCTATTAGGTTTAGCAGAATCAAAAGGGGGAACAGATAGATTATTTATTTATTCATGACATTCATATAGGGGCTAGTTGAATGCATATAGCCAAATGAGTGCTGAATATTAAAAGTGTCTTGACTGTGGGAATCCAATCATTGTCTCATATAATGAATTAACCATTGTATTCCAATGTATTTAGCACTAAGAACGTATTATTCCCTGTCTAATCAACTAATCAGTTACAGCAAGATCTCCACATGGAGAGTGTGGGAAACAGATCCAATAATTTTCCTAAGACTGCGCACACATATGCTAAGCTCGTTTTGATAGGCAATCTTAAGTAATGTCCAATATTTGATGAACAAATCATCCACTAAGTAACAATCCTGTTCACAAGATTGCTCAGCCCATGGAACTGTAAAAATCCCAATGTGTATATTGACTAGTGAAGTCAAGCTTGCGGTAGAATGCGGAGAATCCATTGGCAGATTTCTCAACTAGTACATCAAGGAAACTGAGTACATTTTACTGCTCCAATTCAAAGGTGAATTTGAATGAAGCATGGAGCCCATTAAGACATGCAAGGAAATTAATACATGCTGCAATGGATTTAAATAGAGCAACTACATCATCTACATAGGGGAAATAACAGAGTGTTAGTAGGTTAGGTGTCATTGCATCAGAAACACTTTTCTCATGAAACCCATCAAAGATGTTTGCGAGAGCCGGGCCTGGAGGGGATCCAATGACAACACCATCTATTCGGGCAAACATGGCGTTATTAAAGCTGAATTCAATAAGCGAGTTGCTGAATTCATAACCTCAATGAACACTGGATCATGCAATGGTGGCAGGTTGAGATTGCCACGATATCGTGCTCCAGCGTAAATATCTCATGATGTATTTTCCATGGCAACACCTCTAACAATCAGAGTCCACTTACCAACAATCAGCACTCAAAGTTATTTTCCCCCTTATATTGGCATTCTTGCAATTATTTTGATGCATGCAAGATGAAAAGCTTCAAAACAAAGTCTCAATACTCAAGTTCTTTCTGATCAGATGTACAGTAGAAGGCTGAAGGATACATCTCTTTAACTGATTTCCTGTCCGCTTTCCCCATGGCCATGTGAAACACATTAACCCTACATCCATAGGGGTGACATGGCATGGTGGTGCAGTGGTTAGCACTGCTGCCACACCACGCTGAGCACCCGGTTTCGATCCCGGCCCCGGGTCATGTCTGTGTGGAGTTTGCACATTCTCTCGTGTTTGTGTGGGTTTGACCCCCACAACCCAAAGATGTGTAGGGTAGATGAATTGGGTACTCTAAATTGCCCCTTCATTGGAAAAAAAAAATTGTGTACTCTAAAATTTTTTTTTTTAAACTACATCCAGATATAAATGTTAATTAGCTATCATAGATCCAAACTCTATTTAATTTTAGAAGTAAATGGACAACTCACAGCAAATGGGTATGCAACCAGATACCAACACCACCTTTCCAGGACTTTAGGTGACTCGGAGTCTACTCATCGCAAACCCAGGAACTCCTGCCAAAGCTTTTTTTCAGTAAACCAGTCTCAACCTTCTTTGAAGACTGAACCAAACCAACCACCAAGGCTTAGGAAGGCTGCAGGATATGACACATGACCTGCTTCAATCACCCTAAATCTAAAGCTACAGTGCCAAAATGTAATCTTATAAGCCCCATAATTGTAAGCATTGTGCCCAAATCAAAACTGTGATGGTGAATGACAGAGGGAAGGTAGGGATTGTTGGCAAATGGGTTACTTGAGTTAGGTTGACTGGTATAGCAGTCGTTGAGGTGTTCACGGAAAGCATGACCAGAAAGAGATTCTCTTGGTTACCTCCTCTCTTTCTTCTCTTCGGCTGCATGCCATATCACTAGTGGTAAGGGCATGACCTCGTCATTGAGAAGCTGCATGGCATTCAGCCCATCACGAATCTTGACATCAACTCTGCTGAGTACTGCAGGGCTTCTACAAAGCAATGGAAGCTTTATTTCACAACACCAATGGTCTATGCTCACATCTCTTATGACTGCATGACCTTCAATGTCAATGTGTGCATGCTGCTCACTTGTGGGTCGTGCATGGATTCTTGAGCCATGTCATCAACAGATATCCTACGTTGCCCAGTTTTCTGTGATAACTGAAATGTAGATGGAAGACTTAACTGCGTCATGGTTGCTGCTAGGACATTTACCTGAATAATTCTTTGCAAACAGTTACATACCAGCTTGGTCTTGGTTGCAGCACAACTCAGAGCTGACATGCAGCATCCATGATGTGATGGGTGCACAATGACACCTTGCAAAGCTGCAAGCTCACTCAATCTGTTGCTCTTTAACACGACAGGAATGAAATGTAGTTAACCTGCTTTGATTAAAATGCCTCATTATCTTCCTTATGCAATGGACAGCAAACTGCAAGATATTGCAAATATCCCCAACCTGGATAAAGCCCAATATATAAAAGTTTATAGCTACAATCACAATTACAACCACTGACAATGCAATCATTACCCCCACCCTGAATTTGAAGTTATGGCTGCAGCAGTTGGCCAATTTCAATGAGGACATTTTTACTGCTGCACAGAAATCTCTCGCTGTTGTCGAGTAACCATTTGTTTTTTTCCCATTAAGGGGCAATTTAGTGTGGTCAATCCACCTAATTTGCACATCTTTTCGGTTGTGGGGGTAAAACACACGCAGACACGGAGAGAATGTGCAAACTCCACACAAGCAGTGACCTGGGTCCGGGATTGAACCCAGGTCCTCAACGCCGTAAGGCAGCAGTGCTAACCACTGTGCCACCGTGCCGTCCTCACTGTTGTAAATTGAGGTTCATGTACAAGAATTGCTCCCTGAATATCTTGGGCGGATATGGTCTCCTGCTAAGAACCTTTCTCTCCTTCCCTCGTCTGGCAGTTTGCCTACCTCTGTGTGCCCTCTAATTGTTCTTTAAGTATTGTTGTGTTCCAAGGGAAATGCCTACAATTTTAAATATAGGCTGGGAACAGTATTTTTGTAGAACGTTTGCAGAATTTTTCAAGTAAGTACAATGACTTTCAGCACCTGCTACGATGGATACGATAACTTGGGGCCTTTGGCAACTTTTAAGAACTTCAGAAAGCAGCAAACATAGGGGAGGTGGGATTGTCACTGGATTAGTAATCCAGAGACTTAGGGTTGTGCTCTGGGACCTGGGTTCGAATCCTGCCATGACAGAATTTAAATTCAATAAAAAATCTGGAATTAAAAGTCTAATGGTGGCCATGAGACAAATGCCGATTGTCATAAAGACCCATCTGGTTCACTAATGTCCTTTAGATAAGGAAATCTGTCATCCTGTCGTCTGGCCCACATGTGACTCCAGATCCACAGCAATGTGGTTGACTTTTAAATGCCCTCAGCGGTGGCAATCAATGCTGACCCAGCCATCCCATCAACAAAAATACATGCACATTTGTAGAAAGAGTTAGTAGAAACCAATTAGTGACTAACCCGAAAATAAATGATAATACCTTTAAAAAGCACTGGTGGGGGCATCCTTCCAAGCACTCTGCAATCTCATCTTTAATAATGGACTCTAGATCTTACCAATGGCCAAAGTCAGGCTAATCTGCCTATAATTTCAAATCTTCTGCCTCCCTCTCTTCTTAAACAGGGGTATTATATTGGCCATTTTCCAAGCTTCTGGGACCCACTCTGCCTCCAGTGATTCCTGAAAGATCACCACCAATGCCTCCACAATCTCCTCAGCTATCTCCTTTAGAACCGTGGGGTGTAGTCCATCCTGCCCAGGTGATTTATCCACCTTACTTTCAGTTTCCCCAGAACCTTCTCCTTAGTGATGGCCACTACAATCATCTCTGCCTCCTGATTCTCTTAAAGTTCTTGTATCCCATTGGTGTCTTCCACCATGAAGACTGATGCAAAGTAACTACTCAGTTCCTCTGCCATTTCTTTGGATCCTATTACTATTTCTCCAGCCTTATTTTCCAGTGGTCCAATGTCTATTCTGGCTCTCTCTTACCTTTTATATATTGAAAAAACACTGTTGCTATCTTCCATTATATTACTAACAAGCTTACACTCATATTTCATCTTCTCCCCCCTTATTGCTTTTCTAGTTGACCTCTGCTCACTTTCAAAGGCTTCACAATCCTCTGGCTTCCCACTAATCCTCGCCACCTTGTATGCTTTTTCTTTTGGTTCTATGCTGTGCTTGACTTCCCTCGTCAGCCATGGATGCCTTATTCCCCCCCTTAGCATGCTCCCTCCTCCTTGGATGAATTTCTGTTGTGCCTCCTGAATAACCCCCAAAACTCCTGCTCAACTCTGGCCAGCTCCTCCCTTGTCTTTGCAGTTATATCTATTCAATTGGAATACAGTTACATCTGATTCCAGCTTCTCCCTCTCAAACTGCCTGAAGTTAGATTCCTGCCACCTTCTATACAGCCCTAGTTATGCAATTCGCCAGGACCCTGGTCCCAGCATGATTCAAATGAAGAATGTTCCATTGGAACAGGTCCCCTCTTCCCCAGTATTGGTGCCAATGTCCCATGAATTCAAACCGTTTCTCCCACACCAATCTTTGAGCCACACATTTATCTCCTAAATCTTATTGACCCTATGCCAATTAGTTCATGGCTGAGGTAGTAATCCAGAGATTATTACCTTTTTGCTTCTGCTTTTTAATTTAGCTCCTAGCTGATCCTACTCCCTTAGCAGAACCTCTGTCCTTGTTCTACCTATGTCGTTGGGACCTACGTGACCCGACAACTGGATCTTTACCATTTCACTCCAAGTTCCTCTGCAGCCCAGATAAAATATCCTGAACCGAGCACCAGGCAGACAACACAACCTTCGGGATTCTCGATCCTGGTCACAGAGAACAGTGTCAATGCCCCTAGATAGACTATCTCCAATTACGACTATATTTCTTCCCCACTTGAACGGCTTCCTCTACCACGGTACTGTGGTCAGTTTGTTCATGCGCCCTGCAGTCTGTGTTCCTGTCCATACACGGAGCAAGAATCTCAAACCTATTGGACAGGGACAAGGGCTGAGGCTCATGCAATCCTACCTCCTGGATCCCTCCCACCTGCCTCACTCGCAGCCACACCCTCCTGTCCCTGACCACTGGCTGAATTTAAGTTAGTTAATCTAAGGTGTGTGACTGCCTCCTGGGAAACAATGTCCAGGTATTTCTCCCCCTTTCTAATGTGTTGCAGTGTCTGAAGCTCAGAATCCAGCTCATCAACTCTGAGCTGAAGTTCCTCAAGCAACCACCACTTATTACAGGTGTGGTCATTGGGAACCACAATGGGGTCCACCAGTTCCCACATTATGCAAAAACAACACCATCACTTGATCCTTCATCTCCATTGTATTTAATATAAGATTAATATGGGACTGATTACAGTACTGCCCACACAGTGACCCGCATCTAGGGAGAGGTCAATCTCGTGTTGGACAGAGCCATGTGCATAAGCAAGCATGGAGACAGCTCCTAGCTTGAACCCTTTACTGTACATCATTCTTATAGTTAAATACATACAATTAACCTACTTAAGGTTACAAAGAGTTCATTAAAACCTATCAAACAGTACCTAACACCCTAAAACAATATTCAACCCCAATTGGCCTGTTAATTTATATTTAACTCTTGTCAATTCTGCAAGTTAGAGTATAGGATGAAAGTATTTAGAGTTTGCTTTGTTATCTTTTGTATTGTAAAAATAACTTCAGTTTTAAACCATGAAATCTTGTGGCTTCCTTCCATTGATTAATAACTGGGATTTTATATTTTCTTCTATTGAAAAAAAACAAAGTTGGTGGTGTGAAACACATTTAAAAAGTTCATCGTCTAAGGACTAAATCTTTGAATGAAAATAAATTACTTAGAAGCAGTAGTCAATTGTACTTACATATATCAGGATCCTTGCTCTTCTTTGTTCTGTTACTGAGACTTATCTCAAATCTGTTTATATCTGATGAGACATCACTAGAGAAATGAAGGCAAAACATTTAAGAACTCAGCAAACTATAAGTTGTAAATTACATGCTTTTATATATACTTTAAATCACTTAGGATGAAGCATCAACAGACAATGAGCCAAGGGCCTGCCTTTGGGTAGAGCGTACATATTTTAGCACATATGGTACCATAAACATGAGCATTTAAATTGTGGAGGCTATAGTATCCTATTATTTAGATAAAAATAAATCTCTGAAAATCAAAGGAGACTATCTTCAAGTAAGCTGCAGAAACTTGACGAGTTATCATTTTCACACATGTGCTACCATATAAAGAATTACTCACTGAACAGATTGCTAACATTCCCAAAATGATTCAATGACAAATTGCAATGTCTGTTTTGGTACTGCAAACTCCCTCTGACAAAAAAGGACGGGCAGACACTATGGTATGGATTATGGTTTCGGCTCAAGGACAGGCAAGAGCAGAGGAAACAAATAAGGAGGGGGAAATTCAAAGATGTAGGGATACATAGGTACGCCAGTGATGATGACTTCAATATGGTTCTAATTCCCAGTGAAGAACGTCAAGTAACACGTGAATAAACGTTGAGGAGAGTTGGGTCGGGCAAGCAGCAAGTAGTTGGAATCAAAGCAAAAATAAATGATATCACTGAGGAAGTCTTGTAGAGGGTACACACGCGGATATAGAAAAAGCTAAAAGATGTGAAGGTTTGCAATGTTTCCTCTTAGTTATGAAGCTGCACAGCAACCCAAAAGTTCCTGAGAAGGTTGCACAATAAAAGATAACGGGTCCGTTCATTTAACTGAATGCACTACGCATTACAAAAAGAAAACATCGTACACCTGAAGGTTTGTAAACTCTTTGTGTGATGTGTTAGGCCACATAAATGTTTGAAAAAGACTGCGGTGGGTGGGGTCAAGCGACGAGAGCACAGGAGCAGTTGCGTTTTGCGAGTTCAGGCTCTGCTCTTTTAATCTTTCATTTCATCCTGGTGCAGATTTCATATCTGCTTTTTCTTGGACGACATGGCTTGCGCTTTCCTTGGAAGCTCTTGATTGTTTTTTTTGTGAAGAAGGGCTAAGGTTTCTTGTGAAGAGGAGCCACGGTAAAATGCAAATATTCTAGTTTGTTTGGGGCAGGCAGAATGTGCTGGGGTGGGGCCCAGCTTGTACTCACGCACTTACTGCTGAGAGGGCTCTCACCGTGGCGCTGCTGCGTGCATCTAGATGATGGCCGCCATCGAAGATGTTGTCTTGGCTGAGATTCCAGGCTCTACTGAGGTCATCAAGAGCTGACTTCGAAGGATTGCAGTGTACTTTCAGAAGAGCAGTTGAAGTGCATAAAAGATTTCTTGCACTCAAAAGAGCCCTGTCGCCGGTTAGAGACTGCCTTTGTGTCGTTGAAATCCTGCTGCATGGTGTGTTGTTTTTCCTGACGGATTCAGGAGACGGGGGTCAGGTAGTGTGCCCCTGAGACTAGTCCCTGGCAGGAGGTGGAAGGGAATTCCTGATTGAGTTCAAAAATTGGCTACCATGCTTTGGAGGCTGGGTGCATCAGATTCGATGGAGAACAATATATCTTGTCTTTCAGACCAGGGGCTCACCCACCCTATATCATCGTATTTTCGATGCTTGTCGTGAGGGGTTGGAGGTGGCCTTGTGGGCCGAGCCATTTCCTCTCACCAGGGCCTAGGATGTGGTCCGCCTGGGCGGAGAGATGGCATGGTAGAAGTGATGGTGTCTTGGTGTTTCGATTGCTGGAATCCTGGTAAGATCCTTGAGAGAGGGTGCTCGTCGATCCTGCCGAATCCTTTGCCTTCTCATGCGACATGGAAGATGTCCTTCTCCTACAATTTACTCTGCGGTTCTTCTGTAATCTTGAACATTACTCCTTGCTGATCATGTTGACTTTTTGTTGTTGTAGTGGAGTGTGAAATGTGAGCATGATAGCTTGCGTCATTGATTATCCTATTCTAGCAAAATCATTCAGTCAATTATGGGAAGTGTGATTTGTGCACAGTTTTACTCCTTCTGATAATTGTATCTTATAATCCTTGTGGTTGGGGGACGGGAGTGTTCTTTTTTGTCACCCCTGAATGGTGAATGGTGGGTGGATATGGTTTGCAGGGTTAGTTTAGTCCTCAATGATATTGAGGATAGCCTCCAGTTAGAGCCAATCCGTTTTGGGTTTTTCATTTGGATTTATTTTTTAAAATATTCTTTTAAGAATCCATGTCTTTATCCTTCATTAGCCTGGGAAGTTTGTATCCTGAGGAGGTCTGGGTTCCTTCTCACTACTCCTTGGGGTTTAGTTTTTCTTTTCCGCTTCTTGGGTCTCTCTCTCTGCTCCTCACCTGAGCTATTATGGTGGTTAAGTTGTTGAGCAGAGAGATTGCTCTGAGTATCCTTTCTGCGACAGTGATTATTGATTCCATTGTCATTCCGACCAGAGATATTAAACAAATTGGCTATAGCTCCTGTAATAATAATGATCTTTATTGGCACAAGAAGGTTCACGTTAACACTGCAATGAAATTACTGTGAAAAGCCCTAGTCGCCACATTCCAACGCCTGTTCGGTTACACAGAGGGAGAATTCAGGATGTCCAATCCACCTAACAGCACGTCTTTCGGGACTTATGGGAGGAAACCAGAGCACCCGGAGGAAACCCATGCAGACACAGGGAGAATGTGCAGACTCTGCACAGACAGTGACCCAAACTGGGAATCGAACCTGAGACCCTGGCGCTATGAAGCAACAGTGCTAACCACTGTGCTACCGTGCTGTCCAATGTGTTCTATGTTCTAGCTCTGATTTTACTTGTAGGAATCACATTAGCTGACCACCAGTTTTCTGACACCATTCCTCCTCCAATGATTTTTTTAAATTTATATTTATGCGGCTTCTCTATCTCTTCCCATCTTCTTTTAATATGGTGCAGCCCAATCAGGCCAAGGGTCTTGATTAATTTAATTAGTTTATCAATTATTCCCCCTTGTCCACTTACTATTTTAAATATGTTTATATCCTTTTTGTTTTCTTCCAATGTTATGTTCATCATGTTAGTATTTCTGATAAGTATCAAGACATTGTAACTGTTTGAATATTTCTGCAATTTTGTCATCATTACTAGTACTTTACCATTTTTTTAAATCACAGTGGTTTGCACTGTTGATGGACATAGAGGAGTGGATGAGACGGTGGTCTGTCCAGCATTCGTCTGCACTTGTCATCACATATGGACGGCACCTGCAGTCGGTCCTTCTCCCTCAGGTGTGTCACCTGCAGGAAGACTATGTCGATCTTCAAACCACTTAGGTGGGCGAATACTCTGGATCTTTCATTAGGTCATCAAATCCCGACATGCCAGGTGATAATCCTGGTGGGGGGTTTCTGTCCGCTCGCTCCCGCGGGATCAACCACACATACCTGGTAGACGTGCCCAGGCACTCCAGAATCTCTCTTTGTTAGGGGTCGGTCCAAAATGGCAACGTCATCGGTCTGGCCCCTGCCCTCTGGGGTTTCCCTTTGTCCAGGGGGCACCCAACATGGCCCCCAATAATGTGTACTCCATATTGGTGCACCCTTACACTCTGGGGTTTCCCTTTGCCCAGGGACCCTCAAAGTAGCTGCTTGCGGCGCAATCTTGTTCCCTCAGCCCGTTCCTCACCCGCCAAAGCCTGTGCGAAAACCAACTCATTCTCCCTTTCTATTTCTTTTGTACTCTTCCACCCCCCCCCCCCCCCCCCCCCACCCCCATCCCCCCCTTCCGGCATCACCATTTCCCTGTCCCTTCTCTGTGACCCCCCCAACCCCTTACCAGGCACGCCCTCCCTGCCGTGAGGTGCGTCGCGGTCCCCCTTGCTTTCTGATTTCCAATGCTAGCTGTTTCTGCTAGTGTGGTGGCTCCCCTCCTGGGGATGGTCCAGCCCCCACTTTATGTCCGCTGGGTGCCCGTTTTCCCTGTCTAACTTAATCTGCCAACCCTTGTCCTCTCTTCCCTCTGCGACCCAGTCTTCCCCTTACTATCAGAGCGAGTCAGCACCGTCCCGTGCAAACATGCTCACAGTCCAATGAGTCTTTGATTTTCCCTCTCAGTCTTTCTCTGCACAACTCTCACTGCAGCCTTGCATGTCCCTTGTCCAGGCCATTGCTTTGAACAAATTCCTTCGCTTCCTCCAGGGTGCTAAAAGTAATGTTTTTTCTTCTGGTACGTGACCCAGAGCCTGGCCGGGAACAGCATGCTGAAATTTACTCTGTTCTTGTACAGGGCCGATTTTGACTGGTTGAACACGGCCCTTCATTTTGCTTGGTCTGCTCCAATGTCCTGATAGATGCGGATTTTATGTCCTTCCTAGATGCTCGCTTTCGTCTGACGTGCCCACCGCAGAATCCTCTCACGGTACTGGTATCAGTACAGCTTTGCAATGGTCGACCACAGATGCTCCCCGGCTTTGGGTTTCGGCCGAAGCGATCTGTGCGCTGTCAAGCTCTAGGAAGTTGGAAAGGTTGCTCCTCCTGACTAAGTCACCCGTCGAATCCCTGCCCTCGATACCTTCCAGCAAGCTCACAATCTGAATGCTCTGTCGTCAGGACCTGTTCTCTTGGTCCTCGACTTTCCCCCTTAGGTTCCCCTGGGCTGCCACCAATCTTTTCACTTTGGCTTACAGTGCAACGATTCAGTTGCTCTGATCAATCGAGGCCTTCTCCAGGTCGAGGATCGTCTTCTCCTGTGTCTCCACTTTCTGTCCCAGCCCATCGATGGCCTTTTGCATCGTGACCATCGCCTCTGCCACCGCCACCTTGACCGCCATCTGGATTTCTGTCCTGATCGCCCCTTTCATGGCGGTCAACTCCTTCATGAGGACGTTCTTCCATTCACCGCCAGGTGGTTGGGGGGCCAGGGGGGGGGGCCTGATGCTTGGGTCGCTGGTCTCCCTCTCTCCTGGGCGGCCGGGGCTCCTTCACCTCGTGGGTCCGCTGCTTCGCCCGCCTGCTGCTCCTGGCTTTATCCCCCACTTCTGCCATCTTTTCGGTGCTTTGAGCTCCCATTTTCTGGCATAATCTCGTGGTTGTTTTCTTCTCGTTGTTGAGGTAGTTTGGTCTTCAAATTGTAGGCAAAATTCGACTAAACGTGCCCTTTTTGGTTGTGGTTTGGAGGAGAGCACGGTAGCATAGTGGTTAGCACAATTGCTTCACAGCTCCAGCGTCCCAGGTTCCATTCCCGGCTTGAGTCACTGCCTGTGCGGAGTCTGCACGTTCTCCCCGTGTATGCGTGGGTTTCCTCCGGGTGCTCCGGTTTCCTCCCACAGTCCAAAGATGTGCAGGTTAGGTGGATTGACCATGCCAAATTGCCCTTAGTGTCCAAAATTTCCCTTAGTGTTGGGTGGGGTTACTGGGTTATGGGGATAGGGTGGAGGTGTGGGCTTGGTTGGGGTTCTCTTTCCAGGAGTTAGTGCAGAACCGATGGGACGAATAGCTTCCTTCTGCACTGCAAATTGTATGATTCTATGAGAGACACCTGATATGCGTCCGCTCAACACGTCACTCTCACCGCGAGTCCCCCGTTTCTTTCTTTACATTTTCATCCCAATTCATTTATTCATCCATGGTGTGTCATCACCGGCTAGTTTCTTCTTGCTTTTTATTGACATATATTTCTCCCATTTTAAACATTTTGCACTGCTGTTCCATTTCTTTGTTTTTACAGTTTTGTCCTCAGACCATTTTCATTCCCTTGAAATCAACTATAAGTTTGATCTTTGTCTTACTTAGGTCCATCACAATCTTTTTAAAAAATATATATTTTATTCAAATTTTGTTCGGTCAAACAACAGTACAGGATTTTCCCCTTTTTACAACTTTAAAACAATATAAATAATAATGACCGTTTTTTAAAAACAAATAAATAATATATTAACTAAACGGCAACTGCCAACAACTGAATAACAACTCTCCAATACAATAAAGTCCCACACGCCAGTATAAATAACTAATATACAAACAACTATAGGAAACCCCTGAGGGCCCGCGTGGGCCCTCCCCCTCCCTCCCCTCCCCCCTCTCCCTCCCTCCCCTCCTCCCTCTCCCTCCCTCCCCCACCCCTCCCTCCACTCCTCCCTCCCCCCTCCCCCCCACCCCTCCCTCCACTCCTCCCTCCCCCTCCCTCCCCCCTCCCCCCCTTCTCCCCTCTCCCCCCTCCCCCTCCCCTCCTCCCCCCTCCCCCCCCCCTGCACTCCCGGCTCTCCCCCCCTCCTCTTCCCCCCCCCCCCTCCCCCTCTTCCCCCTCCCTCCCTCCCCCACCCTCGCCTCCTGCACTCCCGGCTCATCTGCAACCCCAAATATAGCCAACCCCCAGCCTGGTTCGACCCAGACCACCTTTGAAATCACTTTTGCCACACCCACCCAGAACCCATGCAATAGCGGACATGACCAAAACATGTGGGTGTGGTTTGCCGGGCTTCCCGCGCATCTCCCACACCTATCCTCCACTCCAAAAAATCTACTCAGCCTTGCTCCCATCATATGCGCCCTGTGTAGAACCTTGAATTGTATCAGGCTGAGCCTGGCACACGAGGACAAAGAGTTTACCCTACTTAGGGCATCTGCCCACAGCCCCTCCTCAATCTCTTCCCCCAGCTCCTCCTCCCATTTTCCCTTCAGCTCCTCTACCATCGTCTCCCCCTCATCTCTCATTTCCCCATATATATCTGACACCCTACCATCACCCACCCATGCCCCCAAAATCACTCTGTCCTGGATCTCTTGCGCCGAGAGCTGCGGAAATTCCCTCACCTGTTGCCTCACAAATGCCCTCACTTGCATATAGCGAAATGCATTCCCAGGTGGCAACCCATATTTTTCTGTCAGTGCTCCCAGACTCGCGAACGTCCCGTCTAAGAACAAGTCCTTCAATTTCGCAATTCCTGCTCGCTGCCAAGATTTAAATCCCCCATCTATCCTTCCCGGGACGAACCTATGGTTGGTTCCTTATCGGGGACCACACTAAGGCACCCGTCACTCCCTTATGTCGTCTCCACTGCCCCCAAATTTTCAGTGTTGCCACCACCACTGGACTTGTGGTGTACTTTTTCGGGGAGAACGGTAAAGGCGCCGTCGTTAATGCTTGCAGGCAGGTTCCCCTACAGGACGCATCTCTAGTCTTTTCCACGCCGCTCCCTCCCCTTCCCCCATCCACTTGCATACCATTGATATATTGGCGGCCCAATAATAGCCACTTAAGCTCGGCAGTGCCAGTCCCCCCCTATCCCTGCTACGCTGCAGAAACCCCCTCTTCACTCTTGGGGTCTTCCCAGCCCACACAAAGCTCATAACGCTCTTATCCACTTTTTTGAAAAAAGCCTTGGTAATCATCACAGGGAGGCACTGGAACACAAAAAGAAATCGCGGAAGGACCACCATTTTGACCGCCTGCACCCTGCCCGCCAGTGACAGGGGCACCATGTCCCATCTCCTAAAATCCTCTCCATCTGCTCCACCAATCTTCCTAAATTAAGCTTATGCAAGGTTCCCCAGTTCCTGGCTATCTGGATCCCTAGGTACCGAAAATCCCTTGTTACTCTCCTCAGCGGCAAATCATCTATTCCCCTGCTCTGTTCCCCAGGGTGCATCACAAACAGCTTACTCTTCCCCATATTCAGTTTATATCCCGAAAATTCCCCAAATTCCCTGAGTGTCTGCATTATCTCGGGCATCCCCTTCACTGGGTCCGCGACATACAACAACAAATCATCCGCGTATAATGACACCTAGTGCTCTTCTCCTCCCCTAAGTACTCCCCTCCACTTCCTAGAGCCCCTCAGCGCTATGGCCAGTGGCTCAATTGCCAACGCAAACAGTATCGGGGACAGGGGACACCCCTGTCTTGTCCCTCTATATAGACGGAAGTAGTCAGATCTCTGCCTGTTTGTGATCACACTTGCCACCGGGACCCTATATAAAAGCTGAACCCACCCAATAAACCCCTCTCCAAATCCAAATCTCCTCAACACTTCCCACAGGTAATCCCACTCCACTCTATCAAATGCTTTCTCAGCGTCCATCGCCACCACTATCTCCGCCTCTCCCTCCGGCGGGGACATCATCATCACACCTAGCAGCCTCCGTATATTAGTGTTCAACTGTCTCCCCTTAACAAACCCAGTTTGATCCTCGTGAACCACCCCTGGAACATAATCCTCGATCCTCGTCGCCATCACCTTGGCCAAGAGCTTGGCATCTACATTCAGAAGGGAGATAGGCCTGTAAGACCCACACTGCAGCGGGTCTTTGTCCCTCTTCAGGAGCAACGATATCGTCGCCTCCGACATCGTCGGGGGCAATGTCCCCCCTTCCCTGGCCTCGTTAAAGGTTCTCGTCAGAAGCGGGGCTAGTAGGTCCATGTATTTCCTATAAAATTCCACCGGGAACCCATCTGGTCCCGGGGCCTTCCCTGCCTGCAAGCTCCCAATCCCTTTTACCACCTCCTCCACCTCAATCCGTGCTCCCAATCCTGTCCTCTCCTGCTCCTCCACCTTTGGGAATTCCAGCTGATCCAGGAAGTGCATCATTCCCTCCTTCCCTTCTGGGGGTTGTGCCTTATACAGCCTCTCATAAAATGCCTTAAACACCCCGTTCACCCTCTCTGCTCCCCGTTCCATTTCACCCTCCTCGTCCCTCACCCCACCTATCTCCCTCGCCGCCCCTCTCTTCCTCAATCGTTGGGCCAGAAACGGCTCGCCTTCTCTCCGTACTCACATTGTACTCCCTGTGCCTTCCTCCATTGTGCCTCTGCCCTGCCCGTGGTCAGCAAGTCAAATTCCGTATGCAACCTTTGTCTTTCCCTGTACAGTCCCTCATCCGGAGCCTCTGCATACTGCCTATCCACCCTCAAAATTTCTCTCAACAATCGCTCCCTCTCTTTACTCTCTTGTTTCCCCTTATGGGCCTTTATGGAAATCAGTTCCCCTCTGACCACCGCCTTCAGTGCCTCCCAGACCACTCCCACCTGAACCTCTCCATCATCGTTAATCTCCAGGTACCTTTCGATACATCCCCTCACCCTTATGTGGGGCATGGTCCGAGATGGCTATGGCCGAATACTCCGTCCCTGTCACCTTCGGGATCAGTGCCCTTCCCAGGACAAAGAAGTCTATCCGAGAATACACCTTGTGGACATGGGAGAAGGAGGAAAACTCCATACTCCTGGGCCTAGTGAATCTCCAGGGGTCTACTCCTCCCATCTGCTCCATGAAGTCCTTAAGCACCTTGGCCGCTGCCGGCCTCCTCACAGTCCTAGACCTGGACCGGTCCAGCCCTGGATCCTGCACCGTGTTGAAATCTCCCCCCATTACCAACTTTCCCGCCTCCAGGTCCGGGATACGCCCCAGCATACGCTTCATGAAGTTTGCATCATCCCAGTTCGGGGCATATACGTTCACCAGAACCACCGCTTACCCTTGTAATCTGCCACTCACCATCACGTATCTACCCCCACTGTCCGCTACTATGGTCCTCGCCTCAAACACTACCCGTTTCCCCACTAATATAGCCACCCCTCTATTTTTTGCATCCAAGCCCGAATGAAATACCTGTCCCACCCATCCTTTACGTAATCTGACCTGATCCGCCAGTTTCAGATGCGTCTCCTGTAGCATGACCACATCTGCCTTTAATTTCTTTAGGTGCGCGAGTACCCTTGCCCTCTTAATCGGCCCATTCAGCCCTCTCACATTCCACGCGATCAACCGGGTCGGGGAGCTCTTTCCCCCACCCCCCATGTCGACTAGCCAACCCCTTTTTTAGACCAGCTCCTCACCCGGTTCCCACGCTCCCGTTTGTCCCCCCGACCCGACCACCCTGCCCCATAACAGCTCCCCCTTTCCCTTAGCAGCAGCAACCCAGTTAACCACCCCCCCCCCTCCGCTAGATCCCTTTCTAGCGTAATTGCTCCCCCATGTTACTTCCAGAAGTCAGCAAACTCTGGCTGACCTCGGCTTCCCCCGTTTATCCTTGGCCCCCCCATTGTGTAAGGCCCCCTCCTTCCTGCGCTCCCTTTCCCGCCGCAATTACCATAGCGCGGGAACAAAGCCCGCGTTTCCCTCTCGGCCCCGCCCCTAATGGCGCAGCTCCCTCTCTCCTTCCCCACCGGCGCCCACAGTTCACCATACCCCCCCCCCCCCCCCAACGAGGGGAATAGAGAAAATTTCCCCCCCTTCCCCCTTCCCCGTCCCATACAATCCCCCAACTATTTTATTACAGAAAACTCTTTCTTTCTCCAGTCTAGTCCAACTTCTCCTCTACAATAAATGTCCACGCCTCTTCTGCCGTCTCGAAGTAGTGATGTTTCCCTTGGTGTGTAACCCACAGTCTCGCTGGCTGCAGCATTCCAAATTTAACTTTCTTTCTATGTAGCACCGCCTTGGCCCGATTGAAACTCGCCCTCCTTCTCGCCACCTCCGCACTCCAATCCTGGTACACGCGGATCACCGCATTCTCCCACCTGCAGCTCCATGTCTTTTTCGCCCATCTCAGGACCATCTCCCTGTCCTTATAGCGGTGAAACCTCACCACTATGGCTCGAGGTATTTCTCCTGCCTTTGGTCTTCGCGCAAGGACTCGATATGCTCCCTCCACTTCCAAGGGGCCCGTCGGGGCCTCCGGTCCCATTAACGAGTGAAGTAATGTGCTAACATATGTCCCGACGTCCGCCCCCTCTGCACCTTCGGGAAGACCCAAAACTCTTAAGTTCTTCCACCTCGAGTTATTCTCCAGGGCTTCCAGCCTCTCTACACACCTTTTATGCAGTGCCTCGTGCGTCTCTGTCTTCACCACCAGGCCCTGTATTTCATTCTCATTCTCAGCAGCCTTTGCCTTCACATTACAAAGCTCCAACTCCTGGGTCTTCTGTGCCTCCTTTAGCCCTTCAATCGCCTGTAGCATTGGGGCCAATACCTCCTTCTTCAGCTCCTCCACACAGCGCCGCAGGAACTCTTGCTGTTCCGGGCCCCACACCGAACGGCCTCCTTCCGCCGCCATCTTGCTTCGTGCTTCCCTTCCTTTCCGCTGCTCCTGAGGATCCTCTGCAATTCAGCCACTACTCTCTTCTTTCTCCATATATATCCGGGGGGGGGGATTCCCTTCTATTTCACCGCACAATGATTTTAGCCGTCAAAAATTGCCGTTGGGGCTCCTAATAAGAGCCCAAAAGTCCATTCCAACGGGAGGTGCCGAAACGTGCGACTCAGCTGGTCATCGCCGCACCCGGAAGTCCTCCATCACAATCTTTAACGTGATTGTTATAGTCTAAGTGCTCCCTCACACACCGTTCTTAAAAAAGTTCTTAGTTCCAGCTGTTTTTCCTCATTGTTAGATTATTACATGCTGAGTAATAAAACTCCAGTTTTTGTACACCCTTTGCTGCTTCTTGCCAGTTCAGAAGGTAATTAAAATCTCCCACATTTGTTATTCTTCACGCTTCGTTTCAACCATTTGCTTAAATATTTCTTCATCCACCTCCTTTCCAGGAAAACATGATTCCCTAATTGTGTGATCAGCCCTTATCTTTTATTTCAATGTATATGGATTCTATTTCTAACCTTGATAGTTATGCCCACATTTTCTATTGGATTTATTAACTTTGTATTCATAGAATCATAGAATTTAGTGCAGAAAGAGGCCATTTGGCCCATCGAGTCTGCACCGACTCTTGGAACGAGCACCCTATCCCTGTAACCAGTAATCCCACTTAACCTTTTTGGACACGAAGGGCACTTTATCATGGCCAACCTAACCTGCACATCTTTGGACTGTGGGAGAAAACCGGAGCACCCGGAGGAAACCCACGCAGACATGGGAAGAACGTGCAGACTCCGCTCAGACAGTGACCCAAGCCAGGGATCGAACCTGGGACCCTGGAGCTGTGAAGCAACTGTGCTAACCACTGTGCTACCATGCTATTCTACCCACTCGTTCTTTCCCTATCCTTTCTGAATATGTTATAACCTGCACTATTAAGTGCCATTGCTGTTCTTTTCATAGCCATATTTCTGTTATTCCTACTACATCCAGTTCACTGCTATGGACTATGCCTCCAATTTCTGTCTTCTATTTTGGATGCTGGGTACATAGCTGCACAAGCTGTTTTATTGGTCTTTTGTGGTCGATCCTTTCATTTTTAACCGTCCTTTTCTACTTCTGTTTTCTAACTATATAGAATCATTGAATGTACGGGACGGAGACAGGCCCTTCGACCCAAACTGGTCCATGCCAACCAAAAAGCCGATGTCAGCTAACCCCATTTGCCTGCATTTGGCCCATGTCCCTCAAAACCTTTCCTATCCATGTATCTGTCCAAATGCCTTTTAAATGTTGTCAATGTGCCTACCTCAACCACTTTCCTGAACACACTGAATAAATACCACCCTTCAAAGATCTTAACACCATGGCAGTCCCAGTCTATGTTAGGAAAATTAAAATCCCCAACTATGACAACCCTATTATTCCTGCAAGTCTCCCCAATCTCCCTGCATATTTGTTCTTCTAATTCTGTTGACTATTTGGGGGGCTATAGTACAACCCCAATAAGGTCACCATCCCCTTCTTATTTCTTAGTACCACCCACAAAGCCTCACTGGATGATTCTCGGTTATTTCATCTCTGACTACTGCCATGATCCTCCCCTTAATCAAAAATGCAACTTCCCCTCTCTCTTTCCTCCACCTCTGTCCCGCCTAAAACACCTGTACCCTGGAACACTAAGCTGCCAGTCCTGTCCCTCCCTTAGCCATGTTTCAGTTATGGCTATAATATCCCAGTCCCACATACCTATCCATGCCCTGAGTTCATCAGCCTTACCTGTCAGCACTCTTGCATTGAAATAGATGCAATATATTCCAACAGGTTTCCCCTTCTACCTGCTGTGCTCCTGCCTATCATGTCTATTCAGCTTGACGTTGCTGAGTACTGTATCTCCTTTCAGCCCCTGTGCTTCCCTGCTGCTGAGGATCCCACCCCTCTGCCAATCTAATTTAAACGTCCCTTGCGGCACTAGCAAATCTGTCCCCCAGGATATTGATCCCCCTCCAGTTCAGATGCAACCAGACCCTCTTAAAAGGTCACCTTTGCCCCACAAAAGATCGCAATGACCTAAGAATCAGAATCCCTGCCCCTGCATCAATTCTTTAGCCACGCATTCATCTGCCATATTCTCTTATTCTCACACTCAGTAGTACGTGGCACTGGAAGTAATCCAGAGATTACGCTCCTCGAGGTCCTGTTTCTTAACCTTTTTCATAACTCCCTTTAATCACTCCTCAGGACCTCATCCCTATTTCTATTTACATCATTTGTGCCAACACTTCAGGCTGCTCCCCCTCCCCCTTGAGAATGTTCTGCAGCCGCTCCGAGGTATCGTTGACCCTGGCACCCAGGCGGCAACACACCATCCTGGACTCCCGTTTGTGGCCACAGAATCTCCTGTCTGTCCCCCGAACTATCGAGTATCCTATTACTACGGTCCTGTTTACCTTTCCCCTTTCCCGCTGTGCATCAGAGCCAGTCGTAGTGCCACAGATCTGGCTACTGCTGCTTTCACATGAACGGTTATCCCCCCCCATCATTATCCAAAATGGTAGACTTGTTTATGAGGGAAATGGCCACAGGGGACTCCTGCACTCTCTGCCTGCTCCCTTTGCCTTTCCTGCTGGTCACCCAGATACTCTCTGCCTGCACCTTAGGTGTGACCACATCACTAAAACTGTCCTTTGACAACAGCTCCTCCACAAACCACTTTCTGGAAGCACTGACTGCCTGATGCATCTCCCCTGCAACAGCCAATCAGCGTCACCGCTCTGTTGGCCGCTTGCCTTCACCCGAACACGGAGGACGGCTTGCTGAAGTCAACTTTCTGGAAACACTGACCTCCCGATGCAAATCTTCCCCGCACAGCCAATCAGTGTTGCCGCTTTGCTTGTTCTCACCTTGGTCTGACCATTACTCTCTTTCCTATTTTGTTTTTAGACTTGTTATTTTCACATGAACCCTCCCTCCTCTTTCTTGCTAGTTTAGTCCTATTGACAGCCCTATTTATCCTTTCCAACCGAGTACAGGATCCTACACAAATTCAGGTGGAGCCATCCCAGCTTGTGGCAGCAGGGTAGCACGTGGGTAGCACTGTGGCTTCACAGTGCCAGGGTCCCAGGTTCGATTCCAAAAAGGTTAGATGGGGTTATTGGGTTACGGGGATAGGGTGGAAGTGAGGGCTTAAGTGGGTTGATGCAGACTCGATGGGCCGAATGGCCTCCTTCTGCGCTGTATGTTCTATGTTCAGTGTAGTTCTTTCCCATTTTAAGGGACTCTAAGACACATTCACCCACCTGATCTGCTTATCCTTGTGCTTGCTACCAAGTGGCTTAGCTAGTAATCTAGAGATTATCACCCAGAAATTTATAACCAAGTTCTGCACACATGAGTACGGCTTCAACCGGGACCTTGGATTCATGTCACATTACATTCACCCCCCCAACAATCTAGCCTGGGCTTGCGAAATCCTACCACCTGTCCTGGCTTGAGACAATTCACACCTCTTTAACCTGGAGTTACCCCTCTCTCTGGCTCTGTAAATACTTAATTACGTGCAAATGCTCGCATTCAAAGTATCGTCTTGCATTTTAGACTTTGTCTATATAAATGTTTCTGGAATCTACCTATTCATTCACCTCAGGAAGGAGCAGTGCTCCAAAAGCTAGTGATTTGAAACAAACCTGTTGGACTTTAACCTGGTGTTGTAGGGCTTCTTACTGTGCTCACCCCAGTCCAACGCAGGCATCTCCACATCATAATAATAATAACCTTTATTAAGGTCACAAGTCGGCTTACATTGCACTGCAATGAAGTTACTGTGCAAATCCCCTAGTCGCCACACTCGGGCGCCTGTTCGTACACTGAGGGAAAATTCAGAATGTCCAATTCACCTGACAAGCACGTCTTTCGGGAAACTTATACTGTCATTAACGTTTGGTGAATTACTTTAGTTCTGGATAATAATGCAATTATTTGAAATCTAGATTATATTTAGATATTTGAATTGAGTCAATGTTAGCTTAATCTTTAGCTGCTTAGCCTGTTGATTATCTTTGTTTTACATCCTTATCTCTTTATTAATATTTATATATGACAGATATACTATAATGAAAATTTGGAACCATTTAGCATTAGTGACCTCTGTTTAGCTAATTTCAGTGTTATCCCAAGATCTGATTAAACATTAGTTAAGCAAAAAAAAAATAATATAATAAAATAAACTTGATTTAGTATTGGAATAAGTTAAAACACCAAATTATCTAATTTTCAAATCAGAACATTTTGAAAATAGGAATGAAACAGAAGATGAAATTTATGGGAAATTTACAGAGGTCTGCTGTAGAAACAGAGTTGTACAAAGAACAAAGAAAAGTACAGCACAGGAACAGGCCCTTCGGCCCTCCAAGCCTGGGCTGACCATGCTGCCCGTCTAAACTAAAATCTTCTACACTTCCGGGATCTGTATCCCTCTATTCCCATCCTATTCATGTATTTGTCAAGACGCCCCTTAAACATCACTATCGTCCCTGCATTCACCACCTCCTCCGGCAGCGAGTTCCAGGCACCCATTACCCTCTGCGTAACTTGCCTCGTACATCTCCTCTAAACCTTGCCCCTCGTACCTTAAACCTATGCCCCCTAGTAATTGACCCCACTACCCTGGGAAAACATCTCTATCTATGCCCCTCATAATTTTGTAGACCTCTATCAGGTCGCCCCTCAACCTCCTTCATTCCAGTGAGAACAAACCAAGTTTATTCAACCTCTCCTCATAGCTAATGCCCTCCATACCAGGCAACATCCTGGTAAATCTCTTTTGCACCCTCTCTAAAGCCTCCACATCCTTCTGGTAGTGTGGCGACCAGAATTGAACACTATACTCCAAGTGTGGCCTAACTAAGGTTCTATACAGCTGCAACATGACCTGCCAATTTTTATACTCAATGCCCCAGCCAATGAAGGCAAGCATGCTGTATGCCTTCTTGACTACCTTCTCCACCTGTGTTGCCCCTTTCAGTGACCTGTGGAACTGTACACCAAGATCTCTCTGACTGTCAATACTCTTGAGGGTTCTACCATTCACTGTATAATCCCTACCTGTATTAGACCTTCCAAAATGCATTACCTCACATTTGTCCGGATTAAACTCCATCTGCCATCTCGCCGCCCAAGTCTCCAAACGATCTAAAATCTGCTGTATCCTCTGACAGTCCTCATCGCTATCTGCAATTCCACCAACCTTTGTGTCATCCGCAAACTTACTAATCAGACCAGTTACATTTTCATCCAAATCATTTATATATACTACGAACAGCAAAGGTCCAATCACTGAACCCCCCGGAACACGACTAGTCACAGCCCTCCAATCTGAAAAGCACCCTTCCATTGCTACTCTCTGCCTTCTATGACCTAGCCAGTTCTGTATCCATCATGCCAGCTCACCTCTGATCCTGTGTGACTTCACCTTTTGTACCAGTCTGCCATGAGGGACCTTGTCAAAGGCCTTACTGAAGTCCATATAGACACCATCCACTGGCCAACCTGCATCAATCATCTTTGTGACCAACTCAAAAAACTCTATCAAGTTAGTGAGACACGACCTCCCCTTCACAAAATCGTGCTGCCTCTGGTTAATACGTCCACTTGCTTCCAAACGGGAGTAGTTTTGTTCTCGAAGAATTCTCACCAGTAATTTGCCTACCACTGACGTAAGGCTCACCGGCCTGTAGTTCCCTGGATTATCCTTGCTACCCTTCTTAAACAGAGGAACAACATTGGCCATTCTCCAGTCCTCCGGGACATCACCAGAAGACAGTGAGGAGCCAAAGATTTCTGTCAAGGCCTCAGCAATTTCCTCTCTTGCCTCCTTCAGTATTGTGGGGTAGATCCCATCAGGCTCTGGGGACTTATCCATTGTAATATTTTTCAAGACGCCCAACACCTCATCTTTTTGGATCTCAATGTGACCCAGGCTATCTACACAACCTTCTCCAGACTCAACATCACCAATTCCTTCTCTTTGGTGAATACTGATGCAAAATATTCATTTAGTACTTCACCCATTTCCTCTGGCTGCACACATAGATTCCCTCCCCTGTCCGTCAGTGGGCTAACCCTTTCCCTGGCTACCCTCTTGCTTTTTATGTATGTGTAAAAAGCCTTGGGATTTTCCTTAACCCTACTTGCCAATGACTTTTCGTGACCTCTTTTAGCCCTCTTGACTCCTTGAAGTTCCTTCCTGCTTTCCTTATATTCCACACAGGCTTCGTCTGTTCCCAGCCTTCTAGCCCTGACAAATGCCTCCTTTTTCTTTTCGACAAGGCCTACAATATCTCTTGTTATCCAAGGTTCCCAAAATTTGCCATATTTATCCTTCTTCCTCACAGGAATTCCTGAATCCCTTTCAACTGACATTTGAAAGCCTCCCACATGTCAGATGTTAATTTACCCTCAGACATCCGCCCCCAATCTACGTTCTTCAGTTCCTGCCTAATATTGTTATAATTAGCCTTCCCCCAATTTAGCACATTCATCCTTGGACCACTCTTATCCTTGTCCACCAATACTTTAAAATTTACTGAATTGTGGTCACTTTCCCGAAATGCTCCCCTGCTGAAACTTCTACCACCTGGCTGGGCTCATTCCCCAATACCAGGTCCAGTACAGCCCCTTCCCTAGTTGGACTATCTACATATTGTTTCAAGAAGCCCTCCTGGATGCTCCTGACAAACTCTGCCCCGTCCAAGCCCCTAGCACTAAGTGAATCCCAGTCAATATTGGGGAAGTTAAAGTCTCCTATCACAACAACCCTGTTGCTTTTACTCCTTTCCAAAACCTGTCTACCTATCTGTTCCTCTATCTCCCGCTGGCTGTTGGGAGGCCTGTAGTAAACCCCCAACATTGTGACTGCACCCTTCTTATTCCTGATCTCTACCCATACAGCCTTGCTGCCTTCTGCGGTGTCCTCCCACAGTGCAGCTGTGATATTCTCCCTAACCAGTAGCGCAACTCCGCGACCCCTTTTACATCCCCCTCTATCCCGCCTGAAACATCTAAATCCTGGAATGTATAGCTGCCAATCAATGATCACAGGGGTGAAAGATGAACTGGACTTGTGGTAAATTAAGTCACAGGCAGTATCTTTTACAGTGGGTAGAATGTGACAGATCAGCCATGGGTGAGTTTGAAGAAACAAATTCAGAGATAACAACAGCATATCTGAAGGTTTCAACAAATGAGCCGCAACAGGGATGAAGTCAGGCTATGTTGCGGAGGTAGGAGAAGGCAATCTTAGCGAAGTGCAAATGCGAAGTTGGAAGCTCAATGTGGGATCAAATATGATACCAAGACTGCAGACAGGCTGGTTTAGTGTCAGACTGCTGCCAGGGAGAGGGATGCAGCCGATAGCGAGGGAAGAGAGTTTGGATTGCTGACTTTTGATTTGGAAGTAGTGTAGTAAGGAACATTTTTTCTTTAAAATATCTGTGGAGTTTGAAAAGGACTTATAAAAGTTTACAACAATTGTAATTTTGTTGACCAGTAAAAATATACTTGTCCATGTGACCTAGCAATCCTCGACCTGGAAGCAGTACCAACAGGGAGGAAGTTAACATACGGAAGCCACGTGGTTGGCATACACCAAGGAGAGCTTCAGACAAAGAAGAGCCTCGGCAGGGGAGAAAACAGAGAAGGCACATTTACAAGAAGTTGGGTGTTTAATACAGTTACGGAGGACAAGAAGCTGAAAGCAGGGTTAGAACAGGGTTGCAACAGAGATTGTGGACTGGACAATTCTACCGCTATACTTCAGTTTTACCAGGGCTGACCAGACTGTTTAACAAATTTATTTAAGGAACCAGATAAAGAAATCTCTGGGGTATTTGTGCCATGAAGGCCGCCTTGAACCTAGCCAAGGAATTCTACATGAGGATGCTGTTTGGGCAACAACTGTCTCCTGGGGATTCAGATGGAGTGGAACTATCCTTGCTGGTGACTTGAGGACAAAATCCATCAAGTGAGAAAAGTAAAAGATCCTGGGCGAGATTCTCCTCTCCCGCGCCGAAGTGGCCGCGCCGTCGTGAACGCCGTCGAGGTTCACGACGGCGCGAAACGGCCCCGATCCCGACCGATTCAGGCCCTGACAATGGGCTAGGATCGGGGCTGCGTCATCTACACGCGCCAGGCCTTGTTGGCCGGCGCCAACCCGCGCATGCGTGGTTGCCGTCCTCTCTATGTCCGCCCCGCAAGAAGATGGCGGATGGATCTTGCGGGGCCGCGGAAGGAAGGAGATCCTCCTTCAGAGCGGACGGCCCGACGATCGGTGGGCACCGATCGGGGGCCATGCCACATTTAAGGTACCCCCTGGTGCAGGATCCCCCCTCCCCTCCCCCCGCAGGCCGCCGCCCCCAGCGTTCACGCACCGTTCACGATGGCAGCGACCAGGTGTGGACGGCGCCGGGGGGAACCGGCCGTTTTGGCCTGGCCACTCGGCCCATCTGGGCCTGAGAATAGCGGGGGTGCCGGAGAATCGCCATTTTGGGTGTCTCCGGCGATTCTCCGGCCTAACTCTGCCTTAAAAATATTCACTGCCTTCTGAAGTAGAGTTCCAAAGTCGTAAAACCCTAATTTCTCCTCATCTCTGTCCTAACACGGCGACCTCTAATTTTGAAACAGTGCCCCCTAGTCCTAGACTCACCCACAAGAGGAAACATTCTTTCCACATCCAACTTGTCAAGATCTTATATAATTTATTCAAGTCATCCCTCACTCTTCTAAACTCAGTGAAAACAAGCCCAATCTGCCATCCTTTCCTCATAACAACCCTCTCATTCCAAGCATCAATCTAGTAAACCTCCTCTGAACATCTGCACTGCAGTTAACTCCTTCTTTAAATAAGGAGATCAAAATTGCAGTCAGTATTTAAGAAGTAGTCTTACCAATGTCCTGTATAACTGAAGCATGAACATCCTTACTTTTATGTTCAATTATTATGTTCATAATAATAATGTTCATAATAAAGAATAGTATTCTACTGGCCTTCTTAATTACTTTTTGTACCTGCTTACTAACTTTTTGTGACTCAAGCACGAGAACACCTTGATCCCTCTACACCTCAGAATTCTACAGCCATCCTCCAATAAGTAATGCTCTTGCCTTTTTATTCTTCAGCCGAAGTGAACAACTTTACATTTTCCCACATTATACTCCTTCTGCCATATTTTTGCCCACTCACTCAAATTTATTTATATCCATCTGCAACCTCCTTAAGTTCTCTTCACAAAATACTTGCCTACGTATCTTTGTCATCTTCAAATTTAGCTACCATGCCTTCGCTCCCTTCACCTAAATCATTGATACATATTATAAAAGGTATAGGCCCAGCACAGATCTCAACAATTTTTTTAAAAAGTCTGCTTTTCTGTTCTTCCCACCTCACATTTCCCCACATTATACTTCATCTGCCACCTTGTTGCCCGCTCACTTAGTTATTTATATCTCTTTGCAGACTTGGTGTTCTCCTCACAGATTATATGGGACTCTAGCATCCTAAAGCAAAAGTAGATAACACATAATGGTACGGTAAAAGCAAAATACTACAGATGCTGGAAATCTAAACTAAAAACAAAGTTGTGGAAATATTTAACAGATTTAGTAGCATCTGTGGAGAGAAACATAAACATTGAGTTGCAAAGACTTCTCTTCAGAACTGGAAAAAGGAATATCGACTGAAACAATGGTAGTGATGGGATTCAAGCCCATGCCTCATCAGAGACTGGAATCTAAATCCAATGCCTTGACCACTCGGCCACACTACCACAAAGAAAAAAACATTAACTGAAACTCTGGCAGCAATGTGATTTGAGCCCACGCATCTTCAGAAACTGGAATTCAAACTCAGCGCCTTAAACTGCTCAGCCACATTTTTACTCAGTTCTGAAGAACATATTGAACTCTGTTTCTATCTCCACAGGTGCTCCAGACATGCTGCTGATTAGTCCCAGCACTATTCGGTTTTATTAACAATGATAAGTAAGGGTTTACAGAATGCGTTTAGGACTGCAGAAAGTTGATCTAGAAAGGCAACGGTGCACAAGGTCCTCACCAATTATATCACCCAGTTTTCAGACAAGAAATACATGCCCAACAGTCAAATTCCTTCCTGATAAATTCTAGCCTCATTCAGGACTCGAGTACATAATCTGGACTGACACTGCAGAGGCGATGCTACCTTATCTCAGTGTCATCCTTTGACAGCTATTAATAATAAGCTCCATGTTAAGCTCCATCCACTTCTGGTAGAAGTAAATGGTTCCAGAGCACAATTGCAAGCTGGAAGCTTTTGGTATCCTGAGACATCAGATTAGACAGTAAATCTTTCCATTTTATGTGTAAATCTTCATAAAATATGATTACTGAAGAGGTTTTATGCTGAAAAAAGGACTCACTCAAAAATGAATTCTTCTGTCCATACAGGGTTCTGCCCTTCCCTGGCATGAGTTTTTGCTACTTGAACACTGTTTAGGGAGATGTTGCAATAAGGTTGTGTGAAATATTTCCCTGGAAGTTTATGGGCTTCTTCCACATACAACACCAGACTACTGACCTGAAGAAGAAAACAAAATTACTTTTGGAAATTTCACATGACACCAGGATCAAATTACATCAACAGGTTACTTCTGCCGTGTAAGTTTTCTGAATACTGGAAAGTAGCAAATGTAACTCCACTATATAAGGGGGAAAGAGAAAACTGAGAACTACAGACCTGTTTGTTTGATGTCAGGAGTAGGAAAAATGTTAGAATATTAAGGATGTGAAAACTAGACACTTGGAAAATAATCATATGATTGGGAAGAGTCAACCTGGATTTATGAAAGAGGTTCCCATTACTGGCAATCCTGATGCCAATGCAGGAAGAAGTACTGGCGGCTGACAGGATGACAGCAGGTCAGGCTAACATCATAGAAGAGAAGCGATGAAAACATTATGTAATAACCATGAAATTGGATCCAAGCAACTTCCTTAGTTGCGCAGCCATTATCTATGAGAATACATTCAAGCCGAGCAAAATGAGTGTGTTTTTTTCTCCCGCAGGCACAATGTTGAAAGTGCAGTGGGAGTGGCACATAGAGGCAATGTAGATTTCAAAGGAAGAGCAGCAGTCTGTGGAAGAACTGTCATAGGTTATGCGTACCCGCCACCAGTACAGATGCATTCATCTCAGTGTGACCTCAGTCGCATATAGAATGGGTGGACTGAGGGGAGGAGCATATTGCATCTAAGCAGGAGTAGGTGATGGAGTCAGTGACAACTGTTGGGAATTTCTACTGGAGTTATGAGAATAGCTCCAGTCATGCTCAACTCGATACATTTGAGCCAAGTCTCAGGCTCATACATGAAGCAGGTGTTTATGGAGCAGCAAACATGTAGTCATCCATAACTTTCTTAACATATTACAGAGAAGTCTATCCATGTCATGAGTGCCACAATCTCTCAGATGTGAGTGCATGACCTCCTCCATTGAAAGAGTAGCCATGCTCACACAGAAATCAAATGCCATATTATATTATTATTTATTTATTTATTTTTAAAAAATTTATTTATTAACCAGAACTTGGTTGGAAGTTAGAGGGATGGCAGGGAAGGTAGTGCAATGTTCCTCCTGCAGGATGTTTGAGGTGAGGGATGCCGTTAGTGTCCCTGCTGATTTTACCTGCAGGAAGTGCAGCCAGCTCCAGCTCCTCCAAGACCGAGTTAGGGAACTGGAGCTGGAGTTGGATGAACTTCGGATCATTCGGGAGGCAGAGGGGGGTCATAGATAGCAGCTTCAGGGAATTAGTTGCACCAAAGATTGGAGATAGATGGGTAACTGTAAGAGGGACTTGGAGGAAGCAGTCAGTGCAGGGATCCCTTGCGGTCGTTCCCCTGAGTAACAAGTATACCGCTTTGGATACTTGTGGGGGGGGGACTTACCAGGGGTAAGCCATGGGGTACGGGCCTCTGGCACGGTGTCTGTCCCTGTTGCTCAGAACGGAAGGGGGGAGAAGAGCAGAGCATTAGTAATTGGGGACTCGATAGTCAGGGGCACAGATAGGAGATTTTGTGGGAGCGTGAGAGACTCACGTTTGGTATGTTGCCTCCCAGGTGCAAGGGTACGTGATGTCTCGGATCGTGTTTTCCGGGTCCTTAAGGGGGAGGGGGAGCAGCCCCAAGTCGTGGTCCACATTGGCACTAACGACATAGGTAGGAAAGAGGACAAGGATGTCAGGCAGGCTTTCAGGGAGCTAGGATGGAAGTTCAAAATGAGAACAAACAGAGTTGTTATCTCTGGGTTGTTGCCCGTGCCACGTGATAATGAGATGAGGAATAGGGAGAGAGAGCAATTAAACACGTGGCTACAGGGATGGTGCATGCGGGAGGGATTCAGATTTCTGGATAATCGGGGCTCTTTCTGGGGAAGGTGGGACCTCTACAGACAGGATGGTCTACATCTGAACCTGACGGGCACAAATATCCTGGGGGGGGGGAGATTTGTTAGTGCTCTTTAGGGGGGTTTAAACTAATGCAGCAGGGGCATGGGAACCTGGATTTAGTTTTAGGGTACGGGAGATTGAGAGTATAGAGGTCAGGAGCACAGAATTGACTTCGCAGGAGGGGGCCAGTGTTCAGGTAGGTGGTTTGAAGTGTGTCTACTTCAATGCCAGGAGTATACGAAATAAGGTAGGGGAACTGTTAGCATGGGTTGGTACCTGGGACTTCGATGTTGTGGCCATTTCGGAGACATGTGGATAGAGCAGGGACAGGAATGGTTGTTGCAGGTTCCGGGGTTTAGGTGTTTTAGTAAGCTCAGAGGAGGCACAAGAGGGGGAGGTGTGGCGCTGCTAGTCAAGAACAGTATTACGGTGGCGGAGAGGATGCTAGATGGGGACTCTTCTTCCGAGGTAGTATGGGCTGAGGTTAGAAACAGGAAAGGAGAGGTCACCTTGTTGGGAGTTTTCTATAGGCCTCCTAATAGTTCTAGGGATGTAGAGGAAAGGATGGCGAAGATGATTCTGGATAAGAGCGAAAGTAACAGTTATTATTGGAGACTTTAACGTTCCAAATATTAACTGGAAAAGATATAGTGCGAGTACATTAGATGGGTCGTACAATGTGTGCAGGAGGGTTTCCTGACACAATATGTTGACAGGCCAACAAGAGGCGAGGCCACATTGGATTTGGTTTTGGGTAATGAACAAGGCCAGGTGTTAGATTTGGAGGTAGGTGAGCACTTTGGGGACAGTGACCACAATTCGGTGACGTTTACGTTAGTGATGGAAAGGGATAAGTATACCCCGCAGGGCAAGAGTTATAGCTGGGGGAAGGGCAATTATGATGCCATTAGACATGACTTGGGAGGGGTAGGCTGGAGAAGTAGGCTGCAAGTGTTGGGCACACTGGATATGTGGAGCTTGTTCAAGGACCAGCTACTGCGTGTTCTTGATAAGTACGTACCGGTCAGGCAGGGAGGAAGGCGTCGAGCGAGGGAACCATGGTTTACCAAAGAAGTGGAATCTCTTGTTCAGAGGAAGAAGGAGGCCTATGTGAAGATGAGGTGTGAAGTTTCAGTTGGGGCGCTTGACAGTTACAAGGTAGCGAGGAAGGATCTAAAGAGAGAGCTAAGACGAGCAAGGAGGGGACATGAGAAGTATTTGGCAGGTAGGATCAAGGAAAACCCAAAAGCTTTCTATAGGTATGTCAGGAATAAAAGAATGACTAGGGTAAGAGTAGGGCCAGTCAAGGACAGGGATGGGAAGTTGTGTGTGGAGTCTGAAGAGATAGACAAGATACTAAATGAATATTTTTCGTCAGTATTCACTCAGGAAAAAGATAATGTTGTGGAGGAGAATGCTGAGACCCAGGCTATTAGAATAGATGGCATTGAGGTACGTAGGGAAGAGGTGTTGGCAATTCTGGACAGGCTGAAAATAGATAAGTCCCCGGGGCCTGATGGGATTTATCCTAGGATTCTCTGGGAAGCCAGGGAAGAGATTGCTGAGCCTTTGGCTTTGATTTTTATGTCATCATTGGCTACAGGAATAGTGCCAGAGGACTGGAGGATGGCAAATGTGGTCCCTTTGTTCAAAAGGGGGAGCAGAGACAACCCCGGCAACTATAGACCGGTGAGCCTCACGTCTGTTGTGGATAAAGTCTTGGAGGGGATTATAAGAGACAAGATTTATAATCATCTAGATAGGGATAATATGATTAGGGATAGTCAGCATGGCTTTGTGAAGGGTATGTCAAGCCTCATAAACCTTATCGAGTTCTTTGAGAAGGTGACTGAACAGGTAGACGAGGGTAGAGCAGTTGATGTGGTGTATATGGATTTCAGTAAAGCGTTTGATAAGGTTCCCCACGGTAGGCTATTGCAGAAAATACGGAGGCTGGGGATTGAGGGTGATTTAGAGATGTGGATCAGAAATTGGCTAGCTGAAAGAAGACAGAGGGTGGTGGTTGATGGGAAATGTTCAGAATGGAGTTCAGTTACAAGTGGCGTACCACAAGGATCTGTTCTGGGGCCGTTGCTGTTTGTCATTTTTATACATGACCTAGAGGAGGGCGCAGAAGGGTGGGTGAGTAAATTTGCAGACGACACTAAAGTCGGTGGTGTTGTCGACAGTGCGGAAGGATGTTGCAGGTTACAGAGGGACATAGATAAGCTGCAGAGCTGGGCTGAGAGGTGGCAAATGGAGTTTAATGTAGAGAAGTGTGAGGTGATTCACTTTGGGAGGAATAACAGGAATGCGGAATATTTGGCTAATGGCAAAATTCTTGAAAGTGTGGATGAGCAGAGGGATCTCGGTGTCCATGTACATAGATCCCTGAAAGTTGCCACCCAGGTTGATAGGGTTGTGAAGAAGGCCTATGGTGTGTTGGCCTTTATTGTTAGAGGGATTGCGTTCCGGAGTCATGGGGTCATGTTGCAGCTGTACAAAACTCTGGTACGGCCTCATTTGGAGTATTGCATACAGTTCTGGTCACCTCATTATAGGAAGGACGTGGAAGGTTTGGAACGGGTGCCAAGGAGATTTACCAGGATGTTGCCTGGTATGGAGGGAAAACCTTATGAGGAAAGGCTGATGGACTTGAGGTTGTTTTCGTTAGAGAGAAGGTTAAGAGGAGACTTAATAGAGGCATACAAAATGATCAGAGGGTTAGATGGGGTGGACAGTGAGAGCCTTCTCCCGCGGATGGAAATGGCTAGCACGAGGGGACATAGCCTTAAACTGAGGGGTAATAGATATAGGACAGAGGTAGGTTCTTTACGCAAAGAGTGGTGAGGCCGTGGAATGCCCTACCTGCAATAGTAGTGAACTCACCAACATTGAGGGCATTGGATAAGCATATGGATGATAATGGCATAGTGTAGGTTAGATGGCTTTTGTTTCAGTGCAACATCGTGGGCCGAAGGGCCTGTACTGCTCTGTATCGTTCTATGTTCTATAAATACAGAGACACAGACATCGGGAGAAGCTTACGGAATGTAGTACTACTCAGTAGAGAAGATGTGTGAAGAGATCAGTTCAGTCCATAAGAGGGTCATTCAGGAGTCTATAACAAGAGGTTGGAAGAGAGAATAACCCGGATGGGAGGGGTCTTTGATTATGCTGCCCACTTTCTCAAGGTAGCGGGAGGTGTAGACAGAGTCAATGGACGGGAGGCGGGTTTGTGTGATGGACTGAGATCTGTTCATGACTCTCTGTAGTTTCTTACGGTCTTGGGCTGAGCAGTTGCCATACCAGGCTGTGATGCAGCCAGACAGGATGCTTTCTATGGTGCATTTGTAATAATTGGTCAGAGTCAATGTGGTCATACCAAATGTCCTTAAGGTTAGATGGCTTTTGTTTTTTGACTTCCCATGTCGGTGCAACATCGTGGGCCGAAGGGCCTGTACTGCGCTGTATCGTTCTATGTTCTAAGTGGGTGTCGGACCAGCACTATGGTCTCCACACTATGTTGGCAATCTTGAATAACTATTAGTTGCAGTGATGGCCCAGGACTGCATGGAGAAGTGGTCAAGTGGCCTCCTATTCCTAGTTCGTAGAAAATGCAGAGGTCCTGAAAGGGCAGAGCAAGGCAGGGATGATGGGAATGGGGGTTCTCCTCAAGGCATCCATCCCCAGTCTCTAGACACCTCCTTTGCACCTCCGACTGAGCCACAAAACCCCGAGTAATACGCCCAGGAGCAAGACCCTCTCTGCGCAGATGCAAGCGAGTGGTCTGAAACAGGACCCTCTTGGGCACCACAACCCAGAGGTCATATGCCATATGAATTTAAATTGCCAGAGCAAAGAACCATAGGAAAGAAACAAACAGCCTTCCGGATCTGCTCTAATCATGCTGGTCACACTTCATACATGTATAAGGAGGAAAATGCAGAAATGGTTTTAGTTGTACAATGGGATTCACTTGGGCGCTTCTTTAATGACGAATAACATTATTGAAATTAAGCCATTTATCTTGGCCACCAGCTAAGTGTCATGTAGTCCTTTTTGTCACATTGTACATGGGACTATTAAGAGTGGCCATCAGCGTGAAGTCCTTAGTGTCACATTGCACATGGACTATTAGGAGCTGAATAGTTGTGAGCTCAATTAATGTAATGGATCATTAGAGTGGGAGGGGTAGCGGCATAGGTTTACTTGAAGAATGTTAGGATGGAGTGATGCTTCAGGGGCCCAGGTGCCAAGGATGCAGTGCTGCACACTCCATACTTGAATGAATCTTGATTGTATGAGGGTGCGACATGCTTCTCTTCTGTGCAGATCAATGGCATCAGCAGGATCTCTCAATGGGAATGCACTCTACTGAGTAGTACTGTACTCTGAATACCCATTTGAGCAGTACAGCACTCCATATGATCACCCGTTGCCTGTGCCGAAGTATTTACATTGTGTATTTATGTACATCCCATGTGGTTTTTTTCATGTCTGGAATGATCTGTTTGGACTGTACACAGAACAATACTTTTCACTGTACCTCGGTACACGTGACAATAAAACAAATCCAAAATTGCTCCTGTGGCTATTTTGTTGCTCTCTTCCTGAGCAGGCCCAGACTGGTGGAATTCACTTTGAACACAAGTAGTTCCATATCTTGGGTACAAAGCATCCATCACTTTAGTGATGTAATTATGGACATCAGATTGAGAGATTGTGAAGATGTCAGCAGCTGACTGAAAATTCAATGTTATGGTTACCTAGGCCGCTATGTGTAATGGCTATCCAATGGTCTCTTCTGGCCTCAGATCCTCCTCCAAAGTTTTGGGACCACCTGACACAAGAGCTGCAGGTTTCAGAATTACTGCAGCACAAGTTAATAATACTCAAAATAAAAGTGGAAATTTTAATCACATGCGGGTTGGAGAGATCCAAGAAGCTGATTTTTCGACTATGGACCCTGTGCTGAGGAGATAGCATCTTCGTCTAGCTCATGGTCTACGGCCATTCCACTGCACCCAGCTACATATAGGTGCAGTGCAAGCTGTAGCTCTTCCAATTGCTGACTTCCCCGTTGTGGCTGCTGAGTTGGATAATGCTGAAAATTCTAAGTGGTCCACTCGACCTTAGAACAAGTTCCTGCACATGTTTGAAGGCACATGGGAATTTTGCTGCAGGAACAGGCAGTAATTTCTTCGCCCCTAACAGTATGAGTAACAGCAGTCTCAATGAGTTACTCCTCTAATGGCAGGCCGCTGCCAATACTGATTTCAGGCTTGCTGTTTTCCCCATCATAGTTCAAAGTGAAATCCAATTTCAGGATTCAATGACCCCCACTGTGCATTTGCCTCCTCTGAATTGCTGAGTTCTGGAAGCTGCATGTATCCATGCATAACTGGTAAAGAATCATTAAGATGGTAAATTAGTGCCTTAGTACTACCTTCAACTGCCATCCTGCCACACAGATAGTCAAAGCAGACGCAATGCACCCTGGGAAAAACAGGAGAAGGCAGGAAAACATGGGATACTGTCCCATAACTTTTTAAAAAATTATTTCCCCAGCACCAACATCCCCCCCCCGCCCCACAGAATTTAATGCATTATAAATTGACTTTTAATGCCATGTAAAAGGCTGAGTAAAATCTTTTTACTTGTCGAAGGCGTTTATTTGAGGTTGGTGGCAGAGGTTTCTTCAAGTTACTGCAAAATACCTGCAGGCACTTCATCCAGTCCTATAAAAGCAAAAACATTTAAATAGATACACATAATATTCAGATAACTGAACCACTAAATAATTTCTAAATTCATTATCAAATTTATTTAACCTTTACAAAATTAATCAGCCATATATAGTTAATATATTTTAAATTTATTCTTTGTCCAAAGCGGATAATCAGTTCAGTGAAGTAAATGTTCATTATTCAGAGCACAAACAAGCTTCAAGCTCATCCAAGTACAGACCCAAGCTGGGTATTGTAGCAGGAAAGGAAATCAGGAATATCATCATTGAAATGAAAATCGCTTATTGTCACAAGTAGGTTTCAAATGAAGTTACTGTGAAAAGCCCCTAGTCGCCACATTCCGGCGCCTGTTCGGGGAGGCTGGTACAGGAATTGAACCGTGCTGCTGGCCTGCCTTGGTCTGCTTTCAAAGCCAGCGATTTAGCCCTGGGCTGAACAGCGGGTGACACAATGGGTACATGATGCAGTAAGCTGCAAAACAAAATGCATTGTGCTTAAAAAAAACAGGGACTGCTAAAGTCAAAATGGAATGTGATTGATGAAAAATGCCTGGACAGAGAGGGAAAAGCCTCTGCCCAAAACAGAAGCAAAATTGGCAACAGATTTATACCATAACCTCCTGATTCCCCCAGCATCGCATTTAGGGCTTACCCCAATGACACGCTGAGGTATCCGTCTCGGAAGTTCCCATGGAAGGGTTTACCCAGCAATTTTCCAGAAGTGATAACTTCTTTTGGACAATTATGCTGGGAACCATTTGTCAGAAACGATTCAAACATCTAACTTTGGATGGTTATGCCAGTTTTACCCTGATATTTACTCAGAAAGAGTTAGAATGAATGAAACCAACCCAACCCCATGCCTGATCAGCCATGAGTCATACCAGGGAAATTTCTGGTCTCCAGAAAATCAGCAGGGATTTCATTATCTTTAAAGAAGCGCAAATACCCATTGTTACTGCAGGAAATCGAATTCCAAAGAAATGCACCAGTATCATATACATTTCTGGTTAAAAGAAGCAGTATGCCTGCAAAGATAAAAGGGACCCAGACTCCGCTATTAAACTTTGACGATTCTACACCTGTTAAATAAACCTATTGCCCAACACCCAGGAGAAGTGATGAGAGGAATGCCACATGACCTCCCCTATGCTGCTAGAACCTGTAATACTGCCATGCAGAGCTGAACCCAGACTATCATTTTACCCCTCTACAGGCAGCAGCAGAAAGAGCCCTGGCCAGTTACATTGCTTGGCCCCCATCTACACAGTGTATTACTGGAATATCGGAACTCCTGTATCCATGCCTATAAGACCCATTCATTTCTACGTGCCTTCTTCCATCTGGGAAGACATCGCTTCTAGAAAGATAGATCATCCTGCAACAGTTTCAGCCTGTTAAACTCTGAAGGAATATACCATTGGACTTTTAATTCTAGGCTCTGGACTCACGTGAAACCATGACTCTTCTTTATATCGTGGTCCTGTCCTGTATCCCTTTTTTTCCCTTGTCCCTCTTTTACTGTTGGAATGCAAAAGGGGGCAAAACTCCTTCCCGGGTTGTGTGGGTAAAATAAACCAAGGCTTTTATTTTACCTCATTTTGAATTTGCTGTGGGGTTATTAATAAAGGATCGGATTACTTCAAAATGAAGGGCTGCGGGAAATACTCCACCACTAAAAGGGGGAAATCAGAAACACCTTTCTGTTTACGGATGGGTAGTGACTGGAGGAATCAGGAGTGTTTAAATTAATCCCCTCTTAACCATCTCAAATGCAATGCAAAGTAGGAATAATAGACTTTCAGATAGACACAGTTTGAGTACGAAGTACAGTTTTGAACATTCCATTGTAGAAAATATATTAAAAACCAGGAATGTACAATAAGTTTAATCAGAATATCAGGGTGAGAAATATAGATACGAAGAAAGATTGGAGATACTAGGAATATTTTCACAAAAGCAGAGGTGGCTAAAAGGTCACTTTGTAAGGGATTTTTTTCATTATGATGAGTGTTGATTAGGTGACAAAAGAAAGGCTATTTTCTATGGGTGGGGAGATAGTGAGGACTGACCATCAATTAAAATGGTCACTAGCAAGTACAGAGATCGATTAGCATAAATCTATTTACACAGAGAACTGCTTTAGTATGAAATATTTTCCCACAAAGAATAGTTGAGAGCTCATTGCATCTTTTTAGCAAAAAGTAAATAAACATTTGCAACAATGAAAGATACAGGAATATAAGGGTGTAGTGAGGAGAGGTGCAGAGGACTGAATTAGTTTTTGATTTCTCCATAACTGGCACATACAAGATAGGCTAAAGGTCTTCTTCGGTGCTGCAATTTCCTTTTATTCTATGCCGTCTATCTTTTAGAACCACAGATTTACGAAAGAGGTCGCTCTTCTTTTGGTTGATCTCCTGTTAGGGTGCTCCATCTATTTCCTCCCTCCACCAATTTGTTTTCTTCCCGAGTTGTTACTGAGTTTCATGTTCGATGTGAAAAGGTTCTCTGTCAAATGTATATATGGTGAAAGAGGATTTTCGAAACCAGCTTTTTTTAAACTACCTTCTCCCATGCTGAACTGTTTTATTTTTAAACATTTATACTGGCTTTAGTATTATTTCTCTCTTATACTTCAAAAATAATCTAATCCTTACGTGATGTTTGAACAATGAGACAGGTGTTCTAACTTATTTAAAAGATCAGCTATCAATTATTTTAACACCAACAGCTTATTAATGGGCATAAAACAAGAACACCCATCTCTGTTTTGTCAACAAGAGCTTTGCAAGGTAGTCATTATGTCACTCAAATATGGTTGTCAGTATTCTTTGCTATGAGAAAAGGCAGCATGCTGTATATTTGGTTGACATAGTCATCCCAAAGTTATAATCAATTAGCTTCAAGCATTTTACCTGTGCCTGTTCTGGAATTTCTGCTGAGAAATAGAAGATGTAATGGTCTTCACTAAAGTGCTGTACTACTATTTGAAAACAGTTTGGCCTGAGAAAAGGAAAAGTACAGGAAACAAATTAATCCATGAAATGACAGTACAACAAATCTCTGATGGAGAAGAAATCTTGACCAATCTATTTTTTGTCAAAACAGCAACTTTATTATTCATGCATATCTGTTGCAGTCTCCCTGTTGGTTCAATTCTAATTTCTTCCTTCCTTAGATGGGAGGTGTATCGGCACATTATGAAGATAGCTATTTCAAATTCAAAAATGCTTGTGTAACTAATTTTACTGATCACCATCAAACATTTAATAAACTATAACCTTTCCAGTCCTATTGTTTAGAAACGTCTGGAAATTGTTTGAGCAGAACAAAGTAACTCACAGCACAACCTTAGTACAGTATTTCGGGGGCAAAAACAGTGAAAGTATTTGGATAAGCAAAACATTTTTTACTACTTTATAACGTTTATCACGGTTTTATGCTTCAGGTAAATGCTGATATGTTTTCTGGTTCAGATACTTATGATTAGGCATTCCAACATCGTTCTATAATCCAGAAAATATCAAATGACTTTGGTCTCAAGCGATCTGAAGAGGTCATAGTATAAAAATTAAAACAATAAATGCAGGAAATATTCAGCAGGTCAGGCAGCAATGATGAAGAGAGGAACAGAGTTAACATTTCAGGTTGATGACCATTCATCAAAACTCAGTTCACAGATGTTTCCAGGCCTCCTGAGTATTTACAGTATTTTCTGTTTTTATTTCACATTTTCAGCATCCATCAAACTTTGCTTTTGAACTGGTTAAATTTCCTTGCAATAAAATTATTAACAATAGTAAGCACAATGAATAAGAAAGTTTCCAATTTTTAAATAGGAGGAAACCCATGCAGACACGGGCAGACTCCACAGTCACCCGAGGCCGAAATTTGTCAGCCGTACCTGGTCTGGCCTATATGTGACTCCAGACCCACAGCAATGTGGTTGACTCTTAAATACCCTCTGAAATGGCCTAGCAAGCTACTCAGTTGTATTCAACCACTACAAAAACACATAAAAAGAAATGAAACCGGACATACCACCCGGCATCGAACCAGGCACCGGAAACGACAACAGGAGACCCGACACTGTTGGCCTTGCAAAGTCCTCCTTATTAACATCTGGGGGCTTGTACCAAAGTTGGGAGAGTTGTCTCACAGACTAGTTTTTTTTTAACAAACATTTTATTAAGGCATTTATGGTTTTATCACAATAACAGATACAAATACACAATCAAACATAGTCCAGTGCGTAACATATCCCTCCATCTCCCACTGTTCCCGCCTACCAACCCCCTACCCCTGCCCCCCTTATTGAACCTGCTGACAGTTTAGTTTTCTCCGAAGAAGTCGATAAACGGCTGCCACCTCCGAATGAACCCTAGCGTTGATCTTCTCAGGGCGAACTTAATTTTCTCAAGACTGCGAAACCCAGCCATGCCACTAACCCATAACTCTGATGTCGGGGGCTTCGAGTCCCTCCTAGTAATACCCGTCTCCGGGCTACCAAGGAGGCAAAGGCCAAAATGTCAGCCTCTCTCGCCCCCTGGACTTCCGGATCTTCTGACACTCCAAAAAACAGCACCTCTGGACTAGGCGCCACCCTCGTTTTTAGTGCCGTGGACATGACATCTGCAAATCCCTGCCAGAATCCCCTAAGCTTCGGGCATGCCCAAAACATGTGGACATGGTTTGCGGGCCCCCCTGCACACCTCGCACACCTGTCATCCACCCCAAAAAACCTTCTGATCCGGGCCACCGTCACGTGTGCCCGGTGAACCACCTTGAATTGTATCAGGCTGAGCCTGGCACATGAGGTCGCATTGGCTCTGCTCAGAGCATCCTCCCACGGACCTGCCTCTAACTCCTTTCCCAACTCATCTTCCCATTTACATTTTATCTCACCTATCTGGGTTTCTCTCACTCCATAAGTTCTTTATAGATTTCCGATTCCTTCCCCTCACCCACTCCCATTCTAGAAACTACTTTGCCCTGTATCCCTGGGGCGGTAGAAGCGGAAAGGTCGAAACCTGCCTTCACACAAAATCCCTCACCTGCAGATAACGAAACCCATTCCCTTCCGACAATTTAAACTCCTCCTCCAAATAGGGAAAGCTCCCATCAATAAACAAATCCCCCAGCCTCTCAATCCCTGCTCTCTGCCACCTCTGAAACCCCCCATCCATCCTCCCCGGGACAAACCGGTGATTACCACAAATTGGAGCCCACACCGACGCTCCTTCCACTCCCATATGCTTCCCCCAGAATCTCAGGGCCGCCACTACCACTGGGCTTGTGGAGTACCGGGCCGACGAGAACGGCAGAGGAGCCGTTACCAGTGCCCCCAAACCTGTGCCCTTACATGAGGCCGCCTCAACCCGCTCCCACACCGATCCCATCCCCACTACCCACTTCAATCATGGCTATATGTGCCGCCCAGCAGTAGTTCCTGAAGTTCGGCAGTGCCAACCCTACCCCCTCGGCTCCGCTCCAGCAGCACTTTCTTTACTCGCGGGGTTTACCCGCCCACACAAACCCAGATATCACCCTATTCACCCTCTTAAAAAAGGCCTTTGGTATAAAAATAGGAAGGCACTGGGAAACAAACAAAAATCTCGAGAGGACCGTCATTTTTACGTTTTGTATCCTCCCTGCCAGTGACAATGGGAGCATGTCCCACCTCCGAAAGTCCTCCTTCATTTGTTCAACTGAACGGGCCAGATTTAATTGATGTAGCTGCTCCCAACCCCGTGCCACCTGGATACTCAAGTAGCGAAAACGCCCTCCCACCACTTTAAATGGCAACTCCTCCAGTCTCTTCCCCTGCTCCATCGTCTGGATCACAAAAACCTCACTTTTACCCATATTCAATTTATACCCCGAGAATCGGCCAAATTCCTCTAAGATCCGCATAATCTCCCCCACCCCCCGAATGGCTCAGAAATATACAGGAGTAGGTTGTCTGCATATAACGAGACCCTGTGTTCCAACCACCCCCCCCACCCACCCCCCGCACTAGCCCCTTCTCAGCTTTCAGCGCCATGGACAGTGGCTCTATAGCCAAGGCAAACAACAGTGGGGAGAGGGCACATCCCTGCCTTGTCCCCTGGTGGTCTAAAGTCGTCCGAACCTACCCAGTTCATCCGCACACTCGCCACCGGTGCCTGGTACAGCAACCGCACCCACAGATATTTCCATTCCACCTGGTCGAAGGCTTTCTCCACGTCCATAGCGACCACCACCTCTGCCTCCCACCCCTCATTGGCATCTGGATCACATTCAGGAGCCTTCTAAAATTGGCCGTTAGCTGCCTGCCTTTCTCAAACCTAATCTGGTCTTCCCCTATCACCCCCGGAACACAGTCCTCAATCCTCAAGGCCAGAATTTTGGCCAGCAATTTGGCATTGACATTCAGTCGGGAGATTGGTCTGTATGACCCACATTGGTCTGGGTCTTTCTCGCGCTTCAGGATGAAATCAAAGCCTGTGACATTGTTGGGGGAAGAACACCTCGCTCCCGTGCCTCATTAAATGCCCTCACCAACAGCAGGCCCAGCATCCCAGAAAACGTCTTGTAAAATTCCACTGGGTAGCCACCCGGTCCCGGGGCCTTACCCGACTGCATGGCCTCCAATCCCTCTACTACTTCTGCAATCCCAATTGGGACTCCCAACCCCTCCACCAACTCTTCCTCCACCTTTGGAAACTCTAACCCTTCCAAAAACTGTCTCATACCCTCCACCCCAGCTGGGGGCTCCGACTCATACAGCCGACTGTAAAACTCTTTGAACACCCCATTCACCCCTGCTGGGTCCAAGACCGTGTTCCCTCCTCTGTCCTTCACTCTTCCTAACTCCCTGGCTGACTCCCTTTTCCTTAGCTGGTGTGCTAGCATCCTACTGGCCTTCTCACCATACTCGTATATCGCCCCTCTCGCCTGCCTCTACTGCCCCACCGCCTTCCCTGCGGATATCAGATCAAACTCCATCTGCAGCTTCTGCCGCTCCTTCAACAGTCCAGCTTCAGAATGCCTTCTGTCCACCTGGAGTATTTCCCTAACCAGTCTATCCATCTCTGCACGCCCGACCTTCTCCCTATGAGCCCGTATCGAAATTAGCTCCCCCCAAACCACTGCCTTCAGCGCTTCCCATACCATTGTTGACGAAACTTCCCCGTTATCATTTATCTCCAAATAATTCTGGACGGCCACCCTCACCCGCCTGCACACCCCCTCATCTGCTAACAGTCCTACATCCAATCTCCATTGCGGGCGCTGACCCCCCCCTCCTTGTTCACCCGTAAATCCACCCAGAGTGGGGCATGGTCCGACACAACAATCGCCGAGTACATGAAAAAAATCAATCCGGGAGTACACTTTGTGAACATGGGCGAAAAAAGAAAACTCCTTCGCTCTTGGCCGTCCGAACCTCCACAGATCTATCCCCCTATCTGTTCCATAAACCCCTTTAGCTCCTTCGTCACGGCTGGCACCCTCACTGTCTTTGAACTCTACCGATCCAACCTCGGATCAATGACCGTATTAAAGTCCCCCCCACCTCCCCATGATCAACTTATGCGAGTCCAGGTACGGAATCTTCCCCGACACCCACCTCATAAACTCCGTGTCGTTCCAGTTTGGTGCGTAGTCACTAATGCCACCGGCATCCCCTCCAGCATCCCACTCACCATAATGTACCTACCCCCCCCGAGTCCGCCACTATGCTCCCTACCAGAAATGACACCCGCTTACTGATCAAGATCGCAAGCCCCCTAGCTTTAGAGTCTAGCCCCGAATGAAATACCTGCCCGACCCACCCCTTCCTCAGCCTAGTGTCCCCCCCCCCCCCCCAACGATCAACCATCACCCTTCTTCGGCCAGCCTCCAGCCGACGTCCCGCGCTTCCTCAGGCCCGCCGTCGCTTTGTCAAAGCTTGCCCTTCTTTTGGCCAGTTCCGCACCCAAGTCCAGGTAAATGTGCAGCTCGTTATTTTCCCACTTACAGCTTCTCGTCTGCCTACCCCACCTCAAGATCTGTTCCTTGTCCAGGAACTGGTGCATTCGTACCACCACGCCCTCGGTGGCTCATTCATCCGCGGGCTTCCTCGCAAGCGCTCTATGTGCCCTGTCCACTTCCAAGGGTCGGTTAAACGCACCTTCCCCCAGCAGCTTCTCAAGCATACGTGCCACATATGCCCCTGTGTCCGATCCCTCGCTGCCCTCCGAGAGGGCAATGATCCTCAAGTTCTGCCTGTTCTCCAGATCCTTCACCTTCTCCTGCAGCCTTTTCTGGTGGTCCCTTATCAGCTCCATCTCCGCTGCCATCGCAGTTAGCTGGTCCTCGGGCTCAGCCACCGCCTCTTCCACCTTCTGGATCGCCTGTCCCAGCTTCCAATCTTTGCTCCACATGGTCAATCCCCGTCTTAATCGGGCCCAGGAACTCCTGTCTCTGCTTGGCGAAGCTCTCTTGGAGGATTTACACCAGCTGTTCCGTTGACCACTGGGCCGGCAATCCGAGTCCCTGAGCCTCCGCCATGTTTTCCTGTGCTGCCGACTCCACTCCTTTCTTTGCCCAACAATCTCTCCTTTGCAGACCACTTCTGGTCCACGACTCCATAAACTGGCAGGAGATTCCTCTCCTCTACCCCACTGGACACCTATTTACCAATCAAATCCCCCATAAGTCGGGGGAAAAGGTCCCAAAAATCCACCACGAGCGGGAGCTACAAATAAGCGACCTCTCACTCCATGTCCGCCACCGGAAGTCATCTCACAGACTAATTAAGCAACAGCCTGACACAGTCAACCTCACAGACACACTGGCGGGATTCTCCATTTTTGAGGCGAAGCGTTAACGCCAGTGGAAAATCCGTGGACTTTTCCGACAAAAACTGGTGCTGCACCTGGACCGATTCCGCTACCGTTAAGGGGCTAGCACTGGCGCCACGTGGAACACAATCAATTCTAATGGGAAAAGGTGCAGGATTCACCAGGTCCGTGCTTAAACTCAAAAGGCTGACAAGCTGCTGCCGCATAAAAACAATTCTCCCACCACACACACCATCCCAGCCAACAAGATGGCTGTAAGGAGAGCAGCACCAAGGTTCGCGGACGCAGAGCTTGAGACCCTCTTTGACGCGGTGCAGGAGAGGATGACCCTATACCCTGGCCAGGGAAGGAGGCTGCTAGTTGCCACCGTTCGTCGTGCCTGAGCGCAGGTGGCCGTGGGCAACGGCACCTGGACTGGTCTGCAGTGCTGGAAGAAACTCATGACCTCCTCAGAATGGCCAGGATGAGTACGCAGGACTGTACCCCTGCCACTAATCACGCCCCCCCCCCCCCCCAACCACACACACCCATAACCCCCTCTCCGCCCCTGAAGGACGGCCAAACCCCCACCTTGCCCCACATATCATAGAATTTGCAGTGCAGAAGGAGCCCATTCGGCCCATCCAGTCTGCACCGGCTCATGGAAAGAGCACCCTACCCAAGGTAAAAACCTCCACCCTACCCCATTACCCAGTAACCCTACCCAACACTAAGGGCAATTTATCACGGCCAATCCACCTAACCTGCACATCTTTGGACTGTGGGAGGAAACCCACGCACACACGGGGAGGATGTGCGGACTCCGCACAGACAGTGACTCAAGCCGGAATCGAACCTGGGACCTTGGAGCTGTGAAGCAATTGTGCTATCCACAATGCTACCGTGCTGCCCAGCACCCATACAAGCCGCCATGACCGGGTGCCCTGATCACTGAGGCCCCCCGCTACCCACCCCCTGGGCTGCATGCTGATTGTTTTAACACTGTTTCCTTCTGTGTCTCTCCCTCCCCCCCCTCTCCACCAGGAGAAGACCACACACAACCACTGAAGCAAGAGAAGACAGGAAGGGAAGAAATAGACTTGCGGCCCCTTACCATGAGTGCAGAGAGCCTTGGAGGTGGCCGGTGGCCCGGAGGAAAGGGAGGTCGCCGAGGTGGAGGTTGGCCATGGTCAAGCAAGTGAGACCCTGCTGAGTGGAGGTCGGCCATGGTCAAGGAAGTGAGACCCTGCTGAGTGGAGGTCGGCCATGTTCAAGGAAGTGAGACCCTGCTGAGTGGAGGTCAGCCATGGTCAAGGAAGTGAGACTCTGCTGAGTTGCGGTCCCCCATGTTCCATGTGTGAACACCACCCCCCCACCCCCAAACCACCCTCACCCTACACCATGCCCACATCTCCACCCGCCACGCCCACCATCCCCGGCCCGTGCACTAATCATGCATTTTGTCTCGTGTCTTGCAGGACCTGCTGGAGATGGGACGGGTCCATTTGGCGTCCCCGCCACCCCAGCCAGTATCACAGCTGGAGGCCCCCATGAGCCGAAAAGTGATGGAAGCATCTCGGACATCAGCTCTCCGCCCGAGACTCAGGACACCCCAGAGCTCGAGTCGGAGGATTACAGTGATTTTCCATCACAACTGTCCCCAATGTCCTCCATCCCAGAGACACTCACGTGGGTTGGCCATGTTAGTGAAGAGGCTCCTGGGACACTCTTCTGTGCGCACTACACTGTTGACCCGGTACAGCAGGTGCAGGGAGGAGCACCCGAGGGGGCGGACGGTTGGAGGGCAGGCCAATCCCAGGGACTAGCTGCTGTCCAGACGGATCACAGGCCTCTGGAACAGACAGTCCCATCTGTAGTGGAGATGCAATCGCAGAGCCAGGGACTACATAATAATAATAATAATCGCTTATTGTCACAAGTAGGCTTCAATGAAGTTACTGTGAAAAGCCCCTAGTCGCCACATTCCGGCGCCTGTTCGGGAAGGCCGGTACGGGAATTGAACCCGCATTGCTGCCTTGTTCTGCATTACAAGCCAGCTGTTTAGCCCACTGTGCTAAACCAGCCCTTTGAGGGGTTGTCGGAGAGCATCCAGTAAGCGTAAGCGTAATTGGAGGAGTCCAACCACATGCAGCAGCAGGAGGTGGTGCCGACAATATGTGCCATCCAGGCCAACACTGATCGGGAGGCGTCTGCAGTGGAAGAATTGGGGGCGACGGTTTCGGCTATGGACCAGCATGTCCAAGGCCTGGGGTATTCTGTGCAGGCGCTGGCCGAGGCTCAGGACAGGGTTGCCGCCTCACAGGTGACCATGTCCCAGAGCCATCTGGAAATTGCAGCGGTGCTCCTAAGCATGGCCCAGTCAAAGAGGTAGATGGACCAGTCCCAGAGGGAGATGGCGCAATTACTGGCTGATGTGACACAAACCCAGAAGGTGGTGGGACACTCGTAGCATGATGTGGCTCAAGCCCACATGCTGATGGTCGACTCTCTGTGCTCCATGGGCCCGAGTATGCAGACCCTGGTCGAGACCAGAGCGGGCCTACAGGACTGGCAGTGCCAGGTGATGGGGGAGCCTCAGGGGGCAGCTCTTCTCGCACTCGTGCCCCATGGAGTAGGCCAGGGGCCATTGGGCAGCCCGAGAGAGGAGGTGATGGGGGCCGTGCCAGTGGCAGACCACCGTAGCACTTCGGACTCCACCCCCCTCCCCCCAACCTCCCGACACTGGCACATCTGGTGGGCAGAGGGCAGAACAGGGCGGCACCAGGCCACCTGGGACACCCGAGCAGCGGCCATGCCCATCCAGGCCCGGTCGCCCCAGTAGACGCTCACCAACGGATACCCAGGTCGCAGGGCAGGAACCATTCCTGCTGTACCGTCTGGGGAGCCACTAGACATAGCGTTAGGGCCCGTAAGGCCAGAAAAGTAGACATCAGTTAAGTTGGCATGGGTGCAGAGCACAGTTTAGTTAAAGGGGCTAGGGCACAAACCTGTGTATATTTGTTCACAATAAACATCTGTTACCACTCGGTGCTCCATCTGATGGGTGTGAGGGGTGGACTAGTCTTGGCTGTGTGGGGGGGGGAATGGGAGGATGTTGGGGTGGGTGAGGGAATGGTGTGGACCCTGTGGTGACCTGGGCTCCCCACCCTCCTCCCCCATCCCGACAGTCTTCATCACCGTCACCCCAGCGACCCGATGGCACCGTGTGATGGAATGTCCAGGTTGCATGCAGGGTCACCCAGCTGGACAGTCGGAAGTGCTACCATGGGCAGGTGTTAGACGTTGTCATACGATGGGGAGCAGCAGAGCGGGTTGTCATCATTCTCCATCCCATGGACCAGACCCGGTGTAACTGTCAAACCACGGCCCCACCCCGTAGTGCGGCAGGTGTGTATCACTGAGGCGCTTGCAGGCGGGGTGTGGCCAGGGGTTGGGATGTGGTGTCCGTGCCCCTGGCAAGTTCCCCTGCCTCTACCCCCGGTCCAAGTAGGTAAACCTGGAAGCAATCAGCGCGTTTAGTGCACGTCGACCCTGGCGCTCACGTCATGCAGCCCCCCTTGCCTGCCTGGGCTCTATGTCCTGCCCCCCCTCCCCCTCCCCTGCATCCTCTTCATCCAACGAGGCATGACGTTCATACAATTCTTCCAACACCTCGCCCCTCTGCTGTGCGATGTTGTAGAGGCCGCAGCAGGCCACCACATTGCGGGCGACCCTATCAGCATCATACTGGAGGGCCTCGCCAGAGCGGTCCAGTCACCTGAACCGCATATTCAGTTGGCCGAAGTACCACTCAAGGACACCCCTGGCCGCTGTAATGGCGTCGTTGCAGCAGGTCTCTGCGTCGGTCTATGGCTTTTGGATAGGTGTCATAAGCCACAACCACAGCGGAAAGCGCCCGTCACCCAGCAGCCAACACCTCAGAAGGCGGGGGCCTCTCGAACATGTCAGGAATCGTCGAATGTGCCAGGATGAAGGCATCGTGCACACTGCCTGGGACGGGCACAGACGTGTATGATGCACAGCTGATGGTCACACACTAGTTGCACGTTCATTGAGTGGAACACTTTTCGGTTTGTGTACAGCGGTGCGTTATCCAAAGGGGCTCGTCAGGGGACATGCATCCCTTCGACCACCTCCTGGACCCGTGGCACCCCGACGATGGCAGCGAACCTCTCTGCCCGGGCATCCACATTGATGTATTGATCCAACTGGGCATATAGGGCGTGGATGCACCTGTGCACCGAGGTCTGAGAGATCCCGGACAGGTCTCCGCTAGGTGCCTGGCAGGACCCTGTGCCCTAAATGTTCAAGGCAACCGGCACCTTGGCGGCCAGCAGGAGCAGGTGTCTTCCCCAACGGTGTCAGGTGTGCCATCACCGGGCATTTATGTCGCATTGTCTCTCTGTCCAGGTGGAGTCGGAGTCTTCCATGGCAAGCCAGGTTCAGCAGGTCCTCGAATGACAGGTGGTGGTACACACGAGACCTCATGTGACGCCTTCTTGGCACCTCCTCCTCCTCGGCCTGTTGGCACAGCCGGCTCTACATCCTGGGCGGCTGCCCCTCTGCTGCACGCTCCGCTGCTGCAACTTCCTCCTCCTCGAGGAGCTCACACTTGCACAGCCGCAGGGCATCCCCCAGGGCTGCGGCGACGAGCAGGAAAGTTACCATTGCTGGTTGAATTCCAATATCCATTGTCTGCAGGGGGTGAAAGGTCGACATGGTGCGAACCTCCGTGCCCAACCAGGTCCACCAGGCTACACGGTGGCCCCGGATGGCACTGCAGGATCCGTCCCCGCATTTCCCTCCGTGCCCCCATTCCTACACCCCTGGCCCGTCGGTGCCCGGAACCATGGGGCCTCTGGCCCTAGCGCCCGTCCCTGATCCCAGGGTTCCATTGGCTGGCATTGCCCTCGCCAGAGGCTACTGAGCGTGTTGTAATGACCATCGCCACATGACATTCAATGGCATTACCATCGCTCAATCCCCACAATCAACACCCTGGGGGTTACCATTGATCAGAAACTGAACTGGACTAGCCACATTAATACTGTGGCTATCAGGGCAGGTGAAAGGCTAGGAATCCTACGGCGAGTAACTCACCTCCTGACCTCCTAAAGCCTGACTACCATCTACAAGGCACAAGTCAGGAGTTTAATGGAATACTCTCCATTTGCCTGGATGTGTGAAACTCCAACAACACTCTTCGACACCATCCAGGACAAAGCAGCCCGCTTGATTGCTCCTCCTTCCACAAACATTCAAACCCTTCACCATTGATGAACAGTGTACCATCTACAAGATGCACTGCAGTAACTCACCAAGGTTCCTTAGAGTGCACCTTCCAAACCCACGACCACTACCATCTAGAAGGACAAGAGCAGCAGATACCTGGGAACTCTACCACCTGGGCCCCTCCAAGTCACTCACCACCCTGACTTGGAAATATATTGCTGTTCCTTCGCTGTCGCTGGGATAAAATCCTGGAACTCCCTCCCTAACAGCACAGTGGGTGTATCTACACCTGAAGGACTACAGCGGTTCAAGAAGGAACTGACCACCGCCTCCTGAAGGGTAACTAGGGATAGGCAATAAATGCTGGCCTAACCAGCGACGCCCATATCCCGTAAATGAATTTTAAAAAAGGACTTCTCGCACCCTCCTATGTGTCTTCTTTTCTGGGTGGGGGACGCTTTCTATCTAGGTCACTCTGTTTATCTTTTAAATGTTCATGGGAATGGGTCTGTCTGAGTGCGAGGCCATTGGCCTGTGTGCTGAGCCGGCTGCATCCCTATCTGTGAGGATTCTCTGCTCCTCCTGCCTGAGTGCGAGGCCAATGGCCTGTGTGCTGAGTCGGCTGAATCCCTATCTGTGAGGATTCTCTGCTCCTCCAAGTTTGGAAACTAACAATTTTTGAATTCCTCCACAATATCAACTACACAGCTCCTCATAGGTTTGTGGAATTTTCAGAGATAATACACATCGGTCGAATGCAATTTATCAACAGTTCAAACTCCGTTTTGGCGACATGTCTCCAGGACTAACTTATACGCACTTAGAATGGCAGCCTGGGTCTGCTCATAATTCATACACACGCAAGGGGTCAGCATGGAATCGACTTCTCGGGCTCTTCCTGACTGCTGCACTTGTATTAACAATGTCCAGATGTCGATGGCCATTGTAGCAGCCCTGTTGCTTTCTCAAAATGACTCCACATCACTCTCTTCATATTTGGAAATTAATCTTGCATACTTGAAGGCCTCAGAAAGTGGTTAAGGATTAGAAAGATAGGGGGTGCAACCAGATAGAGAGGGAGTACCCCTTGCAAATTCTAGCTATCTGTTTTCTCTCACTCCCTTTGGGCTACTAGCTCCATTTCCAATTTGCAGAGCCGGAATTCTTCTCTCTCCTTCAGTAATAATAATCTTTAATAATAATCTTTATTGTCACAAGTAGGCTTACATTAACACTGCAATGAAGTTACTGTAAAAAGCCCCTAGTCGCCACATTTGGCGCCCGTTCGGGTACACAGAGGGAGAATTCAGAACATCCAAATCACCTAACAGCACATCTTTCGGGACTTGTGGGAGGAAACCGGAGCACCTGGAGGAAACCCACGCAGACACGGGGAGAACGTGCAGACTTCGCACAGACAGTGACCCAAGCGGGAATTGAACCTGGGACCCTGGCGCTGTGAAGCAACATTGCTAACCACTGTGTTACCGTGCCGCCCTTTACTCTCTCTTGTTTCTGCGCCTTCAATTCTAGTATTCTGAGCTTTTCAGTTCAAATTGGCTCGGTGAAGGATTTGAAGTCATGGTTCAGCTCCAGATCTAGCTCCATAGCCCGGTCACGTGAAATCCAAATGTTCTATCAACTGGATCAGTTCACTTCTCTTCACTTTACTGGGCAATTTTAACTGTACCTCCCTAGTTACTGCTTTCAGTTGTTCTGTTTTTAGGTCTGCTACAGTTTCACTGTTCAAATTTCCTTGTGCCACCCAAATATGGGCATCAAAAGTTGCCATTTTCTTAAGGTTAGGGAAAAGGAGTTACCAAGACTTCTATTTTGCTTTTCAACTGACCCTTTTATCTCGAATTTGGCTCATGTCTACTTGAACTCTGATCAAATTCAAATGGGCGATTCTGGATTTGAGCACCCAATTTTGGTTATGGACAGGAGTGGAGTTAATTTAAACAGCCCTGACCTTTCCTGTCATCACCCATTTGTAAACAGATAGGCAATTTGATTTGTTTCCCTTTTTAGAAGTAGTGAAATATTTCCCCAAACCCTCAGTTTTGGTGTAATCCAAATTTCTATTAATTACTCCTCAGCAAACTCGAGATAGGATGAATTCAAAGAGTTAGTTATTTTCACACACTCAGACCCTACGAGCAGGATTGCAATATTGCTTCCTGTGCATACCTAAGGTAAAAAAATAAGAGATCGAGGATAGAAAGCTTTACAGAGCAAAGATCACAGAGAAAATAATTGTTTTACATGTGTTCAAGAGTCCAGAACCATGGCCCAATGAGGTATTCCTTCACGGAGGTAGACAGACTAAAAACTAATGCTGCATAACTCACTTTAGTGGTGGAGCTAATTTCACATGAGCTAGGCATGCAGAGATGAATCAGTCATGTAGGTGATGGTACAGAATTTGCAGTAGAAACAGTGTAGATGGGGCTAGGTATTCTATTTGGTCAGATCCCCTTCTCTGACCTGCTGCTTGTAGTTGGTAAAATGGCAGACTGAGTTTTTTTCATACAGCAAGGCAATATTACTGTTACACAAGCTAGAGGATTCCATGTCACATAACCCCCACCTTTTCACAGAGTCTTCGACAAATGGTGCATATCCCCAGTCTGTGTTTCTGAGATGGCTAAATGTTCCAACAATTAAGACTAGAAAGGTTGTGGGGTCCTTTGCTCTAGCTGATGGATAGGTTCCGGTTGACTAGTCCTGCTTATAAAATACAGATGGCCTTTATATGGTTCCCTTTCAATTTGGTCTCTCCAGCCCACAGGAGTTTATTAGTGTTTCTTCAAAGATCACAAGCTGCAAATTTCCACAATGCTGCGATGGTAGTTCCTTTTGATCTTGGGTCACATACAGGCATAGATTCAACCACATTATTATGTTTTTTAAACAAAGCTATATACACTTAATAATTTATATAGTGTGAGGTCATAATCCCCAACCAAGTGTTTTATAAAGGTTAGTGCAAATTCCTACTTTTTTATTCCAAGCTTCTAATGATACAAAAGCATATGGTATCCTTAGCTGTAACAGCCTTCTCAACCACTTTCAAAGACTTGTGCTAATAGAGTAGCACAGTGGTTAGCACTGTTGCTTCACAGTGCCAGGGACCCGGTTCGATTCCCGGCTTGGGTCAGAGTAGAGTCTGCACGTTCTCCCGTGTCTGTTTGGGTTCCCTCCGGGTGGGCCAGTTTTCTCCCACAAGTCCCGAAAGACGTGCTGGTTTGGTGAATTGGACATTTTGAAATCTCCCTCAGTGTACCCGAACAGGTGCCGAGTGTGCGACTAGGGGATTTTCATAGTAACTTCATTGCAGTGTTAATGTAAGATTATTACATCCCCACATCGCTGCTCCTGAGCTACTGGGAGTTAGGAAGAATTTTTTAAAAAGGAGACTCTCAAGGTACTAAACATTACCTGGTAACAAATTAAAAATCATCAGTTGAGCTTGCAGCATGGCACATTTGCATGTGGTGGAAGCTACATTATTAATACACATCAATATCATATTTTTTGCAGACAGAAAGCATATGCATAAACCTTGGGCGCAATTGTCCGCTCCCGTGCCAGTTTGGAGAATCGCCTGGGTCGCCATATTTTCCCGCCACGCCGGTCCGACGCTCTCCCGCGATTCACGGAAGCGGCCAGATCGGCACATTCGCGTTTTGCGCGGCGCGGTCCAGTGAATCGCCCGAGACAGCCAAAATGGCGATTCACCGGTACACCCGTGATTCTCAGTGCCGGATGGGCCGAGCGGCCTGCCCAAAACGGTGGGTTCCCACTGGCGGCGTCCACACCTGGTCGCTGCCGGCGGGAACATCGCGGGAACGCTGGGGGGGGGGGGGGGGGGGGGGGAGATCCTGCACAGGAGGGGCCTCAAATGTGGTCTGGCCCGCGATCGGTGCCCACCGATCGTCGGGCCGGCCTCTCTGAAGGAGGACCCTCCTTTCTTCCGCAGCCCCGCAAGATCCGTCAGACATCTTTTAAAAAATATATATATATTTATTAAAGTTTTTTTTAGCAACATAATTTTTTCCCCTTACAAACAATAACCACCCCCCCGTAACAAAATAACACAAAATCGCACTGAACAAGATATATACATGGCAAAATGGTATATTTACCTAGCTTTATACACTGGCTCTCAACCGCACGTGCCAGTTTCCCCCACCCTCCATGTTATCTCCTGCTCATCCAGCCCCTCAAACAATCTCTCATCCCCACCCCCCCCCCCCCCTCCCAGGGTTGCTGCTGCTGCTGACCGACCTTCCTCTAACGCTCCGCGAAGTAGTCTAGGAACGGTTGCCACCGCCTGTAGAACCCCTGCGCAGACCCTCTCAAGGCAAAATTAATCCTCTCCAGCTTTATGAACCCAGCCATGTCGTTTATCCAGGCCTCCAGGCTAGGGGGCTTCGCCTCCTTCCACAATAGCAAGATCCTTCGCCGGGCTACTAGGGACGCAAAGGCCAGAATTCCGGCCTCTTTCGCCTCCTGCACTCACGGCTCATCCACTACTCCGAATATTGCTAGCCCCCAGCTTGGCTTGACCCGGACTTTCACCACCTGAGATATTGCTCCCGCCACTCCTCTCCAGAACCCCTCCAGTGCCGGGCATGACCAAAACATGTGGACATGGTTCGCCGGACTCCCTGAACACCTTCCACATCTGTCCTCGACCGCAAAGAACCTACTCAACCTCGGCCCCGTCAGGTGTGTTCTGTGAACCACCTTAAATTGTATCAGGCTGAGCCGGCACATCAGAAGGAGGAATTAACCCTACCCAGGGCATCAGCCCACAAACCTTCCTCGATCTCCTCCTCAGCTCCTCCTCCCAACTCTTCTGCTAGGGCTTCCCCCTCTTCTTTCATCTCTTGGTGTATTGCCGAAACCTTGCCCTCCCCGACCCATACACCCGAGATCACCCTGTCTTGAATTTCTTGTGCCGGGAGCAACGGGAATTCCCCGACCTGTCGTCTCACAAAAGCCCTCACCTGCATATATCTAAATGCATTTCCCAGGGGTAACTCAAGCTTCTCCTCCAGTGCCCCTAGGCTCGCAAATGTCCCGTCAATGAACAGGTCCCCCATTCTTCTAATCCCCGCCCGGTGCCAGCCCTGGAACCCCCGTCCATCTTCCCCGGGACAAACCGGTGGTTACCCGTGATCGGGGACCACACCGAGGCTCCCACTGCACCACTGTGCCGTCTCCACTGGCCCCAGATCCTTAATATTGCCGCCACCACCCGGCTCGTGGTATACTTTGATGGCGAGAACGGCAGCGGTGACATCACCAATGCTCCCAAGCTTGTTCCTTTACAGGACGCCATCCTCTTCCATGCCGCCCCCTCTCCCTTCATAACCCACTTGCGGATCATCGCCACATTTGCTGCCCAGTAGTAGCTCCCTAGGTTTGGCAGCGCCAGCCCTCCTCGGTCCCTACTGCGTTCCAGGAACCCTCTCCTTACCCTTGGGGTCTTATTCGCCCACACAAACCCCATAATACTCCTACCTACTCTCTTGAAAAAGCCCTTGGTGATCACAATGGGAAGGCACTGAAACACAAACAAAAACCTCGGAAGGACCACCATTTTGACCAACTGCACTCTACCCGCCAACGAGAGCGGCAACATGTCCCATCTTTTGAAGTCCACCTCCATTTGGTCCACCAACCTCGTCAGATTCAATTTGTGTAGGGCCCCCCAACTCCTGGCTATCTGGATCCCCAGATACCAAAAACTCCCCATCGCCCTCCTCAGTGGTAGGTCCCCTATCCCTCTTTCTTGGTCCCCTGCCTGTAATACAAAAAGCTCACTCTTCCCTACATTGAGCTTATAGCCCGAGAACTCCCCAAACTCCCTCAGAGTCTGCATGACCTCCACCATGCCCTCCATTGGGTCCGCCACGTACAGCAGCAGGTCACCCGCGTATAGCGACACCCGATGCTCTTCTCCCCCGTGGACCACCCCCCTCCATTTATTAGACTCCCTCAGTGATATGGCCAAGGGTTCGATCGCCAATGCAAACAACAGGGGGGACAAAGGGCACCCCTGCCTCGTTCCTCGGTACAGCCGAAAGTACTCCGACCTCCGCCGGTTCGTCACCACACTCGCCACCGGGGCGCTGTAAAGGAGCTTAACCCAGCTAATAAACCCTCCCCCGAACCCAAACCTACGCAACACCTTCCAGAGGTACTCCCACTCTACTCGGTCAAAGGCCTTTTCCGCGTCCATAGCTGCCACTATCTTCGCCTCTCCCTCCTCCGATGTCATCATTATCACATTTAAGAGCCGCCGCACATTAGTATTTAATTGCCTGTGCTTTACGAATCCCGTCTGGTCCTCATGAATCACCCCTGGGACACAGTCCTCAATCCTCGTGGCCAGCACTTTTGCCAATAACTTAGCGTCCACATTGAGAAGCGAAATCGGCCTGTACGATCCACATTGCAGTGGGTCCTTGTCTCACTTCAGAATCAAGGAAATTGTCGCCTCCGACATTGTTGGGGACAGGGTCCCCTCCTGTCTTGCCTTGTTAAAGGTCCTCACTAGTAGCGGGGCCAACAGGTCCACATGCTTTCTATAGAACTCCATCGGGAAGCCATCCGGCCCCGGGGCCTTCCCCGCCTGCATACTCCCCAAACCCCTACTCAGCTCCTCCAACCCGATTGGTGCCCCCAAACCAACCGCTTCTTGCTCCTCCACCCTCGGGAACCGCAGTTGGTCTAGGAATCGTCTCATCCCCTCTTCCCACCCTGGGGGCTGGGATCTGTACAGCTCTTCATAGAAGGTCTTGAATACCTTGTTTATTTTCGTTGCACTCTGAACCGTGGCTCCCAATCCATCTTTGATTCCCCCTATTTCCCTCGCTGCCGTCCTCTTACGGAGCTGGTGTGCCAGCATCCGACTGGCCTTTTCCCCGTAGTCGTAGGTCGCCCCCTGCGCCTTCCTCCACTGTGCCTCCACCTTCCCCGTGGTCAACAGGTCACACTCCGTCTGGAGCCGTCGCCTTTCCCCAAGTACTCTTTCCTCCGGGGCCTCTGCATATCACCTGTCCACTCGCAAAATCCCCCCCACTAACCTCTCCCTTTCCATGCCCTCTGTCTTCTTCCTATGAGCCCTGATGGAGATTAGCTCTCCCCTGATCACCGCCTTCAACGCCTCCCATACCACCCCCACTCGCACCTCCCCGTTGTCGTCGGCCTCCAAGTACCTTTCGATACACCCCCTCATCTTCCCACACACCACCTCATCTGCCAGCAGTCCCATGTCCAGCCGCCACAGCGGGCGTTGGTCCCTCACCTCTCCCAGCCCCATTTCCACCCAGTGCGGGGCATGGTCCGAAACGGCTATGGCTGAATACTCTGTCCCCTCCACCCTCTGGATGAGCGCCCTGCCCAGAACAAATAAATCTATCCGGGAGTAGGCCTTGTGCACGTCGGAAAAGAAAGAAAATTCCCTGGCCTGCGGTCTTGCAAACCTCCATGGGTCCACTCCCCCCATCTGATCCATAAACCCCCTGAGCACCTTGGCCGCCGCCGGCCTCTTTCCCGTCCTTGATCTGGAGCGGTCCAGTGCTGGATCCAGCACTATATTGAAGTCCCCTCCCATTATCAGTCCTCCTACCTCCAGGTCCGGAATGCGCCCCAACATGCGCTTCATGAATCCAGCATCATCCCAGTTCGGGGCGTATACATTTACCAACACCACCCACGTCCCTTGCAACCTACCACTCACCATCACATATCTCCCTCCATTATCCACTACGATAGTCTTGGCCTCAAATGACACATGCTTTGCCACCAGAGTTGCCACCCCTCTATTTTTTGCGTCCAGTCCCGAGTGAAATACCTGTCCTACCCATCCCCTTCTTAACCTAACCTGGTCCGCCACCTTCAGGTGTGTCTCTTGGAGCATAGCCACGTCTGCCTTCAGTCCCTTCAAGTGCGCGAACACTTAAGCCCTCTTCACCGGCCCATTCAGGCCCCTCACGTTCCACGTTATCAGCCGGATTGGAGGGGCTCTCGTCAGACATCTTCTTGCGGGGCGGACTCGGAGCGGACGGCAACCACGCATGCGCAGGTTCGCGCCGGCCAACCCGCGCATGCGCGGGTGACGGCAGTTATGCGGCGCCGGCCGCGTCATGTATGCGGCGCTGCCTTGACGCGGCACCACGCCTAGCCCATTATCGGGCCCTGAATCGGTCGGGATAGGGGCCGTTTCGCGCCGTCGTGAACCTCGACGGCGTTCACGACGGCGCGAATACTCTGCCTCCATTTCGGAGAATCCTGCCCCTAGTGTCTGTTTCAGCTAAACAAAATGATAGCCATTTGTCAGCTCATTCCTCCACCAATCAGAGTCAAGTTGTCTAGCTCAAGTTTCAAACAATGCTTGGCACTGTCAATCACCATCAACTAGTGCATTCTCCGTGGCAATGTCTTTACCAATTAGAGCCTACTTGCCAACCAATTGGCACCCTCTTCTCAAACAGTTGTTGCTTCCCTTAACATTGATATTCTTGCGCTTGCCCCAGTGAGTGCAAGACAAAAAGCTTCAACAAAATGTTTATTTTCAGCAACACTATTAACATCTCTAATTTTACACTTCCATCTACACTTTTTACCAAGCCGCATATGTTTGTGTCATCGGCAAAGTTTGAGATATGGGGCTGGATTCTCCGCATCCCGACGCCGAAATCGCATTCGGCGACGGGGCGGATAATCCAGTTTCCCGCATGAAATCGGGCCCGGCGCCAGTACCGCGATTCTCCACCCCATGAAAAGCGGCGTACTCGGGGAGTATCCACCACCTGAGGCCCACACCATTATTCTCCGTCCCCGACCGGCCGAATTCCCGATGGCGTGGACCACTCATGTCCCACCATCCGTTGACCCGTGTGGCGGCTGTGGATTCAATCTGGGGCTGCCACAGTCAGGGGCGGGCCGATCGGAGGGCAGGGGGTGCCTCATTCGGGACTGGGTTATTTTTGTGCGAGCGGCCGATCAGGGGCACTATTTCCGCGGTCTGACTCCGCCATGGAGCACGACACAGCCGCCGGAGGCCGCCGCCGTGCGCATGCGCAGCGTCTGACCCATAAGTGCGGGGGGTGAGGCGTATCGGCAGCTGGAGCTGCGAGCTCCACGACAGCTGCCTGCTAGCCCGCTGCAAGGCAGTGAATCTGTGGCCTTTTGACGCCAATTTTCCTGGCGTAAAAGACCACAGTTTTCACGACGGTGCGGGGATATAGTCCCAAAAATGGAGAATCCAGGCCCTGGGTTTCTATACCAACATTGATGTCTTGAACAAGTTTGTTGAATGTTTGAGGTCTTAACACAGATTTTTGCGGGAGACCAGGAGTCACATCCTGCCCATTATGCCTACTCTGTCTCTTGCCATTCAGCCCATTTCCTAACCAAATGGTATGTAGTCTGTACATCCCAAAGACAGGCAGATTGTATAAAACAGTATTACCCCACTCTTTGCTTTCTGTTAGTTAACCAATCCGCCATCCATGCTAATACATTACCTGGAATGCCATGCGCCTTTATCTTATGCAGCAACCTTTTGTGTGGCATCTTGTTGAATGCCTTCTGGAAATCCAGATACACCTGTTGTCTACCGTGCTCGAAATGTCCTCAAAGGATTCCACTAAATTAGTCAAACATGACTTGCCTTTCATGAACCCATGCTGCATCTACCCAATGGGACAATTTAATCCAGATGTCTCGCTATTTCTTCCATATCGACAGATTCAAGCATTTTCCCCACTACAGAGGTTAAGCTAACCAGCCTATAGTTACCCACCTTTTGTCTACCTTTTTTTTTTAAAAAAACAGTGGCATTACATTTGCCGTTTTGCAATCTGCCAGAACCGCCCCAGAGTCCAGCGAATGTCGGTAAATTACCACGAGCGCATTTGCTATTTTCCCCGACACCTCTTTTAATACTCTGGAATGCATTCCTTCAGGGCAAGGAGACTTGTCTACCTTTAGCCCCATTAGCTTGCCCAACACTACCTCCTGAGTGATAATGATCGTTTTTAGGTCCTCACCTGCCAGAGCCTCCTTGCCATCAATTATTGGTATGTTATTTGTGTCTTCCACTGTGAAGACCGACACAAAATACCTGTTCAATGCCTCAGCCATTTCATCATTTCCCATTATTAAATTCCCCTTCTCATTCTCTAAAGGACCAATGTTTATCTTAGCTACTCGTTTTCATTTCATATATTTGTAGAAACCTTTGCTATCTGTTTTTACATTCTAAGCTAGTCTACTCTCAAAATCTATCTTACTTTTCTTTACAGTTTTTTCCGTGGCTTTCTGTTGACTGTTAAAGATGTCCCAATCCTCTAGTTTCCCACTAATCTTTGCCACTTTGTACGCCTTTTCTTTCAATTTGATACCCGCCTTTATTTCCTTCGATATCCGCGGCTGATTATCCTTTTTCCTTACAGTCCTTCCTTTTCACTGGTACATACTTTTTCTGAGCACAGTGAAAAATCTCTTTGAAAGTCCTCCACTGATCCTCAATTGTCCCACCATAAAGTCTTTGCTCCCAATCTACCCTAATCAACTCCTTCCTCATCCCATTGTAATCTCCTTTGTTTAAACAGAAAACACTGGTATAGATTTTACCTTCTCACACTCCATCAGGACTTTAAATTCAACCATACTATGGTTGCTCTTTCCGAGAGCATACCTAACAATGAGACCATTAATTATTCCTGCCTCATTACACAGGACCAGATCTAGAATAGCTTGCTCCCTTATCAGGTCCATTACAAACTGTTCGAAAAACTAAAATCCCCATGATTGCCGTACCATTTTTACATGGATCAGTTATTTCTTTGTTTATTGCCCATCCCACCGTGATGTTATTATTTGGTGGCCTATTGACTTTGCCTATCAATGACCTTTTCTCCTTGCTATTTCTAATTTCCACCAAATGGATTCAGCTTTTTTCTCTATAGCATCTATATCATCTCTCACACTGCCCTGATGTCATCCTTAAATATCTGTGCTACACCACCCCCCTTACCTTCCTGCCTGTTCTTCCGAATACTGATACCCCTCCGAATGGAGGTCTGTAACTTGTGGTGTTTCGCAGGGATCAGAACTGGGACCTCTGCTCTTAGTAATATATATAAATGACTTGGAACAAAACAAAGCTGGTCTGATTCGCAAGTTTGCGGGTGATACTAAGATTGCAGGAGTTGCGGATAGCGATGAAGATTGTCAGAGAATACAACAGGATATAGATAGGCTGCAAAATTGGGCAGAGAAATGGCAGATGGAATTTAACCAGGGCAAATGCGAGGTGAAACATTTTGGTAGATCCAATTCAGGTGGGAGCTATAAAATAAATGGCAGAACCTTCAGGAACATAGAGACACAGAGTGATCTGGGTGTGCAGGTCCACAGACCCTTAAAAGTGGCAGCACAGGTGGAAATGGTGGTAAAGCAAGCATATCGCATGCTTGCCTTCATAGGACGGGGTATCGAGTATAAAGCACGAAAAGTATGTTACAGGTATATAGAATGTTGGTTAGGCCACATTTGGAATACTGTGTCCAATTCTGGTCACCGCACAAAACCTCCACAGAAGGACGTGGAGGCTTTGGAGAAAGTACAAAAAAGGTTTACCAGGATGTTGCCTGGTATGGAGGGTATTAGCAATGAGGAGAGATTGAATAAACTGGGATTGTTCTCCCTAGAGAGACGGAGGCTGAGGGACGACCTGAAAGAAGTTCATAAAATATTGGGGTACAGATAGGATGAACAGTTGGAGGCTTTTTCCACGGCGGAAATGACAATTACAAGGGGGCACAGGTTCAAAGTGAGGGGGGAAAGGTTCAGTGGAGATGTGTGGGGGAAGTTTTTTTACACAGAGGGTGTTGGTGGCCTGGAATGCACTGCCAAGTGAGGTGGTTGAGGCAGATACGTTAAGTGACCTTTAAGACTTATCTGGATAGGCACATGAACAGACAGTGTATATAAGGATACAGGCGGTTGGTCTAGATAGGACATGTTATCGGCGAAGGCTTGGCGGGCCGAAGGGCCTGTTCCTGTACTGTATTGTCCTTTGTTGATACTTAACTCCCAGTCGTGACCATCCTGCAACCATGTCTCTGTAATGACCACTAAATCATACTCATTTGCAATGATTTGTGCCGTCAACTCATTTATCTTGTTTTGAATGCTACGAGCATTCAGTTAAAGTGCCTTCATGCTAGTTTTAATACCTTTTTCTGAATCCTAACACCGCCATTAATAACATCTCCTGAGTTCTTCTTCCCTTTATCTTTTTTCATAACTTTCGATGTAGTTGAACCCACCTTCCCATGTGCTAACCTGCTGCTTTGCTTCCCATCAACCAGTTTACTTCCCATAGTGTTACCCTTCCCATCTCCGTCAACAAATCAATGGCCTGATAATGTGTCAAAAGCTTCTACAGCATTCACACACAAAAACACAAAACTACAGATAAACGTATAACACTTCAAATAAAACAGGAAAATATCTTCACCTGCCAAACAGACTGTCATGAACTCCATATACAGTACAAACGCTGAGGTCTATTAATCCTTTTGGTTTTGTGGCTCTCTTTTCACTTTCAAAATAGATTAGTTGGGAGTCATTCCCCTCCAAAATGAAGTACAAGTTTTTCCATCGTTTACCTTTGCCTGAAACAAACAAATTCAAGATTTGTGGCTCATTTAGGGAAAATATTCAGGAACAGTTCAATATTTATCTTGATATCACAATATAGTTACAACTCAATATTATTCTGTTGATGGTGAGATCAATTTCAGTTATACTGAAAAGAATCAAAGTGCAAAAAAAAAAACAGAAGGGCGAGCCAAGTATATCAGAAGTGCTCTCATGCACCTTCGAGCAGTTAATGGCAGGGGCAGCGAGGAACTTGCCACATTAGCCACAAGGTTGTAAAACAGAGATTTTACTCAAATTTCTTCATTATAAAGTCCTACAAAAAGAATTTATATTCGAGGAACAATACATTATACAGAGCATAAAGCTCAGAAACAGGTAATTCAGCACAACCACTCCAGGCCACTGACTTGAGCCTCCTGCCATCCCTCCTCATCTAATTCCCTGCATAACACTCCATTTCCTTCTCCCTATCTTTCTCTTAAATGCATCTATATTATTTGCCTCAACTATTCCCTGTGGTTTGGAATTCTCTACCCTCGACGGTTCTGGATGTTCCATTATTGAATAGATTTAAGGCTGGGATAGGCAGATATTTTGTCTCGCCGTAAATTAATGGATATGGGGAGCAGCCAAGGAAATGGAGTTGGAAACCCAAGACTAGCCAAGATCAGGGGACATCCAAAGCTCCCTCTTTTGTGTCTCACCTTTTCAGAACTCTTAAGTATTTCCACTTTTACTTCCATTGCTTTAATTGCTCTATGTTTCTTAGAAGCAGAAAAATCTCTTACACCAGATTTATGCTTTCCTGCCATTATTACGGGCCAAGAAACTCTAAATTTCAAGGAACAGTTTGGAACATCAAAGGCACCAAGTACTGTACTACAAATGTGCGAACAGCAACTGAACATTGATGCACATGTACAGTATGAACTGAGATCGGGAGCTTGCATCTGATGAGGGAAAGACCATACGCTAAAGAAGCAGAATTAGGCCACTCAGCCCATCGAGTCTGCTCCGCCATTCAATCTGGTAAGGAATGGGTTAAGAGACATTCCAATTAGATGTCTCGTTGATGTTAAGTATCCAATAATTGACACTGATGTGTAAATAATAATAATCGCTTATTGTCACAAGTAGGCTTCAATGAAGTTACTGTGAAAAGCCCCTAGTCGCCACATTCCGGCACCTGTTCGGGGAGGCCGGAATGGGAATTGAACCCGCGCTGCTGGTCTTGTTCTGCATTACAAGCCAGTTGTTTAGCCCACTGTGCTAAACCAGCCCCTGGTTGTCTGCGTGGATTTCCACCTGGTGCTCCGGTTTCCTCCCACATTCCAAAGATATACAGGTTAGTTGGGTTGGTCATGCTAAAATTGCTCCTTAGTGTCCAGAGGTTATGGGGCTAGGGCAGGTGAGTGAGGCTAGGTGGTTGCAGGTGGCTCTTTGGGCATGTGATGTGGTGATAGAGATTTGTATTGAGTGTGTTCAAGGTAAATAAAGGTGTTTGTGAAAAGGAGCTTGACTCTTGACTCTTTACTCAACAGCTGCCAGAAGTTAACACAATCGTGGCTGATATTTTCCTATCCCCATTCTCCTGCCTTCTCCCCATAACCCCTGATCTCCTTATTAATCAAGAGCCTATCTATCTCTGTTTTAAAGACACTCTGTGATTTGGCCTCCATAGCCTTCTGCAGCAAGGAGTTCCATAGATTCACCACCTTCTGGCTGGAGAAATTCCTCCTCATCTCTGGTTTAAAGGATCGTCCCTTTAGTCTGAGATTGTGTCCTCTGGTTCTAGTTTTTCCTACAAGTGGAAACATCCTCTCCACGTCCACTCTATCCAGGCCTCGCAGTATCCTGTAAGTTTCAATAAGAACCCCCTTCATCCTCCTAAACTCCAATGAGTACACACCCAGAGTCCTCAACTGTTCCTCATACGACAAGCTGTTCATTCCAGGGATCATTCTTGTGAACCTTCTCTGGACCCTTTCCAAGGCCAGCACATCCTTCCATGGATATGGGTGCCAAAACTGCTCATAATACTCCAAATGGGGCCTGGCCAGAGCCTTATTCAGCCTCAGAAGTACATCCCTGGTCTTGTATTCGAACGAGTATCAATCTAGAAATGTGTTAAATGGCATTGTAAAGTCAAAGACTGTATGCCTGTATTATATAGTGTAGCTAATTTGTTCTTAAGGGCAGCACGGTAGCATTGAGGATAGCACAATTCACAGCTTCACAGCTCCAGGGTCCCAGGTTCGATTCCAGCTTGGGTCACTGTCTGTGCGGAGTCTGCACATCCTCCCCGTGTGTGCGTGGATTTCCTCCGGGTGCTCCGGTTTCCTCCCACAGTCCAAAGATGTGCGGGTTAGGTGGATTGGCCATGATAAATTGCCCTTAGTGTCCAAAATTGCCCTTAGTGTTGGGTAGGGTTACTGGGTTATGGGGATAGGGTGGAGGTGTTGACCTTGGGTGGGGTGCTCTTTCCAGAAGCTGGTGCGGACTCGATGGGCCGAATGGCCTCCTTCTGCACTGTGTATTCAATGATAATCTGTGATTAATCTAGGACAAAGGTTCGGCACAACATCGTGGGCCGAAGGGCCTGTTCTGTAATGTATTTTTCTATGTTCTATGATGAAAATGTGTTTTGTATAGGTTATTACTATTTAAAAAGGAGGGGACTTTTTAAATTCATTTTTAAGCGATGTGGGCTTCGCTGGTTACGCCAGCATTTGTTGCCCATCCTTAATTTCCCTTGAGATACTGGCGAGCTGCCTTCTTGAACCGCTGCAGTCGATTTGGGATAATTACACTCACTGTTGGGAGGAAGTTCCAGGATTTTGACCCAGACATATTTCCAAGTCAGGATGGTGAGTGAATTGGAGTGGAACGTCCAGGTGGTAGTGTTCCCTTGTACCTGCTACCCTTTCCTTCTAGATGGGAATGGTCATGCATTTGGAAGGTGCTGTCTAAGGATCCTTGATGAGTTCCTGCAAGACCTTCTTGAGCGTTGTTGGAACTCGCTCATCTAGGCAAATGCGGAGCATTCCATCACACTCCTGACTTGCACCTTATAGGCGGTGAACAGGCTTTGGGGGAGTCAGGAGGTGATTTACTCGCTGCAGGATTCCTAGCCCTCTGACCTACTCTTGTAGCCACAGCATTTATATGGCTAGTCCAATTCAATTTCTGGTCAATGGTAATCCCCAGGATTCAGTGATGGTAATGCCATTGAATGTCAAGGGCGAGGGTTTAATTCTCTTATTGAAAATGGCCATTGCCTGGCACTTGAGTGGCGCGATGTGGGGAGGCATTGTGGCACAGTGGTTAGCACTGCTGCCTCACAGCGCCAGAGACCCAAGTTAAATTTTGGCCTTGGGTGAATTGGTGTGGAGTTTTCATGTTCTCCCTGTGTCTGCGTGGAATTCCACCTGGTGCTCCGGTTTCCTCCCTCATTCCAAAGATATACAGGTTAGTTGGGTTGGCCATGCTAAAATTGCTCCTTAATGTCCAGAGGTTACGGGGCTAGGGCGGGTGAGTGGGACTAGGTAGGGTGCTCTTTCAGAGGGTTGATGCAGACTCGATGGGCCGAATGGCCTCCTTCTGCACTGTAGAGATTCTATGAAATGTTCCTGGTCATTTGTCAGTCAAAGCCTGAATATTGTCCAGGTCTTGCTGCATTTGCACGTGGACTGTTTTAGTGTCTGAGGAGTTACGAACAGTGCTGAACATTGTGCAATCATCAGCGAATATCCCCACATTTGACCTCATGTTGGAAGGAAAGTCATTGATGAAGCAGCTGAAGATGGTTGGGCCGAGGACACTACCTTGAGGAATTCCTGCAGTCATGTCATGGGACTGGGATGACTGACCTCCAAAAACCACAACCATCTTCCTTTGTGCTGGTTATGACTCCAACCAGTGGAGAGTATACCCAGATTACCATTGACTCCAAGTTTGCGAGGGCTCCTTGAATGTCATACTTGATCAAATACAGCCTTGATGTCAAGGACAGTCACTCTCAACTCACCGTTGGCATTCAGCTCTTTTGTGCATGTTTGAATCAAGCTGTAATGAGTACAGGAGATTAGTGGCCCTGGCGGGACCCAAACAGTCAGTGAGCAGGTTATTGATAATTAAGTGCCATTTGTTAGCACTGATGACCCTTTCATCACTTTACTGATGATTGAAAGTAGACTGATAGGGCGGTAATTGGCCGGGTTGGATTTGTCCAGCTTTTTGTGCATAGGGCAATTTCCACGTTGCCAGGTGGATGCCGATGTTGTTGCTGTTGTGGAACAACTTGGTTAGGGGAGAGGCAAGTTCTGGAGCAGAAGTCTTCAGTACTATTGTCGGAATGTTCTCAGGCTGAAGGCTGGCATCTGTGATGCTGAGGACCTCTGGAGTAGACTGAGATGGATTATCCACTCGACACTTCTGGTTGAAGATTATTGTGAATGCTTCAGTCAGCCTCATTTTTTGCACTGATGTGATGGGCTCCTCCATCATAAACAATTGGGATATTTGTGGAGCCTCCTCCTCCAATGAGTTGTTTAATTGTCCACCACCATTCACAACCGATATGGCAGGACTGCAGAGCAGAGATTTGATCTGTTGGTTGTGGGATCGCTTAGCTCGGTCTATCACTTGCCAGTTATGTTGCTTGACATGCAAGTAGTCCTGTATTCTAGCCTCATCGGGTTGACACGTTTTTTTTTGGTATGTTTGCTATGTTTTTGGCCAACTTGTAAAGCTGGATGGCTAAATTAAACCTAGGGAACCTGTTATAAGAGTAGGCTCAAATAATTGGGGCCAGTTCACCTCGACATGTGCTTATAAAACAATAAAGGAATTTGAATTCTGTCAAATTGGATAAGTTGAGTTGATGGTAGGAGAGACATTTTTGGAAATAGTTTCCTTAGCCAAATACCACCAAAGCATGTGCCAAATATAAGTTCTTTAAAAAGTTTAGTCATTTCAGTTTAGGGTGTATGTTAAAATTTAGCTTTGATCAGGAGGAATTTTAGCTGTCAATGGCTACGTAAAGCATTTGTTGTATAATTTTAGTAGGACAAACAGAAATGTCTCAGCGTGTTTTTTCAAAATTGTCTTAATTTTTCCCACCACCTTTTTGGTTAATCACAATCTCCTGGGAGGGACAAAGGCAAAACCAAAATACAGTGGATGCTGTAAAACTGAACTAAAAATAGGAAATACTGGAAAAACTCGGCACTTCTGGTAGCACCTGTGGAAAAGAGAAACAGAGTTAACATGACTTTTCAACAGATTGTAAATAAAGGAGTAGGCCAATGCTTCACCCTGTCTGGATGGGGCAAGTTTGACAGACCAATGTGCTTTCCCTGTCATTTTGATGTGCTCTGTAGTTAATCAGCAGATACTATCTTGGTTTTTTATTTATGAATGCAAAGACAGAAAAATATTTTTCAGCAACATCCACACAAAAGGTCAATGCCTTTAAGACAGAATGTTGTGTATGGGGAAGTCAAACTCAACAATCTCCAAGTTAGATTTTCTTACTCTTTTTCCAGAGGTAACCATTCTTCACTATATTTTTATAAAGTGCATCCTTTGTCTTGCGCCGGATTGTATTGTATATTTCTCGACCATCAGACTCATCGAGTACTTGTTCTTGATGCTAAAAGAAAATTGAAATCTTGAATTAGTTGCATCATCGCATTGTCAAACACATCACAAATCACAAACCATAAAGACAAGCACAATGCCAACTCTAAACTCTTAATATTGAAGTGCACTTGCTCATGTATATTGGCAATGAAATGACCAATGATTCAACTCTACATATTCCAATCAATGTCTTAATACCAAATAACAATTGATACATTCATAAAAAGTCCACAATTCTTATTGCAACACAAACTGAAACCTGAATTCAGATCCAAGATCTTGTACTGCCCAGCTTTGCTCTGCAAGTATAAAAAGCGAAAAAATAAACCGGCTAATTACCCTTTATATATCATTTTGATTAGAGATCAAGTTGACGCAAAGAAAGATCAAACTGTATAACTGACAATTAGAACTGCCCAGAGGGAAACAAAAGTGATGGCTTGGTCTTATGGTCTAGACTCTATTTCCTGCTCACTTTACTGCTATATAGACTCAAAGCAACAACAGGAATTTCTGGGTCATCGATTGCAAATAACTTTTCTTTTTTTTTACATAAACAATTCTATTGAGGTATTTTTGGCATATATATGGCTGCCACCTCCGGGTGAACCCCGATAGTGAACCTCTCAAGGCGAACTTAACCTTTTCTAGACCGAGAAAGCTCCCCATATCCGATAGCCATGCTTCGGTCTTCGGGGGCTTTGAGTCCCTCCATGCCAACAGTGTTCGTCGCCCGGCTACCAGGGAGTAAAGGCCAAGACATCGGCCTCCTTCTCCTCCTGGATTCCCGGGCCCTCCGACACCCCAAAGATTGCCATCTTAGGACTCATTACCACACCAGTTTTCAAAACCCGGGACATGATGTCCGCGAATCCCTGCCAGTACCCAGAGTCTAGGGCACGACCAGAACATGTGCACATGATTAGCCGGCCCACCGGTGCATCTGGCGCACTTGTCCTCCAGCCCGAAAAATTTACTCATCTGGGCCATCATCATGTGGGCCCGGCACGACCTTAAACTGGATCAGATGGAGCCTGGCACATATTGCAGTCGTGTTTACTCTGCCCAGAGCTTCTGCCCAAATACTGTCCTCCATCTCCCCCCCGAGCTTTATCTCCCTCTTAAGCTTCAGGTCATCAGTCTGTGTATCCTCTGCTCCCATTAGTTCTTTGTAAATATCTGAGACTCTACCCTCACCTAGCAACTACCCTGTCCTTCCACCCCTTTGGCGGGAGGCGTGGGAAGGATGGCACCAGTCTGCGCACGAAATCCCGCACCTGTAAGTATCTAAAGTAATTCCCTCCCGCCAGCCCGAACGTCTCCTTCAATGCCCTCATGCTTGGAAAGCTCCCTTCCAGGAACAGATCACCCACCCTCACAATCCCCGCCCTCCGCCACAGTCGATATCCACCGTCCATGTTCCCCGGGGCAAATCAGTGATTGCCGCAGATTGGGGTCCACACCAATGCTCTCACTTCCCCCATATGCCTCTTCCACTGGCCCCAGATCCGCAAAGCCGGCACCACTATAGGGCTGGTGGAGTACCTCGCTGGCGGGAGCGGCAGAGGCGCCGTAACCAGGGCCGCCAAACTGGTGCCCCCGCACGAAGCAGCCTCCATCCGCTCCCAGACCGACCCCGTGCTCACCATCCATTTCCTTATCATCGCTATGTTGGCTGCCCAGTAGTAGTTGCTAAAGTTCGGCAACGCCAGACCCCCCTCCCCTATGTTCCTTTCGAGCATCACCTTCCTCACCCGCGGGGACTTCCCCGCCCAGACAAATCCCAGGATAATTTTATTCAGCCTCTTGAAGAAGGACCTCAGGATGAAAATGGGGAGACACTGAAATATGAACAAGAATCTCGGGAGAATCGTCATCTTGACAGTCTGCACCCTCCCCGCTAGTGACAGCGGGACGCATCCCAACTCCGAACCTCCTCCCTCACTTGTTCCACCAATCGGGGCAGGTTGAGCTTATGCAACCTGCCCCAGTCCCGTTCCACCTGTATCCCCAAGTATCAAAAGCTTTCCCCTACCAGCCTGAACGGCAACCCCTTCAGCCTACTCTCCTGTCCCCTTCCTTGAATTACGAACAACTCACTCATAGCCATGTTCAATTTATATCCTGAAAACTGGCTAAATTCCCTCAAGATTTCCATGATGCCGTCCATCCCCGCCATTGGGTCCGCTACGTATAACAACAGGTCATCCGCGTATAACGAGACTTTATGTTCCACTAAGCCCGGACCAGCCCTTTCCAGTCCTTTGAAGCTCTCAGAGCAATTGCCAGCGGCTCTATGGCCAGCGTGAACAGCAGTGGGGAGAGAGGGCAACCCTGTCTTGTCCTGCAGTTAGTCTGAAGTAATCTGATGTTGTCCTGTTCGTCCTTACACTAGCCTCTGGGGCCCGGTATAACCGCCTAACCCAGTCAATGAACGCCTCCCCGAACCCAAACCTTCCCAGCACCTCCCACAGATAGTCCCACTCGACCCGGTTGAAAGCCTTTTCCGCATCCATAGCTATCACTATCTCTGCCTCCCTGCTCTCCGGAGGCATCATGATCACATTAAGCAGCCTTCTTAGATTGGCCGCCAGTTGCCTACCCTTTACGAACACAGTTTGGTCCTCCGCAATTACGTCCGGTACACAGTCCTCAATTCTAGTCGCCAAGATCTTGGCCAGTAACTTAGCGCCTGCGTTGGTCAAAGAGATCGGCCTATAAGACTCACAGGCCTCCGGGTCTTTATCCCATTTCAGAATAAGCGAAATAGTGGCCTGCGACATCGTCGGGGGTCGGACCCCTCTGTCTCTTGCCTCGCTAAAAACCCTGACCAGCACCGGCCCCACTATCTCGGCAAACTTTTTGTAAAACTCCACCGGATACCCACCGGCCCCCGGGCTTTACCCGACTGCATGACCTTCAGGCCCCCTAGTACCTCTTCGATCCCAACCAGGGCCCCCAGTCCGTCTACCAACCCCCTACCCACTCTTGGGAAGGTCAGTCCGTCTCATCCCCTCCGGTCCCCTGGGGGGTTCAGAAGTGTATCGCTTACTATAAAAGTCCCAAAACACCTTGTTCAACCCTGCCGGGTCTCCCACATGATTTCCCTCCCCATCCGCTATCCTTCCTATCTCCCTAGCCACTTCTCTCTTCCTTAGTTGTGGCGCGAGCGTTCTGCTGGCCTTCTCTCCCTGCTCATATATCGCGCCTTTTGCCTTTCTAAGCTGCTCTACAGCCTTGCCTGTAGTCAGCACCCCGAACCCGGCCTGCAGCCTCTGTCGTTTCCTGAGTAACTCTGGCCTCGGGGACTCCTGTCCATCCGTAAAATTTCCTGAACCAGTCGGTCCGTTTCTGCCCTGTCTCTATGTGCCCGGATTGAGATCAGCTCCCCTCTCACCACTGCCTTCAGTGCCTCCCAGAGCACTGTTGCAGAGACTTCTCCGGTGTCTCTCACACACCGCCTCGTCCGCTAGCAATCCAACTTTCAACCTCCATCAAATCCGTAGGTCTACCCAGTGTGGAGCATGGTCCGATATGGTAATTGCCGAATATTACGTCCCCACCATCCCTGACAGCACGTCCCTACTCATGACAAAGAAATTAATTCGGGAATACACCTTATGGGTGTTGGAGTAGTACGAAAACACCCTCGCCGATGGCCAGCTAAATCTTCACGCATCAGCTCCCCCCATTTGCTCCATGAACCCTCTCAGTTCCTTTGCCATCGCTGGCAACCTGCCCGTTTTTGAAGACGACTGATCCAGGCTCGGGTCCAGGACTGTGTTAAAGTCCCCACCCATGATCAGTTTGCGTGAGTCCAAGTCGGGGAGCTTCCCTAGCAACCACCTGATAAAATCCACACCGTCCCAATTAGGGGCATACACACTGACCAAGACTACTCACACCCCTTCGAGCTTACCCCTAACCATAACGAATCTGCCGCCCCCATCCACAACTGTACCCTCCGCCTCATATTGAACCCTTTTACTAATCAGGATCGTGACCCCCCTAGTCTTAGTGTCGAGCCCCGAATGAATGGTCATCCCAGCCCTTCCTCAACCTAACCTGGTCTGCCACTTTCAGGTGCGTCTCCTGCAGCATGACTACGTCCACCTTCAGAACCCGCAAATGCGCGAACACACGCGCCCTCTTCACTGGCCCATTTAGCCCTCTAACATTCCAGGTGATCAGCCTGGTTGGGGGGCACTTCGCACCCCCCCTTTGCCGATCAGTCATCCCCTTTCCTTGGCCAGCCCCCCAGCCATGTGTCGCGCTTCCTCTGGCCTGCCTCCTGGCCAGCTCCACCCATGACCTCCTCACTGTTGCCATGTCCAGTTTCCATCTTCGTCAGCAGATCAACTTCCCCCCCTCCTCCCCCTAGTAACACATCCTACCACCTAACCCCTGCTCTAGTCTAACTGTATGAATCCCCCCCCCCCACCTGGCTTCCGCTGACTAGCCCACTCAGCTAGCCTGGTGGCTGCCCGCTTTGGAGCCAGCACGTCTCTCACCCATTGTTCCCTGGCTCTCCTCCCCCCGGCCCATCCATACCACTTCCCCAAACCAGCCCTGCTTAAACACATATTCTATACAAGTCAAAGACATCCCCTACAATAGTGCAATTTAGATCAAACAGATAGAGATAAGAAGTACCAGGCACTCTCAGCCCTTCCCCTCCACACACAGAAAAAGATTGCAAAAAATTCCCCCGAAACCCCCAACATAACCACACCTTTTTAGCTATTTTCTTTTTTATTTGCCCCCAACCAAACCTCCAACCCAACAAGACGCCCCAAAAAGGAAACACTTAGGGAAACCACGAAAAAGAACAAGAAAAACACATCGCAACCAAAATACATCAACCTAAAAATGTCGAAAAAACAAAAAGAACCTTGGTACACGTGACAATAAACAAATCCAATCCAATCCAAGCGAAAGAGAAACAAAATAGACTTAAAAGTTCTACCATGAGTCCAAGAGTCCTCAGCTCAGAGCCAGCCCTTGCTTCTTAGCAAAGTTCATCGCCTCCTCGGGTTCCTCGAAATAGTGGTGCTGGCTCTCATACATAACACACAGTCGTGCCGGAAAAAGCAGCCCGAATTTCACTTTGTTCTTGCACAAAATCTCCTTCACCTGCCTGTAGCCTCCCCTCCTCCTGGCCATCTCAGTGCTCAGGTCTTGGTAAACATGCAGGGTGCTATTGTCCCATGTACAGCTTCGTGTGCCCTTGGCCCATTGCAGAACACGCTCCTTATCCAGGTACCAGTGGAACCTGACCACCATCGCTCGTGCAGGACCCTCTCGTCGCGGCTGTCCCACCTGCACTCTGTGTGCCCTGTCCACCACCGGCGGGCGAGGGAACATCTCGTTCCCCAGCAGCTTTTGAAACATACCCTCCACATATGCAACGGCATCCAACCCTTCAGCTCCTTCCGGGAGGCCAACAATTCTTACATTCTGCCGCCGAGATCTGTTGTCCAGCTCCTCCAGCCTTTCCAGGAGCATTTTTTGCTGATCCCTCAGCCTTCGAATCTCCACATCCGCCACCGTTTGTAAGTCTGCCTGCTCCTCCACCGTCTTCTCCAGCTTCTGGAGCTTCTCAGACTGATCATCCAGCCTTTTTTCCATTCGGTCCATCGACTTCTGGAGCGGCTCAAAATTACCGCGCTTCAGAGCTAAAAAGCCCTCCTGCATGGCCTGTAGCAGCTGCTCCATTGTAGGCTGGGCTGTCGGCGCCTTGCTCTGGACACTGGCCATATCGGTCTCTCTCACAGCCTTCACCGTGCCCTTGTTTGACCATTTCTTCTGCTGTTTACGGTCCCTCCGGCTTCTTAAGTCCATACAACTCTGTATGGGTTCAGTGCCTGAGTACTACTGCTTTCCAGTTCAGCGCTCAAAAGCGCAAAAAAGTCGGGGGAAAAGGTCCAAAAGTCCAACCGAAACGGGAGCCACCAAATGTGCGACCTACTCCCTCATAGTCGCCACCGGAAGTCCCCGCAAATAGCTTTTCTTACAGACATCAGCTCTCAAACTAACCTGATGTATATCCAGTGCTCCCAGATTTGGCATTGTGCTATTTGAAAATCAAGCGTTGTTTTACTGTACTCAATTCAATAGCTATTACTCATTTTGTTTAATACTATTTAATAAATATGGTCTTCACCGTATGCTATTTCACCAACATTTTCAGAGATATTGGGCGGGATTCTCCGATCCCCCACCGGGTCGGAGAAACCCGGGGGGGGGGGTGCGATCCGGCACCGGTTTATGGGCGGGGGCGGGGTTTACGACGTGTCAGTCGGGGGCCGTTGGCCCCCCGGCAATTCTCCGGGCACCGATGGGCCGAGCGGCTGTCGTTTCCTGGTCAGTTCCACCGGCATGAAATGGACATGGTCCATCATGGCGAGACCTGGCTTGTAGGCCGGCTTGGTGAGTCCTCGGCCGGGGGGGGGGGCTCAAGGTGGCCTGGCCCGCGATCGGGGCCCACCGATCTGCGGGCGGGCCTGTGCCATGGGGGCACTCTTTCCTTCCGCCTCTTTAGGGCTCCGCTATGGCTGGTGAGGAGAAGAACAGCCGGTCTGCGCACGCGCGGAACCATGCCAGCGGTCCTGCGCATGCGCCAACTCGCGCTGGCCCTTGGACGCCAGTTGGCGCTGCGTCACCCCCTCCGGCGCTGTCCTAGCCCCCGGAAGTGCGGAGCTTTCCGCACCTTTCGGTCGCCTGACGCCGGAGTGGTTCGCACCGTTCTTGGCGTCGGGCCATCCGGGCAGTTGCGGGAGAATCCCGCCCATTATGAAGATTATTAGTGTCTATTTTTTCTCGAGATGTTTTTGAGATTTATGGCTTTTTTTTGGACACTGCATAATCAAATAAATGATAAAGAGGCATTATGGACTAATCTATGGAAGCTAATGTTTGCACTGAGGGTGGCAGTGTCATGCCCCAGCATATTTTGTACTTAAACTGGACACAAACAAGCTATTAAAATGGCTGTTGCAAATCATGTGACCATTGGCATTTAAGCTGCAGACAATACCCAGTCTCAAGCAAATACCTAATTAAACATAGACATTGACAGCCATCCTGGGAATTCACACCACTTAGTTGAAGCATGGACCAACACAAAAAGACTATAGATTTGCCAGTTTGCCTGTCCCCAGGTTTCACCCTGAACTAAAGGGGAGGCTGAAACTCAATTGGTGGCAGACAGGAATAAATGGACCTGTCAATGTTCCTTTGTTTTCCCCATCCAAGCTAGACTTACCAAAGATGTTAAACCACAAGACAGGATGTTGCAATCAACACAGTATTTGGAAAATACTTTCAACTTGTGGAAGTCACATGGTCAGACAGTCATGTTTTTTAACTGCTTGTTAATAATTAGCACAAGCTGTTTGCAGTTTCACCAAAAAGCCATTGAACCAGTAGTCAGAACCCAGACTGTGAATTAGTTGCAAGTCACCAAGCAGTCAAAGTAATTAACAGCAATACCTTGAAAGTGGAAGATCCCAGAAGGATGTTCCCAACTTGTTCCAACTTCAAATTCACCTGAGAACCAACCTCTAGAAATGTGTATAGAGGAAACAGCACAGCCGACTGGGAATCTTTTGCTTTACAAGACCTTCACTTCAACTTTAAAGCATCAAATCATCCAAGAAACTTCAGATCCACCAAGTGGGAAACGGAATTCATAAGTCAGAGACTGAGATCACGATAGTCTGTAAAAGTGCATTACCTAATCGGTATTGATTCTCTGTGGGTCCAAGCGAGTGGGTGTGAGAATGGGTATTAGAGATGTCACATTTAATTTGGCTTAAGCATGTGAGAATAAATAACATTGTTTATTTTTAAACTCACAAAATCTGGCTGCTTAATTGTTCAATTAGGACACATATTCCAAAGAATAGACTCACCTCCTTTATACAAAATGTACAGATCATGGACAGTGAAGAGGCACATCACCTGTTGTCAGAATGGGAGTTGGAAGTATCATGGGGACGGGACTCTACTGGCATATATATTTCAAATGTTCAGCCAGATCAGAAAATACCAAGATTATATAAGGATTAAAAACATTTTAGAACCAACAAAAATCACTCTCACGAAACAAAGCAGATATCAGTCCATCCTCATTGTTAGCCTATGCACATTTCAACATGTCTACATAGAAACATACATAGAAAATAGAAGCATGAAGGGCGGCACGGTGGTTAGCACTGTTGTCTCACGGAGCTGAGGACCCGGGTTCGATCCCGGCCCCGGGTCATTGTTCGTGTAGAGTTTGCACATTCTCCCCGTGTCTGCGTGATTCTCACCCCCACAACCCAAAGATGTGCAGGGTAGGTGGATTGGCCATGCTAAATTGCCCCTTAATTGGAAATAAATAATTGGGTACTCTTAAATTTTAAAAAAAGAATTAAAAAAGAAAATAGAAGCAGGAGTAGGCCATTCATTATAATAGCTGATCATCAAATTCAATGGCCTGATCCCACCTTTCCCCCCTCCATATCTCTTGATCCCTTTAGCTCCAAAAGCCATATTTAATTCCTTCTTGAAATCACACAGTGTTTTGGGCTCAACTACTTTCTGTGGTACTGAATTCCACAGATTCACCACTCTCTAGGTGAAGAAATTTCTCCTCACCTCAGTCCTAAATGGCTTACGTCTTATTCTCAAACTACCACTCCTAGTTCTGGACACCCCCACCATCAGAAACATTCTTTTTGAATCTACCCTGTCTAACCTGTTAGAATTTTATAAGCTTGAGATCTCACTGTTCTAAACTCCAATGGATATATTCCTAGCCAATTTAATCTCTCCTCATATGGCAGTCCTGTCATCTCAGGAATCAGCCTGGTAAATCTTCGCTGCACTCCCTCTAGCAAGAACATCCTTCCTCAGACAAGGACACCAAAATTGCACACAATATTCCAGGTGTGGCCTCATCAATGCCCTGTCCAATTGCAGTAAAACATCTCAAATCCTCTCACTATGAAGGGCAATATACTATTTGCCTTCTTTACTGCCTGCTGTACCTGCACGCTTACTTTCAGCGACTGATGCAGGAGGACACCAAGATCTCGCTGAGTGTCCACCTCTCTAAATTTACACTCATTCAAGTAATAATCTGCTTTCCTATTTTTGCTAGCGAAGTGGATAACCACACATTTTCCACATATCCTGCATCTGCCATGCATATGCCCACTCACTCAGCCTGTCCAAATCACGCTGAAGCATCTCTGAAACCTCCTCACAACTCACCCTGCCGCCCAGCTTTGCATCATTTGCAAATTTGGAGATAATACACTTAGTTCCCTTGTCTAAATTATTAATATATAATGTGAACTGTTGGGGTCCTAGCACTGATCTCTGTGGTAGCCCACTCGTCACTGTCTGACAATCGGAAAAAGACTCATTTATTCCAACTCTTTGCTTCCTGTCTGCTAACCAGCTCTCTATCCATCTCCAATCACTACCATTCCATGCATAGACAAAAATAAAATCTCTAGATTAAGTATTTTAAAATCATGTGACTCATATATAACAATGTTTCTTCATTTACACAGATTATAACTCACCTGCAAGGGGACAGGATCTTTGAGGTAATAACCTTCAACAATCTGCTCCTTCCTATAGTGCTCAATGATTTCCTCCATACTGTAATAGAATTTGCACACATTTTTAAACAGATTGTCATAATAATAAGACCAAGTACTGTTGCAATTTAAAAAGAATTCATAGACATTGAATTACCTATACTTAGAGACCTCAGCTGACCAAGTCTAAATGCATCCATTTTCAATTATTGGTGGCATGCAAGCTCAACTAAGTATTATGGCAAACAATGTAAACAGTTCAAAAATAACTCATCACATTTAAACCGTGTTTCAATACAATAATATCCCTCTCAAAGAACACTAGGTAGAATGATGTGTGCATGATATTACCATCTCATGGAAGTGCTTAGCTTCTTATACTAACCATGCACCTCTTTCCTTGCCCTCCCTATGTTGTTGGTACCTACATAGACCATGATGACCAGATCCTCCCCCTCCAAGTTCCCCTAAAAAGATGTCCCGGCACCAAGGCAACACAGCCTTCTGGACTCGCAGTCTTTGCTGCAGAGAGCAGTGTCACATTCCCAACTATAATAAAAGCAAAATACTGCGGATGCTTGAAATAAAAATAAAAAACCAGAAAATAGTGGAAAAAGTGAGCTGGTTCTATGGTGTCCCCTACGACTACAACATTATTTTTTGCTCCCCCACACTTCAATGGTTTTCTGTACTATGGTGCCATGCCCAGTAAGTTGATCAACCCTCCAACACGAATTTCATGCAAACAAGCTGAAGGAACCTCAAATCTGTCCGACAATTGCAATGGCTGCACTTCTGCCCTTGCAGTTCCCTTACCTGCCTTACTCGCAGTCACAACCTACTGTCCCAACCACCGATCAAATCAGAAGACCCTGGGCGGGATTCTCCGTTGCCCGACACCAAAATCGGGAACGGCGATCGGGCGGAGAATAGCTCCCGACACCAAAATTGCGGCAGGCTCCTGTTTGCCACCGAATCAGGATGCTCCGCCCCCTCCAAATTGGTGTTACTGCGACATGTCCTGCGCATAGTTGCAATAAGGTTCGCATCTCATTAGCGGGCCCACCCATGATGCTCCGCTTCCGATTGGCCGACTTCCCGATGGCGCGGGCCATGTGTGGTCTCAACAGTCGAGAGCCTGGTGTTGTGGCTGTGGAGTGAGAGAGAGAGGACGTACGAACAGTGTCCAGCACCTCCATACTTCGCTGACAGTCGTGCCGCTGGCCGGGGGGGCTTCTGCCAAGGTTGGGAAGAGTAGTGGGGGGTGGCCAGTGGGGTCAGGGTGGACGGGTACATGGTCCAGCACAATAGACGCCATCTTTTTGGTCGCGATCAGTGGGTGTATGGGGGGGGGGGGTGTAAGTGATCGCGTAGCTGCAGCTTCTCACCCCTGCGCGTGTCCAACACGGACCCGGCAATTCTCCCATCGTTTTCTGCGTGTTCCGTGGGTGTTTCATGCTTCGCCAGTGCTAGCCCCTCACTGGTAGCGGAATCGGTGCGGGCATGGCACCGATTGTTCCATCGTGGAACTCCACAGATCCTCCGCTGGCGTCAGCACTTAGACGCAGGAACGGAGAATCCAGCCCCCTATCTTTTAAAAGATAATTTATTGAAGGCATATCCAGAAAATGGAAAAAACAGGAAGTCAAAACAAAACAATATCAAACACTCCATAACATAGTAACAGTGCATATAACATTCTAGCAATATAGCACAGCAGAAAACCCCCCATGTACAGAAATACAAATTACATCAGTCACACCAGCAAAAAAACTTTTTTTAACAAAATAAAGTACCCCTCTACCCCTCAGTAACCAATAGTTACTGTACCTCGTCACCCTCCCCTACTTAATCCCCCCACCCCCGCTGACGTGCTAATACTTCTTGAAAAAGTCGATGAACAGCTTCTACCTCACGAAGGACCTCACATCTGTACCTCTAATGGCGAACTTGATTTTCTCCAAATGAAGAAACTCAGCAAGGTCCCGTACCAAGAACCGGGGGGATCTGAGAAACGGCAGTTTAGCAAAATTCTCCTTCAGGCTAGCAAGGGGGCGAAAGCCACAACATTGTCCAAGGAATCCTTCCCCACCTAACCACCCAGATCCTCAAACTCCAAAAATAACTACCCATGGAGTAGGTGTGACCACCATTCCCACCACTTGAGACAATACATCTATGATTCCCTCCCAGAACCCCACCAATATTGGACAGGACCAGAACATGTGGGCATGATTCGCAGAAGACCTGACACATGTGCACACTGATCGACCGCTTCTGGGAAGAATCGGCTCAGCCTTGCCAGCGTCATATGTGCTCTATGTACAACTTTAAGACTAAGTCTGGCACAGAACGAAGATGCATTAATCCTGTGCAGTGTTTCTTCCCAAATCCAACCTCGCACTGTCCCTCCGAATTCCTCCTTCCATTTTTGCCACATTACCACCATCGAAACCTCCTCCATCCTGCCCAACCCGGCATGCACATTGGAGATCTTGCCCATCCTAATATTATTCTCTGAGAGGAGCCTGTCCTGTAAGCCCCAGGGCGGCAACATTGGGTGCGAACCCATCTTTTTACTCAAAAAGGCCCTTAGTTGGAGGTATCTGAACTCATTACCACTGGGCAATTGGTAAGCCCTCTATCAGCTCAATTAAGCCTGCTTTTGTCCCACCCAGAAACAGGTCCTCGAGGCATTTGATCCCCAAACGGTCCCACTCCTTAAACCTGGTATCCAATCTCGCTGGGACAAATCTAAGGTTACCACAGATCGGGGCTTTTCTGTACATGCCCTATAGGCCAAAATGTAGCCGGCAAGGATTCCACACCCTCAAAGTGGAAAGTACCACTGGATTTGGTGTGTACCTACTCGGTCAGAACGATAGAGGAACTGAAGCCAATGCCTTAAGGAGGTCTCCCTACATGAGACCCCTTATACCCTACACAACATTGACCCTTGATCTAACACCCATTTCCGGACCATGCCAATATTGGCAGCCCAGTAGTAACTCCAAAAATTAGGGAGAGCCAGGCCACCATCATTGACACCACAGCCTCCATCTTGCTTCCTCCTGAGGGATCCTGATTATGTCTAAAAGCATCCGTATATTGGTTACTAACAATCTGCCTTTTACAAACCCAGTTTTGTCCTCTACAACCACATCCGGCAACATCATTCAATACGGGTAGCCAAAATCTTAGTCAGGAGCTTTGTATCTACATTTAGGAGTGAAATCGGACACGAAGATCTACATTGCTAAGGATTTTTGCCCCTTTTTTGGATGAAGGAAATGGAAGTCTGCGACAGCATGGGGTGGGGTGGGACAGGGAGAGAGAAGAGCACACCACTCTCCCAGCACTTCATTGTACATCCCCACCATTAACAGCAACGCACCAAAGCGCTTAGAACATTTGGCTGAGAATCCGTCCGGACCCTTCCCTGACTGCATCAAACTCACGCATCCCAACACCTCCTGCAGACCTACAGGGACCCCCAACCCCTGCGCCCTCGCCTGGTCCAACTCAGAAACTCGAATCCATCCAAGAATCTTCGTCTCAGTTAATCCCCTGGCGGCGGTTCCGATTGGTATGGTCTCTGATAGAAGGACTCAAAAATTCCTGCCGGATCCGTTGCCACCTCACCCCCCTCATCCCTAAGCCTACCCATTTCCCTAGCAGCGGTCTGTTTCCTCAGTTGGTGGGTGGGAATCCTGCCACCCCTCTCCCCATATTCGCACACAAACCCCCTAGCTCTGCGCAGTTGTCTCATTGCCTTCTCCGAGGTGGCCAGATTAAACTCCATCTGGAGAATCTGGCGCACCTTCAACAGCACCTCATCATGCGATTCCAGGTAACTGCAAATGACTGCAAAGATAGCCTCCACCAATCTTGCTCCACCCTTAGTCTGTGCGCCTGGATCGAGATGAGCTCTCCTCTAAGCACAGCCTTCAGTGCCTCCCACAGCACCCCGGCAGAGACTGCCGTGTTGTCATTCTGATCCATAAATAGTCCCTTGCAACTACCCACATATTCCCTTATCCGCAAGGAGAGCAACATCCAGTCTCCACTGGGGTCTGCAAGGGGGCGGCTTTTCCGCCCGCAAGTCCACCCAGTGCGGAGCGTGGTCAGACGCCACGCCCGGAGAGTATTCTGTCCCCGCCACTCTTGAAATCAATGTCTTATCTGAACCAAAAACTCTTATCCGCAAATAACACCTGCGAACATGTGAAAAGAAAGAAAGCTCCCTCGTCCTATGCCTCCCAAAATGCCATGGATCCATGCCACCAATAAGCTGCATGAATCGTGACACCTCCCCAGCCATTGACGATATCCTCTCGAATCCAGGCATAAGCGATTAAGCTCCAGGTCCAAGACTGTGTTGAAGAGGTGAGAAAATACACCCTCTTATTTTAACACAGCCACCCATCTTGTCTTCATATCAAGTCCTGAGTGGTAAATGTGACCAACCCACTCCCTTCTCAGTCTTATCTAGTCCTCCACCTTTAAATGAGTCTCCTGGAGAAACATCAAGTCTGCCCTCAGGTTGATCAGATGAGCAAATATGCGCAACCTTTTAACAGGTCCATTCAGGCTCCGGACGTTCCAAGTTACCAACTGAGTGAGGGAGCACCTAGCCCCCTCCTCCCCGATAATCAGCCATAGTTTTGCTTGAGCCAATCATCCCAGGTCGTCAAGTCGCGCTCTTTGGGGCCCTCGTGAGGCATCCATTGCCACCAAATTCGATATCTCAGTGCCTTGACATTACTCACAGTCAGCTTCCCCATACCTCCCCATCCCATTCCCCCCACCCCTGCTAACCAAAAAGAAGAAATATTCAAAACCATGCCCACCCCATATGACCTTGTCTCCCACATCCCTTCCGTTTACTGGTTCTCACACCAGTATGGTGACCCCTGCACGAGTCCTGCGACTACCCTGAACCCGCCATATCACCCAAACCCTATCCTAAAATAAGACACAAATAAATAACACCTATCCCACCCTCCATACCTTCTCAACCTCCGAACACCAAACCAACCTCAATAAAATGAAAAACAAGAAGAACGATAGAGAGATGAACACAGCAAAGATACAGTAATGGCACAGCAATCGACGAACAACAATATCATCAAGGGCACAGAACATATCAACATATTTGCAGATTCTCAATCCCCTGGTCCCGAAGAAACTAACCCGCCTCCTCCGGGATGTCTAAAAAGTACTCCCATTTCCGAAAGGTGATCCACAAACGGGTCGGATACAACATTCCAAATCTCACACCTTCCTTATGTAGGACCGCCATGACTTTGTTGAATCCGGCTCGGCGTTTAGCCAGTTCCGTACCCCAATCGGGGTATATTCTGATTATACTTCCCTATGAGCTTTTATTGCCCTGCCTGGCCCACCTCAGATTTTTTTCCTTGTCCAGGAAACAGTGCAGTCGCACCACCATCGCCTTGGTGTTCACCCACTTTTGGCTTTCTTCTCAGCACTCTTGTGTACATCATCAATCTCAGGCTGGCGGGGGGGCGGGGGGCGCCTGAAACCTTTCTCACCGACCAGTTTCTGCAGCATCTGTGTGACGTACTCCGAGGATTGCGAACCGTCCAACCCCTCAGGCAGGCTCACAATTCAGATGTTTTGCCGATGCTGTCGATTCTCCAACTCGTCCACCTTATCACGTACTTTTTTGAAACTGTCAGCCACTAAGGAAAGCTCTGCTTCCATCGAGGCCAGTCGGTCCTTGTGGTCAGCGACGGTCTCCCAACATTTTTTTGGAGCGACGCACCCTGAGCCTCGAAGCACTGCTCAACTCTCTCCACTGCCGCCTTAAATCGGATTAATGACCTTTACTTGATCTTCAGAGGTCTCCAAACTGTTTCTGGAACCGAGCAGTTAAAAAGTCTACCAACTGAGCAGTAGACCAATGGGCCGGAAGTTCCGACTCCGGGCCCGTCGCCATCGTGCCTTCAACCGTGCCTTGAAGTCTGCTTGCAGCCGCTTTACCCCCCCCCCCCCCCCTGTTGCTCTTTGCCACTTCCATTCCGGACCCTGCACAAAAAATTGCCAACACCTTCACCTGTGTGAATTGGACCTCGGAGCAGCATTCCAAAGTTTATGGGCGAAAAGTAACCCCACACGGCTGTTTAGTGCATGGCTGCCAATGTAAGTCACCAGAAAACCATATCTTAAGGGACGTGGCCACCTCCTGGTCCATAGTGTCCAGGTAACTGTCCCCTTCCTGATGCATTGCAATGTCTGCAGCTAGGCCTCCAGCCAATGACTCTCAGACAAAGCTCATCAGGCCGCAAACACTTACTGCAGACGTGTTTGCCCTGGATCACAATGGCATCTAGAAGCTCCCATATGCTATGGTCGTGATACTTCACCTGTCCTTAATGTTTGTCAATTAACGAATAAACTAATTAATTATTTTGCTTTTTAAAATATCTTTTATTAACCTCATCAGTCTGTGTACTATTTTAAACCTCAGGGATAGAATTGATCTTAACCACTTACCAGATACTCACCAAACCACTAGCTTCTTCACCTGTAGTAGAATGACAACTAATTCCTACAGGGTGAAAAAGTTAGCTCAGTCCCTGTGCAACTATGTACTGGATTGGTATCTACAAAGACATCAAAGGAATGATGTCTACATTTTATGCCAGAAGTACAGAAATGCACAGCAGAAAAGAGGAGCTTGTTCAAGGAACAGCTACTGCGTGTCCTTGATAAGTATGTACCTGTCAGGCAGGGAGGAAGTGGTCGAGTGAGGGAACCGTGGTTTACTAAAGCAGTCGAAACACTTGTCAAGAGGAAGAAGGAGACTTATGTAAAGATGAGACATGAAGGTTCAGTTAGGGCACTTGAGAGTTACAAGTTAGCTAGGAAGGACCTAAAGAGAGAGCTAAGAAGAGCCAGGAGGGGACATGAGAAGTCTTTGGCAGGTAGGATCAAGGATAACCCTAAAGCTTTCTATAGATATGTCAGGAATAAAAGAATGACTAGGGTAAGAGTAAGGCCAGTCAAGGACAGTAGTGGGAAGTTGTGATTGGAGTCCGAGGAGATAGGAGAGGTGCTAAATGAATATTTTTCATCAGTATTCACACGAAAAAGACAATGTTGTCGAGGAGAATACTGAGATTCAGGCAACTAGACTAGAAGGGCTTGAGGTTCAGAAGGAGGAGGTGTTAGCAATTCTGGAAAGTGTGAAAATAGATAAGTCACCTGGGCTGGATGGGATTTATCCTAGGATTCTCTGGGAAGCTAAGGAGGAGATTGCTGAGCCTTTGGCCTTGATCTTTAAGTCATCTTTGTCTACAGGAATAGTGCCAGAAGACTGGAGGATAGCAAATGTTGTCCCCTTGTTCAAGAAGGGGAGTAGAGATAACCCCGGTAACTATAGACCAGTGAGCCTTACTTCTGTTGTGGGAAAAATCTTGGAAAGGTTTATAAGAGATAGGATGTATAATCATCTGGAAAGGAATAATTTGATTAGAGATAGTCAACACGGTTTTGTGAAGGGTAGGTCGTGCCTCACAAACCTTATAGAGTTCTTTGAGAAGGTGACCAAACAGGTGGATGAGGGGAAAGCAGTTGATGTGGTGTATATGGATTTCAGTAAAGCGTTTGATAAGGTTCCCCATGGTAGGCTAATGCAGAAAATACGGAGGCATGGGATTCAGGGTGATTTCGCAGTTTGGATCAGAGATTGGCTAGCTGGAAGAAGACAAAGGGTGGTGGTTGATGGGAAATGTTCAGACTGGAGTCCGGTTACTAGTGGTGTACCACAAGGATCTGTTTTGGGGCCACTGCTGTTTGTCATTTTTAGAAATGACATGGAGGGCGTAGAAGGATGGGCGAGTAAATTTGCAGATGACACTAAAGTCGGTGGACAGTGCGGAAGGATGTTACAAGTTACAGAGGGACATAGATAAACTGCAGCCCTGGGCAGAGAGGTGGCAAATGGAGTTTAATGCAGGAAAGTGTGAAGTGATTCATTTTGGAAGGAATAACAGGAAGACGGAGTACTAGGCTAATGGTAAGATTCTTGGCAGTGCGGATGAGCAGAGAGATCACGTTGTCCATGTACAGAGATCCCTGAAAGTTGCCACCCAGGTTGAGAGGATTGTTAAGAAGGCGTACGGTGTGTTAGCTTTTATTGGTAGAGGGATTGAGTTTAGGAGCCATGAGGTCATGTTGCAGCTATACAACACTCTGGTGTGGCCGCATTTGGAGTATTGCGTGCAATTCTGATCGCCGCATTATAGGAAGGATGTGGAAGCATTGGAAAGGGTGCAGAGGAGATTTACAAGAATGTTGCCTGGTATGGAGGGAAGGCTGAGGGATTTGAGGCTGTTTTCGTTAGAGAGAAGAAGGTTAAGAGGTGACTTAATTGAGGCATACAAGATGATCAGAGGATTGGATAGGGTGGACAGTGAGAGCCTTTTTCCTCGGATGGTGATGTCTAGCACGAGGGGACATACCTTTAAATTGAGGGGAGATAGATATAAGACAGATGTCAGAGGTAGGTTCTTTACTCAGAGAGTAGTAAGGGCGTGGAATGCCCTGCCTGCAACAGTAGTGGACTCGCCAACACTAAGGGTATTCAAATGGTCATTGGATAGACATATGGACGATAAGGGAATAGTGTAGATGGGCTTTAGAGTGGTTTCACAGGTCGGCACAACATCGAGGGCCGAAGGGCCTGTACTGCGCTGTAATGTTCTATGTTCTATTTATTCTCACACAATCAAGAATAACATCTCACAGTAACAAAGTTCCCTTTTATTCGAAAGGTGAAAGATTTGAGAGCTACAACAAATCATCTTGTTATATGGGTGGGTTATTGTAGTTTTATATATATATATATTATGGGTTACTGTGCAATGTTTCATTAAGAATGGAGTCACGTGACTTGTAAGACGTCAACAGCTATTTTTGGAGGGTCTAGTAAAAAGCTTTGTACAGTGAAAACCTACTCAATAAATCTCTGTTAATCTTGCATCAAACCCACATGGATCTGCAATCCAGTTTCTTTTGCACTGTTAGTCTAAAGATACAACAGTTTACAAAAAGAAAATTAGTGACGAGGAACAGATCAGAAGAAAGAGGAAAAAAACATTTTTTTAAATCGTTGGTGTGGAGGCAGCTTCAACAAGTCAATTAATCAACTGATTAACAGAGGGTAAGAAATCACTGGCATATGAACCCGTAAGGCTTTGGGGAAAAAATTTCAAAGGCAGGGCCTGTGCCAATTTTAAACCGACAATCTGAGAAGCCACATGCAGAATAATAAGATCCGGAGGTAGAACAAGTTAAAACTGTAAAATTGTTACAAGCTGATGAAAGTTAAAGCTGTTACAAATTGATAATAAATTTTGAATGAACTAGGACTCTGAATTAGATGAAGGGGGAGAACATTCCGATACCGGTGAGAAATGGCAGGAAATTTTGACGTGATGGGCTCTTTTGATGAAAACTTAGAGAACTGGAAATTATATTCAGAAAAGTCCCATTATTATAGTTTAGCCAATAAAATATTGGAAGAGATTAAGGTCCCTGTATTCCCAAGTACAATTGGAAGCAACACTTTTAATTTGTCAAGAAGCTTAGTTCAGCCAGAGATCCGGATTACACATATCAAGAACGGGTGAAAATATTAAAAGATCATTCATTATTCACCAAAACCCTTGATTATTGCGGGCAGATTTCGATTTCATCAAAGGAATCAGTTAGAAGGGGAAAATATTGCGCAGTTTGTTACAACCCTCAAATTACTTTTGTGAATTTCACGATTCATTAGGTGACACATATAAAGATCATTTAGTGTGTGGTTTGAAAAACGAAGACATTCAAAGAAGGTTATTAACGGAATGTAATCTAAGTCATCTGTTTCAATGGAACTTGCAGCTAAGGAGACTTCTCGGCTTGGAGCATGCACGAGCATCAGTAAAATGGCTGCTGTCCAGAAGAAGTCTACCCAGCAACAGGCGTGTCATCGCTGCAATAACAGGCCATTCACAGGCTGAGTGCTGGAGTAAGGCAGTCCATTTAAAAATTGTGGCAGAACTGGCCACACAGCAAAAGCTGGATGGAGTAAAATAACTTGTCCAGAGGAGAACACTCAAAAGCCACTGAACTCATTCAAAGAAGAAACAAAACAAATTCAACTGAAAAAAAAATCATAATGTGGAAGAAAAGAACAACCCCAATGAAACTAAAACAATTCATTCCACTGAAGTATTAAAGTTGAACGTGCTACCACGTGAGTCACACCGTTTTGGGGTAATGCCAAAGTTGAAAGAAGTAAAATTGAAAGTCACCATTGTCCCAGAGGGCCAGAGGACAGCATGCTAGAATTTCAAATTCAGATTGAGCGAGAGAGGACAGAGTGCCGTACTAGATTTTAGCGTTGGGAAGAGGTAATTATACAGGCCTGAGGAAAGAGTTGGCCCAAGTAAACTGGGCAAAAATAATTGAGGGTAGGACAGTTGAGGAACAATGGCGGATGTTCAGGGCGATATTAAACACCTCTCAGTTAAAGTATATTCTTGAGAAGAAGAGGAATTGTAAAAGGGAGTAAAAAGTTCTGTAGCTAAACGAGGAAGTCAAGGTGGACATAAAAGCAAAAACTAGGGCATACCATACTGCAAAAGCTAGTGATAAGCTGAAAGGTTGGAAGAACTTTAGGGGTCAGCAAAAAAAGCTACTAAAATTAGAGTTTGAAGACTACTTAAAGGCATATAAAGTCAGCATCCACGAATGGGTTCGCCAAAAGACTTCTCCAGTCCTTGAAACACACACTGAAGGCTTCAAAAAACCACGGTTCACTTCAGCGCCGTGTGAACCTGTTTCTAGCAACATACCAAAATACGACACATGCAACTACACAAGGTTCACCAGCTTTGCTACTGATGAAAAGGAAGCTGACAACTACCTTTGATTTACTCTTGCCAGAGGCGACATTTGACATAGTAAAGCGAAACCAACAAAGATCTTGAGACGAGAAAGTAATTCCATGAAGCGCTCATTTCAACAAGGAGAACAAGTGTTAATGTGCAGCTACACTATGAGTGAGAAGTGGGTCTCTGCAACAGTACTGGTCAGACTGGTTCAATACCCTACATGGACCAAACAACAGATGAGCGCGTATGGAGACGCCATGCGGGTTAATTATTGTCAATACGTGTTTGTGTGCCAATACCAAAACTACCTCAAAAGGCAACAGTCGGCCCCGATGGGCCGAGTTCCCGACGGCGTGGAATATTTAGTTTTATTTTTGTGAACCCGGCATGGCGACTGCGGACTGAGTCCAGCACTGCCACAGTCGGGGGGAGCCGTTCCGCGGGCAGGGGGAGGCTTTGGTGGGGGCTGGGGGCACTGGTGGGGGGTGTTCCGAGGGTGTTGAGGCTGATTACAGGGGGGCAGTCTTTGGGAGGCCGGTTCCACGTGTGGCCAGCGCCATGCTGCAGGGCGCCGCTGATTCAGGCCGCCGCCGTGCGCATGTGCGGCTACGGACCCGGCAATTCTCCAGGCATATCCGCAGGTAAAGCCGGAGGCTTTATGCTGTGTGTCTGCTAGCCCTCACGAGACAGAGGGTTGGTGCAGCTTCTATAATTGTTTCACAACCTAAATATTGTTCCCAAGTTTTTTGGTGATCTTTCAAACTGTAACAAGCGCAGAGGAAAAATGTGTTAACAGGAATGTATTCGGTAGGACAACAGTTACAAAGGGGTTGATTGTATTGTAGCTGCTGCAATGTGGCTAGATCCTGGAAGAAGCATTTTATTTGCAGACCTAAATACCCATCATGCATGGGTGCTAGAAATCTTTCAATATCAGTAATCAAGAAGTTGACTATCCCAGTGAAACATCTGGGGCGAAATTCTCCGACCCCCCGCCGGGTCGGAGAATCGCCGGGGGCTGGCGTGAATCCCGCCCCCACCGGTTGCCGAGGTCTCCGGCACCGGAGATTCGGCGGGGGCGGGAATCGTGCAGCGCCGGTTGGCGGGCCCCCCCCCGCGCGATTCTCCGGCCCGGATGGGCCGATGTCCCGCCGCTAAAATGCCTGTCCCGCCGGCGTAAATTAAACCACCTACCTTACCGGCAGGACAAGGCGGCGCGGGCGGGCTCCGGGGTCCTGGGGGGGGGGGGCGCGGGGCGATCTGGCCCCGGGGGGTGCCCCCACGGTGGCCTGGCCCGCGATCGAGGCCCACCGATCCGCGGGTGGGCTTGTGCCGTGGGGGCACTCTTTCCCTTCCGCCTCCGCCACGGTCTCCACCATGGCGGAGGCAGAAGAGACTCCCTCCACTGTGCATGCGTGGGAATGCTGTCAGCGGCCGCTGACGCTCCCGCGCATGCGCCGCCCGGAGATGTCATTTCCGCGCCAGCTGGCAGGGCACCAAAGGCCTTTTCCGCCAGCTGGCGGGGCGGAAATCCGTCCGGCGCCAACCTAGTCCCTTAAGGTTGGGGCTCGGCCCACAAGATGCGGAGCATTCCGCACCTTTGGGGCGGCGCGATGTCCATCTGATTTGCGCCGTTTCCGGAGAATTTCGCCCAAGATGTGCCAGGTTCAGTATCCAATTATGCCAAGTTCTTCCCCATGCCAGAATAGGTCAAGGCTAGATGGTCTTGCACAGTTTTCAAAGAGTCACAGTGAAAATATCCACTTGGTGAAATATCATATCCTCAAGATCTACCGGTAGTGAGACAAATTTAGATACTAAACTAAAAAGATGAGAGGTGAACAGATTTTCTGGAAACTCTCATGAAGATCAACAGACCTGCTTGGAATAAGAATTCTTTACTCACTTCCTCCTTTCAGAAAAGAATGGATAAAACAAAGCAGCTTGTGTGCTTATATGGCCATGCCAAGTAACAGCGTACCTTGCATTGGTTGATGTTGAAGTTGTATCAGCAGCAACAGTATAGTGCTATTTAGCATTTTGCTTCAAATACAAATCAGTGCACACAGATGTTTGGCCGATCAACATTTTTCTCAAAATACCAAGATAAAGATTCAATCACACAGATAGATAAAATTATTGGGCATGAGCAGATCAACAGGGTCTGTAGACTGTCCACAGTCTCAAGGTTCTCAAAGACTCTTGCTATTGAACATTTTAAGCGATTGCTACAGTTGGTATCCGATAAGGACCTATTTTTGACGAAAGCTCTATGGTTATATCTGCTGGATCAACACTTTTAAGGAAGTAGGATTGCTGTTTCCAGTGTTATCAGATTTGGCAGTTCTAGAAATGTGGCAATTATCCAGGCAGTAGATAGACTTTTAAGACATCCTGGCCAGAACACATATCATGGGCGGGATTCTCTGATATCGGCGTGATGTCCGCCAACCGGCGCCAAAGATGGCGCGAATCAGTCCGGCATCGTGCCGCCCCAAAGGTGCGGAAGCCTCCGCATCTTGAGCGGCCGAGCCCTCACCTTGAGGGGCTAGGCCTGAGCCGGACTGATTCCCGCCCCGCCAGCTGGCAGGAAAGGCCTTTGGTGCCCCGCCAGCTGGCGCGAAACTGACTTTGCCAGGCGGCACATGCGCGGGAGCGTCAGCCGGCGCTCACGGCATCCCCGCGCATGCGCAGTGGAGGGGGTCTCTTCCGCCTCCGCCATGGTGGAGACCATGGCGATGGCGGAAGGAAACGAGTGCCCCCACGACACAGGCCCGCCCGCGGATCAGTGGGCCCCGATCGCGGGCCAGGCCACCATGGGGGCATCCCCCAGGGCCAGATTGCCCCCCTCCCCAGGACCCTGGAGCCCGCCCGCGCCGCCGTGTCCCGCCGTCCCAAAGGTGGTTCAATCCACGCCGGCTGTCGTGGGTTGACAGCGGCGGGACTTCGGCCCATCGTGGACCGGAGAATCGCCGGGGGATTCCCGCCGACCGGCACGGCGCGATTCCCACCCCCGCCGAATCTCCGGTGGCAGAGAATTCACGACATGGCGGGGGCAGGATTCACGCCGGCCCCCGGCGATTCTCCGACCCGGTGGGGGGTCGGAGAATCGCGCGCCATGTCAATTGATGACAACTCAGTAGCTAAACCTGAAGATAGAACATATTAGTGATTTGATGTTGTAGGCAATTGCACTGGGCCTAAAGTCTGCAAACACTCTTCTTTGTGGTCAAACATGGTAGTGTGGAACATTTGTTTGTTATCCTCACTCAGCGTCAGAAGATACAGGAACCCTTTAGAAAGTCAAATTCTTTAGTCACATTGCATTTATACAAACTGATCTTAGGACATTGTAAATTAACTTATTTCCTGCATTGATTCAATTGTTTGTTGTTTAGAACAAGATTTAATGAATCTTAGGGGTTGGGTGGGCGAGGGGAGCGTCTCGGACATCTACAGAGAACTCATGGGGGCGGAGGAGACGCAGACCGAGGAGCTGAAACATAAGTGGGAGGAGGAGCTTGGTGGTGAGACGGAGTATGGCTTATGGGCGGATGTGTTGAGCAGAGTCAACGTGACCGCAACATGCGCCAGGCTCAGCTTGATCCAATTCAAGGTGGTCCACCGGGCACACATAACAGTGGCCCGGATGAGTAAATTCTTTGGGGTGGAGGACAGGTGTATAAAATGTGCGGGAGGACCAGCGAACCATGTTCACATGTTCTGGGCGTGTCCAAGACTTCGGGGATATTGGCAGGGGTTTGCTGATGTCACGTCCAGAGTATTGAAAACAAGGGTGACAATGAGTCCAGGGGTGGCGATTTTCGTGGTGTCGGAAGACCCGGGAATCCAGGAGGAGAAAGAGGCAGATGTTCTGGCCCTTGCTTCCCTGGTAGCCTGGAGATGGATACTGCTAGCTTGGAGGGACTCAAAGCCCCCGAAGTCGGAGACCTGGCTAACTAACATGGCAAGCTTTCTCGGCCTAGAGAAGATTAAGTTCGCCTTGAGAGAGTCACTGTTAGTGTTTGCCCGGAGGCGGCAACCATTCATCGACTTCTTCGCGGAGAATTAATCGTCAGCAGGGGGGGTGGGGTGGGAGGGGGGGTTAGGGTAGCGTAGAATAGGGGGTCAATTAGGCAGGTCTTGGCGGGATGGGAGTCAGTGATTGCACTATGTCTATTATTCTTTGTCCATTGTTTTTATACGGTTGCTAATGCCAAAAATACCTCATTAAAATTGTTTATTAAAAAAAAAAGATTTAATGAATCTTGAGGGACCAGAGTGGGGAGAAAAAAAAAGTCAAAACTATAAGCTAATACGACAACAAACAATGAGAATTTTTCTGGTTCAGGAGACAATAGAATACATCGACTGTCTAAACAGGAAATGAGGCTGGAAAACTAGGTCTTAGATCATTGCTGCAACACAGCAAAGTAAGGAATCATTGTGATGGAATAAAGCAAAACATTTTAAAAAGGATTACATGCCAGAGAATTTTCCTATTGGTTCCTATTCTTTCTAAATTGCACTAAACAAGTACAAATGGAATAGAATGTGGTATTCATGATGAGAGTCAAGTTGGCCTACCGATATTTGGAACGTTAATGGGAACAAGTGAACTTAGAGTAGTGGGGGCATGGAATACACTGCCTGTGGAAGTAGTTGAGTCGGAAACATTAGGGACCTTCAAGCAGCTGTTGGATAGGTACATGGATTACGGGAAAATTATATAGTGTAGATTTATTTGTTCTTAAGGGCAGCACGGTAGCATTGTGGATAGCACAATTGCTTCACAGATCCATGGTCCCAGGTTCGATTCCGGCTTGGGTCATTGTCTGTGCGGAGTCTGCACGTCCTCCCCGTGTCTGCGTGGGTTTCCTCCGGGTGCTCCGGTTTCCTCCCACAGTCCAAAGATGTGCGGGTTAGGTGAATTGGCCAATGATAAATTGCCCTTAATGTCCAAATTGCCCTTGGTGTTGGGTGGAGGTGTTGAGTTTGGGTAGGGTGCTCTTTCCAAGAGCTGGTGCAGACTCAAAGGGCCGAATGGCCTCCCTCTGCACTGTAAATTCAATGATAATCTATGATTAATCTAGGACAAAGGTTCGGCACAACATCGTGGGCCGAAGGGCCTGTTCTGTGCTGTATTTTCTATGTTCTATGTTCTATGTTCAAGAAATTGTCAGACAATTATATTGGCATTGATATTTTAAGCCACTGAGATTAAACCCTAACATTTCATTACTCGTGTGAATATCAAAAACTTGAATTCCTGCATTACTAACTTTGTGAAAATGCACCAAATATCTAGCGGTCAATTTGCCTGGGAATCATGATGTTCAATCAACTCTGTGTTGCAATTTAGAATAAACACCAACACAAACTACTAGTTAAAAAAACCTTCCTGGAATCAGTTGCAAGTTCTCTTCTTTATGAAACAAGGAATTCAGGTGATTATCTAAAATCAGTTAAATATGACTAGATTTATACAGAGTGATGTTTTAAAATATCCATATTATAATTAAAATAAACTATTTTGTCATTCCTAGGTTAGGTCAGTTTGTCCTTTACATTTTTTGGCATGTTCTCGGTCTGCTTCAATTTCCTTTTAGCTTGTGTGTTGCATAGCGGCAAGATAGCACAGTTGTTAGCACTGTTGCTTCACAGCGTCAGGGACCCGGATTTGATTCCCGGCTTGGGAATCTGTGCTGAGTCTGCACGTTCTCCCCGTGTCTGCGTGGGTTTCCTCCGGGTGCTCAGGTTTCCTCCCACAAGTCCCCGAAAGACGTGCTTGTTAGGTAAATTGGACATTCTGAAATCTCCCTCAGTGAACCTGAACAGGTGCCGGAGTGTGGCGACTCGGGGATTTTCACAGTAACTTCACTGCAGTGTTAATGTAAGCCTACTTGTCACACTAATAAAGATTTTTCTCAATTTGTAATTTCTGTCTTTGTTATCTTTTTTTTTGTTCGTATTTTTGAGTAGGAGGCAGCAATGAGCATTTATGGGAATGCAGCTGTTGTGGGTTGCAGGTTTTTATTTCCCAGAGTGGCACAAGTGAGTAATTCATTTGAAGAGGAACATGGAATATGCCAGCCATGCAGCACAGAACAGAACAGTCTGGGGATTAAGTTGTCATGTCACTGTAATTTTGAGTTATCTCTGAACTTAATTTACAAAAAGTGCAGAAATGAGGTTGATTACCTGTTGTAATATCGGCCACCCATCATAAATTGATTGTTCGATGTTGGAGATATTTTAAATCGTTGAATATTTTCATTTGTCCGAAAATAAAGCGAGTAGTCACCCGGTGTGTTATCCGATGGCCTTACAAGAAAGCCACATATTTGGCCAACTAAATAAAAAATACAAATTAATTATTCTATTTAATACATTTAGTACAATCAATCTAGCAATTAAAAGTTTACTGGAAATAGGTGCGACTGGATGCAACTGATGTATTTGAAACACCATTTTAAATTTCAGGGAAAATGTGGCATGCAGTCCACAACAAACACTTCATTCATTCACATTTCCTGTATCCCATTATTTAAAGTCTTGTTTTCCAACAACCGGATCCCATTTCTACCTCTTTAATTCCATCATTAATCCTTTTTGTTCTGTAAGCTCATCTCTCACATCTTCCTTTCTTTTCCTCATTCTTCTGCAATTCCCCTCAACACTCGCCCTCTATTTACTCGCCCCTCTTTCTAAGACTGCTCACAGGTTAGAGGCCCCATCAACACATTTCCCTTTTCCAGTTTCCATTAAAGAAACTGTGTTTACTTTCAAACTACAATTTTCTTGTGTATGATACTTTAAAAAGAATCTGGTATTAAAATAATGTTGTGTTTCAATTTTTGACACTTTCTCAGTTGTCAGAATTACTGTACTACATTTTTTTACTGACATCAAGATACACTTAGAAGATGTTTTGAGTTTGTTTTAAAATTCAATTGGTTTAGAAAATTGTTTCTATTAGCTTAATCATTTTTCTGGAGTTTTTAGAATATTAAACAGAAATTATAACAGGTTTATAATTTCCCACACATGGATGCACACATTTTAGCTATTTTACAAATAACATTAAACATCAACTTGATCCGAATTAGGTTTTTAAAATGAATTCTTTAGCTTTTTTGTAAATAGATTGGAGGAGAAACACTAAAAGCTCATGAAAACATATCCAGCACTTCATTAAATGAAATTGCTGCCAGTGTGTGCAATCCAATGAACAAATTTACAGTTCAGACTAAAGATTCAAGCCCAAGCCTATGTTTTTGGAAAAGATTGAGGGCTTAAAGTAAAAAATTGGGTGCAATTATAATGACCAAAGTGTGGTAGCGAGCAGGAAATGCCATGAGCTCCCCAGCGCTTGGCCCGGTGAGGCCGGCACCACTATAAAATGTTAATTGGCCCACTTAACAAGGCTCCACAGGATTCACGCTGCAAATCATGGTTCACCAGCTGATTCATTTGGGACAAGTCTGAGGCATTCGCAACAATCTTCAGTCAGAAGTGCCGAGTAGATGATCCCATCTCGGTCTGCTCTGGAGGTCACCAACACAACAGGGGCAGCACGGTAGCACAAGTGATTAGCACTGTGGCTTCACAGCGCCAGGGTCCCAGGTTCGATTCCCCGCTGGGTCACTGTCTGTGCGGAGTTTGCACGTTCTCCCCGTGTCCGCGTGGGTTTCCTCCGGGTGCTCCGGTTTCCTCCCACAGTCCAAAGACGTGCAGGTTAGGTGGATTGGCCATGATAAATTGCCCTTAGTGTCCATAAGGGTTGGGAGGGGTTATTGGGTTGCGGGGATAAGGTGGAAGTGAGGGATTAATGTGGGTCGGTGCAGACTCGATGGGCCGAATGGCCTCCTTCTGCACTGTATGTTCTATGTAATCTATGTAAACAGACATCAGTCTTCAGCCAATTTGATTCACTCCATATGATTTCAAGAAATGGCTGAAAGCACTGTATACTACAAAGGCTATGGGCTCTGACAATATCCCGGCAATCGTACTGAAGTCTTGTGCTCCAGAACTTGCCACACCCCTAGCCAAACTGTTCCAGTACAGCTACAACACTGACATCTATCTGGTGATGGGGAAAATTGCCCACGTGTGTCTTGTACACAAGAAACAGGACAAATTCAACCCACCCAATTACCGCCCCACCAGTCTACTCTCCATCATCAGCAAAGTGATGGAAGGAGTCATCAACAGTGCTATCAAGCGGAACTTACTCAGAATAACCTGCTCACGGACACTCAGTTTGGGTTCCGCCAGGATCACTCAATTCCTGGCCTCATTACAACCTTGGTTCAAACATGGACAAAAGAGCTGAATGCTAGAAGTGAGGTGAGAGTGACTGCCCTTGACATCAAGGCAGCATTTCACCGAGTATAGCATCAAGGAGCCCTGGCTAAACTGGAATCAATGGGAATCAAGGGGAGAGCTCTCCGCTGGTTGGCGTCATATCTGGCACAAAGGAAGATGGCTGTGGTGGTTGGAGGTTAATCATCTCAGCTCCAGGACATCACTGTAGGGTTTCCTCAGGGTAGTGTCCTAGGCCCAACCATCTTTAGCTGCTTCATCAATGACCTCTCTTCCATCATCAGGTCAGAAGTGGGGATGTTTGCGGGTGACTGCACAATGTTTAACACCATTCACGACTCCTCAGATAATGAAGCAGTCCATGTCCAAATGCAGCAAGGCCTGGCCAATATCCAGGCTTGGTGCCAAATTACATTCCTGTCACACAAGTGCCAGGCAATGACCATCTCTTACAAGAGAGGATTGAACCACCGCCCCCTGACATTCAATGGCATAACCATCACTGAATCCCCATAATCAACATCCTGGGGGGTTACCATTGATCAGAAACTGAACTGGACTAGCCACATTAATACTGTGGCTACCAGGACAGGTCAAAGGCTAGGAATCCTACGGCAAGTAACTCACCTCTTGACCCCCCCACAAAGCCTGTCCACCAGCTACAAAGCACAAGTCAGATGTGTAATGGAATACTCTCCAGTTTCGTGGATGAGTGCAGCTCCAACAACACTCAAGAAGCTCGACTCCATCCAGGACAAAGCAGCTCGCTTGATTGCTCCCCTTTCCACACACTTTCAAACCCTCCACACCGACGAACAGTGGCAGCCGTTTGTACCATCTAAAAGATGCACTGCAGTAACTCACCAAGGTTTCTTAGACAGCACATTCGAAACCTACGACCATTACCATCCAGAAGGACAAGGGCAGCAAATACCTGGGAACACCACCACCTGTCGCCTACCTGCATCAATAGTGCCGAGGTGGAGATGTTTGACAGTTTCAAAGTACTAGGTGTGCACATCACCAACAATCTGTCTTGGTCCATCCATGTCGATGCTATGACCAAGAAAGCACAACAGCACCCATGCTTCCTCAGGAAACAAAAGAAATTCGGCATGTTCACATTGGCTCTTACCAATTGTTACAGATGCACCATAGAAAGCATCCTATCCGGCTGCATCACAGCTTGGTATGCCAACTGCTCAGCCCAAGACTGTAATAAACTAGAGAGTCGTGAGCACAGCCCAGTCCATCACACGAACCATCCTCGTATCCATCGACTCTGTCTTTACCTCCTGCTGCCTTGGGAAAGCGGGCAGCATTAAAGACCCCTTCCGCCCTGGTTATTCTCTCTTCTAGCTTCTTCCATTGGACAGGAGATACAAAAGTCTGAGAACACACATTAACAGGTTCAAAAACAGCTTCTTCCCCTCTGTTACCAGACTCCTGAATGACCATCTTATGGACTGAAATGATCTCTTCACACATCTTCTCTACTGAGTAGTACTACACACTATATGCTCACCCGATGCCTGTGCCTATGTATTTACATTGTGTACTTATGCATATCTTATGTTTTTTCATGTACAGAACGATCTGCCTGGACTGTACGCAGAACAATATCTTTCACTGTACCTCGGTACATGTCCTGGACCCCTACGGCCGCCGCCCTGCGGCCACACCCCTGGGCACACCACGTGCAGGTGATGGGAGTGAGCGAGCACTCAGCATACAGGCAGGGGTCAGGCTGTAGCATAGATTGAGCACCAGCGCTCAGCGGATTATTATCACCCCTAACCTTGACAGTGAACCTCCGACAGTGTTGACACAGTCCCACCACCCTGGAGTGATGTACACAGGCCCTGGGAGGGTGGGAAATGGCAGGGGAAAGGTGGGGTGCTGGAGGAGGATGGTGAAGTGGGGATGCAGAGGGATTTGGGAGTGGGGCAGGAAAGGAGTTGGCGAGAGGGGGTAATGACCAACGAGGCCACGTCCTATGTGAAGGGGTGAGGATGATTGAGAGGGCACTGAGGGCGTTGGTGCTTGCCGACCCTCGCCACTGTCGCCTGTCCTCCATCCGGTCCTACTGTTCTTCCTTGGGCTCATCCTCCAGTCCCTCCTGGTCCGGCAGCTCCTCATATTCCGCCTCTGAGATAGCCATATATTTTTTCCCCTCCATCTCCAACATGACGCCCCACTGCTCTGCAAGGTTGTGACGAATACAGCAGACCACCGCAAAGCTGGCGACACTCTGATGGGTGTACTGCAGTGCACCATGAGTGGTCAAGGCATAAGAAACACAATTTGATGAGTTTGATGCACCGCTTAATGACAGTTTGTGTGTCTGCGTGGTTGTATCGGGCCTCCGCATCGGTCACCGCCTCTATACTGGTGTCATTGGCCAGGTCCTCAGCAGGTATCCCTTATTCCCCGAGAGCCAACTGGCCAACCTGTGGTGGTCCTCAAGGGATGTATGACTGCCCCAGGATGTAGCTGTCATGCACACTTCCTGGGAAGAGTGCACACACGTGCAAGATCTTCATGTGATGGTCGCACACGAGCTGGAGATTCAGGGAGTGGAACCCCTTCGTAGGGCATTCCCAAACAGCCACCCGGTGTGTGTAAGGCAGCATGTGTGACCTGGGGCATCCCGACAATGGTGGTGAATCCTGCTGCCTGGGTACCCCGTTGGGCCCGATCCATGTCAAAGTTTATATAGTTGTCTGCCCTGGCAAACAGGGCATCTGTGACTTCATGGATACACTTGTGGGCAGTAGCTTGTGAGATGCCACACAAGTCAATGCTCGAGCTCTGGAATGATCCTGGGGCGTAGATGTTCAGGGCTGCGATGACCTTGACGGCCACTGGAAGCGGATGTCCTCCTCCACTTGGTGCCAAATCCGCAAGGACATGGCGCAGGTGCCACACCATCTCCTTATTGAGGCTGAACCTCCTGCGGTACATGCTCTCCGTCATCTATTTGAAAGATCAGCAATGCTTGTACACCTTGGGCCATCCCAGGCCTCCCCCTCTGGGTTCCTCCCTGACCTCATGGGCAGACGCCTCGAGCCTCTGTCGAAGCTGCTGCTGTCGCCTTTTCCCGCGTCTGGCTGCCCAGCTTGCCAGCAGCACGAGGAGGGCAAGTTCTGTGGGGTCCAAAATATCAAGAACAAGAACAAAGAAAATTACAGCACAGGAACTGGCCCTTCGGCCCTCCCAGCCTGCGCCAATCCAGATCCTTTATCTAAACCTGTCGCCTATTTTCCAAGGATCTACTTCCCACTTTTGCCCGCCCGTTCATATATCTGTCTAGATGCATCTTGAAAGATGCTATCGTGCCTGCCTCGACCACCTCCGCTGGCAAAGCGTTCCAGGCACCAACCACCCTCTGCGTAAAAATCTTTCCACGCACATCTCCCTTAAACATTCCCCCTCTCACCTTGAAATCGTGACCTCTTGTAATTGACACCTCCACTCTTGGAAAAAGCTTGTTGCTATCCATCCTGTCCATACCTCTCATAATTTTGTCGACCTCAATCAGGTTCTCCCCTCAACCTCCGTCTTTCCAACAAAAACAATCCCAATCTACTCAACCTTTCTTCATAGCTAGCACCCTCCATACCAGGCAACATTGTGGTGAACCTCCTCTGCACCCTCTGTAAAGCATCCACATCCTTCTGGTAATGTGGCGACCAGAACTGCACGCAGTATTTCAAATCTGGCCTCGCCAAAGTCCTATACAACTGTAACATGACCTGCTGACTCTTGTACTCAATACCCGGTCTGATGAAGGCTAGCATGCTGTATGCTTTCTTGACCACTCTATCGACCTGTGTTGCCACCTTCAGGGTACAATGGACCTGAACTCCCAGATCTCTAATGCATCACCTTGCATTTGCCTGGATTGAACTCCATCTGCCATTTCTCTGCCCAACTCTCCAATCTATCTATATTTTGCTGTATTCTCTGACAGTCCCCCTCACTATCTGCAACTTCACCAATCTTAGTATCATCTGCAAACTTGCTAATCAGACCACCTGTACCTTCGTCCAGATCATTTACGTATACCACAAACAACAGTGGTCCGAGCACGGATCCCGGTGGAACACAACTAGTCACCCTTCTCCATTTTGAGATACTCCCTTCCACCACTACTCTCTGTCTCCTGTTGCCCAGCCAGTTCTTTATCCATCTAGCTAGTACACCCTGAACCCCATGCGACTTCACTTTTTCCATCAACCTGCCATGGGAAACTTTATCAAACACCTTACTGATGTCCATGTATATGACATCTACAGCCCTTCCCTCATCAATTAACTTTGTCACTTCCTCAAAGAATTCTATTAGGGTTTGTAACACATGACCTTCCCTGCACAAAACCATGCTGCCTATCACTGATAAGTCTATTTTCTTCCAAATGTGAATAGATCCTATCCCTCAGTATCTTCTCCAACAGTTTGCCTACCACTGACGTCAAGCTCACAGGTCTATAATTTCCTGGATTATCCCTGCTACCCTTCTTAAACAAAGGGACAACATTAGCAATTCTCCAGTCCTCCAGGACCTCACCCGTGCTCAAGGGTGCTGCAAAGATATCTGTTAAGGCCCCAGCTATTTCGTCCCTCGCTTCCCTCAGTAACCTGGCATAGATCCCATCGGACCTGGGACTTGTCCACCTTAATGCCTTTTAGAATACCCAAAACTTCCCCCTTCCTTATGCCGACTTGACCTAGAGTATTTAAACATCCATCCCTAACCTCAACATCCGGCATGTCACTCTCCTTGGTGAATCGTGACCGATGCAAAGTACTCATTCAGAATCTCACCCATTTCCTCTGACTCCACACATAAATTCCCTCTTTTGTCTTTGAGTGGGCCAATCCTTTCTCTAGTTACCCTCTTGCTCCTTATATACGAATAAAAGGCTTTGGGATTTTCCTTAACCCTGTTACCCAAAGATATTTCATGACCCCTTTTAGCCCTCTTTATTGTGCATTTGAGATTTGTCCTACTTTCCCGATATTCCTCCAAAGCTTCATCAGTTTTAAGTCGCCTAGATCGTATGTATGCTTCCTTTTTCATCTTAGCTAGTCTCACAATTCCACCTGTCATCCATCTTGCCATTTCTATCCCTCATTTTCACAGGGATATGTCTATCCTGCACTCTAATCAACCTTTCCTTAAAAAACTCCCACATTTCAAATGTGGATTTACTCTTAAACAGCTGCTCCCAATCCACATTCCCTAGCTCCCGCCGAATTTTGTTATACTTGGCCTTTCCCCAATTTAGCACTCTTCCTGTAGGACCACTCTCGTCTTTGTCCATGAGTATTCTAAAACTTATGGAATTGTGGTCGCTATTCCCAAAGTAATCACCGACTGAAACTTCAACCACCTGGCCGAGATCATTCCCCAATACCAGGTCCAGTATGGCCCCTTCCCGAGTTGGACTATTTACATATTGCTCTAAAAAACTCTCCTGGATGCTCCTTACAAATTCTGCTCCATCTACGCCTCCAACACTACATGAGTCCCATTCAGTGTTGGGGAAGTTAAAATCTCCCATCACGACCAACCTATTGCTCCTACATTTTTCTATAATCTGTCTACATATTTGTTCCTCTACTTCACGCTCGCTTTTGGGAGGCCTGTAGTAAAGTCCCAACAATGTTACTGCACCCTTCCTATTTCTTAGCTCTATCCATATTGCCTCAGTGCTCGAATCCTCCATCGTGCCCTCCTTAATCACAGCTGTGATATCATCTCTGACCAGTAATGCAACTCCTCCACCCTTTTACCTCCCTCTCTATCCCTCCTGAAGCATCTATACCCTGGGATATTTAGTTGCCAATCCTGCCCTTCCCTCAACCAAGTCTCAGTAATACCAATAAAATCATATTCCCAGGTACTAATCCAAGCCCTAAGTTCATCTGCCTTGCCTGCTACACTTCTCGCATTAAAGCAAATGCACCTCAGACCCCCTGTCCCTTTGCATTCATCATCTTTTCCCTGTCTACTCTTCTCCTTAGTCACATTGAGTTTATTATCTAGTACCTTACTGGCTTTAGTTGCTGCCTCTTTACTGACCTCAAACTTCCTAATCTGGTTCCCATCCCCCTGCCACATTAGTTTAAAACCTCCCCAACAGTTTTAGGAAAAGCACCCCCTAGGACACTGGTTCCAGTCCTGCCCAGGTGTAGACCATCCAATTTGTAATGGTCCCACTGCCCCCAGAACCGGTTCCAATGTCCCAAAAATCTGAACCCCTCCCTCCTGCACCATCTCTCAAGCCACGTATTCATTCTGTCTATTCTTGAATTTCTACTCTGACTGTCTCGTGGCACTGATAGCAATCCTGAGATCATCCATACCATTACCATTAGATGTGAATCTATCGAATTTCCTGCCCAGTGAAGCAGTTGAGGCTCCTTCATTAAATGTTTTCAAGATAAAGATAGATAGTTTTTTAAGAATAAAGGAATAAAGGGTTATGGTGTTCGGGTGTGAAAGTGGAGCTGAGTCCATAAAAGATCTGCCATGATCTTACTGAATGGTGGAGCAGGCTCGAAGGGCCAGATGGCCTACTCCTGCTCCTAGTTCTTATGTTCAATATGTGTCAGAAACTGGAGATGGTGTGAGACCCGCATGTAACTTTACCTGGACCGGTGGCAGGTTCCCTCTCCGGTGCACTCACTCAATGTCCCGTGTCCCCGGTGCTGGGGCCCAGCCCCTGGGTGTTCGGTGTTGCTTCCAGTATTGTTCGGTCACAGTGTTCAGACATCATGGTCTGACTGGGATGCTACATGGCACGCTTACCCAAGGGTTTCCACTTGGAATGAATGACGTACTCACTTAACTACGACTGCCAATTCCCAATAAACAATGGTCTGCGGCCGCGCGACCAGAGGCCTCCGTGGTCACTGGGAATAGTGGGTGGCCGGTGGGGCAGAGTGTAAGGGGCTAGGGTGGCCCCCATAATGGATACACATGATCCAGGGGTTGGCATGGCACACCAGCGGACGATTAGAACACCCCACAGCTGAGACCAGGGATGGCCACCCTCTCTTGCTCTGCTAGCCCCAAACCCATGGTCGGCCACCCTAACCTAGGCTATGCTCCTCCAGCCCCCTCCGAGCACCGGGGCAGCAACCCCAGTGCCCCGGGCTCTTCGCCTTTGAGCGAAGATGGTTATTCACCTCCCTGGGACCCCAGCAGCAGCCCGTCCGTCAACTTCACGTGTTTAAAAAGGAGTATTAGTCGATGCTCGCATGACCACTTGCTGGGGAGTCGGGTAGATAAGGAGTCACTCCCATTTGTTGTATGGAGATTGGGCTTAAGTTGTGAGTATTGGTTTCTCCCCACACTAAGGTGCGATCCGGATTTCGCCAAGGGGAGCGGGCATGTTAGATCTCAAACAGATTGGCTCCGGTGCGGTTCTCGTTTTTAGCCTCTCACGCTCTTTAATAGCCTCGTCATGCTCTCGCTTAAGCGCAACGCGGGCATTAAGTCACACCCATTAAAAAGACAAAAAGATGATTCCATTAAATCATTTAAATCCTGGTATTTCAAAATATACAATTTTTGTTGACAACTTATTGTTGACAAATGCTAGCTACAGAGAGCACAGATATGGGGAAGATAATGCAGCAATAGATAACGTTACATGGAGTCAAGACAGTATTTGGAACTACTGTTAAGAGTGCCACCTACTGTAATTTCAGGGAAATAATCTTTAAGTCAACAGTTAAGTGTGGACAGGGGCGGTACGGTCACATAGTGGTTAATACTCCTGCCTCACGGCACTGAGGACCCAGGTGCAATCCCAGCCCCGGATCAGTCTATGTGGAGCTTACACATTTTCCCCGTGTCTGCTTGGGTCTCACCCCCACAACTCAAAAATGTGCAGGGTAGGGGGATTGGCCACACTAAATTGCTCCTTAATTGGGAAAAAAAGAATTGGGCACTCCAAATTTATTTTAAAAAAATTAAGTGTGGACAGTTAAAAACTGCAACGTTGAAAATAAATGCTTGCTTGACAGATTTTAAATGGAACACGTATCTGCAAAAAGATTAGCAAAATGCTCTCATCCTTAAAAGTTTTTGTACCTATGTTTAGTGCATTTACAGAATGAATAGCTCTGAATTATGCAAGAACTATATTAGTCAATCATGAAAAATGATAAAACTTTAACACAATATGGATTAATTAAGGAAAGCCATTACAGGTTTGGGCGGCATAGTGGTTTGCACTGCTGCCAAACTGCACCAGGGACCCGGGTTCAATTCCGGCCTTGGGTGACTGTCTGCGGGCAGTTTGCACGTTCTCCCCGTGTCTGCGTGGGTTTCCTCTGAGTCTCTGGTTTCCTCCCACAGTCCAGGTTAGATGGAGTTATTGGGATAGGATGGGGGAGTGGACCTAGGTAGGGTGCTCTTTCAGAGGATCGGTGCAGACCTGATGGGCCGAATGGCCTCCTTCTGCACTGTAGGGTGCTATGATTTATTTGGAGTAGTATAGTTGATATGATACTTGGGACTTTCAAAGGACATTTGAAAAATTGCTACATAATAAGCTCATCTGCTAAGCTAAAGCCCATGGAATAATGTAGCAGTGGCAGCATGGACGCAAAGTTAGCTGAGTGACAAGAAACATAGTGATGAATGGTTGGATTCTGGACTGGAGGACAGTATACTTTTACTGATCTATATTAATGATGTGTGGACTTGGATGTGTAGAGCACAATTTAAACATTTGCAGATGACACAAACTTGGAAGCATTGTGAACAGCGAGGAGAATAATGTTAGATTTCAAAAGAACATAGGCTGATGGAATGGGAGGACATGTGGCAAATAAATATAATAACATTTTGGTAAAAAGAAAGAGGACAGACAATATAAACCAAAGGATACAAGACTAAAGGGGGTGCAAAAATGGAAGAACTTTGGTGTATATATGCTTTGAAGGTGGTAAGACAGGTTAACAAAGCAGTAAAGAAGGCATACAGGATCACGGATTTTATAAATAAAGGCATAGAGTACAAATGCTAGGAAGCTCTAGTAAACCTGTGTAAAACACTGGTTCAGTCTCAACTGGAATATTGTCTCCAATTCTGGGCGCTGCACTTGAGGAAGAATAAGGAAAGGAAGGATAGGGAGGCATTAGTGGGGTGGAGAAAAGATTTATAAGAATATTTCCACGAGTTAAGGACTTCAGTTACATGAATAGATTACAGAAGATTTGAACCACGTGGCGGTATCATAAGGATACCTGGCGACTCAAGAGCAAAGGTGATAAAACAGAGCAATTAAACTAAGGCAAAAGTTAGCAACATTATTCGGCGACATCCTGACGGGACCCGATCTAGAAGGGGAAAACCACTCCGGGAGAACCCAGAATTTGAATTAGAGATCCAATTGGAAACAGAAAACCACAAGTGTTCAAGCAGTTCTGATCAATACTCATAATTCGGAAGTGTGTGTATGCATGCGTAACTAACAGGGCTATAAGGTAAAACTGATAGATTTTTGTTGTCTCAAAACTGTCGGAGGTTTGTATATCGGAAAGTAGCGAAAGCCGTACCAGTATTTACAGCACCGTCTTAGCTCCCCTGTTCCAAATTTAAAAGAAGCATTCGGATAGGAAAGATGGCAATGCAGCGCCTAATGAACCCCGAGGAATTTGCAGTCGTAGCGACCAGCAGCAGTAGAGTGGGACAATGTCCCATTTGGGAGGAAGAGATCAGGAAATATCTCAAAGGGACAGGATGGCCCCTTTGGAATGAATTCTGTGACAATGAGGAATCAGGTCCCGGGAGTATAGGACATACTTGGTGGGAGAACCTGAGCGAGATCCACAAAAAGAGCTTAGGGAAAGCTCGCAAGCCGATGGCAATCGTGTCCTGCTTGGCACAATTGCGAGGCACAGAGGAGGTCGTTAGGACGCTCCGGAAAGAAGTTGAGGGCATACATCGGATGAGTAAGGTCGATGTAAGCGAGGTAGAAAAGGAGAATTTAGACTTGAGAAGGAAATTGGCAGCAAAAGATGGAGAGATGGATGACGACAAAAGGGCTCACCAGTCTTGTCTGCCGCACTTAAGCAGCTTCCAGTCTCAATACGGAAAGGCCTATCAGGACACGCAACGTGCAGTCCTGGTACGAGAGGAAACGGAAAAACAGGTAGAGGCATTACAAAAACAGTGTAGTGACCTCAAGGCAGCATTAAGAACACTCCATGCTGCCACCACAGAACAAAAACAAAGCACATTAGACCACGCAAAGTGCCGGAAGCAGATTGCAGAGCTGCAATCGCTGCTTTCTGTTCAAAAAGGTTTTCAGGCAACCTTTGGAGAAAGATTAGATCAGGAAGATGGCCCTGATTGGGAAGAATTGAATGAAACAGCGCAGAGATATGTTCAGGGAACATGTGCGCAGGGAAAGCCACAAAAGAGAAAAGCGCCCCAACCCCCCACACAGCAGATAGTTCAAGCTCCAATGAACCCAGTAACCACCCACCGCACAGCCACATCGGACGATGCGGAATTTCTATATTCCACCCCCTTAACAGTGACCCAATTACGGGACGCGTGCGATAAGATCACACCGTTCCTCCCCACCTCAGACCCCCACTATTTCTTTGCCACAGTTCAACATCAGGCAACCATGTACGATGGATGAGCGAGAGCATGTAAAGCTCACCGTTTTAAGTTCAGACCAGTCAGTAGCAGCAGCCCTTCCCGACCCACAGAATGTAGGAGGCACCCTTGCAGAAATGCATACCGCGATCCTGGATGCGATCGGGTATAACCGGGGTGACCCGGTAGATGTCCTCAACAAATGTAGGCAAAAGAAATCCGAGCACCCCACAGCGTTTGCTGGACGCCTGTGGATTCATTTTGCAGCAGTCTTTGGAGACTTAGACTGTGCCCATTTGTCCCCAGACAACATGGCCAAATGGACCCGTACCCTTATCTCCCATGCCACAGAAACAGGACAGAAAGCCTGCGCGAGTTATGATCCCTCAGAGGAGGCCCATAACGAGAAGTGGGTAGTGAAAAGATTGTCCCGCGCTTGGGAGCAATCTGTTCAAAGTAAACCCTCAGTTAAGAATACCTAGGAAAAGCAGGCCGGCGCAGATATGCAGGCAGTAAAGACAACACACCACGACCCCGCATGGGTGAATGAGGGAAAGAACAGCCCCCCACCCAAGTCACAGGAGTGTTACAACTGCGGACAGTTGGGACACTTCGCAAGAGAGTGCAATGCCCCTAAAAGGCCACAGAGAGCCCAGCAGGCGGGCTGAGTAAGAAAAAGACAGTGCTCATTCATAGCGTTAGCGCCCGTTCAGATCAGCCGGACTTGACCGGAACGGACTGGCGGTGTACGGGCTCCCCCAGTTGGATCTGCAACACCCTTTGGGATAGGTCCGGACGACCGGTAGTTGCAGCAAAAATTCGGGGACAGCCCATCGAATTTCTATGGGACACAGGAGGGTCCCGCACCACAATAAATTCCTCCACCCTGTTTCAAAAAGACACGTGGCCCTCTACAGCCACTATCACCCTCAGCGGCATTACAGGCCACTCACAGCAGGGACACATCACAGCCCCTGTACCCATTCAAATCGGTAACATCACCACCAAGCACCCCGTAGTTTTAGTTGACCTGCCACACACAGCAGAACACATTCTGGGAATCGATTTCATGAATTCCCATAATCTTTCATTCGATCCAGTCAACCAGTGTGTCTGGAAGATGGCAAAATCTGCAAGAGCCCCCGCAACGCTCAACATAGGACAGTACATAAACAAAATTAGCCCAGTAGACAAATTTTGGTTCAACCCGATCACGCTTAGTACGGACAAGCGGGTTAGGGCAGTTCTGCAAAAGAACAGGGCAGCATTCGCGACCCACAAGCACGACTGTGGACGGATGACTGGCTCCGTACAAGTAACAGGACCTGACCCGAGACCCCAAAAACAGTACGGATTTCCCCAAGAGGCAGAGGGAGAAATCTCCAAGGTAATAGAAAGCTTATTAGAGCAGGGCGTACTGAGATCAGTAGCCTCCACTAATAATGCCCCGATTTGGCCAGTGAGAAAGCCCGATGGATCATGGCGACTGACCATCGATTACCGGGAACTCAACAAAGTCACCCCCGCAGCAGCCCCCACAGTAGCAACAAGTCCCGAGACCATGCTCAAGCAGGGACTCAATTCCCGATTCTTTACGGTTTTGGATGTCAGTAATGGATTCTGGTCCATTCCATTGGCAAAGGCGTGCCAGTACAAATTTGCCTTCACCTTCAAAGCACAGCAATGTACACGTGGACATGCCTGCCACAAGGCTTCCACAACTTCCCCTCCGTTTTCCACCGACAGCTGGCAAATGGTTTAGCCAAATTCACTCGCCCCGAATGTCTGGTTCAGTATGTAGACGACCTACTACTGCAGACAGACACCAAGGAAGAGCACATTGAGCTTCTGTCCGAACTCCTGGAACTCTTACACTCAATCGGTTGTAAAGTCAACCCCAAAAAGGCCCAGATTTTGGAAGAAAAGGTGATATATTTGGGAACAATTATCACACACGGTAAACGCGAGATCGAGCATAAAAGGATTGACTCGATTGCTAAATTGCCCCTTCCCCAGAACGTTTCAGCCCTCCGGTTGTTTTTAGGACTGGTTGGCTACTGCCGAAACCACATGGACGGTTTTGCCAGCAAGGCAGCACCGCTCTCAGACCTCCTAAAGAAAGGAGCTCCCTCGGAAAGGCTTCCGCAGCATACGGATGCTGTGGACTCCTTAAGACAGGCACTCATAGCAGCCCCCGCACTACAAGTTCCAGACCCGCTTTCCCCTTACGCCATAGAGGTAGCGACCACAGACTGCACCCTTTCAGCCGTGCTCCTCCAGGAATGGCACGACCAGTTAAGGCCTGTAGCTTACGCCTCCAGACATTTAGATGCTGTGGAGCAGGGATTTTCAGCCTGTTCTCATCACAATTCTCACCGAACACACCCCCACCCAACATTTACTGGACGGACGACTCAAGGACGGTGCAGTAAGCCAGATTAGAGCAGCGAGATGGACCCTTCTCTTGCAGGGACGGGACATCCCTGCGAAAAGGACAAAGACGCACACCTATTTAGCCGACAACTTACAGTACCCCGGAACCCCCCCATCAATGTGAGATTATCTCTCCACACCACGACACAGGCCCCTTTATCACTAAAACACCCCCCAGAAAGATAGGTAGTTCAACCCAGAGCCCCCAGCACACGGACACGTGTGAGCCCATAAAGATCTATGTGGATGGATCGTCCAGTCTTGGATGGGAAGTGCATAACAGGTTGCGGTATCTATGTCGAGGACGTGCAGGGACGCTTATTAAGCGTGACTTGTTCCCCGCAGTTCAGTAGCAGACTGGCCTGCGGGGGAGAACTCCTGGTTCTTATACTCCGCCTATATAGGGCGGAGCTAGAGGTCAACAGCCAACCAGGACCCGGGATCTGTCAGCCAATGACATCACGGCTTCACAGTCCCACATGACCCCTAATGCATACTACCACACGCGCCCTCGAGGAAATATCGTGAAAACTTCCAGGACACTTAGGCGAGCAGGCAGCAGAGCTCGCGGCCATCGCGTATGTAGTGGAACACCCAGATTCCTTCCCCAGCCCAGCAGACATATACTCGGACAGCCTCTATGTCTGCAACAGCCTCACGGAATTTCTGCCCCTGTGGAAAGCAAGAGGATTTCTTTCCGCAGACGGAAAACCCCTCCCCTCAGCCCCATTGCTCCGTCACATTTTAGACAGAGCCCAGAACAGGACTTTCGGGGTAATCAAAGTCCGCAGTCACCATCGTTCCTCCCTCCCTGGAAATGTGAAAGCCGACGCACTGGCCAAAGCAGGTTCCAGGCATGGATACCTTTGGACACCCCCCGAAAACGCACCAGTGAATGCAGTTCAGGTCTCACAGACAAAGATCGAGGATCTAGTGCAGGCCCAGACGCAGGACAGCAATCTCAGGGAGATTGTAAAAGGAAAATATCCAGCTCCCTATGAGAGGTTTAGAAATGCACTGACCACACATGACGGTGTGGTGTTAAAAGACACCCTTTATGTGGTTCCTGAACAGGACAGGAATCAACTGATTTGTTTGTTCCATGACGGTCATGGACATCAGGGAATTGATCCCACTACAGCCCATCTCAAGCAGCTTTGTTGGTGGCCGAATTTAAAGGAAGATGTAAACCATTACATAAAGAATTGTCTTATCTGCACCCAGAATAATCCGGACAGATATGCCAAAAAGGCTCAACTCAGCCACACCCGACCCGTTAATGGCCCCTGGACTAACCTCCAGATTGATTTAAAGGACCATTGCCCCCTTGCAGGAATGGCTATAAATATGTACTTGTGGTAATTGACACATTTGAAAAATGGGTGGAAGCATTCCCAGCCCGCACAAACACGGCAAAATCCACAGCCAAGATTTTGACCCACCACATCTTTACAAGATGGGGACTCCCCCGCAGCATTGAATCCGACCAAGGCTCCCATTTTACGGGACGTATCATGCAGAACGTCCTCACGATATTTGGCATCACCCAAAAATTCCACATAGCATACCACCCACACTCGAGTGGTATCGTGGAGCGCATGAATCGGACCCTAAAATCCACCCTCAGAAAAATGGTCGAGCAGAACAACACCAGTTGGGACTCAGTCCTCCCTTTTGCGCTGACGTTTTTGCGTAACACAATTTCTACTTCCACAGGTTACACCCCACACACTCTCATGACCGAACGCCCCATGAAAGGCACAGAATTTTTGTTAGGTTTGGACTTGACCAGCCCCGAAGTGACGGCCCTCACACACGAGAAAGCAGTAGAACAATTAGTGGAAAATGTTAAAACGGCTCAGCTAGCAGCCACAGTAAAATTGGGCACCAGAAAGAAACAGACAAGGCTTGTTTCGACAAGACAGTGCATGCGACTGAGTACAGTATAGGACAGCAAGTTATGCTCTCTGTATATAACCCCAGCACATTCCTGTCACCAAAATACTCGGGTCCGTATTCCATTGCGGACAAAGTAAGCCCTGCCGTGCATAAAATAAAGTACCCCAATGGTAAGACTGCGTGGTTCCATATAAACCAGCTGAAGGCATATGGGACACAGTCCAACCACGCACACCTTGTCATGCTCGACGCAGCACACCACGCCCCGCCCACAGCCAACGTAACCCTACCAACCCCCACCACGTCCAGCCCAGCCACGGACTCGACCTCGACTCCGAAATATACACTCCGCCCCGGAACGCCCACAGACTGCAGCAGCAGAGACAGCGACTGTGACTCGGACGATAGCCACAGCACGCCTCCCTACTATCCCCATGCAACAGGACCCACACCCAGCGATTCCGACTACGATCCGGGTGATCCCTTCATGATCACTTTCCTGAACAAACCCCATCACCGACCCCCGAACTACCATACTGACCCCGATTCGGTCCCCACACAGCTCGACACCAACTATTGGCACCGAGATAACTCGTTCCGTCTCGTCCGCAACGACGAGAGCAACCCCACCTCACACTATGCAGCCCTTTCAGCCCTGATACACTCAAGAGTGTGGCACCCGGGAGAAGAGGACGACCTTGGGTCTGACTCCCAAACCGAAACCCCTTTGCGACCCTGTTCGCAACCGAGAACTGAGGTGTCCAGATGATGTTTTAAAAGGAACCGCTTGGGAGAAGTGTTGTCCTTTCTGATGGAACCTGCAGAATGTTTTTTGTTGTTTGTAAGTTTGTTAAATGTTGTATGTCCGACAGGAAAAAAAAATTCTCACTGCCCCACGCCTATTCGGCCGAAACCTCTGAGGACTTGCCTACAGAGACTCACCATTGCCAGACACTAGTTCAGCAGAAACCTCTGAGGACTTGTCTGCAGAGACTGGTTAAGGAACCAGCCGCCCGTTCGTAACTGCCCTTCTGGTTCTAAGATAGAACCACTACGGCAGTCCCACCACGATGACTACATTTTTTGCCCGTTGTTGTCGGTTGCTCAGGCAGTGGAGAAACGGCTTGGGACCCGCCCTGCCTGGGAACCCCCCCTCTGGTCAACTACGTTCGGGTAGGAGAGGCATTGGTAGCCGTCCTACCTGGGGACTCCATCCAACTCTTACCCGTCACGGCCCATACGCACCTCATTTTGGAAATTTTAGTTCAAAAAGTTTTGTTTTGTTTAGTAACCTTTAGGTTGCCAACCACATGCTATTTACATCCTGAAACATTTGGATGGTAAATTGCACAGTCTGCGAGACGGCTCGCACTGGTTCATTATTGGGAAGTGTGTCTTGTCCTAAAATTCGATTTTTGAAAAAAAATGAGGGAGTCACACATAGTGACCAATTATAAAGGGAGTAATTGGCACTACAGGACAGACACACTATCGTACGAGATATTAAACAAAGATAGTTACAGACACTATGCTTGTTTCCACAGAACTCCAGAAGCTCCAGGATCGGCGAAGAGAAGGAAATGAAAGAGAAGAGCCATGAGGACTTCCTTCACATGGATCAGCATCATATTCATGGACCTTTGGTTGCGCGTGAATGCGAACCCCATGACTTCAAGCCCCCCAGTCGTTAATGTTTCACTTCCCCGCAGTACCCAGAGCCCAGTCACCAGGGACACCACATCATCTTGGTGTGCCAGGTTTATAACCTGGTGCTCTCTGTCCTATGTAATAGAAACATTACTGGTATTAGCGATACTCTGCTGCATAGTGCAGACTATGCGTCTACGGAAATGGAGGAGAGCCTACCACGCTCGAACCCCGGTATATAGGATCAGATCTCCTATGTTCGGATACGACCAGACCCCGACCCCCGCGATCTATAAAAAAGTGCATTCACTTGCGTTTATTGTAAATAAAGAAATGTAAAGAACTGTTCATGAGTAAATTGTACGATCCTGAGATTGACTGCCAAGCCAGGAAGACTGATGTATAAAATGCTCTGATTTTGTTTGTATGGTTGAGGAAGTTAGGATGATGAAATGTTTAAGTGAGTGTAGTGTATTAAGAATAGTTAGAGGTTCCCAGTTTATTGTTTTATAATGCATGTCCCTATTTGACATAGCGCCCTTAGAATTGTTAGTTAAAAATGTTTTTGCATAGCTATGGTCAGTGCAGAGGCCATGAAGGACGTGTCCCCCCCAGGTCAGGGAATGGAAAGCAACATAGTTATGTGATCCTTCACGCTTCGCGTTAGGATCACAAGGAGGGAATGTAGCCAGTTAAAATGGCTAACTCCCGATTTAAAATGGCTAACTCCCGATTTAAAATGGCGAATGGCAAAGGCTGATGGGAAAGTCAGCCAACAGGACACAAACGAGCAGCTGCAGGTTGAGTGTGTATTTACCTCTGGAAAGGCCAGACAAGATCGATACCAGCAACCATCAGCATAACAAAACACCAGCCATCTGCATATTAATGAGCAATCCCCGGGAACAATGAGCAACATTTAGACACATAAAGCAAAACCAGACTCTTTGGCGCCAGCAGAAGCCTACACAATGGGAGGTGAACGACCACCTCAGGACCGCCCATCAATCAGGGAACCGCTCCAGCATTGGAGAAAATCGAACCAAGTGATTGGGACAAAGTCCAATCACTTGGAACCAGGTACAGGGTCCGCCCCGAAAGGCGGGAAGCCCCTGGGGACTATAAGAATCAAGCCCAAGTTCAAATCGTTCTTCTTGACCGGGTCACTCAGCAACGCGAACCAACCCTTGACAGCGACCGGTTCATCCGCTGCCGATATGCAGTAAGTCTTACTTCAACGCTGGCTACGAGATAGGCGCTCCTAGCTATCAATCTGTACCAACTTCGAATTCCGCAGGCTCAGAACCTGAACGAAAGGCCATTCGTTTCCCTGACCTGGTGGGCCAGTTCCAAGTTAAGTATTGGCCTGTTAGCTGTAGAAGTAGCTTAGACGTAGAATTTGTACATGAGTAGTGATTACTGTGTATAATAAATGTGCTTTCATTTAAATCTTACTCAGCGGTGTATTGGATTATTGATCATTACTCGGACTTGAACCACGTGGCGGTATCATAAAGATACCTGCCGACTCAAGAGCAAAGGTGATAAAACAGAGCAATTAAACTAAGGCAAAAGTTAGCAACAGTCTAAACATGAGGGAGAACATGTTTTCTTTGCTACAAGGTTTGAGAACGAGAAAACACTGATTTAAGGTGAATACCAAAAGTACCAGAGGCGGGGATAGATTCAGTTGTGCTTTTGAATAGGGAGTTGAATAACTATCTGATGAGAAAGAAAACTGCAGGGCTATGGGAAAATACAAGAAAGGCAGACTAGTTGAGTTGCGCTTGCAGAGAGCTGGCCAGGACTTGATAAGCCAAATGGCTTCCATTTGTGCTTGAACCACTCTTTGATTCTATCATTATACATGTCTTTTGACAAAATGGACACAGTCCAAGATGTGCAGGTTCGGGGGATTGGCCATGATCAATGCGCGGGAGTGGGCCTCGGCAGAGTGTTCTTTCGGAGGGTCAGTGCAGACTCACTGGGCTGAATGGCCTCCGTCTGCACTGCAGGGATTCTATGGACAAAGGCACAAATTAGATTTTAAAATGTTTTAGAAGCACAGAATGATATTTCCACATAATTAACCATCACCACATATAATAAATCAATACCTGTCATTAGTAGATTATATGCATCTTGCTTTGATATCTTCCCATGAAACCAGCTGGAGAATAAAAATTAAATTACGAAATAAGTTTTAAAAAAAACATTTTTGCTTTATCATTATTACCTATAGAAGCAGAATTAGCTTAACCTTGCAGGCTGAATGATGTGGAAGAGTGCACTACAAAAGATGAACGATATGTGATATTCACCTCTGGTATAGCTTGCTGATATATTGGAAAGTTAAAGTGCAGTGTGGCATGGCTGCAGGTCACGTGTTACTCACATGGCAAATAATTCAGATACATTTTCTCCAGTTAAGATCGCAGAAATCAGACAGCCTGGACAAATCTCATACATGACAGACTGCACCCAGGCTCTGCCCTCGACATCCACCAGTATTTGACTGCTCAAGTTAAAAGGTCTGTTTTTTTTTCCCTTTCAAAGAGGCTCGGCTGCATTCTGAAATTGTAATGCCATCTTCACGCACTTAGATTTTTGTCAGGATTACGATTAGTTATTTATGCAAGGAGATGAGATGAAATTGCAAGCAATTACTGAAATTTTAACATCTCGAAGAATTAATTGAATAGAAAAAGAACCATCAGTGCTTTCTAGACACATGTGGCTGGATTCTCTGCACCCCGACGGCGGAATCTTGGCTAGCGCCAGGGCGGATAATCCATTTCCCCGCACAGAATCGGGACCGGTGCAGGTTCCCCGATTCTGCAGGCCCCGAAAAGCAGTGTACTCAGAGAGTATGCCACGCTGCATAGCACCTACCTGGGGCCATTGCTGGAGGCATGGTCCGCCATTCTCCGCCCCGACCGGCCGAAGTTCCGACGGCATGGATCTAATGTGGTCCTCCAGGTCAGGTAACTAGCGTGATGGTTATGGACTCAGTCCCCGGCCGCCCGGGTCGGGGTCGGGCCGATCGGAGGGCGGGGGTTTATATGTGGCCGGGCAATGTTTGTGCGGGCGATCAGGGTCGGGCGCGGGACTGATCGGGGGGGGTCTATTTTTAGTGTCTATATCCGCGTTCTGAGTCCACCATGGAGCACAGCGCGGCCGCTGGAGGTTGCCGCCGTGCTCATGCGCGGCCTCCGACCCGGAAGTGCGGGGCCCGTATCTGCAGCAAAAACGACTGGCTTTATGCCGGGACCCTGCTAGCCCCCTGCAGGGCTAGGAATACGTGGCCTTTTCAATGGCGTGAAAGTCCACCGTTTTTACGACGGCATTGGGACATAGTCTCAATAACGGAGAATCCAGTCAATAAGACAGAGAAGCAGAATTAGGCCACTTGGCCCATCGAGTCTGCTCCGCCACTCAATCATGGCTGATATTTTTCTCAAGCCCATTCTCCTGCCTTCTCCCCATAACCCCTAATCCCCTTATTAATCAAGAACCTATCTATCTCTGTCTTAAAGACACTCAATGATTTGACCTCCATAGCCTTCTACAGATTCACCACCCTCTGGCTGAAGAAATTCCGCCTCATCTGTTTTAAAGGATCGTCCCTTTAGTCTGAGATTGTGTCCTTTGCTTCTAGTTTTTCTACAAGTGGAAACATCCTCTCCACGTCCACTCTATTCAGGCCTCGCAGTATCCTGTAAGTTTCAATAAGATCCGCCTCATGTTTTTAAACTCCAACGAGTACAGATCCCGAGTCCTCAACCGTTCCTCATACAACAAGCTGTTCATTCCAGGGACCATTCTTGTGAACTTCCTCTGGACCCTTTCCAAGGCCAGCAGATCTTTCCTTACCACGGGCCCCAAAACTGCTCATTACTTCAAATGGGGTCTGACCAGAGCCGTATACCGCCTCAGAAGTACATCCCTGGTCTTGTGTTCTAACCCTCTAGACATGAATGCTAACATTGCATTTGCCTTCCTAACTGCCAACTGAACCTGCACGTTAACCTTAAGAGAATCGTGAACAAGGATTCCCAAGTTCCTTTGTGCTTCTGAATTCCTAAGCATTTCCCCATTTAGAAAATAGTCTATGCCTAAATTCCTCCTTCCAATGTGCATAACCTCACACTTTTCCACATCGTATTTCATCTGCCACTTCATTGCCTACTCTCCTAGCCTGTCCAAATCCTTCTGCAGCCCCCTTGTTTCCTCAATACAACCTGTCCCTCGACAGATCTTGTATCATCTGCAGACTTAACAACAGTGCCTTCAGTTCCTACTTCCAGATCATTAATGTATATTGTGAAAAGTTGTGGTCCCAGCAGACCCCTGAGGCACACCACTAGTCACTGACTGCCATCCTGAAAAAGACCCCTTTCTCCACACTCTCTGCCTTCTGCCAGTCAGCCAATCCTCTATCCATGCCAGGATCTTACCCAACACCATGGGCTCTTAACCTATTTAACAATCTCCAATGCGGTACCTTGTCAAAGGCTTTCTGGAAATCTAAATAAATCACGTCCACTGGTTCTCCTTTAACTTCCTTGTTACTTCCTCAAGAACTCTAACAGATTTGTCAGACATGATCTCCCTTTGACAAAGCCCTGCTGACTCAGTCCTATTTTATCATGCACTTCCACGTACTCCGCGATCTCATCTTTAATAACCGACTCTAAAATCTTACCAATGACCGAAGTCAGGCTAACGGCCTATAATTTCCCGTCTTCGCCCTCCCTTCCTTCTTAAATAGTGGTGTTACATTAGCCACTTTCCAGTCCTCTGGGACCTTTTCTGCCTCCAGTGATTCCTGAAAGATCACCACCAATGCCTCCACAATCTCCTCAGCTATCTCGTTTAGAACCCTGGGGTGTAGTCCATCCGGACAAGGTGACTTATCCACCTTTAGGCCTTTCAGTTTACCCAGAACCTTCTCCTTAGTGATGGCCACTACACTCACCTCTGTCCCCTGATTCTCCTGGAGCTCTGGCATCCCACTGGTGTCTTCCACTATGAAGACTGATGCAAAGTAACTGTTCAGTTCGTCTGCCATTTCTTTATTTCCTATTATTACTTCTCCAGCAATGTTTTCCAGTGGTCCAATATCTATTTTTGCCTCTCTCTTACCTTTTATGTATTGAAAAAAACTCTTCCTATTTTCTGTTATATTACTATCTAGCTTGCACTCATATTTCATCTTCTCTCCCCTTATTGCTTTTTTGGTTGTCCTCTGTTCACTTTTAAAGGCTTCCCAATCCTCTGGCTTCCCACTAATTCACGCCACTTTGTATGCTTTTTCTTTTGCTTTTATGCTGTCCTTTACTTCCCTCGTGAACCATGGATGCCTTGTCCTCCCCTTAGCATGTTTCCTCCTCCTTGGGATGAATTTCTGCTGTGCCTCCCGAATAACCCCTGCCATTGCTGCTCCACTGTCTTCCCTGCTAGGCTCCTTTTCCAATCAACTCTGGCCAGCTCCTCCCTCATGTCTTTGTAGTTACCCTTATTTAATTGTAATACCGTTACATCTGATTCCAGCACCTCCCTCTCAAACTGCAGGGTAAATTCTATCATATTGTGGTCACTGCTCCCAAGGGTTCCTTCACCTTAAGATCCTTAATCAAGTCTGTCTCAATACACATCACCAAATCCAGAATTGCATGTTCCCTACCACAAGCTGCTCCAAAAAAACATCTCTTAACCATTCCACAAATTCCATTTCTTGGGATCCACTACCATCCTGATTTTCCCAGTCCACCTGCATATTGAAGTCCCCCATAATTATTGTGACATTGCCTTTTTTACATGCTTTCTCTATCTCCTGATTTAGTTTCTGCCAAACATCCTGACTATTGCTAGGGGGCCTGTACATAATTCCCATCAGGGTCTTTTAACTTTGCGATTCCTCAACTCTACCCACAGAGATTCTGTGCCTTCTGATCCTATATCGCTCCTTGCTATCGATTTAACTTCATTCCTCACTAACAATGCAACCTCGCCCCCTTTGCCCATCTTCGTGTTCTTTCGATAGGACACATATCTTTGTATATTTAGATCACATCTTTGTGATACTCACATCGTACCGGCCAATTTTAATGTGCGCAACAAGCTCATTTACCTTGTTCCGTATACTGCGCGCATTAAGGTACAATACACTCAGTCCTGCATTGATCGCCTCCCTTCTCACACTTGACATCTTTTTTGCTCTGCCTGAGGGTCATGTTGTTCTCTTATTTTTGTTCTCTATTTCCCCTTCAGTTATGGCACCTTCTAAGCTAACGCTCTGGTTCCCACCCCACTGCCATACTAGTTTAAATCCTCCCGAGTGACACTAACAAACCTCCCAGCCAGGATATTGGTGCCACTTGAGTTTAGATGCAACCCGTCCTTCTTGTACAGGTCCCACCTGCCCCGGAAGAGATCCCAAAGGTCCAAAAATCTGAAACCCTCCATCCTACACCACTGGTTTAGCCACCGTGTTTAGCTGCACTATCCTCCTATTTCTAGCCTCACTGGCAGGTGGCACAGGGAATAATGCTGAGATTACAACCCTAGAGGTCCAGCTTTTTAGCTTATTGCCTAACTTCCTGAACTCCTTCTGCAGGACCTCGTCGCTCTTCCTGCCTATGTCGTTGGTATCTATGTGTACTACTACCTGATGCTTATATATCTTGGATGAGAAAAAGCCAGCAGGTCTATAAGTGTTTACTACTATGATTGAGGAAGTGCTTCCCTGTTAGCATAGCTTGAATATTGAGAGCTTCATGTCTACCACAATGTGATTGCAAAGAGGCAAGCAACTGCTACAGAAGCTCCACCTCTGACTGCTGAAATCACTATTCATGGGGAAGTGGTATTTGTTCTTGCTGAAACAGGGCTAACAATCCAGTGGCCTGAAGTTCAGTTCAAATCCCACCACTACAGCGGGAGGAAACTAAATTACTTAATTGTTTTTTAAACTAAGAAAGATGCTGATGAAACAACTAGATTATTATAAGTAACCATCTGGTTCACTCTTCCTGCAGGGAAAGAAATCGGCCGTCCTTGCACAATCTGGCCTGCGTGCGAATCCAGACCCATAGCAATGTGGTTGACTTTTAAATGCCCTTTGAAATGGCCTAGCAAGCCACTTATTTGTATCAGCTACAGAAAATTTGAATAGCAAAACTGGAAAGGCACACAGCACTGATGGCATCAGAAACGATAAAGGCACACCTACCCAGTCGACCTTGCAAAGTTATCCTCATTAGCATCTGAGAACTTTTGCCAAAGAAATGCCTCGCAGACTAAACCAACAGACTAACATGGTCATCTTTACCGAATCATAGCGTACAGTCAATGACCCAGTCTTCTCCATCGCTATTCCTGGTTCTGTTATGCCAAGGGAGCGAAGACAGGGATTATAAACTCTCCAAGAAGAAAAAACTGCAAAGCTGGTGGGACAATGTTTAACTCAATAATCATTTGTGGGACTCAGCAAAGTGATCAGTTTTGTGGCGGTGCAACTCTGGAAGATTGAGCTTAGGGAACACATGTTTGCTCTGTTGAAGAAACAGCTGAGCTTAGACAGCATTTTTTGCGTATCTTGGGATGAGAAACATCAAGTGAATGCTCAGAAATTTGCCAGAAACAAACCATTTGCAACTGTGCTAGTGCCAAGTGAGAGCCTTTGTGTCAAGTTAGTGGTAACACACTTCACTGATTTATGTATCTGTCAGGATATTGCTGGATAAAGGAATAATGAGAATTTGAATTGTCTTACATAGAACAGTGCAGCACAGTACAGGCCCTTCGGCCCATGGTGTTGTGCCGACCATTTATCCTAATCTAAGATCAACCTAACCTACACCTCTTCAATTTACTGCTGTCTTCTTGAGTTTGTGTGGAGATGTTGCCAACTTTTTTGTCTGGTGTAATATAGTTCACTTTTCCTGTTTCAATAAATATTTTAATTCTATTCGACGTTCCTGTGAATTTGTTCAATAACTTTCCTCCACGATTCCTAAAGGTTTTTTGGACCCATCAAGCCAGGCTTCACTCTGGGACCTGACTTGTCCAATATTGAAAAAAGCTGGGATTGTAACAAGGGGGAAAAGTCTACTTGATCAAGCCCTCATCGATCAACTTGTCATGGATAAATCTGTCTACGGCATTATTGGTAAGTGATTACCGTACAACTCTTTTAAAGACCAAGGCCCACCTTCATGCTGAGGAGACGCTCCATCATGCTGCGTGGGATGGATTCAGAACAGATACAGCAGCTCAAAATTAGACATCCAAGAAGCACTGTGGGCCACCAACAGCAAGACTGTATTTAACCATGAGCTATAACCTCAAGGCCTAGCATATCTTCCACTGTGCAATTACCATCAAGTTAGGGGTCCAACCTAATTCCATTAGGAGTACAGCACCAGGCATACCTAAACAGTAGAACATAGAACGATACAGCGCAGGACAGGCCCTTCGGCCCACGATGTTGCACCGAAACAAAAGCCATCTAACCTACACTATGCCATTATCATCCATATGCTTATCCAATAAAATTTTAAATGCCCTCAATGTTGGTGAGTTCACTACTGCTGCAGGTAGGGCATTCCACGGCCTCACCACTCTTTGCGTAAAGAATCTACCTCTGACCTCTTTCCTATATCTATTACCCCTCAGTTTAAAGCTATGTCTCCTCGTGCCAGCCATTTCCATCCGCGGGAGAAGGCTCTCACTGTCCACCCTATCTAACCCCCTGATCATTTTGTATGCCTCTATTAAGTCTCCTCTTAACCTTCTTCTCTCCAACGAAAACAACCTCAAGTCCATCAGCCTTTCCTCATAAGATTTTCCCTCCATACCAGGCAACATCCTGGTAAATCTCCTCTGCACCCACTCCAAAGCCTCCACGTCCTTCCTATAATGCGGTGACCAGAACTGTACGCAATACTCCAAATGCGGCCGTACCAGAGTTCTGTACAGCTGCAACATGACCTCCTGACTCCGGAACTCAATCCCTCTACCAATAAAGGCCAACACTCCATAGGCCTTCTTCACAACCCTATCAACCTGGGTGGCAACTTTCAGGGATCTATGTACATGGACACCTAGATCCCTCTGCTCATCCACACTTCCAAGAACTTTACCATTAGCCAAATATTCCGCATTCCTGTTATTCCTTCCAAAGTGAATCACCTCACACTTTTCTACATTAAACTCCATTTGCCACCTCTCAGCCCAGCTCTGCAGCTTATCTATGTCCCTCTGTAACCTGCTACATCCTTCCACACTGTCGACAACACCACCGACTTTAGTGTCGTCTGCAAATTTACTCACCCACCCTTCTGCGCCTTCCTCTAGGTCATTGATAAAAATGACAAACAGCAACGGCCCCAGAACAGATCCTTGTGGTATGCCACTTGTAACTGAACTCCATTCTGAACATTTCCCATCAACCACCACCCTCTGTCTTCTTTCAGCTAGCCAATTTCTGATCCACATCTCTAAATCACCCTCAATCCCCAGCCTCCGTATTTTCTGCAATAGCCTACCGTGGGGAACCTTATCAAACGCTTTACTGAAATCCATATACACCACATCAACTGCTCTACCCTCGTCTACCTGTTCAGTCACCTTCTCAAAGAACTCAATAAGGTTTGTGAGGCATGACCTACCCTTCACAAAGCCATGCTGACTATCTCTGATCATATTATTCCTATCTAGATGATTATAAATCTTGTCTCTTATAATCCCCTCCAAGACTTTACCCACTACAGACGTGAGGCTCACCGGTCTAGAGTTGCCGGGGTTGTCTCTGCTCCCCCTTTTGAACAAAGGGACCACATTTGCTATCCTCCAGTCCTCTGGCACTATTCCTGTAGCCAATGACGACATAAAAATCAAAGCCAAAGTTCCAGCAATCTCTTCCCTGGCCTCCCAGAGAATCCTAGGATAAATCCCATCAGGCCCCGGGGACTTATCTATTATCAGCCTGTCCAGAATTGCCAACACCTCTTCCCTACGTACCTCGATGCCATCTATTCTAATAGCCTGGGTCTCAGCATTCTCCTCCACAACATTAGCTTTTTCCTGAGTGAATACTGACGAAAAATATTCATTTAGTATCTCGCCTATCTCTTCAGACTCCACACACAACTTCCCATCCCTGTCCTTGACTGGTCCTACTCTTGCCCTAGTCATTCGCTTATTCCTGACATACCTATAGAAAAGCTTTTGGGTTCTCCTTGATCCTACCTGCCAAATACTTCTCATGTCCCCTCCTTGCTCGTCTTAGCTCTCTCTTTAGATCCTTCCTCGCTACCTTGTAACTATCCATCGCCCCAACTGAAACTTCACACCTCATCTTCACATAGGCCTCCTTCTTCCTCTTAACAAGAGATTCCATTTCTTTGGTAAACCACGGTTCCCTCGCTCTACGCCTTCCTCCCTGCCTGACCGGTACATACTTATCAAGAACACGCAGTAGCTGATCCTTGAACAAGCTCCACTTATCCAGTGTGCCCAACACTTGCAGCCTACTTCTCCAACCTATCCCCCCCCAAGTCACATCTAATGGCATCATAATTGCCCTTCCCCCCAGCTATAACTCTTGCCCTGCGGTGTATACTTATCCCTTTCCATCACTAACGTAAACGTCACCGAATTGTGGTCACTGTCCCCAAAGTGCTCTCCTACCTCCAAATCCAACACCTGGCCTGGTTCATTACCCAAAACCAAATCCAACGTGGCCTCGCCTCTTGTTGGCCTGTCAACATATTGTGTCAGGAAACCCTCCTGCACACACTGTACAAAAAACGACCCATCTAATGTACTCGAACTATATATTTTCCAGTCAATATTTGGAAAGTTAAAGTCTCCCATAATAACTACCCTGTTACTTTCGCTCTTATCCAGGATCATCCTCGCCACCCTTTCCTCTACATCCCTAGAACTATTTGGAGGCCTATAGAAAACTCCCAACAGGGTGACCTCTCCTTTCCTGTTTCTAACCTTAGCCCATACTACCTCGGAAGATGAGTCCCCATCTAGCATCCTCTCCGCCACCGTAATACTGCTCTTGACTAGCAGCGCCACACCTCCCCCTCTTTTGCCTCCTTCTTGGAGCTTACTAAAACACCTAAACCCCGGAACCTGCAACATCCATTCCTGTCCCTGCTCTATCCATGTCTCCGAAATGGCCACAACATCGAAGTCCCAGGTACCAACCCATGCTGCCAGTTCCCCTACCTTATTTCGTATACTCCTGGCATTGAAGTAGACACACTTCAAACCACCTACCTGAACACTGGCCCCCTCCTGCGACATCAAATCTGTGCTCCTGACCTCTATACTCTCATTCTCCCGTACCCTAAAACAACAGTAAGACCCAGACAATGTCCAGGCTTAAGCAGATAATTGGCAACTAACATTTGTGCCACACAAGCTTCCGACAACGACCATCTCCAACAAAAGAGAATCTAACCATCTCCCCTCCCCTTAAGGTTCAACAACATTACCATCACTGAATACCCCACCATCAACACCACGGGGACTCTACTCTTTCCCTGATTGTCCTCTTCCCATTGATATACTTTTAGAATATCTTGGAATTTTCTCCACTTTTACCAGCCAGATCTTTCTCATAACCTCTCTTTGCTTTCCGAACTGATATCTTAAGATCCATCCGGCACTTTCTGTACTCCACGAATGTCTCCGCTGATTTTTATAATAATCTTTATTAGTGTCACAAGTAGGCTTACATTAACACTGCAATTAAGTTACTGTGAAAATCCCCTAGTCGCCACACTCCGGCACCTGTTCGGGTATACTGAGGAAGAATTCAGAATGTCCAATTCACCTAACAAGCACATCTTTCGGGACTTGTGGGAGGAAACCGGAGCACCTGGAAGAAACCCACACAGACGCTGGGAGAACTTGCAGACTCTGCACAGACAGTTACCCAAGCCGGGAATCGAACCCAGGTCACTGGCGCTGTGAAGGAACAGTGCTAACCACTGCTACCTTGCTGCTCCCCTTGTACTTGCTGAAAGCCTCTCTTTTCCTTCTCATCGTATCCCGAATATCTCTGGTCATCCATGGTTCTCTGGGCTTGTTACTCCTTCCTGTCACTCTAGAGGAAACATGGTGGGCCTGTACTGTCCCCATTCCCCTTTTGAACGCCCTCTACTGTTCTTCTGTAGATTTCCGCAGAAGTAGTTTAGCCAGATCCTGCCTTATTTTACTAAAATCCGCTCCCCCCGATCCAAAACCTTTTTTTGCAACTTGTCTATTTCTTTGTCCATAACAAGCTTGTACCATCTTGTGGTGCTATCACTAAAATGCTTCCCCATCACCACCTCAACCACCTGTCCGGCTTCATTCCCCAAAATTAGGTCCAGTTCTGCACCGTCCCTTGTTGGACCCTCTACATAAAGCCCTTAATGGTCTGATTATCCCAATTAATTTGGGAAAGTTGAGATCACCTCAATACAATTACCCTATTGTTATTATTTTTACACACCTCCGCGAATTGATCACATATGTGCACCTCAATTTCCCGCTGACTATCTGGGGGTCAATAATAAAAACCCAACAATGCGGCTGTCCCTTTTTTATTCCTAAGCTCTACCCACAAAGCTTCATTTTGATGCCCCCTCCAAGATTTCATTTCTCCTTACTGTAGTAACTGACTCCTTAACTAATAATGCAATGCCTCCTCGTCTTTTAACCCCTCCCTCTGTCTAGCCTAAAGATTCTATATCCCGCGTTGTTGAGCTGCCAATCCTGCCCCTCCATTACCACATCTCCGTGATGGCTTCTATATGACAATTCCAGGTGTCCCTTAACACATCCGTTTTGCCTGTAATACTCCTGGCATTAAAGTGGAGGCCTTCCAACCTTGCCTTACTCCTTTGAAATTTAATACAGCTGTATTTCCTCTGACTTGATAGCTTTACTTATTATGCTGGGTCCCTATTCGGCTAACGGTATGAGACCCTCCCCCTGATGAATTAATTTAAACTCCTCCCAACAGCACTAGCAAATCCGCCGGATGCTAGCCCCGCTCTGGTTCAGATGTAGACCGTCCCACTTGTGCAGGTCCTACCTTCCCCAAAAATGCTCCCTCCACCCCCACCTTCCCCAGAAATGCTCCCCCCACCTTCCTCAGAAATGCACCCCCACCTTCCCCAGAAATGCTCCCCCCAACTTCCCGAGAAATGCTCCCCCACCCCCACCTTCCCCAGAAACGCTCCCCTCACCCCCACCTTCCCCCGATGCATGCGTGTGTCCCCCCCCCCCACCTTTCCTAGAAATGCCTCCCCACAGGCTGCTGCTTGTGGCCTGCGCTCCATGGGGGATCCAGCCTCCAAAATGTAATACCAATTTGGTCACTTCTACCGATACTGTCATGGACAGATGCACCTGCAGCAGACAGGTTGGTGAAGATGAGCTCAATATGTTTTTCCCTCTTGTTGGTTCCCTCACCACTGCTCCAGTCTAGCAGCTATGGCCTTTCGGACTCGGCCAGCTCAGTCTGTAGTGGTACTACTGAGCCACTCTTGGTGATCGACATTAAAGTCTCCCACTCAGAGTATATTCTGCACTCTTGCCATCCTCAGTGCTTCCTCCAAATGGTGTTCAACATGGAGAAGCACTGATTCACAGCTGATGGTGGACAGTACGTAGTAATCAGCAGGTTTCCTTGTCCATGTTTGACCTTCATGGGGTCCAGAGTCGATGTTGAGGACTTCCAGAGCAACTCCCTCCCAATTGTAAACGACTGTGGTGGCTCTGTCTTGTCGGTGAGACAGGGCATACCCAGGAATGGTGATAGTGGTGTCTGGGACTTTGTACGGTATGATTGTGAGCTTTTTTTTATTTGTTCTTGGGATATGGCCGTCGTTGGCTGGGCCAGTTCATAATCGCCCATGAACTGAGTGGCTTACTCGGCAATTTCAGTGGGGGGCAGTTAAGAGTCAACCGCATTGCTGTGTGGGTCCGGAGACACATATAGGCCAGACCGGGTAGGAACGACAAGATTTCCTTCCCTGAAGGACATTAGTGAACCTGATGGGTTTTTACGACAATCAGCAATGGTTTCATGATCATCATTAGACTTTTAATTCCAAATTTTAAAAAAATTCAATTTAAATTTCACCATCTGCCCCGGTGGGATTTGTACCCAGGACCTAAGAGCATTAGTCTGGATCTTTGCATTACTAGACAATACCACTATGCCACCACCTCCCTATATTTCAGCGTATGACTATGTTAGTCTGTTGCTTGACTAGTCGAACAGACAGCTCTCCCAACTTTGGCACAAGCCCCCAGATGTTAGTAAGTAAGACTTTACAAGGTCCACAGAGCTGGGTTTGCCGTTGTAGTTTCCGGTGCCTGAGTTGATGCCGGGTGGTCCATCCGGGTTCATTTCTTTTTCGTATTTTTGTAGCAACTGAATGCAACAGAGTGGCTTGCTAGACCATTTCAGAGGGCATACAAGGGTGCCCAGATCATTATCCTGGGTCTCTGCATTACTAGTTCAGCAACAATACCACTACACCACTGCCTCCTCTATGGGAGTGGGGTTTAATTTCTATGCTGAACAAAAGACACCCCATCTCTGTGAAGTCAGGCACCACCCGAGTGATGGTGTAACCCTCCCCTCTCAGTCACCCTCTAAGGGACCAATGCCTACTTATGTTACTCTATTCTCCTTAAATACTTATAGAAACTCTTACTACTTGTTATTGATATTACTAACTAGCTTTCTCTCAAATTCTATTTTCTCCCTCTTTACTTATTATTAAGTCAGTCTTTGATGGTTCTTAAAATCTGGCTACTGATCTTCCACTAATTGTTGCAGATTTGTACAGTATTCTTTCAAATTGCTATTATCCTTAGCTCCCTGTTTACCCATGGCTGATGCATCCTTCTCAAAAGGCTTTCTCACTGAGATAAATCTTTGCTGTGAGTTATTAAATGTCTCCTCAAAATAATTTTCAGAGTTGTGTTTTAAATGAAGCAATTTGCACCATTGGAGTATCTTCACTTTCCTCCTGCTGTTCCTGTACTGAAACAGAACTGCAATTAAATTAAAGAAGAAAAAAAAAATCAAAATCTTACATTTTTCCTTCATGTGGATCTTCTTCACGATCCTGCAAACACAATCAAGATTAGATATTCAAACAAAATGTATGAATTTGTACCTGTGGAAAAAACACAACATATCTTGAATATTTCTTCATAAATTTGCAGCAGTCTGAGGGTCACAGGACAAATTTGTTTACGGTATCATTCCAATTTTGTGGGCCTGACTGAACTGGTCATATTCTAGCCTAATCAGAGGCTGTTTCATAATAAAAGAGGGAAAGATGATTCCGGAATGATTGATAGTTAGCCCTCATTAAGAATAGCAAGAATCAGATTTCTAATATAAGACCGGTGGGAGTACCGTATAGCTCACTTGGCTAGACAGCTGGTTTGTGATGCAAGGCCAGCAGTGTGGGTTCAATTCCCGTACCAGCTGATGTTATTCATGAAGGCCCTTTTCAACCTTGCCCCTCACCTGAGGTGTGGTGATCCTCAGGTTAAATCACCACCAGTCAGCTCTTCCCCTCAAAAGGGAAAAGCAGCCTATGATCATCTGGGACTTCTGGCAACTTTACCTTTAGTATAAGACCCATTATTCATTGGCCTCTGAACATCCTGAAGCTCACCTTTAGAGAAAATATCTCCTGAATACAGGCATGAGATGGTATTCTGTAGTGTCCAAAAGTAGGATATCAATCGGGACAAGCTATGAGGACTTTGATGCCAAGTCTCCAATGGCAGATCATGAAAAAGAAGCTCTGACCTCACAGATGGTGGTCGCAGACATATATTCAGCAACTACCCCTTAAATGAGGACTTTCACCAGTTATGCTGGATCAGGAGTCGCAAAGTCACGGTGGCACTTATATGTGGGACAAATTTAAAGAACAAAGAACAAAGAAATGTACAGCACAGGAACAGGCCCTTCGGCCCTCCAAGCCCGTGCCGACCATACTGCCCGACTAAACTACAATCTTCTACACTTCCTGGGTCCGTATCCTTCTATTCCCATCCTATTCATATATTTGTCAAGATGCCCCTTAAATGTCCCTATCGTCCCTGCCTCCACTACCTCCTCCGGTAGTGAGTTCCAGGCACCCACTACCCTCTGCGTAAAAAACTTGCCTCGTACATCTACTCTAAACTTTGCCCCTCTCACCTTAAACCTATGCCCCCTAGTAATTGACCCCTCTACCCTGGGGAAAAGCCTCTGACTATCCACTCTGTCTATGCCCCTCATAATTTTGTATACCTCTATCAGGTCGCCCCTCAACCTCCTTCGTTCCAGTGAGAACAAACCGAGTTTATTCAATCGCTCCTCATAGCTTATGCCCTCCATACCAGGCAACATTCTGGTAAATCTCTTCTGCACCCTCTCTAAAGCCTCCACATCCTTCTGGTAGTGTGGCGACCAGAATTGAACACTATACTCCAAGTGTGGCCTAACTAAGGTTCTATACAGCTGCAACATGACTTGCCAATTCTTATACTCAATGCCCCGGCCAATGAAGGCAAGCATGCCGTATGCCTTCTTGACTACCTTCTCCACCTGTGTAGCCCCTTTCAGTGATCTGTGGACCTGTACTCCTAGATCTCTTTGACTTTCAATACTCTTGAGGGTTCTACCATTCACTGTATATTCCCTACCTGCATTAGCCCTTCCAAAATGCATTACCTCACATTTGTCCAGGTTAAACTCCATCTGCCATCTCTCCGCCCAAGTCTCCAGACAATCTAAATCCTGCTGTATCCTCAGACAGTCCTCATCGCTATCCGCAATTCCACCAACCTTTGTGTCGTCTGCAAACTTACTAATCAGACCAGTTACATTTTCCTCCAAATCATTTATATATACTACAAAGAGCAAAGGTCCCAGCACTGATCCCTGTGGAACACCACTGGTCACAGCCCTCCAATTAGAAAAGCATCCCTCCATTGCTACCCTCTGCCTTCTATGGCCTAGCCAGTTCTGTATCCACCTTGCCAGTTCACCCCTGATCCCGTGTGACTTCACCTTTTGTACTAGTCTACCATGAGGGACCTTGTCAAAGGCCTTACTGAAGTCCATATAGACAACATCTACTGCCCTACCTGCATCAATCATCTTAGTGACCTCCTCGAAAAACTCTATCAAGTTAGTGAGACACGACCTCCCCTTCACAAAACCGTGCTGCCTCTCACTAATACGTCCGTTTGCTTCCAAATGGGAGTAGATCCTGTCTCGAAGAATTCTCTCCAGTAATTTCCCTACCACTGAAGTAAGGCTCACCGGCCTGTAGTTCCCGGGATTATCCCTGCCACCCTTCTTAAACAGAGGAACAACATTGGCTATTCTCCAGTCCTCCGGGACATCCCCTGAAGACAGCGAGGATCCAAAGATTTCTGTCAAGGCCTCAGCAATTTCCTCTCCAGCCTCCTTCAGTATTCTGGGGTAGATCCCATCCGGCCCTGGGGACTTATCTACCTTAATATTTTCTACCTCGTCTTTTTGGATCACAATGTGACCCAGGCTATCTACACCCCCTTCTCCAGACTCAACATCTACCAATTCCTTCTCTTTGGTGAATACTGATGCAAAGTATTCATTTAGTACCTCGCCCATTTCCTCTGGCTCCACACATAGATTCCCTTGCCTATCCTTCAGTGGGCCAACCCTTTCCCTGGCTACCCTCTTGCACCTAATTAGACTTTGTCCTAATGTCATTTTAGAGGGTATGAAACCAACCCTAGGTGATTCATTCTAATTTCCAATATAAATAGCATGGAACTCAATGCTTTATTTGGTGGTCACACTAGTTGTAACATTTGCAGTCGAGCATGTCACACTGTGCTTACGTTTAATGTTAGTATTCATTAATAACATTTAACTATTTGTCTGCCAATGGTAGAATACATAGTCTCTTCCTGGACTTCAATGCTGTAATGGTACTCGACTCTATATTGCAGGTTGATGTGAAGGCGATGTCTGGCCAAGGTGTAAGGTTGCAAGGTCAGGAGGTTCAGTTAGTGATTTGATACACAAGTGATTTACTCCGACATTCTAAAGCCAATTTGGAGTCAACTACTTGGTGTGCAACTGGAGCCACTGGGTCAAACCAAGTTAGGGCGGCACATTTCTTTTCCTAAAATACTTCAATGAATCTGCTGAGTTTACCTGACAATCTGACAGTTTATACTGTGTAAGCGGTGGCCTACCAGCAATGTCACTCGCCTAGTAATCCAAAGGCCCAAGCTAATAGTTCAAATCCCACCATGGCAATTCAATTAATAAATCTGGAATTAAAAGCTAATCTAATGATTACCACAAAACCATTGTTAATTGTAAAAACCCAGCTGATTCACTAATATCCTTTAGGGAAGGAAATCTGCCATCCTTATCTGGTCTGGCCTACATATGACTGCAATCTAGTTGACTCTTAAGTGCCCGCTAAAACAGCTTTGTAAGCCACACAGTTGTATCAAACTGCTACAATGTCAAAAGGAATGAAATTGCACGGCAACCCAGCATCGGCATAGGCACTGGAAATGACAATGCATGAGAACACCTCCACCTGCGTTCTCCTCCAAGCCACACATTAGGTGGACTTTTCTGGATCCGCCGCTAAGATTGGCTGGTCCACCAAAACTTTTGGCTAGGTTGCTGAATCTCCCGCGGTGGGTCCCACCACGATGGGGGCCAGAGAATCCCAGCCATTAACCTAACTTGGAACTTCATCGCTGTTCCTACATGGTCACTGGGTCAAAATCCTGGAACTCCTTTCTTAACAGCACTGTGGATATACTACACACACAGACTGCAGCGGTTCAAGAAGGTGACTCACCACCTGGGGGGGACGGGGGGACCATACGGAGAGGTGACTGTTGTGGTGGGAACACCAGAGCCTTGGTAGCTCAAAATTTGCTGATGAGGCTCTGATTGATGGACTCCCCTTTAGAGTGGGAAAACAGTTGAGAGGTGGTGGAGTCTTAAGCAGTTCAGACAATGATCTCCTGAATTGGGGTGAAGTCTCTGAACTTTCATTGAGTAAAGATGCATAGCAGCAACCAGGCTTCTGGCATTCAGTCTGGCGGGCAGCCTGAGGCAAAAGTGAGGTCGCAGAACTAACATCAGGGTGAGAGTCTGCAAAGCTTTCAGCAAGGTGAGGAGACTCTGGCCAATGGCCGTCAAGGGAAACAGCATGGCAGTTCTCAACCTTCAGGCCAGAGCCGAGAAGAGCGACTGGGCAACCAACCAAAATGAACAGAGCCCACCAGGCCAGATGGCCAGCAGCAGCAGCCAGCCAGGAGCACACAGTCGTCAAGGGTCAAGGCCCGGCCACTCTGGTGAGAGCAGAGAGGTGAGCAGAGCATCAGTCAGGAGGTGCAAAGAAGGCAAGGAAAGTATGGACATTGTATCTCGGGGAACCGGAAAGCAGGAGCCAATAGCAGCAGGACTGATTGTGAGAGAGCTGGGCAGCAAGCAATATCTTCTTTCTACTTGTTGTTTTTGCATGTTGAATTTAATGCCATTTTTGGTGTCAGTCATTCCTCTCTCTGATCAATTGTGGTGTCTTTTATGATACCCGGTTTGCCTTCCATCGGCATCACAGCTTTCCCGAAAATTGTTGCCAGCAGCTAGTTACTCCAGGATTCCGGTTCATCTGTATGGGCAGCACAGTAGCACAGTGGTTAGCACAGTTGCTTCGCAGCTCCAGGGTCCCATTTTTGATTCCCGGCTTGGGTCACTGTCCGTGCGGAGTCTGCACATTCTCCCCGTGTCTGCGTGGGTTTCCTCCCACAATCCAAAGATGTGCAGTTTAGGTGGATTGGCCATGATAAATTGCCCTTAGTGTCCAAAAAGGTGAGGTGGGGTTACTGAGTTAAGGAGATAGGGTTGAGGTGTGGGCTTAAGTAGGGTGCTCTTTCCAAGAGCTGGTGCAGACTCGATGGGCTGAATGGCCACCTTCTGCACTGTAAATTCTATGATTCATAAATTCTATGGTCCTGACACCAACTCTTTTCACAATTTCCAAAGACTAGCCCCCCCCCCTACCAATTTATAAGCTTTGGCGGCACGGTAGCACAGTGGTTAGCACTGTTGCTTCACAGCGCCAGGTTCTGCTTCAAAAGACACAATTACTGTGGCTCTGGCCTTACCGCTGGTGCAAGAACCACGTTGAGTAATTGACTCACTTCCTGCCTTTCACAAAGCCTGATCCTCCCCCACAACCTCTGGGAGACACGGCTCCAACCTTAACGCTAAAAACTTAGCTAGAAGACGGCCCGTACAACCCAGACTTCGTAGGGTCAGAAGACTGCCTCAACGTCTCCGGAAGGGAACCTCGTGCCAATGAATCATTAAAATCACCAATACAATGGGAGCAACTGATCCACAAACTTCTTAAACGATGGGCAAAAAGGCAGCAAGCCTTCTTCTCATACTCGTACACCAACCTCTTTACCCACCGCAGCTGACGCACCGTGGACAACAGGTCAAACTGCATTTGCAGCTTCTCCCTGCATGCCCAAAAATCTGGCATGAAGTGACTCGCATACAACTATCCACAACCAAAATTTCATCCACCAACTCCCAGCACTCCTGCCTTGTCTCCCTATCAATTTGAGCCTTGTACGAGATGACCTCCTCCTAATCACTGCCTATATCACCTCTCACAATGTGGAGGGCAACTTGCCGGTTCTCATTCCATGCCACATAGTCCCTTATGACCCAAGAAATCGTAGCAGAGGTAACAAAACCAGAAGTCAACCAGCAGACCCACATCCAACCTTCACCCCGTATGGTGTGCCCAACCCACCTCCAGCTTCAAATCCACCCAATGCGAAGCATGGTCCGAAATGACCAGTGCCGAAAACGCCACACTTTTTACCCAAGGGAGAAAAGTCTTAGCCATAACAAAGAAGCCAATCCTTGAATATACCTAGCGCACCAGCGGAAAAACCCGAAAAACTCCGTGCAAGAAGCCACACCTCCCTTCTCCTCCATAAATGTAGCCAATACCTTAGCCATCCTGAAAGAGACACCGACCTTGGCCCCTAAAATCAGCTGGTGCGTATCCAACTCCTGAGTGTCAGCTAACAGCCGTTCCATGAACTTAACATCATCCCATACACGTTCACTAACACCACTGCTTTCCCCTCCAGTGTACCTGTAACCATCACATAGTGACCACCCTGACCGGCCATCTCTGTCCTCACCTGGAAACAAACCCTTTTGCTAACCAACAGTAATTGTTGGTGCATCCTCTTTGACCTACAATCGAACTCAGAATGAAAAATCTGGCTCACCCAAGCCTTCTGCAATCTCATCTGGTCCCACTCCCACAGACAATTCTTTTACAGTAACACCACATCGCCCCACAAATCTTTTAAATGGGATAAAATCCTTAACCCCTTCACCAGCATCCCCCAAGCCTTGCACATTCCAAGTGATCAACCTTGTCAGGAGTCTTTCAACCCCTTTCCCCTCGAGTCAGCCATCAGTATTGTGATTTAACGTTCCTACCCAAATTCCCAGATCCACCTAAGATGGCCCAGCCCCATCTCCAATGTGAAAGAGCAAAACCTTGGACTGTTAGCATTCCACTCTCTTTACTCCATCAAGGAACAGTTTTCAACCCACAACAGACATTTGTCATCAAAACCCCGAAAAACTTGACAAAAGGGATCAAAAAGGAGGATCTAGCCGGGAGCCACTTACATGACGTCACCAAAAGTACCCAGAGATCGCAAAACTGACCATCTCTAGCATCATGCTAACAACAATTTGTTGTATTTCAGTTTATGAATTTGTACAGGCTCATTGTTGTCATAATTTACAGAGCACTACAGCAGTCTGTCAAGCAGAGATTTGGGGTTTCTGTTCCTTGCATTGTGAGAGCTGAGGGTGGGCAGGGTCAGGAGGGCATTGACATGGGTGGGGGGGGGGGGGGGGAGCAAGGGCATCATCCAGGACAAAGCAGCCATTTTGATTGGCACCCCGTCCTCCCTAAACCTTCCCTAAGCTCCCTCCAATACTGATGCATAGTGGCGGCAGTGCGTACCATCTTCACAATGTGCTGCAGCAACAAGCCCAGGATCCTTCGTCAGCACTTTCCAAATCTGCGACCTCTACCACTTGGATGGACAATGGAAGCAGACACATGGGAACATCACCAGTTTCTAACCAAGCCACACAACATCTTGATTTTAATAATAATAATCTTTTATTGGCACAAGTGACTTACATTAACACTGCAATGAAGTTACTGTGAAAAGCCCCTCGACGACACATTGCGGCGCCTGTTCGGGTACACGGAGGGAGAATTCAGAATGTCCAAATTCCTTAACAAGTCTTTCGGTACTTGAGGGTGGAAACCGGAGCACCCGGTGGAAACCCACGCAGGGACAGGGAGAACGTGCAGACTCCGCACAGACAGCGAGTGACCCAAGCCGGGAATCAAACCTGGGACCCTGGCGTTGTGAAGGAACAGTGCTAACCACTGTGCTACCGTGCCGCCCGGTTTGGAGATATTTGATTTGGAGCTATATCTGCATTCCTTCATTGTCACAGAGTCAAACAATCTGGAGCTTCCTTACAAATAGCACTGTGGGTTTACCTATACCAGCTGGACTGTAATGAGTCATCAAGGAAGATTAGAGTTAGGCAACAAATTCTGGCCTTGCCATTTACGGTCACAGTCAAGAAACTAACAAAAATATCTGACTGACCTGCAATGAACATGGAGAAAAGATGTGAAATCCAAGCCAAGAACACATTTACAGTTCTGCATGCAGTTTCAACTAATTGGGTTCTGAGTGCTAAATTACAAAGGTGTCTTATCTATTACTTGAAAAGTTCACAAACATGAGAAAAGCTCAACTAGCTGATTTGTCTTATAATTTCATTGACTATTGCAAACTACTCTATATTTGTTACTGCTTTAAAATATTGGTAAACCAGCCAGTCTGATAACTCAGACAGATACAAATATGCCTGGCACTATATTAATCATTTCTGAATTGATGCAGGTTTGGAATGAGAGTCCTACATTATAAATCCACCCAAGAATACACCTATGTTCTACATTATAAATGCATTTCTCAGGTGACCAGAGTGTATCCCAAAAACTGAGAAATACTGGGTCATAGAATCATAGAATCTCTACAGTGCAGAAGGAGACCATTTGGCCCATCGAGTCTGCACCGACCCTCCAAAAGAGCACCCGACTCATGTCTACGCCACCCTATCCCCATAACCTAACCTGCACATCTTTGGACTATGGGGGAAAACCGGACCACTCCGAGGAAATCCACGGATATACAAGCTCCACACAGACAGCCATCCAAGGCTGGAATTGAACCCGGATCCCTGTGAGGCAGCACTGTGTCACCATGCTAACCCTGTCAATTGCACAATTTTTATTTAAACTAGGTTAAAAGGTTTCATGTGATTTTCATTTCAGCTATTGAAATTTTAAAGGGTCTGGACGATTGACACTTTTATTGCCATGTAGAAGAATGACTTTTTTTCAACTCATATGGAGTGAATTTGGCTACTTTCCTATTAAGTACAAGAAAGAAAGACACCAAACAAGGGTTTGAATGATAATGGATGATGGACAAGATTTCCTGATCTACAACAAGCAGAAATGCACAAAAATAGAAAGAAAATGTCAAGTCCCATCATTAATCGTATAAAGTAAATAACTCATTAAGTAACTTAATGCAAATAAAAGTTATCAGAATTCTTTATACATCTTATCTGTGTATATAATGAAAAATTCTCATCAAATTTCTTGCAATCTTTAATAATATTTCTAAAAGGCAAAGCAAATATTTCTAGAATTCAACACTTCTGAATTATTCCAAAGTTAAGAAAAGGTTAAATAATTATGAAAAATTAACTGTACATAATAGCCCTCATAGTCCTTCTCAAGATTCCCAATTTTTATATTAGATGAAGAAAATATCTAACATTTTCAGGTAAGCATTCTTGGCATACATCTTGTATGAATAAATAAGGCATTGAAATCTTTAAAATGATGATGTATCAGTTACTCACCACTTCCTCGACTAGATCCTCGACGATGAGACCTTGCTCATCAGTTCGTAGATTGGTTACCCACATCCATCCATCCTCCAGTTCGTTGTGAACAATAAACATATCCCCCTTCAGAAAACTGCATAAACACAATACCTATGTTGAAACTGCAGCAATGAAACACTAAAAGCATTTTCAAATTGAGATTAAATTGTCCATACTCTAGAATCTAAATAAACAAAACCTCTTGCAAAATAACCAAATTAATTTGACATGGACGAGGCCTGCTTTTACGAGTCAAGGTTCCTCTGCAACCTTCCCAGGTAATTGGAGGTAGCACAACCATCTGAGATTTCACATAAACATTTTGTTCAGAAAAGTATGGATTCAGACTAGGAAACAAAACACAATTTATTGCACCTACGAACAGGTAGTTTCCTGAAAGGTCATTATGATCCACTAGATATACAGGGATTCCTTGTTTATCATGTTACAGCTTTGAAGACTTAGACCATAAAAAATAGCAGCAGAATTAGGCCACTCAGCCCATGGAGTCTGCTCCGTCATTCAATCATGGCTGAGATTTTTCTCATCCCCATTCTCCTGCCTTCTCCCCATAACCCCTGATCCCCTTATTAATCAAGAACCAATCTACCTTGGTCTTAAAGATACTCAGTGCTTTGGCCTCCACAGTCTTCTGCGGCAAAGAGTTCCACAGATTCACCACCCTCTGGCTGAAGAAATTCCTCATCTCTGTTTTAAAGGATTGTCCCTTCAGTCTGAGGTTGTGCCCTTTGGTTCTAGTTTTTTCTACTATATTTTCCTACTAGTGGAAATATCCTCTCCACGTCCACTCTATCCAGGCCTCACAATATCCTGTAAGTTTCAATAAGATCCTCCCTCATCCTTCTCCTGCTGATAATCCTCAAGCAACTCCTTAAACCTATTCATCAATGAATCCCAAAGGATGGGTGTATCTAAAAACTTGAGTAGAATTTAACTGGAAGAAAAGGTAGACGAGGGTAGAGCAGTTGATGTGGTGTATATGGATTTCAGCAAAGCGTTTGATAAGGTTCCCCACGGTAGGCTATTGCAAAAAATACGGAGGCTGGGGATTGAGGGTGATTTAGAGATGTGGATCAGAAATTGGCTAGCTGAAAGAAGACAGAGGGTGGTGGTTGATGGGAAATGTTCAGAATGGAGTACAGTCACAAGTGGAGTACCACAAGGATCTGTTCTGGGGACTTTGCTGTTTGTCATTTTTATCAATGACCTAGAGGAAGGCGCAGAAGGGTGGGTGAGTAAATTTGCAGACGATACTAAAGTCGGTGGTGTTGTCGATAGTGTGGAAGGATGTAGCAGGTTACAGAGGGATATAGATAAACTGCAGAGCTGGGCTGAGAGGTGGAAAATGGAGTTTAATGTAGAGAAGTGTGAGGTGATTCACTTTGGAAGGAATAACAGGAATGCGGAATATTTGGCTAATGGTAAAGTTCTTGAAAGTGTGGATGAGCAGAGGGATCTAGGTGTCCATGTACATAGATCCCTGAAAGTTGCCACCCAGGTTGATAGGGTTGTGAAGAAGGCCTATGGAGTGTTGGCCTTTATTGGTAGAGGGATTGAGTTCCGGAGTCGGGAGGTCATGTTGCAGCTGTACAGAACTCTGGTACGGCCGCATTTGGAGTATTGCGTACAGTTCTGGTCACCGCATTATAGGAAGGACGTGGAGGCTTTGGAGCGGGTGCAGAGGAGATTTACCAGGATGTTGCCTGGTATGGAGGGAAACTCTTATGAGGAAAGGCTGATGGACTTGAGGTTGTTTTCGTTGGAGAGAAGGTTAAGAGGAGACTTAATAGAGGCATACAAAATGATCAGGGGGTTGGATAGGGTGGACAGTGAGAGCCTTCTCCCGCGGATGGATATGGCTGGCACGAGGGGACATAACTTTAAACTGAGGGGTAATAGATATAGGACAGAGGTCAGAGGTAGGTTCTTTACGCAAAGAGTAGTGAGGCCGTGGAATGCCCTACCTGCTACAGTAGTGAACTCGCCAACATTGAGGGCATTTAAAAGTTTATTGGATAAACATATGGATGATAATGGCATAGTGTAGGTTAGATGGCTTTTGTTTCGGTGCAACATCGTGGGCCGAAGGGCCTGTACTGCGCTGTATTGTCCTATGTTCTATGAAACAAACATATACCATGCATTAAGTAAAGATTCACACTCTTGCCCCAAAGGAATCGCATCAGCCACAGGAGTTAGTTTGCAGACCCCTCCTCTGCCAGAAGTATAAATTATCTAATCCATACTGGAAATGTCTTCACTAGTGAAAGAAATGGACAAATATACACAAAGTATTGATATCAGAGTGCAACCTATTCTACCCTGTCAAAGAAAGCCAGGTTGGGTTTCTAATTTTTTGCCTCACTACATTCTGCACATGCAAAGTGAACTACAGCAGAATATGGCATCAGACATAATTATAATGGTTTACAAGTTTACAGGGGATAATACACAAATCATTTCCATTAAGTGTTAGTAGCTGAAGCCTCAAGGGGCTGGAAGGGGCTGGTCCGAGGGGGGGGCTGGAACACAGAGTCTCGCTATACGCAGACGACCTGCTTCTATATGTTTTGGACCCACTAGAAGGGATGGAAGAAATTATGAGGCTTCTGGGGGAATTTGGCCGGTTTTCGGGTGATAAATTGAACATGAGGAAAAGTGAGATGTGCGCGATCCAGGCAAGGGGGCAGGAGAGGCGATTGGGGGAGCTGCCGTTTAGACTTATAGGGGGAAGCTTTCGGTACTTAGGCATCCAGGTGGCGTGGGAATGGGAACGGCTACATAAATTAAATCTGGCCCGACTAGTAGACCAAATGAAGGAAGATTTCCGACGGTGGGACGTGCTATCACTGGCTGGGAGGATACAGACAGTGAAAATGACGGTCCTCCCAAGATTCCTGTTTGTGTTTCAGTGTCTCCCCATCTTTATTCCACGGTCCTTCTTTAAACGGGTCAATAAGGTGATCTCTGGCTTTGTATGGGTGGGTAAGACCCCACAAGTAAAAAAGGGGATGCTGGAGCGTGGCCGGGGGGGAGGGCAGGCTGGCGCTGCCGAACTTTAGTAATTATTATTGGGCGCCGAATATAGCCATGATTAGGAAGTGAGTGGTGGGGGATCGGTGTGGGAGTGGGCAGAGGCGGTATCATGCAAGGGCACTAGTTTGGGGGCATTGGTAACGGTGCCCCTGCCATTCCCGCCAACACGGTACTCCACCAGCCCCGTGGTGGTAGCGGCCCTGAGAATCTGGGGGCAATGGAGGAGACATATGGGAGCAGAGGGAGCATTGGTCTGGTCTCCAATCTGTAATAATCACTGGTTTGCCCTGGGGAAGCTAGATGGAGGGTTCCGGAGATGGCAGAGAGCAGGGATCGAGAGGATGGGAGATATGTTTATAGAGGGGACTTTCCCAGCCTGAGGGAGTTGGAGGAGAAATTTGAATTGACGGGAGGGAACGAGTTTAGGTACCTGCAGGCGCGGGACTTGCTACGCAGGCAGGTCTCAACCTTCCCGCTCCTACCACCAAGGGGGATACAGGACAGGGTAGTTTGCAGAAGGTGGGTGGGAGAAGGGAGGGTTTCGGACATTTATAAGGAACTCATGGGGTCAGAGGAAACGCAGATCCAGGAGCTGAAACAGAAATGGGAAGAGGAGTTAGGAGGAAAGATAGAGGACGGTCTCTGGGCGGATGCGTTGAGCAGAGTCAACGCGTCCGCATCATGTGCCAGGCTCAGCCTGCTACAGTTCAAGGTCGTTCACCGGACTCACATGACAGTGGCCTGGGATGAGCAGGTTCTTTGGTGTAGAAGATAGGTGCGCAAGGTGTGCGGGAGGAGCAGCGAACCATGTCCATATGTTCTGGGCATGCCCGAAGCTCAGGGGATTCTGGCAGGGGTTTGCAGAGTTCAATGCCAAGGTGTTGAAAACAAGGGTGGCACCAAGTCCAGAGGTGGCGATTTTCAGAGTGTCAGAAGACCCGGGAATCCAGGAGGAGAAAGAGGCAGATATTCTGACCTTTGCCTCTCTGGTAGCCCAGAGACGGATATTATTAGCTTGGAGGGACTCAGAGCCCCCGAAGTCGGAGGCTTGGATAATTGACATGGCTAGCTTTCTCTGTCTGGAGAAAATCAAGTTCGCCCTGAGAGAGTCAATGTTAGGGTTCGTCCAGAGGTGGCAACCGTTTGTCAACTTCTTTGGGGAAAATTAACCGTCAGCAGAAGGGGAGGGCTGGGGGGCTGGGGTTTAGTTTAATTTAGAGTAAGGTGTTAGAAAAGGTGGGACCTGTGAGGGAGGAAGATGGCTTTTGCACTATGTTTATATTTGTATGTGCATTGTTGCTTCTGTTGTTGTTATAAAACCGTAAATACCTCAATAAAATGTTTATTAAAAAAAAGAGTTAGTAGCTGTCTTCAGTTGTGGTCCAAGACATAAAGAAAATGAGCTAATAGGGCAACATCCCAAAAATTAAAATAATAACCTTTGGTGAAATCAAAGCAAATTTCCATTGTAGCTTCAGTCAAAACTTTACTCAACAAGTTTCTCAACTCGTGCTGATAAACAGAGATTTATAATTTGGACCCCAAGCACACATAATTCTGTTTATCACAGCTAGATGCATTGATTCAGAACTGGTTTGAATCCTAACACAGGATAAAAGAGCGTGAGGAGAGTGGCGGGGACACAGTGAAAGAGCGTGAGGAGAGCTGTGGTGACACAGGATATAAGAGCGCGAGGAGAGTGGCGGGGACACAGTGAAAGAGCGCGAGGAGAGTGGCAGGGACACAGTGAAAGAGTGTGAGGAGAGTGGCGGGGACACAGTGAAAGAGCGTGAGGAGAGCTGCGGTGACACAGGATATAAGAGCGCGAGGAGAGTGGCGGGGACACAGGATAAAAGAGCGCGAGGAGAGCGGCGGGGACACAGTGAAACAGCGCGAGGAGAGCGGCGGGGACACAGAGTAAAAGAGCGCGAGGAGAGCGGCGGGGACACAGCTGCCGGAGAAGCGACCTTCAGATTTACGGCGAGAGCAGTGGCCAGGAGTCTGTCAGGAAGGTAAGTTTGCCTCTTTAAATCTTTAAAAACTTACCTTGAAGAGTGACATCACAGCAAAGCAGTGACCTGATTGGCTGGTAAGGAAAGTGCTCCAATTAGCAGTAGCTGGGAGAAATTTGACTCTTCATATGTTGGTATGTATTGTGATTGGCAAGTAAAATCTTTATCCTTTCACTTATTCATTATTTGATATTATATTTGTATTCAGTTAAGGTACAGTGTAAAAATGGCAGGAAATCCCAGTCCCGTGTTATGCTCCTCGTGCTCAATGTGGGAGTTCAGGGACGCGGCCGATGCCCCTGCAGCTCCTGTTAGACCGCATGACGGCTCTGGAGCTGCGGATGGACTCACTTTGGAGCATCCGCGATGCTGAGGAGGTTGTGGATAGCACATTCAGTGAGCTGGTCACACCGCAGATTAGGATTGGTGAGGGAGACAGGGAATGGGTGACCAAAAGGCAGAGAAAGAGCAGGAAGGCAGTGCAGGTGTCCCCTGCGGTCATCTCCCTCCAAAACAGGTATAACGTTTTGAATACTGTTGGGGGAGATGACTCACCAGGGGAAGGCAGTAGTAGCCAGGCTCATGGCACCGTGGCTGGCTCTGCTGCACAGAAGGGCGGGAAAAAGACTGGAAGGGCTATAGTCATAGGGAATTCAATCGTAAGGGGAGTAGACAGGCGTTTCTGTGGTCGAAAATGAGACTCGCGAATGGTATGTTGCCTCCCGGGTGCACGGGTCAGGGATGTCTCAGATCGGCTGCAGGACATACTGAAGGGGGAGGGTAAACATCCGGTTGTCGTGGTGCATATAGGCACCAACTATATAGGTCAAAAACAGGATGAGATCCTACAATCAGAATTTAGGGAGTTAGGAGATAAGTTAAAAAGTAGGACCTCAAAGGTAGTAATCTCAGGATTGCTACCAGTGCCACGAGAAAGTCAGAGTAGAATTTAAGAATAGTCAGAATGAATATGTGGCTTGAGAGATGGTGCAGGAGGGAGCGGTTCAGGTTTTGGGACATTGGCACCGGTTCTGGGGACCGTGGGACCATCACAAATCGGATGGTCTACACCTGGGCAGGACTGGAACCAATGTCCAAGGGGGTGCTTTTGCTAACACTGTTGGGGAGGTTTTAAACTAATGTGGCAGGGGGATGGGAACCAGATTAGGAAGTTAGAGGTCAGTAAAGAGGCAGCAACTAAAGCCAGTAAGGTACTAGATAATAAACTCAATGTGACTAAGGGGAAGAGTAGACAGGGAAGAGATGATGAACTCAAAGGGACAGGTGGTCTGAGGTGCATTTGTTTCAATGCGAGAAGTGTAGCAGGTAAGGCAGATGAACTTAGGGCTTGGATTAGTACCTGGGAATATGATGTTATTGGTATTACTGAGACTTAGTTGAGGGAAGGGCAAGACTGGCAACTAAATATCCCAGGTATTGATCCTTCAGGAGGGATAGAGAGGGAGGTAAAAGGGGTGGAGGAGTTGCATTACTGGTCAGAGATGATATCACAGCTGTGATTAAGGAGGGCACGATGGAGGATTCGAGCACTGAGGCAATATGGGTAGAGCTAAGAAATAGGAAGGGTGCAGTAACATTGTTGGGACTTTACTACAGGCCTCCCAAAAGCGAGCGTGAAGTAGAGGTACAAATATGTAGACAGATTATAGAAAAATGTAGGAGCAATAGGGTGGTCGTGATGAGAGATTTTAACTTCCCCAACATTGAATGGGACTCATGTAGTGTTGGAGGAGTAGATGGAGCAGAATTTGTAAGGAGCATCCAGGAGAGTTTTTTTAGAGCAGTATATAAATAGTCCAACTGGGAAGAGGCCATACTGGATCTGGTATTGGGGAATGATCCCGGCCAGGTGGTTGAAGTTTCAGTCGGTGATTACTTTGGGAATAGTGAGAGTGGTCCTAAAGAAAGAGTGCTAAATTGGGGAAAGGCCAAGTATAACAAAATTCGCAGGAGCTCGGGAATGTGGATTGGGAGCAGCTGTTTAAGGGTAAATCCACATTTGAAATGTGGGAGTCTTTTGAGGAAATATTGATTAGAGTGCAGGACAGACATGACCCTGTGAAAATGAGGGATAGAAATGGCAAGATTAGGGAACCATGGATGACGGGTGGAATTGTGAGACTAGCAAAGATGAAAAAGAAAGCATTCATAAGATCTAGGCGACTTAAAACTGATGAAGCTTTGGAGGAATATTGGGAAAGTAGGACAAATCTCAAACGCGCAATAAAGAGGGCTAAAAGGGGTCATGAAATATCTTTGGCTAACAGGGTTAAGGAAAATCCCAAAGCCTTTTATTCATATATAAGGAGCATGAGGGTAACTAGAGAAAGGATTGGCCCACTCAAAGACAAAAGAGGGAATTTATGCGTGGAGTCAGAGGAAATGGGTGAGATTCTAAATGAGTACTTGCATCGGTATTCACCAAGGAGAGGGACATGACGGATGTTGAGGCTAGGGATGGATGTTTAAATACTCTAGGTCAAGTCGGCATAAGGAAGGGGGAAGTTTTGGGTATTCTAAAAGGCATTAAGGTGGACAAGTCCCCAGATCAGGATGGGACCTATCCCAGGTTACTGAGGGTAGCGAGGGACGAAATAACTGGGGCCTTAACAGATATCTTTGCAGCATCCTTGAGCACGGGTGAGGACCCGGAGGACTGGAGAATTGCTAATGTTGTCCCTTTGTTTAAGAAGGGTAGCAGGGATAATCCAGGGAATTATAGACCTGTGAGCTTGACGTCAGTGGTAGGCAAACTGTTGGAGAAGATACTGAGGGATAGGATCTATTCACATTTGGAAGAAAATAGACTTATCAGTGATAGGCAGCATGGTTTTGTGCAGGGAAGGTCATGTGTTACAAACCTAATAGAATTCTTTGAGGAAGTGACAAAGTTAATTGATGAGGGAAGGGCTGTAGATGTCATATACATGGACATCAGTAAGGTGTTTGATAAAGTTTCCCATGGCAGGTTGATGGAAAAAGTGAAGTCGCATGGGGTTCAGGGTGTACTAGCTAGATGGATAAAGAACTGGCTGGGCAACAGGAGACAGAGAGTAGTGGTGGAAGGGAGTATCTCAAAATGGAGAAGGGTGACTAGTTGTGTTCCACCGGGATCCGTGCTCGGACCACTGTTGTTTGTGATATACATAAATGATCTGGACGAAGGTACAGGTGGTCTGATTAGCAAGTTTGCAGATGATACGAAGATTGGTGAATTGCAGATAGTGAGGGGGACTGTCAGAGAATACAGCAAAATATAGATAGATTGGAGAGTTGGGCAGAGAAATGGCAGATGTAGTTCAATCCAGGCAAATGCGAGGTGATGCATTTTGGAAGATCTAATTCAAGAGCGGACTATACGGTCAATGGAAGAGTCCTGGGGAAAATTGATGTACAGAAAGATCTGGGAGTTCAGGTCCATTGTACCCTGAAGGTGGCAACGCAGGTCGATCGAGTTGTCAAGAAGTCATACAGCATGCTTGCCTTCATCGGACGGGGTATTGAGTACAAGAGTCGGCAGGTCATGTTACAGTTGTACAGGACTTTGGTTAGGCCACATTTGGAATACTGCGTGCAGTTCTGGACGCCACATTACCAGAAGGATGTGGATGCTTTAGAGCGAGGAGGGTCACCAGGATGTTGCCTGGTATGGAAAGTGCTAGCTATGAAGAAAGGTTGAGTAGATTAGGATTGTTTTTGTTGGAAAGACGGAGGTTGAGGGGGGACCTGATTGAGGTCTACAAAATTATGAGAGGTATGGACAGGGTTGATAGCAACAAGCTTTTTCCAAGAGTGGGGATTCAATTACACGAGGTCACGATTTCAAGGTGAGAGGGGGAAAGTTTAAGGGAGATGTGCGTGGAAAGTTTTTTACGCAGAGGGTGGTGGGTGCCTGGAACGCTTTGCCAGTGGAGGTGGTAGAGGAGGGCACGATAGCATCATTCAAGATGCATCTAGACAGATATATGAACGGGCGAGGAACAGAGGGAAGTAGATCCTTGGAAAATAGGCGACAGGTTTAGATAAAGGATCTGGATCGGCGCAGGCTGGGAGGGCCGAAGGGCCTGTTCCTGTGCTGTAATTGTCTTTGTTCTTCTTTGAGTCATTCACACTCCATCACATGGTAGCAACTGTCCAATTTTGCCAGAAGCAACTTGCCATCCATCAGATCACTCCTTTTGCCATTCCAATTATTCAAGGTAATTTCCCCATATTACCTCAGCCTCGTGCAAGTGGGTAAGCAAAAGTACATTTCACACCTTGGGTGCGATTCTCTGAAATGGAGACAGAGTGTTCGCGACGTCGTGAACGCCGTCGAGGTTCACGACAGTGCGAAACGGCCCCTATCCCGACCGATTCAGGGCCCGAAAATGGGCTAGGTGCGGCGCCGTGTCATTTAAGCGCGCCAGGCCTTGGCGCCGTGTCAAGGCGGCTGCGCATACATGACGCGACCGGCGCCGCATAACTGGCGTCACCCGCGCATGCGCGGGTTGGCCGGCGCCAACCCACGCATGCGTGGTTGCCGTCCTCCCCGAGTCCTCAACGCAAGAAGATGTCCGACGGATCTTGCGGGGCTGCGGACGAAAGGAAGTCCTCCTTCAGAGAGGCCGGCCCGACGATCGGTGGGCACCGATCGCGGGACAGACCCCATTTGAGGGGCCCCCCGGTGCAGGATCCCCCCTCCCCCCCCACAGGCCGCATCCCCAGCGATCCCGCGCTGTTCCCGCCGGCAGCGACCAGGTGTGGACGGCGCCGGGGGAAGCCCGCCGTTTTGGGCAGGCTACTCGGCCCATCCGGCACTGAGAATCGCGGGGGTACCGGTGAATCGCCATTTTGGCTGTCTCGGGCGATTCACTGGACCGTGCCGCGCAAAACGTGATTGTGCCGATCTGGCCGCTTCAGTGAATAGCGGGAGGGCGTCGGACCGGCGTCGCGGGAAAATGTGGCGACCCAGGCGATTCTCCAAACCAGCGCGGGAGCGGAGAATCGCGCCCCTTATCTTTTAAAAATGTGTAAAAACAAGAGATCTTGTTGCTGTGGGTACTCAAGGTGAAAGGGTGAAGCAGTGCACTACGGACTGGCTGTAATAGTACTGTATGAATTAAGATTTTACAGTGTCAATCCAGTTCTTAATGGGCACGGACTTAAAACACAAAACTGCACCTAACTCACTATTTTGTAATCGTTCAGATAGAGCCAAGAATGTTTGACACAGGAGACAGGAAAAATTGAATACTCATGCAGAAACGGACTGAGGCACGTGGATGGGCTGGAGCAGAGCAGTGTGTTCTGCAATTTGTCTATATTGTAATGTCCTGGGAGTGTTTAACGCTGATGCTGAGTGACTGACATGGAGTATACAATCCTCCACTGTGACTTTCCTTATTATGATAAACTAGGAAAGAAAGAATCATTGATGAGGCACAAAGCAAGTCCTCAAGTTAAACATGGGCGATAATGAAGTTGCTGCATTCAGTTCCTGCCACCAACTTCATTCCCCTTCCCAGCCACCATCTCAAACTCAACCAGATTATTTGCAACTTCAGCATTTTATTTGATCCTAAATCCTAAACTGAGCTCCATGTCCTTATCGCAAAAACATCCAGCTTCCATGCCATTGCTCACATCATCCTGCTTCGAATCATCAATCCAGCTCAACACATTAACAGCTGTCTATTCAGTCATCTGAATTTTTTTGGAATTTCCCCAGTTTTCTTAAAAATCTAGCCTATGTATCTAAAAAAATATATAAAAAGCTAATAGAAACTGATACACCACAAAGGTTATGGAATATAAAAGCCAAGGTGATTTACTACAATTATACAGGGCACTGGTTCGACCTTAAGAGGATTACAAAGTTCAATTTTGAGAAATTAATGGTAGGATGGATATGTTATCCATTGAAAAAGTTCAATGATATTTCAGATGGACACAGTAAGAAGTCTTACAACACCAGGTTAAAGTCCAACAGGTTTGTTTCACACACTAGCTTTCGGAGCACTGCTCCTTCCTCAGGTGAATGAAGAGGTAACCTCTTATCTCTGAAGGTTACCTCTTCATTCACCTGAGGAAGGAGCAGTGCTCCGAAAGCTAGTGTTTGAAACAAACCTGTTGGACTTTAACCTGGTGTTGTAAGATTTCTTTCTGTGCTCACCCTAGTCCAACGCCGGCATCTCCACATCATTTCAGATGGAGGCTGGACTGCCCAAAACTGAAATATTATTTATATTAAAGTGAGGAGGTAATAGAATGATCTGATCAAAGATGTTTATCATAATAAAGGAACAGATCAGTGGAATTATTTTCCCTCTGTCGATGAATCTAGGAAGAGGGTGCATAACCAACAAACTAAGTCAGTGGCCACATATAAGGATTTCTGACTGCACCCTTATAGGTGGGTCTTTGTGTTGCACATCAAAATGATTAATAAGCATCATGGTGAAGTACAGGATGCTCATTATTTTGACTTAATTAATATCAGCCTCTTTTCATTCAGTGTTTGTGGCCCACCTATGGAGTGATTGGAAAGCACACCTGCAAGAGACATGAATATCTTGTGCAGAACACAAGAGGGTGCAATTGGTACATTCATGGGTTAGAACATCATACAAGCAGGATAATGTCTCTCTTGTGGGAACCATGAATTGGATTCAATTTGAATTGTTTTTTGGAGCAGGCAAGGAGCTGGATTAGGGGGTTGCTCCTGTCCACACTCTGAGCTCTGGCTTTGTAGCTCTGATAAAATAATTTTTTTTTAAATTAAAAGAGGTGAGTCAATTCCCATAAAAGACAACATGCAAATTAATTACACAAATAACTGACGCCATTGAACCCAATCAACATCTGTGCCAGACCTGAATATCAACACCGGTTTTAAATAAATACAAATCAGAGATTATGCCTAGATTATGACCCAGAAAGCCACGGATAAAAAAATCAATTGAGATGTTTAAAAAATATACTTATTTGGCAAGTAAGGATATTGAGTAAAGGTAAGAAAATAAAAAGGTCCACTATTATTCCACTAAATTTGGTTTTGAAAAAACATCTGAGATGTTCCGAGAGCTGTAAACAAGAAACTAGAAGGGTGACTAAAAGCTTTGCCAAATGAGTCAGTTTTAAGGAGGGGCTTAAAGGAGGTGATGGTGGAGAGGCAGATAGACCTACAGTAGTTGTGTAGTGCCAGAAGACTGGAGGATAGCAAATGTTGTCCCCTTGTTCAAGAAGGGGAGTAGAGACAATCCCAGTAACTATAGACCAGTGAGCCTTACTTCTGTTGTGGGCAAAGTCTTGGAAAGTTTTATAAGAGATAGGATTTATAATCATCTAGAAAGGAATAATTTGATTAGGGATAGTCAACATGGTTTTGTGAAGGGTAGGTTGTGCCTCACAAACCTTATTGAGTTCTTTGAGAAGGTGACCAAACAGGTGGACAAGGGTAAAGCAGTTGATGTGGTGTACATAGATTTCAGTAAAGCGTTTGATAAGTTTCCCCACGATAGGCTATTGCAGAAAATACGGAGGCATGGGATTCAGGGTGATTTCGCAGTTTGGATCAGAAATTGGCTAGCTGGAAGAAGGTGGTGGTTGATGGGAAATGTTCAGCCTGGAGTTCAGTTACTAGTGGTGTACCACAAGGATCTGTTTTGGGGCCACTGCTGTTTGTCATTTTTATAAATGACCTGGAGGAGGGCGTAGAAGGGTGGGTGAGTAAATATGCAGATGACACTAAAGTCGGTGGAGTTGTGGACAGTGCGGAAGGATGTTGCAGGTTACAGAGGGACATAGATGAGATGCAGCGCTGGACTGAGAGGTGGCAAATGGGAGTTTAATGCAGAAAAGTGTGAGGTGATTCATTTTGTAAGGAGTAACAGGAATACAGAGTACTGGGCTAATGGTAAGATTCTTGGCAGTGTGGATGAGCAGAGAGATCTTGGTGTCTATGTACATAGATCCCTGAAAGTTGCCACCCAGGTTGATCGGGTTGTTAGGAAGGCGTACGGTGTGTTAGCTTTTATTGGTAGATGGATTGAGTTTCGGAGCCATGAGGTCATGTTGCAGCTGTACAAAACTCTGGTGCGGCCACATTTGGAGTATTGCGTGCAGTTCTGGTCGCCGTGTTATAGGAAGGATGTGGAAGCATTGGAAAGGGTGCAGAGGAGATTTACCAGGATGTTGCCTGGTATGGAGGGAAGATCTTATGAGGAAAGGCTGAGGGACTTAAGGCTGTTTTCGTTGGAGAGAAGGTTAAGAGTTGACTTAATTGAGGCATACAAGATGATCAGAGGATTAGATAGGGTGGACAGTGAGAGCCTTTTTCCTCGGATGGTGATGGCTAGCACGAGGGGACATAGCTTTAAATTGAGGGGAGATAGATGTAGGACAGATGTCAGAGGTAGGTTCTTTACTCAGAGAGTAGTAAGGGCGTGGAATGCCCTGCCTGCAACAGTAGTGGGCTCGCCAACATTAAGGGCATTTAAATGGTCATTGGATAAACACATGGATGATAAGGGAATAGTGTAGATGGGCTTTAGATTGGTTTCACAGGTCGGCGCAACATCGAGGGCCAAAGGGCCTGTACTGCACTGTAATGATCTATGTTCTATAGCACGCTTGAGAAGAATATGGATTCAAGCCCCACTGCAAGACCAAAGCACTTAGTATAGCACATAAATGGTTAAGAGGGTGCTGATCTCACAGTTCACAGTATAATTTATAGAATAGGAGAGCTCCTCAAGTGTGGCCAAGATCCATCCTTCAAACACTACTAGATGTGACACGTTCCAAAGCTGTTTGAGGGAACTTGCTGCAAAATACTTGATACAATTCAAAAAGTAACTCTGGCTGTGAAAAACTTTGGGATTTTCAAGGACATGAAGGTGTGATATTATTCCTCTGGGAAGTAATTCAAACAATGGCTTTAAGTTAATTGAAGGGAGAGAGCATTTAAGAGATCTTAATCAGAGGAATGGAGATTTCAGGGATGGGGAAAATTGAGATTTCAGTGATGAATTGAATTACAGAAATAAGGAAGAGAAAGGTCGTGCAGCAATTTAAACAAAGGATAACAATTTTTGATTAGAGTCACTGGGTGAACAGAGAGCCAAGGTTCCCATTTGATGCAGTTGAGCCAGATCTGACACTGAACAGCTAAATCAGTCTTGCACCAGGTATGCTCAAGTGTGCACTCCTTGGGCTTGAGACAACAAAGATGAATGACATACCACAGGGACAGTAGGAAGTCTTACAACACCAGATTAAAGTCCAACAGGTTTGTTTGGAATCACTGGCTTTCGGACCGCAGCTTCATCAGGCAACTCACCTAATGAAGGAGCTGCGCTCCGAAAGCTAGTGATTGCAAACAAACCTGTTGGACTTTAACCTGGTGTTTTAAGTCTTCTTATTGTGCCCACCCCAGTCCAACGTCGACATCTCCACATCTATACTACAGGGAATAACTGGGTTTGGAGGCAGTCAATTTTTCTGGGGACAAAGGCATTGAAGGTGGTGGTGAAGGAGTGGTTCAGCAATGCAACAATTTCAGTACATGCCACAGCAAATGGAAAGATAAAGGCTAGGCAGTTGGGAGTGACTTGGGGAAAGAGTTTCTTCCAAGATCTGATGTGAAGCAAGGTAGTGGATTACCTTTCCAGCTGTAAACCTAGATTTTTTCCAATATGCAGAAGATAGTGGTAATGAATTGGGTCTACTTGGTCTGGGAGCATTGGCTATAGTAAGGACATGGTGCTCAAGTTCAACTCTCACTTTGTCAAGTTCAAGAGTTCACCAAAATATATTTTAAGTGAAATCCTTATTCATCTGGGAAACAAACTTATAAATAACTTACCTAATTTCATCTGTATCTGGAACTTTGGTGTATGGCAAGATGGCCCGAACTCTCCTTCTATCCTCAACAGGCTATAATTTTGGATAGGAAAAACAATCCTTATTTTTACAAATGAAAAAACAAAAGCTAACAAAAATTGCACTATTCAAGTTCTTACATGAAGTACATTATGACTGATTTAACATATCTTATTTTATTTACTGTATCTTCCACATCATAAAACAGTCAGGTGTCAAAATTGTTTCCAATTGACAAAACACATCTAATTAAACCAATCCATTGGATTGGCATTGTTTACCACAGTGAACATCTTTCACTTGTGTGCCTCATTACTGATTAGTGCCTTGGAAATCAAGGAATTAAACATTTCAGAGGAAAAACATGAATGGATATCATGTTTAATCATCAACAATTTAAATTGGATGGAGATATAGCCAAAGTGGGCCATCACTAAGACCAATATATTTAATTAAAAGTAAGTAAGGTCACCATAGTCCCATGGGATGCTTTCCCCTTTGAGAGGGAGAGCTGACTGGTGGTAATTTAACCTGAGAATCATCACACCACAGGTGAGGGGCAAGATTGAAAAGATGGGCCTTCATGAATAACCTCAGCCAGTGTGGGTATTGAACCCGCACTGTTGGCCTTGCTCTGCATCATGCACCAGCTGTCCAGCCAACTGAGCTAAACCGGCACCAAGTAGTCCAAAATTTAATTGCATCAAGAAAATTAATTGTATCAAATGAAATTTTAAAATGGTATTTAAGGGTTTAAAGGGTAATTAGCATAAATGTCTATGTCTATTTCAGAGGGTTGCTGTGAAATTATGTTAAAAGCTTTGCTTAAAAAAGGAATATTGAAGACTTTGGGAAGCATGCAGTGGAATGTGATTAGATGAGGTGACATAGAGAAAAGCAGCAGAACATACTGATGGGCCAAATGGCCTATTTCTCTAACAGAGAACCATAAAATATCATGTGACATGAAATAAAGCTACCATCTTGCATACAAACATATGGTATGTACAGTGGCACACATTGGCCAGGATTTTATGGCCCCTCCCACCAAGAGAACATTAGGATCCCGAACGGAATAGAGATTTAAATGCCTTGCTGCTACCACCAGAGGGAGACACACCGAGTGGGGCTGTAAAATCCTGGCCATTGATTTTCAAGCAACTGCAAAACAAAGACCAATTGTTTTGTTTGGTTCATTTTCTTGATCTATCATAGGATTCTTCCATCTACCAATGGTTTTACTTAAATGCCACAGCTGAAAGGAAAAATGCAAAATATGCTTTCAAAGGCATGTAGTATCATGGTAACAGGACATGATTCACCAAGTGATAACCTCTTTTCTACAGTAATTCACACTATTTTTGTCTGATCCATGAAAAAGAACAGTAACACAAATATCAATTCTAAGTTTACAAAGAAAACATAAGATGAGACAATATTCACGGTCTAAAGAATGAAAACCTTACATGGCAATTCATTTTTTTTTTCCGTGTGACATTTTACTCATTGGTTAAAAACTAACAAGTCAGGTTACTGGAGATGACAAGCGAGACAGATCAGAGGAATAGAGTCAGATTGAAATTCAAGATCATAATTAGATTCAAATAAGTGGTAAAATCAGGAAATATCAGTTTGGTGATGCCAAGCTTGGATTTTAGAAGTGTGTACGTGAAACAAAGCATTAAGGAGATAAGAAGTTCCTCAGTATCCAGGTCCTGGGAATGTCAACATAGTTGTATGCAGTCGTTCAGCTGTTGACGAATGTTGAGGAATTATCAACAAAGAGTAAATAACCTTTGGTGAAAAGTAAAAGTGGTCACAAATACAAAGAAGAAACAGAGTAGGAGAACCACACTGATGGAAAGAGCCAGCTGATGATGCAACAACTCAGACAAGAGGATCTCAAAAGGAAATCAAGTAAGAACAATATGGAGAAAGATTTCCTATGTGCAGTACATAGCTTTCTATAAAGCAATTTACTTCCCCCAAAATCAAATCAAGATCACTCCCCTACAAATAGCACTACTCAAGGCTGACACCCAGTGCAGTACTGAGAGAGAGGTGCAATGTCTTTCCGATGAAATGCTAAACTGTGAAACACCCTCCGGTGGACAAAAAAGATCCCATGATACCATTTTGAAGAAGAGCGGGGAGTTATCTCCAGTGTCTTTGCCAATATGCATCCCCCAATCAAAAGCACAAAAATAGATTATGTGGGTATTATACTGTTGCTGTTTGTGGGTGCTTATTATGTGCAAAATTGGTTGCCGCCATTTTGTAAGGGCCACGAAGAATCCAGCACGAGTTTTAAGGATACAAAGTAATAACATTTATTTACTATAACACATATACATAACAGTAGCAGTAACTGCCCTTGCTACCTACTCCTTCCCGCCGGTTCCTGAACTGGCCAGCTTTGTTTATACTAGGAGTTTACTAGTGGTTTCTCCGCCCCCCTCATTGGGGAAGCTCACACAACCACAGGATTGTGGGATAGTCATTAGTCCCCAGCCAATGGTAAGTAGGCAGGTTATAACATCCCTCCCCCCCCAAAGTCCAAGGAATCCACCGAAGACCCTGGCTAAGGAGGGCGTCGGACTCATTTGGCCACAGGCTGGACACCATTTGCACGCGACGCTGGATCAGGCGGTGTGTAACGAGACGGAGACCGGCGCTTCCGTGATGAAGGGCGCAACGGTTGTACATCCACGGCCCGTGGACCCGAGGATTCCCCCTCTGATGCATCCTGTGTCTCCATCTCGGAGTCAGAGTCTGCTGCCTCCGTCATGTCAGCGTCTCTATCTCCATTCGGTCCCGTAACGACCTGCGCAGGCTTCGAGTGAGGCACCAGTGGAAGATTGTGAGGACTACCTTCCCTTGTCTCTGGTCTCTGCGGCTGTTGAAATGAGCTCCGGGGGTGGGGAATCTTTTGAGGGGATGGTCTTCTGGACCGAACGTGGTCTACATGTTTTCGCTGGAGACGACCCTGGGCTTGCACTTGGTAAGATATAGGGCCCGTTTGGCGAAAGATTACACCAGGAACCCATTGGGCACCACCAGCAAAATTCCGAACGAACACTGGGTCACCGGGCGCAAACTGCCGAATCAGCCGATGCCGAGAAAATCCCTGTCCCTGCCGTTCTTGTGTGCGGCGTACTTTTGCGGCAATGTCCGGGAAAACCATACTAAGGCGGGTGCGAAGTCTCCGGCCCATTAGGAGTTCTGCGGGAGCTACCCCAGTCACTGCATGGGGGGTGGTCCTGTACGTAAACAAAAAGCGAGCCAGTCTCGTGTCCATTGATCCGGAAGACTGCTTCTTTAGGCCTCTTTTGAATGTCTGCACTGCGCGCTCTGCCAACCCATTTGAAGCCGGGTGATAAGGGGCAGTGCGGATATGGCGGATGCCGTTCATCTTCGTGAACCTCGCAAACTCCTCACTCGTGAATGGAGTGCCGTTATCCGTGACCAGCACCTCGGGGAGGCCATGCGTACTAAACGATAAACGCATCTTTTCAATTGTTGCGCAGGACGTTGTCCCCTGCATCTTATGCACCTCTAGCCATTTGGACTGGGCGTCAATTAGTAGAAGGAACATGGATCCTTGAAAAGGGCCTGCGAAATCTGCATGCAAGCGTGCCCAAGGCCGCCCTGGCCATTCCCAGTGATGTAGGGGCGCGGCCAGCGGAAGCTTCTGATGCTCCTGGCAAATGGAGCAGTTTTGGGCCACCTTCTCAATGTCGGTGTCGAGGTCTGGCCACCAGACATAACTCCAGGCCAACATTTTCATTTTGGTCACGCCTGGATGCCCATTGTGCAAGTCTGATAGTATCAGCTCCTGGCCTTTTTCCGGGACAATCACACGCGTCCCCCACAAGAGGATGCCATCTTCCACGTAGAATTCTGACAGCTTGGAGGAAAATGCCCACAACGCGCCTGGGAGCTGTCTATGCTGCCCACCATACAGGACTATGTGCCGAACCTTTGACAGGACTGGCTCCGTCTGGGTCCACTCACGGATCTGTGATGCCGTGACAGGCAAGGTGTCCATAAAATTTAGGGTTGCAACCACCTCACCGGTCGTGGGGGTCGACATGGGGCCGGTCGATAAAGGCAATCGGCTCAGTGCGTCGGCATTTGCTATCTGCGTACCTGGTTTGTGCTCCAGAGAATACTCGTATGCAGCAAGCAACAAAGCCCAGCGCTGGATCCGTGCAGAAGCAATGGGCGGTATTGGCTTATCCTCTCTGAAAAGTCCCAGCAGGGGCTTATGATCAGTCACGATAGTGAAATGGCGGCCGTACACGTACTGGTGGAAGCGTTTCACCGCAAAAACCACTGCCAGGCCCTCCTTCTCAATCTGCGCGTACTTTTTCTCCGCTGCAGTCAATGTGCGGGAGGCGAAAGCTATCGGTCGTTCGGCCCCGTTCTCCATCTTGTGGGACAGGACGGCCCCAATTCCATACGGGGATGCATCACATGTGACGAGCAAAGGCTTTCCAGGATCATAGTGGGTTAGTAACCCAGACGACGACAATTGTTGCTTTACCCGCCGGAAAGCGGTTTCTTGCGGCTGACCCCAAACCCAGGTGTGATTTTTCTTTAGCAGAAGGTGCAAAGGGGCCAGCGTAGTTGCCAGATTGGGGAGGAACTTCCCATAATAGTTTACGAGACCGAGAAAAGAACGAAGATGCGAAGTGTCAGTGGGAGTGGGGGCATGTTGAATTGCACGCATCTTCTCTGCGACGGGGTGCAGACCTTCGCGGTCCACCCGATAACCTAGGTAGACTACTTCCTTTGCCTGAAATACGCACTTTGTGCGATGTAAACGGACTCCAGCCTCCGAAAGGAGTCGAAGGACAGCCTCATGATTTTCCAAATGTTCCTGCTCCGACGTCCCTGTAATCAAAACGTCATCTAGGTAGACAGCCACACGTGGTAAACCTTTCAAAATGCCCTCCATAACACGTTGAAAAATTGCGCAGGCAGAGGATACTCCAAAGGGCAATCGTGTATATTCATACAGGCCCCGGTGTGTATTAATCGTTACATATGGTCGGGAGGCAGGGTCCAGCTCCAACTGCAGGTAGGCGTGACTCATATCTAATTTTGTGAACGAGAGTCCACCTGAAAGTTTCGCGGAGAGATCCTCTATGCGAGGCATTGGATATCGGTCGAGTCGGGAAACCGTATTCACTGTAAGTTTATAGTCCCCACACAAGCGAACTGTGGCATCTGGCTTCATTACAGGTACAATTGGTGCTGCCCAGTCAGCAAAACGGACGGGCCTGATAATACTCAAACTCTCCAAACGAGTGAGCTCCCCTTCTACCTTCTCGAGCAAGGCGTAAGGCACTGGGCGCACCCGGAAATAGCGCGGCGTGGCTCCTGGTTCAACTTGGATACGGGCTATGGCCCCTTTTATTTTCCCCAAACCAGGCTGGAATACATCTGGGTATGTCCTAGCACCTCAGTTAACCCTACAGAAACTGTTTGGAGGATGTGTTGCCATTGAAACCGCAAATGGCACAACCAATCCCGACCCAACAGGCTGGGCCATGGCCGCGCACCACGATAAGTGGGAAACGCCCCTCCTGGCGTCCATAGACAACAGGGGTCATTGTAGTTCCTGCAATGTCCAGTGGTTCCCCCGTGTAGGTGGCCAACCTGGCCTGTGAGTCGGTTAATGTAAGGGTCTGTATACCCTGCTTGATGCGGTCGAATGTCCTCTGGGCGATCACGGGGACCGCTGCGCCAGTATCCAACTCCATCTCAAGCGGGTGGCCAGTGACCCATACTGTCACCTTAATGGGGGCCACACGGGGAGCTGCCACACAATGCAGCTGCAGGCAGTCGTCCTCCGTCTCCACGTCCTCAGGAGTAGTCACCGCAGGTTCATCCACATGGAAGGTACGGCCTCTGGGCTGGTCCCAGTTACTGCCCCTGGGCTGGTCCCAGTTTCGGTCGGAACGACGGCGCCTCTGGCGCCCCCAGGACCGCCGTCCGCGACGGGGTCGGCGCCTACAAGTCTGACACGGACATGGCTCCTCATCCATTGGCTCTGGAGAAGGCTCCCTTCGGGGAGGAATGTCCGACGGCCACTGGCGTCGGTCCGGACGTTGCCTCGCCCAATGTACCGCAGGAGTGCGGGGGGACGTTTTCGGACGGAAGGGGTTGCACCCCAAGGCATGCACTTCCATTCCCTGTAGCTCCTGTACTCCTCGCTCTGTCGGGACAATACTATTTGAATGGCCTGTTGAAAAGTCAATGTTGGCTCCGCTAACAACTTTCTCTGGGTGGCCGCATTGTTAATACCGCAAACCAAACGGTCGCGTAACATTTCTGACCAAGTCTCACCAGTCACAGTACTCCGCAATCCTGCGTAGCCTGGATAGAAAATCGGCAAGGGATTCTCCAGGGGTCCTCTCAGCGGTATTAAACCGGTAACGCTGGACTATCGTGGACGGGGTTGGGTTAAAATGTTGCCCCACTATATTCACAAGTTCATCAAACGTTTTGGTGTCCGGCGCAGCTGGGTACGTAAGGCTCCTAATCACCCCAAACGTATGCGGGCCGCAGGCGGTGAGCAATATGACCACCTGGCGCTCGTTTTCGGTGATATTGTTTGCCCGAAAATAGTAACGCATCCGTTGTGTGTACTGGTTCCAGCGCAGCATCGAAAACATCCAAACGTCCGTACAGAGGCATGGTATAATAGAAAACAGCTTCCAACCTGTATCCAACAAAAATCCAGGGAGGTGGCTTCAGCAGTGGAGACAGCTATTCACTTTAACCTTCGTCGCCAGTTTTGTAAGGGCCACGAAGAATCCAGCACGAGTTTTAAGGATACAAAGTAATAACATTTATTTACTATAACATATATACATAACTGTAGCAGTAACTTCCCTTGCTGCACACTCCTTCCCGCCGGTTCCTGAACTGGCCAGCTTTATTTATACTAGGAGTTTACTAGTGGTTTCTCCGCCCCCCTCGTTGGGGAAGCTCATACTCCCACAGGATTGTGAGATAGTCATTAGTCCCCAGCCAATGGTAAGTAGGCAGGTTATAACACGCCATTTCTACATTGGATCAATCGTTACATTTCAAAAAGTATTTCAATGGCTGCAAAGCACTTTTGAGACGTCCAGCAGTCATAAAAAGTGTTCTATACCAGTTTTTGGCAAGGAAGTTTTATCACGTGTTGTTTTCCAAAAAACAAGTCACCACAAATTCCCAACCGTCATAGGCACTTGGAGTTCAGTTGTATCAGTTGTCCCTTTAAGAAATCTTTTAACGAAATTCACTCACGGTCCATTCCCGAACAGGTGCTAGAATGTGGCGACTAGGGGCTTTTCACAGTGACTTCATTGAAGCCTACTTGTGACAATAAGCGATTATTACTATATCTAGCTAAAATAGCATAATCTAGGGATTGCATCCCTTTGGAACAAACACCTGTGCCTTTTGCACATGGGTTTCTTCAATCTCTCCAAATAGAGATTGAGTTAATATCAGATGAGGTGAAGTTTAGTTTGAATGTAAACTGCTTCATACACAGCAATTAGTATGAACAGAATAGCTTAGATTAACTTGTGTTCAAGTAATGATACAAAATAAAGTACATGCAGCACATCCTCACAGGAGTGGGATGTCTTACTTTCACAGAATAATCTCCTTTTCTTCTCACTGGATGATTTAAGTGATAACCCTCGATTATGATTTACAGGCTTTTGAACCCAACAGGTGGCAGATGAAACAAGGACACAAACAATGAGAAAGAAAACAGCAGCTACAAAACTTCAATTTCAATCTGCCACCTGGGTTCCGCAATCCTTTCACTCCTCTATTACTGCATATATTATAACTGGACGGGAACATCCCAGAATGAAACCCTGGGTCAAAAGACAATATGTGGGATTCTCCGGTCGCTGATTCCGAAACCGGGTTCAGCGATTGGCCGGAGAATCAAAGTTTACGACCAGGTCGGGAGCGGCGCTGCTTTCGCGATGCTCCGCCCTTTCCAAAACGGCATGCTCTCCGAGTACGCCGCACGACGGCCTTAGGACGTTGCCTGAGGCATGCCCCCCGAAGCTCCGCCACCAACCGGCCGAGTTCCCGACGGCGTGGGTCTCTCATGGTCTCATCCGTTGGTAACTCGACGTGGCGGCTGTGGGCTCAGTCCAGCGCCGCCACAGTTGAGGGAGGGTCGATCCGCGGGCAGAGGGGACTTTGCCTGGGGCTGGGAGCACTGTGGAGGGGGGGATTCCAGGTGCGCGAGCCTGCCAAATGTCATTTCGCAGGCCAGGTCCATGAGCGGCCGGTGCCACGTTGCACGGCACAGCTGCTGCAGGCAGCCGCCGTGTGCATGCATGGCCACGGATCCGTTAATTCTCCCGGCCGTATCAGCAGCTAGAGCCAAGTGCTCTCACGCTGCCTTGATGCTAGTCCCCATCCAAACGGAGGATCGGTGGCTGTTTTGCAACATTTTCTCTGTTGTAAAACGCCACTGTTCCCATGCCGGCGTTGGGACAAAGCCTCAAAAGCTGAGAATCCAGCCCAATATTCTTCAATATTCTTTCCAAAATCCAAACCTAAACTGAGATAGCTACTCCCTACAGGACCCCTGGCCTCACCTCCTCATAATCCAACTTCATACCCCAGCTCTCCCAACCTCAATCCCAATCCGATTACGGTTCCTCCCCTCACCAACCCACCCAGCACCACCTACTAATGCCCAAATGGACTTGAGAGATTCACAAATAGATGCGTATTTTTACCAGAAGAGGAACAACCATATCTGTGAACCTTGAAAGAATTAAAGGCCTGCCTTTGCAAATATCAAAATTCCTGATAATAAAAAGTGGAGGAACAGAGTACAGAACCACTAATTCGTTTTTATACCCAAGAATTTTTTAAAAATTAAATATGAAAAGTTGGATTATTATACAATACTCCAGCGACAATACCACTGCGCCACCACCTCCCCATATTACACAAGGTTTTAGGAGTACCATGGCTTACAAAGAGCGTCTTAATCTACAATGATCTCATTATCACAAAAGTTCCTTTCAAACAAACACGATGACTGTGGTCAAAATATAGGCACTCTGCTCTGAACCCAAGTTAGTGTCTGTGGATTTCTCCTCAGAATCTCCCCAGACGATGAACACATGAGATTTTCCAAATTCTACTCCCAAAAACACGTTTTAAAATCTTCTCTCATAATAATGCTTTCCCTTAGCAGTTTGCATTCTAAGTCCAGACCAGGTTTTCCAAATTACACTATTAAACAGTCTGCTCCAATTTTAGTAGTGAATCCGGGCTAGGATTTCACACCAACCCCTTTAGGATTTATTTGTCTTGACTGCTATGCAAACTGCTCAGAATTGTTTTAACTCTTGATTCCCAGACTGTATTAAAATGGCATCAGCCGTTTGATTTATCTTTGAAGGCTGTTGTCTCACTTTAAATCTGGTTACTGCCACTGTCTCTTTAACTCAGAACACTTTGTTTACTCTTCCTTGAATTCTTCTGAACAATATCTTGGTGTCTCTTCACTTATCTACGAACTTCTTAAGACACTTAATTTTCTCTCATTGGCTTTAGATTTCCGGCATCTGTTTTCTTACCTATTACTCCATGGTATAGCTTGGGCTGGATTCTCCGCCCCGCCACACCACTTTTCAGCCTCGACCCGCCGGCGGGATTCCCCGTTACGCCGGCCAGTCAATGGGGTTTCATTGTGGGGTAGCCCTGCGCCAGCAGGAAACCCCGGGCACCGGTAGAACGGAGAATCACGCCGGCGGAGAACCCCGCACCTTTTCTTCTAGCAAGGCTGAGAGAGATGTTCCCTTTCTAGCCTTCTTCAACCAACTGCTTCCAGCAGAGCTGACAGAGCTGCCTTCTCTCTCACTACCCATCTCCTACTGCAATCAAATCAGCTAAATTAAAACTTAAACTTCTCTACTATACAAGGTCCCAGCTGTTAAGCAACACCCGCATGCTTATGCCTTTTATTTATCCTTCACATTGTAGCCCTCTCTCAGCACAATAGAAACACAGTTGGAACTTAACCAACCCCCACACCCATGAACACCTTTGCCAAGCATGAATCTAACTATAGGTTTTACTCTTCCAGGTGAAGAAACATCAAATTGAACCCACATAAAACTTTACTTTATTCCTAATGTTTACCACAAATATAAATCCCTTAAAACTATCTTAGTTTACCTAAGACCACCATACAAATATATTGAGATATTATCACAAAGACCTCCAACTTCCATTCTCTGCTCTCACTTCGGAATCACATGGTTTCAAGTCCAAGTCCCATTCCAAGGCATAAGCACAAAAGCAAGGCTGACATTCCAGTGCAGTATTGAAGGAGCACTGAACTGTTTGAGGTGCCATATTTCAGATGATGTGTTAAACCAAATCCTCAACTGTCTGCTCAGGTGGATGAAAAGATCTCAGGGCACCATTGAGGAACAGTGCGTTGGTTACCCCCGTAGTCCTAGTCAATATTTAACCCTGAATCAACATCACCAGAAGATTATCTGCTCATTATCACATGCTGTATGTGGGACTTTGTGGAGTGCACAATGGCTGCCGTGTTTCCTGTGTTACAACAGTGACTACAATTCATTCAGTACTTCATTGCTGTAAAGTGCTTTGAAACACTGGTGATTTTGAAAAGTGCTGTACAAGTGCAAAGTTTTTACTTCCTTTCTAATAGCAGCCTTCTCAACTGAATATACAAACAAAATGTCTGTTCTTTCCATAAAAGCTGATTTTCCTGGTACAATCTGGTTCTCGCAATTCTGTTTCTGCTTTTAAACTATGGGTTTTCTTCAGAAAATTTATGTATTTTAAAATAGTTAAAAGCAGATTTTTATGCTCAGTAAAGGCTGCCGCTTGGCAGAACTTTGACCTCCATGTGACGACAACTTAATTTAATAATACATGTTCTAAATTACAATGGCATTAGATGATGCCAATTACAATGACATTAGATGATGCCAATTTTCCAATTCTCTCTAATCCCCACAGATTTCACACATTGCTTATTTACTTACTAAGTTTCCAAGAAGCCAATTGGTTATTGCTTATTTACCTACGCAATAAACTGCGTTTCCAAGAAGCCAATTGGTTAATGTGACCAGAGATTACACAACCCCCAGAGGCACTCTGCAGTAACAGGTGAAACGGAAAACTTAAATATTTCAGGTACAGTCCTTCATTAAGTGAGTAGTGAGCTTGTGGAATTCATTACCACAGGAAGTAGTTGAGTCCAAAACACTATGGTTTCAAGAAGCGGTTAGATATAGCATTTGAAGGGATCAAAGGATATGGGGAAAGCGGGATTAGGCTATTGAGTTGGATGATCAGCCATGACCATAATGAATGGTGGAGGGGGCTTGAAGGGCCAAATGGCCTCCTCCTGTTCCTATTTTTTCTGTTTCTATGATATCATACTCCAATCTCTAAGGGTCCCCAACATGTTCCTATGCTTCAATATTCTTTCCAAATCTAGACTGAGATAGCTACTCCCTACAAGACCCTGGCCTCTCCTCCTCACAATCCAACTTCATACCCCAGCTCACCCAACCTCGATCCCAATCCTACCACAGTCCCTCCCCTCACCAACCCATCCACCACCACCAACTAGTGCCCAAATAGACTTTGAGAGATTCACAAACAAATGCACATTTTTCCCAGAGGAGAAACAACCATATCAGTAAACCTTGAAAGAATTAATGTTCTGCCCTCGCAAATATCAAAATCCCTGATAATTCAATAAATAATCTCCTTCATTCAGAGCTATACTTCACCAGGATTCAAAATTAATTGATCATATTTTGCACTCTGTGCCAGCTATTCATTACGCCTACCCATAGATTTACTGTCGTATTTTAAAGTAGAATGTACCGTGACTCCCGTGTAGGGGATGTGGGTCCTGTGTGAACTGGACAGTAAACTGTATATTTTCTTAACAATTCTTCAGTTTGATTAGTTAATGAAGAGCCTATGGTTTCGACCAGGAAGTGCAAGTTAGAATATTCCAGTCAATGCCAAATTATGTACAAAGAGAAAAAGAGAAGGAAAAGAAGATTGGATTGACAGGAGAAAAGAGTAAAAAGGAATGTTGCTCTACATTTGTTAAAGTTAATTTTCAGTGCCAGAAAGATTGTTTCATAGTAATCAAGACTTATTGCACCATTAAAAACTTATTTCCCTGGATTGGACAAGGCTGAACATTTCCTGACAAGGTTTACAGGCATCTGTCATAAAGTGCAGCAACTTCAACCATTCCATACATTGCAACACCAAGTCTCTCGGCAAGATCTCATGGCCATATTCCGTCACTTCACAAAGCAACTCAGACAATGGTTTCCTGATTTCTGCATTTAACCCAATCTAACTATAGGTTTTACCCTTCCAGACGAAGAAACATCAAATTGAACCCATGTAAAACATGCATCCAGCGGAAGTTGCTGTCCAATTTACATTTTTACCAAAGCGAATGCTATTGTCTCACCCAGCAAAGGTCTGCCCAATATTAAAAAATTATGGTTTGAAGAAACTGTACCCACGTATTGACTGCTTAATTTAATACCCAATACTCTTCAATGTCTCAGCAGCACGGGACTAAGTTTCGCGCTGCCACCTTTTGGGTTCACAGTTACAGAAATAACCTCTAACACTTCCATTTCTGCATCTGGGTTGAGAAATTAAGACAGACAATGAGAAAAAGAATGGGACAGAGAAGATAGAGAGGAGAGACTGAAAAAGAATGTACAAAAGAATGGGCAGGGAAGAAAACACAAGTGGGTGACCTGAGAGACCACGATAAAGATTTGATGCAAGAGACTCACCCTGCTTTTCATATGTGTTATTTTAGTATTTACATTGGGCCAAGACCAACATTTCTGAATTATACACTTGCCTCTGGAGGTGCTACTGGAAACTGAAGCTTCTCTCCTTTTAGTAAACAAGACACATGGCTGTAGTATCCAATTAGATCTGAAAGGGAGGAAAACCGTCGTCCACCGATGTAATAGTCACCACACATTGCAATGATCCTGGAATGAACACAACAATGCAATTCTGAGTTATAACGTTAAGATAATTTAAACAATTATTTAATTCATGTAATTTGCAACAGAGTAATGTAATTAATTTTTTCAATTAAAAAATTATGCTTAGGAAGTTTGTTTGACATGGGTAAAAACTAATAGTAGTCGTGAAGCAGATTCAGTGGCCTTAATAGAATTCTTCTAAGATGGTTGCAAGGAAATTGAGGGTTTAGACAATACAGTTGATCAAAGAAGGTGGACTCTCCGTCTTCACTTTTCAATCTAAATTCAAATCTTCACAAAAACATTTCTAAGAAAGGTAAGAAGGTTAATATCAAATGCAGCAATTCCAATTTGCTGCAGCAGCACAACAGTTCAGAAACTGTTGCCATCTGAAATGCACCTTGATGCATAACAGCTTAATTATATGCAGTCAGCTTACATCACATGTAAGGCTCATCTAACAATCAAAAATTCCAAAAATAAGGTGATCCAAGATCAAGGCATCGTACTTAATGGTACAAAAATACAAATTCCATCCAACAAGCTAAAAGTTTCACTGGTTCACATCTCAACTTAAATAGCAAAAAATGTATATTAGCCAAAAAGCAAAAATATTTCAGTAGATGGAAAAGAATAAAGAACAAAAAAACGTCCCAGTTCGTGGATAAATGCTTTATTTGGTGTGATATCGAAAGAGACCAACAAAACATATTTGCATCTTGTTCCAAGAACTTTCTCACAAATGAAATAAATATCTCATTCAACAACTTCCTCTACAGCACGTCACTTCATTGTTCAAATGCTTTCTTTTAGGAGCCAGGCCAAATTGTTTGCCCAATTCTGATGAATACTAAATCATAAGGGACCTGCTTTTGTTTTCTTTGCAGATACAGGTACCGACTCATGTCTGGGTACGTCTTTGTTAAGTCACTTAAAATGCGAATGACCTTCCCAGGTTCTGATGACAGCTGCTCCTTATTTCAATTAAAGAGATTCAGTAACAATAATCAATAGACATGGAGATGCAAATGCAAATAAAGATATTGGGAGGCTATTCATACCTAGAACGTTAAAGGGAATATCAAACATTCTCAGTGTATGACAATTGCTTAGCTCATTGTGCCATTTATGTGGACAATGAGAACACCAGCACAGTCGTCACATGACAGAAAATGGCTTGCGGTGAGAAATACCTTATTAAGTTTGGGATACAAAGACCAGAGAAGAGAGACAACTCGCCTAGAAAAAAGAATCCTGTCTATAAATTCACTTACAGGCAGAGATGTAGGACTGTTCTTTACCTGTGGGATATATTTTCACTACGGGTCTTAACCACAACTTTTACTGTAAACGCTATTGAATGGAGTGAACCACTGAGTTCATTGCCAGAAACTACCAACCTCCGTTGTTTTCAATGAATCAAGAGAGAATCTTCAGACCTGGAATGTTTTCAGCACCATCTCAAAAATTGATAGTAAAATTAATTTTCAGGATGCTAGCTAATCTAAGTGCATGTTACATAGTTTGTAATCATCCTTTCTTATGTGTTTATGTCTTGTAAATGACAGAGTGAATGTTGTTGCGATGACATATTGGGTGTTGAGAAAATAAAGATTTATTTCATCTTTTAATTTAAACCTATGGGGAAGCCTGTCCTGTGCCTGATCCCAAAGGTCACAGCTCTCAAATGGTCAGAACACTGCTTCAAAAACACATCTTGTTGTGGTTAGTCAAGGGCTGGAAAAAGCGGAACCATCCCACTATCTCTTCCCTGTCCATAATACCACCATCTCGGAGGAACTAGGGATAAGTAATCAACACAGCTTTGCCAATATTGTTTGATTCTGTGAATAACAATAAAAGTGCCTCATTGTTTTGAAGTTATAAGTAAACTTATGGATGAGAGCTATAACCTCAATTTAATCAAGTTCCATATATCAGGCTTTTATTTAAGAAATGGGCGGCAGGGTGGCATAGTGGCTAGCACTGCTGCCTCACAGCGCCAGGGACCCAGGTTCAATTCCGGCTTTGGGTAACAGTCTGTGTGGAGTTTGCACCTTCTCCCCATGTTTGCATGGGTTTCCTCCGCATATACCAGTTTCCTCCCACAATCCAAAGAGGGATAGGTGGATTATAAATGCTAAAATTGTCCCTTAGTGTCCAAAGTTGTGCAGATCAGGTGGTGGTGAGGGGATGGGGTGGGGGAGTGGGCCTAGGTGGGGTGTTCTTTCAGAGGATCGGTGCAGACCCGATAGGCTAAATGGTGTCCTTTGGCACTGTAGGGATTCTAACACATAAATGCGTCAGAAGCAGTTCAGGTAACATTCACTCAACTGATGCCTGGGATGGAGTTGGGGAATCTTATGAGGAAAGGTGTGACAGGCTGGGCCTGTATTCATTTGAATTTAGAAGTTTGAGAGATGATCTTATCGAAAGGTATTTTGTGGAGACTTGACAGGGTGGATGGGGAAAGGACGTCTCTCCTTAAGAATCTAGAAATAGGAGACAGTTTAAAAATAAAGGGTCTCACATCTGTTGCACAGACGAGAAGAATATTTTCCCTCAGAGGGTCGTGAATCTTTGGAACTCTATTCGCCAGAAAGCAGTGGAAACAGACTTAATTAATATTTGTAAAGCAGAGGTAGACATCCTTTGACTACCTTGTCGGTCAAGAATCTATTGGGGGTACACAGAATGTAGAGTTTGGGCTACAATCAGACAGCCATGATCTTACTGAATAGCGGGGCAGACTTGAGGGGTGAATAGCCTGCTCCTGTTCCTAATTTGTATGACTGAGGGAACAAAATCTCCAAAATCAGTCACAACTGATGCTAACCGTGAACTAGTATCAGCTTTAGAAACCTTGGAATTATATTATTGCCTGGCCCATTAAGGAACAGCAGCTAAATGATATACTTTTCATGTTCAAAGAAGTCAACACAGTATGATCAAATAGTCCCTCCCACATTCAAAATGAAAAATGTTAAATATTCACCTGAAATGGTTGACCACACCTGTTTTACTTAGAAACGAAAGCACAAATGAACCTGGTCTTCGATCACTTTCCCTGATGAGATAGCTTCCCAGTCGGCCTGCCTGACAAAGCCGCTCTTCAGCAATTGTACGATCCAGTTTTCCATGATACCACCTGAAAAAGTAAAATTAATTATGTATTTATACAGTACCACAAACTTCACACGATAAAATGATAAGTGCATTGACTCAAATGGAAGAGTTGGAAGATTCCTGTTGCTGGGAATCAATTTCCTTTTTTATATAAATTTAGAGTATCCAATTAATTTTTTCCAATTAAGGGGCAATTTAGCGTGGGCAATCCACCTACCCTGCACATCTTTGGGTTGTGGGGCGAAACCCACGCAAACACAAGAATGTGCACACTCCACGCAGACAGTGACCCAGAGCCAGGATGGAACCTGGGACCTCGGGGTCGTGAGGCAGCAGTGCTAACCATTGCACCACCGTGCTGCTCTGCTAGGAATCAATTTCAATCACACTATGAGTTCGGAAATCACTTTGCATGTTTTGTGACAGGATGCATTTTAACACAGATTTCAACTGTTATTCATTGTTTTCTGCGTAACAATAGTTTCTTCCTACACAGATGCCACCACAATATTATACTAGACAAGAACCAAGTATGACAATTGTTGATGTTTATGCTCATCACTGTAGAAAATCTGGAACTTTTACATAACCCAATTGTCTTTCAATGTTAAACCGATCAGTTTGTTTGAGAGACATCAATCTTCAACATAAAATATAATTACTTTGCGATACATCTTCAATAGCTCTAAACTACATCAGTTTGGAAAGCAAAATGTGAATTGAATAGGGAAGCTAAACTTCTAGCATCGCATTCTTAAAACTCCACATACAAAGTACACAAAAAGCAATAGAGAAGCTGTTAAACTAAATGTTGTGTAGATTTACCATAAATGTGGGAATGCATAAGAAACAAGTACTTATTACAATAGTTGTGAGAGTTGGGGGAAATACCGATTATTGTCATCCTCAGGGCTCAGCACTGCGCTCATTATTTCTACTTTCTAATTTACCGCGGAAAGCCGGAGTCCCTGGGTGAGCACTCATAGAGCCTGTGCAGACCAGCTGGCAAGTGTATTCGCAGACATCTTCAACACCTCACTTCTCCGCTCCAAGGTCCCCTTCAAGGTCTCCTTCAAGAAGACCACCATAATACCAGTGCCAAAGAAGAACAAGGAAGTGCGCCTCAACGACTACCGACCGGTGGCCCTGACATCTGTATCATGAAATGCTTCAAGCGGTTAGTCATGAGACGGATCAACGCCAGCCTCCCAGGCGGTCTCGATCCATTGCAGTTCGCCTATCGTTGCAACCGATCCACAGCAGATGCTAACTCTCTGGCCCTACAATCAACACTCAAACACCTCGACAATAAGGACACCTACGTCAGACTGTTGTTCATAGACGACAGCTCCGCCTTCAACACCATTATCCCGACAAGACTAACAACCAAACGCTGTAATCTTGGACTTGATACCTCCCTGTGCAGCTGGATCCTTGACTTCCCACCAACAGACCACAATCTGTCAGGATAAGTAACAGCACCTCCTCCACAAATGTTCTCAACACCGGGGCCTGCAAGGATGTGTGCTCACTCCTCTACTGTACTCCCTATACACACACGACTGTGTGACAAGATTTAACTCCAATTCGATATATAAGGTTGCGGATGATACGACTGTGGTGGGTCGTTTCTCAAACAATGACGAATCAGACTACAGAAGGAAGATAAATCACTTGGTTGTATGGTGTACTGAAAACAACCTCTCTCTAAATGTTGGAAAGACCAAGGAACTGATCATCGATTTCAGGAAGCATAGCATGACACACACCCCATCCAAATCAATGGCTCCAAACTGGAGATGGTCGATAGCTTTATGTTCCTGTCGGTCACCATCACCAACAATCTGTCCTGGTCTACTCACGTTGATGCAACAGTCAGGAAACCTGACAGCATCTCTACTTCTTACGGAAGGTAAAGAAATTTGGCATGTCTGCATCGACTCTCACAAACTTCTACAGATGTGCTATAGCGAGCATCCTATCCGGCTGCATAACAGCTTGGTATGGCAACTGCTCGGCCCAAGATCGCAAGGAACAACAGAGTGTGGTGAACTGAGCCCAACGCATCACAGAAGCTTGCCATCCTCCCACTGATTCTGTCTGCACCTCCCGCTGCCTCAGGAAGGCAGACGGCATTGTTAGAGACCACTCCCACCCAGGCTTTGCTCTCTTCCAGACCCTTCCATCAGGCAGAAGATACAGAAGTCTGAAGACCCCGCATATCCAGGCAGCTTCTTCCTCACTGCTAGACTCTTCAACGACTCTCCCTCAGACTGATCTGTTCCCTGTAAGAACACTATTCATGATGCTCTATGCTGCTCTTTTTGCTTTGTTTGGTCCTCGTTCCGCACTGTAACCAATCACTATTTATTGATGTCAATACATCTGTCAATGTACTCTGTCAATTATTCTTTTTGTCTACCACATAAGTACTGTGTACGTTCACTTAGACGCAGAAAAATAGTTTTCGTTGTACTTTGGTACATGTGACAATAAATATCAATCAATCAATCAACATGAATGACCTTGATTCAAAAATCCAGTGCAACGATGGTCAAACTTGCAGATCATATGGAATTAAAAGCTTAAAATTTAGGAAATGACTTTAACAAGTTCTGCAAATGAGCAGAGATTAAATAATGAGATTAAATTTAATTCCGACAAGTGTAAAGTACTAAACTTGGACGGAAATAGAATAGAATCCTTACAGTGCAGAAGGAGGCCATCTGGCCCATCGAGTCTGCACTCACCCTCCGAAAGAGCACTTTACCCATGTCCATTCCCCCCTATCCCCGTAACCCCATAACCTAATTTACACATCCTTGGACACAAAGGAGCAATTTATCATGGCTAATTCACCTAACCCACCCATCTTTTGGACTGTGGAAGGAAACCGGAGTACACGGAGGAAACCCACGCAGACACGGGAAGAACGTACAAACGTACAAACTCCACACAAACAGTGACCCAAGGCTGGAATTGAACTCAGGTCCTTGGCGCTGTGAGGCAGCAGTGCCACCATGCATCTGAAATGTCTTAGCATGAAGTAAAGTCTTACAAGTTTTAACAGACTGTGATTTATTATTGTATTCATCTTGTTGATTGCTGCTCCATACTTTCAGCATTAAGTTTACTTAGGCAATAGAATGATATCCAGAAGGAAAGCAACAAGAACCTGGGGCAGGATTCTCCGATCCCCCGCCGGGTCAGCGGGGGGGGGGGGGGGGGGGGGGGGTGAATCCCGCCCCGCCACCAGCTGCCATATTCTCCGGCACCGGTTTTCAGGCCACGCCGGTCGGGGGCCATTGGCAGTGGCCCCCGGCAATTCTCTGGGCCCCGATGGGCTGAGCAGCTGCCCGTTTCTGGCCAGACCCGCCGGCGTGGATTCGACATGGTCCCACACGGCGGGACCTGGCAGGTAAGTTGGCTGGTGCGGTCCTCGGGGGGGGGGGGGGGTCCAACTCTGGGGCGGCGGCGGCCCCCACAGTGGCCTGGCCCGCGATCGGGGCCCACCGATCTGCAGGCGGGGCTGTGCCGTGGGGACACTTCTTCCTTCCGCGCCGGCCCCTGTAGGACTCCGGCATGGCCGGCGCAGAGTAGACACCCCCCTGCGCATGCGGCAGAATACGCCGGCAGCTCTGTGCATGCGCTGAACTACGCCGGCGGTTCTGCGCAAGCACTAACTCGTGCAGGTTAGGTGGATTGGCCATGATAAATTGCCCTTAGTGTCCTCCCACAAGTCCCAATCGACGTGCTTGTTAGGTCAATTGGACATTCTGAATTCTACCTACCTCAGTTTACCCAGGCTGGAGTGTGGTGACTCGGGGATTTTCACAGTAACTTCATGGCCAATCCACCTAACCTGCACATCTTTGGACTGTGGGAAGAAACCGGATCAACCGGAGGAAACCCACACAGACACGGGGAGAACGTGCAGATTCCGCACAAACAGTGAACCAAGCCAGGAATCGAACCTGGAACCCTGGAGCTGTGAAGCAATTTTGTTAGCCACTGTGCTACCGTGTTGCCCAAATGTCACATAAGTTTTCATAAGTCTTCAAAAAAATCAAAACAAAACTATTAAGCATGCCATCAACACAGGTTTTCCCTCGAGCCGACTCCACCATTCAATACGATCATGGCTATTCTTCTGACTCAACCCCACTTTCCTGCCCACTCCCTTTACCACTTGATTCCCTGAGACCCCCAAAACCTGCTCATCTCAACCCTAAATATACTCATTATTGAAGCATTCACAAATCTCTGGGTAGACAATTCCAAAGATTCACAACTCTGAGCTTTCTGAGCTCAGGCGTAAATTTGTGTCCTGTTCTAGATTCCGCAACCAGGGGAACCAACCTCAGTGCCAACCCCGTAAGGTCTCTTCAAAATATTGCACGTTTAAATAAGATCACCTCTCAGTTTTCTAAACTTCAGAGAGTGGAGGCCCAATTTACTCAGCCTCTCAGCATAGGACAATTCTCTCATCCCAATCGAGGGAATCTTCGCTGTACCATTACAAAGCAAATCTACTCTTCCTTTGATATGGAGACAAAAAAGGAATACAGTTCCCCAGATGTGGTCTCATAAAAGTCCTATGCAACAGCAAAACTTCCTTATTCGTGTACTCCAATCATTTTGCAATAAAGGCCAACATGCTATTTGCCTTCTTGCTTGCTGTACCTGCATGCTAATTTTGCGTTCCTTGCACAAGCACTCCATCAGGGAGTCATTGCAGGATTTGATTAAGGAATTTTCCCAGCCCTACTTTGGGTCAATTAAGACAGTGCGTCACCCATGTGTAACTGATTAATATTAATTCAGTGATTATCCACAGTGAATTGCTGATGTGCAAGTATGTAAGGAGTCACGGTACAATCTTTTACATCCTTCTGTTGAACCTGCATTTAAATGCTGCTTAGACGCCTTGAAATTACAAACCAATCAAATTGGAGTCATTTCAGATTAAATATATTTTACACGTTCGGTTTGCAGAATCAGCGTCTAGAAATTTCGGAAGAAATAAAATGGTACGAAAGAATCCAATTAATGGAAATGAATAATGTTTGTACAATGCACTACAGATATGAGCCATTGTAACCGCCATGTTGTTTCATTGAACGTAATAACTTCCAGTGTGATAGACCAGGACTAATGCAAAACTCAGGTGTACAGAGGGTGAAAAAACAACCTTAGCAAAACCTTGATGAAAGTGTTCTCTCCTTTGTTTTGTTCCAAACGCTGGCAAAACATAAAGGCCTAACATGATAGAAGACCACTTCCATCAGTGATGAGTCACCCAGAAAATTTCCTCATCAACCATCAGCGTTTCAGGCAAATTAATGCCAAAGGCAGTCAGCGGGATTCTCCGTTGGCCGACGCCGAAATCGGCAACGGCGACTGGGCGGAGAAGTGCTTCCAATGCCAAAATTGCAGCAGGCGCCGATTTGACGCCAAATGGCGATTCTCCGTCACCTCAAAAACGGCGTCAATGTGATGCACGGCATGCATATTTTAAACACTGTTTGCATATCATTGGTGGGGTCACCGGCGATTCTACACCTGCGATGGACCGAGTTCCCGACGGTGCAGTCCACATGTGCTTTTAAAAATCGTGAACCTGGTGGGTTGGCTGCTGAGAGAGAGAGAAGGTAGAACATGGAGAGGAGCAACTTCAAGCTGGACACTGGCCGTGCTGGCTGGAGTGGGGTGGGGGGCCCTGCCAGGGACGGAGGAGGGGGGGAACAGGCCGAGTGGCCGGAGTGACCCCCCACGGGATTGGGGCGGTGTCCAGGCACGGATCGCCATTGCGGCGGCCATTTTGCTGCGCACCCACTTACCATCCACCTTGGCCCCTGGTTCTGACCTGTGTCACTGGCCGTATGGGTGCCCCCACTCCTGCACGCCTCCCCCCCCCCCCCCCCCCCCCGCCACGCCCCAACCGTCCACCACCCACCAGTGGACCATCCAGGGCAACACCCACGGAAGCTCCTGGCAAGGGCAGTGCCAGCCAATGGTACCCCTGGCATCATGGATTAGAGCCAGGGCCAAAGATCCCCATGGTGCCGGCCACCGGCGGGGCCAGGGTTGAGGGGATTTGGGCGGGGCGGGGCGGGACGGGTAGAGGAGAGGAGATGCGGGGGCGGATCCCACAATGCTAAACGTGGTCACCATGTAGCCCAGTGGACCTGGTGGACCGGGGGTACGCACCATGCTAACGTGTCGACCTTTCACCCCCTGGAGACAATGGATTTCGGAATTCAACCAGCAATAGTGGACTTCCTGCTGGTTACTGCAGCTCTGCGAGATGTCCTGCAGTTGTATGAGTTGGAGCTGCTCAAGGAGGAGGAGGAGGAAGCTGCAGCAGCGGAGAAGCAGCTGCAGAGCGTGCAGCAGTGGAATGGGCAGCAGAGGGACATGTGGCAGCCTCCCAGATTAGATAGTTGGCTGCCCAACAGGCTGAGGAGAAGGAGGTGCCATGGAGGGGCCGCATGAGGCCTCGTGTCTACCAGCACAGCCTGTCATTCGAGGACCAACCGGACCGGGCATTCCGTCGAAGATTCCGGCTGAGCAGGGAGACAAGCGACACATCTGCCAGATGATGGCATACCTGGCGGGGCAGGTGAGTGGGGGAGGACACCCACTCCCAGTAACCGTCAAGGTCGCCTTGAACCTTTATGCCACGGGGTCCTTCCAGGCGTCGAGTGGGGACCTGTCTGGCATCTCACAGACCTCGGTGCACAGGTGCATCCACGCTGTCACGGAGGTCCTAGTTGCCCAGGCAGACCAACACACCCATTTGGATGTGGACTGAGCCCACCAGGATGCTTGGCAGAGGGGATCGCTGCCATCTCCGGGATGCCCCGGGTCCAGGGGCCGATCGACGGGATGCATGTCGTCCTGTGGAGAACAGGCCCCTCTACACTAACCAAAAGGGGTTCCACTCGATGAACGTTCACCTGGTCTGTGACCATCAGCTGCGCATCATACACCTCTGCACCCTATATCCGGGCAGTGTGCACGATGCCTTCATCCTGGCATACTTGCCGATTCCTGGCATGTTCGAGAGCCCCCCCTCCCCCGGCTGAGCGGTTGGCTCCTGGGTGACAGGAGTTATCCGCTGCAGTCGTGGGTGATGACACTTATCCGGAGGCCACAGACCGACGCAGAGACCCGCAAAAATATTGCCCATGCAGCGACCAGGAGTCTGATCGAGCGGTGCTTCGGCCTCTTGAAGATGAGGTGCCTGGACTGCTGTGGAGGGGCCCTCCAGTATGATGCTGATGGTCACCTGCATTGTGGTGGCCTGCTGCGTCCTCCACAACATCGCGCAGCAGAGGGGGATGTGCTGGAGGTGGACGAGGAAGGCCTGGCCTCATCCAACGAGGAGGATGCGGGGAGGGCCCAGGCAGGCACGGGAGGCCACAAGACGTGCGCACCAGGGCCGATGTGCACGGGATCACCTCCAGGTTCACCGACTAGGAAGGAGGGGACTGGCCAGGGTACGGACACCGCATCGCAACTCCAAACACCCTCACTTCCCACCCCGGCCAACCCCGCCTTCACCCCCTCCATGATACACACCTGCTGCACTACAGGATGGGGGCCCTGAGTTGGCAATAACAGTGGATCTGGTCCATGGGATGGAGGATGATGACAAGCTGCTCTGCGATGAACTCTGGTGCTCCGCATCGTACGACAACGTCTGACCCTTGCTCATGGTAGCACTTTCCACCTGGGTGGTCCCTGCATGCGAGGTGGCCATTCAATCACACGGTCCCATTGAATCCCTGGGGTGGGGGTGGTGGTGGGGAAAGCACGGGTCACCCACAGGGCCTGCACCATTCCCCCCCACCCCCACAGTCCAGACTAGGCCATCCCCACGCCCATCAGACAGAGCATTGAGGCAGGTTGTAACAGGTGTTTATTATGAACAAATATATACCAGTTTGTGCCCTATCCCCTATAACTAAACTGTGCCCTGCATCTCTGCCAACTCAACTGGTGTCTAACTTTCTTGCCTTATGGGCCCTAACGCTACATCTAGTTGGATCCTTAGATGGTACAGCAGGAGTGGAGGTGGCCTGCTGGGAGTTCGAGGTGCTGCGGCCTTCCGGCACCTCCCCTGCGGGAGTCATCGGCATGGGCCCCATCACCTCTTCCTCCCTCGGGGTGTCTGATGGTCCTGGGCTATTCCATGGGACGGGTGTGCGAGCAGAGCTTCCCCGAGACCTCCCGCTGCCAGCCATGGAGGCCTGCTCTGGTCTCAACCGCTGCTTGCGGCAATGGAGCACAGGCAAAGGACCATCTCCGTCTGGGACTGCTACACATCACGCTTTGACTGTGCCACCACCTTCTGGGTTTGGGTCACATCAGCCAGTGACTGTGCCACCTCCCTCTGTGTCTGCGCCATGTTCCCAGCCATGGCCTGCTGTGACTCGTCCAAGCTCAGCAGTACCGCCGTAATGTCCACGTAGCTCTGGCACATGGCTGCCTGTGAGGCGGCAGCCCTGTCCTGGGCCTCGGCCAGACCCTGCAGAGAATGCCCCAGGCCTTGGACATGCTGATCCATGGCAGAAACTGTCGCCCCCAATGCCTCCACTGTGGACATCTCCATGCGGCGTTGGCCTGGGTGGCAGCATGGTCGGCACCACATCCTGCTCCTGCATGCGGTTGGATTCCTCCAACTTCACCTACGCCTGCAGGTACTGGATGCGCGCCGAGAGCCCCTCATGCAGTCCCTGGCTGTGCGACTGCATCTCCTCTATCGTTGGGACTTTATGTCCCAGAAGCCCGAGATCCATCTGGACGGCAGCTAGTCCCCTGCGACCGCCCGCCCCCTCGGGTGCTCCTACCTCCACCTGCTGTACCGGCTCAACTGTGTGGTACGCACCAGTGTCCCAGGAGCCTCATCACTAACATGCCCAACCGAGGTGAGTGTCTCTGGGATGGTGGAGGGTGTTGCAGACAGCTGTGATGGAAAATCACTGTCATCCTTCAACCTGAGCTCCGGGGTCTCCGGAGTCTCGGGCGGAGGGCTGGTGTCTGAGGTGCTCTCAGTGTTCACTGCTCGGCTCACTGGGGGTACTGGCTGTGGCACTGGCTGGTTGTGGGCGACACCTGATGGGCCCACCCCATCTCCAGCAGGTCCTGCAAGATACAAGACAAAATATATGATTAGACCACGGGTCGGGAGTTGGTGGTGTTGGGATGAGGGTGGTGTGGGGGTGAGGATGGTATCATGGGGAACCGCAACACGGCGGGGTCTCACTTCCTCGTTTGTGGCCGCATTCCACCTCGGCGACCTCCCAGGGCCACGTCCATGGCCCTCTGCTCGGCCATGGTGAGGGGCCGCAGATCTGGTGGTCCCCCTCTGGTCTTCTCCTGCTCCCGGCCTTCTCCTTTGGCGAGGGGAGAACACAGAAGACAACAGTGTTAGACAGCCCAAAACATGAGGGGGTGGGTAGCTGGTGGCCTCAGTGGCCAGGGCACACGGCCATGGATGCTGGCATGTGGGGCAGGGTGGGAGTTTGGCCGTCCTCGGGGGGGGGTTAGTGCCAGGGGCACAGTGCTGCCTACTCACCCTGGACGTCCTGAGGAGGTTGTAAAGTTTCTTCCGGCACTGCAGGCCGGTCCAGACGGCGTTGCCCACGGCGCTGACCATCGCTGCCACCTGCACTCAGCCACGACGAACAGCGGCAGCTGGCAGCCTCCTTCCCGGTCTGGGGTACAGGTCATCCTCCTCTCCTCCACGGCCTCCAGGAGGAACTCTAGTTCGGCGTCAGTGAAGCATGGAGCTGCTCTCCTTAGAGCCATCTTGTTTGCTGGGATTGTGTGCGTGGGGGGAGAAACATTCATGTGCAGCTGCAGCTTGTCAGCCTCCTGAGTGTCCACACTTAGGGCGGGATTCTCCGACCCCCCCACCGGGTCAGAGAATCCCCGGGGGTCGGCATGAATCACGCCCCGCCGCGCTCCGACGGCGACTGCTGAATTCTCCTGCGCCGGTTTTCGGGCAGGGATTGCGCCACGCCGGTCAAGGGCCGTTCGCAGCGGCCGCCGACCGGCAATTCTCCGAGCCCCGATGGGCTGAGCGGCCGCCCGTTTTCGGCCAGTCCCGCCGGCATGTAATAGACATGGTCTATCCCGGCGGGACCTGGCTTGGAAGGCGGCTTGCGGAGTCCTCAGGGGGGGCGCAGGGGGATCCAACCCCGGGGGGGGGGGGCCAAGGTGGCCTGGCCTGCGATCGGGGCCCACCGATCTGCAGTCGGGCCTGTGCCGTGGGGGCACTCTTTCCCTCCGCGCCGGCCTCTGTAAGTTTTGTGAGGGCCACGAAGAATCCAGCACGAGTTTCAAGGATACAAAGAAATAACATTTATTTACAATAACACATCTATATACAACAGCAGCAACCTTGCTTGCTGTTTACTCCTTCCTGCTGGTTCCAAACTGGCCAGCTTTATTTATACAGGGAGTCTGCTCATGATTTCTCCGCCCCCCTCATTGGGGAAGCTCGTACTCCCACAGGATTGTGGGATTGTCATTAGTCCCCAGCCAATGGTAAGGAGGCAGGTTATAACAGTAAGGCTCCGCTATGGCCGGCACGGGAGAAGAAACCCCCTGTGCATGCGCAGGAATCACGCCGGCGGCTCTACGCATGCGCCAGAACATGCCGGCAGTCCTGCGCATGCGCCAACTTGCGCCGGCACGCGGCGGCCCTTCGGAGCCAGTTGGTGCGGCGCCAACCCCTCCAGCATCGGCCTAGCCCCCGGAAGTGCGGAGGATTCCGCAACTTCCGGGCGGCCCGACGCCAGAGTGGTTCGCGCCGCTCTTGCCACCAGTACGGGCCGCCCCGCCAATTGTGGGAGAATCCCGCCCCTAATCTCAGAAACGGTGAATCCCGCCCATTAACCGGGACCAACTATGTATCATGGCCAGTCAGCTTTTTGCTCTCCAAGTGGAGGTGTCAACTAATTATCCAGTGAGGCGCAACTAATTGCATACATTCAGAAAGCAGAAAATGGATCAATAAAAGATCATTTATTTTCCTGCAAATTGTTTCCAAATCACATCACAAGAGTGGAAACCTTTGTGTCAACATAAGCTGTTTACTCAAGTGAATGTTTCAATGTTGGTGCATCAGAGTAGACATAAAAGCCACTTCTTTAATGCCCACATGTTTATCATCTCTATTTTTATCCTCAATCCAGTGCTATTCCTTAGCAATATGCTATCTTCTTGGTACCATTATTTATGAAACTGGGGTCAATAGTCACTTGTCTGTCAACGATATTTAATTATACTTTTCAGTTCCTCTATTTATTGTTGCAATGTTTGATTACTTATCCAACATCAAGTCACAAATGTGCCAGAAACTTCTACAGCTTAACAATGGCAAAACCAATACCATTTCATTACTTGATAAATTATACACCTTATTCATGTCAATCTGAGGGAGTGGTCAGGTGGGTGGATGAATCTGAGGCTATACGGAAATTCAACCGAATTAAACTTTAACATTCATATCCAGTAAATCATGAAGAATGCAAGAAATGCACCTTTACCTATGAAAGCTCTATTAAGTAGCATGGCAAACTACTGAAAGCTGGTCTTCATTTATATTAAAGTGATAAATATTTCTTTTAAGTTTGTATATTAGCTAAAACTACACTGAAGTGCAACTGTCCTTTGTTAATACTTTGATTCATTGCCCAGTGCAAAAAAGTAGATTTATTCTCAAAAATTGGTCAGTGAGTAAATGTTAAGAGTGAAATTATAAAAGAATTTCTAAATTCAGATACGGTTCAGTAGCACCATTAAGTCATAAGCGGCTATTTATAGACAAACATCTGTGCTTATGCTCAATGGACATGCATCACTAAACCAGCAGCATCGCTTCCAAAGCACCATTCAACAAATTCTCAGCTTTCTTACTGGCCATGGAATTCTAATCTTCTAAAGATCTGATAATCAATTTAAAATACACCAGTTGCGTAAAACTATGGCATTCCATTTTTCTGGAAGTCACTGCAAAATGCAATTTTGAACATTCAGTGTAGTGAGTATTGATATTTCCATATCAGCTCTCCCAAACTCAAACAAACAAAAATCAATAATCTTAATGGGTCAATGTTGTAGCTGCAATTTTACACAAAAAGAGCTGAAAAGTTCTATTAAGAAGGCTCATGAAATCTAAACAGTGCCCACGCTCAATTTTGTAACATAGGAAAACAAGTAATAATAATATTCTTTTATTGTCACTAGTATGAAGTTACTAGTCAAGCCAAGATAAAATTTACAGGTTTGTTAAAAAAAATCATTTTGAAAGCTATATGCCACAGATGTACTTGATGACAGCCATTAGGCAGGTTGAAGTCATGTTCAATCGTTATATGATCATATAAATTAGAAATATCAAAATTATTGGGTAGCTATTATGAATCATGGTTAATGAAAACATATGAACATTTATTTTGGCCACTGCAGAAAAAACTGATTAATCTAGCATCACAACTTATTAGAGAGGCATTAAATCATTGGAAAGTATTTTTCGACGACAATACCTCAATGTGAATTTCCATAACAAAGCACAGCATCTAACCAAAACAGGAATACCCCACAGCACAGTTCAACATTTCTTTACATTCTTACAAAATTTTAAATAAAATACTAGCCTACCAAAAGCAAATGTTACCTTTGTTACCTACCTCATCTGGTGCACTGAACTAACTGCACTGAATTTGTGATTCTACAAGGTGGATAACTGGAAGTCACGCAGCAGTTCGCATGTTGGTAAAGTAGCTTTGTTAAGAAGACAGATGTCAGAATTTATTAGCATCAAGATGTAACAGAAATGCACTGAAGTAGTGCACTCCATATCAATTTATTTTTTAAATCCTTACTGCTAGATATGTGGAAAAACAATATCAATTTCATAGTTTATTGAAAACTTCAAGATTATTTTCTGCGGAAAATGTAATTCTATTTGGAATCATAAGACTAAACTTTAAACTTTGGCTAAATTTATGCTCCATGCCTTGCCCTCAACTGCTTTTGTAAACATTACACCACAGCACTCAAACATAGTATACTATAGTCAGAAATTCAAGACTATTCTTGCAATTTAGGTACAAGTATATGATTAATTTACATAAACATGAACCTAAAAATTAAAAAACACCTGAACGAGAAAATAAATTCTGTAGATATAAGTCATGGTCCCTTACTAATAGACACAAATACCAATTTGGACCAAGTTTGAGGAAGAGACAAACTTGGAAAAGATACACTACCAGTAAATGCTCATTTTCGTACACAGAGGATAGATTTTCTGGTCTCGCCCGCCACGGGAATCGTTGCAGAGGGGATGGAAATTTGACTTACCATTTAAAGGTTTGTTGACCTCGGATGGTAATTTCTGGTCTCTGGGCGGGCGCAAGATTGATCTCTGGGATCAGAAATTCTGCCAAATGAGCTTGAGTAAATGGCTATTGCTTTACGCAACATTATGTAAGCAACCTAATGAACATGAAATTCTGTGTACGTCCCATTCAAATCTTATTGCAAGTACAATACCAGTTAGTCCCGTAGATGGCACTGGCAGAAATTTACAATATTAAAATTGATAAGCTGCTATTTTACAGGATATATACACGTTCTAGCCATCAAATTAGTCACTCAAAAATTATTTCTGAATTTTATTTTCGCATCTACCCATTTTTTCTTCCATCAACTGAGTTTTTTTTAATGCCAGATACAAGAGTTAAAACAGGATGTAAAACACTACATCGCGTCTGATAACATTGGGCAGCGAGTGGGAACTGCCGCGAGCTCCCGACGCTCGGCCCGGCGAAGCCGGCAACGCTGTTCAATGCTAATTGGTCCAATTACCGAGGACTCATGGGCTACATGCCACAAATGAAGGCTTGCCAGCCGATTCGTCGGGGCGGCGTTCGCCAGCCCGCATCTAACAAGGTTAGGCAGCATTTAAAGAGCACTTTGGGCAGCATGGTAGCATTGTGGATAGCACAATTGCTTCACAGCTCCAGGGTCCCAGGTTCAATTCCGGCTTGGGTCACTGTCTGTGCGGAGTCTGCACATCCTCCCCGTGTGTGCGTGGGTTTCCACCGGGTGCTCCGGTTTCCTCCCACAGTCCAAAGATGTGCAGGTTAGGTGGATTGGCCATGATAAATCGCCCTTAGTGTCCAAAATTGCCCTTAGTGTTGGGTGGGATTCATGGGTTATGGGGATAGGGTGGAGGTGCTGACCTTGGGTAGGGTGCTCTTTCCAAGAGCCGGTGCAGACTCGATGGGCCGAATGGCCTCCTTCTGCACTGTAAATTCTATGATAACCAAACCAAACCCACTCAGTTCGCATCCATAGCGCCAAGACGACCGGCTCCAATCTTTGGTGACACGGACCTGGGGAGGTTCCTAGATGCGGTGGAGGCCAGAAGGAATATCCTGTTCCCCCCGAGAGTCTGGGTGAGCCACAGGGCAGCTAGTGCTGCCTGGAATGAAGTGGCAGCGGCCCAGCTCAGGAAACGTGACCAGAAGGACTGGCCTCCAGTGCTGCAAGAAGGTCAACGACCTACACCGGCAGCACAGGCATGTTGACACCACCCGCCACTGCCCCCCCGCCACCCCGAAACCTTCCCAACCCCAACATGACCACCCACCCCCACCAACATTCCATCTGCCCCGCCCAATCCCACCCACCACCACCACCCCCCCCAACCAAGTGAACCAAGCCTGTGGTTAATGATGCCCTCTCTGTGTCTCCGCAGGAGAAGCCCTCCCACAATCGATTGGAGAGGGCCCAGAACGGCGGAGGGGTGTCGGACATAACAAGTCTCACAACCTTCGAGGAACGATCCCTGGTTATGGGGGCGGCCGAGGACAGAGCAGTCACCGTAGCGGAGGTCGACGCACGCCGCAGAGGTGAGGATCCACTGGGCCCCACCCGGATGGAATGTCACACGTGAGTGGTTATTGCCATACAGATTGACCTATCTCTCCTACTGACCAAGTGTTCATTCTCCAGCAGGTCCTCCAGCTGACGGCACCAGCCCATCCAGGATAGCCTACTCCCCTGCCTCCCATGAGACCACCTCGGAGGAGAGCTCCGAGGTTGCCACAGACGATGCGTCACAGCGGTCATTCCCACCCTCCGCCAGCGCAGATACACGTACTTCGGTGGGAAACGTTAGTGGACAGGCTTCTGGGGCACAATCTGGTGAGTACCACACAGTTGCTGATGTACAACAGGTGGAGGCAGGAACACCCAGGAGAGATAACAGTTGGAGGGCAGCTGGATCCTAGTCATATACTGATCCTCTGGAACAGGTTTACCCTGATCTGATGGTGACATTATGGAGTGGCCAGGATATCCAGAAGGAGATGTCAGCGACACTCCAGCATATCCATAGCCGACTGGAAGAGTCTCAGAGGTTATGGGGGTCAGAGATGTCGCCGGCAATGCATGGCACCTAGGCCAACACTGCTAGGGTGGCGACCGCATTGGAGAGCCTGGTGCAAATCGTCGGCAGCATGAGGGAGAGTGTCCAAAGCGTCGCGCAGTCAGTGACGGCCATGGCTGAGGGCCTCGGCAGACTATCTGACTCGATGGGGGACATGACCCAGTACCTGATCTTGATGAGGTGCTGCAGGACATCTCCCACTCTCAAATGGGAATGTCCGACGGGCTGCGGAGCTTGTCCCAGTCGCAGGTGGGCATTACCAAGTCACTGCAGTACATGGCCCAATCACTGAGAAGCATCGCCAAGGTCATCGACACCGTGGTGCAGATGTTAGGGTTGGTAGAGCCAGATGACGCAGGGGCAGTCGGAGCTCGAAACAGCTGCCCCTCCATCCGAGATGAACCCCAGGGCCCTATGGACACCGACCGGTAGGAAGGGGCGGTGGGTGGCAACTCGGACCCATCCTATGGACTGGCGACGGTGGCCACCAGCTTCCCCCCAAGTTCCAGCCCTCTGATGAGGCCCGCACCTGGAACAGTGTGGCACGTCTGTGCATGTGCCGCCGACAGATGCGCCGGGGCTCAATGACCCTAGAGCCCCCAGAGGACGCCACCAGACCATGCACACCTGGCAGCGGACATGTGCCCAGGACTGGGTCCCATCCAGTGGATGATCAACGGTTGACTGCTGTGTCTGTGGTGCTGCCACCCGCAGTGTTGAAGGAAAGTGGACATGCAACAAGGTCTGATTGGGATGCTAGACAATAAGCCACACATGCTACATGACCCATCCACCCATGGGGATCCATTTAGGATGTTTGAAGTGCTCACTGAAGCACGATAGCTAATTCCCTATTAGCAATAGCCTGCAGCCGCATGGCCAGAGGCCTCTGCGGTCAGTGGGGGTTGTGGGTGGTCGATGGGGCAGACGGGCAAGGGTTGCCCCCAGAACGGGAACACAAGGTCCAGGGGTTTGGCATAGCTGGCCCGTGCACGTCTGCCACCCCACCCCGTCCAGCAGGACCCCTCCCCCACTCATGGTGGCCCACCCCCAACTGGGGCTGCCCCCCCCCCCAACCCCTCCAAGCACAGGGGCAGCATGCCCCGTTCCCCCGGAGTCACTGCCTGTGAGCGAAGATGGCTGCTCACCTCATCGTCTTCCCTCAGCAGCCCATCCATCAGGTTCATGTTTTTTTAAAAGGAATACTAATCGGCACCAGCGTGACCACTTGCTGGGGAGGCCGCTGAATCACAGGAGGCCATTGGATATGGGGTGGCTCCCGTTAATTGGGGCATGTGTTTGGATTGCGGAGACTGAACAAATGGTGTGTGCCCATTTGCTGGGATGGATCAGTACCTCCCATAACTAAATGAATTAATAGTCAGGAATCAATAAGGGTCAGTACAGTAGCTCAGTGGTGAGCACTGTTGCTTCACAGCACCAGGGCCCCAGATTCGATTCCCGCTTGGGTCACTGTCTATGCGGAGTCTGCACGTTCTCCCCGTGTTTGGGTGGGTTTCGTCCAGGTGCTCGGTTTCCTCCCACAAATCCCGAAAGGTGTGCTTGTTAGGTCAATTGGACATTCTGAATTTTCCCTCTGTGTACCCGAACAGGCACAGGGGCGGGATTCTCCGACCCCCACCGGGTCGGAGAATCGCCGGGGGGCGGCGTGAATCTGGCCCCGCCGCTCCGACACCAGTTGCCGAATTCTCTGGCGTCGTTTTTTGGGCGGGGGCGGGGATCATGCCGCGCTGGTCGGGTGGCACTGGCTGTGGTCCCCCCCGGCGATTCTCTGGGCCCCGATGGGCCGAGCAGCCGTCCGTTTTCGGCTGGTCCCGCCGGCGTGAAGTACACAAGGTCCATACTGGCGGGACTTGGCTGAGGGCAGCCTGCGGAGTCCTCGGGGGGGCGCGGGGGAATCTGGCCCGGGGGGGGGGGGCCACGATGGCCTGGCCCGCGATCGGGGCTCACTGATCTGCGGGCTAGCCTGTGCCGTGGGGACACTCTTTCCCTCCGCGCCGGCCTCTGTAAAGCTCCGCCATGGCTGGCGCGGAGAAGGAACCCCCGGCGCATGCGCAGGGATCACGCCAGCGGTTCTACGCATGCGCCAGAACACGCTGGCGCAACCGCGCATGCGCCAACTCGTGCCGGCCGGCAGAGCCCTTCGGCGCCAGTTGGCGCGGCGCCAACCACTCCAGCGCCGGCCTAGCACCTGGAAGTGCAGAGGATTCCGCAACTTCCGGGCGGCCCGGTGCCAGAGTGGTTCACGCCACACCTTGGCGCCGGTATGGCCCGCTCGCCGGTTGGGGGGAGAATCCCGGCTAGAGTGTGGCGACTAGGGGCTTTTCGCAGTAACTTCATTATAAAAGAACGTTAACTTCTGACTCTTACGACCCAAACTTTAAAGAAAATTGGATAATATTAATTAGCTTTGTGGTAAAACAGGTATACATTTACATACTCACTGACTCCCACAGCTACCTCAACTACAGCTCTTCACACCCCACATCCTGTAAGGACTCCATCCCATTCTCCCTGTTCCTTCCCCTCCATCGTAGCAGTTCTGATGATGCCACTTTCGAAAACGGTGCTGCTGACATGTCTTCACTCTTCCTAAATCGTGGCTTCCCACCCACTGTGGTCGACGGGGTTGTCAACCGTGTCCGACCCATCTCCCACACCTCTCCCCTCAACCCCTCTCCTCCCTCCCAGAACCAGAATAGGGCAGCACGGTAGCACAGTGGTTAGCACTGTTGCTTCACAGCGCCAGACTCCCAGGTTCGATTCGCGGCTTGGGTCACTGTCTGTGCGGAATCAGCACATTCTCCCCGTGTCTGGGTGGGTTTCCTCCCACAATCCAAAGATGTGCAGTTTAGGTGGGGTTACTGGGTTACAGGGATAGGGTGGAGGTGTGGGCTTAAATGGGGTGCTCTTGCCAAAAGGCTGGTGCAGACTTGATGGGCCGAATGGCCTCCTTCTGCACTGTAAATGCGATGATTCTATGATTCCCCTTGTCCTCACTTTTCACTCCACCAGCCCCCACATGCAAAGAATCACCCTCCGCCAGTTCCGCCAATTCCAGCATGATTCCACCACCAAACACCTCTTCCCCTCACTCCCCCATTCCCTCCAGGATACCCTGGCCAATTCCTCCATCATCCCCAACACGTCACCCTCTTCCCACGGCACCTTCCTGTGTAACACCTGCCCCTTTAACTCCTCTCTGCTTCATCATCTCATGTCCGAAACACTCTTTTCAAGTGAGGCAGCGCTTCACGTGCACCTCCCTCAATCTGGTCTATTGCATTTGCTGTTCTCAATGTGGCCTACTGTACATGGAAGAAACTAAATTCAGACTGGGTGACCGCTTTGCAGAACACCTCCGGTTCGTCTGCAAGCTCGACCCAAAACTTCCTGTCGCTTGCCATTTCAACTCACTGTCCTGCTCTCACATCCACATGTTCATCCTTGGCCTGCTGCAATGTTCCAGTGAAGCCCAACGCAAACTGGAGGAACAGCACCTCATTTTCCGATTAGGCACGTTACAGCCTACCGGATTTAACATTGAGTTCAACAATTTCAAACTGTGAACTCTCTCCTCCACCTGCACCCCATTTTTATTTCTATCAATTTATTTTAATTTCTTCCAATGATCTGGTTTTCCCTCACGATTGTTCCGCCTCCCCCCAGTTCACTTGGGCCAACTATTCCTAGTTGCCCTTTGACACACTGCTCACTTTGTTCTGCCATTCACACATACTAATCTCTATGTGCCACTATCAGCACCCTTCTTAGCCTCAATCACTCCCACTTACATTCCTTTTGCCTTATTTCCTCGACATCTTTGTCCACCTCCACCTATCGCTAGCCGTCTATCCAGCCCCACCGCTCTACGACCCTCCCACTACAGTATAAATCTGACCCCATTTTCAGTTCTCTCTAGCTTTGACAAAGAGTCAACCAGACTCGAAACGTTAGCTCCCTTTTCTCTCCACAGATGCTGTTAGATCTGCTGAGAATGTCCAGTATTTTCTGTTTTTGTTTCAGATTCCAGCATCCGCAGTAATTTGCTTTTATACATTTACCTTTTTTCCCCAAAATAAAAGTAGAGTAAAGATCAGTGTTCCAACTAGAAAATTCTTAGAACTTTAAGGCTAAACGTGTTAAGTTGACAATATGCACACATAAGCAACTGGAAACAGGTTGAGAGAAAGGAGTACAGCATGTTTGAGAACAAAGACACACACAAGACAAAGAAATAAAAAGACAGACAAACAGTCTTGATCCTCATTTTGAACACATTATTTTCATTGAATTTTAAAGTAGAATGAATGGTTGAGGTGATCACAGAACAAAAGGGGTTGACTTGGAAGTTCAAAGGGGTAGACATAAAACATAATGGGTAGTGGGCGGCCAACCACAATAATAAAAAACTGACCATGTCCAATAGCACAGAAGGTTGACTTGTAATGTATTAAAATTGGTTGGTGGGTCAGCACATTCCATTCAAGTGGCAGTAACATATTGGCAGCACCCTGGTCAACAACTCAAGGCTAATGTAGTAATCAAGTGCACTGGCCCTTGAACTGTGTTAAAAATAAAAAGAAATTAGGATGCACCGATTTTTAAAACGGAGAACCATTGGTACTTTATCCAATTGACTTGATCTTGAAAAATCTGTATTCTGGAAAATCTTTGCCGCATTCACCACCAAGGAAAATTCCTTCCACTTCTATTTCTACACTCCTTTGAACATCCACTGATTTTTATTACCCCTTCCCCTAATTTTGCTTAACTAAAAGATATGAGCTACCCATGTGCAAAACAGTGATACCAAAAAGATTCCAAATGTTTAGGCTGTAGCTACGAGGCAAGTGTACTTCTATTTTCTTTTGTGCACTTTGATATCATAAAAACCTGACAGTGTAGAGGCCATTCGGCCCATCAAATTTGCACCGACCCTCCGAAAGAGCACCCTTACCTAGGCCCATTCCCCTGAGCTATCCCCATAATCCCACATAACCTGCACATCTTTGGGCACTAAGGGAAAATTTAGCATGGTCAATCCACCTAAACCCACGTAGACATGAGGAGAATGTGCAAACTCCACAGAGACAGTAACCCAAGGTCGGAATTGAACCGGGTCCCTGGTGCTGTGGTGCTATGAATAACATGATTTGAAAGTGTTGCTGAGCAGAGAGTCCTAGGGTGTCCATATACACTAACCCTTAAAAGGTAGCAGTACAAATTGATGAGGTTATTAAAAAAAGCATTTGGCTTTCTTAGGTTTATAAATAGAGAAATAGGTGTAAAAGCAAATCATGACAAAAATTCATAATCAGTGGTTGGGTCTCAGCTGGAGTGCTGTGGACATTTCGGACAACACATTTCAAGAAACATGCTAAAGATCTTAGAAAGTATACAAAAGGAGGTTTTCCAGGGATGAAGGAGTTTAGTTCGAAGTGGAGACTGGAAAAGTTGAAACCATTCTCCTTGAAACAGGGAAACCTGAGAGAATACCTAATAGAGTGTTTAAAGATGAGAGGTTTTGTTAGAGTAGATATAGTAAAGTATTCCTTCTGTCCAGGAGTTCAATAACCAGGTGTTGTAGATTCAAAGCCATTGGCAAAAAATCTAGATAGATGATGAGGAGGAATGTTTTCACTCAGTTGTCAGTACCTGGAACTTTCGCCTGAAAAAGGTGATTGAGGCCGATTTCATAACTTATTTTAAAAAGAGAGTTGGACAGGCAGTTGAGAATGAAAGGCAAAGAGGATTGCAGACAAAACAAAAATCTATGTGGGACAAAGCACTACTGTTTTTTCAAAAAACCAGCACAGGTAGGATGGGCTAAATGGTCTTCTTCAATGCTGGATATTTCTCTGATTCTATGAGAATAAACTTTAAAAAGAAAATAGGGTCATGGGGTTGTGCAGTGCACTACCACTGCAGATTAATTATTACGTGATGTAGGGTAATGGGTGGGTCTTCAGATTCCTGGGGCATCGGGTCCACTCCCGAGGCAGAAAGTATTTGTTTAAGATGGACAAGTTGCACTTGAAAAATAGAGTTGGTACCAATGTCCTTGTGGATGGGTAGCTAGAGTTTCATGGGGGTAGGGCACTAGGATTAAACATTAGAGATTTTAAAGGAGTGCAAGAACAAATAGGTGGGTTGGGGGGGGGGGGGGGGGGGGGGGGTATACAAATCTTTGAAGATGGAAGATTGATGAGGCTGTTAAAAATGTATTCGGGATCCCTGGTTTTATTAATACAGGCAGAGTGCAAAAGCAATAAAGTTATTCTGAACCTTGGTGAAAGATCTAGGCAGGAGATGCAGAAAGATGTTTTCACTGAGTTATCAAGATCTGGAACGTCATCTGAAATGGTGATGGCAGCTGATTCGGCAGCTGATTCCAAAAATAATTTTACAAGGCAGTTTGACAGGTGCTCAGGGTTCTGAACGTGGAACTTTCAAAGAGCCAGCACATGCACAATAGGCCAAATGGTCTCTCTACTGTGCTGTAAATGCTAGGATTCTATCCATAGAATTACATTTTCCAAAAATCTGTTCTCCTCACCAGATAAACAAGATATGGCCAGGGAAAATTTAAAAGCAAACAGCCTGTCAGACCTCATCACTATCATAAGCTCTTTTCATTAAATATTCTGAAGTACCGTCAGAATTCATGAATCTGTTGATGTCTTTCCTGGCAGTTTAATTGAGAAGGCTCCAAGAAACATCAGATGTTTTACATTCTTAATGCAACTCGTCAACTTTCAAGCACAATGTCAACTGTAATGATCCAAAAGTAACTTTTTGTTTAAAGCAGACAAAATTGAAATCTCAGTTACCCACTTGGAGAATAAAACCAGTAGATTCCATGGTTTTATATAACAAAATGAACTTTACTATACCAAGTCAAAGAAATCAAACAATCTACAATATCTATCTTGTACTTTAACATTCATAATTAACAGGAGGTAAATATAAATTAACAAGCGGACTGTGGTCGAACACACCACACTGCACATTAAATGGCAGACGCGACCATAACTGATCTGACGGATTTCTCTGCAAGTTATCCAGACATCAGTGACCACTGTATGTGACAAATTCTCCTTGAAATTGAGACAACTCGATTTCAATGGTCTAGCCTCTGAATTCCCTCAAACATCGCTTTCAATTTGAAATCATTCAATGACTGCTCACCTCCCAATGGTCCAATCTCTTCTCCTGTGACTGCGTTCACAAAGCTATACTCCTATCTCTAATTATCGGCAGTCACAAGTATTTCACAAACTACTAACTTCACTAAGCTGGCACGGCCCCTGAGTTTCTCAGAAATCCACTCTCCTGGCTACACCAAACTATTAATAGCTCTCAGGTCTTCTCTGAGCCCGAATTGCATGGCACGGAACCAGTGACCTGCAGTCAACATCTCAGTTCCCCAGGACTTCTGAGCCCTAAATACTTGGAGCCTACTAATATCTCCCATGGCTTCTCTGTGAGCTGCAGACCAGACAAGATCCAAATTGTAACTACCCCCTTTGCCAGCAAACACACGGAAACCAGCGAACATCCTTTAGCTTCACACATCTCCATAAAGTCATAGCCTTTCAGGGTTCACTGAATGTTTTAAAACTAATTTAGCTCTAACTCCCAAAATATTTATCTGGACAGCACTTCTTTGCAAGCAGTGTAGACAACACATATCTAAACCTCTAGCTGAGTATGTTCACCTGCAATTTGAGATTTTACTTTTCTAGCTGTTAACCTCTTAAGAGGCAGTGATATCGTGGTAATAACAGCAGATGGTGCAACTCAATTAATTAATAAAATCAGAAACTAAAAGTTTGCCTCAATAATAGTGACCATGAAACTATTATCAATTGTCGTAAAAATAACTTGTGGAGAAAGAAATCTGTCATCCTTAGTTGGTCTGACCCACAGGGATTTTCACAATAACTTCATTGCAGTATTAATGTAAGCCTACTTGTGACACTAATAAAGATTATTATTATATGAAACCAGATCCACAGTAATATGGTCGGCGTGTAATTGCTCTCTGAAATGACCTAGTAGCCACTAGATTCAAGGCCAATTAGGGGTGGGCAATAAATGCTGGCCTTGCCAGTGATGCCCACAATCCACGAATTAATAAAATTAAGTCAACATAGCCCAAATCCAAAATAATAATAATTGCTTATTGTCACAAGTAGGCTTCAATGCACGGGCAGCACGGTAGCATTGTGGATAGCACAATTGTTTCTCAGCTCCAGGGTCCCAGGTTCGATTCCGGCTTGGGTCACTGTCTGTGAGGAAGTCTGCACATCCTCCCTGTGTGTGTGTGTGTGTGTGTGTGTGTTTCCTCCAGGTGCTCCCGTTTCCTCCCACAGTCCCAAAATGTGCAGGTTAGGTGGATTGGCCATGATGAATTGCCCTTAGTGTCCAAAATTGCCCTTAGCGTTGGGTGGGGTTACTGGGTTATGGGGATCGGGTGGAGGTGTTGACCTTGGGTAGGGTGCTCTTTCCAAGAGCCGGTGCAGACTCGATGGGGCGAATGGCCTCCTTCTGCACTGTAAATTCTATGATGAAGTTACTGTGAAAAGCCCCTAGTTGCCACATTCCGGCGTCTGCTCGGGGAGGCCGGTACGGGAATTGAATCCCCGCTGCTGCCTTGTTCAGCATTACAAGCCAGCTGTTTAGCCCACTGTACTAAACCAACCCCTATTTATTAACATAAACTATTAGCTAGATATTTGCAACATCTGCCCGTCAAAACAAAATGAAAATCTGTCGCCAAGTGATTCATTTTTATTTCCCATTTAGAATATAACAACTTACAATTATGTTATATATGTCTTAACACTATCCTACGCATGCAATACTAGCAATCATCCCCCATTGTCCAATTAAATTCAAAAGTCCAACAACACACTGCTAAATTCCATGCCCAGTTTAAGGTGGAAAATATTACATTCGCAGTATTTTCTGAAAGTTTTCTTCTTTCAAAAATTATAGTCCAAGAACCATCTGCAAAAGATTCCTCATTGTTATGGACAGATGAATTTTCAAGCTCATTCTTTAAAGAAGTTTGTGCTGATTTCAGCTTTTGAACCTTACTGACCTCCGATGTCTATAGCTTCCTCATCTTTAAACTCCAGTTAGATCCATAGTTAAATTGCCAGCCTCAGCTGTGATTGTAATTCCATTTTTAAGTTCATTTTCCAGAGTCAAACAAGAAATTCACGTTTTGAGATCAGTTCAGTGGCTTATTTTTGTTCCAATAACTTGTTCCTTCTTTGATCAAAAACTTCCTTAGCCACTTTAAGAATATTATTAAGATGTTTTATTATGCTCGAGCAAAAAGGTTTGATACTCTTGTTTGATCTCATCTTTAACTAATTTGTTTCTCCTGATCCCATTCACATAAAGTTTTATTGGATTATTTCGGCTTAATATCAACAGCCTCCTCAGTTTGGATCTTGAATTTTCTTTCGAAGACTTTGAGACTTCAACACAATTCAGAAATTGCTTTGTTACAATAATTTTTAAGTCATAATTGGGCTTTTCAACTCAGTCCAGCTGCCTGGATCTTTCAAGCTGCATCCTGCAACTCAATGCTTTTTTAAAAAAATATATATTTATTAAAGTTTTTCAACAAAACAATTTTTTCCCCTTACAAACAATAAACCCCCGCCCCCCTCCCCGTAACAAAATCGGCCTGAGCAAGGTATATACATGGTAAGATGATATATTTACATAGCTTTATACACTGGCTCGGGTTGCTGCTGCTGCTGCTGACCGACCTTCCTCTAACGCTCCGCGAAGTAGTCTAGGAACGGCTGCCACCTCCTGTAGAACCCCTGCACAGACCCCCTTAAGGCAAACTTAATCCTCTCCAACTTTATGAACCCAGCCATGTCGTTTGTCCAGGCCTCCACGCTAGGGGGCTTCGCCTCCTTCCACATTAGCAAGATCCTTCGCCGGGCTACCAGGGACGCAAAGGCCAGAATGCCGGCCTCTTTCGCCTCCTGCACTCCCGGCTCGTCCACTACTCCAAATATTGCTAGCCCCCAGCTTGGCTTGACCCGGACTTTCACCACCTGAGATATTGCTCCCGCCACTCCTCTCCAGAACCCCTCCAGTGCCGGACATGTCCAGAACATGTGGACATGGTTCGCCGGGCTCCCTGAACATCTTCCGCATCTGTCCTCTACCCCAAAGAACCTACTCAACCTCGCCCCCGTCAGGTGCGCTCTGTGAACCACCTTAAATTGTATCAGGCTGAGCCTGGCACATGAAGAGGAGGAATTAACCCTACCCAGGGCGTCAGCCCACAAACCATCCTCGATCTCCTCCCCCAGCTCCTCCTCCCATTTACCCTTCAATTCTTCTGCTAGCGCTTCCCCCTCTTCTTTCATCTCTTGGTGTATTGCCGAAACCTTGCCCTCCCCGACCCATACACCCAGAGGTCACCCTGTCTTGAATTTCCTGTGTCGGGAGCAGCGGGAATTCCCTGACCTGTTGCCTCACAAAGGCCCTCACCTGCATATATCTGAATGCATTTCCCGGGGATAGCTCAAACTTCTCCTCCAGTGCCCCTAGGCTCGCAAATGTCCCGTCGATGAACAGGTCCCCCATTCTTCTAATTCCCGCCCGGTGCCAGCCCTGGAACCCCCCGTCCATCTTCCCCGGGACAAACCGGTGGTTACCCCTGATCGGGGACCACACCGAGGCTCCCACTGCACCCCTATGCTGTCTCCATTGGCCCCAGATCCTTAACGTTGCCGCCACCACAGGGCTCGTGGTGTACTTTGATGGCGAGAGCGGGAGCGGTGCCGTCACCAGCGCCCCCAAGCTCGTTCCTTTGCAGGACGCCATCTCTATCCTCTTCCATGCCGCCCCCTCTCCCTCCATAACCCACTTACGGATCATCGCCACGTTTGCTGCCCAGTAGTAGCTCCCTAGGTTTGGCAGCGCCAGCCTTCCTCGGTCCCTACTGCGCTCCAGGAACCCTCTCCTTTCCCTCGGGGTTTTGTTCGCCTACACAAACCCCATAATACTCCTACCTACTCTCTTGGAAAAGCCCTTGGTAATCACGATGGGGAGGCACTGGAAAACAAACAAAAACCTCGGAAGGACCACCATTTTTATCGACTGCACTCTACCCGCCAACGAAAGCAGCAACATGTCCCATCTTTTGAAGTCCACCTCCATTTGGTCCACCAACCTCGTCAGATTCGATTTGTGTAGGGCCCCCCAGCTCCTGGCTATCTGGATCCCTAGATACCGAAAACTCCCCTCCGCCCTCCTCAGCGGTAGGTCCCCCATCCCTCTTTCTTGGTCCCCTGCCTGTAGTACAAAAAGCTCGCTCTTCCCTACATTGAGCTTATAGCCCGAGAACTCCCCAAACTCCCTCAAAGTCTGCATGACATCCACCATCCCCTCCATTGGGTCCGCCACGTACAGCAGCAGGTCACCCGCGTATAGCGACACCTGATGCTCTTCTCCCCCGCGTGACGAATGTGATATAAAATAGTTACTTTAGAGTTACTAGTTAATGTAATGTAGAAATAAGCCACTTTGATTTTTGCAGTTAGGGACAAAGGAATTTGAGACCGCATGGAAAAAGCAGGAAGAGGTGTGTCTATGAGGGTGATGCTTCATTGATAGGGGCCAGAGAAAGGGATTGGAAGTGAGCCAATCAGAATAGATCGAACAGGTCAGGAGGGACATAGGCTGACCTATGTCCGTCGAGTATGTGAAACTTGATACCATTTGAACTGATTTTGCAGAGATCCCTTTGTCTGTTAGTTCAGTCGTTTTCTGGAATGAAAGAGGCTGGATGTCTCTTACATTTCTGTAAGATGATTAAGCTTGCAAGCTAAATAAATAACTTCTGTTTACGTGCGAATCCGTCTCAACTTTTATTGAGGCCAGACTGACAGAGAAAGAAATTTGGAGATCAACACGCGGACCACCCCCCTCCATTTATTAGACTCCCTCAGTGATATGGCCAAGGGTTCGATCGCCAATGCAAACAACAGGGGGGACAGAGGGCACCACTGCCTCGTTCCTCGGTCCAGCCGAAAGTACTCCGACCTCCGCCAGTTCGTCACCACACTTGCCACCGGGGCGCTGTAAAGGAGCTTAACCCAGCTAATAAACCCTCCCCCGAAACCAAACCTACGCAACACCTCCCAGAGGTACTCCCACTCTACTCGGTCAAAGGCCTTTTCCGCGTCCATGGCTGCCACTATGTCCGCCTCTCCCTCCTCCGAGGGCATCATTATCACGTTTAAGAGCCGCCGCACATTCGTATTTAATTGCCTGCCCTTTACAAATCCCGTCTGGTCCTCATGTATCACCCCCGGGACACAGTCCTCAATCCTCGTGGCCAGCACTTTTGCCAATAGCTTAGCGTCCACATTAAGCAGCGAAATCGGCCTGTACGATCCACATTGCAGTGGGTCCTTGTCTCGCTTCAGAATCAAGGAAATTGTCGCCTCCGACATTATCAGGGGCACGGTCCCCTCCTCTCTTGCCTCGTTAAAGGTCCTCACTAGTAGCGGGGCCAACAGGTCCGCATACTTTCTATAGAACTCCACCGGGAACCCGTCCGGCCCCGGGGCCTTCCCCGCCTGCATGCTCCCCAAACCCTTACTCAGCTCCTCCAACCCGATTGGTGCCCCCAAACCAGCCACCTCTTGCTCCTCCACCTTCGGGAACCGCAGTTGGTCCAGGAATCTTCTCATCCCCTCTTCCCCCCCTGGGTGCTGGGATCTGTACAGCTCTTCGTAGAAGGCCTTGAATACCTTGTTTATTTCCGTTGCACTCTGGGCCATGGCTCCCCCACCGTCTTTGACTCCCCGTATTTCCCTCGCCGCCGCCCTCTTACGGAGCTGGTATGCCAGCATCCGACTGGCCTTCCCCCGTACTCGTAGGTCGCCCCCTGCGCCTTCCTCCACTGTGCCTCCACCTTCCCCGTGGTCAACAGGTCAAACTCCGTCTGGAGCCGTCGCCTTTCCCCAAGTAATCTTTCCTCCGGGGCCTCTGCGTATCTCCTGTCCACTCGCAAAATCTCCCCCACTAACCTCTCCCTTTCCCTGCCCTCTGTCTTCTCCATATGAGCCCTGATGGAGATTAGCCCTCCCTGATCACCGCCTTCAACGCCTCCCATACCACCCCCACTCGCACCTCCCCGTTGTCGTTGGCCTCCAGGTACCTTTCAATATACCCCCTTACCTTCCCACACACCACCTCATCTGCCAGCAGTCTCACATCCAACCGCCACAGCGGGCGTTGGTCCCTCTCCTCTCCCAGCCCCACTTCCACCCAGTGCGGGGTATGGTCCGAAACGGCTATGGCCGAATACTCCGTCCCCTCCACCCTCGGGATGAGCACCATGCCCAGCACAAAGAAGTCTATCCGGGAGTATGCCTTGTGCACGTGGGAGAAGAAAGAAAATTCCCTGGCCTGCGGTCTTGCAAACCTCCATGGGTCCACTCCCCCCGCCTGGTCCATAAACCCCCTGAGCACCCTGGCCGCCGCCGGTCTCTTTCCCGTCCTTGATCTGGAGCGGTCTAGTGCTGGATCCAGCACTGTATTAAAGTCCCCTCCCATTATCAGTCCTCCTACCTCCAGGTCCGGGATGCGCCCCAACATGCGTTTCATGAATCCATCAAAGTATCGCCTTGCATCATTGACTTTGTCTATATATATGTTTCTGGAACCCACCTCTTCATTCACCTGAGGAAGCTGTGCTCCGAAAGCTAGTGATTCGAAACAAACCTGTTGGACTTTAAACCTGGTGTTGTAAGACTTCTCATTATGATCATGGTTGATCACCCAACTCAATAGCTTAATCCCACTTTCCCTCATATCCTTTGATCCCCTTCGCCCCAAGTGCTACATCTAACTGCTTCTTGAAACCATGTTTTGGACTCACTACTTCCTGTGGTAATTAATTCCACAAGCTCACCACTCTCTGGGTGAAGAAATTTCTCCTCATCCCTGTATACTCAGACTGTGACCCCTGGTTCTGGACGCACCATCAGGAACATCCTTCCTGTCCAGTCCTGTTAGAATTTTATAGGTTTCTATGAGATCCCCCACTCCAGCCATTACAATCCTAACCGATTCATTCTCTCCTCGTACGTCCGTGCTTCCATCCCAGGAATCAGTCTGGTAAACCTTCGCTGTACTCCCTCTATAGCTAGAACATCCTTCCTCAGATAAGGAGACCAAAACTGCACACAATATTCCAGGTGTGGCTTCACCAAGGCCCTGTATAATTGCAGCAAGACATCCCTGCTCCTGTACTCAAATCCTCTCGCAATGAAGGCCAGCATACCATTTGCCTTCTTTGCCACCTGCTGCACCTGCATGCTTACCTTTAGTGACTGGTGTACGAGGACATCCAGGTCTCGTTGCACATTCCCCCTTTGCCAATTTCTGGCCATTCAGATAATAGACTGCCTTTTTGTTATACTTATACAAATTTGTCAAGCATGATTTTGTAGCCATCTGGGATGGCCACTTCCAGAATACAAGATGGACATTTGCAAAGATTACAGGGAAAAATGGACAATGTTAGGAAAGCAAGCAGGCACAGCGCCTGTCTGCATATTGGAGAAACAGCTCCCAGACGAGACTGAAACTGTAGGCCCATTAGCATATGGATGGCCCATCTCTGGGAACAAAGGAAGATACTTAAGTAACCGATCTGGCCCCAGACCTCGCGGCGCCAGTTCCCCAAACCGAAAGCAGAAAACAAAGCAGGCCAACGGCCACATAGGACACGCCCAGCCATCAGGGCACCCAACCCTTTATTGGTCAGGATCAATGCGAATGATCAAGAAATGGCCCAATTGATTGGGACCAAGTTCAAGACCGGCCCAAAAGCGCGCGAAGCCCCCTTCGGGTATAAGAAGAAGGCCCCAAGAGAGAATCGCTCTCTTGGACTTGGCTCTCACAGCGGAGAGACCCGTCCACCAGCTACACCAGAATAAAGTAAGTCCAAGGTCAACGCTCGCTACCAGACGGACAACCTTAGCTGTTCCCCTCTACCACTTCGACCCCAGCAGCCTCAGAACCGAACAACAGCCATTGTTCCTCTGACTGAGTGGGCGCCCGAAGCTAAGTATAGGCTTTAGCAGTAGTGATAGTTAAGTCTGTAGTATTTCATGCATGAGTAGATATTGCTGTGTGTGTAAATAAATAGTATTGACTTTGACCTGTCTGTGCGGAGTCTGCACGTTCTCCCCGTGTCAGCGTGGGTTTCCTCCGGGTGCTCCGGTTTCCTCCCACAGTCCAAAGATGTGCAGGCTAGGTGGATTGGTCGTGCTAAATTGTCCTTAGTGTCCAAAAAGGTTAGGAGGGGTTATTGGGTTACGGGGATAGAGTAGAAATGAGACCTTAAGTGGGTCGGTGCAGACTCGATGGGCCGAATGGCCTCCTTCTGCACTGTATGTTCTATGTCACTGGTGTACCCGACTCTTTGATCAGTATCCGGGTTTGAACCTTGTGGCGGTATCGAAAGATACCTGGTGACTCTAAAGCAAACGTAATTAGAATTAAGGAAGGCGACCATAGTGACTGCCATATTTAGAAACAACCAAAGAGAGCAACAATTTCCCCTTCATAAATCCATGCTGACTCTGTTCAATCCTGCCACTGTTTTCGAAGTGCTCTGCTATAAAATCTTCAATAATGGATTCTAGAATTTTCCCCACTACTGACGTCAGGCTCATTGGTCTATAACTCCCTGCTTTCTCTCTACCTCCCTTTTTAAATAGTGGATTTACATTAGTCACCCTTCAATCCGCAGGAACTGTTCCACAGTCTATAGAACCCTGGAAGATGACCACCGATGCATCCACTATTTCTAGAGCCATCTCCTTCAGTACCCTGGAATGTAGATTATCAGGCCCTGGAGATTTATCAGCTTTCAATCCCATCAATTTCCCCAACACCATTTCTTTACTGATATTGATCATCTTCAGTTCCTCCCTCTTAATAAACCCTACATTCCCCAACATTTCAGTACCTTATTTGTGTTTTTATTTGTGAAGACAGAACCAAAGTATGTATTTAGCTGCTCAGGCATTTCTTTGTTCCCTATTATACATTCCCCTGTTTCTGACTGTAAGGGACCTACATTTGTCTTCAGCAATCTTTTTCTCTTCATGTACCTATAATTACAGTCAGTTTTTATGTTTCCTGCAAGCTCACTTTCACACTCTATTTTCCCCATCTTAATGAATCCCTTTGTCCTTTTTTGCTGAATTCTAAACTGCTCTCAATCCTCAGAACCCTGGTTTTCTTGGCCAATTTGTATGCTACTTCCTTAGATCGAATACTATCCCTTATTTCCCTTGTAAGCCATGGATTGGCCACCTTTCCCATTTTACTTTTGTGCCAGACAGGAATAAACAATTGTTGCAGTTCCTCCATGTGCTGTTTGAATGTTTGCCATTACCTATCCATTGTCATTTCTTTAAGTAACATTCCCCAGGGCAGCACGGTGGCGCAGTGGTTAGCACTGCTGCCTCCCGGTTCCGAGGTCCCAGGTTCGATTCCAGCTCTGGGTCACTGTCCGTGTGGCGTTTGCACATTCTTCCCATGTTTGTGCGGGTTTCGCCCCCACAACCCAAAGATGTATAGGTAGGTGGATTGGCCACGCTAAATTGCCCCTTAATTGGAAAAAATGAATTGGGTACTCTAAATTTTTTTTAAAAGTAACATTCCCCAATCGATCATAGCTAACTCGCGCCTCATTTCATCATTGTTCCCTTTGTTAAGATTCAGGACCCTAGTCTCAGAATCAATTATTATTCTCTCATATTATTGTCGCTCATCCCCAAGGGGTCTCACACAACTAGATTGCCAATGATTCCGTTCTCATTACACAGTCTAGGATGGCCTGTTCTCTCATAAGCTCCTCAAAATATTGATCCGCTAAACCATCTCCCACACACTCCGCATTTTCCTCTACGTTATTGTGGCTAATTTGATTTTTCCAATCTACATGCAGATGGGTGACACAGTAGCAGTGGTTACCACTGTTGCTTCACAGCGGCAAGGACCCGGGTTTGATTCCCGACTTGGGTCACAGTATGTGCGGAGTCTGCACGTTCTCCCCGTGTCTGCGTGGGTTTCCTCCGGGTGCACCGGTTTCCTCTCACAAGTCCCAAACGACGTGCTGTTAGGTGAATTGGCCAATAAAGATTATTATTATTATTATAGATGGCCCAAGTGGGGTGGGGGAGCGGGACAATGGTGAAACGAAAACAGATATATGGAAAAAATGAAGATAAGTTGTTAGAAATAAAAATGGGGTGAAGGTGGAGGAGAGTTCAGAGTCTGAAGTTGTGGAACTCCATATTAAGTCTGTAATGGGAGGCCGTAATGTGCCTCATCGGATGATGAGGTGCTGTTCTTCCAGTTTGCGCTGAGCCTCACTGCTTCTTGTCCCAACGCTGACCCCTGGGAAACATACTATTATATACACTTCCCAACAGTCCAAAAAGCAACTGTTCACTGCTCCTGTTCCCTGTCACTCACCAAATTTTGCATCCATGCTACCTGTTATGTGGGTAGGCTTTGAAAAAGATATAATTTCTATATTTCTTTGCTGGCTTTTTTTAAAAACTGGGATTGTCTGAAGCAATGTTTTTTAAACTGTTTTCCCCCTCGGGACCCACTTTTGCCAACAGGCAGGCCTTCACGACCCAACCCATGTTCACTTACCTTTAAAGCGAAAGGAGAGCCTGCTTGATCCTCATGATCTCACTCCAATCAGCTTCAAAGGGGGAGAGGGAATGCACACATTAGGTGCAAACTTCAGCCAATTCCTTTGTGCCGTTTTCATCTTTATGAAACTGGGAAATCCAACCTCGCACATATGAAGGGCGATAGCAACAAAATGCTTGCTTTACTCAGCACTGGATACTCCTGGGAGATGCTATTCCAGAATACTGACAGCCTCATGGGCATTTGGCGGGTCTTTAATATGGTATCACAGGTCAATTACAGCAGCGTAGTCTTTTCTTTTGGAGTCAGCTCTAAGTTAATAACTGACTCTGGGGTCTCAACTTCAAAAGGAACTTTTCACCCACCACTTCTCTTTCAAAATCTGAAACTTCTCCTCTCATTTGCCAGTACTTCGCTGCAGATAACACACAGGAGCTGTGCATCCTTATTTGCATTGTCACAATTAGCAAAATCGTATCTCAAGAAATCGTCTTTATACTGCTTTGTTCCCGAGTTAAGTTTCTTCTTTGTAGGCTGTTAACCAAAGGTCCTGGAGCTCTGCACCATGACTGCTCTGTGCAGCTCTTTCCAGCAAGTTCAGTTGTGAGATCCTGTTCATGAGATACACTGCCTATTTGAGTTTCTGGCTGTCTTACTTTTTAAAAAATGATCCATCCTCAAAGCGCCCTTGCCAGCACCTGGAAAATGGAAGCAACTCTGCTCCATGACTTTGTGCCAAAAGCAAGTGCAAGGCTATTGAAAGACCTCCAACTGCAACAGACATGAACTAATAGAATTTGTCTGGAATATACAGCCAGCAAAGTAGTTTAAGGGCTGATTACCAAAGCAGTAGAAAGGGAGGTCAAAAGAAAATGCTATGCTGAAACAAGCTCTGTAGATGTGCCCTCTCTGTCTCTCTCTCAGAAGTATTGTGTCCGCATTTGAAAAGTAACCACTCAGAGAAGAGACGTCTAACAGCAAACAGATCTTTTGGGAATAAAATGTGGAAATCTGCTCCAAGTATCTATAGCCAGGAAAGCAACTGAACAAAATGGCCACAAAATGGAATCACTACACTGACCATCCAAGGAATAACTCACAAAATGCCTTTGTTTTTGCCCTCAAACTGTAAAAAATCCACAAGCTTTTCCTCTTATTCTACCATCTATACTATGCCTGGGCCCAACGAATGTGTGAGACGTATGAACAGTGGGTGCAATTTGCCTGGTCTTTATTTTAATTTTGAGTAAGTTTCAATACTCAATCTAAGATCCATCTAATTCTTTACAATCTGACTGGGCGGCCAATATAGCTATGATTAGGAAGTGGCCAATGGGGGGGGGGAGGGGGCGGCGTGGGAGCAGCTGGAGGCGGCATCATGTAAAGGTACCAGTCTGGGAGCTTTGATAACAGCTCCTTTACCGTTCCCGCCGACCCGTTACTCCACAGGTCCGGTGGTGGTGGCGACCCTGCGGATCTGGGGACAGTGGAGGAGGTACAAGAAGGTGGAGGGAGCATCGGTTTGGACACTGATATGTAACAACCACAGGTTTGTCCCGCGTAGGATGGATGGTGGGTTCCAGAGCTGGCAGAGGGCAGGCATCAGAAGGATGGGAGATCTGTTCATAGACAGAAGCTTTCCCAGTTTGAAGGCGCTAGAGGACAAATTTAACCTGCCACCAGGAAACGGCTTTAAATATCTGCAAGTACGAGCCTTCCTGAAAAAAACAGGTAGTGGCCTTTCCGATGCTGCCGCCACTGAGGATACAGGACAGGGTGGTCTCCAGCACCTGGGTGGGGAGGGGAAGGTGTTGGATAGCTACCAGGAACTACAGGAGGCGGAGGAAACCCCGGTGGAGGAGCTCAAGGGCAAGGGGGAAGAGGAGCTAGGTGAGGCGTTGGAAGCGGGTCTGTGGGCAGAGGTCCTGGGCAGGGTTAATTCCTCCTCACATGTGCCAGGCTCAGTCTAATTCCATTTAAGGTGGTCCACCGGGCACACATGACGGCAGCAAGAATGAGCAAGTTTTTTGGGGTAGAAGACAGTTGTATGAGGTGCAAGGGCAGCCCTGCAAACCATGTCCACATGTTTTGGGCATGCCCAGAGCTTAGAGAGTTCTGGCAAGGGTTCGTGAGGGCAATGTCCAAGGTGTTTAACACACGGGTGGTGCCGAGTCCAGAGATAGCGATCTTTGGGGTGTCAGAAGACCCGGGAGTTCAGGGGGCGAAAGAGGCCGACGTCTTGGCCTTTGCCTCCCTAGTAGCGCAGAGACGGATTTTATTAATGTGGAGGGACTCGAAGCCCCCGAGTGTAGAGACTTGGGTTAACGACATGGCCGGGTTTCTCAGCCTCGAGAAAATAAAGTTTGCCTTAAGAGGGTCTACGCTCGGGTTCTCTCGGAGGTGGCAGCCGTTCGTCGACTTTCTCAGGGAAAATTAAAATGTCAGCAGCAGCAGCAATCCGTAGGGGGGGCGGGGGAGGCAGCGGGGGGTGAGTGCTTCATTGGGATGGTGTGGGAAGACTGAGTCGCGTGCAGTAATGTCTATTTAATTATTGTATATTCTCTTTTTGCACTATGTTAATGTTCACTCTAGTTTGTTTTGTTATTATTGTTACTACTGTTTTATTATGAAAAATTCTGCAAAACCTCAATAAAAATACTTTTTAAAAAAAAAAGTTCTTTACAATCTGAAAGCGTGAATTGTAGAATTGGTGAAGCACATCCTCTCTAAAATCATTATATAAGTCCTGCTCTGGTCAGACCCGGAGTGGGAGAATAAGGCAGTTATTTCAACCCTCCTCACGTGGTCAGAACAGAAATTTGGGGTCTCTAGTCTGGGATTGATCCCACAGACATAAAAGAGAATCATAGTGGGGGAAGGTAAATTGTTTCCTGGAATTTTTTTTAAAAACTGCCATACAAACAATAATAATAGCTTATTGTCACGAGTAGGCTTCAATGAAGTTACTGTGAAAAGCCCCTAGTCACCACATTCCAGTGCCTGTTCAGGGAGGCTGGTACAGGAATTGAACCCACACTGCTGGCATTGTTCTGTATTACAAGCCAGAAATTTAGCCCACTGTGCTAAACTATCCCCTTGTTCTTGGGTTTACTAAAACATCCACATTCAAAGTCAGTACTTTTCTAGAACAGATCAAGTTTACTTTTGATAATTTAAAGGTTCTGTCCCTTGAGGAATTTAAAAGTGTAGCTTAGGAGTTGGGGTTTCACCCAAAAGGAGCTACACCCAAGAGATGAAATATTACATTTTAAAACTTGTGGCCAGACAACTGGATTGTGAACTTGGAGAAATCACACCAAATAACTTAGCTTTAACAAAATTAGTTAGTACAGAAACAGCCAGAGATAGAATTCAGAAACAAGAGAACAGGCGCCGGAATGTGGTGACTAGGGGCTTTTCACAGTAACTTCATTGAAGCCTATTTGTGACAATAATGATTATAATTATTATTAAAGGAGAAAGAGAGAAAGAAAGAAAAGCTGAGAGAACAAGCTTTTCAATGAGAACAGCAAAAAAGTAATACATATGTGAACAGCATAGTGACAGGTCCCCTGTGCCCACTGAGGACACCCCCTGCTCAGGTCTGAGCACCTTATTCAAGTTTGTCCATTTAATTCCTAAATTTGATGAGGAAGAAGTTGAAGCCTCCCTTTTAGAACATAGAACATTACAGCGCAGTACAGGCCCTTCAGCCCTCGATGTTGCGCCGACCTGTGAAACCACTCTAAAGCCCATTTACACTATTCCCTTATCGTCCATATGTCTATCCGATGACCATTTGAATACCCTTAGTGTTGGCGAGTCCACTACTGTTGCAGGCATGGCATTCCACACCCTTACTACTCTCTGAGTAAAGAACCTACCTCTGACGTCTTTCTTATATCTATCTCCGCTCAATTTAAAGCTATGTCCCCTCGTGCTAGACATCACCATCCGAGGAAAAAGGCTCTCACTGTCCACCGTATCCAATCCTCTGATCATCTTGTATGCCTCAATTAAGTCACCTCTTAACCTTCTTCTCTCTAAAGAAAACAGCCTCAAGTCCCTCAGCCTTTTCTCATAAGATCTTCCCTCCATACCAGGCAACATTCTGGTAAATCTCCTCTGCACCCTTTCCAATGCTTCCACATCCTTCCTATAATGCGGTGACCAGAATTGCACGCAATACTCTAATAAATGCGGCCGCACCAGAGTTTTGTACAGCTGCAACATGACCTCATGGCTCCGAAACTCAATCCCTCTACCAATAAAAGCTAACACACCGTACGCCTTCTTAACAACCCTCTCAACCTGAGTGGCAACTTTCAGGGATCTATGTACATGGACACCGAGATCTCTCTGCTCATCCACACTGCCAAGAATCTTACCATTAGCCCAGTACTCTGTCTTCCTGTTATTCCTTCCAAAATGAATCACCTCACACTTTTCTGCATTAAACTCCATTTGCCACCTCTCAGCCCAGCGCTGCAGCTTATCTATGTCCCTCTGTAACTTATAACATCCTTCCGCACTGTCCACAACTCCACCGACTTTAATGTCATCTGCAAATTTACTCACCCCATCCTTCTACGCCCTCCTCCAGGTCATTTATAAAAATGACAAACAGCAGTGGCCCCAAAACAGATCCTTGTGGTACACCACTAGTAACTGGACTCCAGTCTGAACACTTCCCATCAACCACCACCCTTTGTCTTCTTCCAGCAAGCTAATTTCTGATCCAAACTGCTAAATATCCCTGAATCCCATGCTTCCATATTTTCTGCAGTAGCCTACCGTGGGGAACCTTATCAAACGCTTTACTGAAATCCATATACATCACATCAACTGCTTTACCCTCATCCACCTTCTCAAAGAACTCAATAAGGTTTGTGAGGCACGACCTACCCTTCACGAAACCGAGTTGACTATGTCTAATCAAATTATTCCTTTCCAGATGATTATACATCCGATCTCTTATAAACCTTTCCAAGATTTTGCCCACAACAGAAGTAAGGCTCACTGGTCTATAGTTACCGGGGTTGTCTCTACTCCCCTTCTTGAACAAGGGGACAACATTTGCTATCCTTCAGTCTTCTGGCACTATTCCTGTTGACAAAGATGACTTAAAGATCAAAGCCAAAGGCTCAGCAATCTCCTCCCTAGCTTCCCAAAGAATCCTAGGATAAATCCCATCCGGCCCAGGGGACTTATCTATTTTCACCCTTTCCAGAATTGTTAACACCTCCTCCTTATGAACCTCAAGCCCTTCTAGTCTAGTAGCCTGAATCTCAGTATTTTGAGAGGTAGCTCAGCAAGTAAGGTGGTTTGAGAGTGGCTGCTGCAAGGCAAATGTGCAGGCAAACCTCATGAAGTCTACTCCTTGTTGCTTGATAAAGATTCAACAAACAATGAGGTGGCAAAGAATGCTGAACTGGAAGCATACTAGCAGAAATTCCATACTCTCAAAAACAGCAGGTGTGAAAATTATATTTGAACAGCGTAAGCAGCTGACATTTGATGGGTGGATAAGGAGTCATGCTTGAAAACCTTTGAGAAACAATACTCGAAGATTCTAAAAATTCACTCCATTGCCATATAAAAATGCACATAGGGAGTAGAAAGTGTCAGGAGCCAGGCATGCAGCGGCCCTGTCTTGATGAGTATAAGCTTGTCCACAAGCCGTCATCACAAAGGAAACCCTTTCCAAATCACTCCCAACAGCTTAAAAAATAATACATGGCAGAATGCTCGGAAGCCGAGCACCCATGGGAGAGGAGAGATCGCTGGGAAGACAGGGACACGGCCCCTCATGCCAGAAAGGATGATGCTGAGAAGAGAGGCAAGGCTCACAAGCCTCTGTGTTTCTCTTGCCACAAGGTCAGACAGCTTTATGTTGACTGCTGGAGATTATGGGAAAAGCCTATAGGATTTATTGGAGCACACAGACCCTGTGCAGAGGAAGGGAGTTAAGCACAAAGCCACAGCAGAGCAGGCTATAACCCTGACCACGGCAGCAAGTCCCTGTAAACACAGCCCTGTGAGTGTAGGTGAGTTTAGCAAACCACCTGAGAATTACAAAGGTTTTGTGATGGAAGGAGAGGTGCCCCGATTTCTTAATTGAATTCAAATTTCCCAATCTGGTGGGAATAAAATAGCTTTACATTTATTAGATTTGTATAATACAATCAAGTTTAAATTGTGTTTTAATATGTTTCCCCCAGAGAATTCAAACATAGCTATAGCATTTTCACATTAATGGTAAAATACCAATTTTCACACTTGCCTATAGAGTGCATTTCAAGCCTCATCCAGTTACCCCAGTCCCAGCAACCCAGATCCTCTCACATCCCTCTCATATGACAAGATTACTCTTTCTGATTCTTCAACATCACACATGCCTTTTCCTCTATTTATATTTGGCTTTAGTGATCTCATTGCAAGACCAGATTTTTCCACATGAGAATATTCTCTTCTCAACGGTGTCAAAGACCATGATCATCTCCCATATGTTGCAGATCATCTCCCATTTTTTCACATGCTCATACCCACTTCACCAGTGTCCTGCTCCCACATCTCTGCTTCTGACTTCCCACATCCTGCTTCTCCTCTCAACCGCTGCATGCTCCAGAATCCCAAGACCTACTGAATGATTATGAAATAAGATCAAGATCCAGAGACATAGATCAGGTGACAACAAACAACAAAGAAGGCAAATTATTGAAATGGAGACACACAACTGTGGCTCTGTTGGCAGCTCTACCAACTCTTGAGTCAGATGGTTTATGTGCCCAGGTCCTACTTCAAAGACATGAGCACACAATCCAGGTTCACACTCTTGTGCAGTACTGAGGGAGTGCTGCACTGTCAGAGATGTTACCTTTCAGGTGAGATATTAAATAGAGTCCCCGTCTACCCATTGGACAACTCAAAGAGTAGGGGACCTTTCCTTGTAGTCCTGGTCAATATTTATCCCTCCACTAACATTAATGAAACAGTTTATCTTATTTTAATATTGCACAGCTGATTGGAGGAGCTTGTTCACGTTTGTTGCCAGGTTTTCTGCGTGGTGTCACAGTGGTTAGCACTGCTGCCTCACAGCCCCAGGGACCCAGATTAGATTTCGATCTTGGGTGACTGCGTGGGGTTTGCCCATTCTCCTTGACGTCTGCATAGGTTTCCTCCCACAGTCCAAAGATGTGCAGGTTAGGTGGATTGGCCATGCTAAATTGCCCCTTAGGTGTCCAAAGGTATGCAGGTTAGATGGGCTATGGGGGTGGGGGAATGAGCCTAGACAGTACTCTTTCGGAGGGTCGGTGCAGACTCAATGGGCCAAATAGCCTCCTTCTGCACTGTAGGGATTCTATGGGACAGTGACTACACTTCAAAAGTAAAGCACTGTAAAGTACCTAGGGATGTTCAGAATGGCGTTATACAATTGTTAGCCTCTCATTCTTTTAAAGCATTCAGTCCAATCAGTCTGTGTGATTACCCTAATGAAAGCAAAAGTTCTAATGAAATGTACCCGCACAGTTCCTAAATCCTTTTGATCCCTTTTTATTCAACTATTTATTGAATTGAAGGTTGACAATTTCTTATTTAACATCTAACCTGCGAGTTAATTTCGCAACCTCTCAACAGTGTTCAAAGCTCTTCCTTCCTTCTGTTTTAAATCTCCAAAGTTTGTAGCCACCTGAGTTGGCCACATCCCGACTTAAAATGGAGAACCGCAAAGGCTGAAGGGAAATTCAGCCAACACAGGCAAAGACTAGCAAATACAGAAATCATGTGTATTGGACCCTGTAAGAAACCAGACAGCACTAAAACCAGCAGCCATCTGCATAGCAATACAGCAGCCATCTGCATAGTAATGAGCGATTCCAGGGCACAATGGCAACAGTTGAGGTGAATAAAGCCAAGCCAGACTCCTCGGCACCAGCAGAAGTCAAGACAAAGGAAGACCAACGGACACTTAGGGACCGCCCAACGATCAGGGAACCGCTGCAGCATTGGAGAAATCGATCCAAGTGATCGGAAAGTAGTCCAATCACTTGGAACCAGGTACAGGGTCTGTCCCGGAGGGCGGGAAGCCCCTGGGGACTATAAAGTAAAGCCCCCAAGTTCAAATCATCCTTCTTTGGCAGGGTCACTCAGCAACTTGAACCAACCCTTGACAGTGACCTGCCTCGCTGCCTCCAATCAAGTAAGTCTCAAGGCAACACTCGCTACGAGATAGGCACTCCCAGCTACCAGTCCATACCAGCTTTTGAATCCTGCAGACTCAGGACCTGAATGAAAGGCCATTTGTTCCCCTGACCTGGTGGGCCAGTCCGAAACTAAGTATAGGCCTTTTAGTGATAGGAATAGCCTAGAAAGTAGAGTTTATGCATGAGTAGTGATTTACTGTGTATAATAAATGTGCTTTGATTTGAATCTTACTAATTGGTGTGTTGAGTTATTGATCGTTACTTGAACTTGAACCTCGTGGCGGTATCATAAAGATACCTGGCGACTCTAGAGAAAAAGTTAAACAAACAGAGCAAATTACGATTTAAGAGCCAACCAAAAGTTAGCAACAAGTTGCTTTTTTAACAAACTAGAAGTCAACATTAGTTGCTATGGTGTATCTTGTCATACAACGTACACTGCATTCTTCACATGAAAAATCTACCTTTTTTGGATTCCTTCCAACTGTTGCTCTAGTCCTGGGTGGTAATTTCCCCTTTACTGTAACAAGTTTGCTCCTCATCATTCAAGAAGAACTGTCCTCATTCAATTTGATGTTCTAGGTTTTGGACTTTTTTTTAGGTTGTAACTTAATTCTATCATATTGTAATCACTGCTCCCAAAGCACTCTACTATCTTTAGCTTACCTATCTCATTTATTTCATTATTCACAAGGAGTGAGATGTTGCCAGATTATAAAATTTAGACTATTCAGGAAATCAGTGCTATACGCAGTACGGGAATTTTAATTTAGCGCAGGAATTCAATTTACTTTTTTAAGTTCTGTTACAAATGGCATGTGGACTGCTTATCATCAAAGTCTCCAGGAGCAATAATCATGTTATTACTTAATTGTCTAATCAGAGTGATGTTTCCATTTCATTGTCACGTGATTTTTAAAATAGCAAATACCCTTCTGACTATGTCCCTTTCTTGTTTGTATCAACCCTCTCTGCCATATGTATTATTTTTTTTAAACCAATTTTACCACTTGGTCTCCTTATCTTTTATTTCTCTCCTAAGCATGTAACATTGCAATAGGTTCATTCACCATTTTTGGGCAGTTTGTAAACTGTTATAAACCCCATAAGTCTGAAAACTTAAATAGATTTGAACTTCCAAATAATAGCCGACAGAATGGTACAACAAAGATTTCAGATTTTAAAACCTTTACTGCAGCACGGTAGCACAGTGGTTAGCACAGTTGCTTCACAGCTCCAGGGTCCCAGGTTTGATTCCTGGCTTGGGTCACTGTCTGTGCGGATTGCTCCCCGTGTGTGCGTGGGTTTCCTCCCACAGTCCAAAGATGTGCAGGTTAGGTGGATTGGCCATGATAAATTGCCCTTCGTGTCCAAAAAGGTTAGGTGGGGTTACTGGGTTTGGGGATAGGGTGAAGGCATGGGCTTAGGTAGGGTGCTCTTTCCAAGGGTTGGTGCAGACTCGATGGGCTGAATAGCCTCCTTCTGTACTGTAAATCTATGATTCTATGAAATGCCTAAAAACTGTGGACAAAACCCTGTTTTTAAACGACAGAAAGCAATGTTCCCCTATTTTACTTATTGGACATCGCACTCTCAAAGGATTTACAGTCCTTCTAGCAAACAATCCACAATTGCTCCCAGTTCCAGTGGGTTCACATTTCCTCATTTTAGACCATAAGACACAGGAGCAGAATTAGGCCACTCGGCACATCGAGGCTGCTCCGCCATTCAATCATGGCTGATATTTTTCTCATCCCCATTCTCCTGCCTTCTCCCTATAACCCCTGATCCCCTTATTAATCAAGAAGCTACCTACTTCTGTCTTAAAGACACTCAGTGATTTGGCGTCCACAGCCTTCTGGGGCAAAGAGTTCCACAGATTCACCACCCTATGGCTAAAGAAATTCCTCCTCATCTCAGTTTTAAAGGATCGTCCCTTTAGTCTGAGATTGTGTCCTCTGCTTCTAGTTTTCCTTACAAGTGGAAACATCCTCTCCACGTCCACTCTATCCAGGCCTCGCAGTATCCTGTAAGTTTCAATAAGATCCCCCCTCATCCTTCTAAACTCCAACGAGTACAGACCCAGAGTCCTCAACCATTCCTCATACGACAAGCTCTTCATTCCAGGGATCATTCTTGTGAACCTCCTCTGAACCCTTTCCAAGGCCAGCACATCTTTTCTTGGATACAGGGCCCAAAACTTCTCACAATACTCCAAATAGGGTCTGACCAGAGCCTTATTTAGCCTCAGATGTACATCCATAGTCTTGTACTCTAGCCCTCACGACATGAATGCTAACACTGCATTTGCCTTCCTAACTGCCGACAGAACCTGCATGTTAACCTTATGAGAATCGTAAACAAGGACTCCCAAGTCCCTTTATGCTTCTGATTTCCTAAGCATCTCCCCATTTAGAAAATAGTCTATGCCTCCATTTCTCCTTCCAAAGTACATAACTTCACTTTTCCACATTGTATTCCATCTGCCACTTCTTTGCCCACTTTCCTAGCCTGTCCAAATCCTTCTGCAGCCCCCTTGCTCCCTCAATACTACCTGTCTGTCCCTCTACAGATCTTTGTATCATCTGTAAACTTACCAACAGTGCCTTCAGTTCCTTCTTCCAGATCATTAATGTATATTATGAAAAGTTGTGGTCCCAGCACAGACTGCTGCGGCACACCACTAGTCACTGGCCGCCATCCTGAAAAAGGTCCCTTTATCCCCACTCTCTGTCTTCTTCCAGTCAGCCAATCCTCTATCCATGCCAGGATCTTACCCTTATCACCATGGGCTCTTAACTTATTTAACAGTCTCCTATGCGGCACCTTGTCAAAGGCCTTCTGGAAATCTAAATAAATCACGTCCACTGGTTCTCCTTTGTCTAACTTCCTTGTTACTTCCTCAAGAACTCTAACAGATTTGTCAGACATGACTCAGTCCTATTTTATTATTCACTTCCAAGTACTCCGCAATCTCATCTTTGATAATGGACTCTAACCAACCTACAGATCTCTGGACACCAGAGGCCAATTTAGCATGGCCAATCCACCTAACCTGCACATCTTTGGACTGTGGGAGGAAATTGGAGCACCCGGAGGAAACCCACGCAGACATGGGGAGAGCGTGCAAAGACCACACAGTCACCCAAGGCTGGAATTGAACCTGGGCCCTGGCGATGTGAAGCAGCAGTGCTACCCACTGTGCCACCCCATTGTGTATATTTCTGGTTACTCACATTACAGAAAGGCAATGATCACACTAGAGCAAGGTTGTCCAATCTTTTTGTATGAGGCCAGTGAGCAAAATTCAGAAAAATAGCATTTGGTACAACATTAAACATGAATTTCAAAAGAAAATTGGGGCATGAAGCAAAAGAACTTGCTGAACAAGGGAATTAACGAAATAATAAATTGATCATATAAAAAGAGTAATTACTAAAAATGACCATTAGTGCACGAGAGAGAGTGCGCGGGAATGAGTGAGTGGAGTGAGTGAATGTGAGCAAAACAGAGTCTGTTCGTGTGCATGTCTCCTGCTCACTCTCTTTTCAGGGTGCCCACTCACTCACATGCTGAGAGTGGGTGTAGGCATGTCCATGTGAATGCGCGTTGGTGTGTGGCGTGCGGGTGAGCCAGACACACCCACTCGCACACACTCATGCCTGTCGGGCCTGGGTTATGTGGAGGTTAAACTGTTAAGGAGGTTCAGGGTGGCTGTGAAAGCATCAATACTCTTTCTACCAGCCTTGTCATGTGTCCCAGAACCCGCTGTCACTATAAAATCTCTCTCCCCCCTCCTCTGCCCACCCACTTTCCAACCCCTGGCAAGCAGTCTCTCTCTCACCTTCCCACCCACCCTCCAATCCTTTGAAGGCAGTTTCTCTCTGCCCCTCTTGACAGGCCCTCCAATCCCCAGTCTCGCTCATTCTCTCCCTACAGGACAGTCACTCGTTTCACCCTTCCCTCAATAACAGCAGGCTGTCTCTTGTTCCTCCCTCCCTCCCTCTCTCTCAGAAAGGCTCTCTCCATTACCAGCAGTTTCACCACAGCTAGTGTTCGGGCCTCAGACCAAATCACCTTCCCACTGTTTATTGCTCCTTCATTCACAGATTGTTTTGCTCCTGCATTTGCTGCTCACCTGGCAGAGATTGGAGGAGCAGTTCTTTGCAGAATCTTTCACTTGCACGTTGCTGTATTTTGAACACTGGTTCAGTGGGCCTACTAGAGAAGCATGGCGGACCGTTGTGGTCTGCGTGCCGTTTGTTTGACAACCCTGTACTTGAGGATACAGAAAAGATTTACAGGGACACTGTCAGGAATGGAGTCTTTTAATTATGAAGAAAGATTAGATAGGATTGGTTGGCTTTCCTTGGATCAGTGGATGGAGAGTTAATTTAATTGAGGTGTAAACCTTTATAAAATGAGCGGCACGGTGGTGCAGTGGTTAGCACTGCTGCCTCATGGCACCGTGGACTCTGGTTCAATCCCGGCGTGTGGAGTTTGCACATGTTCCCCGTGTCTGCGTGGGTCTCACCCCAACAACCCAAAGATATGTAGGGTAGGTGGGTTGGCCATGCTAAATTGCCCCTTAATTGGAAAAAAGGAATTGGATACTCTAAATTTTCTTTAAAAACCTTTATAAAATGTCAAAATAGTGAATGGAACACTCCATTTCCATTAGCAAAGAGGTCAATAATAGAGGGCCTAATAATTGCATGAGTCGAGGTGTGTATTTTCTTTCTTTCCGAGAGGGTGGTGAGGATTTGGAATTCAGTCTTAAAGGGTAAAAGAGGGACAGCCCTTTATTACATTTGAAAAAACACTCGCACATTCACGAGATGTCAAAACACAGCTACAGGCCAAGAACTAAAAAGATTAGAGGTAAGATTGGATAGCTCTTTTTCAGCCAGCATGGACATAATGGGCTGATTGGTCTTGTTCTGTGTCACAATTCTCTGTTTCCTTGGTACATTTGGAAAATGTTCTCCTCCCAAGTTTCATAGGACTCAGAAATGGCATCAACAAGATATTGTGCAACCCAAGAAAGAATGCATCTACATGCGTGGTTTCCTCCGGGTGCTCCGGTTTCCTCCCACAAATATCGAAAGATGTGCTTGTTATGTAAATTGGACATTCTGAATTCTCCCTCAGCGTACCCAAACAGGCAAACTAGTGTGATGACTAGGGCATTTTCACAGTAACTTCATTTCAGTGTTAATGTAAGCCGACTTGTGACACTAATGAAGGTTATTATTATCAAATGTGTCAACCTGGTTCATTTGTAATTGCTCTTTTATAAAGTCCAAAAGTTCTGTATTCAAGCTCCAGTACAGACTTGACCACATAACCAAAACTAATTCTTCAGTGCAATATCGAGGCAGTGTTGCATTGTGAGGTCCCCTTTGTTAGATGGTATATAAAACCAACACCCTGGCTACCTGATTCTATGGTACAATTCAAGCAGGAGCACAACATTCTCCCATGTGCTAACCAATAATCATACATGCATACCTAAATAAATTAAGTAATTCATTATTGCTTTTGCTCGTGACTTAATCGTGCTCAAACCAGCCACCACTTCTGACTACGTAATGAAGCAAATTTGTTATGCTGTTAACTAAATTTTTAATTGACCAAACCTCAACTTTTGGGGGGAATGAGTGTTTCAGATTTCCACTGCCCTTTACAAGAAGAGCTTCCAAACTTTTTTCCTAACCATTTTATTTGGGGTCATCACAATGCTGGTTGATTATGTTTCTGAATCTCCTCCTGATAGTCACCCATTCCTCTTCCAATCCCACTGCTTTTAAGTCTCTGGAGTGCCACCGCATCTTTCCATCTTTTCTTCGGCTTTCCTCTTCTTCCTAGCAGTCCCATCTCCATCATTCCCCTCACCACATGTTCTCTCCTACTCTGCATCTGATGACCAAATTATTGCAATCTCTTCTCAGCTACTTCCTTTCATGCTCCTACAATCTTCACTAACCCCCTTATGTGCTGGTTGCTGGCTTTTGTCCTTTCTTGTTACTCCATACATCTACCTCAGCATCTACATCATATATGCTATCCAATCATTGCTCCTCTCTTCTTGATTTTGTTCACGTTTCTGCACTATATGACAAGGCCACTCTCACAAATGTTTTGTAGATTGAAAATGACTGTGAAAGGAACAATCACATAACACTCCACTGCACTTCTTCCTATTACTCCAACCAGAGCTTATCCGCTGCTTAATTTCATTTCCATCTTCTGCCAATACTGACCACTAGTTGAAACTACTCCTTCTCAGTCCTTGAATGTCAATGCTGCCACACTTCAAGGAGAGCTTCGAAGTGTTTCTGAAGTAATTTCTTTGTCCTTCCCTAGAATGCTCGTCTTTTCAGAGTTGGGTACCTGGTAGAGGAGATGCGTTTCAGCCATCTACACACGGTGCCCAGTTTATCATTGTTAATTTTGCAGACGTTTTGCCTAGAATGCATGTGAACCTGCCCTCAAAGGCATAGGAATTTGTCGGTCCTCCCTTTGAATTCAGAGGATGCAGTGGATACATTGCTGATGGACTTTATCTAGTGCTCTTGTGTCATTGATACACAGCCCCAGTATCGCTGCAGTGTAGGAGTGTGCTACAACTGCTTTGTTCACTCTGACTTTTGTTGACTTAGAGGTCTTAGGAACATTGGAGTAGGAGAAAGCCATTCAGTTCATTGAGCCTGCTCCACAATTCAATTTGATCATGGCTGATCACCCCTTCAATGCGTTTTCCCATACTATTCCCATATCCTTTTATGCCATTGGTATTTAGAAATCTGTTGATCTGTTTTAAACACACTCAATGATTGACCTACAAACCTCTTGAGTTGCAGAATTCCAAACATTCACAACCCTCTGATTAAAGACAAAAAATCTCCTCATCTCCGTCCTACGTGGCTTCACCTTTACTTTGAAATTGCGCATCTATCCTGCCTATCCCTTCTAGTATTGTGTAGGTTTCTTACTGATATCACATCTCATTCTTTGAAACTCTAGAGAATAAAAAGTATGCCATTAGGGGGTCGGAGGAGGGGTTCTACTCGAGCTGGATGGCATTTATTGCCGTCTTTAAGGAGCTAGTTGTTATTAGCAAATGGGGTGGGCGAGGGGAAAGGTAGTATAAAAATTGTATAAATCTGTTTGTCGTTTTTGCACGTTGTAAAATTGAAAATTTCTTGAATAAAAATATATTTTTTTAAAGAAATTCTCTGCACATCCATTCTTCCTACCAAACAGGATAACCTCACATTTTTCCATATTATATTGCATCTAGAACATGGAACATAGAACAATACAGCGCAGTACAGGCCCTTCGGCCCACGATGTTGCACCGAAACAAAAGCCATCTAACCTACACTATGCCATTATCATCCATATGTTTATCCAATAAACTTTTAAATGCCCTCAATGTTGGCGAGTTCACTACTGTAGCAGGTAGGGCATTCCACGGCCTCACTACTCTTTGCGTAAAGAACCTACCTCTGACCTCTGTCCTATATCTATTACCCCTCAGTTTAAAGTTATGTCCCCTCGTGCTAGCCATTTCCATCCGCGGGAGAAGGCTCTCACTGTCCACCCTATCCAACCCCCTGATCATTTTGTATGCCTCTATTAAGTCTCCTCTTAACCTTCTTCTCTCCAACGAAAACAACCTCAAGTCCATCAGCCTTTCCCTCCATACCAGGCAACATCCTGGTAAATCTCCTCTGCACCCGCTCCAAAGCCTCCACGTCCTTCCTATAATGCGGTGACCAGAGCTGTACGCAATGCTCCAAATGCGGCCGTACCAGAGTTCTGTACAGCTGCAACATGACCTCCCGACTCCGGAACTCAATCCCTCTACCAATAAAGGCCTTCTTCACAACCCTATCAACCTGGGTGGCAACTTTCAGGGATCTATGTACATGGACACCTAGATCCCTCTGCTCATCCACACTTTCAAGAACTTTACCATTAGCCAAATATTCCGCATTCCTGTTATTCCTTCCAAAGTGAATCACCTCACACTTCTCTACATTAAACTCCATTTGCCACCTCTCAGCCCAGCTCTGCAGCTTATCTATATCCCTCTATAACCTGCTACATCCTTCCACACTATCGACAACACCACCGACTTTAGTATCGTCTGCAAATTTACTCACCCACCCTTCTGCGCCTTCCTCTAGGTCATTGATAAAAATGATGTGGAGATGCCGGCGTTGGACTGGGGTGAGCACAGTAAGAAGTCTTACAACACCAGGTTAAAGTCCAACAGGTTTGTTTCGATGTCACTAGCTTTCGGAGCGCTGCTCCTTCCATTCACCTGAGGAAGGAGCAGCGCTCTGAAAGCTAGTGACATCGAAACAAACCTGTTGGACTTTAACCTGGTGTTGTAAGACTTCGTATTGATAAAAATGACAAACAGCAACGGCCCCAGAACAGATCCTTGTGGTACTCCACTTGTGACTGTTCTCCATTCTGAACATTTCCCATATCTGCCATATTCTTGTCTTTAATCCATACTAGTATATTACCTCCTAACACATGTGCTTTAATTTTGCCTACCAATCAATCTCCTGTAGAACACTCTATCAAAAACCTTCTGAAAATCCAAATGTATTACATTCACGAGATCCCTTTATCAATTATGTGAATAACAGTCTCAAAAAACTTCAACAGGTTCATCAAACATAATTTCCCATTCATGAACCCATTTGGACAGTGCCCAATCAGGTCATTATTATCCATTTGTCACATCCTTTATAAAAGATTCTAGCATTTCTACTACTGATGTACGGCTAATAGGACTGTAATCCTTGTACTCTCGCTCACTCTCTTCCTTCTTAAATAGTGGGGTGACATTTGCTATATTTCAATCTGCAGGAATCATTCCAGAATCTATAAAACTTTTGAAGCTGATCATCGATGCATTTGTTATCTCCATAGCTACCTCTTTCAACACTCTGGGATGTAAAATATCAGGTCCCCAGGGACTTTTCAGTCTTCAGTTCCATTAATTTGTCTAATACAGCCTTCTTATTAATACTAATTTCCTTCAATTCCTCATTCTCCCTCGACCCTTGGATCTCTAATTCTGGGAGATTTCTTGTATCTTCCTCAGTTAAGACAGGTACAAAGTAATAATTTAGCTGCTCTGTCATTTCTCTATTCTCCTCAATCTCCCGGTAATGGGTGCACATTTGTCTTAGTCAAATGTTTATTTTTAACCTACCAATGGATCTTTCATATTCTATTTTCATTTTATCAGTTGCTTGGTCCTTCTTTCCTGTATTTTAAAATCCTCAGGTTTACTACTATTCTGGTAACTTTATAGATTTTTTTCTTTTAATCTTATACAAATCCTTAACTTCTTTCATTAGTCATGGTTGACTTTTTTGGAGGGGTGCTGAGCCTTGAAGGAATATTTAGTTGCAATAAACTATGTAATAATTCTTCATAGACTATCCATTACCTTTGTACTGTTATACCTTTTTTTAAAATTTAGTGCAACCAATAAATTTTTTCCAATTAAGGGGCAATTTAGCGTGGCCAATCTACCTACACTGCACATCTTTGGATTGTGGGGGCGAAACCCACGCAAACACGGGGAGAATGTGCAAACTCCACACGGACAGTGACCCAGAGCTGGGAATGAACCTGGGGCCTCGGCACAGTGAGGCAGCAATGCTAACCACTGTGCCACTGTGCTGCCCCGTACTGTCATACCTTTTAATGTCTTTTCCCAATCCACATCAGCCCATTTGCCCCTCACACCGTCATAAATTCCTTTGCTTAAATTTAACACCCTGGCTTCAGATCGAACTACCTTACTTTCAAACAAATCTATGAAATTCAATGAAAATATTGGGCGGGATTCTCTGACCCCCCGCCAGGCCGGAGAATCGCCGGGGGGGGGGGGGGGGGGCGGCGTGAGTCCCGCACCGCCGGCGGCTGTCAAATTCTCCGGCACCATTTTTTTGGCGGGGGCGGGAATCGCGCCGCGCTGGTCGGGGGCCGTTGGCAGCGCCCCCCCCCCCCCCCCCCCCCCCCCCCGGCGATTCTCAGCTCCGCAATGGGCCGAGCGGGCGCCCGTTTTCGGCCAGTCCCGCCGGCGTAAATTACATAAGGTCCTTACTGGCGGGACCTGGCTCTGCGGAGTCCTCGGGGGGGTGGGGGAGGGGGGGGGGGGATCTGGCCCCCGTTGCCTGGCCCGTGATCGGGACCCACCGATCTGCGGGCGGGCTTGTGCCGTGGGGGCACTCTTTCCTTCCGCGTAGGCCGCTGTAAAGCTCCGCCGTGGATTTCCGCCCTCCGGTCGATTTTACGACTGGTTGGCTACTGCCGAAACCATATTGACGGTTTCGCCACCAAAGCAGCACCCCTCTCGGAACTCCTAAAGAAAGGAGCCCCTTGGGAATGGCTTCCGCGGCACACGGATGCCGTAGATGCTTTAAAGCGTGCACTCATTGCAGCCCCCGCACTACAGGTTCCAGACCCGCTTTCCCCCTATGCTATAGAGACAGCTAGCACAGATCGTACCCTTTCGGCCATACTCCTCCAGGAATGGCACGAACAGTTAAGACCCGTGGCTAACGCCTCCAGAGTTTTAGATCCTGTGGAGCAGGGATTTTCGGCCTGTGAAAGGCAGCTGCTCGCAGTTTTCTGGGCAGTTCAATACTTTTCATATATCACCGGACTAAACCCCCATCACAATCCTCACGGAACACACCCCCACCCAACTTTTACTAGACGGACGACTTAAGGACGGTACAGTAAGCCAGATCAGAGCCGTCAGATGGACCCTTCTTTTGCAGGGACGGGACATCACTGTTAAAAGGACCAAGACCCACACTTTCCTAGCCGACAACCTTCAGTACCCAGGCACCCCCCACGAATGTGAAATCATCTCACCGCACCACAACACAGGCCCCTTTATCGCGAACCCCCCCCCCCCCAAAAGATAGGTAGCTCACCCCAGAGCCCCCAGCACACAGACACGTGCACACCCTTGAGAATATATGTGGATGGTTCTTCCACTAGATTAAACGGGAAGCGCATTACAGGATGTGGCATCTATGTTGATGACGCGCAGGGACGCGCCCTAGAATAAATCTCGTTAAAACTGCCAGGACACTTCGGCGCGCAGGCGGCAGAACTAGCAGCCATTGCATACATTGTAGATCACCCAGATTCCTTCCCCAGCCCAGCAGACATATACTCGGACAGCCTCTATGTCAGTAACAGCCTCACACAATTCCTACTCCTGTGGAAAGCAAGAGGATTTGTTTCCGCGGGCGGAAAACCCCTGCCTTCAGCCCCATTGCTCCGGCACATTTTGGGCAAAGCACAGGACAGGATATTTGGTATTATTAAAGTATGAAGTCACCACCGTAACTCCTCACCTGGAAACGTAAAAGCCAACGCACTGGCTAAAGCAGGTTCCAGACATTTTTGGAACACCCCCGAAAGCGCCCCAGTGAATGCAGTTCAGGTCTCACAGAAAAATATCGAAAATTTAGTGCAGGCCCAAAGTAAGATAGTAATCTCAGGGAGATTTTAAAAGGAAAATTTCCAGCCCCATACGATAGGTTTAAAAATGCACTGACCACACATGACGGTGTGGTCCTAAAATACACCCTTTATGTGGTTCCTGAACAGGACAGGAATCAGCTTATTTGTTTGTTCCATGATAGTCATGGGCATCAGGGAATTGACCCCACTACAGCCCACCTCAGGCAGCTCTGTTGGTGGCCGAATTTAAAGGAAGACGTCGCGCACTATGTTGAAAATTGCCTTATATGTGCCCAAACCAAATGGACAGATATGCGAAGAAAGCTCAGCTTAGCCACTCCCGCCCTGTTAATGGCCCCTGGACTAACCTCCAGATTGATTTTATAGGACCATTGCCCCCTTGCAGGAATGGTCACAAGCATGTGTTAGTTGTTATAGACACGTTTACGAAATGGGTAGAAGCATTCCCATCTAGAACAAACACGGCAAAGACTACAGCTAAGATTTTAACCCACCACATCTTTACGAGGTGGGGACTCTCCCGCAGCATTGAATCCGACCAAGGTTCCCATTTTACGGGACGTGTCATGAAGAACATCCTCACGATATTTGGCATTACCCAAAAATTCCACATCGCATACCACCCCCAGTCAAGTGGTATCGTGGAGCGAATGAATCGGACCCTAAAAGCAACACTCAGGAAAATGGTCCAACAAAACAGCACCACTTGGGATTCAGTCCTCCCTTTTGCACTAATGTTTTTGCGTAACACTGTTTCGACATCCACAGGATACACCCCACACACTCTCACGACCAGACGCCCGATGAAAGGCACAGAATTTTTATCAGGACTTGACTTGACCAGCCTCGAAGTGACGGTCCTCACACGAGAACGCAGTGAAACAATTAGTAGAGAATGTAAAAACGGCTCAGCTAGCAGCCGCAGTAAAATTAGGCACCAGGAAGAAACAGAGCAAGGCCTGTTTTGACAAGACAGTGCATGCGACTGAGTTTGATGTAGGACAGCAGGTCATGCTCTCCATTTACAACCCCAGCACGTTCCTGTCACCTAAGTATTCGGGTCCGTACTCCGTTGCGGACAAAGTAAGCCCCTCCGTTTATAAGATTAAGTACCCCAATGGGAAGACCGCGTGGTTTCCTATTAACCAGCTCAAGGCATGTGGCTCGCAGTCTAACCACGCACACGTCATGCTCGACCCAGCAGACCACGCCCTGCCCACAGCCAACGTATACCTACCCTCCCCCAACACGTCCACCCCATCCACGGACTCAACCTCGACTCCACCCCCGAACTCTAGACTCTGCCCCGGAACGCCCAGACAGCAGCAGCAGCAACAGCGACACAGACGATAGCCACAGCACGCCTCCCTACTATCCCCATGCAACAGGCTCCACACCCAGCGAATCTGAACACGATTCGAGTGATCCCTTCCTGATCACATTCCTTAACAAACCTCACCAAAGGCCACCGCCCTACGATGACGACCCCGACTCCATCTCCACAGAATTAGACACGAATATTTGGCACCGTGACAATTCGTACAGGCTCGTCCGAAACGACGAGATGGACCCTAAGTCACCCCATGCAGCTTTAGCAACCCTCATCCATTCAAGAGTATGGCATCCGGGAGAAGATGATGACATTGAATCTGACTGCCAAAACGAGTACCCCTTTGCGACCCTGTTCGCAACTGATAACTGAGGTGTCCAGATGATGTTATAAAAGGAACCGCTTGGGAGAAACGATGTCCTTTCTGATGGAACCTGGACCATGTTAGTTGAATGTTTGTTCGTTAGTGTTATCGTTAAGTGTTGTGTGTAAACTCGGAAAGTTTCTCCACGGCCCCACGTCACCACCCCCTTTGACGCCCAATGGCTGTTAGAGGAACTAGTTTGTCCCCAGAAACTTGTTAATGGAACAAGTTTGTCCCAGACAATAGTTCAGAGGAACCAGTCTGTCGACAGAACCCGACTCATAGTTGCTCTCCTGCAGCCCACACGACGACCACATTCTTATCCATTCTTCCGGTTGCTCAGGCAGTGGAGAAACGGCATTGGTCCCCGCCCTGCCTGAGGACCCCCCTCTGGTCAGCTACGCTCAGGTAGAGCACATACGGCATTGATCACCGTCCTACCCGGGGATTCCATCCAAAGCTTGCCCGCCGCGGCCCATACGCACCCCATTTTGGCTCGTTACGTTCAAAATTCTTTTGTTTGGTTTTGGCAACCCTTAGGTTGCTTCCCTATGCTATTTACATCCTCGAACACTGGGATGGTAAATCACACAGGCTGCGAGACGGCTCGCAGTATGGCAGTATTTTCTTAGATGTCTTGTCCAAATATTCGGTTTAAAAAATAAATTTAAAAATGAGGGAGTCACACATGGTGTCCAATTATAAAGGGAAATTGGCACTAAAAGACAGACATGCTAACGTACAAGATATTAAACAAGATAGTAACAGAAACTATGCTTGATCCTCAGAATTCCAGAAGCTCCAGGAAGAGAGAAGAGACAAAAAGGAAGAGAAGAGAAGAAAGAAGAGAACAATGAAGACATCATACGTGTTTTTCGTTGTCATTATAATTTATATTCGGTTGCGCGCGAACGCGAACCCACTGACCCCAACCCACCCCGGCTGTCAATGATTCACTTCCCCATAGCACCCAGAGCCCAGTGACAAGTAACAACACACCATCATGGTGTGATAGGTTTATAACGTGGTACTTTCTTTCATATGTAATTGAATCCCTTTTAGCATTGGCGATATTCTGCAGCATCGTGCAGGCTATCCGCATGAGAAAATGGCGAAGGAGAGCCTACCGCTCTCGCACCCCGGTATACAGGATAAGATCTCCTATTTTCGGTTTTCACCAGGCCCCCGAACCCCTTGATCGACAATAAAGGACATTCGTTTGCGTCATTTGTGAATAAAGAAATATGTCTCATTTGCAACTGAAAGATTGTACAACTCTGTGCTTGACCGCCAAGCCAGAGGAAAATGTGAATGCTGCTATTATTTTTGTATTGCTAGGAAGTTAGTATGATTGGATGTTTAACTGAGTGTAGTTTATGGAAGATAGTTAGAGGTACCGTTTTTTTAATATGTTGTACTGCATGTCCCTGTTGTGACATAGCGCCACTTAGAATTGTCAGTTAAAATTTTCTTGCATGGTTTTGGTCAGTGTCGAGGCCATGGAAGAGTGCTCGCTGGGTCAGGAAGTGAAGACGACGCAGTTATGTGATCCTTCACGCTGCGCGTTAGGGATCACAAGGAGGGAGTGTAGCCACCTGGGTTGGCCACTTCCCGACTTTAAAATGGAGATCCGCTAATGCAGGGAAATTCAGTTAAACGCAGGAAAAACAAGCAGGTGCAAAGTTTCCTGTATATCAGAACTTGCAGGAACCCAGACAGCACTGAAAATAACAACCATCTGCATACTGATAAGCGATCCCCGGGAACAATTGGAAACAGTTAAGGTAAACAAGGCCAGGATCTCTCAGCAGCTCGAAACAACCCTTGACCGTGACCTGCCTAGTAGCTGCACCAACCAAGTAAGTCTCCAGTCAACGCACGCTACGAGGTAGGCGCTCCTAGCTACCAGTCCATACCAGCTTTGAAGCCTGCACACTCAGAATCGAACAAAAGGCCATATGTTCCCCTGACCTGGTGGGCCAGTTCCAAAGCTAAGTATAGGCCTTTTAGTGCTAGAGATAGTCTAGTAAGTAGAGTTTTCTACATGACTAGTGATTGACTGTGTATAATAAATGTGTTTTGATTTGAAACGTACTAACTGGTGTATTGAGTTATTGATCAGCACTTGAACTTGAACCTTGTGGTGGTATCATAAAGATACCTGGCGACTCTAGAGCAAAGGTTATAGAAACAGAGCAAATTAAGTAAAGACACAACGAGCAACATTTAAGAGCCAACCAAAAGTTAGCAACAATTCACTGTGATTCAAGTCAATTTCCAGTTGAACGACTTGTTCGAGACCTCCTCAAAGCATAAGAAACAACATCCCTGCATCCAGTCTGTCCAGCCCTGTCAGAATTTAATACTTTTCAATTAGATCACTTCTCGTTCTTCTACATTCCAGCAAACACTGGCACAGTCGACCGAATCTATCCTCATACGACAATCCTGCCATCCCAGGAATCAGTTTGGTGAACTTTTGCTGCATTCCCTCTATCGCAAGTATAACCTTTCCTAGATACCGAGACCAAAACTGGACACAATACTCAAGTGTGGTCCCACCAAGACCCTATACAGGTTCATCCTTGTTCCTGTACTCAAGTCCTCTTACAATGAAGGCCAACATAACATTTGTCTTCCTAACTGTGTGTTTACCTGCATGCTTGTTTTCAGTGCTGGTGTAGTCGGACACCCAGGTTGCTTTGTACATTAATATTTCCCAATCTATGACTTCCGGTGGCAGCCATGGAGTGAGTGGTCGCACATTTGGTGGCTCCTTCTCGAGTTGTATAGTTTTGTTATTTCCCCATCCGAATTGTATGGTGTTGGAGGGCAAAAGGTGCATGAGTGCCCACGGAATATAATACTCCTCTGGTGGGGCTGATGTATGGCTCATCGGAAAAGGAGTGCCATGAGGAAGAGAAAGCAACTGGAGCAAGAAAGTTTTTGTGGTGTGACACAGGAGAAAATGGTGGAAAGCAAGGGGGAGCGCTGCCCTCCCAGTGGTCGACAGAGCAGCTAGTGGAATTCCTCAATGGCAAATTTTAGCAGCAGAGGATGGATGCCACAGAGGATTTGGCCAAGGTGGTGGAGCCGCTTAGGGCAGCAATCAAGTAGGTGGAGCAGAGGCAGGAGGCTCAGGGCCTGGCGATCCAAACGATGGAGGAGTCGGTGGTGGAGCATGAGAACTGGTTGACCTCGCTGAAGGCGGAGATGGGGATGGTATTGAACAGCCAGAAAAGGCTCAGTGAGAAGTTAGAGGACCTTGACAATTGCTCCAGAAGGCAAAATCTGCAGATTGTGGTGATGCGAAGACATTGAAGATGCGGAGGCCGCCAGGCATGTGGCGAGCACGTTGGAGAAGCTGTTTGGGGAGGGGGCCTTTGACCGGCTCCTGGAGGTGGACTGAACACACAGGGCGCTGAGGAGGCGGCAGGTGGGGGAGCCGCCGAGGGCGATGGAGGTGAGGCTGCATCAGTTCTTGGATAAGGAGAAGATCCTGAGGTGGGTGAGGCAGATTAAGAAGTGTACCTGGGAGGGGAGTGAGCTGCGGATTAACTAGGACCTGGGTGCGGAGTTGGCAAAGCGGAGGACCGCATATAATCTTATAAGGGCCGCCCTCTACAGGAAGGTGAAGTTCGGGGCTTTGTACTCCGCCCGCTTGTGGTGACGCACCAAAAACAAGAATTAAGCAAGAATTTTATTTTGATTCGCCAGAGCAGGCGATGCACTTCATGAGAGACCATGGATAGTGCGGGGAGTGTGAGAACATTGAACTTTGGAGAGGAGTTTTGTGTAAAGTGTGGAGCACATTGGGTGGATGGATTGGGACAGGGTATGATGCGGGAGTGGTGATGGTGAGCGTGCCTTTTGCTTTTCTTTGGTTGCTGGTTGTTAGGAAGAGTTGGGGGGTGTATTGGGTGGGGTTACTGGGTTACAGGGATAGGGTGGAGGCATGGGGTTAAGTGGGGTGCTCTTTCCAAGGGCCGGTGCAGGCTCAATGGGCCAAATAGCCTCCTTCTGCACTGTAAACTCTATGATTCTATGATTGGGAGGGTGAGGGGTAGTTAGAGGCCTCAGGTGGGTACTACTATGTTAGCTGGGTGGGCTAGTTAATGGAAGTGAAGTGGGGGGTTGGCAGGAGGAGGGTGTGGGGAAGGGGGGGGGAATGGGTTGATTCTATGTTTGGGCATGGGGAGGGGGAGGGTAACGGGTTGCTGACATAGGTGTGGTGTAGTTGGGAAGGAGGAGATGGTGGCAGACATCTTGTGCCTGGAAGGCTGCGGAACATGGGCTGGGGGGGTTTGTCTTAAAAGGGGGTCTGGCTGATCGGCAGGGAAGAGAGGCGGGGAGCCCCCCCTGATCGGCAGGGAAGAGAGGCGGGGAGGCGGGAAGAGAGGCGGGGAGCGGGGAGCCGGTGCCCCCCCCCCCCCCCCCCCCCGACCAGACTGGTTACTTGGAACATGCAAGGGTTGAATGGGCCGGTTAAGCGGGCACATGTTTTCACGCATTTGAGGAGTTTGAAGGCAGACATTGTGTTTTTTCAGGAGACGCACCTGAAGTTGGGGGACCAGACGAAGCTGAGGAATAGTGTGTTAGCCTCTGGTTGCTGTTGAGTAAAGAGTCAAGAGTTCTGCTTCTTTTCACAAACACCTTTATTTTTCCTTGATCACACTCTGCACCAAACTCTATCATCACATCACATGCTCCAAAGGCCACCTTTACATCAGTGTCAATTATTGGATCAATGAGACATCTAATTGGAATGTTTCTTAACCCATTCTTTAACAGGGTGGGGCAGGTGTTCCACTCGGGGTTGGACATGAAGACGAGGGGGTGCGGTGCTCGTTAATGAGAAAGGCATTTGAGGTAGGAAGCATTGTGGCCGATCTGGGGGGCAGGTATGTTATGGTCTGTGGGAAGCTGGAGGAGATGCCGGTAGTCCTTGTGAATGTTTATGCCCGAATTGGGATGACGTGGACTTTATGAGATGGGTGTTAGGTAGGATCCTGGACCTGGACACGCACAAGCTGACATTAACACGGTTCTGGATCTGAGGATGGACCCGTTGAGTACTAAGTTGTCGAAGTGTCGGCTCGCGAGTTTGAGGGGGTTCATGGATTATATGGGGGCATATGGATCATGAAGATTTGGTAGTCCGAGGGCAAAGGAGTTATCGTACGTCTCGCATGTCATCTGGTGTACTCCCAGATCGATTTCTTTGTGATGGATAAGGTTCTGTTGGCGGGGGTGGCTGACTCGGAGTAATCGGCGATCACGGTTTCCAACCACGCACTGGATGGATTTGCGGGTGGCACAGGGAGGCCCAATGGCCGCAGTGGAGTTTGAATAATAATAATAATATTTACTGTCACAAGTAGGCTTACGCTGCAATGAAGTTACTGTGAAAGCCCCCTAGTCGCACCATTCCAGCGCCTGTTCGGGTACACAGAGGGAGAATTCAGAATGTCCAATTGACCATCCGTCAATTGCATGTCTTTTGGGACTTGTGGGAGGAAATTGGAACACCCTGAGGAAATCCACGCAGACACGGGAGAACGTGCAGACTCTGCGCAGACGGTGACCTAAGCTGGGAATCGAACCTGGGACCCTGGCGCTGTGAAGAAACAGTGATAGCCACTGTGCTACCGTGCTGCACATGAGGTTGTTGGTGGATGAGGGGGTGTGCGAGAGGGTGAGGGCTGCCATCTTGGGCTATGTGGAACTGAGTGACACGGGGGAGGGCATGGCCTCCATGCTTTGGGAGGTGGCAAAATTTGGCTCAAACTCCATCGATAAATTTACTGATGACACGACCGTAGTGGGTCGGATCTCGAACAATGATGAGTCAGAGTACAAGGGGGAGATAGAGAACTCAGTGGCATGGTTTAACGACAACAATCTCTCCCTCAACGTCAGCGAAACTAAAGAGCTGGTCATTGACTTCTGTACAGACCCGTCTGCACCAATGGTGCAGAGGTGGAGATGGTTGACAGCTTCAAATTCCTAGGTGTGCACATCACCAAAAATCTGTCCTGGTCCACCCACGTTGACACTACGCTCAAGAAAGCACAACAGCAAACAAAGAAAATTTGGCATGTCCACATTGACTCTGACCAATTTTTACGGATGGACTATTGAAAGCATCCTATCTGGCTGCATCACATCCTGGTATGGCAACTGCTCGTCCCAAGACCGTAAGAAACTATAGAGAACACAGCCCAGTCCATTACGTGAACCCCCCCTCCAATCCATTGACTCTGTCTATACCTCCAGCTGCCTTGGGAAAGCGGGCAGCATATCAAAGACCCGTCCCACCTGGGTTAGTCTCTCTTCCGACTTCTTCCATCGGGCCGGAGATACAAAAGTATGAAAACACGCACTAACAGGTTCAAAAACAACTTCTTCCACACTGTTGCCAGACTCTTGAATGACCATTTTGTGGACTGAACTGATCTCTTCACACATCTTCTCTACTGAGTAGTACTACACTTCGTATGCTCACTCGATGCCTGTGCCTATGTATTTACATTATGTATTTATGCCTGGCCTATGTTTTTTCATGTATGGAACAAGCTTTCCGGACTGTAGGCGGAACAATCTTTCCGGACTGTAGGCAGAACAATATTTTTCCCTGAACCTCAGCACACATGACAATAATCAAATTCAATTCACTGGCGGTAGTTAGGGGCAAATTTATTTTGATCTGAGCGCATAGGGACAAGAGAGCAAGGCTGGTAGATGAGATTCTGAGGGTGGATCGGAAGTACTCGGTGGCGCCAGAGGAGGGGTTGTTAAAGGAGAGACAAAGACTCCAGATGGAATTCTGGTTAGTGTCCATGATAAAGGTGGTAGGGCAATTGCGGTGAGCCAGAGGGGCAGTGTAAGAGTACGGGGAAAAGACGAGTAGGATGCTGGCCCACCAGCTGAGGAAACAGGCAGTGGCGGAGTAGATTGGTAGGGTGAGGGATGAGAGGGGCACGGTGGTGTCAGTCCCAGAGGGATAAATAGGGTATTTGAGGCCTTCTATAGAAGGCTGCACGAGTTGGAGCCGCAGCCTGGGGAGAAGGGGATGAGATGCTTCCTGGATGGGTTGGAGTTCCCTAGGGTGGAGGAGGAGAGGGCGCAGGGATTGGGGGCCCCGCTCGGACTGAGGGAGGTGATGGACGGCGTTGATGCGATGCAGGCAGGAAAGACCACGGGGCCGGGTGGTCCCAGTGGAGTTTTGCAAGATGGTTGGTGCGTAGTTGAGGTCTCTGCTAATGAGGATGTATATTGAGGCAAGGGATCCCCCGGGATCTCCCCCGGGATCCCCCCCCCCTCGCCCCCATTGTCGCAGGCATCCATTTCCCTGTTATTGAAGAAAGATAAAGACCCGGAGCAGTGTGTAGGTAGTACCGCCCGATATCATTGCTTAACGTTGATGCTAAGTTGTTCGCGGAGGTGTTAGCGTCGCGGATAGAGGATTGCGTCCCAGTGGTGATAGGGGAGGACCAGACAGGATTTGTGAATGGGTGCAAGTTGTCTGCGAATGTGCGAAAGCTGAATGCGGACAATCTATTGTTATATATTTTGGACTCGGTGGGAAGCTTTGAAAGGATCATTGAGATTTTGAGGGAATTTGGCTGGGTTCCGGGGTATAAATTGAACATGGGGACGAGTGAGGTGTTCCCGATCAATGCTAGAGGGCAGGAAAGGAGGCTAGGTTCTGGCAGGGGTTTTCGGACATGATGGCTGAGATTCTGGGCGTGGGGACGGCCTCAGCAGGTGCCGCTATTTGGTGTGTTGGAAGATCCAGGTGTCCAGGTGGGAGAGTGGCCGACATATCGACCTTTGCCTCTCTGATAGCCCCGAGACAGATCTTGTTGTGCTGCTGATATATGGAGCCGCCGAAGGCAGGGGGTATGGGTGAGTAACCTAGCAGAATTCATGCATTTTGAAAAGATCGAGTCCGCCTTGCGGCGGTCGGAGGAGGGGTTCACCTGGAGGTGGAAACCGTTCATTGATTTCTTCAAGGTGAATTGATGGGTCAGCAGGATGGAGGGTCAGTTTGGGTGTTGGTGTCAGGGGACGTTGGGCATGTTGATGTTTGGTCTTCTGACATTTTAATTTATCTACGCAAAATGCCTTTAATATAAATATTTTAGAAACATTTTCCAATCTATCACCATTTAAATAATACTCTGCCATTCGGTTTCTCCATCCAAAGTGGAAACCTTCACGTCTATTCAAGTTCATTTAATCATGGAATCCCTATCTTGCAGAAGGAGGCCATTCAGCCCATCGTGCCTGCACGGCCCTCTGCTTGGTATGGCAGCTGCTCAGCCCAAGACCGTAAGAAACTGTCGTGAATAAAGCCCAGTCCATCACACAAACTTGCCTCCCATCCATCAACTCGGGCTACACCTCCCACTGCCTAGGAAAAGCAGGCAGCATAGTCAAAGACCCCTCCCACCCGGCTGTTATTTCTTCCAACTTCTTCCATCGGGTAGAAGATACAAAAGTCTGAAAACACGTATGGACAGATTCAAAAACAGCTTCTTACCCGTTGTTACCAGACTCCTGAATGGTCCTCCTATGGGCTGAACTGACCTCTCTACGCTTCTTCTCTACTGTTGTCAGCACTATACTCAATATGCTTCCCCCATGTCTATGTATTTATATTGTGTATTTATTGTGTGTCTTATGTTTTTCATGTTTGGAATGATCTGCCTGGACTGTACGCAGAACAATACTTTTAACTGTACCTCGGTACACGTGACAATCAATCTAAATCTGAAAGAGCACCAACCTAGTTCACCCCCCCCTGCCCAATTCCCATAACCCCACCTAACCTTTGGACACTAAGGGGCAATTTAGCATATCCAATCCACCTAACCTGCACATCTTTGGACTTTTGTAGGAAACGGGAGCACCCAGAGGAAACCCACACAGACACGGAAAGAACGTACAACTCCACACAGACAGTCACCCGAGGTTGGAATCGAACCCGGGTCCCTGGTGCTGTGAGGCAGCAATGCTAACCACTGTGCCACCCCAAGCAAAAGGAACAGGTCCTTTGGATATGTTTAATGACTCACTGTCTCAGGGTTCATTGCCCCCAATCCTCACTCAGGCCTCTTATTTCTTTGCTCCTTCAGGGAGACAGAGACCCAGCTGAATGCGGCTCATACTGGCCCATCTCACTTTTAAACACAACGTTAAGCTGCTGGCCAAAGTTCTGGCGCTCTGGCTGAATCCTTCCATTCCAGGTATAAATTCGGAGGATCAAACAGACTTTCTGAAGGGCCAACAATTGTCGACCTATATACGTCAACTTTTAAGCATTATTCTTTCCCCCTCCCCAGCACCCGAGCCTGAGGTTATAGTGTCTCTGGATGCTGAAAAAGCCTTTCATCGGGTGGAATGGGAATGTCTATCAGAGATTCTCGGGAGATTCGGATTTGTCATAAATTTGCCTGCTGGATTCATCTGATGTATAATGTCCCTACTGCCAGCCTTCACACGAACATTCTACATTCAGATCACTTCCCCTTGGGTGGGGGCACTAGACAGGACTGCCCTCTTTTATTTGCCTTGGCACCAGAGCCTCTCTCTATAGCCCAAGGGTCTCTGATCAATGGAAGGGTATTTGTCTGGATGGGGTGGAGCATCGGCTATCGCTTTATGTGGATGATCAACTTCTGTACATTACAGACCCAGCTCGCTCCATAGACAGCATAATGAAGACCCTTAATATATCTTGCTCCTTCTCCAGTTATAAATTCAATTTAGGCTAGAGTGTTTTCCGGTGAATCCCCCGGAAGAAGAGCTCAGTTTCGCTCCTGACCTTTCCAATACCAGTTTCCATTATTTGGGAATCCGGGTGGCCCATAAGGTAGGCACCACTCCATAAATTAAACCACCCAAGACTGATGTCAGTGCGGATCTACAGAGGTGGAACAACCTCCCTCTGCCTCTGGCGGGTAAGATCCAAATAATTAAAATGAATGTGCTTCCTAGGTTTTTCTTTTTCTTTCTATGCATGCCAATTATTTTGCCCAAATCCTTTTTTAAGGCTAACAAATTGATTTCTGCTTTCATTATGACGGGTAAGAGTCCCAAAATCTGCAGTGTTTGTTCTACTCCAAAGAGACAGCTAGGCGGGAAGCTTGCCTCTCCCAAATTTATTGTTTTACTACTGGGCTGCTAACATCCAAAAGATTTTGCAGTGGATTAGTGCCCCGATTAGATTTGGGGCAGAATGGAGGCTCTCTCATGCACTACCTCGACTCTTCATGCCATAATTACTGCACCACTGCCCTTCTCTCCTGCTACTTTCCTCAAATCCGATGGTGGTCTCCTCCCTCAGGATTTGGAAACGGTTTTAAGCTTTGCTCCCTGTTTCCTTTGGCACATATTTATAACAATCACCTCTTCTTACCTTCTGGTTTGGACCCTTATTTAAATCTTGGAAAGCAAAGGGACTTGAGCATTTTAGTGACATATTTTTAGAGGGGAGATTTGCCAGTTCTCGGGAGCTGGCTTATAAATTTCAGTTGCCCAATTCTAGCCTCTTTCGTTATTTTCAGATGTGACTTTACCCATTAAGTTTTTCCTTACTTTCCTTTGACCCCCACCCTCCTTCTCGCTGAAGAAGGTTTTATCCATGGCTCAACCTGGCAAGGGGTCTTTCTCAGACCTGCATGGCTATTTCCTCTTGCCAGATCCCACCCCACTGGATGGGGTGAAGGCAAGATGGGAGAGGAAGCTGGGTCTTGTGCTTACTGATGAGGCTTGGCGGGAAGCTCTCTGCAGGGTCAACTCCATGTCCTCTTGTGCCCGATTGAATTTAATCAAGTTCAAAGTGTTATTGATGCGAGTATAGATTTATTCATAGTTTTAGGGTCTAATTGAATACAATTAGCTGGGAGGTAACATTATTAAAAGTGTCTTGACCGTGAGAATCCAGTCATTGTTTCACATAATGAATTAGCCATTGTATTCCAGTGTCATGACTGTGGGAATCTAGACATTGTTTCAGTCAATGTTTCAAATAATGAATTAGCCATTGTATTACAGTGTATTCAGCATAAGAGTGCATCAACTAATCAGTTACAGCAAGGTATCCGGGCCGAGCTATGGCGTGAGAAACCTATCCAGTAATTTTCCTAAGACTGCGCACGCAGACGCTGAGCTAGTTTTGACAGGCACCAGTCAATCTTCAGTAATGTCCAATGTTTGATTGATGAAATGGACTGAATGAAATGAAATGAAAATCGCTTATTGTCACGAGTAGTCTTCAATGAAGTTACTGTGAAAAGCCCCTAGTCGCCACATTCCGGCGCCTGTTCGGGGAGGCTGGTACGGGATAAACCATCCTCTAAATAACAGACATCCATTTGAACAAACCAGGATGTCTCAGCAGAAACCAATGAGAGTAAATGAGGGATTAAACCAGAGTTAAAAATTCCCTTAAAAGTAGGACCTCGTGGTCGAGGTCTTGTTCCTGAATTCCTGCATTCTTGAATCATCTGTTTGCTAATGTTTAAAGTGATTTTTTTATGCTTTTATGTTTTATGCCATGTGATTGTGCCAATCATTATGCCAATGACCCTTTTATGTCATTTGATATTTTATTTTTGAATCAGTTTTTATTCAAGTGAACAATTAGCAATAAAGTTCTATTTTTGACACCTCCAATCAACGGAACTATCGACTTTCATTCGAAGGTAAAACAAGAATCACAACAGGGCGCACTTGACCAAGGCAAGGATAAGTCTGTTTTTCCCCAAATGTGGAGGACAAGTGTGTCGTTGGTCGCTTGCCCCAGCTAACCATACACATTGTTTTGGTCCTGCCCCAAATTTGGCAGCTTCTGGGTTTCTTTTTCAACACAGTATCGAAGATTCTTTGGGTGGTTCTAGAGCCATGTCCATTGGTCGCCATATTTGGGTCTCAGATTTACCTGCTTTTCACTCTGGGGTAGGGGTGGATGTTGTCACTATTGCCTCACTGGTAGCTGGAAGTCCCCCATCCTGCCCAGTACTTCTAGCCGGACAATTTAATGACATTCCTGCACTGAGAAAATATTAAATATACTATCAGGGGGTGGGTGGGGAAGTTCTACCTTAGATGGTAATCTTTTATTTCCTCTTTAAGGATCTAGACACCATCAGCTGTTAGGGGGTTTATTTTTTTTTAAATCTTTTTACTAGCATTTCTCATATTTATAAACAATTGTATATATACACATCGCATTTTTCTTACCCGTGTTAATTTACTTTATTGTACGGAAAGATTTATTTCTTCTTTCTTTTAATTGGTCCTATATACATTTCGCCGCCCTCTGGGTCGGTCTATGGTGCCTCCCCTCCCGTCCCCGTGCCCCCCTCCCTTGCTTGCTCCCCCTGTCCCTTCCCCCTCCCTCCCTCCCTCGCCTGTCCCTTCCCCCTCCCTCCCTCCCCCTTCTCTCCCCTTCCCCCGGGTTGCACAGTCCTTTGGTTCCTCATCTATCTTGTTTTTTTATTCTTAACTTACTCCTCGTTGCTGGTCTCGAACAGGTTTTGGAACAGGCCGACAAACTGCCCCAAGTATCTAGCAAGCCTCCCTCGGATGGTATACTTAATCTTCTCCAGGTGGGGAAACTCCAAGAGGTCATCAAATCAGTCTGCAGATATGGCCGGTGCTGCTGATTGGTAACCGAGCAAGATTCTCCGGCTGCCATTAGGAAATCGAAAACAAGGGCGTCAGCCCCCTTCCCCATGTGTAGCTCTGGTTGCTCCGATAGCCCGAAGATTGCCACTATTGGGCATGGTTTCACCCTCACCCCCACAGCATGGACATTGCCTCGGAGAAGGCTGTCCAGAACCCAGCAAGCTTGGGACAAGCCAAGAACATGTGGGCGTGGTTGGCCGGGCCATTCTGGCACCGTTCACATTTATCCTCCACCTCCGGGAAGAACCTGCTCAGTCGGGTTCTGGTCAGGTGCGCTCTGTGCAACACATGCCCATCAGGTCCTCTAGTTGTGTGTTTACTGGGGCCCCGGGGTACCCTACTGTCTCTCTGCAGAGGAAGTGTTTTATTTGGAGGTGTCTCATTTCCTGCCCTTTTGCTAGTTTCCACTTCCTCGTCAGTTCGTCCAGTGTCGCCAGTCTGTGCCCTACGTAAAAGTCCCCGACTGATAAGTGTGTCCCCGTCCCGTCTCCATCTTTTGAAGGTGGTATCTAGCACGGCTGGGGGGGAATCTGTGATTGCCGCAGATGGGGACCATTTTAGTTAGCCCGAAGTGTTGTCTCAGCTGGGCCCACGTTCTCAGCGTGGCCGCTACCACTGGGCTCATTGTGTATCTTGTTGAGGGGGATGGGATTGCTGTTATAGCCAGGGCCCGGAGGAGCATTCCTTTATTGGAGACCTCCTCCATCTGTACCCACTCTGTGCCGGGTTTGTATACCCATCCCCTCACTCTTTCTGCCGTTGCTACCCACTGGTAGTATTGTAGGTTCGGTAAAGCCAAGCCCTTGGTTTTTCCTTCTTTGCAATGTTGGTTTGGAAATTTTCGGATTCTTACCCCCCCCCACACACACACACACACACACAAACGCCATGATTAGGCAGATCGGTATGGATCTAAACAGGAAGAGGAACCTCGGCAGTATGTTCATCTTGATCGTCTGCACTCTCCCCGCCAGGGAGAGTTGGAGTGAGCCCCACCTTTGTAGGTCCTTTTTTACTTCCTCCACCAGGCTGGTCAGATTCCACTTGTGGATCTGTGTCCAGTCTCAGGCTATCTGGATCCCCAGGTAACGGAGTCTGTTCTGGGCCGTTTTAAACGGGAGCCCCTCCAGCTCTGTCCCTCCCCCATTTGGGTTCACTGGGAATGCCTCACTTTTGCCCAGGTTAAGTTTTTAGCCCGAAAAGGTTCCAAACTCTTTCAGGACCTGTAGTATTGCCTTCAGTCCCTCCTGTGACTTCGAGACATAGAGGAGCAGGTCATCTGCATAGAGTGAGACTCTGTGCTCTCTGCCTCCGCTCCGGATGCCCTTCCAGCTTTTCGCATCCCGCTGGTTTATTGCAACATTGCAACTGGGCTGGTTTAGCACAGGGCTAAATCGCTGGCTTTGAAAGCAGACCAAGGCAGGCCAGCAGCACGGTTCAATTGCCATACCAGCCTCCCCGAACAGGCGCTGGAATGTGGTGACTAGGGGCTTTTCACAGTAACTTCATTTGAAGCCTACTTGTGACAATAAGCGATTTTCATTTTCATTCATTTCAAGGCTATCACCAGAGGTTCGATCACTAGCGCGACAAGAGTGGGAACAGGGGGCAGCCCTGTCTTATTCCTCTCTGCAGCTGGAAATATCCAGAGCTGGTGGTGTTAGTTCGGACGCTCGCCTTGGGAGCGTTGTACGGGAGTCTCACTCAGGCGGTGAACCCCACTCCTAGCCCAAACCGTTCCATTACTTTGAGGAGGTACTTGCATTTTACTCTGTCGAAGGCCTTTTCTGCATCGAGGGAGACGATCACCTCTTTCTCTCCCCAGGGGGGGGGTCATTATTACATTCAGCAGCCACCTGATGTTCGCTGTGAGCTACCTACCCTTGACAAAGCCACTTTGGCCCTCTGCGACCACCTCCGATACGCAGCCCTCCAGTCTTTTGGCCAGGACCGTTGCGATTATTTTCGCGTCCACATTCAGCAGTGAAATGGGTCTGTATGATCACATTCCGTTATCTTTTTTGGGTATCAGTGAAATTGTGGCATGCGCCAGCGGGATGGGCAGGGTGCCCCTTGCCAGTAAGTCCACGAACATGTCCCTTAGGTGTGGGGCCAAGAGTGGTGCAAATGTTTTGTAGAAGTCCGCCAGGAACCCGGCCTTCCCTGCCTGCATGGAGTTGATGCTCTCTATGATTTCTCCAGATCTATTGGCTTCCAGCTTCCCCCTTCTGTCTTCCCCAACAACTGGTAGTTCCAGTCCATCTTGGAACTGTTTCATCCCCACGTCCCCATCCGGAAGTGTACAGTCCCCGGTAGAAGGTCTCAAATGCCCGATTGACCTCCTTTAGTTCCGCTACCAGTCTGTCTCTGTTATCCTTTATCTGCGCTATTTCCCTCTTGGCTGCCTGCTTACTCAGCTGGTGAGCCAATAGGTGACCAGCCTTATCTCCGTGTTCGTAGAAGATCCCCCGTGTCTGCCGGAGTTGGTACACTGCTTTCCTGGTGGATAGCAGGTTAAAGTCCATTTGCAGCTCCTTCCTCTCCGCCAGCAGCTCTACGGTCGGGGCCTCGGAGTATTTTTTGTCGACTTCCAGAATGGAGTCAACTAGTCGTTGCCCGGCCACCCTCTCTTCCCTATCTCTGCTGGCCTTTTAGACTGTGATCTCTCCTCCAAGGCCTCCCAGAACGTGGAGGGTGAGACCTCTCCGTTTTGGTTGTTACTAACGTAATCGCCTATGGCCCGTGATATTTTTTGGCAGAAGGCCTTGTCGGCCCAGATGTCCGTGTCCAGCCTCCATATGGGACACTGGGTACGGCCTGTCTCCAACCTCACATCCATGTAGTGTGGAACGTGGACAGAGATAACGATCGTGGAGTATTCCGCTCCCGTGAAGCCTGGAAGCACTGATTTCCCATTGCAAAGAAGGCAATACGGGTGTACTCCTTGTGCACTTGTGAAAAGTATGAGAATTCCTTTTCTACTGGGTGCAGGAAACTCCATGGGTCCACCGCCCCCATCTGCTCCATAAAAGCCCCATGTTCCCTAGCCATGCCAGTCTCTATCCCTGTTCTGGGGTTTGATTGGTCGGTCAGTGAGTCCTGCACGCAGTTAAAGTCGCTCCCCATAATCAAGTTGGTGTGTGTCAATGTCGGGGATTTCTGCCATGGTCTTCTTTTTTAAAATAAATTCAGAGTACTCAATTATTTCTTTTCCAATTAATGGGCAATTTAGCGTGGCCAATCCACCTAACCTGCACATCTTTGGGTTGTGGGGGTGAAACTCACGCAGACATGGAAAGAATGTGCAAACTCCACACGGACAGTGACCGAGGGCCGGGATTTGAATCCGGGTCCTCAGCGCTGCAGTCCCAGTGCTAACCACTCCACCACATGCCAGCCTGGCATGGTCTTCTTTAGGAATTCTACGTCGTCCCAGTTGGGAGCGTACACATTTACCCCATTGGTGCCCCGACCATGACGTAACGTCCCCCTCGTCTTCTTGTTGATTAGTATTGTTACTCCCCTTGCTCTCGTCCCGTAACATGAGTGGTATGTCTGTCCCACCCATACCTTCCTTACCAGCAGTTGGTCTTTCGCCCTTGGGTACTTCTCTTGTATGTAGATTATGTCGGTTTTTAGGCCTCTTAAGTGGGTGAAGACTCTGGATCTTTTCACTGGGGCGTTAAGTCCCCTTACGTTCCAGGTAACAATCCTGGTGGGGGATTTCTGACCCCCCCGTCTTGCAGGACCACCCATACTTACCTGTTGGACGAGCCGCTGCATTCCGGGGTTTCCCTTTGTTAGGGGGCTGTCCAAAATGGCCACGGTGGCCGCTCTCACCATGAGGTCAGTCCCCAGCGCTCTGGGGTTTCTCTTTGTCCAAGGGGCACCCAACATGGCCGCCAACTATGTGTACGTCACGTGGATGCGTCCCTGCACTCCGTGGTCTCCCTTCGTTCTGATGCCTTCCCGAGTGGCTGTTTGCGGCGCCATCTTGGTTCCTCGCCTTGCTCCATGCCTGCCAAGGCCTGTGTCGGTTCAGTTTCTCTGCCTCAACCTTCCCTTTGCTTCTTTTTTGTTCTGCACTCCCTCGACCCCCCCACCCCAGCCCCTCTTCCCCCACCCTGTGTTCTTCCTTCCCTTTTGTTCCGTCCCCATCCCCTCTTTGTGCCAGGCGCTCCCTCTCCTGAGAGGTGCGCCGCGGCCCTCCTTTCTTTCTGCCCTACGTGTTGGCCCTCCTTGCTAATACGATGGCTCCCCTCCCAGTACTTGTCTGGCTCTGGTCCTGTCTTGGTACACCCTTATATTTTTTCCTTCCTACCTACATAGTTTTGTCTGACGTGCCCACCTTAAGATTTTTCCCCGGTCCTGGAACAGGTGCAGCTTTACGATAATTGCTCTGGGCTGCACCCGGGCTTTGGGCCTGGGTCGAAGGGACCTGTGTGTCCTGTCCATTTCTGGGGGCTTTGGAAAGCCCTCCCTCCCCACTAGCTTGCCCAGCATTTGGGCGATTTAGCCCGTTGGGTCTCTGCCCTCCATCCCCTCTGGCAGGCCCACTATTCTTACATTCTGTCTTCTGGACTGTTTTCTTGGTCCTCCACTTTCCTTCTTAGGCTCCTCTGGGTCGTCACCAACCTTCTCACCTCGGTTTCCAGAGCTACAATCCTGTCGCTCTGGTCCGAGGCGGCCTTCTCCAACTCCAGGATTGTTTTCTCCTGCGCCTCCACCTTCCTTCCCAGGCCTTCTATGGTTCGATGCCAGTTGTTCGTCGCCTCCAACATCACCCCCTTCATCATCATGTGTCGCTCCGTCCTGATCACCTCCTTCATGGCGTTTAGCTCCCTTTTCAGCACACTTCTCCATTCCTCCCCCTGTGTGCTGGCGGGAGGAGTTCACCGTGTCCTGTTCCTGCTCCGCTGTTCGGTTCACCAGCTTTTCCCCTTCCTGGTTCGCCTGATCCTCCATCTCGTCTCCTGGGGCTGCCTGTCTGCGTGCCCACGGCTCCTGCCCCTTTTCTTTGCTTCTGCTCCTAATGTCTCACCGTCCCCTCGATTTATTATTTCCAGGTATGTTCCTATTATGCTTCTTTCGCCTTTGGCTGGGTTTAGGTGGGCTTTTTAGGCCGAAACTGTCGATAAATTGCCTGTTGGTTTTGTTTGGGAGGACAGCCACCTGATGTGCGCCCGCTCTGCCCATCACCGCCACCGAAAGTGCCTGTTAGGGGGTTTATTTGTAGTATTTAGTTTTTAGTTTGTGTTTCTTATTGGGAATTTGTTTGTAACTTTTTGGCTGTACTCTTACATCTTTGTTGGTTGATTGTTTGTTATATTGTTATGATATAAAACTTCAATAAATATACTTTTTTTGAAAACCATAAACAAATATTTTGCACTGAAATTATAACCAGAAGTGACCAAAAATGTAAATCACAGGAGTTAAGAGGGAAAATGTTAAAGGAAAAATAGGGAAAGAGAAGGGAACTTGAATTAAAGACCAACAATGTAGATTCAGCATTGTCACAGGCAAGATAGGTGGGAGACTACTGTCCTGAATAAAGTCAAAAACATCTACGTATGGTTGGTACAGGTACTAAAATGTTCATAACTTATAATTATGATACTAAATAAGTTAGCAGTTTAACAAATAGGGGTTTCATTCGTTGGCAGAGCGCACCTGGGAATTGATAACCAGGAATCTCAAACCACACACTTCCTTGAACCATCTGCACGATGATAACCTGAAACGCTCATTGACTCCCAAATAGTTCATTCTGACAGTAACGCTGACCTACACTTCCCTGAACAAATTTGTCAAATATTTGGAAATTTTACAATATGTCTGTCCCTTTCAAATGCGTAAGTAACCGTTCGCTGAAAGTACAAGTTTAATATTACAACATTCCTGCTCTGCCATAAATTAAGCAACTATGTTGTCATTTGAAGCGGCTCACCAGATGTAGAAGACAGAATTCAAGCAACATAGTTGAACAGTAACTAATACAACATACGGGATGCACAAAAGGCAACACATTTTCAGGTGGTCCCGGTTTCCTCCCAAAGTTATGCTGCATACTTTTAATATCCGCTCCCAACTCCCAGCACAATTTACAGAAATGAAAACAATCTGCAACCTAGATTATTTCATCATCTACAGCACCAAACAAGTTAAAACGTGTATTGCTCAGCAAGGGGGCAATTTTGAACGTCTCGGACATTTAAAACCTCAATCTGCATGGAGTAAACAAAAGCGAGAAAACGAGTTTCCGGCTATAATTGACCCATGAATTTGCACTCCTGCAACAAACAGCATGTTTGCATTGTCCTCTTTCCATGAGTTTTGTGTTTACAACTGCTAGGATTCAGGTGTGATGTCGAGGCCGCGGCTGTTTCTTTGTTCTCGGGAAGCTGTCTTCCCTCCCTCCCTTGACAAGCCCCTGGGCCGCTGCCTGGGACAGGCCATCTCTCTAGGTCATTACTCACTGGTTAGTCGGAGGAGCCGTCAGCGGGATCTCCACTTCTTCCTCTTCAAACTCATGGCCGTCGAAAGAATCCACTTCGTCTGGGGGCAAGGGGAGGGCAGGGGTGCCGGAGACAGGGGTAGGGGCAACGGCGCTGACAGCAGACTCGGAAAGGAGCGGGCCCCCAGGCGGTGATGAGGAGGGCGATGGTTCGGACTGGAGGGGCCGCGTTGAGCCCGAGTCCGACACTTTCTGCGGCGCAGGCTGGAAAACAACCGTCTCTCCATCTTCACCCAGAGCCGCCACAGTCACAGACGCCGCCAACAGGCATTCATTCCCCACTTCCGCCGCCATCATGGTCACAGCCCCGCACACAATGGGGAGGGGGGGGGGGGGTGGAGACAGCAGAAACTTTTATCTATATAAAAACATGCAACAGGGCTCGGATGGGGAAGGTGAAGAAGCAACTTTACTGAAGCACTCAGCGGAGTGGAGAGTTCATGACTTCATCTGTCTTCCTTCCGTCAGTCACAGTCAGTGGCGGGGCGGGGAGATCGCAAAACCACTCGCTCACCAACTCCGTGGGAGGAGGGAAGAGGCCAATTAGTAGCACCGGGGGGTGGGGGGGAGAGAGAGATCGCTCACTGACGGGGGGAGGGGGGAGAGATCGCTCACTGACTAGGGGGTGGGGGAGAGATCGCTCACTGGCACCGGGAGGAGGGAGGAGAGAGGTCGCTCACTGACTAGGGGGGTGGGGGAGAGATCGCTCACTTACAGAGGGGGGGGGGGGGGTTTGGCGCAAGCGATCCACAGCTCGCGGTGTGGCCGTTGAACCGTAGCTGACGCACGCGATCGGGTCCGGGCCCTTGCCTGTCAGCAGTACAAACACAGAGTGTACGCGAAGTCAATCCTTTCTTCCTCTCTTTGGGCCACTCGCTTTCTTGCGCAACTTTACTGGTACCGTGTCCTATTAAGGCCCGAGAAATCGACTGCTGTCCGGGAAGCGATGTGCTCTGCAATCCCGCCACACCTAAGGCTACAAGAAATCAGGATGCGTGGGCAATGTTTGTATGTCTGTGTGTGTGATTATGAAGGAAGCTGCTTGTTAGTCGTGCCCCGTGATGGCAACCAAGTTTATTCAACCTGACTTTAAATGTGCAGGATATTTTGCTGCACAGCATTTTTCACCTCAGAAGTTTCATTTTTAGTTTAGAAGCAAAGTTATTTTCCTCTGCCTGAAGAACTAGGTATTATTTTTGAAGATTAGGCAGTCTCGGGTGTTTCAATCACTTGGGAATCTGCTTCATTCCCTGATCTCACCTATGACTCTTCCTCGATGTCGACAGCCCAGTTTCAGATGTCCAAACTTCCGCATCCTTTCTATAAATGTACATGAATGAGGTTGTTGCGCAAAAATGCAGTAAACCTCAACTTCCTTATTTATTTTTATCACAATATTTCTCTAAAATAAAAATTCTGATTTTACGTATTGAACGTAATGAAAAACTATTTAAAATATATTGGAATCACAGCAAGGAAACCTGGTTTTCGGTGCAACTGGTCCGTGTTGGCGTTTGCCCTCGGACCAAATAGCTGTAATCACAAGTACTAACATACCAAACTAATGGACAGGGCTATTAACCCTGCCCCTTTTATGCTGCAACTGAACAAAGACCTGCAATTATCTTGTTTTCTTCTTTGGCAGTCCCTCAGGGCGGATGAGTTCTGAAATGGCTGATAAATTCAATGTGTGATCTATAGACGCTGCCACGTGTGAGGCATGAAGGGTTGGGAAGATGAATTGTTTGGAGGTTTATGCTCCCATCTGACACCTCAACTTCGCCACTGCATGTTCGCGTGACTACGTCTAAAGGCCAACCCGAATGAGGCTTCTCTATTTTGGTTGGTCACAAACCAGGTTCTCCCAGGTATGCTTAACGTCTTCAGGGATACATTGATGACATCCCTAGAGCATTTTAATTTCTGAGACTAAGCTCGTGGTTTACCAGGCAGTTGTGATCCCCTCGCTCTTCCCCAAATCTTTGTGTTGACCGTTTGATAAACAAAATATTCTCAAGGCATTAATCATTAAAAGCCAGCTCTGTTGGGCGGGGAATATGTAATTTGTATGCTTGACAGCAGACTCCCAAAGCAATTGCTCTGCTCGGAACCCAATCGCAACGGGAAACTCCCAGGAGGACCTGCGTTAATGGACCATCTTTCAGGGCCTAGAATCATCCAATGAAATAAAAGTGTAATCGCCATTGTAATGTAAAAACATGGTGACCAATTTGCGCATAGCAAGCTCCCAAAAACAGCAAAGAAATAAGAACCAGAGATCAGACCATCTGTTTTAGGTATTGGTAATGGGGATATATAGGCTAGTAAGCTAGAGAACTCTCCGCCTCTCTAGAAAGTGCGATGGAATCTTTTAGGTCTACCCAAAACGGAGACAAGGGGCGTCATTCTCCGACCCCCCCCCCCGCCGGGTCGGAGAATGGCCGTTGGCCGCCGTGAATCCCGCCCCCGCCGAAGTCTCCGGTACCGGAGATTGGGCAGGGGCGGGAATCGGGCCGCGCCGGTTGGCGGGACCCCCCGTTCAATTCTCCGGCCCAAATGGGCCGAAGTCCCGCCCAGAAATTGCCTGTCCCGCCGGCGTAAATCATACCTGGTATTTACCGGCGGGACCAGGCGGCGTGGGCGGGCTCTGGGGTCCTGGGGGGGGCACGGGGCGATCTGACCCCGGGGGGTGCCCCCACTGTGGCCTGGCCCACGATCGGGGCCCACCGATCCGCGGGCGGGCCTGTGCCGTGGGGGCACTCCTTCCCTTCCGCTTCCGCCACGGCCTCCACCATGGCGCGCTTCCGCCACGGCCTCCACCATGGCGGAGGCGGAAGAGACTCTCCCCACTGCGCATGCGCGGGAAACTTTCAGCGGCCGCTGATGCTCCCGCGCATGCGCCGGGAAACTGTCAGCGGCCGCTGACGCTCCCGCGCATGCGCCGCATTTCCGCGCCAGCTGGCGGGGCAACAAACGCCATTTCCGCCAGCTGGCGGGGCGGAAATCCCTCCGGCGTCGGCCTAGCCCCTCAATGTTGGGGCTAGGCCGCCAAAGATGTGGAGCATTCCGCACCTTTGGGCCAGCGCGATGCCCGTCTGATTGGCGCCAGTCGGCGGACATCGCGCCGTTGGGGGAGAATTTTGCCCCAGATCTTGTTAACATCTCACCTGCAAGCGAACACCACCAAAAATTGCCGCATTCCTTACTGCTGCATCTGGAATATGTATTTGAGCCTTTGGAGTCTCTTTGATTACTGCCAATGAGCCTTCAGGTATCTCCGCCTTTCAATCTGTTCTCTGTTGTTTCTTGTTCCCTGTTCTGTATTAATTTCCTTGCTCCAAAATCAACTGATACTTGAGTTCTGGTAGTTAAGAATAGAAGCAGTATGTGGGAAGTCGGTACAAAGTTTTGAGCCTGGATTTTGGAGCAGGGCTTTGAGAGGATATGAGTACGTGGAAAAACAAGGACATGAATTGTGGGATTTAGGACTGGTTCCCAGTGGACAGGACCTCAGTTTAATATCTCATCTGAAAGACAACCCCTTTGTTCTACACGCCCTCAGAATTACCCTGAAGTATCAGCCGAAATTCAAATCCATGGTTTGGGGTTTGAACTCACAAACAACTGACTCAGAAGTGAGCTGTGTACCACTGAGCCTTGGCTGTCACACACCTCTCCCTGACCCTGAAAGTGATTAAACAAGTTCAGAGGACGCAGTGACCACAAGACATGTCGTGCAGTACCCAGCTTACCTTTTGTACATAGTGACATTAATAGTAAGGATCTCATCCAGCTTCTTTTTGGATGACTGTAGAAAATCCAACTCACTGCATTAACCAAAAGCTTGTTCCACAGCTTCATGAAGAAAAAAGTTTCCTGACACTTAATATTGGCTTCTGCAATTTAATTGCATGTCCCTTTTTTCTATCTAACCATTAGGTCTACAATTTTCTACGCCAATAGACCCAGCTTTCTAATCTTATTAAATAATTAAGGGCTTTTAGCAATGCATCAATCCAGTTGCACCCACTCACCACCATCCCTGAATCCTTTTCAGGGCCTCCATGTTACCTTGCCTGGGTAGGGGCCAGCACAATCGGACACAATTTTCAGAAAGGCCTAACCAAAGCTTGTTACAAGGACACTGCCACTTTTCTTTTCTTTTGTGAGATCATTTTAGCAATACAATTGCTAAAGATAGGCCTTTCTAGTTGGACCTTGAACCTTATTGGATTAGATTTGAGTTTATTGTCACGTTAACAGAGGTACAGTGAGAAGTATTGGTCTCCATACATGAAAAAACATAGGACATTCAATAGATACACAATATATTGCGTACAGTTCTGGTCACCGCATTATAGGAAGGACGTGGAGGCTTTGGAGCGGGTGCAGAGGAGATTTACCAAGATGTTGCCTGGTATGGAGGGAAAATCTTATGAGGAAAGGCTGATGGACTTGAGGTTGTTTTCGTTAGAGAGAAGAAGGTTAAGAGGAGACTTAATAGAGGCATACAAAATGATCAGGGGGTTAGATAGAGTGGACAGTGAGAGCCTTCTCCCACGGATGGAAATGGCTAGCACAAGGGGACATAGCTTTAAACTGAGGGGTAATAGATATAGGACAGAGGTCAGAGGTAGGTTCTTTACGCAAAGAGTGGTGAGGCCGTGGAATGCCCTACCTGCAACAGTAGTGAACTCGCCAACATTGAGGGCATTTAAAAGTTTATTGGATAAGCATATGGATGATAATGGCATAGTGTAGGTTAGATGGCTTTTGTTTCGGTGCAACATCGTGGGCCGAAGGGCCTGTACTGCTCTGTATCGTTCTATGTTCTATGTTCTATAAATACATAGACACAGACATCGGGAGAAGCTTACGGAATGTAGTACTACTCAGTAGAGAAGATGTGTGAAGAGATCAGTTCAGTCCATAAGAGGGTCATTCAGGAGTCTATAACAAGAGGTTGGAAGAGAGAATAACCCGGATGGGAGGGGTCTTTGATTATGCTGTCCACTTTCTCAAGGTAGCGGGAGGTGTAGATAGAGTCAATGGACGGGAGGCGGGTTTGTGTGATGGACTGAGATATGTTCATGACTCTCTGTAGTTTCTTACGGTCTTGGGCTGAGCAGTTGCCATACCAGGCTGTGATGCAGCCAGATAGGATGCTTTCTATGGTGCATTTGTAAAAATTGGTCAGAGTCAATGTGGTCATACCAAATGTCCTTAGTTTCCTGGGGAAGTATAGACGCTGTTGTGCTTTCTTGGTCGTAACGTCAACATGGGTGGACCATGACAGATTGTTGGTGATGTGCGCACCTCGAAATTTGAAGCTGTCAACCATCTCCACCTCAGCACCATTAATGCCGACATAGGTGTGTACGATACTTCGTTTCATGAAGTCAATGACCAGATCCTTAGTTTTGCTGACATTGAGGGAGAGTTTGTTGTCATTACACAACACCACTAGGTTCTCTATCTTCTTCCTGTACTCTGACTCACTGTTGTTCGAGATCTGACCCACTATGGTCGGGTTATCAGCAAACTTGTAAATGGAGTTGGAGCCAAAATTTGTCACACAACTGTGTGTGTATAGGGAGTATAGTTGGGGACTCAGTAGGCAGCATTGCGGGGCCACAGTATTGAGGATTATCGTGGAGGAGGTGTTGTTTATCCTTACTGATTGTAGTCTGGGGTCCGGAAGTCGAGGATCCAGTTGCAGAGGGAGGGGCCAAGTCCTAGGTTTTGGAGCTCTGATATGAGCTTGGCTAGCATTATGGTGTTGAAGACTGAGCTGTAGTCAATGAATAGGGGTCTGACATAGGAGTCCTTGTTGTCGAGATGCTCCAAGAATGCGTGTAGGGCCAGGGAGATAGCGTCTGCTGTGGACCAGTTGTGGCGGTATGCGAATTGCAATGGATCAAGGCGTTCTGGGAGTATGGAATTGATATGTTTCATGAACTACCCATCGAAGCACTTCATAATGTTATATGTCAAGGCCACCGGATGGTAGTCATTGAGGCATGTTGCCTGGTTCTTCTTTGGCACCGGTATGATGGTGGTCTTCTTGAAGCAGGTGGGAACCTCGGAACAGAGTAGGGCGAGGTTGAAGATGTCCTTAAACACAGCCACCAGTTGTTCCGTGCAGAATCTGACTGAATGACCAGGGACTCCATTGGGACCCGTTGCTTTCCAAGGGTTAGCTTTCAAGAAGGCCGATCTGACTTCGGAAGCTGTGATGATAGATATGGGTGTGTCCGAGGCTGCTGGGACAGTTGACAATGGTGTGTTGGTTTCCGGCTTTGCTTTGTAGCCTGTTATATTGTTTAACCCTTGCCACAACCAACGAGAGTCTGCGTCGTTAGTTTATGACACTAGCTTAGTCTGGTATTGTCTTTGACATCTTTGATGCCTTTGTGGAGGTCGTACCTAGATTTCTTGTATAAGTCAGGGTTGCATGTCTTGAACGCCTCTACCTGGCCTTCAGTAGGGAGTGAATCTCCCCATTAAACCATGATTTCTGGTTGGGGAATGCACTACCTTCTTTGGCACGCAATCTTCTACACACTTGATGATGAAGTCTGTGATGGTGGGGGCATACTCGTTTAGGTTGGCCGCTGAGTTTTTGAATATGGACCAGCCCACTGATTCCAAGCAGTCACGCTCTTCTGTTGCCTCGGACCGGCATTGCACGACCATCTTAACCGGATTCTCCCACTTAAGTTTCTGCTTGTATGCCGGGAGAGGTTGCACCGTCTTGTGGTCCAATTTTCTGAAGTGCGGTCGGAGGATGGATCGGTAGTGTCATGCAAGAGTGCCTTTAAGAAATGGATGTGAAAGCAATGTAGCTTTAAGAAAACAGTGATGCCAGAGAGTGGGTGGAGCTGGGCTTTAGGTCAGCCATTTTGCAGGTTTTTAGTTTCAGTTTTGAAAAAGAGCTGGTGTGTGTCTGTGTGTTTCCAGAGAGCTGCAGTTAGTTTGAAAAGAGCTTGAGAAGTTCTGGTTTGCTGTGGTCTGATTAAAAGGTGAAAGCCAGTTTGAGATAGCAGCTTGAGAAGTTCTGGTTTGCTGTGATCTGATTAAAAGGAGAAAGTCAGTTTGGGAAGCAGCTTGGGTGTGTCTGTGTGTGTCCAGAGAGTTTGCAGGAAGAAAGCAAGGTGCTGGAGCTGAAGTCACCCAAGCTAATATATCTCTGCCATTCTATAGAAAAAAAATATATCCTTTAACCTGATGTGATACTGTTTAAAGGTGTTAAGTCTCTTGGAAGTTTGAAGGAACATTTTAAGGAGTTATTTACTGTTGCAATATTTTCTGAGTTATCTTTGAAGTAAGGGGTGTTAAGAGATCCAATGTTTATTTAAGATGTTGAGTTGAGTTCATGGAATAAACAGTGTTTTGTGTTTAAAAACCCACGTGTCCATAATTGTAATCCCACACCTAGAGGAAAAGCCGTGTGCTAAGAAAAGCAACAAATCCATTAAAGGGAGAGGTTGGTTGAACTCCATGATACAATTTGGGGTTCTGAAAACGCCTTGCCCATAACAGTAGGCACTCTTGATGCTTGTGCAGCAGTGGTCAAGGATGCTGGTGCTCCTGGTGGGATAGGAGATGTGTTAGTGGAATTTTGGCAGTACACTCTTGAGTTTGGCCTGGTTGAAGTCTCCGATCACAATGAACAAGGCCTCCAGGTATTCTGTTTCATTGTTATTTATAGTATTATTTATAGAAAGTGCATCAAGCACCTTCTTCACCTCTGCCTGGGGTGGGATGTAGACCGAGATGATAGCAGAAGTGAACTGCTGTGGAAGGTAGTATGGGCTGCACTTTACAGATCTGGGAGCAGTAGTTTTCCATGATCTTCATGTCCAAGGACCAGAAGGTGTTGATGAGGAGGCAAACCCCTCCACCCTTTGCTTTGCCCAATGATGCCGTGAGGTCCATCCGGTGTATTGAAAAGCCCTCAGGTTGTATGGCAGTGTCTGGTGAAGCAGGGGTGAGCCATGTTTCTGTGAAACAAGAGCATACAGCAGTCTCTTACTTCCCACTGACAGTTAAGTCTAGCATTAAGCTCATCCAGCTTCTTTTCAATGGCTTGGACGTTTGCCAGGAGAATGCTGGGGAGAGGAGACTTGAAACCGCGTTGTTTTAGTCTCACCTGCAGACCGCCGTGTTTCCCTTGCTGCCTCGGTCAGCGCCTACTTCAGGATGGTCCCTGGATCTGATGAGAGAATTCTGACCTTATGGAAAGTAAGTGTTTGCGTCTGGCGGGGTCCTGGGTGCTGGTTGCAATTTTGGGGGCGCCAGGGGGACATGTTCGCGATCTGGTTGGGCCCTGGGGTTCCGTGGTACAACTCTACCTTTCGCCGTGTTCAGGTCGTCGTGTGGTGTCTCTGCCGTTTTGGGGATGTTTAGTTTGGGTTTGGATCACTGGCAGGGTCTTCTTGGGTCAGGTTGGGCCGGGTCACAAGTTCGTTGCCAGCGTTGGTGGTCGGTTTAGGCGTTCCTGGAATCGGGTCTTGGAGTCGGCCTGGTCGGGCCTTCATGGGGATTCTCCTTTTCTCCATCTGCCGGTAAGTCGAGGCGCTGGGTGGGTCTCTCCGGGTCAGGTCAGGCCGGGTCTCATGGTCGGCGGCTGAGTCGGGAGTTCTGGGAGCCGGTTTGTGCGCTCCGGAGGCCAGGGGTGCTTCCTAGGCCGGGTTGGGCGCTCCGGGAGTCGGGTCAATTTCTATGCGACGTCAGGGTTGGACTTCCACGTCCGGCTTCTTCTGCTTCCAGGTCGAGGCAGGGTTGAGTCGCTGGAGGAGTCCTGCCAGATTAGGTCAGTGTCGGATCACAAAGGCCTGCTCACAGGTTGGTCGGAGGATCTTCAGACCTGTAGGCGAACATAAAAGAGAAAGGTGAGAGATAATGTGTTAGAATTAAATGTTAAAAAGTTATTATGGTTGTAACAGATTTCGGAAGAGATTCTGTGGGAGAGAACTCGCAGAGAGTCACCACATTCCAGCACCATCTTGAGATCCTATCACGTTGTGGTCACCCTTCCAAAGGTGCTCACTTAGATTTAATCTATCAGCATGGGCTGGTAAGGCCAAATGTCCTGTAATTGTACAGTAATGTTTGTGAATGTTTCTTATCTATCTCATTACTCATAAACAGATGTAGCAACACATGCACCCTTTTAGGCTTCCTGGCATAGAATTCCTACTATAGAAGGAGGCCATTTGGCCTGTCGGATAAGCACCTATCCTCTGAAAGAGCACCCTACCTGGGCCCACTACCCCGCCCCTATCTCCATAACCCCACCTAACCTGCATATATTTGAACTGTGAGAGGTAACCGGAGGAAACCCACGCAGACACGGGGAGAAAGTGCAAACTCCACACAGACAGTCCAAGGCCGGAATTGAAGCTGGCCCTTGCGCGGTGAGGCAGCAGTGCTAACCACTGTACTGCCCGTGCCACATACTGTTTAAAGGAGATCTGTACAAATTATAGGAACTCCATTCTGTTTCCTCTATTCATTTCTGTCCCAATCAGTAAACAAATAATTAAAACCTCTCAGAACAAAAATTGTGTTATTTCTACTCACATCTCCAATTTGATTGCCAATTTCCTATTTTGTTTCACAGAAACAATTTGAAGATCTGTAATACATCCCTACAAATGTCCTTTATATCTTTAAGCTCCAACTATCTTTGTACTCTTTTCTTGTTTCTATTAGCAACATGTCTTTTTTCTTATCTTTCACTTTTCTCCTGATTAAGTACAAATATGTTTGTTATCAAGTTTTGTTCAGGTTGGAGTCAGATTTTGGTTGATACTATTAAGTCCGAAGCATCCTGGAAAATAATTACTCCCAGTTTCCTTGTTATTACTCACGTACATTGCAATGCATATATGTTAGCCTATTTTTATTTTTGATGCGAATTTGGCCATTTTTTTACCTAAGCCACCTTTCCATCAATGTACCCCACTTATAATGAATCTACCATATTTCATTCTTGTTCTATATATTCCTCTTGCTAAATTGTTTTACAGGTGAAAATTAGGCGGCACGATAGCACAGTGGTTAGCACTGTTGCTCCACAGCTCCAGGGACCCAGATTCGATTCCCGGCTTGGGTCACTGTCTGTGCGGAGTCTGCGCGTTCTCCACGTGTCTGCGTGGGTTTCCTCTGGGTGCTCCAGTTTCCTCACATAAGTCCCGAAAGACGTGCTTGTTAGGTCAATTGGACATTCTGAATTCTCCCTCAGCGTATCCGAACAGGCGCTGGAGTGTGGTGACTTGGGGATTTTCACAGTAACTTCATTGCAGTGTGAATGTAAGCCTACTTGTGACAATAAAGATTATTATATTATTATCTTTATCCTATTATTCCATTTACTTTTAGCTGATGCCAATTCATTTTATTCTTCTGGCTTCCCCTCCTTCCTAGTATAAATATTTTGTCACTTGCCTATTGACCTATTCTCCCTGTACATTATCATCTCTTTTGAGATTCCGCTGACCATTGTGGAAAAGCTCCCGTTTATTCCAGAACCAGCAACATTATCCAAAGAAAGGAATCCTTCTGATTTTGAGATTTGGGGCAGGAACCCGAGATAGGGGAAAAGACACCAGGGAGTGGTTTTTCTTGAATCAGCCAATTAGTGCTGAGATTACACCCCAACTATTCAATTAAGAACATCAAGCAGACTCTCAAAGATGGAGGGTTTCTCAGAGGCCCTCCAACTCAGTGGAGTTGCAGCCTTCCATTTCAGTTGATAATCTCCATCTTGAGCTGCCCTCAACAACTTTTGAAACTTTTCAATTACAATCTGGCCACAGCTGCCAGGCCACGTTTTTGAAGGGAGAGTGGGCAGTCTGTGGCTGCAGCAGTGGATAATTAAGTGGCGAGGGCCTGAAAGCCTGCCAAGAGCAATGGCACCCCAGGAGGCTCCAGGGGCTGGTTTAGCACACTGGGCTAAATCGCTGGCTTTTAAAGCAGACCAAGGTAGGCCAGCAGCACGGTTCAATTCCCGTACCAGCCTCCCCGAACAGGCGCCGGAATGTGGCGACTAGGGGCTTTTCACAGTAACTTAATTTGATTCCACCTCTGAAGACTTACTTGAATAACCTAATTTTTTCTTGCAGGACATCTGTCTTTCATTACCTGCATTGGTTGCTGAATCACATTACATTAACTGCTTGCTCTCTCTCCCTTACACAATCTTTTTTGGTCTATTTAATGTATCCCTTTCCGCAGCAAGTGAGAGGTAACAAAGCCTGTTAATGTGTACTGCAAAGGATTGTGTCAGCCCTTCTAATCATAGAATGTACTACCACTACTGTGTATTTATCTGTGATGCTAATTGACCCCCACTGCTCCAATCCTTGTCTTGTTTGTTGGTGCCTGTGATATTTATTCTTTACGAAAGTCCTCATTTTCTGTTTGACAGAGTGTACTGCTCTAGGGATTCCTGTTTAGTAATCCCTTACTCCTTTTCCCTGCTCCTCATTTAGTCATCCATCTTTCCTCTAACACTGGTTGCTCCCTATTTTAATGCAAGCTGGAATCATACAATAGCACAGCACAGAAAGAGGCCACAGGGATCATCAGGTCTGTACCAAGTCTTTTGTCCACTGAGTCCTACTTCCCATCTCGTTCCCCATAGCCTAACATCTTGAGCGGGATTCTCTGGTCGCCGCCGCTGAAATCTCGTTTGACGATTGGCTGGAGAATTCCCGTTCACGACCAAATCAGGGGCGGCGCCGCTTTCGCGATGCGCAGTCCCCCCGCCCCCCCCCCCCCCCCCCCCCCCCCCCGCAAAGCGGCATACTCGGAGAGTACGGCGCTGTACCGATGGCCTCAGGATATTGCTGGAGGCCCCGATGCTCCGCCCCCAACCGGCCAAGTTCCCGACAGCGTGGGTACCTCATGGTCTCATCTGTCGGGAGCTCGGCGTGGCGGCTGCGCACTCAGTCCTACGCTGCCACAGTCAGGGGAGTGCCGATACGTGGGCAGGGGAATTTTATCAGGGGCTGGGGGCACTGTTGGGGAGTGTTTCTAGGCTCGCTGGCCGGCCAAAGGAGGGGGCACTATTTTGCAGGCCGGGTCTGCGAGCGGCCGGTGCCATGTTGCACAGTGCGGCCGCTACAGGCCGCCGCCATTTGCATGCGCGGCCACGGATCCGGGCCTTACGGGCAACTAGGGCAGGGTGCACTACACTTCCGGCATGCTAGCCCCCAGCTACACGGAGGATCGGTCGCCGTTTTGCCTCACATTTGGAGAATCCAGTCCCTTTTTCTTCCCCAAATATTTATTCAAATTCCCTTTGAGTTACTACTAAGTTTGTATCCACCATCCTATCAGGCGGAGTATTCCACATCCTAACCACTCATTGCAAAAAATATTTTTCTTTGTGCAACCTCTGGTTCTTTTACCAATCACCTTAAATCAGTGCTCTCTCATTATTGGTCCTTGAGCCATTAGGAACAGTTTCTGTTTATTTATTTGTCGAAACCCTTCATGATTTTAGGTACACAATGACACACAGTATGACTAGAAATAATATCTGATGTAAAGTACCCCACAATGGTGTAGTTGTTAACACAGCTGCCTCATGGTGCCGAGGACCCGAGTTAAATTCACCCTCCATAATCAACAGATCCGAGTCCAAGTCCAGAATCCTCCCCAGCACCCACCTCATGAAGTCCACATCATCCCAATTCAGGGCATAGATTTTACCAGAGCCACTGGCATCCCCTCCAACCTCCCACTAACCATCACATACCTCCCCATCCCCCAGTTTGGCCACAATACTCCCCATCTCAAACACAACTCACTTATTAACCAACATCGCCACCCCTCTTGTCTTCATATCCAACCCCAAATGAAAAACCTTGCCACACCCATCCCTTTCTCAGCTTCATCTGGTTCCCCAGCTTCAGATGCATCACCTGCAAAAAAGTCACAAAGCCTTCAAACTCCTCCGATGCATGAACACACGTGACTGTATAATTGGCCCATTCAACCCTCTCACATTTCACGTGTTCTGCCCCCTCCCCCTGTTGATCAGCCCTACCCTTTTTTGACCCAGCCCCTGGCCCACGTCACATGACCTTCCAGGCCCACCCTCAGATTCCACTGCCATCAAGCTCTTCCCAACTGCACCACACCCATCTCAGCAACCCTCGCTTCTGGAAAGTCACACACAGGCAGGCCGGGTACAATACACCAAACTTCACCCCTTTTCAAAGAGGACAACTTTAATCTGGTAAACCCAACCCTCCTCTTCCCCAGTTCCGCACCCAGGTCCTGATACACCCGAAGCTCACAGCCTCTCCAGGTACATTTCCTGATCTGCCTCGCCCATCAATGAATCTTCTTGTCCAGAAAGCAGTGCAACCACACCACTATCGCCCTTGGCGGCTCGCCCGTCTGCAGTCCCCTCCTCAGTGCCTTGTGCGTTCGGTCCAACCCCAGAGGCCGATCAAAGGCCCCCTCCGCCATCAATTTCTTTAGCATCCTTGCCACATACACCACAGCCTCCGCACCGTCAAAGTCTTCAAGCATCCCGACAATCCGTAAGCTTTATCTTCTGGAGCGATTCTCCAAATTCTTCCCCCCTCAGCCACTTCTGGCTCGCCCGCATCACTCCCACCCCAGCCACCATTGAGGACAACTGCTCCTCGTGTTCCCCCACCGCCTCCTCCACTTTCTGGATCACCGGGCCCTGGAACTCCAGCCACTGCTCCACTTGCTCGATCCCAAATCTCAGCGATTCCACCGCCTTGGCAAGGTCTTTCTTCTGTTGCCGAAACGTATTATTTAAAAAAAATAAATTTGGTGTACCCAATTCATTGTTTCCAATTAAGGGGCAATTTAGCATGGCCAATCCACCTACCCTGCACATCTTTGGGTTGTGGGGGCGAAACCCACGCAAACATGGGGTGAATGTGCAAACTCCATACAGACAGTGACCCAGAGCCGGGATCGAACATGGGACCTCGGTGGCGTGATGCAGCAGTGCTAACCACTGCGCCACCGTGCTGCCCCACTGAAACGTTTTATTCAGGAACTCTACCAACTGCTCCATCGGGCAGGCAGCGCAGCCACTTTGTCCTCTGCTATCTATTCCTGTGGTGCACCACAAACTCTCTGCTGCTCCCACTGCTCTTTCTTCCTTGCACCACTCCTTGTCCATGGATCCATCCCCCAGCCACACAGAGAAGTATTACCTTTGCCAGACCCTCCTGTACCTTTTGCCCTCAAATACGTTGCCCTTCGGGTGGGGAAAAGACCAAAAGAATTCACCAGAAAAGGCAAATATGTGTAAAAAGTGAAAAACAGATTAGGGTCATGCATTATTGTCAACAGATCTATCAAAATCAACTGTCAAAAGTACCTGTCAAAGGAAGCTGAAAAGGCATTTAAAATCCCTGCTTTTTAAATATTTGGAAAGAATGTCTGGAGTGTTAAAACAAATAATTGCTTGTTTTTTCACTCTCTGTTGACATAAGCTGAAGTGGCTCCAATGCAGGATTATTACTGCAAAACTGATTATCACAGTAGGATGCCATTTCACAGTTTAATTGACAGCTACAAGTGGTGCGAGCTGCATGGGTATCTTTGCAGTGAACAATCAATTCCGCTGCTTGTTCTGAGGGATTATGCACTTCAATGAAATGTTTCTTGTTATAAGGCTTATGTAGTTTAGTAAATGGGTTTTATGAATGAGAATGTTTTTGTTTCATTTTATAGAACTTTACTTTATTTCATCTCTGGATGGGCCCTGTGGTCTGCCCATGATGGATTCTGGGTGGGTTGACATGGTAGGTGTAAGGGGTGGCATGGCATGGGTCAGCATGTGTTGGCACAGGAGCTATAAAGGGCCATAGGAGTGGATACAGAGGCATAGGTTGGCACAAAGGCTATAAAGGGCCATGGGTATGTGAGTACAGGGCATAGGATTAACAGGGAGCGTATGAGGGGCTATGGAGTGCATGATGTGGCATGGGTTTACATGGATGGAACATGGAGAGTTTGTGAGAGGGGTGGAGGGATAGTGAGACCACAGACACAATATTACCACAAGCTGCTGAGGCAGCGCACCATTCTCTCCCATGCCCCTGCCCCACAGCCCCTATAGTGGACCTGCATCAGTGGAAAGACGCATGGTTAGGCCAACCACCAGACAGTCTCACTGACATGGAGCTTGGCGGAGGAGGGAGTGAAAGCAAAAATCACCTCCTGCTCTCCAGCACTGGCAGCGCCTCCAGCAATTCCCAGGCACAGAGGTAGGAGGGGCTGCAGCAGACAAAAAGATAAACTGCAGTTACATGGTAACCATCATACAATACTCCCCCCCCCCCTCCCCCTCCCCGCTCCGCCTACAGACACGGACTAAACGCAGAAGAAAAGGAAAACAAGGAACGCCAGCGACCTGCACGGCTCCCAAAACGGGAGCATTAGATGGCTATTGAACATAAAATGTCACCGGTAATCCATGAAAGTGTCCCGATGCAACCTCCGGGTTGTGCAATGGATTTGGGCTGATGACTCTGCTCTCCTGCGGTGTCTGACCTTCTATCACCACTTTGTCCGAGGACCAGGCCACAGGAATATAGTGGGCATTAACAGGTGGCCCACAGGTCCAGAACAGAATATACAATGAACACACCATACAGGCCTTTAGAAACATCCACAGACTGCTCGAGCAAGCCCTCCTGCATCCTCAGCCCAGCAGTAGGCATGCTAGAATCCTCCCCTCGCTACACTCCAGTTAAAAGAGACAGAAAGGCAACTTCTTTTTTCCTTCCCTTCATCTAGAAAGCAGCAAGTAAGCCCAAGGCGAAGAGGCAGTAGGCAAGCACAAAAAGGCAGCAGCATATAGCAACGACTCTCAGCTACAGCAGCCTCCAGGCATTTACAGCCATCAGCAGGAGCAAGCAGCAAACACAACTTGGAGCTGGGAAGTGCTCTCACAACTAACAAAGTTAATTTGTCATTTGTAGTAGCTTTCAGCTGTGAAGCTAGAGGCTGGTCACAGTCAAAGGCAGTGAAGTTGACTTTCAACATTGAAGCCTCGCCAATGCTCTGTCCAGGAAGTGTTTGGTGGGACAGACAGGCTACAGCTTGCCCCTGTTATGGGTCTCCACAATATATAAAGATGGCCTGAAGGTCCATCAGATGCACTTTCTCCCCGTGTCTGTGTGGGTGTCCTCCGGGTGCTCCGTTTCCTCCCACAGTCCAAAGATGTGCAGGTTAGGTGGATTGGTCATGGTAAAAATGCCCATTAGTGTCCAAAGATGTGCAGGTTAGGTGGGGTTAAGGGGATAGGGTGGGGGGAGTGGCCCTAGGTAGGATGGCTTTTCAGAGGATCGGTGCAGACTCGGTGGGCCGAATGGCCTCCTTCTGCACTGTAAATTCTATGATAAAGCAATTCTGTGCATAATATTAAACACAACCTCTGACCACCAGGTGGCAGTGCAAACCCACCACGTGGCCCAATGTCTGGGAGTTGGGAGTAGGTCATGTTGGTGGATAGATGTATTTTGCAGGAGCTCTGTAATAGTTAGTGTGAGTACTTTGTTATTTTGTTTATTCTAGTTATCTTTATCTCGCAGTTGTTTCACAA